>NC_132909.1:44553930-45852430 GCF_047675955.1 Chlorocebus sabaeus
AGGCCTGGTCGGGGACCAAGTTCTAGACCTGTCTGCTATGGGGCCTATAGGGTCTGGCAGGGGGAAGGTGGGAAGGGGGATGTGAGGTGGGGAGGGCGGCCCGGTCTATGAGGGCAAAGGGACACCTCTGGGGACAGGCAGGGGAGAACTTCTCTCCCGGCCTCTGTCTGTATGGTCCAGGCCAAACCCCAACCCCCAAAAACAAGGGGAGGGGCTCTCTCTGGGGTTGGCCCAAGCCAGCACATCGGGACGCTCAGGTGTTTGTGGCATTAACTGATGCCACTTGGGCTCAGAGAAGTTGAGCACTCTGCCTGCAGTCACACTGCGTTTCCTGTCCTCAGGGACTGCTGAGAGGGGTCCCCTGCCTAGAGCAGGGCCCCAGCAGAAATCCTCCCTCCCCATGTAGGGCTGCGGGCTGGCCTCTTCTCTGAGGTTAGCCTCAAGCCTCCCGCCAGCGTCCTAAGCTGGGGGAGGGGGTAGAGGAAGGAGCCCCCTAAGCTCACCATGACGGAGAGCACTCCCAAGGCCCAGAACAAATCCTTCGAAAGCCCTCGTGCCCTAGGGCCCCACTCCTGTGCCACTTTCTCAGTTACAAACTGCCAGGTCCCCTCTGGGCCCCCACCCCATCCCCTCCCGCAAACACAATGGCCTGGAGCAGCTGCGCTCCCAGGCGGCCCCTCCGGTCCACTCCCGGAGGGTGGACAGGGGGCACCTCTGAGCCCTGTGTCTGTCCACCCCACAGGGAGGGGGTTCTCTCGGGCCACAGCGGGTGCCTGAGCGTTTCCTGGTCGCAGAGGCTCCACCGCAGCCTCTCCCCGGCCCCCTGCGCCCCGCAGCTTCCCAACTCTAGGCTCCGAGGAGTTAATCCCGGGCGGCGCGCCCTCCCTGGCGGTTGGCCCGGGCCGGACCCCCTACGTCAATCATCCCTGAAGAGCAGCCGGCCCGGCACGCGTTGCCATGGCGATGGGCTGGGCGCTCCGGCGTTTCCTGGAGACGCCAAGGTCGGCCTGGAGCCGGGGAGGGGCGGACAGAGCACTCCACTCAGAGGGCGGGAGAAAGGCACGAGAGGAAGGGGCCACCTCTGTGCGGGTTCGGCAGGCAGGGTGCCCCCAGTGAGAGTGAGAGCAACGGAGGCGACGGCACGGCATGACGAGTCCCCACGGGGATTCGGTCACCCCAGGGCTTGGGCGGCCTCCGCCCTGGGCCCTGCGGTCTACACTCCGCGCCGGCGCTGCCATGGTAACCGCTGCGCGCCTGGGAAGCGCGTTCTCGCCGACTCGCCAGCTCCGCCCTCCTGGCCCGGCGGGGGCGCCCAGAGAGGATGCTAGACCCAGACGGCAGGAATGGGGACAGAGTCGCCCAAGTCCACAGCTCCAGACACCCCCGGGGCCCCAGACCTAGCGGGACTAGGACAAGGGGACCACACACGACCAGTGGGACACCATGGGGGTGAACAGCAGTGACGCCAGAAGGGCTTCAGCATGCCCAGCTCCCATGCAGTGTGCTGGAGGCATCTTCAGAGACATGGGCGCCCCACCCCTCAGGCCGCCTCTGCCTCCCTGAGGCCTGCCCTCTGGCGCGCAGGGGGCAGGGAGTGGGCGGGACTGGCGCCCCCCAGCCGCCCACCGGCAGAGCCAACAGAGGGGGCCAGGTGGCCCAGCGCACAGGATGAAGGGAAGGGCTGCCATCTGCTGCCCCATGACAACAGGAGGCCGCCATCCCCTGGTGTTAGCCAGGCATAGCCTCTACTCCAGGCAGGCCTCTGACCTTTTCTAACCCAGAAGGAAAATGACAGCAGAGAAGAAGTGGGCAGCTCCAAGTACCCGGGAAGGTCAGAAACTGTCCTAGTGCCTGGCCCATCAGGCACCCCCACTGGGGCTCCCCGCTCAGAGGAGCAGCAGTGACCCCCAACGCACACACACGGCAAAGGAGGAGGAAGGCAGTGAGCTTCCCCCATCTCTAGGCAGGCTCACAGGAGGGGCGGGGAAATGGCACCCAGCCAGTACCCCGAGGAGGGTGGGAGGGCTGTGGGGACCCTCAGAAGCGTGGTGCAGTGAAAAGAGCTTTCCCTTACTCTGTGAATGACCCTGGACCAAGGGGAGGGTGGAGGGACCCCCAGAAGTGGCCAAGAGTCTGAGTGGCAGCTGCAGCTCTTCCTGTCAACCCCAAACTACCACCATTCCCAGCCCTCCTCTAGCTGTGCAGCCCCCACCCCACCTCCCCAGCCACCGGCCCAGCAGACCTCCCACCCTGGAGTCCCCGAGTCCCTGGGGCTGGGACTCACATAGTCCTGGAAGGCCTTGGCCTCGCCGGAGTGCTCGCAGGCCTCTCTCCGGTCAGGCGCTGCACAGTACAGATCCCAGAACACGCTGTGGGCGGCAGGGGTAGACGGTTGCTCCACGTGACCCCCTCAACCCCCTTCCACAGCCCACCCACAGCAGCCCAGCACGCACCACCACCAGGAGTGCAGGAACCCGGGGGGCTCCCCCAGCGTGATGTTCTTCTCCCATCGGATCTGCAGGGAAAGGAAGGTGGTGAGGGGGTGGCCCTACCTGACTTTGCGCCACCACGAAGCAGGGTGCCCAGAGAACATCTGGGCAGGGATGGAGTGGGGAGGGAAGGATAACTGGGTGGGCAGAGGGCCCCAGGATGTGTGGCAGGTCCCAGCTGGGCATGTGGACCAGACGCCTGGATGCTAGCCCGGGCCCAGACCCTGCCAAATCCTCAGTTCCCAGGGCCATCAGAGTGGCAACGTGGGCCCATCCCCTGGATCCCCAGTGGAAATGGAGGAGGCCCCTGGGGTGTGGGTGGGGAGGGAGGGCCAGGCTGGAGGCAGCGGCTTACCTCAGACAGGAAGGTCTGGGCTGACTTCTGAGCACCGATGTGCAGCAGGTACTCATAGACGTATAGTGCCAACCTGTGGGGGCGAGGTGGTCCAGGGGGCTCAGGCTCTCCAAGGCAAAGGCCCGCCCCAAAGCCCTTCCACCTCTCAGGAGGGCGGGTGGAAAGGTGGCCTCCCAACCAGCTGCTCAGCAGGGACAGCTCATAGTTATCTATCCATGTCCTGCAGGCCCCTCCCAGGAATCCCTGACCCCCAATTCCGGGCCGAATTTGGCTGTGTTCTGTGCTCCCTCGAGGACCAAGCCCTTGCCCTGTCCTGCCAACACTGTGACTTCAGAGAGGCCTCCGTGCTGGGGAGGACTTCTCCACAGAGGAGTGTCATTCCTGAGTATGTGCGGGGTGGGTATGACCAGTGGGCACCCTGGGCCATGTAGTGTGCTCAGGGCCCACACCCAAACTCATCCCCAGCCTTCCTGGCCCAGGACGGAAGGAGGGAAGGGGCCCTCCCCCCGACATCCCCCCCATTCCCTGGACCCCATCTCTTCCTTAGGGTCGCTGCCCATCCACTGTGGTGGCCTCAACCCTTCCTGCAGACTGTCCCCAGTCAGGGCAGTGCTGACCCTGGGGCAGTGTCTGGGGAATGGAGGTGGGGGGCCAGGGGAGGTAGGGCCCGCAGTGCCACGTCTGCAGTGGTGCTGCCCTACCCAAACACCCACAGGGCTCTGCACAAGTCCCCAGCCCGCCAGGGACCCCTGGACTCACCCTCTCAACCATTGCGTACCCCAAGAGCTTGGACCTGGGCCACCCTCGCCCAGCCAGGTGGCTCCAGCACGGCCCTCTGCAGGTCAGGGAGAGGCCGGACTGTCCACCCCACTCCAGTTCAGCTACCACACCAGACAGCAGAGGACAAAGCCCTCATCCAAAGGGGTGCCCAGTCCTGTGGCACCAGCCCTTCTGGACCTCCCTGGAATGAGCCGCCCCCTCTCAGAGCTCTGGTAGTGCCCAGCTAGGGACCCACGAGGGTCTGCTGGGGGTTGGGGGACTCTTGGATTCAAGACAGGGTACCAGAGGGCCAGCCTGAGGCTGAGCCCTAGAGGCGAGAAGCAGGCAGGCCTGGGGGCCCTTCCAGCCGCCTCCGGCTCAGCTGCGCCGCCCTCTCTGGCTGCCGGCCCCATCCTAAAATAACCTTCCTTTGACTCACACTCTGCTCCCTCTCAGTCAGGCTGCTCCAATCCCAGCACCCACCACCTATCATGTCCCCCAGGTCCCTTTCAGACTTCCAACCCTCTGGTTCCTGCCCCGGCCCCTAGAGAACGTGAGGACTTCCTGCCCCCACCTGGTCTTCAAAGGCACTGCCCTTGCCCCAGATCTTATCCTGCCTCCCCTCCTTCATTCATTCACTTCTTCATTAGTTCCTCCAGCATCCATGAAGTGCCTTTTGAGCAATGCACACCCCCAGCCCGTCCTGGAGGCCACGTTCTTGAGGGGAGAGACAGAGACAGGCAATACCTGTCAAGAGAGGTGAGCTCTGTGGCAGGCTGGAAGGCGCTGAGGCTACGGAAAGGCAAGCGGGCCGGCATCAGGGAGGGGAGGCGGCCCAGGGCGGGGTGCACCAGGCTCACACTGTACCATGTGAGCTGTGAAGGCCACCCCAGGGGCAGGGATGGGGCAGGACACACAGCGCCCAGTGGTCAGCCCTGCATTATCTTTGAGAGTGCCCCCAGCCCAGATCCTGCTAGATCCTGACCTCACACCCCTCCAGTCACCCACACCAGCTCTTCCTCCACTTTCCTGGCCCCACGGCCTGCACGCCCGCCTATCTAGCTCACTTCTGTGGCACCCTGGCCCATCTAGAGGCTTCTAAGCCTTTCCCTGTGGCTAGTGGCTGAGAGGCCTGCGTCCATCAGTGGAAGGGGAGCACACAAGGCCAGACTGGGCAGGTTCAAGGGGCAGACTGACCAGCCTGGGGAGCCCAATGCCAACTCACCCACCAGGTGCGGAAGAGAGTTCCCACCCCAGCCACTTGGGGGTCAGAATGGGGGCATGAAACACCAGAGTGGGGTAAGACAGAGTTGTGGGAATGCTGGTGAGCTGCCCCAGGAGGGCAGGGGCAGTGGGAGATCCTGCACAGGCTGCATTCTGAGTACCCCACACCCAGGGCATGGCTGTCCAAGAGGCTCAGGGGGAGTCCTGAAGAGGGGGCTGCCAAGGGTTCTACCTGCCTTGTCTCCCATTCCCTGACTGTCCCCATGAGCACCTAACCCAGGAGGTGGCCCCCCGAGAGCCCACCCCGCCCTCTTCTGCTGTCCTCCTGCCTCCAGCCCCGTTGGCTACCAGCTCTGTCCTCTCCTCTGCTCTCCCTGTGCGGCCGCCCGTCCTGTTTTGATGATGCCTTCAAGTAGGGGCTGTCCAGAGGATGCTATGGCCTGACCTTCCCCAAACTTGGGATCCACTGATCTACTGTCCACTTGATCCACTGATCCACTGACCCAGCCTCGACACCCTGAGCCCCCACCCCTTCAGCTTGGCCTTTACACACACATACCATCCAAGGAGCACAGGCGTGCACCTGCATGAGATCCACCCAGCTGCCCCCAAACATCACTGCATTTAAAAAAACACTGAAGGAAATCTCTCTGATTCAGGCCCCTCTCCCCACCTCCACTGCACACCTGAGCCAGGCCACCCACCGTCTCCCACCTGGATTACGACAGAGTCCCCTCCAGGCACTGCTCCCCCAACCCCCACGTTCCTTGTGCAAACCCTCCTGTGCACCGCCTCCCCCCAACCCACACACTGGCTGCCCTGCCACCCCAGGGCCTCTGCGCACTGTTTCCCTGCCTAGGGCACTTCCGCCCAGAGACTCCAGTGTCACCTATCAGGGGCTTCCCTGTCACATGGAAGCCTACACCCTGCTCCGTCTCCCCCTCTGAGAGTCTCTGTCTTCGCCCCGATGGAATGTGGCTTCAGGCAAGGTGGGGGCTCGGAGTCTGCTCACTGTGACACCCTTACAATGGAGCTGGGCATCCTAGGCCCCGGGTCACCCCAGTGAATGAACAAACCGGCCCGGGGACCCCCTCCTGGGATGCCGGGAGGATCAGGCGAGCCATGGGGTAAGCACTGATGAAGGTCAGCAGCTATTCTGTCCACATTGAGGATTTGGGAATTTCTCCTGGGAGTGATGGGAGGCCAGAGGAAGTTTCTGACTTCGCTGATTTCCCTTCCACATTAGTCCTTTTATTTGAAACAGGATTCAGTCTCCAGGGAAGAACTGTGGGTTGTTATTGTTTTACGTAAAAAGTTTTGAAGCCTGGCTGTTCGGCCAGGGAGTTTTGGGACCTACAAAGCCCTCCCCTCCCAGAGGACGGCTTTGGGGGCCAGGTCTGGGGGCACCACCGGTTGGGGCCCTGAGCTCAGTTATAGGGAAGGGCTGTGGATGCAAATCACCCATGCCCCCTACGGGCCACTTGCCCTGGGTCGGCACAACCTCTCGGGGCCTGCCGCCTACGAGGGCTCCCTGTGCCACACGGGCAGGTGGCCAGAAACGAACATGGGGAGGCACCCGGAAGAGCAGCAGGCAGCCCTCCCTGCAGAAAGAACACAAGACCCGGAGGACATGGGGCGCCTGGACCTGGAGCGAGCATGAGGCTACACAGGGAAGCAGAGCCAGGATGGGGTGCTAGCTAGCGCCTGGTGGCCTGAAATATACCACAGCTACCTCCATAATGACGCGAGTTACCATAATTACCAAGAATGGCCACAATGGGTGCTCCCTGCTCAGCGCCCTCCTGAACACAGACGCTGCTGGGATAGGAGACACCTGCCACTTACGGCTTTCTGTCACCGCGCCATCTGTCACCAGGTCTCACTGCTGTCCCCAAAGGGACCCTCCAACCCTTGCCATTCTCCCTCCCCTGTGCCAACCCTAAAGGCCGGGCCTTTGGCAGCTTCTTGGCAAAGTGGCAGCCTCTCCTTACTACCCTCCACACCTGCCCCTCCATAGCCATTTCCAGCCAGGGGCCAAAATGACCATGTCCAGTTGTGAATCCCATCCCTGGCTTTCCTGCTAGGCTGATGAACAAGCCACCGGCATCTATGTGCCGGGTCAAAATCAAGCCTGGGAGAAACCCATGGGCTGCCAGGCGACACCAACCATGGCTGTGATTCATGGACCTCTTCTCAACCTGCCTGGCAGTGCTTGAGTGCTGAAGGATATACACACCCCCCTCTTCTTGTGGGTGGCCTATTCAGACCCCAGCCTCCCTTGGCCCACTCTGCTGCCCCCGCGCTCCGCAGTCACCACCATCTGCTGCAAGCCCCCGAGGGCAGGCAACCCACCAGGTGCTCGGTCCCTTCCTGGAGCCAGCTGGCCGAGACCTAGCGTGAGCCGGGGAGGCCTGTAGGCTCCAAGGGCAGCCAGAAGGGGCTCAGGATTGGGGCCAGAGAGAGAAGGAAGGAGGCATGAGGCTCAGTGCAGGAAGAAAAATGCAGTGCTGCAGAGTCAAGGTTTGGAGCAGTGTGACCCCTTCACCCCATTTCACAGAGGAGGAAACCGAGGCCCAGAAGCAGGAAGTGGCTCGCCTGTGGTGGATACTTCCTGAGAGCCAAGTGGCTGCACCAGTAGGTGCTCCACCTACGGGCTCCTACCCAGTCCTTGCAAAGATCCTGAAAGACGGGTCGTCCACATTTCAGATGAGGAAACTGAGGCCTGGGGCTGCCTCTTAGAGCTCATCTGTGCCAGAGAAGCTGAGTTCTCATTAGGTGGCTTCCTCTCCAGGGCCCTGGTGTCCCTTTCGGTGAAATGGGGGGATGCAGCCATCTGGTGTTCTCCAGGCTTTCTTTCATAGCGGAACCTCACCTCCAAACCAACACTTACTTGAGACCCTCTCCGTGAAATGGAAGCACGCAGGCTGGTTCTGGCCAAAGATGGGCCCCGCAGCCTCCCCACTGGCAGCTGAGGGACTTCGGAGAGCCTTGAGTCCCCAGACCAGTGTCCCCAGAGCACCTCTGCTGGGCAGGTTGGGGGGTGGGAGGACAGTAAGGGAAGGGGGCCAGGAATGCAGCTAAACCCCTCACCCTACCACTCCCAGCTCAAACCTATGAAATCTCTTCCTTCTTACTTGGGTCCAGGCTGCCATCAGCTCTCTTTCACCATTTTTTTTTTTCTTTTTGAGATGGAGTCTCGCCCTGTCACCCAGGCTGGAGGGCAGTGGCACGATCTCAACTCACTGCAACCTCTGCATCCCAGGTTCAAGTGATCCTTTCACCTCAGCCTCCAGAGTAGCTGAGATTACAGGCACCCGCCACCACGCTCGGCTAATTTTTGTATTTTTAGTAGAGACTGGGTTTCATCATGTTGGCCAGGTTGGTCTCGAACTCCTGACGTCAAGTGATCCACCCACCTTAGCCTCCCAAAGTGCTGGGATGATTATAGGCGTGAGCCACCATGCCCGGCCTCCCCAGCTGTCTTTGAGACAACTGTGTCCACATCCCCAGGGACTCCCAGCCTCTGTTCCTGACCCCTCTAAGCCCCATTCCACCTGGGAGCCAGAGCACACTTCTGCACACACAACCAACTGTGGCCCATCTGGCACTCTTGCAGGCTGCCTCTTCCTACACCTGGGCCCAACCTCAGCTCCTTTTCCTGGTCCCACCTCAGGACCTTTGCCCTTGCTGTGCCCTCCACCTGACATCCCCTCACCCTTCACTATATATCACCTACTTTGCTTTCTCCAGGTGACTGGATACCTGCCTCCCTGCTGGGGTAGGGGCTTCTTCAGGGCCACTGACCCTGCCATCCCGACCAGACCCTGCCTTCCCGACTGCCACACCCTGGGACACCCAGGGCAGGTATGCTGAACCAGTGAACGATCCCGATTCCCACTGGGTGGGTGGTCGCCTCCAGAGCCAGCAGCTGGCTAGAGACACACAGGAGACAGACCAGGGGTCCGGAGTGACCATGGCAGACACCTCCTACTTCCAACCTGAGCAGGAGCCAGAGGCCAGTTTCGAAAAGTCTTTGGGTTTAAGGGTGCTGGGAAACGGAGCTCATCTTCCTAACTGCACACAGACAAGGGAGGACTGATGGTGCAGCCATTTGCCTCCCACCTTCTGGCCAGAACAGCCTCTTCTCCAAAATGACCCAGAGGCTGGGCAGAGGGGACAGTCATCTTTGTGGAGGGGTGGGGTATCCCAAGTCAGCCTAGGCAGAAGAGGTAGGACGGGGAAACTCAGCCAACGTCCGGGGCTCCTCTCCAGCACCCAGACATTCAAGTCCTCCCTCCTGGCCTGGCCCTCAAGGCGGGTCCTCATGGGACCCCTCCCTGCTGACCCAGCCTCCTCTCTGCTTGGGTGGCCAGTTCCACACCCTGGGTCACTCCAGGCAGCTCAACTTCAAGGATCCTGCAAGTCCACCATCAGCTATGACAAGACTCCCCTCCTCCTGAGCACTTTTTTTTTTTATTTTTTTTGAGATGGAGTCAGACTCTGTTGCCAGGCTGGAGTGCAGTGGTGTGATCTCGGCTCACCATAACCTCTGAGTCCCGGGTTCAAGCGATTCTTCTGCCTCAGCCTCCCCAGTAGCTGGGACTACAGGCGCCCACGCCCAGGTAATTTTTGTATTTTTAGTAGAGACAGGGTTTCACCATGTTGGCCAGGATGGTCTCGATCTCTCGACCACCTCAGCCTCCCAAAGTGCTGGGATTGCAGGTGTGGGCCACCACACCCGGCCTCTGGGCAATTTCACCAACACTGCAAACTGCCCCGTGCCCTTCCTGCGGGACGGTCACAGCTCCAAGCACCTTTCAAATGCTCTCCACCCGGAGAGCACACTCGGCTGCCTCCCCACCCCGAGAGACCTCAGCCCCACCACGACCCTTCCTCCATCCGCACGGTGGAACCTGCCCCTACCAGCCTGAGAGCGCCTGGTACCCACCGCCTGGAGCCACGCCCAGAAAAGAGGGGCCCTCAGTATGCACTCTTCGGTGGTATCAAGAGAAGGGCTCCGTCGTCCCCACCCGCCCCCGGACTGTGAACCGTGCGGCTTCCCCAGGGGCCCCACACAGCTGCTGGGGCCAGGGCAGACAGGTGGCCGCGCGCCCCTCCAGCCGCCCTCCAGGTCTTCCCCAGGCGCCCGGGGTCCCCGAGCCGACACTCTCGCTCTTCCCGGAAAACTTCGCCGACCTCGATCCCCGTGCGTCCGCAGCCTCGGGCACCCACGTCTCGGGGAGGCCTCGCGACCCCCGAGTCCCACTCGGGGATCTCGCGCGCCCCCTCAAATCTCGCGCCCTCGGGTTTCGCGCACCCCCGCCAATCTCGGGACCCCTGGAGCCGCTAGGGTCTCACCCGTTCACTCCCGTCTAGCGCCCCTCGGGTCGCCCGTCACCCCTCAACTCCGATGACCCCTCGGGGTCTTGCGCGCCCCCCGCCAATCTCTTGCCCCTCGGGGGTCGCGCGGCCCCGCCAATCTCGCGACCCCTCGAGCGCGCTCAGGTTCCGCGCTCCCCGCCGCCCGCGCCCACGTGCCCCGCGCGGTGCCCGCCCGCGCCGGAGCCCACGGAAGAGCGCGGACGCCGAGCCCCGCCCCCGGCCCCGGCCCCGCACTCACTTCTCGCGGGCCTGGCTGTCGGAGGGCACGGCCGAACCCTTGCCCCCCTTGGCGTACATGCTGCTCCGCGCCGCCGCCGCCGGGGCCCACACCTGTCAGGCGGCGCCGCGGGCCGCGCTCGCCGTCGCCATAGCTACCCCGCGCCCCGGGCCTCACCGCCCCGAGCCCCGGGCGGGCACCGCGGGCATCGTCCGCGCGGGGGAGCTCCAGACGGCTGCAGCGGCGGCGGCAGCGGCGGCTCCAGCTCCGGCCCTGGCCGCAGGGTGGCTTTTTTTTCCTCCCTTTCCTCCGCGCGGGCTGTTCCGGGAAACGCGCGCTCCCCTCCTCCCGCCGCGCGCGCCCCCGCCCGCTGCCTCCCCGCCGCCCGCGGGCGCCGCTCTTAAAGGGGCGATGGCGGGCGCGCGGGTGGGTCCCGCCGCCAGGACCGCGGGCCAAGCGCGCACGCGCAGTGCTCGTTGCAGGGGGTGGGGGCGCGGCTACACACTCGCGGGTCAGGATCGGGGACGGCCACCCAGGGACGCACAGCTGATCGCGGCTGCACACGCGCGCGCGCACACGTTCACTCACCTCAAATGGAGCCAGCCACCCAAATTGTACACCCAGCCACACACATTTGCAGCGACACTCAACGTAGCGCTTTACACAACAAAAGTATACCCCGCTGCTGGAACGACTGCGGATAGCCCCATAAAGCCTCAGGCAGTGACACTGGGTGTCTCACCCTGCAGAGCTACCCACACTCAGCACGGGTGGGAACCACCGCACACACAGCCCGCCCAGCGACACACATACACTGCCACACACCCAGCTCACAGTGGCCGTCCTGGAACAACAACACAGGCCACCGCACGCAGGCACCCAGCCTCACACAGACGCACGCTTATGCAAGGCCATGCCACAGCTTCCAACAGCCGTGGACAGAGCCCACGCCGTTAACTCACAGTCACCTTGGGGCGCACTATTGCGGCCTCCTGAGAACCACACCCTACCCAGCTCCACAGTCACAGGGCCTGCGGACACTCAGCCTCCCGCCCGAAGTCACACAACACGGACACAATCCAGACACACAGAAACAAAGTTCCTATAATACCCAGGTTGTGGGAGCCACCCGGCACCACCCTCAAATAACACCCGGTTACAATACTAGGTGCTGGGTTTGGGTTTCTCAGCCTCGGTGCTGTGAGCTGTAAATGGGACGCATCCCACCTTTGTCTGCGGGAGTCAGGGTGCAGGCAGTGGGTGCCCTTTTCCCCTTCTAGGACCCTTCATCCCCCCACCAAGGGTGTTCAGAGAGAGTGGGGGCGGATACTGAGGCAGGGACCCCTGCAGGGCACGGGTGTCCGCGTACCAATGGGTCGTGTGTGGACAGGCAGGGCACGGGAAGGCGGTGCAGTTGACTCTAGGTCTAGATGTTTCTGTGTTTGCCACGGCTATTCCTTTTTTTTCTATGTGTGTGCAAACACGCGGCTCCTGTGTGAGTGCACGTGTGCATCCTTGTGCGTGGGGAGCTGACAAACACCCAATAAATGATCGCTGTCTCGGCGACTGTCCCTGGCTGCGCGGTGGCAGTTATGGGTCCGAGTCGGGCCAAGCCGCCCAGTGAGGTTGTGTGCACAAATGTGTGCCGAATGTGCACGTGTGTGCCTCCGCGCGTGGGTGGGCCGCCAGCTCCCTGGGACCTGTGTGTGGCTGTGCGCTCACGTTTCGTGTGTGTGTTTGTGTGTGAATGTGTGGACGTCTCTCGCTGCCAGCTGACCCCCAGATGCCTCCCCGATAGAGGCCGGCCCCCCAGTACGTGAGAACCCTTCCGCCCCCACCCCAAGCCTTCTGGCCGGCGGGAAGTCGGGAGCCGCTGGGGCTCCAGACCCGCGGAGAGGAAGGGAAGGGCAGGGCCGGCCCCAGCCCCGCCTCCTCCCCGAGGGGCCTCGGCGCGGGAGGGGGGACGCCAGCCCTTCTCACTTCCTGTCCAGCCGGCCGCCACCTCCCCCAGCTTCCTCTCCCGCGGGCCTCCGGGCCCCGGCTGCGGGAAGGAGGGGGCTCGCACAATTCCGCAGGGCATCGGGCTGGCGACGGCCCGGAGCCTGGGGGGCCACGGGAAGCATGGGCTTCGGCGTCCAGGTCACTCTCATCCTAAACACCGCCCCCACCACTGCCCACCCAGCGCCTACTCCTAATGAAGCACAGAGAGGGTGTGGCTCACCCAAAGTCACACAGAGCCTTGGTGACAATCGGGGCTCCCAGGCCCGGCAGATGCCCCTCCTGGCACCCCGAATTTAATCTCCCAAAGCTCCGTGGCTCACCAGGGCCCCGTGTGCCCTGGTGGGGTCCCTCGCCCCGTGAGCCACGGTTCCTTGGACCAATGTGAGTCTTCACCCCATTAAACATGCATTGAGCGCCTTCTGTGTGCTGGGCTCCGGAGACCCAGCCGGTACACGTTGCTGCCTTTTAGAGCCCAGAATCTGATGGGGGAGGTGGACAGTCAAAAGCTGGCGAGTCAGTTGGGGCAATTTCAGGGAGTGCCACGTGCGTAAGAGGGAGGGGACCCCTGGTGACAGGACGGGCGACGGCAGGGTCTGCCGGGCTCCCAGGGGAGGGCGGAGGCGGAGGGAGGGAGGGAAGGAGGGAGGGAGGCGGAGGCGCTGGCGGCCCAGAGAGTTGCGATGGGGGAGGCGCGGAGGGCGGGAGCGAGGAGCGCGGTTCTCATGGCAACTGGGAAGGATCTCCAAACACAGCCTGGGCGCCGGCGGGAAAGTGCGAGGGTAGCAGGCCCTGGGTCCCACGCGGCGTCGGGGAGGCTGAGCCGCGCTCACTCCCAACCAGGGCGCACGCCTTGCGGGACCAGAACCGGCAGAAAGGGCCCCCTCACCCACGCGAAGGCCGGGCAGGGCGGGGAGGAAAAATTAATAACGGGGAGTGGGGGTGGACTTGAAAGACCTGGAAGTGGAATATTCAGACTGTAGTCACAGCAAGTGCTTAGGCCCTGAGGTGGGCACATGGCGAAGGCGCTGGAGGCAGGAGGCAGGGCCAGGAGGCAGCCTTGGCGGGAGCAGTGGGAAGAAGAGGGGGATGGTGGCAGGGAAGGCAGAGAGCTAGACCACGCCCAGCGGGGAGGGGGTGAGATTTTTTTCTAAGAGCAATGGGGAGCCATGGAAGGGTGTGGAACGGCGAGAAGAGGATGGGATTTTAAGAAGCTCCATGGGAGGTCGCACGTGGTGGCAGCGTGTGCCTGTAGTCCCAGCACTTCGGAGGCCGAGACGGGAGGATGGCTTGAACCCAGCAGGTGAAGGCTGCAGTGAGCTGTGATCGTGTCACTGCACTTAAGCCTGGGCGACAGAGGAAGCCCCTTACTAAAAAAAAAAAATCTAAGAAGCTCCGTGGGGTTGCCAGTGAGATCAAGGCGGCACAGAGTGGGCAGGGAGGTTGCCCCAGTAAGGGGCTCAGGTAGACAGGGGTCCAGGGCAGGTCCTTGGCTGGGTCTGTGCTTCTTGGGGTGGACAGTGGTGAGTCACCCACCACAGATGTCCCCTAAATACGGATCAGGGCCTGTGCCTGGAGGAGCCCCTAAGGAGAATCTGCTTTTAGGACAGGGGGGTTGCCGGAAGAAGGGGCCGACTTTGCCCTCACCCTGGATCCACCCTGCACAGTCCCACCCACAAGCCTCTGCGCTAGCGGTTCCTGCCGCCTGGAACGTTGTTTCTCTGGCTTCTGGCCTGGCCTACTGAGGCTCCTCCTTTGGCCAAGGGTTCCTCCTTGGTCCTCCTGGTGGAGGAGGCCAACTCCTCCTCTTCCTCCTCCTCTTCCTCTCCCTCCTCCTCCTCCAAGCCTTCCCTGGGCACTGCCCCCACAAGACTGTTTCCGCAGAGTCCCTAGTTGGACTTGGCAGTATTCAGATGAAATAACGCATCCCGTCCTCAGTTGGCCGCCTCCGCCTTCCTCTGGGTCCTGTCTCCTTGAGGACACAGCAGTGGGGGGCCCACGAGCACTCCCGATTCCCGCAGAGGAGGCCGGGTTGGGTTTTCCTGCTGGTGGTTTTTCCTCTCCATAGGTGGCAGAAGCGGCCTCCCTCCCTCCTCATTAAAGTGGGGGGCCCTGGGAGGGGACCGGGGCTGGCGGCCCCTGCAACCCCTCCCCAGCCGTGCGTGGGAGGCGGCCACAGCTGGGAGCCGGGTCTGTGCTAGGAGACCGTTTCCTCTCAGAAGCTGTAATTATGGGTAATTTTCTAAATGCAACACAAAAATTAAAACCCAAACAACACCAGGGTGGGAGCAGCCACAGCAGCTGGTGAACACGAGGGTAGGCCGGGGGTGGTGGGGGGTGGGAGGAGCTGGGGCTTCTTTTTTTTTTTTTTTTTTTTTCTGAGACGGAGTCTCACCCTGTCGCCCAGGCAGGAGTGCTGTGGCGCGATATCAGCTCACTGCAAGCTCCGCCTCCCGGGTTCACGCCATTCTCCTGCCTCAGCCTCCCGAGTAGCTGGGACCACAGGCGCCCGCCACCTCGCCCGACTAATTTTTTGTATTTGTAGCAGAGACGGGGTTTCACCGTATTAGCTAGGATCGTCTCCATCTCCTGATCTCATGATCCACCTGCCTCGGCCTCCCAAAGAGCTGGGATTACAGTCGTGAGCCGCCGCGCCGTCCAGGAGCTGGGCTTTCAATCCAGGAAGGCTGGGGGGTGGCCAGCACAGGCAGCGGGGTGTTCAGACAGCCTCCCTCCTTGGACAGCCAGCTAGGGTTTCTGAAGTGGGGATTACACCCCAAGACTAGTTGCCCGGAGGCGGAAATTCACTGATACTCTGGGCCTGGGTTTGAACCCAGCTGTGCCGTGGCTCACTGTGTGGCCTTGACTGGGAGACAGCTGAACTTCAGTGACCCCTCCAAGCCATTAGGTCATGCCACCAATCCCACAGGGCTGCAACGGACTCCGGGTGACAGAAGGGATACAGGAGGGCCTGACCGAGGAGCATCTGCCAAACCTACAACTTCCCACTCCCATGTCCGTCCTCCACAAAGCTTAACCAAAGCCGGTACACTGCTGTGCTTCTAGCACCTTCTGTGGCTCCCACTGGCCACATATCAAAGCTCCACGCCTCTGCCCTGTACTCGAACTCCAGAGTCAAACTAACTCTTGGGAACTGGTGTGTCCAGCTTCAATCATCTGGTAACGTCCTCCTGCCAGACCAAAGGAGGCAGCATCTCTAAGTTTTCTTTTTAGAGATGGGGGTCTCACTCTGTCACCCAGGCTGGAGTGCACTGGCACAATCACAGCTCACTGCAGCCTCAGCCTCCGGGCTTAAGTGATCCTCCCACCTCAGCCTTCTGAGTAACTGGGACCAAACGCATGTGCCACCACGCCCAGCCATCATTTCTTCTCCCCATGTTACAGATGGGGAAACTGAGGCTTGTAAAGGAAACAAGGATGTCACGTGAGCGACCTATAGGTAATACCCCACCCATCGGAGTGCCTCCAGTACCCTGTCTGGTCTGGGAGACTCAGGGTGTCTCTTGGAAATCCCAGGTCTGGGAGGAGGGTCTGTAGCAGCTGCTGGTAGCTCCAGGTGCACGCTGGCTGCAGGCCACCCTGGGCCTAACGACGTGGCTGCACTCCCCACCGCCAGCTTCTGCTTCTCCTCACCTGCAGCTTTCTCTGGCCAAGGGAATGCCCTTTCTTTCTTTTTTTTCTTTTTTCTTTTTTTTTTTTTCTTCTTGAGACGGAGTCTCACACTGTCCCTCAGGCTGAAATTCAGTGGCACAATCTCTGCTCACTGCAAGTTCCGCCTCCCGGGTTCAAGCAATTCTCCTGCCTCAGCTTCCTGAATAGCTGGGATTACAGGCCCCTGCCACCACGCCCGGCTAATTTTTGTATTTTTGGTAGAGATAAGGTTTCACCACGCTGGCCAGGCTGGTCTTGAACTCCTGACTTAAGGCGATCCGCCCACCTCGGCCTCCCAAAGTTCTGGGATTACAGGTGTGAGCCACCGCGCCTGCCCTGGGAATGCCCTTTCTAAGGGCATGCCAGTCTCCCTAAGGTCTCCGACAGGACTGAGCTTTGTTTCCCACGACCTCCCCTGCTCCTGGGCACCCCCTACAGGGCCCTTCCCCAGCTCCCATGGCCGGATACCCATGTACCCCACATTCTCAGTGTGCCACCCTGGGTCTGTTTTCTGGGAAATCAAACTGAGGTTGGGGGTGGATAAACACCCCACAAGGCCGGGTGTGGTGGGTCACGCCTGTAATCCCAGCACTTTGGGAGGCCAAGGCCAGTGGATCACCTGAGGTCAGTAGTTTGAGACCATCCTGGCCAACATGGTGAAACCCCATCTCTACTAAAATCACAAAAAATTGGTCAGGCGTGGTGGTCATGCCTGTAATCCCAGCTACTTAGGAGACTGAGACAGGAGAATCACTTGAACTCAGGAGGCGGAGGTTGCAGTGAGCTGAGATTGTGCCACTGCACTCCTGGCCGAGGAGCCTCTGCTGAACCTACAACCTCCCACCCTCAGGCCTGTCCTCCCTCCCCCACTTCCACAACAAGATCAAAAAGACCAAAACTCCGTCAAAAAAAAAAACAAAAAAAACCCCAAAACACCCCACGCTCCTCGCCCCTGAGTGGGACCCCTCTGAGATGAGCGTCTACACTGTCCCCCAGCTGTCTCAGGTGGGTCTGAGCGCCACTCATCCACATGTGTCATCACTGTTGGCAGTTGGTGTCCCCTGTAGGGCTCCTTCCCTTCCTGTCTCATGTCCCATTCCCTACCAGGAGCTTCCTGGGGTCACCTCCCAGGTACCCCCTCATCCCACCTGATCCCACCTGGCCTTGAATCCTCAACTCAGAGCCAGTTACTGAAAGCCCCACTATGCACCCAGCGCTCTGCTTCAGTGCTTTCGCTGAACCTCAACCAGTTGCCTTCGCAGCCTCCACCTCCCGGGCTTAAGCAATCCTCCCACCTTGGCCTCCCAAGTAGCTAGGACCACAGGCATGCGCCACCACTCCTGGCTGTCATTTCTTCTCCCCATGTTACAGATGGGGAAACTGAGGCTCATCACGGCATCAGGGGTGTCCTGTGAGAGACCCATAGGTGGCACCTCACCTATGTCTGAGAAAGGTTCAGAGCAGCAATGCAACTTGCCTGGGGACACACAGCAGGGAGTAGAGGCACCAGGTCTGACTTCGAGGTACCCTGGCAATGCCCGTCCCTCACCTCATCTCTCTAGAGCACCAGCCTCTGCCTCCTCCTCCTTTTTTTTTTGTTTTTTTTTTTTGAGGCAGAATCTCATTCTCTTGCCCAGGCTGGAATGCAGTGGTGTGATCTCGACTCACTGCAAACCTCCGCTTCCCGGGTTCAAGCAATTCTCTGACTCAGCCTCCTGAGTAGCTGGGCTTACAGGCGCCTGCCACCACGCCCGGCTAATTTTTGTATTTTTAGTAGAGACAGGGTTTCACCATCTTGGCCAGGCTTGTCTTGACCTCCTGATCTAATGATCCACCCACCTCGGCCTCCCAAAGTGCTGGGATTACAGGCCTGAGCCACCGCGCCCAGCCCTCCTCCTCGTTTTTTAGAGAAAGGGTCTCACTCTGTCACCCAGGCTGGAGTGCAGTGGCACAATCACAGCTCACTGCAGCCTCAAACTCCTGAGCTCAAGCGATCCTCGCAGCTTATCCTCCCGAGTAGCTGGGACAACAGACACGCACCACCAAGCCCAGCTAATTTTATTTTTTTTGTGTGGGGGGGGTCTGACAGTCTGACTTTGTTTCCCAGGCTGGTCTTGAACTCCTGGCCTCAAGCGATCCTCTCGCCTCCGCCTCTCAAGTAGCTGGGACTGCAGATGCATGCCACTGTGCCCAGATTCAGTCTCTCTTCTTATTGGTGGAAGAAAGATTTCCTGTGGTACCCTAAGGTCCATCCCTCTCGGGTCTTTTCTTCCCTTTGGCTTAACAACACCACAGAATCCACACTTGCTAAGTACCTGACATTGAGCATGTTTTGACATGATTATGTTAAAGGCATCCAGGTCATCCCACCCCAGGGCCTTTGCACGGGGTTTTCTCCTGGTCGGGATACCCTTTCTGCAACTGTACACCATGGCCAGCTTCTCTTCATCCTTCAGGCTTCAGCTCCAGTGACACACCCTCAGAGAGTCCCCCAAACCTCCGTTGGGATTATATTACCTTGTTGGATCTTCCTGGATACTTTTTTTTTTCTTTGAGATGAAGTCTCACTCTGTCACCCAGGCTGGAGTGCAGTGGCGCAATCTCAACTCGCTGCAACCTCCCCGTCCCGGGTTCAAGAGATTCTCCTGCCTCAGCCTTCGAGTAGCTGGGATTACAGGTGTGTGCCGCCACGCCGGGCTAATTTTTGTATTTTTTTTTAGTAGATACAAGGTTTCACCATGTTGGCCAGGCTGGTCTCAAACTCCTGACCTCAGGTGATCCACCCACCTTGGCATCCCAAAGTGCTGGGATTACAGGTGTGAGCCACTGCGCCCAGCCGAAATTTGTATGTTTTGTTCAGGACTGTGCCCCTAGTCCTTATAACACTTTCTGGCCTACAGTAGGTACTCAACAAATATTTGTTGCTGAGCAAGTGGACTAAAGATTATCAATGGCCGGGCGCAGTGGCTCAAGCCTGTAATCCCAGCACTTTGGGAGGCCGAGACGGGTGGATCACAAGGTCAGGAGATCGAGACCATCCTGGCTAACACGGTGAAACCCCGTCTCTACTAAAAAATACAAAAAAAACTAGCCGGGCGAGGTGGCGGGCGCCTGTAGTCCCAGCTACTCGGGAGGCTGGGGCAGGAGAATGGCGTGGACCCGGGAGGCGGAGCTTGCAGTGAGCTGAGATCCGGCCACTGCACTCCAGCCTGGGAGACAGAGCGAGACTCCGTCTCAAAAAAAAAAAAAAAAAAAAAAAAGATTATCAATGTCGCCTCTGCGCTGAACTCCTCTGTGTGGCGTAGGGAGTTGCCTGCCTTTGCCGAGGGAGCCAGCGCCTGCGGTTCCGAGTATAACCACTTGAGGGCAGCAGAGACTCAATATAGCAACTCCTGAGAGTCCCAGCAGGTCCTGCCCCAGCACCCCCTTGAAGCCTCCCTGAGCTAAGGACCCAAGTGTCCGCGGTGGAATATAGTCTGCCTCTCTTGACCTTGGCCTTGCTCCCAGGTCGGCTTACAGATGTATATCTACATATTTCTGTACTGAATTATTTCATGGCAAGGAGGAGCCAAATATAGAAAACATCACCCAGTCACATCACACCCCCAAAAGTCCTGTCCCCATTGTGAACGCCCCCCAGCACATTTTTTCTTCTTGTTTGTCCATGTTTTTTTCTAGAGAGGCCTTCTTTCACTAGCCCGTTTAAAACTGAACCAGGCTGGGCACGCTCACGCCTGTAATCCCAGCACTTTGGGAGGCCGAGGTGGGCGGATCACTTGAGGTCAGGAATTCAACACCAGCCTGGCCAACATGGTGAAACCCCGTCTCTACTGAAAATACAAAAATTAGCCAGGTGTGGTGTCATGCACCTGTATTTCCAGCTACTCAGGCGGCTGAGGCAGGAGAATCGCTTGAATCTGAGAGACAGAGATTTCAGTGAGTGGAGATTGAGCCACTGCACTCCAGCCTGGATGACAGAGCGAGACTCAGACTCAAACAAAAAACAAAAAACAAAAACAAAAAAAACTGAACCAGGCCAGGCACGGTGGCTCATGCCTGTAATCTCAGCAATTGGGAGGCCAAGGAGGGAGGATCATGTGAGGGCAGCAATTTGAGGCCAGCCTGGGCAACATAGTGAGACCTCTTGTCTCTACAAAAAATAAAAAATTAGCTGGGTGTGGTGGAGCCATGATTGTGCCACTCACCCCAGCCTGGGCGACAGAGCAACACTCTGTCTCAAAACAAGAAAAAACTTTGAAATCACCCCACCCTACTCTCCCAGTCCCCTTGACTCTAATTTTTGGCCATGGCACTTTTTTTAAATGAAATCAAATTTATTAAGAAAGTAAAATAATAAAAGAATGGCTACAGATGGTTGCCATGGCTCACACCTGTAATCCCAGCACTTGGGGAGGCCGAGGCAGGCAGATTGCCTGAGCTGAGGAGTTCGAGACCAGACGGGCAACATGGTGAAACCTTATCTGTACTAAAATTACAAAAAATTAGCCAGTCGAGGTGGCACACATGTAATCCCAGCTACTCAGAAGGCTGAGACGAGAGAATCGCTTGAACCTGGGAGGCGGAGGTTGTAGTGAGCCGAGATGGCACCATTGCACTGCACTCCAGCCTGGGTGACAAAGCGAGACTCCGTCTCAAAAAAAAAAAGAAAAGAATGACCACTCCATAGGCAGAGCAGCACCGCAGCACTATTACTGCCTAATTTCCTTTATAATTTGCTGACTTAGGCCAGGCATGTTGGCTCACACCTGTAATTCCAGCACTTTGGGAGGGCAAAACAGAAGGATCGTTTGAGGCCAGGAGTTTGAGACCAGCCTGTGCAACACAGCAAGACCCTCATCTCTACAAAAATATCAAACAATTAGCCAAGTGTGGTGGCCCACACCTGTGGTCCCCGCTACATGGGAGGCTGCGCCAGGAGGATCACTTGAGCCCAGGAGGTGGAGGTTGCAGTGAGCTGAGATCACACCACTGCACTCCAGCCTGAGTGACTGAGTGCAGTGAAAGAAAGAAAAAACAAAACAAAAATAACTGTCTTAATTTGGTGGCTTGGGCCAGGCACGGTGGCTCATGACTCTAATCCCAGCACTTTGGGAGGCCAAGGCGGGCAGATCACCTGAGATCAGGTTGGAGACCAGCCTGGCCAACATGGTGAAACCCCGTCTCTATTAAAAATACAAAAGGCCGGGCGCGGTGGCTCAAGCCTGTAATCCCAGCACTTTGGGAGGCCGAGACGGGTGGATCACCAGGTCAGGAGATCAAGACCATCCTGGCTAACACGGTGAAACCCCGTCTCTACTAAAAAAATACAAAAAACTAGCCGGGTGAGTTGGCGGGCGCCTGTAGTCCCAGCTACTCGGAAGGCTGAGGCAGGAGAATAGCGTAAACCCGGGAGGCGGAGCTTGCAGTGAACCCGGCTACTGCACTCCAGCCTGGGCGACAGAGCGAGACTCCATCTCAAAAAAACAAAACAAAACAAAACAAAAATAATCTGGGCGTGGTGGCACATGCCTGTAATCCCAGCTACTCAGGAGACTGACTCAGGAGAATTGCTTGAACCTGGAGGTTACAGTGAGCCGTGATGGTGCCACTGCACACCAGCCTGGGAGATAGAGCAGGACGCCATCTCAAAAAAAAAAAAAAATTTGGTGGCTTGGTGAAGGAGACTCTAAGACTCAATTCAGGAGCATAGTTATCTGAGAGGTGATCCCAGAAGCCCTCCTGGGGGGTAAAGAGGCAGGAAGGGAAGGGGAGCCCTGCAGGGGGCGCCAGCGAGCAGGTTCAATGTAAGCAACCAGGAATGGGTCCTTTCTCAGCGAGACAATACAGAAGAGGTGCTTTTGTTGTCCTACCTGAGGGTGGAGGGAGCGGAGGTATTTACAGCCAACTCTCCTTCCGTCTGTGGTTGAGGACTGCTCTCAAGAGAGCCATGTGGCCCAGTGACGTGGCCTTCCGTGGTCAGAGCAACTGTCAGCCAAGAAACGCAAGCCTTGCAGGTGGGACATGCTTGGCCAATCATGGCTGCCTTCATGCCACGTTTTATTTCCCCACGACTCTCCCAAAGGTATTCAGTGGCTTTTAAAATTGTACTAGAACCAGCGGGGCGGGCACGGTGGCTCATGCCTGTAGTCCTAGCACTCTGGCAGGCCAAGGCTGGAGGGTTGCTTGAGCCCAGGAGTTTGAGACCAGTCTGGGCAACGTGGCGAAACTCTGTCTCTACCACAAAAAGAGAAAAATTAGCCAGGTGTGGTGGCGCGCACCTGTAATCCCAGCTACTTGGAAGGCTGAGGTAGGAGGATCACTTGAGCCAAGGAGGTGCAGGCTGCGGTGAGCCGTGATTGCGCCACTGCACCCTATGCTGGGTGACTGAGCCAGACTCTGTGTCTAAAAACCAAACCAAACCAAACAAAAATTACTATAACCAACAAGGCCATGTGACCTTAAATAAGGTCTTCTCATGTTATTAAAAAGTCATGCTTTGGGCTGGGAGCTGTGTCTTACGCCTGTAATCCCAGTACTTTGGGAGGCCAAGGTGGGAGGATCACCTGAGGTCAGGAGTTCGAGACCAGCCTGGCCAACATGGTGAAACCCCGTATCTACTAAAAATACAAAAATCAGCAGGGCGTGGTGGCGTGCGTCTGCAATCCCAGCTACTTGGGAAGTTGAGTCACGAGAATCGCTTGAACCTGGGAGACAGAGGTTGCAGTGAGTCAAGTTCATGCCACTACACTCCAGCCTAGGTGATAGAGTGAGACTGCGTCTCAAAAAAAATTATAAAATAAAAATACAGAGGAGGCAGCTAAGGCACAGAGAGGTTGAGGTGCAAGTCCTAGGTCACACAGCTTTGAAGCATCTGAGCCAGCCTCAATCATCATTTGATGAATGAATGCATACAGGTCCATGATGTCCGTGTCAGTCCACATTCCAGCTGTGCCCTTAAGTCCTCCCTGACCCAATCTTGTGGTCATTACACCTACTTCTGGTCCTGACCGCTGGCTCTAGAGCCCCTCAGATCCCTCCAGACTCTCAAGTCTTGTTGAGGGCCTCTGGTGCTTGGCTCAGCCCTCCCCATTCTTCTGGGGGAGATTGGATTCCACCAGCAGGGGACCTGCAGGTGGAGTTTATATATATATATATAACAGAATATATATATATGTTTAGACACAGGGTCTCTCTCTGTGGCCCAGGCTGGAGTGCAATGGCGTGATCATGGCTCACTACAGCCTTGCTTCCTGGGCCCAATGGATGCCCCCACCTCAGCCTCCCTATAGGGAAAAGAAAGAGAGATCAGACTGTTACTGTGTCTATGTAGAAAGGGAAGACATAAGAAACTCCATTTTGACCTGTACCCTGAACAAGTGTTTTGCCTTGAGATGCTGTTCATCTGTAACTTTGCCCCAACCTTGAGCTCACAGAAACATGTGTTGTATAGAATCAAGGTTTCAGGGATCTAGGGCTATGCAGGATGTGCCTTGTTAACAAAATGTTTACAGGCAGTATGCTTGGGAAAAGTCATCGCCATTCTCAGTCTCGGTAAACCAGGGCCACAATGCACTGCGGAGGGCCGCAGGGACCTCTGCCCTGGCAAGCCGGGTATCGTCCAAGGTTTCTCCCCATGTGATGGTCTGAAATATGGCCTCCTGGGATGGGAAAGACCTGGCCGTCCCCCAGCCCGACACCCGTGAAGGGGCTGTGCTGAGGAGGATTAGTAAAAGAGGAAGGCCTCTTGCAGTTGAGATAAGAGGAAGGCCACTGTCTCCTGCCTGCCCCTGGGAGCTGCGTGTCTCGGTATAAAACCTGATTGTACATTTGTTCAATTCTGAGATAGGAGAAAAAGCGCCCTGTGGCCGGGGGCGAGACATATTGGCAGCAATGCTGCTCTGTTACTCTTTACTCCACTGAGATGTTTGGGTGGAGAGAAGCATAAATCTGGCCTATGTGCACATCCAGGCATAGTACCTTCCCTTGAACTTATTTGTGACACAGATTCCGTTGCTCACATGTTTTCTTGCTGACCTTCTCCCCACTGTCACCCTGCTCTCCTACCCCATTCCTCTTGCTGAGATAGTGAAAATAGTAATTAATCAATACTGAGGGAACTCAGAGACCGGTGCCGGCGCAGGTCCTCCGTGCTGAGCGCTGGTCCCCTGGGCCCGCTGTTTTTCCTCTGTCCTTTGCCTCTATGTTTTATTTCTTTTCTCAGTCTCTCGATCCACCTGACGAGAAATACCCACAGGCGTGGAGGGGCTGGCCCCCTTCACTCCGGAGTAGCTGGGACTATAGGCACACACCACCATGCCTGGCTAATTAAAAAAAAATTTTAAGGCAGTGTGCGGTGACTTATGCCCGTAATCCCAACACTTTGGGAGGCCGAGGTGGGCAGATCATTTGAGGCCCAGAGTTTGAGACCAGCCTGGCTAACATTGCAAAATCCCATCTCTACAAATAATAATGATAATAATAATAATAGCTGGGCATGGTGGCACACACCTATAATCTCAGCTTCTCGGGAGGCTGAGGCACGAGAATCACTCGAACCCGAGAAGGGAAGGTTGCAGTGAGCCGAGATTGCACCACTGTACTCCAGCCTGGGCGACAGAGCCAGACCCTATCTCTAAATAAATAAATCAACAAATAAATAAAGTTTTTGGCCTGGTACAATCGCTCATGCCGGTAATCCCAACACTTTGGTAGGCCGAGGCAAGGAGGATCATTTGAGCCCAGGAGTTTAAGACCTGACTGGGCACAACATGACAAAACCCCATCTCTTTCTTTTTTTTAAGACTGAGTCTTGCTCTGTCGCCCAGGCTGGAGTGCAGTGGCGCGATCTTGGCTCACTGCAAGCTCAGCCTCCCGGGTTCACGCCATTCTTCTGCCTCAGCCTCCAGAATAGCTGGGACTACAGGCGGCCGCCACCACGCCCGGCTAATTTTTTGTATTTTTAGTAGAGATGGGGTTTTACCGTGTTTGTTAGCCAGGATGGTCTCCATCTCCTGTCCTCGTGATCCGCCCGCCTCGGCCTCCCAAAGTGCTGGGATTACAGGCATGAGCCACCACACCTGGCCAACCCCATCTCTTAAAATAATACAAATAATTAGCCGAGCATGGTGACGCGTGCCTGCAGACCCAGCTACTCCAGAGGCTGAGGTGGGAGGATCACCCGAGTCCTGGAGGCCGAGGATGCAGTGAGCAATGAGTTTGGCATCGCACTCCAGCTTGGGTGTTGGACAGCGACCTTGTCTCAAAAAGAATTTTGTTTTGTTTTGTAGAGACAGGGTCTCACTATGTCGCCCAGGCTGATTTCGAACTCCCCGGCTCAAGTGATCCTCCCAACTCGGCCTCCGAAAGTGCTGGGATTACAGGCGTGAGTCACTGCACCCAGCCGTGGAGGGTTTTTTAAACCCTCCTGCTCTGCCCCCATGGCTGTCACAGAGAGGATGGAGGTGGCAGAAAACCGGGAAGGAGGAGGCTAGGGTGGGAGATTTGGGGTCTGTGCAGGTGATTGGGGAAATGGGAGGGCAGCCCTTGACCCTACTCCAGCCTGATCTGACCCCACAGGGCCAGGCATCCATGGCTGCCCCACTCCCTAGACTGGGGGATCTTGCGGCAGCACCGAGGCTGAGGCCTGGAGGGGCTCTGGCATCACGCACCTCAGGGTGGGCTCTGAGGACCTGAGGGTGTCGGGTGAATGTGGTGATGGGGTGGAATTGAGGCGGGGCCACTCCAGGGAGCTTCTTGCCTGGCTCTCCATGTTTGTTTCTTGGAGCGGGGCCTCTGGGCTTTCCAGGGCATCTCTAGGGTCTGTGAGGATCTCTGTATGGTCTCGATGTCTCTGAATATTTATCTTTTTTTTTTTTTTTTTTTTTGAGATGGAGTCTTGCTCTGTCACCCAGGCTGGCGTGCAGTGGCACAATCTCAGCTCACTACAACCTCTGCCTCCTGGGTTCAAGTGATTCTATGGCTTCAGCCTCCCGAGTAGCTGGAATTACAGGTGTGCACCACCACACCTGGCTAATTTTTGTATTTTTAGTAGAGACAGCATTTCCCCATGTTGGCCAGGCTGGTTGCAAACTCCTGACCTTAGGTGATCCACCCGCCTCAGCCTCCTAAAGTGCTAGGATTACGGGCATGAGCCACCGAGCCCAGCCCAGATGTCTCTGAATGTCTCTGAAAATCTCTGGGGATCTCTGAGGGTCTTTGGGAGTCTCCGAAGGTCTCTAAATGTCTATGAGGGTCTTGGGGGTCTCTGAGGTTTTCTGGGCATCCCTGGGCCTTTCTGAGTGTCCCTAGGTGTCTCTGCATGCCGATGGTGGTCCCCAAGTGTGTCTGAGGGTCTCTTGGCATCTCTGAGTATCCCTGGGGGGCAGACTGGTGTCTGTCTGTCTGGGGCCATCTCTGGCGGCTGCCTGGAAGTGTTTGTGCAGACTGGCTGGCCCTGCCTGGGACTTAAGCCTGGGACGGCTTCAGGTACATTGGGGGGCAGCAGAAGGACCACAGGGAGGTGCCCTCTGAAAGTTCCAGGCTCCCTTCAGCCAGGGAGGGGGCCCGTGGAGTCTTGAGCTGTCCCCTTTCCCAGAAACCTAGGTGTAGCCAGCTGGGGCTATGTCAGGAAGGCCCAGACCCCAGGGGCCCCAGACCCTAAGACTCCAAGACCTCTGAATCCCCAGACTCCAGGATCCCCAGACCCCAGGACCCCCAGATCCCAGGGCCCCCAGACCTCTGGATCCCTAGACCCCAGGACCCTCAGGCCCCAGGACCCCCAAACCCCAAGATTCCCAGACCTCTGGATCCCCAGGCCCCAGCACCCACAGACCCCAGAACCCTCATATCCTAAGACCCCCAGGCCCCAAGACTACCAAACTCCAGGGCCCCCAGACTGCAGGACCCCCAGACGCCAAGACTCCCAGACCTCTGGATCCCCAGACTTCAGAACCACCAGACCCCTGGACCCCCAGACCCTAAGCCTCTCAGACCTCTGGATCCCCAGACCCCTGGACCCCAGAACCCCCCAATAAACCGCCATATCCCAAGACCCCTAGATCCTAAGACTCCCAAACCTCTGGATTCCCAGACTTCAGGTCCCCCAGACTCCAGGACCCTCAGATTCCAGGACTCTCAGATCCCTGGATCCCTAGACCTCAGAGCCCCCAAATCTCAGGACCCCCCCATCCTCAAACTGTCAGACTTCAAGGACCCCAGCTTCCCCAGACCCACCTCCAAAACTCACTATCCCAGACTCCAGACCTGCCCGTCCCCCACCACCTGCAGCCTCGGGTCTCGCACTTCCTCATTTCTTCATTTCCTTCTTTTCTAAGACGCCTCCCAACTGGACTCCCCCTGTGGCTTCCCTGGGCGTGGAGGACGTGCAGCTGCATGAGGCTCACTGCTGGCTGGGCTCCTCCGTCCCTCTGCTCCTCATAAAAGAGGCCCCAAGAGCTCCCCTGCTCCCTCTGCTGCCTACTGAGGACACAGTGAGAAGATGGTCATCTGCAAACTAGGAAGTGAATCTGCTGGTGCCTTGATCTTGGACTTCCCAGCTTCCGGAACTGTGAGGAATACATTTCTGTTGTTCATAAGCTACCCCAGTTTATGGCATATTTGTTATAGCAGCCTGAAGAAACACTTGGAGACATTTGCTCTCTACCCAGGGCTGCTCCCACCACAGGGCCTTTGCACATGCTATTCCCACTCCTGGATGCTGTTCCCCACATCCCCTCCTTCTCACTCCCTAAGGGATTCCTTGATCATCCCATTAAAAAGTTGCTTCTGGGCCGGGCGCGGTGGCTCACACCTGTAATCCCAGCACTTTGGAAGGCCAAGGCGGGTGGATCACCTGAGGTCAGGAGTTTGTGACCAGCCTGGCCAACATGGTGAAACGCTGTCTCTACTAAAAATACAAAAAGTTAGTTGGGCATGGTGCCATGCACCCGTAATCCCAGCTACTCGGGAGGCTGAGGCAGGAGAATCACTTGAACCCGGGAGGTGGAGGTTGCAGAGAGCCGAGATCGCACCTCTGCACTCCAGCCTGGGCAACAAGAGCAAAACTCCATCTCAAATGAAAAAAAAAAAAAGTTTCCCCATCTCATTTTCCCTTATTTTTCTTTGCAGCTTTCCCACTACCTGTAGTTGATATATTTTCTTGATGGATTCTGCCTGTCTTCTGTTTCCCCAACTACAGTGAGAGTCCTGGGATGGTGGGGGGGGGGGGGCAGGATTTTTGTGTGTTTTATTCACTGCTGTGTCTGTAGTTCATAGTACCAGGTATACAACAGGAACTTCATAAAGGCTTGCAGAGGAAATGAATGAGTCTTTCCTTATAGGTTCATAGAGATCTATAATTTCATTTTCAAACTCTGTGGCACACCAGGATGGATGAACGGTTATTGATGTACCCAATCCTTTAAGAGTTATTTCCTTTTTTTTTTTTTTTTCCTTCTTTTTGAGGCAGAGTATCACTCTGCACTCTGTCACCCCAGGCTGGAGTGCAGTGACACGATTTCGGCTCACTGCAACCTCTGCCTCCCAGACTCAAGTGATCCTCCTGCTTTAGCTTCCTGAGTAGCTGGAACTACAAGGATGTGCCACCACTCCCAGCTAATTTTTTTGTGTGTGTATGTGTATATATATATATATATATATATTTTTTTTTGTAGAGATGGGGTTTCACCATGTTGCCCAGGCTAGCCTTGAACTCCTGGACTCAAGCGATCCTCCTACCCTGGCCTCCCAAAGTGCTGGGATTACAGGCATGACTCACTGTGCCTGGCCCTTTTTTTTTTTTTTTTTTTAATGTAACAAACAATGCTGTAATGAATCACTTTGAGCTTGGAGCATCTTTTTGCCTTCTCTCTCTTTTTTTTTTTTGACGAAGTCTCGCTCTGTCACCAGGCTGGAGTGCTATGGCACGATCTCAGCTCACTGCAACCTCCAGCTCCCTGGTTCAAGTGATTCTCCTGCCTCAGCCTCCCGAGGAGCTGAGATTACAGGTACACGCCACCACGCCCAGCTCATTTTTTGTATTTTTGGTAGAGACGGGTTTCACGGTGTTGGCCAGGATGGTCTCAATCTCCTGACCTTGTGATCTACCTGCCTCAGCTTCCCAAAGTGCTGGGATTACAGGCATGAGCCACCGCGCCCAGCCCAGCCATTTATTTTAAATTATGTTTTAGAGATGGGGTCTTGCTCTGCTGCACATACTGGAGTGGAGTGGCACAATCACGGCTCACTGCAGTCACAACCTTCTAGGTTCAAGGGATCCTCCCACCTCAGCCTCTGAAGTAGCTGGAACTACAGGCTGAAGCCACCATGCCCAGCTAATTTTTAATTATTAATATTATCATTATTATTATTGAGACGGAGTCTCGCTCTAACGCCCAAGCTGGAGTGCTGTGGCATGATCTCGGCTCATTGCAACCTCCGCCTCCTGGGTTCAAGCGATTCTCCTGCCTTAGCCTCCTGAGTAGCTGGGATTACAAGCACGTGCCACCAACCATGCCCAGCTAATTTTTGTATTTTTAGTGGAGATGGGGTTTCACCATGTCAACCAGGCTGGTCTCGAACTCCTGACCTCGTGATCTGCCCACCTTGGCCTCCCAAAGTGCTGGGATTACAGGCGTGAGCCACCACGCCTGGGCTGAGCCACGTTTTTTTTTTTATTCGTTAGTCAGTTCACACTGCAAACATGCAAATATTCAGGCAGAGATTCCCAGAAGTGAACTTGCTGTGTCAGTAGACACATGAGTTTATCATTCCGATGGCCTGTGCCAGGGTGCCCTCCATCAATGCTACACCATGGACGTACCCCACAGCCTGGCTGGCACAGAATGTCATTGCACTGTTGGATTTTTGCCAATTTGATTGGTGAAGACAAATAGTTTGTAATTTGCGGTTTTCTTATTAAGCGTGAACTTTTTTTTTTTTTTTTTTTTAAGACAGATCTCACTCTGTTGCCCAGGCTGGAATGCAGTGGACTGATCTCGGCTCACCACAGCCTCCGCCTCCTGGGTTCAAACGATTCTCCTGCCTCAGCCTCCTGAGTAGGTGGGTCTACAGGCACATACCACCACACCTGGCTAATTTTTGTATTTTTTATTGTTTTTTGTTTTTGTTTTTTTGTTTTTTTTGAGACGGAGTCTTGCTCTGTCGCCCAGGCTGGAGTGCAGTGGCCGGATCTCAGCTCACTGCAAGCTCCGCCTCCCGGGTTCATGCCATTCTCCGGCCTCAGCCTCCCGAGTAGCTGGGACTACAGGCGCCCACCACCTCGCCCGGCTACTTTTTTGCATTTTTTTTTAGTAGAGACGGGGTTTCACCGTGTCAGCCAGGATGGTCTCGATCTCCTGACCTCGTGATCCGCCCGTCTCGGCCTCCCAAAGTGTTGGGATTACAGGCGTGAGCCACTGCACCTGGCAAGAATGAGCATCTCTGGACATGTTGAAGAGCAGTTTCCAGCTTTTTCTTCAATGTCTTGGTTCAAAGCTTTTGACCATTTCTCGGAGTTTGGCGATGGGAAGGACAGAGGCTGAGGAGAGGGGAAAACGTGAGGGAGTGGACTCCCACCCTCCCAGATCCCGGAGAAGCCTCTGTGCATGTGACAGCGGTGGACATGGTGGCACACACAGTTAAGGTGGCACAGTGAGTCAGGGGCTGGCATCGGTTGGAACCTAGTCCGCCTGACACCAGGTTCAGGTGAGACCATCTCCCAGGCCACCCCTCCCCGGTATCACTTTTGTCACTACTAACCCTCCAGTCTGCCTCAGGCCCCCGTCTGCTTCTGGAACCTCAGCCTCCTCCCCATGTTGCCCACCCCAGACACCAGGCTCACTCCAGAGGGACTTCTTGAGCCAGTGCCCCTCTGCCCACACACCTTCCTTGGCTCCACATGGACCTCTTCCCCTGCCACCAATTCCTTCTATCCTCTCCACTCCTAACCATGCTATCCCAGCCAGCTACATTTTCTCAAGCTGCTGGGAGCCCTCCTCACTGTCCCCTCCAGCACAGAGGTGCCATTGTGCAAGAACTCAGTGGGAGGGGCTTGGAGGAGCTTGGAGAGCCAATTATAGGTTTGAGGAATCTTGGTGAACTCCTACTCATGTGTTGAAGCCCCATTGGTAATGCCTCCTCCTCCAGGAAGCCTTCCAGGACCCTGTCTTTCCCTCTGGACCTTCCTTGACTGCATGGGACTATGAGTGTCTATGTCCAACTCTGTCCTCCCTTAAGATAGCTCCTTGAGGACCTGGTCAGGGCTGAGTCCTTTTGGGGGCCCAGCGTGGGTGATGTTTGTTGAATGAATAAATGACTGCATGAGGTGGGAGCCAACTGAGCTGAGATCGAGAAGCGAATTGATGAGGTGGCTGTCGGTTGGGGTGCTAATAGAGGACATGAAGTCACTGGGTTCTAGCAAGAGGGAAGCGGGACCCTGGGCCACCCCTCCCCCTTGCCCTCCATCCACCTCTCATGAGAACTTTGAGGCCCTGCAAGGGGGCGGATCTCTGTCTTCATTCTTCCCCTCTGCACTCCACCCAGATACCAGTTCCTCTTCCCCCTGAGTCGCTGGGTGCAGAGCCAGAGGAACGCCGGCGACCCCAGCAGCGCTGCGGAGGGTGCTGTCCATTGCGGCCCCCGTGTCCAGGTGGGCCAGGACGCAGCCTCTGGGCGCCGTCGCTTTTCCAGCACCACCGAGGCAAAAGCGTGGCAGTAGGACCCAAAAGGTAGGACTGAGGCTCTAGAACTTGCACCTGTGCAGGGACTGCAAATCAGACCTGGGAGGACCCTCTCAGCAGCCCCCACTCCCCCCTATCCCAGCACTTCCCAGGACCCGCGGTTCTGGGAGATACTAGGAGCGGGATCAAGGGGCGGGGCCGTTTCCGAGACAACCGCTTATTTGCATAGGGTCCCGTCCTGGCCAACGAGGGCGCCCCAAATGTTCAGGACGTAGAAGAAAGGGTTAACTAGGCCGGGTCTCTTCCTCGCCTTCCAAGCCTGCTGGGCACGGGGGTTACCTACCCATTTCCCAGAAGGGGAGACTGAGGCAGCCCAGCAGCCAAAGGAGGCAACCAGACTGGGGCTGCGTTGTACCATTTCAGAAGCGGCTTGAACTGGTCTAAGGTATAATCATAAACACTAGCGGTGGAGGCAAGGGCGACCACAGGGCTGAGGTCAGGGCTAGGATTCCGGTGTCTCTATGTAGGTTGCTTGAATGGGGGGCACCCTGGCATGGACGCTGCTGTTGCCGCTGCTGCTGCAGGAGTCAGACAGCCAGGAACCGTCATGCACCATGCCCTCCACCGATGTGGACTGGAACACGGAGTTCAGTGCCATGTGCCTGAATTTCAGTGGCCGTGGCCTGAGCCTGCCCCTCAACCAATCTCTGCGGGCCAGCAACGTGCTTCTCCTTGACCTGTCTGGGAACGGCCTGCGAGAGCTTCCAGTGACCTTCTTTGCCCACCTGCAGAAGCTTGAGGTCCTGAACGTGCTACACAACCCGCTCTCCCGTGTGGATGGGGCGCTGGCTGCCCGCTGTGACCTTGACCTGAGGGCTGACTGCAGCTGTGCCCTGGAGTCCTGGCACGAGGTCCGGCGAGACAACTGCTCTGGCCAGAAGCCTCTGCTCTGCTGGGACACAACCAGCTTCCAGCACAATCTCTCTGCCTTCCTGGAGGTCAGCTGCGCCCCCGGCCTGGCCCCTGCAACCATTGGGGCAGTGGCAGTCAGTGGGTGCCTGCTTCTCGTACTTGCCATCGCTGGCCCCATGCTGGCCTGGAGACTCTGGCGATGCCGAGTGGCCAGGAGCCGGGACCTGGACAAGCCCTGGCCTGCTCAGGATAGGCCCAAGCCCAGTTTAGGCTTCCAACCACGGTATGGCAGCCGGAGCACCCCCAAGCCCCAAGTGGCCACGCCACCCCGCCCCTCCACTCCCGACTATGAGAACATGTTTGTGGGCCAGCCAGCAGCCGAGCACCAGTGGGTTGAACAAGGGTAAGTAACCCATAGAGACACCTGTCAAAGTGGTGAATAGTAAGGCTCCACACCCAGATGGCCGGGGTTCAAATCCCAGCTCTGCTGCTTGCAGGCTGTAGGATCTTAGGTGAGTAGTTTTACTTCTCTGAGCCTCAGTCTCCTCACCTATAAAATGGGTAGAAGACTGGACGTGGTGGCTCACACCTGTAACCCTAGCACTTTGGGAGGCCAAGGCAGGCGGATCACTTGAAGTCAGGAGTTCGAGACCAGCCTGGCCAACACGGTGAAACCCCGTCTGTACTAAAAATACAAAAATTAGCCGGGTATGGTGTCAAGCGCCTGTGGTCCCAGCTGCTCAGGAGGCTGAGGCAAGAGAATCGCTCGAACCTGGGAGTCAGAGGTTGCAGTGAGCTGAGTTCGTGCCATTGCACTCCAGCCTGGGTGACAGAGTGAGACTCAATCTCAAAAATAAAATCAGTAAAATAAAGTAAAACAAGGGAGAACTACAGTCCCCTTCATAGTGTGTTGGGGGTAAAAATTAAATGAGTTCCCATATATGGGACAAGCTTCCCCCTCATGACCTGTAAACCCAGTTTCTGGTGGCCAAGGATGGGGAGACAGGAGGCAACTGCTTGAATGGAGTTGGGGCTCTGCGGTGGCAGTCAGCAGCATAGGCCCAGGTCCCGTGTGACCCAAGGCTGTCTCTGAACCTCCATGTCTGTCTCCATAGAATGGGGACAGCCCTCCCTTACCCCATGACACACATGAGATGCTAAGGAGGTGCCCTACAAAGTCCCGTCACCACTAGATGACCTTTTTTTTTTTTTTTTTTGAGACAGTCTCATTCTGTTGCCCAGGCTGGAATGCAGTGGTATGATCACAGATCAGTGCAGCCTCAAACTCCTGGCCTCAAGTGATCCTCCTGCCTCAGTCTCCAGAGTAGCTGGGACCACAGACACCTGCCACCACACCCAAATCATCTTTGTATTTTTCGTAGAGATGGGGGTCTTGCTATGTTTCTCGGGCTGGTCTCAAACTCTTGGCCTCAAGTGATCCTCATGTCTCAGCCTCCCAAAGTGCTGGGATTATGGGTGTGAGCCACCGCTGCCAGTTTCTAGATGATTTTGCTGGGCTTAGACAAGTGAGTTGAACTTTTCTAGGTTGGAGTAGGGTGCGGTGGCTCATGCCTGTAATCCCAGCACTTTTTGAGGCCCAAGTGGTCAGTGGTCAGGACCTCAAGACCAGCCTGACCAACGTGGTGAAACCCTATCTCTACTAAAAAATACAAAAACTAGGCTGGGCACCGTGGCTCATGCCTGTAACCCCAGCATTTTGGGAGGCCAAGGCGGGAGGATCACGAGGTCAGGAGTTCGAGACCAGCCTGGCCAATATGGTGAAACCCTGTCTCTACTAAAAATACAAAAATCAACCGGGCATGGTGGTGGGTACCTGTAATCCCAGTTACTTGGGAGGCTGAGGCAGGAAGAATCACTTGAACTCAGGAGGTGGAGGTTGCAGTGAGCCCAGATCGCACTGCTGTACTCCAGCCTGGGTGACAGAGTGAGACTCCGTCTCAAAAAAAAAAAAAAAAAAAAAAAGAGGAAGAAGAAAAGAAAAACTTTTCTAGGGTGGAAAAGGGAGTGGAGGGAATTTCAAGGGGCGGGACCCTCAGGGACAGAGACCCAGAGGCGGGAAAGAACAGAGAATTTGCTGTGAATGGTTTTTGAGAAGGGATGACTTGAAAGCTGAGGCCTGAGGGGAACAGGGAGGGCCAAGCAGGAAGGGGCCACAGCCACGGCTGTTTGGGCGGCAGAGTCTGTGCCAGGAGCTGGGGAGGCTATCGGAAGACTGTCGGTAAGAAAGAAGAAAATATGCAAAGCAGATGTAAACATGACTCAAAAGCAGAAATGATCTGAGGCAGGGTGTTGAAGACACTGGACTCACAAAAGCAGCTTGTGCTCTGATGTTCACCGTGGCCTCCCTATCCCCGAGGCTTCTGGATTAGCATCTTTTATGTACCTGGCCTCCAGAAACACTGTGTTTAGAATTGACTGTGTCATTTCCACCCTGCATCTTACACTTACGGACATGGAGGCTCTGGGAGGCAGGGAAATGACTTGTCCAAGATCACATAGCCAGTCAAAAAAGGCAGGACAGAAACCCTGCGTCCCAGTTCTGTTTGTCCCCCCACAACCCCTTAGGTGTTAGCGGGCAATTCATACTAGAGTATAATTGACTGATAGATGCTATATACTCAAAGTGGCCCTTTTGCCTTTTTTTTTTTCTTTTCTTTTCTTTTTCGCTCTGTCGCCCAGACTAGAGTGCAATGGCATGATCTTGGCTCACTGCAACCTTCACCTCCCGGGTTCAAGCGATTCTCTTGCATCCTGTCTCAGCCTCCTGAGTAGCTAGGATTACAGGTGCCCGCCACCGTGGCCGGCTAATTTTAGTAGAGACGGGGTTTTGCCATGTTGGCCAGGCTGGTCTCGAACTCCTGACCTCAGGTGATCTGCCCATCTTGGCCTCCCAAAGTGCTTGGATTATAGGTGTGAGCCACCGCACCCGGGCCAGTGGCCCTTTTTACAAGAGGAGCTGGGCTGGAATTAGAATGTTCAGGAGGCAGGAAAGTTCTCTGGGGATCTTGCTGGCCTTAACAAATATTCCTAAGTAACTCCCTGCTCCGTGGCCAATTCTATAGATGCAGAAACTGAGGCTCAGAGACTTGCTTTTATGTATGAGGGCCACAAAGTCAGTTGCTTCGGTGTGGAAAATATTTCCCATCAGAAGGGCAGACAGTATGGTGTAGCCACTTGTGTGCATGTGACTGATGTGGCCAGAGCTTCCGATTTTTCAAGAGGAAATAAAAATTTAGATTTTAATGTAATAATGAGCAGCTACCTCAATTTTGGTTTTTTTGAGACAGGGTCTCCCTCTGTCACCCAGGCTGCAGTACAGTGGCGTGGTCACGGCTCACTGCAGTCTCGACCTCCCAGGCTCAAGCGATCCTCCCATCTCAGCCTCCCGAATAGCTGGGACTCCAGGCGCATGTCACCACGCCCGAATAATTTTTTTATTTTTTGTAGAGATGGGGTCTCACCGTGCTGCCCAGGATGGCCCAGTGGCTCTGGCCTCAAGCAGATCAAACTCCTGACCTCAGGCAGATCTTCTGCCTTGGCCTCCCAAAGTGCTGGGATTACAGGCGTGAGTCACCATGCCTGGTCGCTATCTCATTTTTAAGGAAGGAAAAAGGGTTCAGGGTCCTCCGACCACAGCGTTCCACCCACAGAACCTTCCCTAAATCACTCCCCTCCCACTCCTCAGAGACAGGTGGGGCTTGCTGGGAATCAGAACTACCCCGTGCCACAGTTTCCCGATATGTAAATATTCGGGGTGGACTGAGCCACTCTGAAGCTTTCTTTCTTTCTTTTTTTTTTTTTTTAATCTTCTGAGACAGAGTCTCGCTGTGTCTCCCAGGCTGGAGTGCAATGGCACGATCTCAGCTCACTGCAACCTCTACCTCCTGGGTTCAAGCGATTCTCCTGCCTCAACCTCCCAAGTAGCTAGGGCTACAGGCATGTGCCACCATGCCTGGCTGATTTTTGTATTTTTAGTAGAGACAGGGGTTTCATCATGTTGCCCAGGCTGGTCTTGAACTCCTGACCTCTGGTAATCTACCCACCTCAGCCTCCCAAAGTGCTGGATTACAGGTGTGAGCCAGAGTACCTGGCCCACTTGGAACTTTCTCAAAGCTCATGTTCCTGTCCCCTGAGTCCTCCCCCTCCCTCACTTACCCCTGGTCTGTGTGTCCCCCCAGGGCTCACCCTTCAGAGGACAATGACTTTTACATGAACTACAAGGACATCGACCTGGCCTCCCAGCCTGTGTACTGTAACCTGCAGGCACTGGGCCAGGCCTCGATGGATGAAGAGGAGTACGTGATCCCTGGGCGCTGAGCCTAAGATGTCCCAACCTCCACCCAGACCCCCTTCAGTCCCTGCTGGGTGACTCAGGGCATCCTAACTCCTCCAAGGCCTCAGTTTCCCCATCTGAAGAATGGGGACAGAAGGGATCCTTGAGGCCCCAGGAAGCTCTGCCGACCCCTCCCTGTCCCCTATGCCGCTCCTCAGCCCGCTTGGCTCCTAGAGGGGGAAGAGGAGAGACCCCCAACAAGGGGACAGGAGGGTCACTGTGTGAATCCTGCCGTCACCCTCCTGTGGATGTACAGGCAGTGCTCAATAAATACGTTGAGGCTGATGAAGCTGCTGGCTCAGGGTGAGTGGGTTCCTCAAGGTGGGGATTTCTGAGTTCTAAGACCAAGTCTCCATCTGAGATTCCCAAATTGCTCCCCACCTCCCATCCCTGTTTTGTTTTGTTTTTTGTTGTTGTTGTTGTTGTTGTTTTGTTTGTTAGTTTGTTTTTGAGTCCGAGTCTCACTCTGTCACCCAGGCTGGAGTGCAGTAGTGCGATCTCGGCTCACTGCAACCTCCGCCTCCCGGGTTCAAGTGATTCTCCTGCCTCAGCCTCCCAAGTAACTGGGATTACAGCACCTGCCACAATGCCCAGCGAATTTTTGTATTTTTAACAGAGACGGGGTTTCGCCATGTTGGCTAGGCTGGTCTCGAACTCCTGACCTCAAGTGATCTGCCCACCTCGGCCTCCCAAAGTGCTAGGATTACAGGCGTGGCCACCGTGCCCGACCACATTCCTCCCTTCTGCCCCTCTCAGGGCCCCTTCCCAGGTTCCTGATCTCCAGGTTCGGCTCCCAGTGCAGCCCACACCACCCCCAAAATAAAAATGTATATATATTGCTTTAGCTCTAATATTCTGAGAAAATCCTTCAAGATCCTGGTGCAATGCCGCCTCCTCTGAGAAGCTGTCCCTGGTTTCTTCTCAGGCAGAGTTAATGACTCACAGACGTCTGTATTTCAAGAGTTTTTTCAGGCTCATGACTCAGCTGGGTTTCCTATCAGCTGGTCCCTGCCCAATCCTTCAATCTGGAGGAGATAGAACTAGAGACAAGTACCCTTAGTCCTGGGAGATCAAGCCTGGGCCAAAGGGAAGAATGGGGGCACAGTCCCCACATGGAGACAATTGAATGAGTTTGAATAAGGCTGCATGTAAGAGGGGAATCTGCAGTGGGGTTTGAAGGATGCATAGGAGTTTGAGAATTGGAGAGGAAAGGGCATGCTGGGTGGGTGGACCAACTTCTGCAAGAGCCTGGAGAGGCACAGAGAAGGCACAGGCCCAACACTGTACTTTGCAAAGACAACAGCTGTTGTTTGGGGAAAGACCCAGTGATGCCATCTGCTGTCTTTTGGTGTTGAGTTTAATTTTGAAGCCTCCTAGGTGCCCATTTTCACCAGCTTTGCTGTGACTGAAGTGAGCCTGCTCCCATCACAGGGCCTTTACACTTGCTGTTTGCATTTACTTGCAATGTCCACCCTCAACTACTCGCTCCCTGACTGCTTTTCTTCCTCCAGGTCTCAGCTCAAATGGGACCTCCCCAGGGAGGCCTCCCCATCCAACTGTCTAGATCACCTCTGCCTCCGTTCACTAATGAGCTGATGGGTTGAATCCCCAGCACAAATCTTACTGCAATCAACTACTTTATTAGGATTTACTCATTTGTCCCCTTCACTTCACAAAGTGGGGTGGTTCTTGTTGTGTCTTCTTACTGCTGTGTCCCGGGCCTGGCATAAAGTGGGCACTCACTGAATACGTTAAGGGGAACCTGCAGTCATTCAGGTTGGCCTGTGGGTGGTAGCATTCCCAGCAGATACACTTCACTGCTGGAAGTGGGTACTCTGTCCCGGAAGACACCCATCGCCATTCCTCTGAGAGATTCAGGGTGAGCAGGCAGTTTGGTGTGGGGAGGGGGCTGGACTCAGCACACCTCGGAATTCTAAGATCCTAAACAGGAAGTATATATAACCTGGGAGATGTGGTGTGTGTGAAAATATTCTTCACAACTTATTTGTTCCTCCCTGCTCTTTATATATGAAAGAATGAGGTGTCACTAACATGGAAGTGCCACAAACAGGAGGAGTGATGGGATTCACCACTCAGGTTGAGGACAGTGCCACAAAACAAAGCACTTGGTGGCAGATAGACTTGCCTCTGAGCTGTCTGTGTTTGGAAAGGTGACTCCCAACTTGGGAGAGAAAACAGGATGGTGATAGAGACAGAGAGAGAGACAGATACCTCTGCCTCAGCCCCCAAAGAGAGAAGTTCTGAGGAATGAGGCAAGATAGAGGGAAGCTGAGACTTAAAAGGGTATGAGGTCTCAGCTGTTCCCAAAACAGAAACACCAGCCTGGGCAACCTGGCGAAACTCAGTCTCTACAAAAAATACAAAAATTAGCTGGGCGTGGTGGCATGCGCCTGTAGTCCTAGCTACTCAGGTGGCTGAGGTGGGAGGATCGATTGAGCCTGGGCGGTTGAGGCTGCAGTGAGCTGTGATTGTGCCACTGCACTCTGGCCTGGGCAACAGAATGAGACCCCATCTCAAAAAAGTAAAAATAAAAAAGAAACAGAAACAGGGAGATAGAGAAATGGAGACAGAGAGTCAGGAATGGCCAAGGCTGCCCTTGGAGCCCACAGGTATCGTAAGCACCTTCCAATGGCCTGGCATCTCCAAGTACACTTTGCCACTCATTCCTTGAACCTTTCCACTCACCCCCTCCAAGGTCTCCTGGAGAAACTGAAGCCAGGGAGAGGAGGATCTTCTCAAGGTCACCTTCCCTTATCCTGGACACCACAGGGAGCGGTTCAGACAGCTTTATTTTTATCACCAGAGTTTTAAATAAATACACAGTTCCATCAGACCAGCCCCCCAGTTCCTAGGAAGGTCACCCCAATAAATTAATAATAAATAGCAGATATATAAATACAGCCGTTTGGGCAGGCATCGGGTGTCTCAGGACCCTTGAGCCCATTCCACAGGCCAGGACAACTAAGGTCGCGTCCCCAGGGCAGGTGCACAGTCTAAGGACCAGGGCGCCTCATACGCAGTGGCAGTCTTTGGCTAACAAGTCGTCATAGGTCTGGAGTGACACCCCGGTGTCGGTCTTTTGAATGAGCACCATGGGATTGTAGCTGGCGGGCACGCAGCAGGGAGCTGGCACCGTGTCGGGCTTCAGGCGGTGCAGGTTCGTCTTGATCTGCGCGTGCATGTTGGCCTCCCGGAACTGGCTCGGGCACGCGCCGATGCACATGGTCACTTGCACCTCCCGTGGCGACAGCACCCAATCGGCCCAGCCCAGGTCTTCCAGCGACGCGTGGACAGTGTGCAGACGGCAGCAGCGCCCGGGCCCGAGCGGACAGTGGTCCCCGTTGCGCGCACGCGCTCTGCGGCGCCCCCTGGCGGCTCGAGGCCGCAAGTGCAACTCCAGCTGGGGCCGTGCGGACGAAGACTTCACCAGCAGTTGGTCCGACTGCAACGGCGGCGGCGACAGTCGCAGGTGCAGCGCGGGCGCCTGGGATCTTGCAAGCCTGAGCTGACGCCGCAGCGGTCGTGTCACGTCCCACGACCTTGACGCCGTCGGGGACAGCCGGAACAGAGCCCGGTGAATGCGGGAGGCCTCGGGAAGCACCTCGGGCAGGATGGCCCGGGAGATACGCAGGTGCAGGTGACCGCCAGATCCCAGCCGCACTGTGGGAAAGACAGATAGGGAAGCTGGTCACCCACAGGCCTGCCGTTTTCCAGGAACGGGGGTGCCCATTTCCCCTAACACACCAAGCTGGATCTCACCACGGCGCTGGCGCGTTTGCACAAGTTTATTCCCCTACCAAGAGCATTTCTCTGGCCGGGCGCTGTGGCTCAAGTCTGTAATCTCAACACTTTGGGAGGCCGATGCGGGCGGATCACTTGAGGTCAGGAGTTCAGGACCAGCCTGGCCAATATGGTGAAACGCCCACTTCTACTAAAAATACCAAAAAAATTAGCCGGGCGTGGTGGCTGGCGCCTGTGATCCCAGCTACTCGGGAGGCTGAGGCAGGAGAATCGCTTGAATCGGGGCGGTGAAGGTTGCAGTGAGCCAAGATCGCGCCACTGCACTCCAGCCTGGGCAACAGAGGAAGACTCCCTCTCAAAAAAAAAAAAAAAAAATGGAGCATTTCTCCCCTGAATCTCAGTAAGGCTGGCTCCTCCTCCTTCCAGCCTGCCTAAAATAGGAAGCACTCTATTTTATTTCCTTGTGTGTCATTCATATTCCCTGCTTAGAATCTCAGCTTGGTTGACACTGTGCCTGGCACACAATAGGTGCTTAGTAAATGCCTGAAGGAATTAATGTATATCTGATATTCAGACAAAGATTCCAACCATGGCTCTGCTTTTCTTCTGGCAGTCAAAAACTTACTTGCTTCACTTATTTATTTATTATGGTCTTGCTGTTACCCAGGCTGGAGTGCATGGCTCAGTGCAGCCTCAGTCTCCTGGGTTCAAGTGATCCTCCCGCCTCAGCCTCCTGAATAACTGAGACTACAGGCATGCACTATCACGTCTGGCTAATTTTTTTAAAAAACTTTTTTGGTGCTGGGCGCGGTGGCTCAAGCCTGTAATCCCAGCACTTTGGGAGGCCGAGACAGGCGGATCACGAGGTCAGGAGATCCAGACCATCCTGGCTAACCCGGTGAAACCCCGTCTCTACTAAAAAATACAAAAAATTAGCCGGGCGTGGTGGCGGACGCCTGTAGTCCCAGCTACTCCGCAGGTTAAGGCAGGAGAACGGCGTAAAACCCGGGAGGCGGAGCTTGCAGTGAGCTGAGATCCTGCTACTGCACTCCAGCCTGGGCGACAGAGCCAGCCGACGTCTCAAAAAAAAAAAACCTTTTTTGGTAGAGATGGGGTCTTGCTATATTGCCCAGGCAGCAATGTTCTGGCCTTAAGCGATGCTCCCACTTCGGCCTCCCAAAGTACTGGGATTACAGGGGTAATCCCCAGAAATGAGTACCAAACCCATCACATTCCAGACTACTGAGCCTCTAGGAATCACAGCCCCTCAGGCTGGTACAAGTGTTAGGGAGACTGGGGTGTGAGGGTGTCTTGGCCTAGTTGCCAGGCTCAGCAAGGGTGAGAGGTTTTCCTGGAGTCACACAGCACAGATGGGTCAGGGCAGGCTAAGAGTGCGCCCCTCTGCCTGCCCCCTCCTGGGTCCCACCGCAGCCCAGACATCACCCGGTGCCCTGCACCCCTGGAGCCTCAGTGCATTTACCCATGGAGGGCATAGAGATGGGGAAAATACTGTCCTCCCCTAACAAGTCACTTGTTGCATGTGACTTTAGCAGTGCCTTGACAAGCGATTGCATCAGATTCAGACCAGCTCCAACTGGTTCTGCCCATCACAAACCTCTATCCATGCACCACACCCCCATCCTTTCTCTTGGATCCTGGCCCCAGCCCAGGTCAGGGACCATGCCCACATCCCACACCTGACCCTGTCCCCAGGTTTCCCAGGTGCTGTGCACATTCAGTAGGGTCCCTGGCATCCCTGTGCCTCAGTTTCCCCATTTATAATTTGGGAACAGGTTATAACCTCCCACGTTGTGGGTGCAAATCAGGCATCAGCTACCCCATTAGACCCAAGGGGGTCCAGGATGTTCCTACCCAGGGCACAGACAGGGCAACTGAGGCTCAAAGGTAGGTCTGGGCTTTTCAAGACAAGAGGAATCCCTGGTTAGATATGGGGGATGCTTGGGGTGGAAGGGGATCTCTAAGATTTCACTTACCTTCTGGTGTGAGTATCCGGACCTCAGGGGCCCGGATGAGGTCGGTGTTCGAATCTTCCCAGCTCTGGTTGGCCCGCAGCCTGGTCAGCAGGTCCTCGTAGCGTTTCCGCAACTCTCGGAATCTGGAGTCTACGGAGTGCAAGTCTGAGGGTCCCGGGAAACTTGCGCGGCTCGCCTCGCCCAGAGACACGGCGCCCCCATGCGGCGGCCATAAGAGCACAAGCAACACCAAGAGCATCTGAGAACCATTCAGTGTCTGGAGTTCTTGCCCGGTCATGGCTGTGCTGGTTGCGGCTCTGAGCTGAGACTGACCAGATGCTGCCGGACCGGCCTTTATAGTCCCCGGACTTTGTCGGTCTCCGCCTGCTCAGTCCCGCCCTCCTCCCCCTGCCTGCAGAGTAAACACTCCAGTGGCCACAGCTGGGCGGGGTCTAGGGGTGTATTTAGGGGGAGGATCTTTAGGTGGGGGCGCTCCTAGTAAAGCTAGGGCACGTTTCTGGGCTTCAGTATGAGGACACCATTCCAGCCTGGGAGTCTGTTTGGAGGAAAAAAGACATTGTTACTATGTGAAAAATTCCAGACAGGAATTTAAGAAGTGGCTGTCTGTGCCCATGGGATTTCCTCTCTTCTCTTTTTGGTTGGGGTCAAAGGCTAAAGATGGTGAAAAACAAAGGAAGCAGAGGAAAACGGGATAGATGGAGCCAGGAAGGGCAAACTTGATGTGTCATTCCTCTCTGTCATGCTTGTTTCCTCACCAGGAAAAAAGGGACTGAGACTCTCATTGGAGAGGTGGTCAAATGAGGAGTAAAGCACAGGGCCAGACACATAGGAAGCGCTTGATAAACTGGTTATTGCAGTTATTCATTCTCATCTGGAGAACTCCTACTCATTCTTCAAAACTCTGTGGAAAAAGCCCCTCTTCCAGAAAGTCTTCTCCAACATTATCTTTCCAGGCTAAGCAGGGTGCTCCCAAACCCCATCCTTTTGTCTGGCTCAGTGCTCACCTTGAAGCCATCCTCACAGGATTCATAATTCTGGGGGCCAGGCATGGTGGCTTATGTCAATAATCTCAGCACTTTGGGAGGCCGAGGTGGGTGGATTGCTTGAACCCAGGAGTTCGAGACAAGTCTGGGCAAGATGGCAATATCTCGTCTCTAAAAAAAAGAATTCTGCACCGTGCACCGTGGCTCACACCTGTAATCCCAGCACTTTGGGTGGCCGAGGCACGTGGACCACCTGAGGTCAGGAGTTCTAGAGTAGCCTGACCAACATGGAGAAACCCCGTCTCTACTAAATATACAAAATTAGCCGGGCTTGGTGGCACATGCCTGTAATCCCAGTTAGTCGGGAGGCTGAGGCAAGAGAATCCCTTGAACCCGGGAGGCAGAGGTTGCAGTGAGCCGAGTTCTCACCATTGCACTTCAGCCTGGGCAACAAGAGCAAAACTCTGTCTCAAAAAAAAAAAAAAAAAAAAAAAAAACCTGGACATAAATTTAGTTATAATTAAGCATTAATCAGGCTGCACTTTGACCCACTTCCTTGTGACTAAGTTGCTTGCAACACCTGATACTGACCGTTTGCTATAGATGGGATTTCCGACCTTAGAATCATAAGACTTTTAAAAATAATTACTTAAGATGTTTTTGAAATCCTGAATGCCAGCTTAACTGCTGACACCCACCAGTGTGAAGACCCCACAGAGGAATGGAATTCGCATGAGAATAGTTTCTTACTGTGACTTCACCTCCTGCAGTCTTTCACCAAGCAATGACCTCCACACTTCAGCCCACTCCAAAACCCTTAAAAACTAAAACCCTAGCCCCAGGCCGGGCGCAGTGGCTCACGCCTGTAATCCTAGCACTTTGGGAGGCCAAGGCGGATGGATCACCTGAGGTCAGGAGTTCGAGACCAGCCTGACCAACACGATGAAACCCTGTCTCTACTAAAAAAAATTCAGAAATTAACCAGTCGTGGTGGCACATGTTTGTAATCCCAGCTGTTTGGGAGGCAAAGGCAGGAGAATCGTTTGAACTTAGGAGGCGGAGGTTGCAGTGAGCTGCGATCTCGCCATTGCACTCCAGCCTGGGACACAGAGCAAGACTCCATCTTTTTTTTTTTTTTTCTTTTTTTTTTTGAGACGGAGTCTTACTCTGTCGCCCAAGCTGGAGTGCAGTGGCACGATCTCGGCTCACTGCAAGCTCCACCTCCCGGGTTCATGCCATTCTCCTGCCTCAGCCTCCCAAGTAGCTGGGACTACAGGCGCCTGCCACCATGCCAGCTATTTTTTTTTTTTTTTTTTGTATTTTTATTAGAGATGGGGTTTCACCGTGTTAGCCAGGATGGTCTCAATCTCCTGATCTTGTGATCCACCTGCCTCGGCCTCCCAAAGTGCTGGGATTACAGGTGTGAGCCACCACGCCCAGCTGACTCCATCTTAAAAAATATATAGGCCTCCCGAGTAGTTGGGATTACAGTCGGGCACCACCACACCTGGCTAATTTTTATATTTTTAGTAGAGACAGGGATTCACCATGTTGGCCAGGCTGGTCTCAAACTCTTGACCTCAAGTCATCTGTCGGCCTCTGCCTCCCAAAGTGTGGGGATTGCAGGCATGAGCCACTGCACCCAGCCCTTTTTTTTTTTTTTTTTTCCCGAGACAGTCTCTAGCTCTCTCGCTCAGGCTGGAGTGCAGTGGCATGATCTTGGCTCACTGCAACCTCCACCTCCCGGGTTCAATTGATTCTCCTGCCTCAGCCTCTCAAGTAACTGGGATTACAGGTGTGCACTATCACGCCTGGCTGATTTTTGCATTTTTAGTAGAGATGGGGTTTCACCTTGTTGGCCAGGCTGAGCTTGAACTGCTGACCTCAGATGATCCACCCGCCTCAGCGTCCCAAAGTGCCGGGATTACAGGTGCGTGCCACCATGCCCGGGTAATTTTTGTATTTGATGTAGAGATGGGGTTTCACCCTGTCATGTTGACCAGTCTGGTCTCGAACTCCTGACCTCGTGATCCACCTGCCTCAGCCTCCCAAAGTGCTGGGATTACAGGTATGAGCCACCATGCCCGGCCCCAAACTAAGAACATCTTCAAAGAGAAAGAAAAAGAGTCGTAGGGGCTGTCCTGGGGGTGGAGGTCTCTGAGAGCTCACCTGTGCTTTTGGACAAGGCTGGGGTCTGGGTCCTCCTGGCTCTCCTTGTCTAACTTGTGCTCTGAAGGTCCTGGTGGCATTTCTGCAACTCCTGGAACGTGGAGTCATCCAGATCAGAGTGCTTCTCCAAGGGTCCTAGGAACCCCAGAAGGTTCTCACTGGGCAGAGTCAGGGCGCCCCCCCAGGGTGCTCCCAACAATATCTGTAACATCAGCAGCATCTGAGAGCAACGCTGGATCACGGGTCCTGGCCTGGGTATGGCTGTGCTAGTTGCTGTCTGAACCGCACTGACACTTTGGGTCTGGCTTTATAGCCTGCACGTTCCCACCCAGCCGTCCCCTACGACCCAGACCCTGCAAGCAGGGTAAACACTCCAGTGACCACGGCCAGGCCAGGTCTCAGGAATGCGTTCTTGCAGAAGAACATAAGAGGGGTGCCTCTCTGACCCTCTGTATCCTTTCCCAAGAAATAAGGACACCAGGCCGGGCGCGGTGGCTCACGCCTGTAATCTCAGCACTTTGGGAGGCCGAGGTGGACGGATCACGAGGTTAGGAGATCGAGACCATCTGGCTAACATGGTAAAACCCCGTCTCTACTAAAAATACAAAAAAAATTAGCTGGGCATGGTGAAGGGCACCTGTAGTCCCAGCTACTTGGGAGACTGAGGCAGAAGAATGGCATGAACCTGAGAGGCGGAGCTTGTAGTGAGCTGAGATCGTGCCACTGCACTCCAGCCTGGGTGACAGAGTGAGCCTCCGTCTCAAAAAAACAACAACAACAACAACAACAAAAAAAAAGACATAAGGAATAAGGACACCATTGCAGCCTGGTAGTACTTTTTTTTTTTTTTTGAGACAGGGTCTCGCTCAGTTGCCCAGGCTGGAGTGCAGTGGTACAATCTCGGCTCACTGCAGCCTTGATCTCCCGGGCTCAAGCAATCCTCCCACCTCAGCCTCCCAAGTAGCTGGGACTATAGGCATGTGCCACCACACTTGGCTATTTTTACAAAAAATTTTTTAGGCCGGGTGCAGTGGTTCACGCCTATAAATTCCCACACTTTGGTAGGCCAAGGTGAGCAGCTCACCTGAGGTCGGGAGATGGAGACCAGCCTGACCAACATGGAGAAACCCCGTCTCTTCTAAAAACACAAAATTAGCCAGGCGTGGTGGCACATGCCTGTAATCCCAGATACTCAGGAGGCTGAGGCAGGAGAATTGTTGGAACCCGGGAGGCGGAGGTTGCAGTGAGCCGAGATTGCATCATTGCACTCCAGCCTGGGCAACAAGAGCTAAACTCCATCTCAAAAAAAAAAGTTTTTTTAGAGATAGGGTCTCACTGTGTTGCCCAGGCTGGTCTTGAACGCCTTGGCTCAAGGAAACCCGTTGCCTCTGCCTCCTAAAGAGCTGGGATTATAGGCATGAGCCCCCACACTCAGCCAAGCTGGTAGTCTTTTTGGAGATCAAGGCTGCAGTGAGCTGTGAGTATGCCTCTGCACTCCAGCCTGAGCAACTGAGTGAGACCCTGTCTCAAAAAAAAAAAAAAAGGACTACCAGGCTGGAATGTTGAGAACTAGGACAGTAAGTAGTGTACTTTTTGTTTCTGTTTTTGTTTGTTTTAGAGACTGGGTTTGGCTCTGTTGCCCAGTCACTGCAGCCTCGACCTCCTGGGCTCAAGGGGTCCTCTCACCTTAGCCTCCCGAGTAGCTGGGACTAGAGTAGCTGGGACCACAACTGGCTAATTTTATTTTTTGTAGAGATGGGGGTCTTGCTATGTTGTACAAGCTGGTCTCGAACTCCTGAGCTCAAGCATCCTCCTTCCTTGGCCTCTCACAGTGCTGGGATCCTGTGATGGCGTGAGTCACAGCATCCGGCCACTTGCCTGGCTCTACTTCCCCAAATTTTTAACCAATGACCTCATAGTCAGCCTCGTGGCCAAGCTAAGAGGAGAGATGGGGCAGATGTAGGCAGGTGGCCAGAGATGAGCTCAGCAGGTCGGATCCCTTGTTCCTCTCGGACAGCTTCCATGGGTCCCCAGAGGTGGAGCCGGGATGGAAGTAAACAGAGCTCAGGGGCTGGAGGTCAGGCCAGTCCCTCTACCTGGCAGGGCCGCAATCTCCCAAAACCTCCCCCAGCCGACCGCTACGACCTGCTCTCAGCTATCGACACCTTGTCAAACACAATGGCATGCAAGAGCACGAGCCCACTTTTATTGATGGTTTCTTGTAATGTAAGGTAAACACAGTCATAGCAGGAGATTTGGAAGAGGCACAAAAGCGGATTATTTAAAAACTTCCTGTAGGCCCGGAGGACAGGGAGAAATGCTGTCTCATGCTGGTCATTGTTCTCGAAGGACAGGATGTGCCTGTGCCATCTAGGGGGTTCCGCAGCCAGTCCGGGTTCTTTTTGTTTTCTGTTTTTGTTAGTATTTAGAGACGGGGGTCTCACTATGTTGCCCAGGCTGGTCTCAAAACGACTGAGTTCAAACGATCCTTCCGTCTTGGCCTCCCAAAGTGTTGGGATTATAGGCATGAGCCACTGTGCCCAGCCATGGGTTCACTCTTTTTATTTTTTTATTTTCGAGACAGAGTTTTACTCTTGTTGCCCAGGCTGGAATGCAGTGGTGTAATCTCGGCTCACTGCAGCCTCCCAGGTTCAAGTGATTCTCCTGCCTCAGCCTCCCAAGTAGCTGAAATTACAGGTGTGCACCACAATGCCTGGCTAATTGTTTTTGTATTTTTAGTAGAGACAGGGTTTCGCTGTGTTGGCCAGGCTGGTCTGGAACTCCTGACCTCAGGTGATCTGCCCACCTCAGCCTCCCCAAGTGCTGGGATTACAGGCGTGAGCCACTGTGCCCAGTCACGAGTCCATTCTTAATTCAGCATGATCTCAGTACAAGATTCTTAGTTTAATTACATTTGCAAAGACCTTTTTTCCAAATAAGGTTGCAGATACTGAGAGTTAGGACTTGGACATATCTTTTTTTTTTTTTTCTTAGACGGAATCTCGCCATGCAATCTTGACTCACTGCAACTTCCACCTCCCAGGTTAAAGCGATTCTTCTGCCTCAGCTTCCCGAGTAGCTGGGATTACAGGCGTGTGCCACCAAGCCTGACTAATTTTTGTATTTTTGTTAGAGAAGGGATTTCACCATGTTGGCCAGACTGATTCTGAGCTCCTGACCTCAGGTGATCCGCCCACCTCAGCCTCCCAAAGTGCTGGGATTACAGGCGTGAGCCACTGCGTCCCGCTTGTTTTGTTTCGTTTTAGACAGGGTCTTGCGGTTATAGCCCAGGCTGGAGTACAGTGGCACAATCATAGGTCACTGCAGCCTCGACCTCCTGGGCTCGAGCGATCCTCCCGCCACCTCACCCTCCCGAGTAGCTGGGACTATAGGCATGTGCCACCATGGCCTGCTAATTTTTTACTATTTTGTAGAATGGGGTCTCACTGTTTTGCACAAGTTGGTCCCGAATGGCTGGGCTCAAGTGATCTTCCCACCCCAGAGTGATGCCACCGTGCCTTGCTAATTTTTTTTTTTTTTTTTGTGAGATGGAGATTTACTCTTGTTGCTCAGGCTGGAGTGCAATGGTGCGATCTTGACTCCCTGAAATCTCCACCTCCCGGGTTCAAGCGATTCTCCTGCCTTAGCCTCCCAAGTAGCTGGGATTACAGGCGTGCACCACCACACCCGGCTAATTTTTGAATTTTTAGTAGAGGCAGGTTTTCACCGTGTTGCCCAGGCTGATCTTGAACTCCTGACCTCAGGTGATCCTCCCGCCTCGGCCTCCCTAAGTGCTGGGATTACAGGCGTGAGCCACTGCGCCTGGCCAGTGCCTTGCTAATTTTTAAAACATTTTGTAAAATGGGATCTTACTATGTTGCTCAGGCTGGCCTTCAACTCCTAACCTCCAGCGATCCTGTCACCTCAGCTTCCCAAAGTGCTGGGATGACAGGCATGAGCCTCTGCACCTGGCCTAATTTCTGCCTTTATAGATGTACCTATTCTGAACATTTCACAGAAATGGAATCTTACAATATTTGTACTGTAGTTTCGCCTTGATGAAGAATACTGCTGTAAAAGTGGGCGTACACGTTTTTGTTTGAACACCTGTTTTCATTTCACTTGGCTCTATATTGAGCAATGGAATTACTGGGTCACAGAGTAACCCTGTATTGAACTTGTTGGGGGAACTGCCAAACCTTTTCCTCTCAGTTTTATTTGTCATTGTGAAATCTTTCAGGCACACACGAAAGTATTAATAATAAAATCACAAACACCCCTATCCCGCACGCACCTAAAGAAAAATCATTCCAGAGACAGTTGAAGTGGCGCCCCCTAGCCCAAGTCAGGTTCTCCCCAATCTCAGGGAAGCCTCTGTCTGTAATTAGGATTTGATCATAACCACGCATGTGTTAATTTCATCTATATATTTGGGGAACAGGTATATTTAAAACATTATCATATCAGGCATGGTGGCACACACTTATAGTCCCAGCGCTTTGGGAAGCTGAGGTGGGAGGATCACTTGAGCCCGAGGTCGAGGCTACAGTGAGCTATGATCATGCCACTGCACTCCAGCCTGTGTGACAGAGTGAGACCCTATTTAAAAAAAAAAAAAAAAAAAAAAATTCAGAGTGGAAAAGTGGCAGGCATTGCTTGAAAACACTGCAAATGGATTTCAGCTCACCGAAACCTCTGACCTCCAAGTTCAAGCGATTCTCCTGCCTCAGCCTCCCCAGTAGCTGGGATTACAGGCACCTGCCACCGCGCCTGGCTAATTTTTTGTTTGTTTGTTTGTTTGTATTTTTAGTAGAGATGGGGTTTCACCATCTTGGCCAGGCTGGTCTTGAACCCCTGTTCTCGTGATCCACCCGCCTCAGTCTCCCAATGTGCTGGGATTACAGGCATGAGCCACTATGCCTGTCTGAACTATTAACTTCTAGATGGTCGAGGCAAGATATTACTGTCGGCCGGGCGCGGTGGCTCAAGCCTGTAATCCCAGCACTTTGGGAGGCCGAGACGGGCGGATCACGAGGTCAGGAGATCGAGACCATCCTGGCTAACACAGTGAAACCCCGTCTCTACTAAAAAATACAAAAAACTAGCCGGGCGAGGTGGCGGGCGCCTGTAGTCCCAGCTACTCGGGAGGCTGAGGCAGGAGAACGGTGCAAACCCGGGAGGCGGAGCTTGCAGTGAGCTGAGATCCGGCCACTGCACTCCAGTCTGGGCGACAGCGCGAGACTCCCTCTCAAAAAAAAAAAAAAAAAAAAGAAAAAAAGATATTACTGTCAACACATCCCATAGGCCAGGCATAGTGGCTCATGCTTGTAATCCAAGCACCTTGGGAGACTGAGGTGGGAGGATCGCTTGAGCCCAGGAGCTCGAGATCAGCCTGGGCAACAACATAGCAAGACCTTATCTTTATTTTTTTCAGCCTGGGAAACATGGTGAGACCTTCTCTCTACAAAAAAAAAAATACAAAAATCAGCCGAGTGTGGTGGTGCATGCCTGTAGTCCCAGCTACTCAGAAGGCTGATGTGGGAGGATGGCTTGAAACTGGGAGGTGGAGGTTGCAGTGAGCCAAGATTGTGCCACTGCACTCCAGGCTGGGTGACAAAACAAGACCCTGTCTCCAAAAAAAAAAAAAAAAAAAAAAAAAAAAGCCATAAACTACCTAAAGCCTGGGAGGAAAAGCTGGGGAGGGTTCCTTGGGAAATGAGGACATTCAGGGGCATCCATGTACATGGGGGACATTTAGAAATCTGTGCACCTGGCCGAATGCGGTGGCTCACGCCTGTAATCCCAGCACTTTGGGAGGTCGAGGTGGGCAGATCACAAGGTCAAGAGATCAAAACCATCCTGGCCAACATGGTGAAACCCTGTCTCTACTAAAAATACAAAAACTAGCTGGATGTGGTGGCATGCACCTGTAGTCCCAGCTACTCGGGAGGCTGAGGCAGGAGAATCGGTTGAACCCAGGAGGAGGAGGCTGCAATGAGCCCAGATCGTGCCATTGCAGTCCAGCCTGGGTAACAGAGCGAGACTCCATGAAAAAGGAGAAGGAGAAGGAGAAGTTCGATACCAGTCTGGGCAACACGGCGAGGTCTCATCTCTACAAAAATTAAAGCAATTAGCCAGGTGTGGTGGCGTGTGCCTGTAATCCCAGCTACTTGGGAGGCTGAGGTGGGAGGACTGCTTGAGCCCACGAGGTGGAGGCTACGGTGAGCTATCATCGTACCACTGTACCCCAGCCTGGGTGACAGAGCAAGACCCTGTCTCTAAAAACAAAAACCACAAAGTTTTTGCCAAGGAGCCATACTTTGGAGTATCACTTTCTGAGTCTCGACAGCCTCCAGAAGGAACCAGTCCTGCTGTGACACCTTGATTTTGGACTTCTGGCTTCCAGAACCCTGAGAGAAGTCCTGTTCTTTTAGGACACCAAGTTTGTGGTCAGTATTATGTAAACAATGCCATCTGCTCCCCATTTTTATCTCTGATGGTTTTGTTTTTGGTTTGTTTTTTGAGACAGTTTCCTTCTGTCACCCAGGCTGGAGTGCAGTGGCGCGATCTCGGCTCACTGCAACCTCTGCCTCCTGGGTTCAAGCGATTCCCCTGCCTCAGCCTCCCAAGTAGTTGGGACTACAGGCACGCGCCACCACACCCGGTTGATTTTTGTATTTTTAGTAGAGACAGGGTTTTATCATGTTGGCCAGGCTGGTTTAGAACTCCTGACCTCAGGTGATCCATCCGCCTTGGCCTCCCAAAGTGCTGGGATTACAGGTATGAGCCACTGCGCCCGGCCTTTTATCTGAGACAGAGTCTCTCTCTGTCATCCAGGCTGGAGTGCAATGGTGCGATCTCGGCTGGCTGCAACCTCCACCTCCCGGGTTCAAGCGATTCTCCTGCCTCAGCCTCCTGAGTAGCTGGGATTACAGGCGTGGACCACCACACCTGGCTAATTTTGTATTTTTAGTAGAGACAGGGTTTCATCATGTTGGCCAGGCTGTTCTCGAACTCCTGACCTGAAGTGATCCACCCGCCTCGGCCTCCCAAAGTGCTGGGATTACAGGCGTGAGCCACAGTGCCTGGCCCTCTCTGGTGTTGTTTTCCTTTGGTCTAGTGGTATCTGTGTGGCTGTCAGATGTTCTGGATGCTTCTCCTTGATCCGTTAAAGGCATAGCAGAAAATATCTTAGTCCATGGCTTGTCTTTTAAATTTATTTGTTTTCCTTTTTATCTAGAGACAGGCTCTGGCTCTGTCACCCAGACTGGAATGCAGTGGTGCCATCATAGCTCACTACAGCCTCACCCTCTTGGGTTCAAATGATCCTCTTGCCTTAGACTCCAGAGTAGCTGGGACTACAGGTGTCAGGCCTCTGAACCCAAGCTAAGCCATCATATTCCTGGTGACCAGATGGCCTGAAGCAACTGAAGATCCACAAAAGAAGTGAAAATAGCCTTAACTGATGACATTCCACCATTGTGATTTGTTTCTGCCCCGCCCTGCTTTGGCTGCTCACCCACGTTGCAGCCCAGGGCTGCTCCCCACCCCCTTCTCTGTGTCTCTACCCTTCTCTTTAAACTTGCCTCCCTCACTATGGGCAAACTTCCACCCTCCATTCCTCCTTCTTCTCCCTTAGCCTGTGTTCTCAAGAACTGAAAACCTCTTCAACTCTCGCCTGACCTAAAATCTAAGCGTCTTATTTTCTTCTGTGATACCGCTTGGCCCCAGTACAAACTCGACAATGGTTCTAAATGGCCAGAAAATGGCACTTTTGATTTCTCCATCCTACGAGACCTAGCTAATTTTTGTCATAAAATGGGCAAATGGTCTGAGGTGCCTGACGTCCAGGCATTCTCTTACACATTGGTCCTTCCGTAGTCTCCCCTCCCAATGGGACTCGTCCCAAATCTTTCTTCTTTCTTCCTTCTCTCCTGTCTGTTCCTTCAGTCTCCACCTCAAGCTCTGAGTCCTCTGAATCCTTCTTTTCTACAGATTCATCTGACCTCTCCCCTTCTCCCCAGGCTGCTCCTTGCCAGGTTGAGCAATTCTTCCTCAGCCTCTGTTCCCCCACCCTGTAATCTTTCTATCACTTCCCCTCCTCACACCTGGTCTGGTTTACAGTTTTGTTCCACGACTAGCCGTCCCCGACATGTCCAACAATTTCCTCTTAGAGAGGTGGCTGGAGCTGAAGGCATAGTCAGGGTACGTGCGCCTTTTTTTCTATCAGACCTTTCCCAAATCAGCCAGCGTTCAGGCTCTTTCTCATCAGACCCCACTACATATATACAGGAATTCCCATATCTAACTCTGTCCTACAGTTTAACCTGGAGTGATTCAAATGTCATCCTAACTTCTACCCTCTCCCCAGATGAACGGGAAAGAGCTTTTTCTCTAGCCCAGTCTCATGCTGACAACCGCCAGCTTCATGAGCGAGACCTCCAGAAAGGCATTAGAGCAGTTCCCCGAGGAGATCCCCAATGGAACTATCAGGTCGATTCCCCAGGTATAGCTAGGCGAGATTACATGGTTTCCTGCCTAGTTGAAGGGCTTAAAAAGGCAGCTTCCAAAGCTGTTAATTATGACAAACTTAAAGAAACTACCCAAGGTAAAGAACCCAGCCCAGTTCATGGCCCGCTTAGCAGCAACCCTTAGACGCTTTACCGCCCTAGACCCAGAGGGGCCAGAAGGCCACTTTATTCTTTTTTTTTTTTTTTTTTTTTGAGACGGAGTCTCGCTCTGTCGCCCAGGCTGGAGTGCAGTGGCCGGATCTCAGCTCACTGCAAGCTCCGCCTCCCGGATTTACGCCATTCTCCTGCCTCAGCCTCCCGAGTAGCTGGGATTACAGGCGCCCGCCACCGTGCCCGGCTAGTTTTTTGTATTTTTTTTAGTAGAGACGGGGTTTCACCGTGTTAGCCAGGATGGTCTCGATCTCCTGACCTCGTGATCCACCTGTCTCGGCCTCCCAAAGTGCTGGGATTACAGGCTTGAGCCACCGCGCCCGGTCGGCCGCTTTATTCTTAATATGCATTTTATCACCCAGTCAGCTCCTGACATTAGAAAAAGCTCCAAAAATTAGATTCCGGCCCTCAAATCCCACAACAGGACTTAATTAACCTCGCCTTCAAGGTGTACAATAGTAGAGAAGAGTTGCAATTACTTGCCTCTGCTGTGAGAGAAACCCCAGCCATATCTCCAGCACACAAAAACTTCAAAACGTCTAAGCCACAGCGGTCAGGCGTTCCTTCAGGACCTCTTCCCCCAGGATCTTGCTTCAAGTGCTGGAAATCTGGCCACTGGGCCAAGGAATGCCCGCAGCCTGGGATTCCTCCTAAGCCGCGTCCCATCTGTGCGGGACCCCACTGGAAACTGGACTGTCCAACTGGCCCAAGGCTCTGACTGACTCCTTCCTAGATCTCGGCTTAGCGGCTGAAGACTGACACTGCCCGATCGCTTTGGAAGCCTACAGGACCATCACAGACGCTTTGGGTAACTCTTACAGTGCAGGGTAAGTCCATCTTCTTAATCAATGCAGAGGCTACCCACTCCACATTACCTTCTTTCCAAGGGCCTGTTTCCCTTGCCTCCATAACTGTTGTGGGTATTGACGGCCAGGCTTCTAAACCTCTTAAAACTCCCCCACTCGGCCGGGCGCGGTGGCTCAAACCTGTAATCCCAGCACTTTGGGAGGCCGAGACGGGCAGATCATGAGGTCAGGAGATCGAGACCATCCTGGCTAACACGGTGAAACCCCGTCTCTACTAAAAAAAAAATACAAAAAACTAGCTGGGCGAGGTGGCGGGTGCCTGTAGTCCCAGCTACTCGGGAGGCTGAGGCAGGAGAATGGCGTAAACCCGGGAAGCGGAGCTTGCAGTGAGCTGAGATGGGGCCACTGCACTCCAGCCCGGGCGACAGAGCGAGACTCCATCTCAAAAAAAAAAAAAAAAAAACAACTCCCCCACTCTGGTGCCAACTTGGGCAACATTCTTTTATGCACTCCTTTTTAGTTATCCCCACCTGCCCAGTTCCCTTCTTAGGTTGAGACATTTTAACTAAATTTTTTTTTTTTTTTTTTTTTTTTTTTGAGACGGAGTCTCGCTCTGTCGCCCAGGCTGGAGTGCAGTGGCGCCATCTCGGCTCACTGCAAGCTCCGCCTCCCGGATTCACGCCATTCCCCTGCCTCAGCCTCCCGAGTAGCTGGGACTACAGGCGCCCGCCACTGCGCCCGGCTAATATTTTTCTATTTTTTAGTAGAGACGGGGTTTCACCATGGTCTCGATCTCCTGACCTTGTGATCCGCCCGCCTCGGCCTCCCAAAGTGCTGGGATTACAGGCGTGAGCCACCGCGCCGGCCGACATTTTAACTAAATTATCTGCTTCCCTGACTATTCCTGGGCTATAGCCATACCTCATTGCCGCCTTTTTCCCAGTTCAAAGCCTCCTTTGTGTCTTCCTCTCGTATCCCCCCACCTTAACCCACAAGTATGGGACATCTCTACTCCTTCCCTGGCTCCAATCACAAGCCCCTCACCATCCCATTAAAACCTAATCACCCTTACCCCCTCAACGCCAGTATCCCATCCCGCAGCACGCTTTAAAAGGATCAAAGCTTGTTATCACTCGCCTGTTACATACAGCATGGCCTTTTTTTTTTTTTTTTTCTTTTGAGACGGAGTCTCGCTCTGTCGCCCAGGCTAGAGTGCGGTGGTGCGATCTCAGCTCACTGCAAGCTCCGCCTCCCGGGTTCACGCCATTCTCCTGCCTCAGCCTCCCGAGTAGCTGGGACTACAGGCGCCCGCCACCTCGCCCGGCTCATTTTTTGTATTCTTTAGTAGAGACGGGGTTTCACCGTGTTAACCAGGATGGTCTCGATCTCCTGACCTCATGATCTGCCCGTCTCGGCCTCCCAAAGTGCTGGGATTACAGGCTTGAGCCACCGCGCCTGGCCTAGCATGGCCTTTAAAAGCCTGTAAACTCTCTTTACGATTCCCCCATTTTACCTGTTCAAAAACCGGACAAGCCATGCGCCTTATCAACCAAATTGCCTTGCCTGTCCACCCCGTGGTGCCAAAGCCATATCCTCTCCTATCCTCAATACCTCCCTCCACAACCCAGTATTCTGTTCTGGATCTCAGACATGCTTTCTTTACTATTCCTTTGCACCCTTCATCCCAGCCTCTCTTTGCTTTCACTTGGACTGACCCTGACACCCATCAGGCTCAGCGAATTACCTGGGCTGTACTGCCGCAAGGCTTCACGGACAGCCCCCATGAGTTCAGTCAAGCCCAAATTTCTTCCTCATCTGTTACCTATGTCAGCACAATTCTTCATGAAAACACATGTGCTCTCCTTGCTGATCGTGTCCGGCTAATCTCCCAAACCTGAATCCCTTCTACAAAACAACTCCTTTCCTTGCTAGGCATGGTTAGGTACTTCCGCCTTTGGATACCTGGTTTTGGCATCCTGACTAAACCATTATGTAAACTCACAAAAGGAAACCTAGCTGACCCCATAGATCTTCAATCCTTTCCTCACTCCTCTTTCCGTTCCTTGAAGACAGCTTTAGAGACTGTCCCCCCACCAGCTCTCCCTGACTCATCCCAACCCTTTTCATTACACACAGCCGAAGTGCAGGGCTGTGCCATCTGAATTCTTACACAAGGACGGGGACCGCGCGCTGTAGCCTTTTTGTCCAAACAACTTGACCTTACTGTTTCAGGCTGGCCATCGTGTCTCCGTGCAGCGGCTGCCGCCACCCTAATAGTTTTAGAGGCCCTCAAAATCACAAACTATGCTCAACTCACTCTCTACAGCTCTCATAATTCCCAAAATCTATTTTCTTCCTCACGCCTGACACATATACTTTCTGCTCCCCAGCTCCTTCAGCTGTACTGTCTTTGTTGAGTCTCCCACAGTTACCACTGTTCCTGGCCCGGACTTCAGCCTGGCCTCCCACATTATTCCTGATACCACACCTGACCCCCATGACTGTATCTCTCTGATCCACCTGACTTTCACTCCATTCCCCATAGTTCCTTCTTTCCTGTTTCTCACCCTGATCACACTTGGTTTATCGATGGCAGTTCCACCAGGCCTAATCGCCACACACCAGCAAAGGCAGGCTATGCTATAGTATCTTCCACATCTATTATTGAGGCTACTGCTCTGCCCCCTCCACTACCTCTCAGCAAGCCGAACTCATTGCCTTAATTCGGGCCCTCGCTCTTGTAAAGGGACTACGTGTCAATATTTATACTGACCCCATATCCTGCACCACCATGCTGTTTTATGAGCTGAAAGGTTTCCTCACTACACAGGGGTCCTCCATCATTAATGCCTCTTTAATAAAAACTCTTCTCAAGGCCGCTTTACTTCCAAAGGAAGCTGGAGCCATTCACTGCAAGGGCCATCGAAAGGCATCAGATCCCATCGCTCAGGACAGCGCTTATGCTGATAAGGTAGCTAAAAAAGCAGCTAGCATTCCAACTTCTATCACTCACGGCCAGTTTTTCTCCTTCTCATCTGGTAACTCCCACCTACTCCCCCACTGAAACTTCCACCTGTCAATCTCTTCCCACACAAGGCAAATGGTTCTTGTACCAAGGAAAATATCTCCTTCCAGCCTCACAGGCCCATTCTATTATGTCGTCATTTCGTAACCTCTTCCATGTAGGTTACAAGCCGCTAGCCTGCCTCTTAGAACCTCTCATTTCCTTTCCAAAATGGAAGTCTACCCTCAAGGGAATCACTTAGAATAGTCCCATCTGCTATTCTATCTACTACTCCTCAGGGATTATTCGGGGCCCCCTCCCTTCCCTACACACCAAGCTCGGGGATTTGCCCCTGCCCAGGACTGGCAAATTGACTTTACTCACATGCCCCGAGCCAGAAAACTAAAATACCCCTTGGTGTAGGTAGACACTTTCACTGGATGGGTAGAGGCCTTTCCCACAGGGTCTGAGAAGGCCACCACGGTCATTTCTTCCCTCTGTCAGAAATAATTCCTCGGTTTGGCCTTCCCACCTCTATACAGTCCAAAAACAGACCGGCCTTTACCAGTCAAATCACCCAAGCAGTTTCTCAGGCTCTTGGTATTCAGTGTCGCCTGGTTTTACCTCAAACTGCCACTGTTAAGTCTCTCTTTAAGTGGATAGAAGATCTTCGGTGACAAAGCACCCTCCGATACTTTCACCCTGATTGTCAGGCCTGTGAGCCCAAGCTAAGCCATCACATCCCCAGCGACCTGTACATATACATCCAGATGGCCTGAAGCAACTGAAGCTCCACAAAAGTGAAGATAGTTTGATGACATTCCACCATTGGGATTCGTTTCCGCCCCACCCTAACAGATCGATGTACTTTGTGATTTCTCCCATGCTTAAGAAGGTTCTTTATAATCTTCCCCACCCTTAAGGAGGTTCTTTGTAATTCTCCCCATCCTTGAGAATGGACTTGGTGAGCTTCACCCCCTGCCCCCAAAAACATTGCTCTTAACTTCACCGCCTATCCCAAAACCTGTAAGAACCAATGACAATCCCACCACCCTTTGCTGACTCCTTTTTCGGACTCAGCCCACCTGCACCCAGGTGAGATAAACAGCCATGTTGCTCACACAAAGCCTCTTTGGTGGTCTCTTCACACGGACACGTGAAACAACAGGCATACATCATCATGTCCAGCTAATTTTTAAATTTTTTATAGAGACAGGGGTCTCACCATGTTGCCCAGGCTGGTCTTGAACTCCTGGCCTCAAGCGATCCTCCCACCTTGGTCTCCCAAAGGGCTGGGATGACAGGCATTGGCCACCATGCCAGGCCTCTTTTCATTTTCTTGATGGATGTGTTGACATCCAAAAGTTTGAAATTGTGATTAAGTCTAATTTGCTGTCCCCTCCAAATCCCCAAGTTTTTCATCTTGTCCTTCCTTATGGAGGGCAAGTTTCATGTTGCCGGCCAGTTAAGGCCAAGACAGACTCTGTTCTCCTGCCTGCTTCTCCCCAACCATGACCTTCTGTCCTTTCTGGGCCTCTGGCCTTGGTCAGGTGCCCTTCCCTCCCCCTCTTCCCCTCCACCCCCCACCCCGTGGTCAGCAGGGAAAGCGGACTGTGGCAGCTGAGTATGAGTCAGCAGGGCTGGGACCGTGGGGGGCGGAAGTGGTGGGCTCAGCCTCGGGGACCGGCTGTGCGAGTTCCTGCATAAACTGGCCAGGAAGTGGGTCAGCTGAGGCTTCCCCCACGTGCTTGCTGCCCGGAACCCATTGGCTGGGTGACCCTGGGCCTCCCGCTTCACGTTCCACATTAGCAACCCAGTTCGCATGCACGCTCCCGTCATAATTCTGCTGTCCACAGTGTGCATTTATGAAGCACTTACTGCATGCCAGGCTCTGGCTGAGCTCGGATACGCGGCCCTGTGATAGGGGTATGGAGATCTGCTCTGTGTCACAGGGGTAAACTGAGGCTCGGAACAGGGCAGCTCCGTGCCCGAGTTACACAGCACAGCGCCTGGGTGACCCAATATCCCAATTCGTCATCCTCGGCTGGCTAAGGCCCTCTCTGTGTCTCTGTGTCTTCACCCTAAACAAAATATCCGGAGAATTTCCACTTTCTCTCTTTGTGTCTAACTCTGCCTGGCTCTCCCTCCATTTCTGCCTATCTCTCATCGTGTCTATCTCTGTTTATCTCTGCCTCCCCCACGCCCTTATCAGCACCATACAGGGAAGGGAGAGGTGACAGCCTGACCCACCCCTCCCTGCTTCTGGGGGACCGGGACATGTCCGGGCAGGTCTGAGGCACTCCTTGTAAAAACCGGTGATTGCTTGGAGGCAGGGAGCCAGAACCTGCAAGAGAGGGTGGGAAGGTGGAAGACGTGTGGGGGAAGGACTCAGTTGAGATTTCTGGTGCTGGACTTTGCCCCCTTACCCCTACCCCAGACTGTCATCACACTCAGGATGTCTCGAGACCACTGCAGCATCTTTCCCAAACTGTGGGTTTTGAGGGATGCATAGGAATCCTCCAAGCATCGATAAGGGCTTTGGGGAGGGTGGTTCTGGGGAGAGGAAGTGGGGGATATTGAGGCAGTCGGGGGTCAGTAGAAACAAAGGAATGGGGTTCAAATGCCCAGTACAGAAATTCTTTCTCTTATAGGTGAAAGGGAGCCACAGAGGGTGTGAGAGGCCCAGCAGTTGGAATGGAGTGGAAAGGCAAGAATGGAGGCCAAGATCTTCATCTTTTCATTTTTATTTCATTTTTTCGAGAGACAGAGTCTCACTGTGTCACCCAGACTGGAGTGCAGTGGGGCGATCTTAGCTCATTGACACCTCTGCTTCCTGGGTTCAAGCGATTCTCCTGCCTCAGCCTCCTGAGTAGCTGGGATTACAGGTGTGCACCACCACGCCTGGCTAATTTTTGTATTTTTAGTAGAGACAGGGTTTCACCACGTTGGCCAGGCTGGTCTCGAACTCCTGACCTCAGGTGATCTGCCCACCTTGGCCTCCCAAAGTGCTGGGATTACAGGCGTGAGCCACTGCGCCCAGTCCACAGCTACTTTATAAAATTTATTTTTACTTTTGTAGAGATACAGTCTCTCTACGTTGTCCAGGCTGGTCTGGAACTCCTGTGCTCAAGCGATCCCCCTGCCTCGGCCTCCCAAAGCACTGGGATTGCAGGTGTGAGACAAAGCACCAGGCAGACCCACTCCTTTGAGTAAGGCTAGGAGCACCCAGGCGAGGGCGGATGGGGCCTCTAGGGGATGAACCCTTGTACGGCCTCTCTCAGCCACATCCTGTGATGAGCCTCGGACTCTTTAGCTGCCTATGCAGCCCCCATCCCAGCAGGGACCTCCATGCTGTTCTCCCAACTGCCTGATCCTTGCTGTGTCCCCAGTCCAGGGCCCAGCCCACAGTGGGAACTTTCTGAATGACTGGGACAGCCATTCATACAGGGTGAGGGGCCTCCTTAGGTGGGGGCCCCAGATTGCAGGAAGAGCCTGGTGTTTCCAGCGTCTTTCACCCCTGGGAGGAGGCACTGGTGTCTCGCCAAGTCCCTGGCTGGCCTCAGGAGCGGACCCACAGCACTCACCTCTCCTCCCAGCAGTTTATTGCACACCTACTGTGCCCCTGGCACTGTGCTGGGCACAGGAGACACAGGGGGCCCCACGCATACCCATCCACCCTGTCACAGAGGCTGTCAATTACCACCCAGAGTGCTGCAATGGGGACACCCAGGAAGCTGTAGGAGTCAGAGGAGATGCCTAGGTAGCCAGGAGGGCTTCCTGGAAGAGGAATTTATTTTGTGCATATTTATTTTGTGGGTTTATTTTTTTGAGATGGAGTCTCATTCCATCACCCAGACTGGAGTGTAGTGGTGCAATCTCAGCTCACTGCAACTTCAGCCTCCCTGGTTCACTCAATTCTCCTGCCTCAGCCTCCCGAGTAGCTGGGATTACAGGCATTTACCACCATGGCCGGCTAATTTTTGGATTTTTAGTAGAGATGGGGTTTTCCATGTTGGCCAGGCTGGTCTCGAACTCCTGACCTCAAATGATCCACCTGCCTTGGCCTCCCAAAGTGCTGGGATTACAGGCGTGAGCCACCGCACCTGGCCAGGTTTTTGTTTTTGAGATGGAGACTCACTCTGTCACTCAGGCTGGAGTGCAGTGGCATGATCACTGCTCACTGCAGCCTTGACCTCCCCAGGCTCAGATGATCCTCCCACCTCAACCTCCTGAGTAGCTGGGACTACAGGTGTGTGCCACCACATCTGTCTAATTTTTGTATTTTTTGTAGAGATGGGAGTCTCACCACGTTGCCCAGGCTGGTCTCGAACTCCTGACCTCAAGTGATACACCCGCCTTAGCCTCCCAAAGTGCTGGGATTATAAGCGAGAGCCCACACCCTGATCATTGTATTTACTGAGCACCAGGCTCCAGGTTAAGGGCTGTAAAAGCAGAATCTCATTGAATTCCCACAAAAGCCCCATGAGGAATGGGTAAACTAAGGCTCAAGACAGCAAAAGGCCGGGCGTGGTGGCTCATGCCTGGAATCCCAGAGCTTTGGGAGGCCGAGGTAGGTAGAGAGCTTAAGCCCAGGAGTTCGAGACCAGCCTGGGCAATGTGGCAAGACCCTGTCTCTACATTAAATAATAATAATGAGTCGACCCTATGGGAAAGATCACCCAGCTATGAATACCCCCACTGGGGGTGCAAGAACCCTCAGTCCTCAGTGACTCCAAGGAAGTTCCCCCAACCCACGGGGTCCACTTGCTCCAGGACATCTTCCTTCCTGTGCAAGTCCCTTTGCTGTCAAAAGTGTATTCTCAGAGAGCCAGAGACCGGGTATCTTCATCCCTGCTGAGGACAGGTCTAGGGAATGAACACGTCCGTTTGTGTTCTTCAAGGCTCTCCACTCCAGAGAAGCTGGCCTGGGTTCACCTTCCCAGCCCTACTCTCCCTGGCCGTGACACAGGGACAAGGGGCTTCAACTGGTGGAGCCTCAGTTTCCCTGTCTGTAAAGGTGGCAATGGCATGGCATCCCCTGTCAGAGTGATGGAGATTTTTTTTTTTTTTTTGAGGAGTCTTGCTCTGTCGCCCAGGCTGGAATGCAGTGGCGCGATCTCAGGTCACAGAAACCTCCACCCCCCGGGTTTAAGTTATTCTCCTGCCTCAGCCTCCCGAGTAGCTGGATTACAGGCACCTGCCACCACGCCCAGCTAATTTTTGTATTTTTAGTCGAGATGGGGTTTCACCACGTTGGTCAGGCTGGTCTTGAACTCCTGACCTCAGGTAATCCACCCACCTCAGCTTCCTAAAGTGCTGGGATTACAGGCATGAGCCACGGCGCCTAGCTGTGATGGGGATTTTGTATGTTCTGGAGGTTGACGTAGATCATCGCTCAAATCCCAGTGCCTGTGTTACCACAGGCAAATTCCTCAACCTTCCTGTCCCTGGTTTGTTGTTGTTGTTTGAGACTGAGTCTCACTCTGTTGCCCAGGCTGGAGTACAGTGGTGTGATCTTGGCTCACTGTGACCTCCACCTCCCGGGTTCAAGTAATTCTCCTGCCTCAGCTTCCTGAGTAGCTGGGATTACAGGCACGTGCCACCACACCTGGTTAATTTTTGTATTTTTACTAGAGACAGCGTTTCGCCATGTTGACCAGGCTGGTCTGGAACTCCTGACCTCAGGTGATCCACCCACCTCGGCCTCCCAAAGTGCTGGGATTCCAGGTGTGAGCCACCGCACCCAGCCAGGCCCCTGATTTTGAGGAAAGAGACCACTCAGGGCAGAATTCCCCCTGTCATCACTCACTCAGCACATGGTCACCAGCTGCCCTGGGCCCAGCACCACCGAGAATGGAAACCCGGTGACACAGGGTCCCTCTACTCCCGGGCACCCAGGTGAACTCCGGCCTCACACAAGGACACACAGGAAATTTAAGTGTATTTCAACTGTTTTATTTGCTTTATCTGGTGTCAAATTTGGGGTCTCCTGGAGCCCAGCCCCAGGCAGAGTCTGGCATATCCTCCTCCGCCTGGGAGGTCCGGGACACAGGAGTTTCAGAAAAGGCACTGGCAAAAGTTCTAGGGGGTTCAGGGAGAAGCCACGCTGAGCCTGGAGGGACTGGGCCCTCCTTTGGGGACAGAAAACACAGTCACCTTTGGAAGGGAAGGGTTTTCTCCTAGAGAGAAATTGAAGACAAGATAAAAACCTGAGATGTTAGAGGAGCCCCCAGAAACAAGCTGGTGCTCCTCTGGGCAGGCAGAGAATGAACTCGGCTTCCAAAGAAAGGCTCAGGGGAAGCTTGCCTGGCCCTCAGCCAGGCTCAGATGCCACAGGCCTTGGCAAGCAGAAAGCCTAACTCAAATCCCTATGTGGGATCTCCTTGAGACAAAGTGTCAGGACACAAAAGCCCTCAGGCCCCAGACTCCACCTCTGTGAATGGCTTGGGCCAGATGCTGGTCTGGATCGTCAGGAGCCACGGCCACCACCCAGTGACCAATTTCTGTCCCCTTTTTGTGTGTTCTGTGAGCGCTGGACAGGCAGGCACTTCTGTGGGTAACTTCGGGGAGCCATGGCGGGGAGAAAGAGGAGGAGGAGAAAGGGAATTTGGGGGAGGCGGAGCAGTTTGGGGTGGGACTGGGTCCCTCAAGGCCTGGGAGTTCCCTGCCACTCAGCTTGTGACAACTGTCGTGGAAACCAGGGGACAGATTCTCAGCAGGTATGTTCAGCATCCACCCAGGAATTAGCTTTCCAGCTGGGCAGCACCTGCCCCTCCAACAGCCATTCTGCCGAGGGTCTAAGTGGAACCCCAGCCCTCAGCCTGCCTCCTCACTGCAAAACCGGGGACACTTTCCCTCCCAGCCAGCAGCCCCGGGCCCTTATGAGGCACTTGTGCCCAGGGAAGGGAAATTTAATCTGGATTATACAAACAAAGGCCTCTCCCACCCCCTTAAGTTAGGATGCTGAGGACGGGTGGCTGCATGGGGCAACCTGGCAGAGACCTGCTTCCTCGACCATCATCAGCACCCCACACTGGCCGCAGGATCACACGGCTCCCAGAGGCCTCAGGATAGAGGCCGAGGCCATGGAGAATAGGGCTTTGTCCGGCTCTCTCCAAAAGGGATGTCTAGGTTCAGACACCACAAGAGGCGGAGAGGTCAAAGGCCAACAGTCTAGACAGTGGCAGCCCAAAGGGGGCCGGCTGTGCGGGGCAGATTTCCATGAGCCATCCCCTCCACCCAGTCGCCTCCCCTGGGCACGGGAGTGCAGATGTAAACATACCAGCTGGTCTCGCTTCCTGGAAGAAACTTCCAATACTAAAAGGCATCTTGAATCTACTTCTCCAGCTCTTCCATCTGCCCCAGAGTGGATACTTTCTGTTCTAGATGTTTCTATGCCAGCAACGAGCAGAAGAGCAGAGCAGGGAATTCCATTTTTTTTGTTTTGTTTTGTTTTTGTTTTTTGAGACAGCGTCTTGCTATGTCACCCAGTCTGGAATGCAGTGGCGTGATCTCGGCCCACTGCAACCTCCGCCTCCCAGGTTCAAGCAATTCTCCCGCCTCAGCCTCCTGAGTAGCTGGGATTACAGGTGCGCACCTGACTAATTTTTGTATTTTCAGTACAGACGGGGTTTTGCTATGTTGGCCAGGCTGGTCCCAAACTCCTGGCCTCAAGCAATCAGCCTGCCTTGGCCTCTCAATGTACTGGGATAACAGGCGTAAGTCACCGTGCCTGGCCCCCTTTTTTTCCTTAATTTTGAGACAGGGTCTTTCTCTGTTGCCCAGGCTGGGGTACAGTGGTGTAATCACGGCTTACTGCAGCCTCCACCTCCCGGGCTCAGATAAGCCTCCCAACTCAGCCTCCCAAGTAGCTGGGACTACAGGTGCTTGTTACCACACCTGGCTAATTTTTTTTTTTTAATTTATGTAGAGATGGGGTCTTGCCACGCTGCCCAGGACAGGTCTTGAACTCCTGGGCTCAAGCAATCCTCCCACCTCAGCCTCCCAAAGCACTGGGATCATAGACATGAACCATCTACAGGATTCCCCTCCTTGCCCAGAAACTACTGCCATCTGGGACATTTCCTCCACACATCTGGCTCTGATGGAGAAGCTGTGAACTCGGCCCCCACCCCCGTCCCTGCCCAGCCCTGCCTCTCCAAGTGGCCTCAGGCTTGTTCCAGCCCTTGATTGGAGCAGGTAGGCTAGGTGGCCCCAAGCTCAGCCCACTCACCTTGAATTCCTGCTTTTTCCTTTCTTTCCTTTCCACTCCATCTTATTTCTTTTTTGAGCTACATCCCCACACACAAACCACTGACCTTTGTGGTGGGGAGGGGGTGCTAGGGGCCGAATAAAGGAATAAAGTGCACAGACTTGGGCATCTTAAAAGAGATGCCATCATCAAGCTGGTCAGGGCATCAGGTGCTCCGATCACTGTCCCTGTACCCCTGTTCCCTGCCTCAGCACCCTCCATGAGGGCTCATCAGGGAAGCCCCCCAATCACTTCTCACCTTTCTCCCCCAGCCTTTCCACCACACCCCTCAGCCTGTCTTTCCACCATTGACACTCGCCACTCCTATTCCTCTTTCCAACACCTGCCAAGTCCCACCCACTTTGCAGACCCTTCCTATGCCACCTGTAGCCCCTACTCCAGGCTCTGAAAATGAGGCGAGAGGGAATGGGACTTGGTCCTTACCTTCCTGCATGAGGATTTTTTTTTTTTTTTTTTTTTTTGAGACAGGGTCTTGCTCTGTTGCCCAGGCTGGACTATAGTGTTGTGATCATGGCTCACTGGGGCTTCAACCTCCCAGGCACAGGTGATCCTCCTGCCTCAGCCTCCTGAGTATCTGGGACCACAGGCATGCACCACCACATCTGGCTAATTTTTGTATGTTTTGGTAGATGTGGGGGCTCTTGCAATGTTGCCCAGGCTGGTCTTGAACTCCTGGGCTCAAGAGATTCTCCTGCCTCAACCTCCCAAAGTACTAGGATTACAGGTGTGAGTCACCAAACCTAGCCCACACGAGACTATTCTAAGCTGAGACCCAACAAAGGTGGAAAAACACACCATACAGTGCATAGATGAGTTCCACCAAAAGAAAAATATTTGTAAAAAACTCGGCCAGGCGTGGTAGCTCACACCTGTAATCCCAGCGCTTTGGGAGGCCAAGGCAGGCGGATCACCTGAGGTCAGGATTTCAAGACCAGCCTGGCCAACATGGCGAGGCTGCATCTCTACTAAAAATACAAAAATTAGCCAGGCATGGTGGTGTGTACCTGTAATCCCAGCTACTCGGGGGGCTGAGGCAGGAGACTTTCGTAAACCCAGGAGGCAGAGGTTGCAGTGAGCTGAGATCACACCACTGCACTCTAGCCCGGGGGACAGTGTGAGAGTCTGTCTCAAAAAATAAGAACGAAAAATAACAATGAGAAAATTTTAATGAGCCAAATGTTGTGCATTATGAGGAAGGATGGGATACTGGCTTGACTCGGTGAGGAAATGTGAACACAAATGTTCCTGCAAGAACACAAAGATGACACACACACACTCGACAATGAGCAGACAATAGGTTATATCTCTAAGGAGCTATGTGACACGGTGCTTTAAACACAGAGGTGAAATGAAGACAAAAGAAAGATGCAGCCTGGGGTAGGTGCTTAGCTCAGTTCAGGCCTGGCACACCGTCTTCCCCATTTTGCCCGTCTTAGCTAGACCTGTTTTCTCCTCAGAGGCCCACAGACGAGATCTTTGAGGAACAGAGCAAGATGAAGTCTGAAGTTGTTTTCCACAAGACCTCTGGGTGATCCCTGAGTCTTCAGTTGTTCCCCACATTCAAAAGAGGCCACAGTTTCCCTTCACAGAAGCTGGGGGGACAGATGCCGTGCTGCCTCCCACACTCCAGATTTCTCAGGACACAGAGAGCTACCAGGAGTGTGGAGGGGGCATTTCGAGCAAAAAGAAGGCTGGCGTGGAGGGAACAATAGTGTCCCTACTCATTTCCACCTGCCAATCACAGTCCACACCCACTGCCAGGCACCTACTGCAAGTCACCTACCAGCATCCACCTTCCCCTCCAGAGAAAGCCCAAGGCTTGGAAAACGTGTTTCACAGAAACCCATCAACCCAGTTCCCAAACGATCTAGAAACCCAACAGAGGTAGGAACCACTGCCAGCATTGCAACTGCAGACAAGGAAGGTGAACGCTGAAGAAAACAAAACTCTCAGTTGTTTTAAAAAAGAACTGGGCTGGGATCAGTGGCTCATAAGTGGATAATAAGTGCCTGTTATCCCAGCACTTTGGGAGACCGAGAAGGGAGGATCGCTTTGAGTCCAGGAGTTCGAGACCAGCCTGGGCAACATGGCGAAACCCTGTCTGTATAAAAAATTTAAAAATTAGCCAGGTGTGGTGGTACATGCCTGTAGTTCCAGCTACTCAGGAGGCTGAGATGGGAGGATCACTTGAGCCCAGGAGGTGGACGCTGCAGTGATCCATGATCACACTACTGTACTCCAGCCTGGTCAACAGAACAAGACCCTGTCTCTCTCTCTCTCTCTGTCTCTCTCTCACACACACACACAACCCTAGATGTTGGGAAACCAACAAGATCAGATTCCAACTGTGTCACAGGCAGGGAAACAGTATAGCCACATTCCCCCAGGCCAAAATAGAAACTGATTTCCAGAATGTGCATTTCACTCAATTGGTTTCACTGTGGGGGTCGTCCTCTCTCCCTGATGGGTATCAAGATCTGGCTGAACTTACATCATCTGAGGAACGTTACATCATTTCATCCCTGCCTAGAGTTCAAGGTTACCAGGAAGTGAGATAAAATTTGACTCCTGACTCCTGGGCGAGGATCCAAAACCAATCTACATAAAACGCCTTGGCCGCCCGGAATTCCTCCTGCTCAGACATGCCGGGACATGCAAAGCTGCCAACTCCAGCCCCCAGGCCTCCGTTTTGAGACCCCCCCACCACCCTGCTAAGGGAACAACAAACTCGTTCCGGCACCAAAACCTTGAAGCTCCAGGCCAGAAGTAGGGGGGGGTTTCCGCTGCTGTGGAGTTTTACATATTAAAAAAGAAAAGTCAAAATCAGACAAAATCCGCCTTCCCACAGATGGCCCTGGTCTCCATGGCGACAGCTCATAGCTCGGTGTTGAAAGGACCACGACCCTCATGGCCACATCTGGGGCAGCAGTCCCACCCCGTCGCTTGGCCACCAACCCCATGCCTTAAGCAAGGTGGCCTCATTTTTGGCCCTAAAACCAAGACATGCCATCTTAAGTCCAGTTGTTTTTTTGAGACAGAATCTCGCTCTGTCACCCAGGCTGGAGTGCAGCCGTGCAATCTCAGCTCACTGCAACCTCTGCCTCCCGGGTTCAAGTGATTCTCTAGCCTCAGCCTCCCAAGTAGCTAAGACTACAGGCATGCATCACCACTCCCAGCTAACTGTTATATTTTTAGTAAAGGCAGGGTTTCACCATGTTGGCCAGGCTGGTCCCGAACTCCTGATCTCAAGTGATCCACCCACCCTGGCCTCCCAAAGTGCTGGGATTACAGCCATGAGCCACTGCGCCCAGCTAAGACATGGCATCTTAGGTCCAATTTTCAGGGCAGGAGGCAAAAGTGGCCTCACCCCGGCATGGGGGGAAAAAAGACACTTTTGTTGTTGGCCAAAAAGCCTGCATTTTAACCAAAGGGAATATAAATTACTCTGTGCACAAACTGGCACTATTGGTTTAAAAAAAAAAAAAAGAGAGAGAGAGAGAAGAAAGAAAGAAACAAAAAAATATGCCATATCCCAGGGTAGTCCCAGAAAGGGCCAGGCTGTTGAGCACAGGTCAAGGTCGAGGACTCATTGAGAGGCTTTTAAATTTGGTAAAAGCCAGTCTTGGATATAAAGTGAATTCTGAAATTCCTTCACCAACAGACAGGAAAGCAGGTGAACACGTGGCTCCAGCTATGGTATCGCAGCTCATGGACCCACCAGACCAAGATTCTCTCTGGGCATCTGGACCCCTCAGGCTGGCCTCCCTGGTCACGGCAGCTGTGTCCCCAGATGCAGGGAGGAAAACGGGAGCAAAGAAAATTTTCAGCCACTTCCCTCAAATCAACCGGAGCTTTTGTACAGGAGGAGGAAGAGGAGATGGGCAGATCAAAATCTCTCTTCCAGATCGGATCCCCAAGTTGAAGAGCTTGTCTTTTCCTGGCCACACCCCAGAGGGTGGATGTCCCCTCGTGGGGTCCCCAGCAGGATGAGGTCTTAGGAGACCTGAGCGTTCCTCAGTGTTTGTGGCAATAGTTGATTTTGCCCTCTGACTGCTCCAGGAGGTCCAGCATCTCCTCAATGATGGCTCTCAGTGCCCTGCCCAGCTGGTCTGCGTTGTACGGCTTCCCCAGTGGGGGCACGTGGACGAAGGCTGATCGACCGTGACTCTGGTACAGAGAGGTGTAGTAGGTAAAGTCGCAGAGATATCTAAGCCGCAGGGCGTGGCAGGTAAGAGAGAGACCAAAACGGGGTCAGAGGGGCAATCCGCAGACCAAGGAGACAGCACTCATCCAAACTCGAGGGAAGACCCCAGCCTCACCAGCCGCCCACAAGATGGAATAACGCTCTCCTCCCTCCCCAGGTTGGCAAAGATGAAAAAAATCACCAGGGGTGGTGGTGCGTGCCTGTAGTCCCAGCTACTCAGGAGGTGGAGGCGGGAGGACTGGTTGAGCCCAGGAGGTCGAGGCTGCAGCGAGCCCTGATTGTACCACTGCACTCAGCCTGGGCAAGAGTGAGATCCTGTCTCTTTTAAGAAAACAAAAAACAAAAACAAAAACCTTGATAACTCCCAGTGCTGTGGCACATGTGGGGAAATGGGCAGAGTGAGCTGTTGCTGGTGGGAATGAACACTGGTTATCCCCGTGTGGAAGGCAATTTGGCAGGCTAGTAAAATTATAATCACCCAGGCTTTACAACCTGGTATTTCCATTTTTTGTTTGTTTATTGAGACAGGGTCTCACTCTGTCACCCAGTCTGGAGTGCAGTGGTGCAATCACAGCTCCCTGTAGCCTCAAACTCCTGGCCTCCAGCGATCCTCCTACCTCAGCCTCCTGAGTAGCTGCCAGTACAGGTGTGCACCATCACCACCAGCTATATTTTCTGTTTTGTTTTTTTGAGACAGAGTCTGGCTCTGCTGCCCAGGCTGCAGTGCAGTGGCACAATCTCAGCTCAATGCAACTTCTGCCTCCTCAGCTCAAGCGATTCTCCTGCTTCAGCCTCCCGAGTAGCTGGGATTACAGGCGTGGACCACATCACATCTGGCTAATTTTTGTATTTTTAGTAGAGACAGGGTTTCACCATGCTGGCCAGGCTGGTCTCGAACTCCTGACCTCCAGTGATCCGCCTGCCTCAGCCTCCCAAAGTGCTGAGATTACAGGTGTGAGCCACTATGGCTGGCCCTATTTCCAGTTTTTATTTTTATTTATTTTTTTGAGACGGAGTCATATTCTGTCACCCAGGTTGGAGTAGAGTGTTGCGATCTTGGCTCACTTCAACATCCGCCTCCCGGGTTCAAGCAATTCTCCTGCCTCAGCCTCCCGAGTAGCTGGGATTAGCGCCTGCCAGCACGTCTGGCTAATTTTTATATTTTTAGTAGAGTTGGGGTTTCACCATGTTGGCCAGGCTGGTCTGGAGCTCCTGACCTTGAGTGATTCACCTGCCTCGGCCTCGCAAAATGCTGGGATTACAGGCATGGGTCACCACCACAGGGAGTGGCTTAGTAAACTCTGGTTTATCCACACCATGGAATCCTATGAAACCATTTACAAGGAATGCGGTATAGCCAGAAAAAAATGGAGAACTCGCCAGATGCATGTTTTTTTTTTTTTTTTCTTTGAGACGGAGTTTTGCTCTGTCACCCAGGCTAGAGTGCAGTGGTGCAATCTCGGCTCACTGCAAGCTCCACCTCCCAGGTTCACGCCATTTTCCTGCCTCAGCCTCACCAATAGCTGGGACTACAGGTGCCCACCGCCACGCCCAGCTGATTTTGTGTGTGTGTGTGTGTATATATATATATATATATATATATATATATATATATATATTTTTTTTTTTTTTTTTTTTTTTTTTTTAGTAGAGACGGGGTTTCACCGTGTTAGCCAGGATGGTCTGGGTCTCCTGACCTTGTGATCTGCCCGCCTCGGCCTCCCAAAGTGCTGGGATTACAGGCCTGATCGACCGCGCCCGGCCAACCAGATGCATGTTCAATGTTCACAAATGAAAGCTGAGGAAGAGAATTGTCAGTAAAGTGTGACTTTCGCCGTGTGACTCCATCCACATAAAAGCAAAGCAAAACAAGACAAAATCGTAAAGCAGCAGGCCAAGTGATGTATATATGTACAGAAACATGTCTGTCAGTAGGAGCTTCATGGTTTCAGTGTCTGACTTATCAGAGGGACCACTATGGAAAAAGAGAGGGAATGAGAATTTTTCCCAATTAGATATATGAGGATACGTTCTAGAGTTACCTGTAATTAAAAATTAATTTTATAAAGAGACTGATGGAAGCTGGGTATGGTGGCTCACACCTGTCGTCCCAGCACTTTGGGAGGCTGAGGTGGGAGGATCCCTTGAGTCCAGGAGTTCGAGACCAGCCTGGGCAACATTGCAACACCCTGTCTCTATCAAAAATACAAAAAAATTGGGCTGGGCAGCCAGGCGCGGTAGCTCACGCCTATAATCCCAGCACTTTGGGAGACTAAGGCAGGTGGATCACCTGAGGTCAGGAGTTCAAGACCAGCCTGGCCAACATGGTGAAACGTCTCAACTAAAAATACAAAAATTTTCTGGGCATGGTGGCAGGCACCTGCAGTCCCAGCTACTTGGGAGGCTGAAGCAGGAGAATCACCTGAACCTGGGAGGCAGAGGTTGCAGTGAGCTAAGATTGTGCCATTGCACTCCAGCCTGGGCAATAAGAGCAAAACTCTGTCTTAAAAAAAAAAAAAAAAAATTGGGCTGGGCACAGAGGCTCAACCTGTAATTCTAGCACCTTGGGAGGTCAACGTGGGCGTACTGCTTGAGCTCAGGAGTTCAACACCAGCCTGGGCAACATGGTGAAACACCATCACTACTAAAAATACAAAAATTAGCTTGGTATTGTGGTGGGTGCCTATAATCCCAGCTACCCGGGAGGCTGAGGCAGGAGAATCACTTGAACCCAGGAGGTGGAGATTGCAGTGAAACAAGATCGAGCCACTGCACTCCAACCTGGGCGACAAAGCTAGATGCAGTCTCAAAAAAAACAATAAATAAATAAAATAAAATAAAATAAAATTAGGCCAGGCACGGTGGCTCATGCTTGTAATCCTAGCACTTTGGGAGGCCGAGGCAGGCGAATCACCTGAGGTCAGGAGTTTGAGACCAGCCTGGTCAACATGATAAAACCCTATCTCTACTAAAAATACAAAAATTAGCTGGGTGTGGTGGCGGGCGCCTATAATCCCAGCCACTCAGGAGGCTGAGGCAGGAGAATCGCTTGAACCCAGGAGGCGGAGGTTGCAGCAAGCCAAGATTGTGCCACGGTACTGCAGCCTGGCTCCAGCCTGGGTGACAGGGCAAGACTCTGTCTCAAAAAAAAAAAAACAAAAAAAACAAAAAAAACAATTAGCTGGGTTTGGTTGTGCTACCTGGGAGGCTGAGGTGGGAGGATCACCTAAGCCCAAAAAGTCAAGGCTGCAGTGAGCTGTGATTTTACCACTGCACTCTAGCCTGGGCTACAGAATGAGATCCCGCCAAAACAAACAAACAAATAACAATTAGTTTTCAATTAAAAAGGAGAAAAAAACGGTAGCTTTAAAAAGAACTCAGTGGTGTGCGGTGGCTTTTGCCTATAATCCCAGCACTTTGGGAGGCTGAGGCAGGAGGATCACTTGAGCCCAGTTATTCAAGAGCTGTCTGGGCAATGTAGCAAGATTCTGTCTCTACAAAAAATACAAAAATTAGCTGGATGTGGTGGTGTGCATCTGTAGTCCCCGCCACTCGGGAGGCTGAGCAGGGGGATCACTTAATCTCAGGAGGTCGAGGCTGCAGTGAGCCCTGATTATACCACTGGACTCCAGCCTAGGCAACAGAGTGAGACCCTCTCTCCAAAAACAAAAATTCTGACGGTAAATCCAGGCACTCCTTCCTTCAGTCAATCAACTGCACTGACCAACAGCCGCCTTTGAGTTGGACAAGTGCACAGATTAGGGAGAAGTGAGGAAGCAGGTGCTGGGAGGGTATAACTTGGTCTGGGGAGTTGGAGAGGCCTAAAGTCACAAGGAGGTGACTCGTGTTGGAGTTAAGACTGGAAAGAGGGCCAGGCGCGGTGGCTCAGGCCTGTAATCCCAGCACTTTGGGAGGCTGAGGCAGGTGGATCACTTGAGGTCGGGAGTTCGAGACCACCCTAGTGTGGCCAAAATGGCGAAACCCCGCCTCTACCAAAAAATACAAAAGTTAGCCGGATATGATGGCGCACGCCTGTAATCCCAGCTACTTGGGAGGCTGGGGCAGGAGAATCACTTGAACATCAGAGGCGGAGGTTGCAGTGAGCCAAGATTGCGCCATTGCACTCCAGCCTGTGCAACAGAGCGAGACTCCATCTCAAAAAACAAAAACAAAAACAAGACTGGAAAGAGGAGTTCCCAGAGGAAGGTGTTTTGGGCAGAGGCCATAGGGCATGCAAAGGCCCTGAGGCTGGAGTGAGCTTGGTGTGTTTGAGGAGCAGAAGGAAGCCGGTTTATGTGTCTGGACTGCGATGGACATGGGGTGATTAGAGGCAGAGCAGGGTGGAGAGGCGGGCCAAGCACCAGGGTTGGGATTTTATTCTACGTGCAATGGGAGCCATAGGGAAGGTCTAGGAAAGGGACACATGCATTTATTTATTTAGAGCCAACAGTGTCTTGTTCTGTTACCCAGGCTGGAGTGCAGTGGCGCTATCACAGCTCACTGCAGCCTCGAATTCCAGGCTCCAGCAATCCTCCCGCCTCAGTCTGCCATTTTTTTATTTGTTAAGATGGGGTCTCCTTATGTTGCCCAGGTTGGTCTTGAACTCCTGGGCTCAAGGGATCCTCCTGCCTTGGCCTCCCAAAGTGCTAGGATTATAGGTGTGAACCACTGCACCTGGCCCTGATTTAAATTTATAAAAGAACTTTTGCAATAGGTTGGATCATCTCCTCAACATTCATATTCACCTGGGACCTCAGAATGTGACGTTATTTGGGCTAGGTTTGGTGGCTCATGCCTGTAATCCCAGCACTTTAGGAGGCTGAGGAGGATGGAGCACCTGAAGTCGGGAGCTCGAGACCAGCCTGACCAACATGGTGAAACCCCATCTCTACTAAAAATACAAAAAATTAGCTGGGCGTGATGACGCATGCCTGTAATCCCAGCTACTTGGTAGCCTGGAGCAGGAGAGTTGTTTGAATCCAGAAGGTGGAGGTTGCAATGAGCCGAGATTGCACCATTGCATTCCAGCCTGGACAACAAGAGTAAAACTCCGTCTCAAAAAAAAAAAAGAATGCCATCTTATTTGGAAAGAGGATCTTTGCAGACGTAATTAGTTACATTAAGATGAGGTCAGCTGGGCACAGTGGCTCACGCCTGTAATCCCAACACTTTGGGAGGCGGAGGTGGGCGGATCACCGGAGGTTGGGAGTTCGAGACCAGCCTGACCAACATGGAGAAACTCTGTCCCTAATAAAAATACAAAATTAGTCATGCGTAGTGGTGCATGCCTATAATTACAAATACAAAATTAGTCATGCGTAGTGGTGCAAGCTACTTGGGAGGCTGGCGCAGGAGAACCGCTTGAACCCAAGAGGTGGAGGTTGCAGTGAGCTGAGATCACGCCATTGCACTCCAGCCTGGGCAACAAGAGCAAAACTCCGTCTCAAAAAAATTAAAAAAAAAAAAAAAAAAAAAAGATGAGGTTATACTGGATTAGGATGAGTCCTAAATATGACTGGTGTCCTAATAAGAAGACCATATGGCCACACACAAACGGAAGAAGGTTATGTGAGGATGGGCGCGGGGACTGGAGTGATGTGTCTACAATCCAAGGATGGTTGGCAGCCACCAGCTGCAGGAGAGATGCCTGGGACAGATTCACCCTCAGCACCTCCAGAAGGAACCAGTCCTGCTAGTACTTTGACCTTGGACTTCTGACTTCCAAGGCTGTTACACAATATGCTTCTGTTATGTGAAACCACCCAGTTTGTGGGTATTTGTTACAGCAGCTCCAGGAAATTAACACAGAAACTGACTGATTGGGTTGCGGTGGAGGCAGCAGGGAGGAAGACTGAGGTGGAGCCTGGGGCACTATCCAGGTGGGATGATGCTGGGGGCCGCGGTGGGGACCGTGATGGTGGGGAGAAGTGGGCAGATCCATGAGTCCCAGAAGCAGAATCGACAGCACCTGCTACATACAAATACTTGGCTCTGTGCCTCGTATACACTGAGTGCTTGGTCCAAAGAGGCCAAGGTCAACACACTTGACTTGTTCCACACCAGACTCAGCGAGTGGAGGAGGGAAATCCCCACTCACCCCCACCCCACAGGGCCCTACCTGCCAGCATCCTGTGAGATGGTCACCGACACATCCAGGCCCAACGTGGTGACTCGCTTGCACACAGCGTCCATGTCGATGATGGAGTCAATGCTTTCAGGCCCATCCTCCACGCAGCACTGGGAGCCGGGGCAGAAGCGGCAGTTGTCCAGCCCCTTGTAGCCCTTGTTGTGTCCACATTTCTCCAGTGTGACTGTGGTCGCCATGCCTGACACCCCCACATGCACCACCAGCTGCATACAGACAGGGGCAGGACTTAACATGGCCTGCCCATGGGACTCGGAGGAGGTCCCCCTGAGGCCAAGGAAAAGGCAGCATCCTTACTGGGCTCTGCCTGGGGTTGTGTTGTTTCTGACCTCCTGCTGCTGGAATAGACCCCGCAGTCACTCTTGCAAAAAGGTATGCCACGTAAGACAGGCAAGAATTTGAAACATGCAAGGCTGTTCATTGCAGCTCTTCCTGTTATCGAAATCAAATACTGGAAACAAGCTAACTAGCCACCCAGAGGGAGTTAGTTCAATAAATAATGAGCTACTATGCAGCTGTTAAAATGCCAGCGCAGTGTTTTTATTTGTTTCTTTGTTTGTTGAAATGGAGTCTTGCTCTGTCGCCCAGGCTGGAGTGCAATGGTGTGATCTCAGCTCACTGCAACCTCCCCCTCCTGGGTTCAAGTGATTCTCTGGTCTCAGCCTCCTGAGTAGCTGGGATTACAGATGTGTGCCACCACACCCGGCTAATTTTGTATTTTTAGTAGAGACAGGGTTTCACCATGTTGGCCAGGCTGGTCTCGAACTCCTGACCTCCGGTGATCCGCCCACTTTGGCATCCCAAAGTGCTGGGATTACAGGCGTGAGCTACCATGCCCAGTCTTGTTTGTTCGTTTTTGTAAGAGACAGGATCTTGCTCTGTTGCCCAGGCAGGAGTGCAGTGGCACAAAAATCTTGGCTCACTATAGTCTTAAACTCCTGGGCTCGAGCAATTCTCCTGCCTCAGCCTTCTGAATAGCTGGAACTATAAGCATGCACCATCATGCCTAATTTTAAATTTTTTTTGTAGAGATGGGGTCTCACTACGCTGCCCAGGCTAGTCTCAAACTCCTGGACTCAAGCAATCCTCCTGCCGCAGTCTTCCAAAGTGCTGGGATTGCAGACATGAGCCACTACCCTTGGCCTGGATAACCCTTTGGGTTTTTTGAGACTAAGTCTCGCTCTGCTGCCCAGGCTGGAGTGCCATGGCACAATCTCGGCTCACTGCAACCTCCGCCTCCCAGTTGCAAGCGATTCTCCTGCCTCAGCCTCCCGAGTAGCTGGGACTACAAGTGCCCGCCACCATACCCGGCTAATTTTTTGTATTTTTAGTAGAGATAGGGTTTCGCCATGTTGCCCAGGCTGGTCGCGAACTCCTGAGCTCAGGTGATCCATCTGCCTCGGCCTCCCAACGTGCTGGGATTCCAGGCGTGAGCCACCGTGCCAGGCCTGAAAAGCCCTTTTGAAGACAAGACCGTGTGGAATTGGTCACGTGATCCGATCAGGAACAAAGCCACCTAAGTCCTCCACATGAAGGGTGCCAATCTGTAAGTCCTGATGAGGAAGCACCACCCCTCGGCACCACTCACCTGTGGACTGTGCTTCTCCCACAGGGCAGGGATGAGTCTCTGGACTGTTTTGTACTCAACCGGAATCTCGTACACGTGCAGGTCCACACTGTCCCCAAGGCCTAGCTTTTCCAGCTCCTGGAAGAGAAGAGAGTGGGAGTGTCGTGGCCCGTGACGGCAGCTATGGGGATAATGCGCTCCCTGGGGGTGAAACAAACAGGCCGCTCTTCTGACTTATTCTGCAGGATGGGAAGTGGTGAGTGTTGATTGAGTTCAAAGCCCCTCATTTCCTTCCCCACCCACTTGCCTTGAAGTATCTCTGCATCTCTATGGAAGGTGACATGATTCTATGGCCCCTGGGGTTAAATCCCAGGCTCCTTGGACTCAATCCTGTCTGTGTGACCTTGGGTAATCCACTTAACCTCTCAGAGTCTCAGTTTCCTCATCTGTAAAATGGGAATAACAGAGTATCAGGCCGGGCGCGGTGGCTCAGGCCTGTAATCCCAGCACTTTGGGAGGCCAAGGTAGGCAGACCACCTTGAGGTCAGGAGTTCGAGCCCAGTCTGGCCAACATGGTGTAATCCCATCTCTACTAAAAATACAAGAATTAGCCAGTGTGGTAGCATACGCCTGTAATCCCAGCTACTTGGGAGGCTGAGGCAGAATTGCTTGAACCTGGGAGGCAGAGGTTGTAGTGAGCCGAGATCACATAACTGCACTCCAGCCTGGGCAACAAGAGCAAAACTCCATCTCAAAAAAAAAAAAAAAAAAAAAAAAAAGGCCAGGCGTGGTGGCTCATGCCTTTAATCCCAGCACTTTGGGCGGATCACCTGAGGTCAGTAGTTTGAGATCAACCTGGCCAACATGGTGAAACCCCATCTGTACTAAAAAATACAAAAATTAGCTGGGCGTGGTGGCAGGTCCCTGTAATCCCAGCTACTCAGGAGGCTGAGGCAGGAGTATGGCTTTAACCCGGGAGGCAGAGATTGCAGTGAGCCGAGATTGCACCACGGCACTCCAACCTGGGTAACAAGAGTAAAACTCTGTCTCAAGGGGGAAAAAAAAAAAAAATTCAACCTGTTTCCAAGTAACTCAGCAGTATCCCAGAAGAAAGCTCAAGAACACTGAGAAGTGGCTGAGTATGGTGGCTCACGCCTGTAATCTCAGCACTTTGGGAGGCTGAGGCAGGTGGAACACCTGAGGTCAGGAGTTCGAGACCACCCTGGTCAACATGGAAAAACCCTGTCTTCATTAAAAATACAAAAATTATCTGGGCATGATGGTGCGCGCCTGTACTCCCAGTTACCCAGGAGGCTGAGGCACGAGAATGGCTTGAATCTGGGGGGTGGAGGTTGCAGTGTGAGCCCAGATCATGCCACTGCACTCCAGCCTGGGCGACAGAGCAAGATTCTGTCTCAAAAAAAAAAAAAAAAAAAAAATCAAAAAAAAAAAAAAAAAAAAAACAATTATATTTTTCAAAGGTCCCACCATCCATTCCCTTAACAAACCTGCACTGATTCCCATCTTCACACCACAGAGGTGACAGGGCATGGCACACATCATGCAGATCTGTTTCTTCCTCCTTTTTTTTTTGTTGGGACAGTGTCTTGCTGTTTCGCCCAGGCTGGACTGCAGTGGTCCTATCTTGGCTCACTGCAAGCTCCGCCTCCCGGGTTCATGCCATTCTCCTGCCTCGGCCTCCCCAGTAGCTGGGACTACAGGTGCCCGCCACCACACCTGGCTAATTTTTTGTATTTTTAGTGGATACGGGGTTTCACCGTGTTAGCCAGGATGGTCTCGATCTCCTGACCTCATGATCCGCCCACCTCGGCCTCCCAAAGTGCTGGGATTACAGGCGTGAGTCCCTCTCTTTCTTTCTTTCTTTTTGAGATGGATTATCAAAAGTCATTTAGTGGTACAATCTTGTCTTACTGCAACCTCTGCTTCCCAGGCTCAAGAGATTCTTCCACCTCAGCCTCCCGAGTACTGGGATTACAAGGTGCCCGCCACCACACCCAACTAATTTTTGTATTTTTAGGAGAGACGGGGTTTCGTCATGTTGGCCAGGATGGTCTCCAATTCCTAAGATCAAATGATCCGCCCCCCTTGGCCTCCCACAGTGCTGGGATTACAGGCAGGAGCCATTGCACTCAGCCCCATGGAGACCTGTTTCTTTTTTTTTTTTTTTTTTTTTGAGACAGAGTCTTGCTCTGTCGCCCAGGCTGGGGTGCAGCGGCCGGATCTCAGCTCACTGCAAGCTCCGCCTCCCGGGTTTATGCCATTCTCCGGCCTCAACCTCCGGAGTAGCTGGGACTACAGGCGTCCACCACCACGCCCGGCTAATTTTTTGTATTTTTTAGTAGAGACGGGGTTTCACCGTGTTAGCCAGGATGGTCTCGATCTTCTGACCTCGTGATCCGCCTGTCTCGGCCTCCCAAAGTGCTGGGATTACAGGCTTGAGCCACCGCGCCCGGCCAGGAGACCTGTTTCTAATTTCTTATTCACACACCTGAGAAATCCCATAGTATTTTTGCTTTTAGAGATGGGGTCTTACTACATCGCCCAGGCTGGTCTTGAACTCCTAGACTCAGGTGATCCTCCCATCTTAGCCTTAGTTGAGACTACAGGCATGTACCACCACACCTGGCTTGTTTTTACATCAATTTTATCTTTTTTTTTTTATTTTTGAGATGGAGTTTCGCTCTTGTTGCCCAGGCTGGAGTGCAATGGCATGATCTCGGCTCACCGCAATCTCCACCTCCTGGGTTCAAGCGATTCTCCTGCCTCAGCCTCCCGAGTAGCTGGGATTACAGGCATGCGCCACCACGCCTGGCTAATTTTGTATTTTTAGTAGAGACAGGGTTTCTCCATGTTGGTCAGGCTGGTCTCGAACTTCTGACCTCAGGTGATCCGCCCACCTCTGCCTCCCAAAGCGCTGAGATTATAGGCGTGAGCCACCATGCCTGGCTCGATTTTATCCTTTTTAAAAAATTGTGGCCGGGCGCGGTGGCTCACGCCTGTAATCCCAGCACTTTGGGAGGCCGAGGCGGGCGGATCACAAGGTCAGGAGATCGAGACCATGGTGAAACCCTGTCTCTACTAAAAATAGAAAAAATTAGCCGGGCGCAGTGGTGGGCGCCTGTAGTCCCAGCTACTCGGGAGGCTGAGGCAGGAGAATGGCGTGAACCCGGGAGGCGGAGCTTGCAGTGAGCTGAGATTGCGCCACTGCACTCCAGCCTGGGAAACGAAGCGAGACTCCGTCTCAAAAAAAAAAAAAAAAAAAAAAAAAAAAAAAAAAAAAAAAAAAAAATTGTATTGAGACAAAGTCTAACAGCACATAAAAGTTTTTTTTTTTTTTTTTTAGATGGAGTCTCGTTCTGTCGCCCAGACAGGAGTGCAGTGGCACGATCTAAGCTCACTGCAACCTCCGCTTCCAGGGTTCAAGCGATTCCCCTGCCACAGTCTCCCGAGTAGCTGGGATTACAGGCACACACCACCACGCCTGGCTAATTTTTGTATTTTTAGTAGAGACGGCATTTCACCATGTTGGCCAGGATGGTCTCCATCTCCTGACCTCATAATCCACCCGCCTTGGCCTCCCAAAGTGCTGTGACTATAGGCATGAGCCACCGCGCCTGGCCAAAAGTAAAGTTGTTTTTTTTTTTTTTTTTTTGAGACGGAGTCTTGTTCTGTCGCCCAGGCTGGAGTGCCGTGGCTGGATCTCAGCTCACTGCAAGCTCCGCCTCCCAGGTTTACGCTATTCTCCTGCCTCAGCCTCCCCTGTAACTGGGACTACAGGCGCCCGCCACCTCGCCTGGCTAGTTTTTTGTATTTTTTAGTAGAGACGGGGTTTCACCGTGTTAGCCAGGATGGTCTCGATCTCCTGACCTCGTGATCTGCCCATCTCGGCCTCCCAAAGTGCTGGGATTACAGGCTTGAGCCACTGCGCCCAGCCAAAGTAAAGTTTTTAAAAAGATTTACTGCTGCTTTTCCATTCATAGTCAGTAAAAAAAAAAAATTCTGAGACAGGGTCCAGCTCCGGTCACTGAGGCTGGAGTGCGGTGGCACCATCAGCGCTCGCTGCAGCCTTGACCTCCAGGGTTCAAGTGATCTTCCTACCTCAGCCTCCCAAAGTGCTGGGATGACAGGCATGAGCCACTGTGCCCAGCCATTGATTTTATCCTGCAACTGTGTTTGCTCCACTCAGCAGTCTATCTGGGAGATCTATCTACATTACTCTACGGAGATCTCAGCGTACCCTTTTCTCTGCTGCGTAATACTCCGTCTCAGAAACTGGTCACCATGGATTTAAACATTCCCCTACATTGGAACATCTAAGTGGCTTCTGATTTTCCTTATTGTAAAGCCATGCTGCAGCGAACGTCCTCATGCAAACTTCTCATGCTGATGGGTGGGGAATAAATGCCAAACAGGGCATTGCTGCACTGCAGATCAGTCAATACACAATTGCTATTGAGAGAGATCATCACACTGAAGCCTGGTTTTCCCACCTCATATTCAATACGTCCCAGAGGAGAAAACTTTACAGTTTGTAAATGCATCTTCCCCTAATCTCCAAGAGGAGACCCACAGAGCTCTTTTCTCTCTTAAAAACAAATCAGCAGGCCGGGTGCAGTGGCTCATGCCTGTAGTCCCAGCACTTTGGAACGTCGAGGCGGATAGATCATTTGAGGTCAGGAGTTTGAGACCAGCCTGGCCAACATGATGAAACCCCGTCTCTACTAAAAACACACAAAATATTAGCCAGGTGTGGTGGTGTGTGACTGTAGCCCCAGCTACTCGGGAGGCCGAGGCAGGAGAATCGCTTGAACTTGGGAGGTGGAGGTTGCAGTGAGCCAAGATCACACCACCGCACTCCAGCCAGAGTCTCGCTCTGTCTCAAAACAAACCAACAAACAAAACACAAATCAGCAGCCAGGCACAGTGGCTCATGCCTGTAATCCCAGCTACTGGGGCGGATCACTTGAGGCCAGGAGTTTGAGGTCAGCCTGGGCAACATTGTGAGACCCCATCTCAAAAAAAAAAAAAGAAAAGCCCCCACACCCAAAATGACACAAAAAGCACAGACAATAAAAGAAAAAAATTGATAAACTAGATTTCATCAAAATTAACAAAATTAAAATATTTAAAAGAGTAATCTCTGTCTGGACCAACCTGGAGGGATTTCCAGGCACGACCTATGGCGAGACTGCGCCACCTTCTGGACAAGGAAGGAATGGAAGCAGGGGATGGGGACGAGAGGGAGACTTCTCTGCAAAAAAACTCATCACATGATTTTGACTTTTGAACCATGTCAATGTTTTACAAAATCAAAAAATAAAATAAAACAACCCATAGTCCCATATCAACAGATCTGCCTCTTTTCTGTCTTTTCCCTAATGGGCACAAGGTGATGCCTTGAATCTCATGGGATGTGTGACTTTAAAAGTCAACAGGGAAAGCTGTATTCAGAAAAACAGGGTCAGGGGTGGGTGGCTCACACCTGTAATCCCAGCGATTTGGGAGGCCGAGGCAGGAGGATTGCTTGAGGCCAGGAGTTCAAGACCAGCCTGGCCAACACGGCGAAACCGTGTCTCTACTAAAAATACAAAAACTAGCCGAGTCCCAGCTACCCGGGAGGTTGAGGCATGATAACCACCTGAACCCGGGAGGCGGAGGTTGCAGTGAGCTGAGATTGCACCACTGCACTCCAGCCTGGATGACAGAGTGAGATTCTGAAGAAAGAAAAGAAAAGAAAAAGAAAGAAAGAGAGAAAGAAAACCACTGTCAACATATATACACATACCCCAAGGCATGCAATCACGAGAGGTATTCACATGTGCTTTTGGCAAGACCCACTTGATGGCACGGCTTGGTGGCTCACACCTGTAATCCCAGCTTCATTGGGAGGCCGAGGTGGAAGGATCATTTAAGCCCGGGAGTTCAAGACCAGCCTGGGCAATACAGTGAGATCCCATCTCTACAAAAAATAAAATTGAAAAAATTAGCCAGGCATGGTGGTGCCTGCCTAAGTCCCAGCTACTTGGGAGGCTGAGGCAAGAGGATCGCTGGAGTCCAGGAGGTCGAGGCTGTAGTGAGCTATGATTGTGCCACTGCACTCCAGCCTGGGCAACAGAGCAAGACCCCATCTCAAAACAAAAAGAAAGTTTTTCACCAAAGTGATGGGGAAACTTAAGGTCTGTTCACATTGCCTGATGTAAATTATCCCTCAATTTTAAATAGGGTAACAGTGGGGAGCCGCTTGCCATACAGTGTATCTGGCACTAGAAGGAAGTGCATGGCTGGTAATCTGGCTGAAGTCTTAGCCTCTGAACACGCTCTGTTCCAACAGGGCTGGATGGTTCTCCTCTGGGAGAAGGGGCGCAGGGCACCCCAAGTCCCACATCACTTTGCTGGGAGCATACCCGGCCTCACGCACCACCAGAGCATACACCATGAAAGGACGGGGCTCGGGCAGACGCCCCATTGTCTACACCCCATCTACCTGACAGGACCCCGCCGCGCAGCCTCGTCTGACCGATTCCCCTGACCCCACAACAAAGACCCTCTTTGTTCCCTGGTAATATCCTTAGCAGGTCTGTCTAGACTCACTGTGGCAGCAATTGTCCTGTGATGTTACCAAGTTCTGTGACCCGGGTCCTCCTCACCCAGCTTGGGCAAGAGACGCCCCAGATGGCCCTGAGCCCCAGAGCTCCCCGGCCCTTAACACGCACCTGCGCCTCCTCAGAAGAGAAACACAGCCAGTGCCCCAGTCCACCCTGAGAGAGAGGGGAGATGGGACACACAAGACACATGGTGCCTCCTGCTTGGGGTGCTGGGGGTAGCCACCACCCCAGGAAAGACAAGGGGGGATCCCCTCTGTACCCCCCCAGCTCCTACCTCCTGAACACTGTGGGTGGGAAACAGTTCCACCTAGGCTGTGGGTATGACTTCGCCCAGGGGACGAAGAGAGAGGATCAGAAGAGACAGAGACAGGCTGGGCGCAGTGTAATCCCAGCACTTTGCCTGTAATCCCAGCACTTTGGGAGGCCGAGGTGGGCGGATCACAAGGTCAGGAGTTCGAGACCAGCCTGACGAATATGGTGAAACCTTGTCTCCACTAAAAATACAAAAATTAGCTGGGCATGGTGGCATGCACCTGTAGTCCCAGCTACTTGGGAGGCTGAGATGGGAGAATCGCTTGAACTCAGGAGGCAGAGGTGGCAGTGAGCCAAGATGGCACCACTGCACTCCAGCCTGGATGACAGAGTGAGACCCTGTCTCAAAAAAAAAAAAAAAAAAAAAAAGAGACAGAGAGATGGAGTCAGAAACAGAAATGGAAGGGGAAAGAGAGATTCAGAGAGAAAGAGACAAGGAGACAGAGACACACACAGGGAGAGAAACTGAGACACACAGAGAGAAACAAAGATAGAAAAAGAGAGAAAGGGGAAGAGATAGTACGACCCAGAGAGAGACAGAGAGACAGGAAGACAGAGAGAAACAGAGAAGGCTCGGCATGGAGGCTCATGCCTGTAATTCCAACACTTTGGGAGGCCAAGACAGGAGGATGGCTTGAGCCCAGGAGTTTGAGACCAGCCTGGGCAAAATGGCCAAATACCATCTCTACCAAAAAAAAAAAAAAAAAAAAAAATTAGCTGGGTGTGGTGGTGCATGCCTGTAGTCCCAGGTAATCGGGAGGGTAAGCTGGGAGGATCACCTGAGGCCGGGAGGTCAAGGATGAGGTGAGCGCTCAAGAATGAGCGCTCACCTCGCTCATTCAATCGACCATTGAACTCCACTCCAGCCTGGACGAGAGTGAGACCCTATCTCAAAAAAAAAAAAAAAAGAGAGAGAAAGAGAGAAACGGAGAGAGAAAGAGGGGATGAGGTGGGAAGAAACAGAGAAACCCAGAGAGGCAGAAAGATACAAGGAGACAAGAGAGAAACAGACACATACACAGAGAGAGGTGAAAGCGACAGAGACAGAGAGATGAAGAGAGACACAGAGATGAACAGAGATAGAAGAGGGGAAAGGGACAGAGAGACCCAGAAGGAGCAAGAGGAGAGAGACACAGAGAAGTACTTAGGAGGTCCCTGAAGGAGGAGGAGCTTCTGAAAAATCCGTCAGGGCAGGAAGCAATGGCCACCCACAGCGCAGAACAGATCACCCATCTTCGGGTGGAGAAGACACCTAGCAACAGTTGCCTGCGTTACACCAACAACACTCCAGGGCACATTTTTTGGACGAATGGATTCAACCCATCCAGCAGGAACACCTTTCTAACAGGCAAATCCAGGACAAGAAGGAACCAGACAGCAGCTCCAGGGGTGGTTCTCACAGAGGTGTGGGACCTGGAAGCCGCTTGTTCCCGCCAACTTCTAGAACAGGCAAAATTCACCTAGTGGCACAAAAAAATCTGCAGAGGTTTACAACTGGAGGGCTCGGGAGTACTCGGGAAGAGGCTGTGTGAGGCTTCTGTGAAGAATGCGAGGAAGAACCAGAGAATGTTTGAGATCTTGACCTGGCCTTGGGAGTATACATATGTAAAATGTCTTTTTTTTTTTTTTTTTTTTTTTTTTTTTTTTTGAGACGGAGTCTCGCTTTGTCACCCAGGCTGCAGTGCAGTGGCACAATCTCAGCTCACTGCAACCTCTGCCTCCTGGGTTCAAGCGATTTCCGGCTAATTTTTGTATTTTTAGTAGAGACGGGGTTTCACCATATTGGTCAGGCTGGTCTTGAACTTCTGACCTCAGGCAATCCACCAGTCTCAGCCTTCTAAAGCGCTAGGATTACATGCGTGAGCCACTGTGCCTGATCAAATTTTTTTTTTTTTTTTTGAGACAGGGTCTAGCTCTATCACCTGGGCTGGAGTGCAGTGACACCGAGGGTTCACTGCAGCCTCTACCTTCTCCAGGCTTAGGTCATCCTCCCATATCAGCCTCCTGAGTAGCTGGGACTACAGGCATGTGCCACCACACCCAGCTAATTTTTGTATTTTTTTTTATAGAGATGGGGTCTTGCTATGTTGGCCAGGCTGGTCTCGAACTCCGTGCCTCAGGTGATTCTCCCACCTCAGCCTCCCAAAGTGCTGGGATTACAGGCGTGAGCCATCATGCCAGGCCTAAAATTTCACTAATGAGTGTCCTGGGTGTATATATGTTAAACTTTGTTTTGTTTTGTTTAAGTGAAACAATCAGATCTGAGAAGGTTGGCATCTTTTTAGCAGGGGAATGGTGGGGAATCTTGTGTCCTAAACTTCAGGAAGAAAGCGAAAAGTGGGCCTGGGCACAGTGGCTCATGCCTGTAATCCCAGCACTTTGGGAGGCCGAGGCGGACGGATCACCTGAGGTCAGGAGTTCAAGACCAGCCTGGTCAATGTGGCAAAATCCCGTCTGAACTAAAAATTAAAAAATTAGCTGGGCGTGGTGGTGTGCAGCTGTAATCCCAGCTACTAGGGAGGCTGAGGCAGGAGAATCGCTTGAACCAGGAGGTGGAGGTTGAAGTGAGCCGACACCATGCCATTGCACTCCAGCCTGGGCAACAAGAACGAAACGGTGTCTCCAGATAAAAAAAAAAAAAAAAAGAAAGCAAAAAGTGGCAACTGCAGGTCTGGAGAGAGGATAACCAAGGAGAAGGGCTATTTCCTCTCCGGCCACAGGATAAAAACCTGCCATCCTTCACCATCCAAGAAGCCCCGAAGCTCAGAGGGATTTCCAAAGATTGTTTAATTGATTTTTCTTCTATTTAGATGCAGATCACAGTGTCTGGGGCCCAGGAATTCAGACACCCGGCTTTGTGTCCACTCAGCCCCGTGAAGGCTCCTGTCTGAAATCTGCACAAAGCCTGACACACAAGTCTTCAGAAACACGCTGTTTCTTTTTGTCTGGCTCTCCGGGGAACGGGTGAGCAGGCAGGGCCTCGGGCACGCTCCCATCTGCAGGGTCCCGGGACCCTGTCCCTCCGTCCCGTTCACAAAGTGGGCAGGAAAGGAAAAAAAAAAAAAAAAAAGGGAAACAGCCAAAACTTTAAGGTCTTAAGTTGGGGAGGGAAGGGGGTGATTAAAAAATGGGGGGTACAGCTGGGAACTGCCACGCTGAGGTTTCAACTTAGATTTTTCTCCAAATCTAGGATTCTGGAGTGGGAACAGAGGTTACTTTCAATCAGGCAGCAAGTAGGCTAGGATAAACAGGAGTTTGGCTCTGGTCTCTGCCGATCTGATTTATATAAGCAAAAAACACTTCCTTGTTTCTCTCTGTGCATTGCTCCCCAGCCTGTCCCTACAAAATACTCCATCTGGGAAAGAAACTAGAAAGGTTTTGCAGGCTGGCATCTTGTTCAGGGCACCCGGAATGACAGCCCCCCTCGGCCCCTAATATGCCATCTTTTCCTCCCCCAGCTGCCGGGAGGTGACAGCGAGGCTCACCGTACCCCCTCCTACAAGGTCAAGACATGTCCCCCCCGCCACCCCACCCCACGTATTCCTGCCTGGTCCTTCCGAAACCATGAATTACCTGCCCAAAACATACCAGAGAATTCTCAGTTTGGCTGTTCAGAAACCAACCTGAGTCACGATTTGTCTGAGTCAATGGAAAAAATTTTTGTTAAAAAGGAGGGAGATCCTGGCCAGGTGTGGTGGCTCACACCTGTAATCCCAGCAGTTTGGGAGGCTGAGGAGGGTGGATCACCTGAGGTCAGGAGTTTGAGACCACCCTGGCCACCATGGTGAAACCCCGTCTCTACTAAAAATACAAAAATTAGCCGGTATTAGCATGGTAGAGGGCGCCTGTAATCCTAGCTACTCTGGAGGCTGAGGCAGGAGAATCGCTTGAACCTGGGAAGCGGAGGTTACAGTGAGCAGAGATCGTGCCACTGCACTCCAGCCTGGGCGACAGAGTGAGACTCCGTCTCAAAAAAAAAAAAAAAAAAAAGGGAGATCCTAGAGTTGGATAATTCCTAGGTAAAGTAGATGCCAGCACCACATAAACAGCTGTGTCCTGGAAACCAGCTATGTTTATATCCACACCTGGCCCTCCAGACCCAGATCTAGCTGCTGGCTGGGGCCTGGGGCACTTCTGAAGCAATGCCACTCCCATTTCTTGGCAGTGTGACCTCAGAGAACTCCCTTTGTCTCTCCCCTGGGCCTCAGTTTTCTCTTCTGTTAAGTGGGCGCAATAACTGCACCTACTATGTAGGGGTTGTTGGGAGGATTCAGAGTTCTGGGCTGCAAACAAACACTCAACAGATGTGTGCTCCAGTGGTTACCATCCAGGAAGATATGTGGATCTGACATGGTTTTGTAAGAGCTGGCTGGGCATAGTGGCTCATGCCTGTAATTCCAGCATTTTAGCAGGCTGAGACAGGAGGATTACTTGAGGTCAGGAGTTCGAGACCAGCCTGGCCAACATGGTGAAACCCCATCTCTACTAAAAATACAAAAATTAGCCAGGCGTGGTGGTAGCCACCTATAATCTCAGGCACTCTGCAGGCTAAGGTAAGAGAGTCGCTTAAACTCAGGAGGCAGAGGTGGCAGTGAGCCGAGATTGTGCCATTGCATTCCAGTCTGGCGGGTGAGAGAGTGAGACTTCGTCTCAAAAAAAAAAAAAAAAAAAAAAAAAAATTTTGTTGAAAGGAAACTTTCTTGGATGCCATAACTTTCTGCGGGGGGGGGGGGAGTGCCCAGTTCCAAGCCTGACTCCCACCCTCCGGATCTAAGTTACCTGAACTGCAATCCAACTGGCGTTCACAGTGTGTTCCCCAAAAGGGCCAAATCCTGAAAAAACAGGAAAAGCAATATATTACCCAAGAGCGGCCCGTCCCAGTCTTCCCCTGGCCGCTACTCCCACCTGGAGAAGCAAGCAAGGAGCTTCAGGGCGCAGCTGCCAGGGACAACGTTGCGGACCTGGTCCTGAGTTCTGGAAGCACCTGGAGGCCCGTCAGAGCCGCCGTCCTGCACCTGTCCACTCTGAAGTCAACGGGTCCCTTCCTGTCTTCACCTCCGCCGGCCCCTCCTGCTCAGCCAGGGTCCAGAGGTCTCTTCTGCCTCCAAAAAGGTTGTCCTGATCCTGTCTCCACTTCCTCTGTTCCCCTTGACCCAACCTAAAATTATTGTGTCACTGTCCCGAAATGCCCTGAATCGGCACCAAATGAGGAATGAGCCCTATGGGCTGTCTAGATTTCACCTTGTCACCCTCCTCACTGCTAGCTCAAACTCCAGGCCCCCCTTTCCAAAACACGACAGTCGCCCAAGGCTGTGCTAAGTGATCTTCCTGGCATTCCTCCTGGCCACATCCCCTTTCAGGTGAGGGTTTTTCCTGGGCCCAGTTTCCAGGAGCAGGGACTGAGGCACAGAGAGGTGAAGCTAACTGCCCAAGGTCACACAGCAAGAAGGTGAAAGAGCTGGGATTCAAATCCAGACCTGGGGCCGGGTGTGGTGACTCACACCTGTAATCCCAGCACTTTGGGAGGCCGAGGCGGGCAGATCACCTGAGGTCAGGAGTTCGAGACCAGCCTGGCTAACATGGTGAAATCCTGTTTCTACTAAAAATACAAAAAATTAGCCAGCTGTGGTGATACATGCCCGTAATTCCAGCTACTCAGGAGGCTGAGGCAGGAGAATTGGTTGAACCCGGGAGGCGGAGGTTGCAGTGAGCCAAGATCGCGCCATTGCATTCCAGCTTGGGCAACAAGAGCAAAACTCCGTCTCAAAACAAAACAAAACAAAAAAATACGGTCCATCTGGGCCAGTGATCCCACAGGATATAAATGCTATGCAGAGATGCTGTAGCCTGGGATAGCAGGTAGGGGCTGTGGCTCAGAAGGGGACCTCCTAACTCTATCTTTCTGTACAGCCGAAGTTTGAGTCCCAGCTCAGCCCCTTACAAACTGGATGACCTCTGTGAGCCTCAGTTTCCCTTTCTGCAAAATGGAGACAGTCAAGATGTAATCAGCTCATTCAAAAAGTGCTGGAATAAATAACCAGATCAAGGAAGGCTGGAGGGGGTGGGGGCAGTGACCCTCCTCCCAATTACACACACCTGTTAAGCAGGTGTCTGTTTTTTTTCCCTCTTCCCTGAATCTCCAGGATCAGCCTCAACCTCCCTTCAACAGCCACAAAACACCTGTGTGCACCTTTGCGGGATTTCTCACTCTGACCCCTCCAGACAGCAGGTCAAAATGACACCCCCTATTCCCTGACTCTGAGGCCCCAGCGGAAGTTTGCGCCCCACGTGGCCCCGAGGCGGAGTCTCAGAGAGGAGGAACAGTTGGTTTGGGGGTGGGGGGAGTCGGTGACAGCGGGGGCCCTGACTCACCAACAAACAGCCCCAGCACAAAACACAAAAGGTTTCCGCTGAAGACAGTCCCTGGGACAGCTGGGAGAGCCCCGGCGCCCGAGATCCCCGGACTCCCACCTGTCCCTGCCTTGGGGGAGCAGCCCCCCACGAGCGCAGGGCGCGGCGAGCAGTGACTGGGAGGTTCATTTGTCACTGGGACACTTCCTGCCCGCAAATCGGCCTTTGTCCCCTGGGGGTTGGTGGGGGCGGTGTGGGGACAGGCCGGACCTCGGAAGGGGCAGGGAGGAAGGGTCCAGGCCAGACAGAGCAGGCAGGTGCCAGGAGGGTCACCATCCCTACCTTGGGAGGAAAGGACGCCAGGGGGACCTGCGCGGCGCCGGGCATTTGCCCGGCCCCCCAATCCCCGCGCCTGACTGCCCTGACTCCCGACCCTGGGACCCCCGAGGCTCCTCCTCTTCCACTTTCCAGGAAGCCTGGGCTGCGCAGGGCTCCCGCGGGCGATGACACCTTCCAAATCCGGGAGGACTTCCAGCACCTGCCCCGCCCGGCCCCGCAGTCCCGGAGCCGCCCCGGCCGCTGCCGCTACAGCCCCCATCAGCCAGCGTACCCGTCACTACCACCGCCTTCCTCGGCTGCTCCATGGCGGGACTGGGCTGCGCCTCGGACCCGCTGCTGTTCCGACTGGCGCGACAGCTGCAGCCGCTGTAGCCTCACAGGCCCGCAAGGCCACGCCCCTTCCACGCCCCCTTCCACGCCCCCGGTCAGCCGCTAGGCGTGCGCGCCCGCGGTCCCGAGACGCAGCGTGCGCGCCCTGCGCTCTGCCTCCGACACTGAATCCAGCCCCCGACGGCTATCACTGTCCTCCCAAACCTCCGTTTCCCTGTCTGCAAAATGGGAACATCTTATGCCGTAGGGTGTAGCTGCTTACACTCACTGAGCCAGGTGCTGGGGACAAGCCAGTGCTTTATTCTATAAGAGTTCATTGAGGGCCTGCCCTATGCATGCATACTGCCCAGAATTAGGGAGGGGAGTCCCCCCGAGCAAGGCCTGTTTTCCAGATAAGGAAACTGAGGCACAGATTGCCACTTCCCCGAGGTCACTCACCTCGAGGGGTCACAGGAGCGGCATTCAGGCCAGGAAGTTGGCGGGGGTAGGGGAGGACGGAGTAAAAAAGGAAAATCACGGCAACCACATTTGTGTGGTGCCAGAAGGTTCTCTGCAGGACCCCATGATCCTAGGAGGCTAACGGGGGAGGGCGATTGCACCTCCTGTTCCCTCTGCCGGAACACACCCCGCAGGTACCTGCGAAGCTGGCCGCCTTCAGGCCTCAGCTCCAGTGTTCCAATGTCGCCTTCTCCCGGGGGCCCTCCTCTCCCTGGCTGTCACCTCCTCCGAGGGGTGAACTGTCACTTTCTCCTTGGGGCCTTCTCTGGCTGTCACCTCCCTGCTATCCTATTACCTCCTCTGAGGGTTCCTTCTGGCCCTCCCTGGCTGAAATGACCCCACTGCTACCCCCTAGTATTTCCATCTTAGTCCCTGGTTCCATCCTCTTTAGAGCAATAAAGCTCAGAAATTATTTCCATTTTATTTTATTTTATTTTATTTTATTTTATTTTATTTATTTTATTTTATTTTATTTTTTTATTTTATTTATTTTGGAGACAGGGTCTCTGTTACCCAGGCTGGAGTGCAGTGGCACAATCATAGCTCACTGCAACCTTGACCTCCAGGGTTCAACTGATCCTCACACCTCAGCCTCCTGAGTAGCTGGGACTACAGGTGTATGGCACCACACCCAGCTAATTTTTGTAGAGTCGGGGTTTCACTGTGTTGCACAGGCTGGTCTCAAACTCCTGAGCTCAAGCAATCTGCCCCGTTGGCCTCCCAAAAGTGCTGGGATTACAGGTGTGGACCAGCATGCCTGGCCAGAAATCATTTTTAATTTTTTTTAACTTTTAAGTTATGGGGCACATGTGCAGGTTATATAGATAAACTCGTGTCATGGGGGTTTGTTGTACAGATTATTTAGTCCCCCAGGTATTATTAAGCAGAAATTATTTATGTATTTATTTATTTGAGACGTAGTTTCACTCTTGTCGCCCAGGCTGGAGTGCAGTGGTGTGATCTTGGCTCACTGCGACCTCTGCCTCCCGGGTTCCAGCGATTCTCCCACCTCAGCCTCCCAAGTAGCTTGGGATTACAGGTGAGTGCCACCATACCCAGCTAATTTTGTATTTTTAGTAGAGAGGAAGTTTCACCATGTTGGCCAGGCTGGTCTCGAACTCCTGACCTCAGGTGATCCACCCTTCTCAGCTTCCCAAAGTACTGGGATTACAGGCATGAAACACCGCCTCTGGCCCCCCCAGGTGTTATTAAGCAGAAATCATTTAGTATAGTCACAGCCTCTCTGGTTGGCTTCCCATTTCCTCTGACATAGAGATGAGAACTTCCAGAGAAGGACATGTTGTTCTGTTAGAGCTGCATCCCAACACCCGGCACGCCCCCAGGCACATTCTGCCAACTTTCATCAGAGACCAGAATTCCTCTAAAAACAGGCTGAAAATGAAAGCTGAGTTTCTGGCCACATCTTCAGAAACAGGGCTGGACCTCGGACTTGGGTCACTGTTTTTTTTTTTTTGAGACAGGATCTTGTTCTTTTGCCCAGGCTGGAGAGCAATGGAGTGATCACAGCTCACTGCAGCCTCAACCTCTATGGCTGAAGCAATTCTCCCACCTCAGCCTCCCGAGTAGCTGGGACTACAGACACATATAACCATGCCTGGCTAATTTTCTTTTTTAATTTAATTTTTTTTTTTTTTTTTTTTTGAGGCGGAGTTTCACTCTTGTTGCCCAGGCTGGAGTGCAATGGTACAATCTCGGCTCACTGCAACCTCCCTCTGCCTCCCAGGTTCAAGCAATTCTCCTGCCTCAGCCTCCTGAGTAGCTGGGATTACAGGCACGTGCCACTACACCCGGCTAATTTTGTATTTGTAGTAAGAGTCGGGGTTTCTCCATGTTGAGGCTGGTCTCGAACTCCTGACCTCAGGTGATCCGCCCGCCTCAGCCTCCCAAAGTGCTGGGATTACAGGCGTGAGCCACTGCGTCCAGCCAATTTTTTAAAATCTTATTATTTATTTTTTTTTGTTTTTATTTTTATTTTTTGAGTTGGAGTCTCCCTCTGTTGCCCAGGTTGGAGTGCAGTGGCGTGATCTCGGCTCACGGCAAGCTCCGCCTCCCAGGTTCACACCATTCTCCTGCCTCAGCCTCCCAAGTAGCTGGGGACTACAAGCGCCCGCCACCACGCCCGGCTAATTTTTTGCATTTTTTTTTTAGTAGAGACAGGATTTTACCGTGTTTGCCAGGATGGTCTCAATCTCCTGACCTCATGATCTGCCTGCCTAGGCCTCCCAAAGTGCTGGGATTACAGACTTGAGCCACTGCGCTGGGCCACACCCAGCCAATTTTTATATTTTTTGTAAGGACAAGGTCTTGCTATGTTGCCTGTTTGGATTGGTCTCGAAATCCTGGGCTCAAGCAATCCTCCTGCCTCAGCCTCCCAAAGTGCTGGGATTACAGGTGTGAGCCAGAACTCCCGGCTGTGTGGGTCACTGAGAGCCCGTTCCACTTGGACTTCGCCACCATTCACCAGGACACTATGATTTTTTGTTTGTTTGTTTGAGACAGAGTCTCATTCTGTCACCCAGGCTGGAATGCAATGGCGCGATCTCGGCTCACTACAACCTCCCGCCCCCGGGTTCAAGCGATTCTCCTGCCTCAGCCTCCTGAATAGCTGGGATTACTGGCACCTACCACCGTGCCTGGCTAATTTTTGCATTTTTAGTAGAGACGGGGTTTCACCATATTGGCCAGGCTGGTCTTGAACTCCTGACCTCAGGTGATCCGCCTGCCTCAGCCTCCCAAAGTGCTAGGATTACAGGCGTGAGCCACTGTGCCTGGCTGGTACTATGGTGTTTACTGGCTCCACCCCCGAATTCCTCCAACACCAAGGGCAGAGCTCTCTAGGCTGCCCCTGAGCCCTGTTTGGAAGCCCACGCCCCAGGTCACACGCTCAGTGGCTATTTTGGTCTTCAGCAGCTTCAGGTAGAATGCAGAACATCAGAGAGCTGTCTGAGCTGGCCAAGGAATGAGGTCCAAGCCAAGTGGGAGAAGAGGGCAGATCAAAACACTAACCTGGCCGGGCGCAGTGGCTCATGCCTGTAATCCCAGCACTTTGGGAGGCCGAGGCAGGCGGATCACCTGAGGCCAGGAGTTTGAGACCAGCCTGGCCAACATGGTGAAACTCCGTCTCTACTAAAAATGCAAAAAACTAGCCGGGAGTAGTGGCACGTGCCTATCGTCCCAGCTACTCGGGAGGCTGAGCCAGGAGAATCACTTGAACCCAGAAGACAGAGGTTGCAGTGAGCTGAGATCGTGCCACTGCATTCCAGCCTAACGGACAGAGTGAGACTCCGTCTCAAAACAAAACAAAACAAAACAAAAAAACCACTCACCCAAAGTCAGGTTTTATAACCTGAATATGTGATACATGCCTGGTGTGGAGTACATGCATTGCTAGAAGTCAGGGATATGGTGAGAGAGAAGTGACAGTGGATTTTCGTTTCCTCGATTGCAGTGGGAGGAACGAAAACATGCAGAGTCAGCAGTGATGGGGGGAAACTGAGTCATGTCCCGCTGCCCCAGTGACTGGCGTAAAGGCTAATGTTCACTGGTAGCCCTAATCATGTTCGGGCCATGTTTTTGTTTTTTGTTTTGAGATATGATCTTGCTTTGTCTCACAGGCTGGAGCGCAGTGGCACAGTCACAGCTCACTGCAGCCTCCACCCCCTGGGCTCAAGCCATCCTCCTGCCCCAGCCTCCCAAGTAACTGGGACTACAGGCATGTACCACCATGCCCAGCTTGGGGGAACTTTTTTTTTTTAAGACAGAGTCTTGCTCTCTCACCCAGGCTGGAGTACAGTGGCACGATCTTGGCTCACTGCAGCCTCTGTCTCCCAGGTTCAAGTGATTCTCCTGCCTCAGCCTCCCAAGTAGCTGGGACTACAGGTGCACACCACTATGCTTGGCTAATTTTTGTATTTTTAGTAGAGATGGGGTTTCACCATGTTGGCTAGGCTTGTCTCAAACTCCTGACCTCAAGTGATCTGCCCGCCTCGGCCTCCCAAAGTGTTGGGATTACAGGTGTGAACCACCGCACCTGGCTGAGGAACTATTTGTGTGTGTGTGTTTGTTTTTGAGACGGAGTTTCGCTCTTGTTGCCCAGGCTGGAGTATAGAGGCCTGGTCTCGGCTCGCTGTCACTGCCGCCTCCTAGGTTCAAGCGATTCTCCTGCCTCAGTCTCCCAAGTAACTTGGATTACAGGTGCCTGCCACCACACCTAGCTAAAGAACTATTTTTTTTTAAACCCAGTTAGCAAAGTGAGGAAACTGAGGCCCAGAGTGGCTAAGCCACCTGCCCCAGGTCACACACAAGAGGGGCTGGGTTTTGGTTTGGAAGTAAATGGGCACCTCCTTAGGGGAGGACAATCCCAGCCAAAGTAAATCCTCACTGGACCTGCCAAGGTGTAGTTTCTTGCACCAGGATAGTTTGCAACAGTATATACCCAGCAGCACAGTGGAGGGGGACAGATGAACTGCAGTTGGGGGAAGGAGAGGTCAGAATGGAGTCCTCTAAAAAAATATTTAAAGATTGGGTGTGGGCCAGGCGCGGTAACTCACACCTGTAATCCTAGCACTTTGGGAAGCCAAGGCAGGAGGATCACTTGAGGCCAGGAGTTCGAGATCAGCCTGGGCAACATGGGGAAACCCCTTCTCTACTGAAAATACAAAAAAATTAGCCAGGCGTGGTGACATGCGCCTGTGGTCTCAGCTACTTCAGAGGCTGAGGCAGGAGAATCTCTTGAATTCAGGAGGTGGAGGTTGCAGTGAGCTGAGATCGCGCCACTGCACTCCAACTTGGGCAACAGAGCAAAACTGTCTCCAAAAAAAAAAAAAAAAATCAGGTGTGGGCCAGGCGCAGTGGCTCACACCTGTAATCCCAGCACTTTGAGAGGCCAAGGCAGGCAGATCACTTGAGACCAGCCTGGGCAACATGGTGAAATCTTGCTCTACTAAAAGGCCAGGCACAGTGGCTCACACCTGTAATCCCAGCACTTTGGGAGGCCGAGGTGGGCGGATCACAAGGTCAGGAGATCAAGACCATCCTGGCTAAAGTAGTGAAACCCCGTCTCTACTAAAAATACGAAAAATTAGCCGGGCGTGGTGGCGGGCGCCTGTAGTCCCAGCTACTCAGGAGGCTCAGGCAGGAGAATGGCTGAACCTGGGAGGCGGAGCTTGCAGTGAGCCAAGATCACGCCGCTGCACTCCAGCCTGGGTGACAAAGTGAGACTCCGTCTCAAAAAAAAAAACCAAAAAAACAAAAATTAGCCAAGCACAGTGGTGCACACCTGTAGTCCCAGCTATTCCAGAGGCTGAGGTGGGAGGATCACTTGAGCCTGGGAGTCGAAGATCACTTTTCCTTCCAGAGATATTTATGCATTTGCAAACATGTTTGTACATGTCCTTTTTTTTTTTTTTTTAATTTTTATTTTTTTTGAGGGGGAGCCTCACTCTGTCGCCCAGGCTGGAGTGCGGTGACGCGATCTCCGCTCACTGCAAGCTCCGCCTCCCAGGTTCATGCCATTCTCCTGCCTCAGCCTCCCGAGTAGCTGGGACTACAGGCGCCCGCCATCACGCCCGGCTAATTTTTTGTATTTTTAGTAGAGACGGGGTTTCACCGTGTTAGCCAGGATGGTCTCTATCTCCTGACCTCGTGATCCACTCACCTTGGCCTCCCAAAGTGCTGGGATTACAGGCAAGTGAGCCACCGCACCTGGCCTGCACATGTCTTTCTTTCTCTTACATTTCGTTTTCATTTCATAAATGCTCTTCCATACTTGATGTTTTTCTTTGGTAATAAAATACACATAGCATAAAACTTACCCTTTAAACCATTTATTTTATTTTATTTTATTTTTTATTTTTATTTTTTTTTTTTGAGACGTAGTTTTGCTCTTGCTGCCCAGGCTGGAGTGCAATGGTGCCATCTCAACTCACTGCAACCTCCACCTCCCGGGTTTAAGCAATTCTCCACCTCAGCCTCCAGAGTAGCTGGGATTACAAGCATGTGCCACCACGCCCAGCTAATTTTGTATTTGTAGTAGAGATGGGGTTTCTCCACGTTGGTCATGCTGGTCTCGAACTCCCGACCTCAGGTGATTCCCCACCCCCCCACCTCAGCCTCCCAAAGTGCTGGGATTACAGGCGTGAGCCACCACGCCACTTGGCCTTACTTTATTTTTTGAGACAAGTTCTCACTCTTTCACCCAGGCTGGAGTGCAGAGACACAGTCATAGCTCACTGCAGCCTCAATCTCCTGGGTTCACGCGATCCTGTCTCCTCAGCCTCCGAGTAGTTAGGACTACAGGTACAAGCCACCTTGCCTGTTTTTTTGTTTGTTTGTTGTTGTTTTGTAGTAAAATGTACGTGACATAAAATTTACCATCTTAACCATTTGTAAGCATACACTTGGGTAGCATTAAGTACGTTCACGTTGTTGTGAAACCATTACCACCATCCATCTTCAGAACTTGTTCTTCCCAAACAAACTCTATACCTATTAAACGCTGCCTCCTTATTCCCCTCCCTCAGCCCCTGGCACCCAACATTCTACTTTCTGTTTCTATGAATTGGATGACTTTGGCTGGGTGCGGTGGCTCACGCCTGTAATCTCAGAATTTTAGGAGGCTGAGGCAAGTGGATTGCTTGAGGCCAGGAGTTCAAGACCAGCCTGGCCAACATAGGAAAACTCTGTCTCTTAAAAATACAAAAAATATTAGCCAGGCATGGTAGTGTAATGGGAAAGTTCCCTTGTTCCCCTCGCAGGATGGGTGATGGGGGTGTGGCTTGCTTCTTAACCTTTAAGGGAGCATACAGATAGGCAGGCTGTGGGATTCTGACCCCACAGTAGTGTCCAGGGTGCATGTTTACAGCTCCTGAAGCCCCAGGGGGCATGTGTTACAGGGTGCTCTTTTAGTTTACCGTCTATAGGCAGCTTACCAACTCAGTTAGACCCTCTACCTTATCACAAGGACAGAGGGATTTCTTTTCTTTTTTTCTTTTCTTTTTTTTCTTTTTTCTTTTATTTTTTTTTTTTGAGTCTTGCTTTGTCCCCCAGGCTGGAGTGCAGTGGTGCGATCTTGGTTCACTGCAACCTCCGCCTCCTGGGTTCAAGTGATTCTCCGCAGGACTACAGGGGACTGCACCCTCACCCAGCTAATTTTTAAAATTTTTAGTAGAGATGGGGTTTCACCATGGTGGCCAGGCTGGTCTCAAACTCTTGACCTCTAGTGATCCACCCACCTTGGCCTCCCAAAGTCCTGGAATTACAGGCATGAGCCACTGTGCCTGGCCCAGACAGAGGGATTTCAGTATCCCGGGGTTTCTTGTCTTGGTGTACCAGAAGAATTAGATCATACCTGGGCTTGGAGAATGAGTATAAAGTGTTTTTTTGCTCTTGTTACCCAGGCTGGAGTGCAATCTTGACACCACTATTGAGTGGAAGTAGCCCTCAATAGATAGGGGAGCCAGAAGGGAGATGGTCTTTCTCTGGAGTTGGGCCGCTAGGAGGCCCCAGCTCTCCCCTGACTGCCCAGGCCAAACTCGGCCTGGTTCCACTGGTCGAGGACCCGCACGCATGCCAGTGTGCTCTTCCGCCAGCGTGCTCCCTCGACGTCCTCTCGCCGTCCATCCTCTCGCCGTCCAGCCACTTGTATCGTCTTCCACAGATGTGTTCTTACAAGACGTCCAGCAGCTTGTGTGTCTGCCCGCTAGGGTCTCAGGTTTTTATAGGCACAGGATGGGGGCGTGGTGGGCCAGGGTGGTTCTGGAAAATGCAATATTTGGGCACAAAGGCAGAAGTGCCTGTCCTCACCTAGGTTCTTGGGGGTGGAGCCCTAGCCAGGGACCACGCCCTCCTTTACCCCCGCACTTCCCTTCCCTATGGTTTAAAGGGACCACGCTCTTCCCTTCCCAGCACTCCCCTATCAGTGGCACATGCCTGTGATCCCAGCTACTCTGGAGGCTGAGGCAGGAGAATCGCTTGAATTCAGGCAGCAAAGTTTGCAGTGAGCCAAGATTGCACCACTCCGCTCCAGCCTGGGCGACAGAGGGAGATTCTGTCTCAATAAATAAATAAATAGGCTGGGCATGGTGGCTCACGCCTGTAATCCCAGCACTTTGGAGGCGAGGCAGGTGGATCACGAGTTCAAGAGATAGAGACCATCCTGGCTAACACGGTGAAATCCTGTCTCTACTAAAAATATAAAAAATTAGCCGGGTGTGGTGGCGGGCACCTGTAGTCCCAGCTACTAGGGAGGCTGAGGCAAGAGACTGGCATGAACCCGGGAGGCGGAGCTTGCAGTGAGCTGAGATCGTGCCACTGCACTCCAGCCTGGGCAACAGAGCGAGACTCCGTCTCAATAAAATAAAGTAAAATAATAAAAATAAATAAATAATAAATGGCTTGGCACGGTGGCTCACACCTGTAAACTTACCACTTTGGGAGGCCAAGGCGGGTGGATCATTTGAGGTCAGGAGCTCGAGACCAGCTTGGCAAACACGGTGAAACCCTAACTCTACTAAAAATACAAAAATCAGCCAGACGTGGTGGTGCATGCCTGTAATCCCAGCTACTCAGGAGGCTGAGGCAGGAGAATCACTTGAATCTGGGAGGCGGAGGTTGCAGTGAGCCGAGATCACACCACTGAACTCCAGCGTGGGCAACGGAGTGAGTCTGTGTCTCAAAAAAACAAACAGAAAACAATGCTGTGAAGCCTGACGCAGAGGCTCATGCCTGTAATCCAGCAGTCCCCAACCTTTTTGGCACCAGGGACTGGGTTTGTGGAAGACAATTTTTCCATGCACTGGGGGCTTGGGGGGATGAAGATGGTTTCAGGATGAAACTGTTCCACTTCAGATCATCAGGGCATTAGATTATCAGAAGGAGTGCACAACCTAGATCCCGCGCATGTGCAGTTCACAATAGGGTTCACACTCCTATGAGAATGTAACGCTGCCGCTGCTGGTCTGACAGAAGGCAGAGCTTAGGAGGTATTGGGGAGTGATGGGGACTGGCTGTAAACACAGATGAAGCTTCACTCATTTGCCTGCTGCTCAGCCGCTGCTGTGTGGCCTGGTTCCTAACCACAGACTGGTACCAGTCCTCAGCCCAGGGATTGGGGACCCCTGCTGTAATCCCAGCCCTTTGGGAAGGTGAGGTGGATTGCTTGAGGCCAGGAGTTTGAGACCAGCAAGAGTAACAGAGCAATACCCATCTAAAAAAAACAACCACCACCACCAAACAAAAAAAAATGCTAAATAGAGGAAAACCTGCCGAGCTGGATGTTGATTTGCAAAAGAAACTGCATTTTTTAAATGTATCTCTTTTTTTTTCTAGACAGAATCTTGCTCAGTCACCCAGGCTGGAGTGCAGTGGCGCAATCTTGGCTCACCCCCGCCTCCCAGGTTCAAGCAATTCTCGTGCCTCAGCCTCCAGAGCAGCTGGGGCCATAGGCGCAGGTCACCACGCCCGGCTAATTTTTTTTCTTCTTCTTCTTCTTTTTTTTTTTTTTTGTATTTTTGTAGAGACAGAGTTTCACCATACTGGCCTGGAATTCCTAACCTCAAGTGATCTGCCTGCCTCAGCCTCCCAAAGTCCTGGGATTACAGGCATAAGCCACTGTGCCCAGCCTAAAATTTATCTTTTTTAGAGACAGGGTCTCACTCTGTTGCCCAGGCTGGAGTGCAGTGGCTAGTTACAGGCATGATCCCGCTACAGGTCAGCACTGGAGTTTTGACCATCTCTGTTTCCAACCTAGGCTGGTTCAGCCCCCCTTGGGCAACCTAGTGGTTCCCTGTTCCCAGGAGGTCACCATATTGATGCCAGACTTTTTTTTTTTTTTTTTTTTTTTGAGACGGAGTCTTGCTCTGTGCCCCAGGCTGGAGTGCAGTGGCGCAATCTCGGCTCACTGCAAGCTCCGCCTCCCGGGTTCATGCCATTCTCCTGCCTCAGCCTCCCGAGTAGCTGGGACTACAGGCGCCCGCCACCTCGCCCGGCTAATTTTCTTGTATTTTTAGTAGAGACAGGGTTTCACTGTGTTAGCCAGGATGGTCTCGATCTCCTGGCCTCGTGATCCGCCTGTCTCGGCCTCCCAAAGTGCTGGGATTACAGGCTTGAGCCACCGCGCCCGGCCTGATGCCAGACTTAATGTGGACACCCAATCAGCACGGTGCGCTACAGCCCAGAACTCATGGGCTCAAGTGATCTTCCTGCCCTAGCCTCCCGAGTAGCTGGGACCACGGATGTGTATCGCTGTGCTGGGCAGAAGCTACATTTGTCTCCAGCCTCCCATCCCCACAACCCAGGGAAGTTTGGGCGCTTCTGAGGACTAAGGCCACCCTGAACCCAAGCACTAGGGAGCCAGGTGGGGGAAGGCAGGACTCATGGACTCTGCACAGGCGCTCAGATCCTGCCCCTGGGCTCAGATCCTGCCCCTGGGGGCTCCAAGCCTCTCTGGACTTTGCTAGCTGCTAATAGGAGTGGCCTTGGAAGGGAGGGAGATTTGGAGCTCACGGGGACCACACAGCTCTGCATTAGGGCTCTGTCCTTTTGGCTCTGTCAGAGTAAATCAAGCCCAGTTTGGGGACTGCAAGGGGCCTCATGGCCATGGTAGGGAGAGAGATGTCTGGGCAGACACGCATTCTTTGTTGTTGTTGTTTAAACACAGTCTCACCCTTGTCAGCCAGGCTGGAGTGCAATGGCGCAATCTTGGCTCATTGCGATCTCTGCCTCCCGGGTTAAAGCAATTGTCTTGCCTCAGCCTCCCGAGTAGTTGAAATTACAGTTGTCTGCCACCATGCCCGGTTAATTTTTTGTATTTTCAGTAAAGACAGGGTTTTGCCATGTTGGCCGGGCTGGTCTCGAACTCCTGACCTCAGGTGATCCACCTGCCTTGGCCTTCCAAAGTGCTGGGATTACAGGTGTGAGCCACCGTGGCCCGCCCAGACATGCACTCTTTTTTTTTTTTTTTTTTTGAGACGGAGTCTCGCTCTGTCGCCCAGGCTAGAGTACAGTGGCTGGATCTCAGCTCACTGCAAGCTCCACCTCCCAGGTTTACGCCATTCTCCTGTCTCAGCCTCCTGAGTAGCTGGGACTACAGCTGCCCACCACCTCGCCCGGCTAGTTTTTTGTTTTGTTTTGTTTTTTTTAGTAGAGACAGGGTTTCACCGTGTTAGCCAGGATGGTCTCGATCTCCTGACCTCGTGATCCGCCCGTCTCGGCCTCCCAAAGTGCTGGGATTACAGGTGTGAGCCACCGCGCGTGGCCCAGACATGCATTCTTAAAGGACGAATGTGTCCTTTTTCTCCAGGCGGTGTCTGGAGATAGTGAGGCCTTTGGGGAGCTCAGGCGAGAAGACAAGGCTCATATTTGGGAGGTGGAGGCAGGAGGATCAGTTGAGTCCAGGAGTTCCAGACCAGACTGGGCAACCCTATCTCTACAAAAAATTTTAAAATCACCCGAAGGTGATAGTGAGCACATCAGGTCCCAGCTTCTCAGGAGGCTGAAACAGGAGGATCACTTGAGTCCAGGAGTTCAATGCTGCAGTGAACTACGATCCTTTTCTTTTTTTTTTTTTTGTTTTTTTGAGATGGAGTCTCTCTCTGTTGACCAGGCTGGAGTGCAGTGGTGTGATCTTGGCTCTCTACAACCTCCACCTCCTGGGTTCAAGCAATTCTCCTGCCTCAGCCTCCTGAGTAGCAGGGATTACGTGCATGCGCCACCACACCTAGCTAATTTTTGTATTTTTAGCAGAGACAAGGTTTTACCATGTTGGCCAGGCTAGTCTCGAACTCTTGGTCTCAAGTGATCCACCCACCTCGGCCTCCCAAAGTGCTGGGATTACAGGCGTGAGCTACCATCTTGCCACTGCACCCCAGCCTGAGCAACAGAGTGAGATCCTGTCTCAAACAACAACAAAAATACTAGGCCACAGATGTGCTTTTGGTGATCAGCCACTGCCCATGGCCCCTGCTCCCATGTCCAGCCCTGGCCCGCCCCTTGGAGGGTATATTTACTGCTCCACTCCCCACCCCTGCCTCTCCCTCTTTTCGCCTGGAGTAGTTTGAACGTTGAGGCTGGGTCTTCTTTCCCTTTAGTCTGTGCCAGCACACAGTAGGTGCACAATTAATGCGCAGGGGCAGAGATGTGTGCAGGATGAAGGGTGGCTAGATCCAGCAGTCTCTGTGCCCATCTAAGGAACTTCTACCAGGCAGCTGGGCGCAGGTGGGCAGTGGAGGAAGTTTCAAGATCCCACTTGAGGACGGGCACAGTGGCTGACACCTGTAATCCCAGCACTTTGGGAGGCCAAGGTGGGCAGATCACTTGGGGTCAGGAATTCAAGACCAGCCTGGCCAACATTGGTAAAACCCCATCTCCATTAAAAATACAAAAATTGGCTGAGCGTGGTGGTGGTTGCCTGCAATCCCAGCTACTTGGGAGACTGAGGCAGGAGAATTGCTTGAACCCAGGAGCTGGAGGTTGCAGTGAGCCGAGATTGTACCACTGCACTCCAGCCTGGGTGACAGAGCGAGACTCCATCTTGAAAGAAAAGAAAGGAAAAAAAAAGAAAAGAAAAGAAAAGAGAAAGAAAAGGAAGGCAAGGAAGGAAAGGAAAGGAAAGAAGGAAAGAAGGAGGAAAGAAGGAAAGAAAAGAAAGACCCCAAGAGCGGGTGTGGTGGCTCACACCTGCAATCCCAGCACTTTGGGAGGCTGAGGCAGGTGGATCACCTGAGGTCAAGAGTTCAAGACCAGCCTGACCAACATGGAGAAACCCTGTCTCTACTAAAAATACAAAATTACCCAGGCGTGGTGGCACATGCCTGTAATCCCAGCTACTCAGGAGGCTGAGGCAGGAGAATCGCTTGAACCCGGGAGGCAGAAGTTGCAGTGAGCTGAGATCACAGCCCTACACTCCATCCTGGGCAACAAGAGCGAAACTCCATCTAAAAAACAAAACAAAACAAAACAAAAAACCATTTGAGGAATCTCTGCTTCTTCTGACTCTGGAATATGAAGGCAGCCAAGGACGGGGGCAAATGAACCTCTGTTCTTTGGTTGCCTGCACCCCAGGAATGCAATGGGCAAGGCACAAATGATATTTTGTTTCAGCTCAGGTGGCCATGGATCAGGAAGTTCCTGATCCATGTGAGGCTCCTGGTTCCCTGTATGGGAGAGGGTCACTGCCTTGACCAGCGAAGCACAACCCATGAGGGTGTCTGCATTTCTTTTTTTTTCTTTTTTTTTTTTTGAGACGGAGTTTCACTATTGTTGCCCAGGCTGGAGTGCAGTGGCGTGATCTCAGCTCTCTTCAACCTCCACCTCCAGGGTTCAAGTGATTCTCCTGCCTTAGCCTCCAGGTAGATCAGCTGAGGTCAGGAGTTCGAGACCAGCCTGGCCGACATGGCAAAACCCTGTCTCTACTGAAAATACAAAAAATTAACTGGGCGTGGTGGCAGACAACTGTAATCTCAACTACTAGGGAGGCTGTATATTAGTTTCACCATGTGGACCAGGATGGTCTTGATCTCTTGATCTCATGATCTGCCCACCTCGGCTTCTCAGAGTGCTGGGATTACAGGCATGAGCCACCTCGCCTGGCCCAGCTAATTTTTTTTTTTTTCTTAAATACTGCTGTTTATTTATTTACTTTTAACATGGAGTCTCACTCTATTGCCCAGGCTGGAGTGCAGTGGCATGATCTCGGCTCACTGCAACCTCTACCTCCCAGGTTCAAGAAATTTTCGTGCCTCAGCCCCCCAAGTAGCTGGGATTACAGGCACACACCGCCATGGCCTCCCAAAGTGCTGGGATTACAGGCGTGAGCCACCACGCCCAGCAAAGTATTGCTCTTTTAGAATTGGTGATATTGCTGTCAGGCCTTGTCCTTTCACTCGAAAGACTTCCTTAGGAGAAATTTTCTTTTTTTTTTTTGAGACGGAGTCTCGCTCTGTCGCCCAGGCTGGAGTGCTGTGGCCGGATCTCAGCTCACTGCAAGCTCCACCTCCCGGGTTTACGCCATTCTCCCGCCTCAGCCTCCTGAGTAGCTGGGACTACAGGCGTCTGCCACCGCACCCGCCTAGTTTTTTGTATCTTTTAGTAGAGACGGGGTTTCACCGTGTTCGCCAGGATGGTCTTGATCTCTTGACCTCGTGATCCGCCCATCTCGGCCTCCCAAAGTGCTGGGATTACAGGTTTGAGCCACCGCGCCCGGCCCAGGAGAAATTTTCAGAAAAGGATTGCTGAGCTGAAGGGTGCAATACTTTTACAGCTTTTGAGATATAATACCAACTTTTTTCCCATTTAAAAGGAAATATATGTTTGCCAGTTTCATCATAACCTTGCTAGTACTGGCTTTTATACTTTTTTTTTTTTTTAGTAGTGGGTAGGGCATTTTTGTTAGTTGGAGAGGTACATTGGTCTAGACTTCTTAGGTTTCAGGTGGAAGAAATATAATTTTTTTTTTTTTGAGACAGAGTTTTGCTCTTGTTGCCCAGGCTAGGTGCAATGGTGTGATCTCAGCTCACTGCAACCTCCCCCTCCTGGGTTCAAGTGATTCTCCTGACTCAGCCTCCCAAGTAGCTGGGATTATGGGCACCCACCACCACGCCTGGCTAATTTTTGTATTTTTAGTAGAGATGGGGTTTTGCCATATTGACCAGGCTGGTCTCAAACTCCTGACCTCAGGTCATCCACCTGCTTCAGTTTCCCAAAGTGCTGGGATTACAGGCGTGAGCCACCATGCCCGGTCAGAAATATAATTTAAGCTAGATCCAGAATAGGATTTTGGTTAGTGGAATAGGGAAGGATGAAGATTTATGAAGCATCAGATACAGCTGGGCTCAGGCTTAGATATGGCCATGACTCTGCAGTGAAGAAATGGCCATGGGTATACCTGACTTTGATCGCTGATCACTCCAGCTCTGCAATCCCAAAACTATCCCAAGGAAGCCCTTTTTTTTTTTTTTTTTTTTTTTTTTTTTTTAGATAGGCTCTCGCTCTGTCACCCAGGGTAGAGTGCAGTAGCACGATCACGGTTCACTGCAGCCTTGAAATCCCAGGCTCAAGCCATCTTCCTATCTCAGCCTCCCAAGTAGTTGGAATTACAGGCATGTGCCACCACACCCAGCTAATTCTTAGTTTTGTTTTTTTTTTAAATAGAGATGAGGTCTCGCTAGGTCTTGAACTCCTGGGCACAGGTGATCTACCCGCTGGCCTCCCAAAGTCCTGGGATTACAGGCATAAGCCGCCATGCTCAGCCAGCCAGGGAAGCCTTTTGATTGCCCCCTCCTGGGTCATGCATTCATGATGATAGGGGAGGGTAAACTGTCCTGGACAGCCCCAAACAGAGCCCCAGGAAACCTCTTAGGTCCTTGCTCCTACAAGTCAAAGTTAAGGGGGCTGAAACAAGGAATTACAACATGGCATAAACCAGGCAATGACAGAAATCAGTGGAGGGTACTAAAGTTCAAAGTATAAGAGAAGGAATCATTAGCTTTTGAGCAGGGCAGCTAGGGAAGAGTTCACAGAGCAGATATGCATTAGTACTGGCTCTTTTGCCAGGGACAGACTACAAATTCCAAGTGGATGAAGCAATTAAAAAAAAAACTTGTTGGGCTCACATAAGTGGAACATCATAGCTGGGGCTTCAGGTATAGCTGGATCCAGGGGCTCAAACCATACTTCCCTTTCCACCAAGTACCTCCCTTGTCTTGTGCCTGCTGGATTCTTTCTGCGGAAAGCTTCTTCCAGAAGACAGAGCCTGAGGGGTGCTGGACTTTCCCTTTAACTCTCCAGGAAAGAGCTCTTCTCCCTCCCAGTCCTTGGTATCCTTCCCAGGGGAGAATCTCCTTGGCCTTGGTAAATTACGTGCTCTTCCTTTCACCAATTCCTGTAGCCAGGGGGATGGGGAACTCTGACTGGCCACCCTCACTGTTGAAACGGCAAACATAAAAACTGCAGTAACCACTGGCTGCCACAAGGGGACACCCAAGCAGAGGTTTCAACGATGAATAGGCGTTTGCAAGTTGTGCAAAAGAAGAAAGACTGCCTGTAGAAAAGTCTAGAAAAGTCAGAAAAGATGACCCAGCATGCAGTCTGCTGCTACTTTCATCGCCATGTTGATGCTGGGACACCTCATAGACCCTATTTCTTTCCTTTTTTTTTTTTCCTTTTTTTTGAGATGGAGTCTCACTTTGTCACTCAGGCTGGAGTGCAGTAGCACAATCTCGGTTCACTACAAACTCCGCGTTCCGGCCTTAAGTGATTCTCTTGCCTCAGCCTCCCCAGTAGCTAGGACTACAGCCACAGGCCACAGTACCCAGCTATATATTTTTTTGAGACGGAGTCTCGCTCTGTGGCCCAGGCTGGAGTGCAGTGGCGCAATCTTGGCTCACTGCAAGCTCTGCCTCCTGGGTTCACGCCATTCTCCTGCCTCAGCCTCCCGAGTAGCTGGGACTACAGGCGCCTGCCACCACGCCCGGCTAATTTTGTTTTGTGTTTTTTAGTAGAGATGGGGTTTCACAGTGTTAGCCAGGATGGCCTCGATCTCCTGAACTTGTGATCCGCCCGCCTCGGCCTCCCAAAGTGCTGGGATTACAGGCATGAGCCACCGCGCCCGGCCGCTTTTTCTTTTTTGAGACAGAGTCTCGCTTTGTTGCCCAGGCTGGAGTACGGTGGCGCCATCTCAGCTCATTGCAATCTCCGCCTCCGGGGTTCAAGCAATTCTTCTGCCCCAGCCTCCGAAGTAGCTGGGATTACAGGCGTCTGCCACCACGCCTGGCTAATTTTTGTCATTTTTAGTACAGACGGGGTTTCACCATTTTGGCCAGGCTGGTCTTGAACTCCTGACCTCAGGTGATGCACCCGCCTTGGCCTCCCAAAGTGTTGGGATTACAGGCGTGAGCCACCACGCCAGCCTAATTTTTGTATTTTTAGTAGAGACAAGGTTTCACCATATTTTCTTTCTTTCTTTCTCTTTCTTTCTTCTTTCTTTCTTTCTTTCTTTCTTTCTTTCTTTCTTTCTTTCTTTCTTTCTCTCTCTTTCTCTTTCTTTCTTTCTTTCTTTCTTTCTTTCTTTCCTCTCTTTCTCTCTCTCTCTCATTTGTTTTTTTTTTTTTTTTGAGATGGGGGTCTCGCTCTGTTGCCTAGGCTGGGGTGCAGTGGCACAATCTCGGCTCACTGCAGCCTCCACCTCCCAGGTTCAAGCAATTCTTCCAACTCAGCCCCCCAAGTAGCTGGGATTACAGGTGCACCACCACGCTCAGCTAAGTTTTGTATTTGTTTTAGTAGAGATGGGGTTTCACCATGTTGGCCAGGCTGGTCCCTAACTCCTGACCTCAGGTGATTCACCCTCCTCGGCCTCCCAAAGTGCTGGGATTACAGGCATAAGCCACTGTGCCCGGCCTATTTTAAACTTTTTAGTAGAGATGTAGGTCTTATTGTTGCCCAGTCTGGTCTCGAACTTCTGGCTCAAGTGATCCCTTCCCACCTCAGCCTCTCAAAGTGCTGGGATTATACGTGTGAGCCACTGTGCCTGGCCTGGCTTCCTCTTGTAAGACTCCCTGGGCTTTCTCAGATCTCCAGAGCCCACTCTACCTGGGTGCAGTGCCGGTCAGAAGGATCAGGGAATTCGGATTTCAAACTGCTGGGCTCAAACGATCCTCCCGCCTCAGCCTCCTGAGTAGCTGGGACTACAGGCATGCTCCACCATGCCCAGCAGGAAAATCTTCGAGGAGTTGAGCAAGGGTTCCCCAGTTCAGCTCTGAGAGGCATAGGGTCCTTACAGCCAGAAGTTCCTCACCCTGGACTTGGTAAGAAAAGGCTCTCAGGGCAGTGCTGAGACTCAGGAGGCTGCGATAGGAGGAGTCACTTTCCGAGGTCCCCTATTGCTCATTTGTAGGCCTGAAAGTCAAGGCATGTGGCCAGGGGATGGAACCTTTGATATGCACTTAGCTAAGCCTCTTCTAGGAACTCAGGCTATAGTCCTGCTTGCAAGTGTGTGTAACTATAGGCATGTCACCGTGGAGAAGTAAACTATTCAAATAAATGCCTATGTTTAAAGCTACCATAGCTAATACTTGATGTAATGGGTTGAGTAGTACCCCCTAAAAATATATAGCCCAGCTGGGCATGGTGGTTCATGCCTATAATCCTGGCACTTTGGGAGGCCAAGGTGGGAGGATCTCTTGAGCCCAGGAGTTGGAGGCTAGCACGGTGAGGGCAGGGCAACAAGCAAGACCCCCATCTCTACAAAATTTTTTTTTTTTTTTTTTTTTTTGAGACGGAGTCTCGCTCTGTCGCCCAGGCTGGAGTGCAGTGGCGCAATCTCGGCTCACTGCAAGCTCCGCCTCCCGGGTTCACGCCATTCTCCTACCTCAGCCTCCCGAGTAGCTGGGACTACAGGCGCCCGCCACTGCGCCCGGCTAATTTTTTTCTATTTTTTAGTAGAGACGGGGTTTCACCATGGTCTCGATCTCCTGACCTTGTGATCCGCCCGCCTCGGCCTCCCAAAGTACTGGGATTACAGGCGTGAGCCACCGCGCCCGGCCTCATCTCTACAAAATTAAATAAATAAACAAACAAGCTGGGCGTGGCGGTGGCATCTGTGACCTGTGTGCAGTCTCAGCTACTCGGAGGCTGAGATGGGAGGATCACTTGACCCCAGGAAGTTGAGGATGCAATAAGGCATATAGCAGCACTATACTCCAACCTGGGCAAGAGTGCCCGAGTCGCAACAAAATTTACACACACCCCACCCACATATATCCAAATCCTAATCTGCTGGTAGCTGTGAATGTGGCTGTAATTGAAACAGGGTCTTTGCAACTTGATATACAGTGAAGTTCATTTGTTTGTTTCCATTTTTAGGGATTTCTTTTGATTTTTTCTTTTGACTTTTATTTTTAATTATGCTTCCAAAGTTGAAACTAGACAACAAGGTACATTGAAAGAAGTCTGGCTTTCATTCTTATGTTTTCATCTTGTTCCCTTATTCCCCCAGTTTTGTTACTTTTTTTTTTTTTTTTTTTTTTTTGAGATGGAGTCTCACTCTGTTGCCCAGGCTGGAGTGCAATGGCACTATCTCAACTCATTGCAACCTCCTCCTCCCGGGTTCAAGTGGTTCTCCTGCCTCAGCCTTCTGAGTAGCCAGGACTATAGGCACACACCACTATGCCTGGCTAATTTTTGTATTTCTGTAGAGATGGGGTTTCACCATGTTGGCCAGGCTGGTCTCAAACTCCTGACCTCAGGTGATCCACCCACCTTGGCCTCCCAAAGTGCTGGGATGACAGGCATGAGCCACTGCCCCGGCCTAGATTTTGGTTCATACTTCTTTTGTTTTTTTTGTTTTCGTGGTTTTTTTTTTTTTTTTTTTTTTTGAGACAGGGTCTTGCTCTGTCACCCAGGCTGGAGTGCAGAGACAGGATCACAGCTCACTGCAACCTCTGCCTCCTAGGCTCAAGCAGTTCTCTCTCTTCAGCCTCCTGAGTAGCTGAGACTTCACGCACAGTCACCACACTCAGCAACTTGTTTGCATTTTTTGTAGATTCAGAGTTTTGCTGCTGTATTTCCCAGGTTGGTCTCAAACTCCTGGGCTCAAGTGGTCCAGCCACCTCAACCTCTCAAAGTGCTGGGATTACAGGCATAGGCCACCGTGCCTGGCCTGGCTCGTTCTTTTCATGTTTCTTTCTTTTTTAAGAGTCTCGCCCTGGGGCCCAGGCTGGAGTGCAGTGGCACAATCTCAGCTCACTGCAACCTCTACTTCCCGGGGTCAAGCAATTCTCCTGGGATTACAGGTGCCCACCACCATGCCTAGCCAATTTTTTTGTATTTTTGGTAGAGATGGGGTTTCACCACGTTGGCCAGGCTGGTCTCAAACTCCTGACCTCAGGTGATCCGCCCACCTTGGCATCCTAAAGTGCTGCAATTACAGGCGTGAGCTGCCGTGCCTGGTCTTTACGTTTCTTATTTAAAAATATAAGCAAATTGGCCGGGCACAGTGGCTCATGCCTGTAATCCCAGCACTTTGGGAGGCCAAAGTGGGCGGATCACCTGAGGTCAGGAGTTCGAGACCAGCCTGACCAACATGGAGAAACCCCGTCTCTACTAAAAATACAAAATTAGCTGGGCGTGGTGGCGCATGCCTGTAATCCCAGCTACTCGGGAGGCTGACGCAGGAGAATCGCTTGAACCCAGGAGGTGGAAGTTGCGGTGAGCCAAGATCACACCACTGCACTCTAGCCTGTGCAAAAAGAGCAAAACTCCATCTCAAAAAAAAAAAAAAAAAAAAAAAAAATATATATATATATATATATATATATATAAAAGCAAATTTTGTTCATGTGCTTGGTGTGGTAAAAAATATATATATATAACCCGGGCGCGGTGGCTCAAGCCTGTAATCCCATCACTTTGGGAGGCCAAGACAGGCGGATCATGAGGTCAGGAGATCGAGACCATCCGGCTAACACGGTGAAACCCCGTCTCTACTAAAAAATACGAAAAACTAGCCGGGCGAGGTGGCAGGCGTCTGTAGTCCCAGCTAATCAGGAGGCTGAGGCAGGAGAATGGCATAAACCCGGGAGGCGGAGCTTGCAGTGAGCTGGGATCCGGCCACTGCACTCCAGCCTGGGTGACAGAGCGAGGCTCCGTCTCAAAAAAAAAAAAATATATATATATATATATATATAAATAAAATATGCAAATATATAAACACATACACATGCATATATTTCTCTTTGAGCACACAAAAGATGACATATTGTAAAAACTGTTCTCTACCTTGGTTTTTCTCCACTTAATATATCAAGACACCATTCAATGTCAGTATATGAAGACTGTCTTCATTCCTTTTTATAGCTGTATTACTCATCATGTGGTCGCATTGGGTTTCTTTCAGTCTTTTGATATTATGTATAATGTCAATAAATAGCATTGGTCATTAAAAAATGAGGCTGGGCACAGTGAGTCACGCCTGTAATCCCAGCATTTTGAGAGGCTGAGGTGGGTAGATCACCTGAGGTCAGGAGTTCGAGGCCAGCCTGGCCAACATGGTGAAACCCCGTCTCTACTAAAAATACAACAATTAGCTGGGCATTGTGGCGTGTGCCTGTAATCCTAGCCACTCCAGTGGCTGAGGCAGGAGAATCCCTTAAATCCAGGAGGGAGGGATTGCAGTGAGCTGAGATCCCACCACTGCACTGTGTAGTCTGGGTGATAGAATGAGACTCCATTTCAAAAAAAAAAAAAATAGGATCTTCGCAGATGTAATTAAGGATCTTGCGATGACATTATCCTGAATTTATGGTGGGCTTAACAAGAGAAAGGCGTGTCCTTATAAGAAAACGGAGAGGCTGGGCTCGGTGGCTCACGCCTGTAATCCCAGCACTTTGGGAGGCAGAGGAGGGAGGATTGCTTGACCCCAGGAGTTCGAGACCAGCCTGGACAACATAGGGAGACCCTGTCTCTACAAAAAAAGAAAAAAAAAAAGGAGAGAGTCGTTTGAGACTCAGAGACACACAGAGAAGGCCAAGTGAGGACAGAGGCAGAACGTGGAAGGCTGCATCTACAAGCCAAGAACTCCGAGGTTTCCCAGCAGCCACCAGAACCCAGGAGAGAGGCATAGGACATGCAGATTGTCCTCAGAGCCTCCAGAGGGAGCCAACCCTGCTGACAACCTCATTTCATTATTCTGGTCTCCTGAATTATGAGAAAATCACGTTCTATTGTTTTAAGCCTCCCAGTGTGTGGGCATTTGTTACAGCAGGCCCCAGGAAACTAATAGCATTCGCCTATTTACTTTGTTTACTGTCTGTCTCCCTAAGGGCCACGAATTTTGTGCACTGTTCATTTCTATGAGCAGAAGCAGGCACAGAATAGGTATTAAGTACTTAATATGTGCCAGACGCTGTTTTAAGTGCTTTTACACGGTTTCATTCATTTCATCCTCATAGTAAGTAACGTTTTGGAGCAGACACTATTTACAGGGAGCAAACTGAGGCCCCGAGGGTCGTGGTCAGGATTCCAACCTACTAAATGATGTTCCCTGGATAATTACAGAATCAGAAAACTAGGAGTCCGAAGGGCGACACCAGGCACGTCCCAATCACCACGAAGCCTGGATTTCTCTCCCTCAACTGCAAAGGCAGTTACTGGCTTTGCCCACAGCGTGGAGCCCAGACGACCGACGAAGGTTTCACCTGCGCACGCGTTTACCCACAATGCACCCCGCCTCGGCGCGCGTTGCTCCGCCCCCTTTTGTATTACAAGCCGCGGCACTTTACGGCTCCCTTCCTCGTTCTTCTGGCGGGAACACGGCTCGGCCCGCCCCTTTCGCCTAGCGGGCCCCGCCCTACTCCGCGTGGATTGGTTAACCGCCCTTCTAGCCCGGTGCTGACTGGCTCGTGTCTCTGCCACTTTCTTTCAGCCCAGTGGCGCGCGGCGCGGCGTGGCGACGACCGCCGGGAGCGTGTGCAGCGGCGGCGGCGGAAGTGGCCGGCGAGCCCGGTCCCCGCCGGCACCATGGTGAGGGCAGAGCAACGGCGGGGTCTCACCGGGAGGCGGGAACCGCAGTCGTTAGGAGCCCTGTGGGCGGGCGCTGAGGGCTGGGTTGGCGCGGGGCGAACGTACGGTCCGAGCCTTGAGTCCCGTCCCCCGGCACACGGCCGGGAAACTGATGCTGGGGACTGCAGGTGGTACTACCACGTTCGTGTCTGGGATTTAGGGTTTCACGTACTCGTATCCACAGTACAGTGGCCTCGCCTTACTTAGTTTTCTCATTTTGCAGGTTGGGAAACTGAGGTTAAAAAAGTGGGGATCTGCCAAATGCAACAGAGAGTTTTTGGGCAGGGAAGGGGGTCCCTTACGCTTCGGACCCAGTCTGTCCTCCCAGATTGAAACCTAGAGTGCTGGGAAGTAGAGGGCCAGTCTGAGTTGTGAAACTTAGTTTTAGGAATTTCAGAGCTCCTAAGATGCTTAAAATGCTAGCAGCAGAGCCTCCTAGGCCGCTTGTTTTCTGGCTGAAAAGTAGGCCTGGTGCTGGGGTGTGGTGTTTCTCCTTGGTTCACAATGCATGTCATTCCAGGGGAAGGGAGCGTTTTGAGCTAGGGGTGGGCAAAGTACATCCTCCCCATACACAGAAGGAAAAATTGCAGCCCAGGTCTCTGCGGGGCCACATTGTTTATGATTCTGGAAGTTCTGGATCTGGGCTAGAAAGTGCCCTTGTCTCCCAGTGTGCAGATCAGAAAAGGAATCCAGAAGGAATCCAGAGCTGGGAGTTGCCTGGCTCATCAGCATCTGGCCCTTTTTTCAATGAGAGAAACCAAGGCCCTTGTTGGGGATGTGACTTCCAGACTGTGAGACAGTGGGAGATTCAGTAACCAGGAGGGCCCCCCAGGGGTGGCTGCATCAGAACTGTGGATTAGTGAAAGAGCTCTCCCTAAATCCAGCTGGTCAGTGTGTAGCCACCCAACGGGTTCACCTTGCCTGCTTCCTAGACAGAGCCCATTTATCAAGACAGGGCAATTGCAATAAAGAAAGAGTATTTCACACAGAGCCAGCTATGCAGGAGACTGGAGTTTTATTACTGCTGAAATCAGTCTCCCCTGAGCATTAGGGGATCCGAGTTTTTTGGTTTTTTTGGTTTTTTTTGAGACGGAGTCTTGCTCTGTCGCCCAGGCTGGAGTGCAGTGGCCGGATCTCAGTTCACTGCAAGCTCCGCCTCCCAGGTTTACGCCATTCTCCTGCCTCAGCCTCCAGTGTAGTTGGGACTACAGGCGCCCGCCACCTCACCCAGCTAGTTTTTTGTATTTTTTAGTAGAGACGGGGTTTCACCGTGTTAGCCAGGATGGTCTCGATCTCCTGACCTCCTGATCCACCCGTCTCGGCCTCCCAAAGTGCTGGGATTACAGGCTTGAGCCACCGCCCCTGGCCTAGGGGTATGAGTTTTTAAAGATAATTTGGCGGGTAGGAGCTCAGGAAGTGGGAAGTGCTGATTGGTTGGAGCTTCCTGAGGTTGGAGATGGAGTCATTGGCAGGGGGGTTGAAGTGAGATTTTCTTGCTGTCTTCTGTTCCTGGGTGGGATTGCAGGACTGGTTGAGCCAGATTACTGGTCTGGGTGGTGTCAGCTGATCCATCAAGTACAGGGTCTGCAAAATATCTCAAACGCTGATCTTAGATATTATAATAGTGATGTTATCCCTAGGAGCAATTTGGGGAGGTTCAGACTCTTGCAGCCAGAGGCTGTATGACTCGTAAACAATAATTTCTAATCGTGTAGCTTATTTGTTAGTCCTACAAAGGCAGACTGGTCCCCAGGCAAGAAGAGGGTCTTTTTGGGAAAGGGCTATTACCAATTTTGTTTCAGAGTCAAACTATACACTAAATACCTTCCCAAGGTTAGTTCGGCCTATGCCCAGGAATAAGCAAGGACAACTTAAAGGTTAGAAGCACAATGGAGTCGGTTAGGTCTGATCTCTTTTCACTGTCATAATTTCCTCAGTTACAATTTTTGCAAAGGCGGTTTCAAGAGCAAGGATTCAGAGAGCCTGTCCCTCTGCCATGTACTTAGAGGGCAGAGTTGGCATGAAAGACTGGGCAGAGCTGGAAGGATCCATCCCTGTGTTAAGTTTTGTGGAAGCAGAATCTTTGTTTTTCTTCCAACTATATTCCCAGTGTGCAGAACGGTGCCTGGGCAAAGTGTGAACTCATTCATTCAGCCCCTTCCCACCTTCTGAACATCCAGAGTCCTGGCTATCCAGCCATTTCCTGGAGGAGTGGCCAAGAATGGACAAGGCATCATGGGATACACACTTCCAGTTCCCTGTGATCAGGGCAGGGCCAGAAGGAGTGGCCTGGGTTAGGAGCGGGGATGGACAGTCCTGGACAGCTTCCTGAATTAGGAGGCACTGGATTAGGTCTTCGTGGATCTAGACCTGAGAACCAGATTCCAGACGCTCCAAGAAAGCCCATTAAACCTCCACCTCTCGGAGAGAGTGATTTTCCTGCCTCAGCCTCCCAAGTAGTTTGGGATCACAGGCATGCGCCACCACGCCTGGAGAATTTGTGTATTTTCAGTAGAGATGGGGTTTCACCATGTTGACTAGGCTAGTCTTGAACCCCTGACCTCAGGTGATCCACCCACCTCGGTGTGTCAAATTGCTGGTATTACAGGTGTGAGCCACTGCACTCTGCACTTTTTTTTCTTTTTTTGGAACTGAGCTCTCACTGTCGTCCAGGCTGGAGTGCAGTGGCACAATCACTACAGCCTCAACCTCACTGGCCCAAGTGATCCTCCCACCTCAGCCTCCCACGTAGCTGGGACCACATGGGTCACTAAACCTGGCTAATTTTTACATTTTTTGTAGAGACGGAATCTTGCTGTGTTGCCCAAGCTGGTCTCATACTCCTGGGCTCAAGTGATCCTCCCACCTCAGCCTCCCAAAGTGCTGTGATTATAGGCGCAAGCCACTGTGCCCAGCCTCACCTGGCACTTTGATGTATCTTCTTTTAAGATTTTGAGGATCCACCCCTTCCTCTGACCTCTTTCTCCAACAGAGTTTGGAAATGAGGATATAGGAGAAATCAAGATATATGGTCACAGCCCCAGGCCATTGCAGCCTTGGAGGACCTGGGAGTCAGGCAACTCCCTGTCCGGCGGCCACTCCTTCCCTTACCTGTGGGGTGGGGCAAGTGTTCTGCCTTCCCTGCGTGCCTCCCTGGGTGGTGTGTGCATTTCTTTTGTGTATTTATTCAACAAATATTTACCGAGTACCTCTTATGTGCCTGGCCTTGTGCTTGGCCCTGGACAAAGTCCACACCCACTTTGAGTGTTCCAGTCTAGCAAGGGACAGAGGTAATAAACAAGGTAATTAAAGACTGGCTGCATCCTATGATGGAAACAAACACCCATGAGGCAGAGAGTGGCCATTAAGAGGGCCTGGCCAAAGGAGGTGACGTTTCAGCAGCCACGCGAAGGTCTGGGGAAGGTCACCCCAGGCAGAGGCAATAGCAGAAGTCAAGGTCAGGTGGCAGGAATGGGTGTGACGGCCAGTGTGGCAGAAACTCTCAGGCCTGGCTCTGTAACTGGCCTGGGGAGTGTTGTGAGCAGGTCTGCACCAACCCTATTTGGGTGTTTTTTGGTTTTTGGTTTTTGTTTTTTTTTTGAGATGAAATGTCATTGTCAGCCAGGCTGCAGTGCAGTGGCACGATCTCAACTCACTGCAGCCTCTGCCTTCTGGGTTCAAACGATTCTTCTGCCTCAGCCTCCCGAGTAGCTGGGACTACAGGTGTGCGCCACCACGCTTGGCTAATTTTTGCATTTTTAGTAGAGATGGAGTTTTACCATATTGACCAGGCTGGTCTCGAACTCCTGCTCACTGCAGCCTCTGCCTCCTGGTTTCAAGCGATTCTCCTGCCTCAGCCTCCCGAGTGGCAGGGATTACAGGCGCCTGCCACCACGCCCAGCTAATTTTTGTATTTTAGTAGAGACGGGGTTTTGCCATGTTGGCCAGGCTGGTCTGGAACTCCTGACCTCAGGTGATCGCCCGCCTCAGCCTCCCGAAGTGCCGAGATTACAGGCGAGAGCCGCTGTGACTGTCCCACCAGCTCTCTTTGTTTCTCAGACGTTCTTTCTACTGCTTTTGGATGGGACTGCGGGTGACAGGCAAGGAGGCCATGGGTCTTCCCAGGCTGTGCTATTGGTCACTGGGACCAGGTGGTGACCCGAGAGGGGCTGTCACTGGCTTGGAAGGTGTGTCTCCAGGCCACCTGCTGACAGTAGGGCGTCTGCCTCTGGGCAGCTCTGCCAGGGCCTTGCTGGATTTCCCTGGGCAGGTCACTTCTGCTGTGGGCGCCGGTGCCTCCTCTGCAGAATGAGAGGTGGGCCTTGAAGGGCTAGCCGGACCTCTGCCCCTTCCCTAGTGATCCAGGAGGACGTCCTGGGTCCCGTTCCTGTTATGGACTGGAGAAATAAAACAGGCTTACTGAGGAAAACCCACGGCTTCTTCACAGTAAAGGGCGACCTGGGCATGGGACCCGTGTGCCAATCTGTGGCTCTTGTGTTTTCTCTGTGGCTGGTGGCACCCAGTCAGACACACGCCCAGCCGCCCGCAGCCCTCCTCCCCGCCTCTCCGAGCAGCCGCCCCGGGGCCACATGGCCCCTTCTTCCCCCTTATCTGGCTCTTCCAGGAAGCCGGTGCAGGAAGCGGGCTTGGGCCTGGCTTCCTGCTGGCACCGACCTCCCCTGGGCAGCTTTTCTCAGGAAGGGGCTGTGGGATGTAGGATTCCCTCCCCAGCCCCTTCCTTTCATGGGGGAGCCACCCCACCAGGGTTGAAGGCCATTTCCGGCCTCCACAGCGAGAGGCCTTCAAGTTCACACCCCCTGGAAAGGCGGCCACCCTGTGGATCAGGGTGATAGCCAGGGCAGGACTCCCAGCAACGGCTTCTGGGGTCAGGGCCACCTGGAATTCCAGTCACCAGGACAAGGCAAGGTGAAGCCTCTGTCCTGTGAGGCACTGTCTCGTCAGGGCCCCTTGGTGCTGGGGCCTTCCTCACAGCAGTACTAGAACAGGCCTGTTATAGGACCCCGCACCCAGGCACAGCCCTGTGTCACCCCGAGGCAGCTCCCAGTGTACGGGCTGAGTTTTATGTTTCCGAAATGAAAGTGTTGATTTTCCCCCCAGTAATAGAAACACTACATATTTGACATAATAAATTCAGTAATGATGGAAAAAAACATCTTGAAACCAGACATGGTAGCGCATACCTGTAATTCCAGCTACTTGGGAGCTTGAGATGGGAGGATTCCTTGAGACCAAGAGTTCAAAGCGAGCTTGGGCAAGATAGCAAAACCCTGTCGCCACCAAAAAAAAAAAAAAAAAATCTTGAAAGTTCACCTTAACTGGTGACTTCTGTCTTTGAAAACCCAGTTCAGGCTGGGGGTGATGGCTCATGCTGTTATCCCAGCACTTTGGGAGGACCAGGCAAGTGGGTCACTTGAGGTCAGGAGTTCAAGACCAACCTGGCCAACATGTAGAAACCCCGTCTCTACTAAAAATACAAAAATTAGCGGGGAATAGTGGCACACCCCTGTAATCCCAGCTACTTGGGAGGCTGAGGCGGAGGATCACTTGAACCCGGGAGGTGGAAGTTGCAGTGAGCCAGGATCACACCACAGCCTGGGTGACAGGCTTGCTTCTCAGGCTCAAGTGATCCTCCTGCCTCAGCACCCGAGTAGCTGGGACTACAGGCGCATGCCACCATGCCCAGCAAAGTTTTGTATTTTTAGAGCAAGACTTCATCTGAAAAAATAAAACCAGCTCAGATGTGGCCTTTTCTGATGGGACTGACCCCTGCAATGGGGCCTGGCGGTGTCAGTCTCAGCCAGTTGGGGCTGCCCTGCAAGGCATGGGCTTGTGCTTGCTTCAGACAGACAGGGCCAGGCCAGCTCTGTCCCCTCCTAGCTCCATAGTACTGGGCAAGTTCCCCAGTTTCCAAGCTGTAGTGTCCTCAACTCCATACTCACAGTAACCTCAGCATGGATGCATCTCAGGCATACCAGTTTGAGCTTAAAATACAAGCATTAGGCCAAGCGCGGTGGCTCATGCCTGTAATCCCAGCACTTTGGGAAGCTGAGGCAGGTGGATCACCTGAGGTCTGGAGTTTGAGACTAGCCTGGCCAACATGGTGAAACGCCGCCTCTACTAAAAATATAAAAATTAGCTGGGTGTGGTGACGCACGCCTGTTGTCCCCAGCTGCTTGGGAGACTGAGGCAAGCTGCTTGGGAGGCTTGAACACAGGAAGTGGAGGTTGCAGTGAGCCGTGATTGTGCCACTGCACTCCAGCCTGGGTGACAGAGCGAGACTCTGTCTCAAAAAAAAAAAAATTGACCAGAGTGTTCAGCACCAAGAGCAGGTGGTGGCCACCTATGGGAGGAGGGAGGGTATGTGAGGCTTTTCTTCCTAATCCAAGAGGCAGGTGTGTGTTCCGGGGCTGGGCAGAGTAAGGAAATGGCATTTCCAGTGGAGAGTGATTGACACACACTCCTGTGCGCCCCCTGCACCATACCGCACCATCTTTGAGTTGTGGGTGGGACTCGAGACCAGAGCTCCCAGGCGCTGATCAGACAGACAAATCATGCAGCTTTATTTGCCTTTCAGCTTCCCTTGTCACTGTTGAAGACGGCTCAGAATCACCCCATGGTGAGTACTCAGTGGTCTGGGACAGCCTGTTTGAGAGGGGGCCAGCCTCAGCACAGGGGCGGTGGCTGAGCAGATGGCTTCCTGCCTGTCCACCAGCACAGCAGCTCGCTCCCTTCTCCCTCCCCAGGCGTGTCCACACCCCTGTCATTTCTGCTGCTTGTAAGAGTAGTACATACATACTTACTAAAAATTTAATGGGCCAGTTGCAGTGGCTCACGTCTGTAATCCCAGCACTTTCCGAGGCCGAGACAGGAGGATTGCCTGAGCTCAGGAGTTCAAGATCAGCCTGGGCAAGAAGAAGAATTTGGCCGGGCGCAGTGGCTCAAGCCTGTAATCCCAGCACTTTGGGAGGCCGAGACGGGCAGATCACGAGGTCAGGAGATTGAGACCATCCTGGCTAACACGGTGAAACCCCGTCTCTATTAAGAAATAAAAAAAACGCCGGGCGCAGTGGCTTACGCCTGTAATCCCAGCACTTTGGGAGGCCGAGGCGGGCGGATCACAAGGTCAGGAGATCGAGACCATGGTGAAACCCCGTCTCTACTAAAAAATAGAAAAAAACTAGCTGGGCGAGGTGGCGGGCGCCTGTAGTCCCAGCTTCTCGGGAGGCTGAGGCAGGAGAATGGCATGAACCCGGGAGGCGGAGCTTGCAGTGAGCTGAGATCCGGCCACTGCACTCCAGCCTGGGTGACAGAGCAAGACTCCGTCTCAAAAAAAAAAAAAAAGAAGAAGAATTCAAAATTTAGCCAGATGAGGTGGTGTGTGCCTACAGTCACAGCTATGCGGGAGACTGAGGCGAGAGAATTGACTGATCCCAGGAGTTTGAGGCTGCAGTGAGCTATGATCATACCACTGTGCTCCAGTCTGAGCGACAGAGTGAGACCTTGTCTCTAAAAAAAGAAAAAAAATTAATGAGGGGGTTCTGCGGCCATACCACCCTGAACGCGCCCGATCTCATCTGATCTCGGAAGCTAAGCAGGGTCAGGCCTGGTTAGTACTTGGATGGGAGAAAATTAATGAGATGGAAGGATCACTTGAGCCCAGGAGTTCAAATCCAACCTGGGCAATATAGCAAGACCCTGTCTCTTAAAAAAATAAAGAGAACTTCAGGCTGGGCATGGTGGCTCATGCCTGTCATCCCAGCACTTTGGGAGGCTGAGGCTAGAGGATGGCTTGAGCCCAGGAGTTCGGAGACCAGCCTGGGCAACAAGGAGAAACCACGCCTCTCCATAAAATATAAAAATTAGCTGGGTGTAGTGGCGTGTGCCTGTAGTTCCAGTTACTTGGGAGCCTAAGGCAGGAGGATCACCTGAGCCAGGGGCGTTTGAGGCTGCAGGTCTAACCTGGGCAACAGTGAGACCCTGTCTCCAAAAAATGGTAATATTACATACTAATACTTCAGTTAAAGTGCACAATTTAGTGGCATTTGGTGCAGTCACAGCGTTGTGTAACCACCACCTCTATCTAGGCCAGAACATTTCCGTCTCCCCAAAAGGAAACCCCGTCTCTATCAGCAGTCACTTCCCAGCCCCAGCCCCTGATGAGCACGAGGCAGCTGCCGTCTCTGTGGGGTTGCCTATTCCGGATATATCCCATGCATGTGAGCGGAGACCATGAGGCCTCTCGAGTCTGGTGGCTGTCACTCAGCACCTTTTTTTTGAGGTTCATCCACCCCGTGGCCTGTGTCAGTGCCTCATTCCTTATAGCCAGACGACACTCCGTGGAGCGGATACTTACCACATTTTGTTGATCTGTTCGTCTGCCGATAGGCTTCTGGGCTCTTTCCCCTTTTTGGCTATTGAGAATAGTGTCACTGTGAACATTCACGCACACATATTTGTATAGTTGCCTGTGTTTGTTTCTCTCGGGCAGATGCCTAAGTTGAATCATTTAAAAATCTCACCGTTGGTGGGAGGCCAAGGCGGGTGGATCACCTGAAGTCAGGAGTTCGAGACCAGCCAACATGGTGAAACCCCCGTCTCTACTAAAAAATTAGCTGGGCATGGTGGCAGGTGCCTGTAGTCGCAGCTACTTGGGAGGCTGAGGCAGGAGAATCGCTTGAACCCGGAAGGCAGAAGTTGCAGTGAGCTGAGATCACGCCATTGCACTCCAGCCTCGGCAATAAGAGCGAGACTTCGTCTCAAAAGAAAAACTCAGCTTTGGACTGAGCTCAGTGGCTAATGCCTATAATTTCAGCACTCTGGGAGGCCAAGACAGGAGGATCACTTGAGCCCAGGAGTTTGGGACCAGTCTGGACAACAGTGAGACCCCACTTCTACAAAAGGAAAATAAATTAACCGTGTGTGGTAGTGTGAGCTTGTAGTTTCAGCTACTAGGGAAACCGAGGTGGGAGGATGGCTTGAGCCCAGGAGGTCGAGGCTGTAGTGAGCCATGCTCACGACACTGCACTCCAGCCTGGGCAACAGAGCAAGACCCTGTCTCATAAAAGACATCAAAAAATCTCAGCCTTTTCCGAACAGCAGCATATCTTCAGAATGATGTGCTAGTTATCTTTGTTCTCAAAACATATCAAAATAGTCGAGTAATTATTACAGTGCAAAACAGCATTTGCGGAACACCAAAGGCCAAATATCTGGTGTTGTGGGGGTGCCTGCCGGACCAGCCCAGCTGTGCCCACCTGGCCCCCAGCCACCCTGGATCAGTGGCCACCGTCACCATTGTCTCACTCCTTCCTTTAAACATGTCTGTGTTTCTTAGTTTTTTCTTTTTTAAGATCAAATCTCACTCTGTTGCTCAGGCTGGAGTGCAGTGGTGTGGTCTCAGCTCACTGCAACCTCCACCTGCTGGGTTCAAACAATTCTTCTGCCTCAGGCTCCCAAGTAGCTGGGACTACAGGTGCGCACCACCATGCCCAGCTAATTTTTGTATTTTTAGTAGAGATGGGGTTTCACCATGTTGGTCAGGATGGTCTCAATCTCTTGATCTCGTGATTCGCCCACGTCGGCCTCCCAAAGTGCTGGGATTACAGGCCTGAGCCACCACGCCCAGCCCAGTATCATTTTTTAATTGTACAAAGGTTGGCATCATGATAGACTGTCTAACTGCCAGTGAAGCGTATAGCGGAGGCAGAGCCTGTCGCCTGTAAGGAAGGCCATTTAGGGGTCTGGGAGCTGTGGGCTGAGGCCCGGAGGTGGTGGTCCGTCTCATGGGACAGAGCTGCACCTCCTGGGGGGCCCATGGCACAGGGCTCCAGGGCCATAGCCGACCTCTGGCCTGTCTCTCTTCCAGTTGGTGGAGTTGAAAAATGGGGAGACGTACAACGGACACCTGGTGAGCTGCGACAACTGGATGAACATTAACCTGCGAGAAGTCATCTGCACGTCCAGGGTGGGTACTGCGCCCACCAATGGGGGTGGTATGCGGGGGTGGAAACTCAGCATCCTCCCTCCCTGGGCCTCATGGGAGGAGTCAGTGGGGGAGGCTGCCTAGGACTGCTCGTCCTGACAGGGGTCAGTGGGGAGGGACAGGGCAGGGTGGGCCAGGCCACCAAGTCCCCTAGCACGCCCTGGACTTTGACCCTGTGTGAGGCTGCCCCCCCACCCGGCCTTTCCTGCTGTGTGTCTGTTGGTCCCACCCCTGACCTGGAAGGACCTGGGCCTGGGGACTCCCTGTGGCTCAGGTCGGGGCAACCCCCTCCAGGGGAGGTCCAAGCCTCCCAGGCTCTGTTGCCTAAATTTAGTCCAGCCTGGATGTTGCCTGGACTCTGTGGGCCATGGTAGCGTGGCCATGGGATGTCCAGGATGCCCAGGTCACGGTGGCAGGAGCAGTGCCAGGGCCCAGTGGGCCAGGAGCCACCAGCCAGAGCCCAAGACTGGGAAGTGCCTCGCTAGGAGCGCTGCTAGGTCGGACGGGGCTGGAAGATGGTTCCCCTGGCGTCACGGGCCTTCCCTGCCCCTGGGATGACCCATGGAGCACTGAGGAGGAGGTCAGGCATGGTGCTGAAGGCAGCGGCTCCCTTGGACTCCTCCCACCAACCTTCCCTGACTCCATCTGTCTTGTCTCCCTGTGGGTGACAGCCCCCCATGGTAGGGAGGAAACTGCTGGGGAGCTTGGAGTGCCTGCCTGGGGTCACCTTGACAGGACAACAGGGCTTGAGGAGGGAGGCGCTCCTTCCTGAAGTGGCCTTGTCTTGCCCTGACCCCCAGCCTGACCCAGGACTGGGCCTCTCGTCAGCACAGGGTGGGGACAGGTGGTGGGGCTGCTGTGCAGCAGCGCTAGAAGCTCTAGAAGCTGCTTGCTGGGTTTCGTGCCATAGCCTCTCGGAGGGCGTCTGGGTGGGTCCAGTCCGGCTGTGTCGGACGGTGCCTCGCTGCAGAACCTCGTGCCTCCCACCTGCGGCCAGCGGGGCTCTCTCCCCTTCCAGCATTGGAATCACCAGGTGTGTTGCATGTGTGAGCATGTGCGGTCTTTTGGACACTTCCAGGTCTTAGACGTGAGAAGCCTATTAATTCAGAGGCTGTGTGGTCTCCAGGGGTTGCTCTGGCCTCTGCCGCCAGCTTCGAGTGGATGGATAACTTTCCCTGGGCAGCCTGCCTCTGTGGCTGGGCGGTGATGCTGCCGTCACAGGTGGCTGGGAGGAGAGGCGATGGGAACTCACATCGTCCCATCTGAGTGGGGCCCTCCCTCCCTCAGAGGCAGGCCGCAGGATGCAGAGACCCGCCCGGGCTGAGGGACCTCTGGAGCACTGTGGGCAGGAGGCAGGGGCCTCCCTGCAGTGAGCTCAGGCCCTGCCCAGGTTCCTGCACGAGGAAGCCTCTGGGCCCTGCCTGGGAGAGCTGGGCGCCAAGCCGTCTGCCCAGGCCCTGAGCCCCCACAGAACTATAGTGTGTCCACCCCCCGAGCCCCTGACAGGTTCCTAGGACAGTGAGCACCCAAAGCGGCTGTTCATCCCCGCCCAGCGCTGGGCCAGGCCACACCCACCCAGGCATGGAGGACAGTGTCTGACGGGTGGACTTGGGGATTCAGGCAGGTGAGGCCTTTTAGGGGTCAGAGTTATCCAGATGAGAAGTGGGAAAACCTCGTGCAAAGTCCTGGGGGCAAGCCCATGGCGTGTGTTCCGGAAACAGAAAGTTCCATCTGGAGGGAATGTCATCAGGAGCTGGGAGAGGACCGCCAGGGCAGGGCAGGATCTCAGGCCCTAGAGAGCCCTGCTGAGGCTCTTAGACCTTGCCCCCAAGACAGAGGGGCCCATGGGTGAGTTCCAAGCAGGAAGATACTGTGATCTGACTTTTAAGGGCATCTGGGGCAAAGGCCTTCCAGGTATCACACGTGGATCTGTCCAGGAACCTGGGCGGTGGGGTGGGACTGGGGAACTGATACGGTAGGAATGGCCCTGGCCCCTGCTAATCCCTCGATCTGTCCCAGTGGGGGCCTCAGGGAGGCATTGCAGCGTGAATCTGTGACTTTGCAAGGCCCGCATTTCTCCAGTCTCGGTTAGCTCTCCTAACACTGGCATCACTGGAAGCTGTCCTTGAGCCACCCTGGCAGGACCCAAGTTCCCCCGTGCCCCACCCCTCTTCACCCACCACACTAGGCCTGTAGCTTGCTCGCATGTCCCTGCACCCAACTCAGGCCCTGTTGGGAGATACTGTGATGAATGAATGAGTCAGGGCACATAAAGAGGCTTTCAGAAGTGAGGTGGGGCTGGGGCAGGAGGAGGAGTAGCTGGGCTTCGTCTGGGTCTGGTGCACAGGGAGGCCCCCACGCACTCTGGGCTTTGGGCTGCAGGTGAAAAATCCCAACCCCAACCAGAGAGAGCCCCATCCCAGGCTGGAGGGAGCCCCAGTCAGCCACTCCTGAGCCAGGCACACGGGCAGAGGATAGGAGTCTGTTTTCCTTGTGGGTGCACAAGGGGGCTGCGCCTACCACACCCACCCTTGCTACTGGGTGAAGGATTGCCTGGGATCAGGAGCAATCCTGCCTGCAGGGTGGATGCCTTTCCTGGGACTGAGACTGTGCAGCTTGCAGGGGTGGTGCGGGGTGCAGGCTGGGCGGGATCTGCAGGGCCTCCCACAGATCTGAGACCCTGCTCCCAGTGCTGGGCCAGACAGCCTGGTAATAACCCGCTCCCCGGCCAGGCGCGGTGGCTCACACCTGTAATCCCAGCACTTTGGGAGGCCAAGGCGGGTGGATCATGAGGTCAGGAGATCGAAACCATCCTGGCTAACACGGTGAAACCCTGTCTCTACTAAAAATACAAAAAAATTAGCCGGGCGTGGTGACTGGTGCCTATAGTCCCAGCTACTCAGGAGGCTGAGGCAGGAGAATAGCGTGAACCCAGGAGGCGGAGGTTGCAGTGAGCCGAGATCGCACCACTGCACTCCAGCCTGGGTGACAGAGTAAGACTCCGTTTCAAAAAAATAAAAATAAAAGTAAAATTTAAAAATAGGGCTGGGCGCGGTGGCTCACGCCTGTAATCCCAGCACTTTGGGAAGCTGAGGTAGGCGGATCACGAGGTCAGGAGATCAAGACCATCCTGGCCAACACGGTGAAACCCCGTCTCTACTAAAATACAAAAAAATTAGCCAGGCGTCTGTAATCCCAGCTAATCGAGAGGCTGAGGCGGGAGAATTGCTTGATCCCAGAAGGCGGAGGTTGCAGTGAGCCAAGATCGTGCCACTGCAGTCCAGCCTGGGTGATAGAGCGAGACTCCATCTCAAAAATAAAAAAAACCCGCTCCCCTTCTCCGCAGGACGGGGACAAGTTCTGGCGGATGCCTGAGTGCTACATCCGTGGCAGCACCATCAAGTACCTGCGCATTCCTGACGAGATCATTGACATGGTCAAGGAGGAGGTGGTGGCCAAGGGCCGCGGCCGCGGAGGCCTGCAGCAGCAGAAGCAGCAGAAAGGCCGTGGCATGGGCAGCGCCGGCCGAGGTGGGTCTCCCATCCCCAGTGGACATACCTGGGGCGGGAGGACAGCCACACGTGGCATCCCTCCTTCTCGGGGTTGGCCTTCTTGGCTAGTGCCCATGCAGCACTGCCTCGGAGCCTCCTGACCCTCCCGGGCCCCCCTCCTGGTCTTTGGCCATGAGCTGAGACCCAGCCAGAGGAGCCCGGAGACCTGGGACTCAGTCCTCCTCTCACTGCGCCTCCTGGTAGTCCTCAGGGCACATCAAGTCACCTCCCCAAGCCTCAGTTTCCCCTCTGAGAGGGTCTGGCGGTGCCCACTTGTCCAGGCCGCTGGCAAGGACTCCACTTGGGGCCTGGTGTGGGGCCCTTTCCCTGCCGTGGCTCTATCCAGAGCCAAGGTCACCTGCCCCCACCAGAGATGATGAATTGGTGTAAAATTCCATTTGTTAGGCCCAGGGGCCATCTGTAGCCCCTGCGTCTCCACCTCTCTGTCCCCAGCTCTTGTGTTTTCAGGGGGACCTGGGCTTTGCTTCTTCCATCCATGGGCACTGCTGGTGTGCTGGGCTCAGGTGCCAGCCTGGGGGCTTGCAGCATGGCAGGCTGGCCCCGGAAGGCCCCAGGCGCCAATTCTGAGTGCGGGCTCACGAGGTGGTCAGGAGTGAGCCCGAGGGAGGGATGGGGTAGTACTCCAGGCAGGGAACTTTGCGGATCTCAGGGTGGGTGGGGCCTCTGGGGTCCCAGGCCTGGCTCCTTCCCAGCACTTGGGGTCAAGGTTGTTGAGAGAGTGGGTCGGGTCCTACCTAGGGAAGGCGGGGGTTTTCTCTGGCTGCTCTGCAGGAAGCCACGGGGCCATGGGGTGCAGATAGCAGCCTCGCAGTAACTCCCACCAGGCCGTGCACCCTGGCACAGCTGGCCCTTCCTGGTGAGAGGGGAGGTTGGTGGCCTGGGCCAGTGTTGGCCTCTGGCCTCTGTCCCCACAGGGCCTGGTGGCCCCTGGCTGGTGAGAGCCCTGACCTCTTGGATCCTCTAAATCTGGACCCCTGACCCCACCTTCACGGGGTTGAGATCTGCAGAGGAGACAGTGATTCCAGTTCCTGTTGGGGTCAGTCCTCCTGTCTCCAGACCTCCCCGGCCCAAGGCTGAGATTCCGAGTGGGCTCTGTGGAGGGCCGGAGCTATGCTGCCTGCAGCGCTGGCCCCTGGCACCGGGCACATGGGGCGCAGGGCCAGCTCCTCTTGCTGGCCTTGGCACTCCTGCTGTTTGAAGCTCCAGCTTTGATTTCCTCAAGCATTCGTCCAGGTAGAAAGTTATCTGAAACAGCTCCCTAGACGGGGCTCACAGAGCTGGGGTCCCTGAGGGAGACGGAGAGGGAGGGATCAGTGCTGGGTCCCGGCCCACCCAGCCTGCTGCGTCCAGGCCTGGCCTGTGGTGGGGGTGGCATGAAGGGGTGCTGGGCACACAGACGGTGTGGGGACAAGCGTGCCCTGTGTGCAGCCTGCTCAGGATTACTGTAGGCACCGCTGCAGTGTCCACTCAGTGAGTCCCTGGTGCCCTCATCTCCTGGGACCCTATCTCCCGGGACCCCCCTGTCACCTCCCCAGTGGCCACATGCTGCCACCTCAGGGGCTTCATGGAAAATGTCATTTGGCCTCATGGTCTCCTATCTCTGTGGCCTCAGGCCAGGTGGGGAGTCCCCTCCCCTTCTCCATCCCTGGGGCTGGATTCACAGAAACCCCTCATCTGTTTTCCTCCTGGCAGGTGGATGAGGGGCCATGGGTGGTCCTGGAGTGTGAGAGGCACCCCCAGGCATCCCCCAGCCTGGCCTAATGCCCTAGTCTCTGCTCCACCTCTCTCTCACCTCCCCCTCCTCCAGGAAGCCCTTCTGGCTTTGTCGTTTAGGAAGCCTGCCCCAACCTGCCATGGGACTTAGTGCCCTCTGTTGCCTAGTCCCCCCCTGTGTCCCTGGGGGCTGGGTCTAGTCCCATAATGAGGATGCCCTGGAGTTCCTGCCTTCCTCAGATGCTCTGCCCCATGGAGGAGATCCAAAGCACCCTCAGTCCCCACCTCACACATGAGGAAGCTGAGCCTGGGGACTTAGGTGACCTGGACTAGAGTTTCAGGGCACTGGGATCCTGTCGAAGGTCCCACTCACCTGGCTCTGCTGCAGCCCCCTCTCTCTCTGTCCTCTAGGTGTGTTTGGCGGCCGGGGCCGAGGTGGGATCCCGGGCACAGGCAGAGGCCAGCCAGAGAAGAAGCCGGGCAGACAGGCGGGCAAACAGTGAGCCCACCCAGACCGGCCGCTGAGCCCTCTCCTGCCAGGGCGGCGATTCCGCTCCACAGTCTCGGACGGATCTGCTCAGAAAGGAAGAGGCAGGCATCAGGGGGAACCCCCTTCGTGTTTTGCGACCCTCCCTTTTAGGTGAAGTCCCTTTTTCTTGCTAAAACCGGCAGTTCTCCGGTTGGAAATGTTATTTCGTGTTTTTGGTTTTGTGAAGCGGCCGTCCCAAAGCTGGCTGGATTCCTGGAAGAGTCTGTGTTGAAGGCATCTTTCAAGCCCTCGCTCTGGTTCTCAGGGCGGCATTTTCCAGGCGGGTTTGTTTTGCATTTCTCAGAGCTTCTCCGAGCAGTGACCAGACGGGAGATTTTTATTTTAAGCTGTTCACGCTGGGACTGACAGCCTGCAGAGTTTCTTTGGGCGCGGCCCCAAAATTGCCTTCAAAACAAACCCGGGACGGTTGAAAGCCTTCGAACCCGTGCACAGGATGCCTTGGGCCCTGGCCCATCGCTTCCTCTCTTGTGTTACAAAAATAAAAACAAATAAAACTACACACTGCACATCCACTCTTCCTTTTGAGCATCTGGGCGCACCTAGCGGGTCTCCTGCCCTCTGCCTGTCTCTGGGCTCTCAGGAAATCACCGTTCCCGTAAGGGAAGCTTCCTTTTGAGAGATCTCACCAGGCGTCAGCGTCACAGTGGGGTCCTGATGTCCTTTTACAAAAGGCAAGACCAGCATCTGGACAGTGGGGCTCTTGAGAGTCCCCGGTGCCCCCACACCAGGTTTTCCTATACCCTCTCCCCTCTGTGGAGATGTTAATGCTGACAGGTGTGTGGGGAAGGAAGTCCCAGGCAGGGGCCACGCATGGTCCCCATCACCCCCTCCCCGGTGGCCTGGGCTCCATCATCTATCCCCATCTGGCCACACTGGCGTTCACACAGAGAAGACTGGGGACAGGAATCCCCTCGGAAGAGTCTCACGAGGCTCCTGCCCCCTTTCTGAGCCAGGCCGGACTTGTCAAAACTCGGGCACGCGCCTGAGACTGAGTCAGCACTTTCGGGAAAGGCTCCGGGTAGCGTCTGCGGACCGGGAAGTAACTGCAGGGAAGCCCTGAGCCAGGCAACAGCCTGTCACCCCGCATAACCTTCTCTTCAGGGTCCCCGTTTGGAGACCTATTTTGAGAGGTGATTGGAATAAAAGGCCCCGTCCGTGAGGAACTGTTTCTTGAGTCTTCAGAGTTCCTTGCCATCGTACAGATTTTGCATTTACAGTGTCCTAACCTGGGATGCTCTCCTTGTGTGTGGGGTGGGGGACAGGGATGGATATCTGCTGTCGCCTGAATCCTCTCCTCCACAGCGGCACTTGATTGATGGTTAGAGATGGGGCATGTGGGCTCCAGGCTGCGGCCTGCCCTGAACCTCACAAACCCGCCCCCTCAACACAGGCAGGGGCGGCAGTTGTGGGCCCAGGCCTGGAAGCCTTGGGATGCACTGACCCACGGCACCCACCTGCCTGCTGGACAAGAGCATCGGTTTTTTTTTTTTGTTTTTTTTTTTTGGTTTTTTTTTGAGACAGAATCTCGCTCTGTTGCCCAGGCTGGAATGCAGTGGCGCGATCTCAGCTCACTGCAAGCTCCACTTCCTGGGTTCAAGCGATTCTCTTGCCTTAGCCTCCCAAGTAGCTGGGATTACAGGTGTGCACCAACAGGCGTGGCTAATTTATGTATTTTTAGTACAGACACAGTTCCACCATGTTGGCCAGGCAGGTGTTGAACTCCTGACCTCAAGTGATCCTCCCACCTTGGCCTCCCAAAGTGGTGGGATTACAGGCGTGAGCCACTGCGCCTGGTTGACAGGAGCATCTCTTGGCACATCCCATGCCCCTACAGGGTGGGCCGTGCAGGGGGCTGGGCTGGGCTCACAGGGTGAGGTGGGTGGGGCAATCTTCAGGGAAGGAGGGAAGGAAGGGTGGGGAGCAGGGAGGTCCCATTTGCAGCTCCTGCCCCTCATCCTAGACTCAGTGGCCCTTAGAGGCTTCTGGGGCTCTCCGATGGGCCTGAGCTCCTTCCTCCCAGGGGTCGTGTGTGTCACAAGGCGTGGGTGAAATCCGGGAGCTCTGGGGTCAGGCGTCCTGGGAATTTGGGTTGGGAAAGCCCTCGGAGGCCCCTTCCCCTTCCTGCTGATCTCTGGTTTTTCCTCCCTGACCAGGCTCTGAACTCAGAATGTTCCAACACCCCCTAGTGCCTTCTCACTGTTCAGGTTCCCACGAGTCGGGGCTAATCCCTGGCCTCCTTTGCCTGTGTAATTGCGGCTTCTTGCCGGTGCAGCCAGACGCAGAGCCGGCTCTGACCTTTCCAGCCCGGCAGCTGCGGGCTCTAGGCCCAGTCTCTCCTGACCTGTGACTCGAGCCGCAGAGTCCCCTCGCCTGCCTCCGCCAACTTGGCCCTCGTGGGCTAGAGTAGCCCCTGCTTAGGCCCCTGCAGACTTCCAGAAGCTTCCGGCCCCCCTCCCTTGAGCTGGGTGTCGGACCAGCTCTGTGTTTCATTCTTCCTGACTGGTTTCACGAAGCCTCATCCTCACCCCCTCAAGAAACAGAAACCAAAAGCACCAGTCTAGTTCCTAAATCCAAGGCTTCCAGGTCTTTCTGTCCCTCCGATGGTCTGCTGGGCCCAGGGTCCGTGCCCTCCTCACCCAGCTGGGGCTGCCTTTACCGTAGATGGTCCCCACCCACCCCCAGACCTTCTCGCCTGGAGTTTGCTTTCTGTCAGGGAGGCCCATGCCTGGCACTATGCTGTGACTCAGCCCGGGGCTGAGCTCTGCAGGGCCAGCCCACAGTCCCCCGCCAGAGTGTGACAGGCCCAGGTCGGCCGCTGACGCCACCTCATCCCGGAGCCAAGCACCCGCTTCAGGGACAAAAGTGCAGAGGCTGGCCTTGGGCAGTGGCCTCTGAGAGGCAGCTGTGGGAAGTCATCCCTCTCTCCTCCTCCCCCATACCCCTCCTCTCGCTCCCCATCTTCCTCCCCATCCTCCCCCATCCCCCCCATCCCCCTCTCCTATCCTCCTCCTCCCTCTCCCCCTCCTCATCCTCTCCCTCCTTCTCTGGGCTTCACCTGCTGTTCCTAAAGCTACTCTGACGGCCACCCACAGATCACCTGTGTCCCTGTCACCTCCCTCCCCACCTTCTCCTGTTGGAGCCCAGGGCCTGGCACAAGCCTGGCACTAGGGCCACTTGCCTTGTCCCAGGTGCTGGTGACACAGCCCCGGCAGTCCTTCCCTTCTGCAGGAGTGAGCTGGCCACAAGCATATGCATGTCAAATGCATAAATGCTGTAAAAAGAAACCAGGCCAGGCGCAGTGGCTCATGCCTGTAATCCGAGCACTTTGGGAGGCCGAAGTGGGAGGATAAACTGAGATCAGGAGTTCAAGACCAGCCTGGCCATCATGGTGGAACCCCATCTACTAAAAATACAAAAATTAGCTGGGTGTGATGGCACGAGCCTGTAGTCCCAGCTACTCGGAGGCTGAGGCAGGAGAATCGCTAGAACCTGGGAGGCAGAGGTTGCAGTGAGCGGAGATCGCGCCACTGCACTCTAGCCTGGGTGACAGATCAAGACTCTGTCTCAAAAAAAAAAAAAGAAAAAAAAAGAAAAGAAACCACAAACAGAGCGGGCTCATGAGGAGGTGAATGAAGAGGTGGTCAGGGAAACTGAGAAAAGGACATTGGAGATTCACGAAGGGCTTGAGAGACCAGGGAGCCAGCCACCTTGGGAAGGAGCATTGTGGACCAGCAGAGGTCAGGAGGACAGTCCCGTGCAAAGGCCCTGTGCCCAGGGGACACAGGAGCAAAGAAAGGGGCAGGAAATGGGGAGGGGCAGGCTCTGGGCGACATGAAAAGAAGCCACAGAGGGTTCTGGAACTGTCAGAGGCAGGGGTGGAAGCTGGGAGGGAAGGAGGGGGGCAGTGCTGAGGGCTCAGGGCAGGGAGGAAGAGGCTGCAGGGCCTAGGCTGACCAGCTGGCCTTGCCCAGGAAGTGCAGGACCCTGAGGTGGCACCTCCTTTCCACAGAGCAAGAGGAGGCCGGCTGGGCGCCGTGACTCAAACCTGTAATTCCAACACTTTGGGAGGCCAAGGCAGACAGATCACCTGAGGCCAGGAGTGTGAGACCAGCCTGGCCAACAAGGTGAAACCTTATCTCTACTAAGAATACAAAAATTAGCCAGGTGTGGTGGCTCGTGCCTGTAATCCCAGCTACTCAGGAGGCTGAGGCAGGAGAATCGCTTAAACCCAGGAGGCAGAGATTGCAGTGAGCCAAGATCGCGCCACTGCACTCCAGCCTGGGCGACAGAGCGAGACTCCATCTCAAAAAAAACTGATAATAATAAATTTTAAAAATTTTTTTAAATTTAAGAGTAAGAGGAGGTCCAGTCAAATAGTCTCAAGTGGACAAGAAGCTGCTGGTCACACAGAGAGTCCGGAACAGGTGGAGGAACTGCAAGCGCAGAGCCTCTGAACTTCTGTGGGGAAGGGACAGAGGTGGGGTCAGGGCTCAGGTCAGAAGCCCCTACAGGAGCTGGGGTAAACACTTGCAGGGATCTGTTTCTGACACTCAGCATCAGCCACCTCTTTTTTTTTTTTTTTTTTTTTTGAGACAGAGTCTCACTCTGTCACCCAGGCTGGAGTGCAGCAGCACCATCTCCACTTACTGCAACCTCCATCTCTCATGTTCAAGCGATTCTCCTGCCTCAGCCTCCTGAATAGCTGGGATTACAGGCGTCCGCCACCATGCCCGGCTAATTTTTGCATTTTTTAGTAGAGACGGGATTTCACCATGTTGGCTAGGCTGGTCTCGAACTCCTGACCTCAGGCGATCCGCCCGCCTCCTCCTAAAGTGCTGGGATTACAGGTGTGAGCCACCTCGCCCGGCCAAGCATCAGCCACTTCTCAAGGAGACTGCGAGTGAGGGCGAGGATCCCCCAAGCTCCACTCAGCCTTTCCGCTCAGCCCTGTGGGTTTCGAAAGCCACTTCCACCCAGCACCTCCCAGGGTCCTCACAGATGGAGAAATGAAGGCTCAGGACAGGCACACGATCCAAGCAACAGCTGATCATTGTTTTTTATTTTTTATTTTTTTTACAGATAGGGGTCTCACCATGTTGTCCAGGCTGGTCTCCAACTCCTAGGTTCAAACGATCCTCCCACCTTAGCCTCCCAAAACGCTGGGATTACAAGCCTGAGCCACTATGCTCAGCCAACCATTGTTTATCTATCATGAGTGTGTGCCAGGCAGCTCTGGAACTCACCCATAGGGTGGTGTCGTCATTCACTGCTCAGGCACAGAGAGGGTGAGGAACCTGCCCCAGGTCACACAGCAATGGTGACCTCCTCTTTCCACTGCCTCCTTAAACTTGAAGGATCCAGGCCGGGCGCAGTGGCTCAAGCCTGTAATCCCAGCACTTTGGGAGGCCGCGACGGGCGGATCACGAGGTCAGGAGATCAAGACCATCCTGGCTAACACAGTGAAACCCCGTCTCTACTAAAAAATACAAAAAAACTAGCCGGGCGAGGTGGCGGGCGCCTGTAGTCCCAGCTACTCAGGAGGCTGAGGCAGTAGAATGGCGTGAACCCGGGAGGCAGAGCTTGCAGTGAGTTGAGATCCGGCCACTGCACTCCAGCCTGGGCGACAGAGCGAGACTCCGTCTCAAAAAAAAAAAAAAAACTTGACGGATCCATTGACCTTCTCCCAGCTCAGGCACAGTCAGGACCCCAAAATTGGTTGGGAATAGGGTATGAGGGGTAAGCAAGATCGGCTGCTGCTTTAAAACTCACTCCCCTGATTGGCTGGGCGTGGTGGCTCCTGCCTATAATTCCAGCATTTTGGGAGGCCGAGGTGGGCAAATCACGAGGTCAGGAGTTTGAGATCAGCCTGGACAACATAGTGAAACCCCGTCTCTACCAAAATTAGCTGGGCATGATGGCACCCAGCTACTCGGGAGGCCGAGGCAAGATAATCACTTGAACCCGGGAGGCGGAGGTTGCAGTAAGCCGAGACCATACCATTGCACTCCAGCTGGGGTGACAGAGTGAAACTCTGTCTCAAAAAAAAAAAAAAAAGACCAAAAAACTCACTGCCCTGATTATAACATCAGCTGAGAGACAGGATTTGAGGCACATAAGTTAGGTGTCTGGAGGGCTTAACCCTACCGTGCCTCAGTTTCCTCCCTGGTCAGGGGGATAACAGCAGCTCTGCCTCATGGGGGTTGTTGGGCAGATTGCATAAAGGGAGGATGCCAGTAGTCATTTTAGCACCGGCCTGATATACAGGAAGTGCTCAATAAATGCTTGAAATAATCTAAGAGTGGCATCTCGCCTAGCACCTGTGGGTTGTCCAGAATCTCATGGGGTACCCTCTATCTTTGCAGCTATGGGGTTGGCGTGAGTGGCTCTTTGTCCCGGGGGACCCAGGCAGTGGCCCCCCTGGACTGGCCTGTGCCATGGGGAATAGAAAGGCCGCTCTCCTCTGTGCCCTGGAGGCTGGCTCAGGAAGCCTGGCCCCAGGCCAGTGACCGTTCACCTCGCAGGCCTGCGATCCTGCCCTTCGATCTGCCTCCCAGCCTGGGCCTGGCCCCTGCGGCCACCCGGCGGTGACTCACCCCTGCCCCGCCTCCACTGGAACCAGGCACCGAAATAGTCACCCAGCTTGCTCTCGGGAGTGGCCGTGGAAATATTTCAGAGCTGCATTCAGCACCTAAAAATACTCTTCACGTCCTCAAGCATCTTCCCCTCCCTCATCTCCCCTCCTCTGCACCACCAGGGCCAGACCCCCCATGCCCCATCCCTCCAGCATCAAGTAACTCAGACATCCTGGCCCCAGAGCCTTCTCGAAGGTCACCCTCTTCTGAAATCCCCTGAAATCTCAGTTACCAGGCTGGGGAGGCTGGGGCTCAGTGACTTTGTTTGGGGAGACCTTCACTGCCCAGTAGTTTTCCTTAAACATTAAAAAAATGGCTGGGTGCGGTGGTTCACGCCTGTAATCCCAGCACTTTGGGAGGCCGAGGCAGGCGGATCACGAGGTCAGGAGTTCAAGACCAGCCTGGTCAACATGGTGAAACCCCGTCTCTACTAAAAATACAGAAATTAGGCGGGCATGGTGGTGAGCGCCAGTAATCCCATCTACTCGGGAGGCTGAAGCAGGAGAATTGCTTTAACCTGAGAGGCGGGGATGGCAGTGAGCTGAGATCATGCCACTGCACTCCAGCCTGGGTGACAGAGCAAGACTATGTCTTGGAAAAAAATTTAAAAATGGGCCAGGCACAGTGGCTCATGCCTGTAATCACAGCACTTTGGGAGACTGAGGTGGGCGGATCACCCGAAATCAGGAGTTTGAGACCAGGCTGGGCAACATGGTGAAATCCCGTCTCTAGTAAAAAAATGCAAAAATTGGCCGGGCGTGGTGGCTCACACCAGTAATTCCAGCATTTTGGGAGGCCGAGGTGGGCGGATCATGAAGTCAAGAGATCGAGACCACCCTAGTTAACGGTGAAACCCTGTCTCTGCTAAAACTACAAAAATTGGCTGGGCGTGGTGGCACGTACCTGTAGTCCCAGCTACTTGGGAGGCTGAGGCAGGAGAATTGTTTGAATCCGGGAGGCAGAGGTTGCAATGAGCCAAGATCACACCACTGCACTCCAGCCTGACATCAGAGTGAGACTCTGTCTCTAAGAAGCAAAACAAAACAAAAAAACACAAAAATTAGCTAGGTGTGGTGGCAGGCGCCTGTAATCCCAGCTACTCAGGAGGCTGAGGTACAAGAATTGCTTTAACCCGTGAGGCAGAGGTTGCAGTGAGCTGAGATCTCGCCACTGCACTCCAGCCTGGGCAACAAGAGAAAAACTCTGTCTCAAAAAAAAATAATAATAATTAATTAGGCCGGGCGCGGTGGCTCAAGCCTGTAATCCCAGCACTTTGGGAGGCCGAGACGGGTGGCTCACGAGGTCAGGAGATCGAGACCATCCTGGCGAACACGGTGAAACCCCGTCTCTACTAAAAAATACAAAAAAACTAGCCGGGCATGGTGGCGGGCGCCTGTAGTCCCAGCTACTCGGGAGGCTGAGGCAGGAGAATGACGTAAACCCGGGAGGCGGAGCTTGCAGTGAGCTGAGATCCGGCCACTGCACTCCAGCCTGGGCGACAGAGCGAGACTCCGTCTCAAAAAAAAAAAAAAAAAAAAAAAAAAAATTATTAATTAAATTAAAAAATGGTTCTTGACCGGGCACAGTAGCTCAGGCCTGTAATCCCAGCACTTTGGGACATCAAGGCAGGCAGATGGCTTGAGCCCAGGATCCCAGTCTGGGCAACATAGCAAGACCCTACCTCTACAAAACAAATGAAATTAGCCAGGCCTGGCGGTACACACCTGTAGTCCCAGCTGCTGCGGAGGCTGAAGGGGGAGGATCACTTGAGTAGGGAGTTGAGGCTACAGGGAGCCATGATTGTGCCACTGCACTCCAGCCTGGGTGACAGAGCAAGACCCCTACTCACCAAAAAAAAAAAAAAAAAAAAGTTCTTGCTGTTTGCATTGATGAGGCAGCCAGAAGCAGGTCCTTTTGACAGAGCCCCCAGCTGGTCTGAATTCCACCTCCTCACCCTCCCACTGGCTTCAAGACCCCACTTAGGTTATAGGATCCTCTCCCTCCCAGGGTGGGAAAGGGGTGTGCCCTGTGCCCTCCAAGATACCCTCACAGCCTGCTGTCATCTCAGGCTCTCAGCCTCGTTGGTCATACTCAATGCCCTCGGTGGCCCCAAGGTGTGGTCAACTTTGTCGTAACCACCAAGCACCTTGACCTTTCTGGTGGCCTAAGGAAGGTGGGGGAAAGAGAGCATACAGAACTCTACCTCGGTTCCTCCTGCTGGGGTGGGATCTAGCGTTCTCGATCACCTGAGGCTTCCAACTAGAGAATGACAGGTGTCAAGGCCCTGGGGAAGTCGCGTGCTGGGTGTGGAGGAAAGGCAGTCAGCTGGCTGGCGAGCAAAGTGAGGGAGAGGGTGCAGGGCGCAGTGGCTCATGCCTGTAATCCCAGCACTGTGAGAGGCTGAGGCAGGCAAATCACCTGAGGTCGGGAGTTGGAGTCCAGCCTGGCCACAACATGGTGAAACCCCGTCTCTAATGAAAATACAAAAAATTAGCTGGGCGTGGCCGTGCATGCCTGTAGTCCAAGCTACTTGGGAGGCTGAGGCAGTAGAATTGCTTGAACCCGGGAGGCAGAGGTTGCAGTCAGCTGAGATCACGCCACTGCACACCAGCCTGAGTGACAGGGTGAAACTCCATCTCAAAAAAAACAAAAAGTGAGGGCGAGGGTACCCGGCAAGGGCTGGCACACTGTAGATGTGAAGGCCTCCCTGGCCCTCTGTTCTCCCTTAGAGAGGATGAGTCAACCTAGAGACACCTTCAGAGAGCCAACCTCCCTGAACCACTTAAGAAGCAGTTTTGTTTTGTTTGTAATAACTAAATTCCCTACTTCATTCAAATGTCCTTGGTTTTTATCTAATGTACTTAAAAAAAAATTGAGGTGGTCGGGTATGGTGGCTCAAGCCTATAATCCCAGCATTTTGGGAGGCCTAGGCTGGCGGATCACCTGAGGTCAGGAGTTTGAGACCAGCCTGACCAACAGAGAGAAACCCCGTCTCTACTGAAAATACAAAATTAGCTGGGTGTGGTGGCGCACGCCTGTAATCTCAGCTACTCAGGAGTCTGAGGAAGAAGAATTGCTTGAACCCAGGAGGCGGAGGTTGCAGTGAGCTGAGATTGCACCATTGCACTCCAGCCTGGGCAACAAGAGTGAAACTCTGTCTCAAAAAAAAAAAAAAAAATTGAGGTGCCTGGCATGGTTGTGGCTCATGCCTGTAATCCCAGCACTTTGGGAGGCTGAGGCAGGACAATCGCTTGAATCCAGGAGTTCGAGAGCAGCCTGGGCAACATAGTGAAACCTCATCTCTACAAAAAATAAACAAAATTGGCCTGGCATGGTGGCATGGCCCCTGTAAGTCCCAGTTGCTCAGGAGGCTGAGGTGGGAGGATTGGTTGAGCCCTAGAGATCCAGGCTGCAGTGAACAAAGATCACATCACTGCACCCCAGCCTGAACAACAGAGGAAGACTTTGTCTCTAAAAAGTAAATGGAAGGCCAGACGCGGTGGCTCATGCCTGTAATCCCTGCATTTTGGGAGGCTGAGGTGGGCATACCGCTTGAGGCCAGGAGTTCAAGACCAGCCTGGCCAGCATGGTGAAACCATGTCTCTACTAAAAATACAAAAATTAGCTGTATGTGGTGGCGCACGCCTGTAATGCCAGCTACTCAGGAGGCTGAGGCAGGAGAATTGCTTGATCCCAGGAGGCGGAGGTTGCAGTGAGCCAAGATCATACCACTGCACTCCAGCCTGGGTGACAGAGTGAGACCCTGTCTCAAAAAATTAAAATAAATGGAGGCAGAAGTCACATAACATAAAATGAACCACTTTAAAGTGGGTAATTCAGGGGCATTTAATACACCCTCACTGTTGTGCAACCATTGCCTCTGTCTAATTCTAGAACATGTCCATCCCTTCCAAAGGAGACCTCGTCCTCATCAGCAGTCACTCCCCATTGCCTTCCCCAGCCCCTGGCAACCCCTGGCTGCTTCCTGTCTGTGGATCTGCCTGTCCTGGACATTTCATATCAACGGAATCTGACACTGTGTGACCTTTCATGCCTGGCTTCTCTCACTCAGTGTCATGTTTTCGAGTTTTGTGCACACGTGGTAGCACAGATCAGTGCTTCATGCCTTTTTTTTTTTTTTTTTTTGAGATAGAGTCTTAAGTCTTATGTGTTACCCTGTCGCCCACACTGGAGTGCAATGGCGCAATCTCGGCTCACTGCAACCTCCGCCTCCCGGGTCAAGCAATTCTCCTCCCTCAGCCTCCCGAGTAGCTGGGACTACAGATGTGCGCCACCACACCCGGCTAATTTTTGTATTTTTAGTAGAGATGGGGTTTCACTATGTTGGTCAGGTTGGTCTTGAACTCCTGACCTCATGATCTGCACACCTCAGCCTCCCAAAGTGCTGGGATTACAGGCGTGAGCCACTGTACCTGGCCTGCTTCATGCCTTTTTGTGGCTGCATCATATTCCATTGTGTGGGTGAACCACATTTTGTTGATCCTTCATCAGCTGATGGACATTTGCGCTGTTTCCAAGGAAGGGAGTTTACTGAGTGTTTACTCTGCAGTAGGCACAGGTCTAAGGGCTTCCTCTCAACCCCTGCCCCAGTTATGAGGTCATCCTGTTAGCACCATGCTCATTTACCCATTTTGTAGTTGGAGAAATGAAGGCACAAACACGTCCCTGAAAGAACCACAGGTCAGCTCTTTGGCCTTTATACTCTGGGGATGGAAATAGAGGCAGATACTAAGAAAGGCAAGAATTAAATACGGTAATCCCAGAACACTTTGGGAGGCCAAGGTGGGCAGATCACCCGAGGTCAGGAGTTCAAGACCAGCCTAGCCAACGTGGTGAAACCCTGTTTCTACTAAAAATACAAAAATTAGCAGGGTATGGTGCCATGTGCCTGTAATCCCAGCTACTCGGGAGGCTGAGGCAGGAGAATTGCTTGAACTCGGGAGATGGAGGTGGCAGTGAGCTGTGACTGTGTCACTGCACTCCATCCTGGGCAACAGAGTAAGACTCCATCAGAAAGGGAAGGGGAGGGGAGGGGAGGGGAGGGGAGCCAAGAATTAAATATGATCAATTCCAGGTGAGTGAGTCTCCCAGGCAGTGCGAACAGCATATGCAAAGGCCCCGAGGTGGGAATACACAGATGTACTCAAGGGAAAGCTGGCATGAACAAGTGAGCGGGGAGAGGAAGAGGGGGATAGATGGCAGCTGCTGGGGGGCCTGAGGGTATGGGGAAGGATCTAAGATGAACTCAGATGGGATAACAGAGAGAGATTGAGAGATGCAGGAAGAGAGAGGGAGCGAGACTGGGAGAACAAGGAAGAGATAGGGCCTCAGCATCTCAAGGCCTGGCCCCAAGTAGCCAAGGAGTCCTGGTCCTCACCAAGTCCCTGCACCCCAGACTGCTCTCTGATACCTTGACTGCATCGGCAGTGGCAACCACCATGTGCCCAGAAGGATGTCAGTACACGGTAAGTGCTCCAAAAATGTTGAGTGAATGGATGAACACAGGAATGGATGGATGGGTGGGTGCGTGGTAGATGGATGGGTGGGTGGATGAATAGGTGGATTGGTGGATGGATGAGTGGGCGGGTGGAAGGGTGGATGGTGGATGGATGGGTGGATGAGTGGATGGTAGATGGGTGGATGGTGGGTGGTGGATGGATAGGTGGATGGATGGGTGGATAAGTGGATGGTGGATGGATGGGTGTGTGGGTAGATAGGTGGATGGTGGATGGATGGGTGGATGGTGAATGGGTGAATGGTGGATGCATGGGTGGGTGGGTAGATAGGTGGGTGGGTGGTTATATAGGTGGATGGGTGTATGTTGGATGGATGGGTGGATGAGTGGATGAGTGGATGAGTGGATGGTGGATGGATGGGTCGGTGGGTAGATGGATGGATGGATGGTGGATGGGTAGGTGGTAGATGGATGGGTGGATGGTGGATGGATGGGTGGATGGTGAATGGGTGAATGGTGGATGCATGGGTGGGTGGGTAGATGGATGGATGCTGGATGGGCAGATGGTGGATGGGTAGATGGTGCATGGATGGATGGATGATGGACTGATGGATGGATGATGGATGGACGGGGGATGAGTGGATGGTGGATGGATGGATGGATGGGTGAGTGGGTAGATGGGTGGATGGCTGAGTAGATAGAGGGAGAAAGACCTGACACTCAGGTCGGCTCCATGGAAGCAGCATCTCCCACCTTCCAGCAGATGACTGAGTGGTGTCTGGTGGAGGAACTTGTCCAGCCCTTCCTGAGGTCTTACCCACCCCTCTGCAGCCTCAGAAGACACCCCCAGGGTGGAGGCCGCAAAGTGGGGGCTGGACAGGGTGCTAGGAGTGTAGGCCAAGCAGGGGCGGGCCGGCTGGGTACCAGATGCCGCTACCTGCCTCTGCCGCTGAGTCAGCATCACCATGGCAACTGGCCCTGCCGGATGCTTCTCTGGGCACATCCCCGTCACTGCAGCCACCACCGTCACAGCCGCCTCCTCACAGGGGGCAGGGGCAGGGGGAGCAGCTATTTTTACCCAGTTTGTGTGCAGCACTCAGGGGCCAGGGTGCTCACCTTCCCTATCCCCCCTCCCCGGTTCGTGTCAGCCCTACCATCTCCTGAAGGAGGTTTGGGGGGATGTTGTCACCTGGGGTGGGCATTGTGAAAACAGATGAGGGACATGTACAAGGGCTGAGTGGCTGGACTGCAGGAGAGAACAGAGCCAGAGGCAATGACAGGGAAGACTGGCCACAGCAGGGAGCCACGGAGAGTGTGCGGAGGCCAGATGGGCACTCACAGAGGGCACAACAGGGATCCCTGTGACCCCGGGCAACCTCTACATCCCCAAAGCCTCCCCTGCCACTTCTGGAGCATGAATAATGGTGGGAAAACGGAGGCAGGGAGAGCAGTCACGGGCTCCACCTGGGCTGGCCAAGGACCCAAGCCACCCCTCACCCTCCCTGTTTAGGATCTGGAGGCCCCTGTAATCCCCCATCTCTCCTCACCCCGCCCTACGCCTCCTCCTGGATGTTCCCTTTACACACCTCAAATTCAGCTCGGGCACAGTGGCTTACGCCTGTAATCCCAACACTTTAGGAGCCCGAGGCTGGTCAATCACGAGGTCAAGAGGTCGAGACCAGCCTGGCCAATATGGTGAAATCCTGTCTACTAAAAATACAAAATTAGCTGGGCGTCGTGGCGTGCGCCTGTAATCCCAGCTACTCGGGAGTCTGAGGCAGAAGAATCGCTTGAACCTGGTAGGCGGAGGTTGCAGTGAGCCAAGATCGCACCGCTATACTCCAGCCTGGGTGGGTGACAGAGCGAGAGACTGCGTCTCAACAAACAAACAAACAAATACCTCAAATTCCTATCCAAGGCCTTTGCACGTGCTACTCCAGTTTTCAGGAACACCCTTCCCTGGGGCATCCTCATGGTGGCCCTGCTGCTAGTATCACGGGTCCTCTGGCCCCCAGACCCCACACTCCCCCCGCCTGCTGTCATTTGCTTTCTCACCACCTGACTTTATTTTTTATTTATTTTGAGATGGAGTCTCACTCTGTCACCCAGGATGGAGTGCAGTGGCACGATCTTGGCTCACTGCAAGCTCTGCCTCCTGGGTTCACACCATTCTCCTGCCTCGGCCTCCCAAGCAGCTGGGACTACAGGCGCCCACCACCATGCCCGGCTAATTTTTTTGTATTTTTAGTAGAGACGGGGTTTCACTGTGGTCTTGATCTCCTGACCTTGTGATCTGCCCGCCTCGGCCTCCCAAAGTGTTGGGATTACAGGCGTGAGCCACCGCGCCTGGCCCTCACCACCTGACTTTATATCATTCCTTTCAGTTGTTCCCATCTCAAGAATAAGGGGCCACTGAGTCACCTCACAGCACATGGCCCACACCTCGCTTCACTGGGCCCTTCTCTGAAGTTTCAGGGACAGGGCGGGGACTTGGGTTGACGGATGGCTCCAAAGGCAGGGATGACCTTCCTTTCAGGCCACAGGGCCTTGTCAGAAGTCAGCAGTCAGTGGGTGAGCCCGGCCTGGAGGCTAAGATCGGGGTCAGGAGTTATCCCATCATAGGCTCCTCCAGGAAGCCGCCTTCTCCCGGGAGCCTGCCTAGGTGCCTCCAGGTCACACCCGGGGCTCCACCTTTCTTACCTGGTGGTCTCTCTGTCTCTGTCTTGCTCCTAGACTTTTTCCCTCCCTCCCTCTCCCGCAGTCCCTCCCTCCAACTCATTTTTTTTTTCTCTTGGTTTATTTCCAAGCCACGATATTGCTTTTCTCTTCCCCTATCTCGAATCTTTGGCCCTCCCATCAGGAGGCCCGATTTAGTACAGCCTCACCCAGAACGTTGGGGCCGTTCCCTTGGCCTCGATATACCCACTCAACAAATGGGCTTGTCCTAGAGCTTAAGGCCTGTCCCTGGGAGTAAGGGGAATTCGGGTGGCGGACACCCTTCCCCATGCCCGGTTCAGGGCCCCGGCGGGGAAGGAGTTAAGCACGCGCCGTCCCTTCCCCCCAGCTCTGCATTTAATTAGCAGTCCGGTGGGGCGGCCTCGCCGGGCGGGTGGGGGAAAGGGAGGGAGGGGGTGGAGAGGAGATCGGGGGAGACGGGAGGGAGGAGAAGGAGATGGAAGAGGGGAGGGGAAGCTGAAGCAGGAGGGGAAGAGAGAGGAGGGGAGTGAGGGACGGGAGGAGAGGAGCGGGCGGGGGAACCAGCCCGGGAATCACAGCCCGCCTCGCAGGTGCCCCCGCGCCAGCCTGTTTCTTGGGGTGGAGTCCCCTCCCACACCCCCTTTTCAAGGCCGAGCCCAGCGCCCACACTAAATGTCAACTCTCCCCATTATCCGGTTGAGGAAACTGAGGCCATGCAGAGGTGGTGATGTGCCAGGTCGCAGCTCGGGGCAAACGTTTATTCGCAGGTATTTGCGCAATGGAAAACAAACAAGCCCAAACCAGCACCAGGTCGTCGGGCGACCAGGAGGAGCCGGGAGGGGGCGGCAGTGTGGGACGCACGCTAGCGGGCTTAGCACCAGCCAGGCCACGCCCGTTCCCGTGCCTCAATTTCCCTCTCTGCACAGCTCCCAGTAAACTGCTTGCAGGGCCGGCCGCCCCCGCCCCCATCCCCGCGGCCTCCAGCGCCGCGTGGGGTGGGGGCCGGGCGGCCGAAGCCTCCGCGTCTACGCGGCACCACCTAGCCCTGACGTCGGCGCTGACGCCACCCGCCAGCTCGCGGCGGGGTCCGGCAGCCCCGGGAAATTAACTCTTCCACTGCTAAGGACAGCGCCCGTCCCCCTGAATTCTTTCTCCCCCTTCCATTAGGGGAGGGGCCACACGCCGAGGACCCAGCAGCTGGGCGAGGCCGGAGGCCTCGACCAGCCTCCAGGCCTCTGCCCGCGCCGTTCCCACCGCCTGGAATGCGCCTCCCGCCCCTACCCAACCCCGTGTTTACTGCGACTTCCCTCCCTTCGGCCTGGCCCTGACCCCTCCGGGGCAGGGCGTGTCCGTGTCTGGCTGCTAGTCCCGGCCCGGGGTGGGGTCCTCTCTCCCCAGCAACTGGCTGTTTCCAACTCAGTAGCTTTCCCCCCATTTTTCATTTGAGAACCATCGAAGACCAGGGAACTTTTGGACGTCACCTGGCCAGGGACTGAGCGGCGCCGGCCCAGCTCCTGGGGCTCCCCGCCCCCACCCCTGTACGGAGGGGGGTGCCTAGTCTCCCGGCGGCGGAGAGGACCCCGCAGGCCCCGCCCTGCCCCAGGGGAAGTGAGAATAGGGCGCCCACCCCCGCATTCTCGCCACTTCCTCCCCGGGAGAGCTAGAGGCGAGGAGCAGGGGGGTGGCGGGAGGGAGGGGATGCAGGGGCAGCGGGAGGCGGGAAGGCGTGGGAGTTGAGGGAATCGGCCTCGGGTGCAGCAGGCGAGGGGGGCGGGTCTCTCCACTAATAATCCTTGTGTAGCGCTTAAGGGCCCCATGTGCACGGCCTTTGGTACCACTCTGACAACTTTGGGGCCCCCCAAAGTTGCTCCTTCCTTGGGGTCCCTTCTGAATCAACGCGGATGCCGGTGTCTTCCCATCCCCGCAGCCTGGGGCAGCCGTCTTCTCTCCACCCCCTCTGCCGCCTGCCTTGCCCCCAGTTCCATCTACTCCCCAGCTAGGGGCCCAGATCCCTTCCGCTGGCTGGGGGCCAGGTCTAGCGCCCCTCTGCACCAGTCCGGACCCCTAAGCTCGCTCCGGGAGCCCCCAGTCCTGGTGCAGAAATGCAGCCCACGGTGTGCAGGACCAACTGGCTTCGAATTTGCCTTCCACATACTGAAGCCTTTCTTGGCTGACAGCCTCAGTTTGTCCATCTGAAAAAAGGGGACAAAGCATATCTACATGGCTCAGGCCTGTAATCCCAGCACTTTGGGGGGCCGAGACGGACGGATTACTTGAGGTCAGGAGTTCCAGACCAGCCTGGCCAACATGGTGAAGTCCCGTCTGTACAAAAATACAAAAATTAGCCGGGCGTGGTGGCCCATGCCTGTAATCCCAGCTACTCAGGAGGCTGAGGCAGGAGAATCACTTGAATCCAGGAGGTGGAGGCTGCAGTGAGCCGAGATGGCGCCACTGCACTCCAGCGTGGGCGATAGAGCAAGACTCCGTCTTAAAAAAAAAAAAAAAAAAAGCATACCTGGAGAATGGGTTTCTCATCTTGGCAGCATGAATACTTCTGCTCATTCGTTAATTCACCCATTCATTATTTCACGAACTCATCCATTATGCTACTTATTGCATTCATTCCTTTACTCATTCACTCATTCATTGATTCAAACACCACAGACAGCCTGGGAGGGCGGCGAGCCACAGGGGCCCACATCTCAGTCAGACATCAGGGGCCCACAGGACCGTGGGTGGGGACAGCCCCAAGGCTGCAAATAAACGTTTGTCCCGAGCTGCATCCTGGCATGTCACCAAACCAAACCGAAGCCTCCCCAGAGAGGCCCCCGTGGGGTCCCCTGCCCAAGAGGCAGCTGCCTGCCACCTCCCCCACCCCTCCCCATTCAGGCACTACCCTACCCTCAGTCTGTCAGCGGGGAAATGGCTCAGTACCTAGAAAAGCCACAAGTATGTGGTCGCATTGCAGGCGAAACCCACACATCATGGTGGGGGGCGGGGGGGCACCTACAATAATGGGTTCCATGTTAACAAATCAACACACATTCCTCAAGCGCCTACTGTGTGCTGCGACCCACGGGACTGGAGCATCCGCCAAGTGGGTCCCTGTGGCCCCTCCTGCCCTTCTGCTTGGGGCTTCCCTGCCTTTGATAAGACTCAGACATTCGAGGTCCGGCCCCAGGCCTGAATGTTCTGAGGCGGGAATGCCTGACTTTGCTCTCATTTCATAGTTTTTTGGTTTCTTTCTATTTATAGCAAGAGAAACTGGTTTTCCATTCTTGGTGGTGACATGAAGGTTCCCCTTTGAAATACATTTACTGAAGTAAAAACAGAAAAGGGGGCCAACTTAAAGGAAAATCGTGAGACCAACCTGCAGCATGCTTCTGTATAATGACCTTGCTTCCAGTCCCCCAGAACATCACCTCCAGGCGGTGAGGACCCACCTGCCCAGCACACAGCGGGCATCCAGTAGAGCATGGTCACCGGGCGCAGTGGCTCACATCTATAGCCCCAGAACTTTCGGAGGTCGAGACAGGCAGATCACTTGAGGTCAGGAGTTCGAGACCAGCCTGGCCAACATGGAGAAACCCCGTCTCTACTAAAACTACAAAAATTAGTCGGTGTGGTGGCAGGTGCCTGTAATCCCAGCTACTCTGGTGGCTGAGGCACAAGAATCGCTTGAATGCGGGAGGCAGAGGTTGCAGTGAGCTGAGAACGCACCACTGCACACCAGCCTGGGAGACAGTAACACTGTCTCCAAAAACAAAAAAGAAGGCATTGTTGAATCGATGAATGATGGTATGTGAGTTTGGTCCAAAACAACCAAGAAAGAGACAAAAAAGCAAACCAACTTTTTTTGTTGTTTGTTTGAGACAGGGTCTCACTCTGTTGCCCAGGCTGGAGTGCAGTGGCGCGATCTCACCTTACTGCAACCTCTGCTTCCCAGGTTCAAGTGATTCTCCTGCCTTGGCCTCCCGAGTAGCTAGGATTACAGGCACGCACCACCACACCCAGCTAATTTTTGTATTTTTAGTAGAGATGGGGTTTCACCATGTTGGCCAGGCTGGTCTTGATCTCCTCACCTTGTGATCCACCCGCCTTGGCCTCCCAACCAGCTAATTTTTATATCTTTTTGTAGAGATGGGTTCTTGCTATGTTGCCCAGGCTGCTCTTGAACTTCTGGGCTCATGAGATCCATCTGTCTCTGCCTCCCAAAGGGCTGGGATTACAAGCATGAGCCACCCTGCTCAGACTACAAACCAATTTATCTTTTTTTTTTTTTTTTTGAGACGGAATCTCGCTCTGTCGCCCAGGCTGGAGTGCAGTGGAGCGATCTCGGCTCACTGCAAGCTCTGCCTCCCGGGTTCACGCCATTCTCCTGCCTCAGCCTCCCGAGTAGCTGGGACTACAGGTGCCCGCCACCACGCCTGGCTTTTTTTTTTTTTTTTCTTTTTGTATTTTTAGTAGAGACGGGTTTTCATCATGTTAGCCAGGATGGTCTCGATCTCCTGACCTCGTGATCCACCTGCCTTAGCCTCCCAAAGTGGTGGGATTACAGGCATGAGCTACCGTGTCCGGCCTCTTTTTTTTTTTTTTTTTTTAAAGAGACAGGGGTATTGTTACGTTGACCAGGTTGGTCTTGAATGCTTGGCTTCAAGCAATCCTCCTGCCTCAGCCTCCCAAAGTGCTAAGATTACAGGGATGAGCCACTTTGCCTGGCCCAAACCCATTTCTGAAGTTGGGCTAAAGAAAGCAAATTCACCACCCTCTGATTCCCAAACCCTCTGGTTCTCCAATATCTACCTGTGAAATGGCCTAACCCAGGCCTAGGCATACAGGAAGTGCACATTAAATGCATGCTGGATAAGTGCAGGGGTCCTGCCTGTCCTAGGGTGGAGTAGGAGGGTAAGTGGTATGGGAAGTTCTTTTCTCCTTGTGCTATAAGAGGCTTTGGAGACTGATTCTAGATGGTCAGTCAATCAACAAACACTTGACTGAACCATTCTTCTAGGCCTGCCCAGTTAGTAAAAATGGTCATAAAGCTGGCAGAGCCAGGTTCAATCTGGTTCCATCAATGCTGAAGGGAGGCTGTGCCTCAGTTTCCTCATCTGTAAAATGGTTTTGTGAGGCAGGATGGATCCGGTGCCAGTCCAGAGGGCAGGGCCTGGGTCCCCTCCGAGAGGCTGGGCAGACACCTGCGCTGGACTGGGGACAGACTGTGTTTCCTGCTTCTGGAGAGGGCGGAAGCCTGGCAGGAGGGGAACAGAGGCCTCAGCCTTCTCGGGTAACTTGATCCTCAGGAATGTATGGGCCAGACAGCGCCCCCAGCCCGAGTCTGGCGCCCTGCCCCCGACCGCCCTCCGGGGGTCCCCGTCGGGGCACTTTCCCTGCAAGCCCCGCCCCTACCGGCCTAAGGGTCCTAAGCGCCGGCTTAGAATCCTCACAAGCCCCACCTCTCCGCTGCGGGGTCTTGAGTGCCTGGCTCCACCTCATCCCTGCGGCTGCCTGCTTAACTCGTTTTTCTTTGGGGCTTTCCGATTTATCAAGGTGATTTTTGGTTTCTGGGTGTTCAACTAAGACTAAAAATTAAACTGCAGCCTCAACTTACCCGGGCCCAAGTGATCCTCCCACCTCACCCTCCCAAGTAGCTGGGACCACAGGCATGTACCACCATGCCCAGCTAACTTTTTTATTTTTTTAAATTATTTATTTATTTATTTATTTTTATTTTTGAGACGGAGTCTCGCTCTGCCGCCCAGGCTGGAGTGCAGTGGCTGGATCTCAGCTCACTGCAAGCTCCGCCTCCCGGGTTCACGCCATTCTCCTGCCTCAGCCTCCCGAGTAGCTGGGACTACAGGCGCCCGCCACCTCGCCCGGCTAGTTTTTTGTATTTTTTAGTAGAGACGGGGTTTCACCGTGTCAGCCAGGATGGTCTCGATCTCCTGACCTCGTGATCCGCCCGTCTCGGCCTCCCAAAGTGCTGGGATTACAGGCTTGAGCCACCGCGCCCGGCCAACTTTTTAATTTTTGCAGAGAAGAGGTCTCGCTAGATTGCTCAGGCTAGTCTCAAACTCCTGGGCTCAAGCGACCCTCCCGCCTCGGCCTCCCAATGTGCTGGGATTACTGGCGTGAGCCACTGTGCCCGGCCTGCAGGTTGCTATAAACAAGAAATCTCTTTGCGCTGTGGAAGGACTACGACCGCAGCGATTCAAACCCCGGTGGCAGCGCAGCGTCAAGTTCCGTTTCTGTTTGGAGCGCAGGGTTCTCTCTGGCCTGGCCTGTACGACTCTGGGAACAACTCTGGGAACGTCGCCTCCCCCTCCAGACACTGTCCTGAGAAGTGGGATAACGTCCCTCGCCACTGGTGGAGCTGCTGCTGGGATAAAGGTGAAAATGCAGAGTCCCCGACCAAGCCCTATTGTTGCCCCAACCTCATCTGCAACTTTCACTGCCTTGGAGACAAATCCCTCCGGAGCAGAGGTGGAGGCCTCGGCACTCCCCTTCTCTTCCTTTGGCACTCACTGGCTTCCCAATCCAGTCCCACCTGCCTCCCCACCTTCTAGAAATGTGTCCAGCTGGTTCCTGTCCTGGGGCCTGTGAACTGACTGTTCCTACTACGGGAACACTCTGATCCCCCAGTATTTGGCAATTAGGTCCAGCTTGTCTGTCATTTGGTATTACATCCTGGGCCACCCCTCCCAGATTACCCGACTCTAAAATATCAGCCCCCTCCATTACCATCTATGGCGGGGACACCATTGATTCTCCTGAAAACTGCGCTGGTCTGGCTCTCCCTTGGTGTGGGGGCCTACAAAGGTGCAGATGTTGGTCTCATTCATGTGTGCCCTTTCCTACTGTAGGTGCTCAATCAGTGTATGTGGAGTGAATGAATGAAAGTTCTCTCTAGTTAATTGCATGGGACTAGCTGATGGAGTTAGAGACACTCTATGCCCATATGTCCAAAGTGGCTTCAGATCTGCCCCTGAGGAACTCCCATTCTGGGAGGACAGAGCTGGACCATCAGGTGCTATTAGTTCAGGGCTGGGACCAATGGAAGGACAGGAATGGGGTGTCCGGGAGAGCTCTCTGGCTGGGAGAAGGAAGGAGAGGGTGGGAAAGGGAATTGAGGTGGAGCAACAGAAAATGTAAAGAAAAAGAAAAAGGGAGGCTGGGTGCAGTGGCTCAAGCCTGTAATCCCAGCACTTCGGGAGGCTGAGGCAGGCAGATCATGAGGTCAGGCATTCAAGACCAGCCTGGCCAACATCGTGAAACCCCGTCTCTACCAAAAAATACAAAAAAATTAGCCGGGTGTGTTGGCGTCTGCCTGTAATCCCAGCTACTTAGGGAGGCTGAGGCAGGAAAATTGCTTGAACCCGGGAGGGGGAAGTTGCAGTGAGCCAAGATCAAACCACTGCACTTCAGCCTGGGCGACAGAGTGAGACTCCATCTCAAAAAAAAAAAAAAAAAAAAAAAAAAGGAGCCCTTGGGGGTGGCAAAGGCAGCTTCACACACTTAGGGGCCAGAAGAGGCCTTCCCCATCCTGCCCTGAAGACCTCTCCATCCCCTTCTATGGAGGAGACAGAACAAGACACAGATGGGGGACAGACAGGTCTTAGCCAGATGGACAGGATCGATGGCAGTCCTAGGGGACATGGTCAGGAAGGGTTTCTTGGAGAAGGGGGCACTGGTGGTGGGTTTTGAAGGATGAATAGGAGTTCGCCAAGAGTGTAAGGGTATTCCAAGATGAGAGAACTCAAAACCAAAGAACTGAAGTTACTTTGGCCAAATAATACAATCATAGAAAGCATTTATTGACCCCTTACTCCCCTCCCTCCCTCCCTCCCTCCCTCCCTCCCTCCTTTCTTTCTTTCTTTCTTTCTTTCTCTCTCTCTCTCTCTCTCTCTCTCTCTCTTTTTCTTTTCTTTTCTTTTCTTTCTTTCTTTCTTTCTCGAGATGGAGTCTCACTCTGTTGCCCAGGCTGGAGTGCAGTGGCGCAACCTTGACTCACCGCAACCTCCTACTACTGGGTTCAAGTGATTCTCCTGCCTCAGCCTCCCGAGCAGCTGGGACTACAGGTGCGCGCCACCGTGCTCAGCTAATTTTTGTATTTTTAGTAGAGACAGGGTGTCACTATGTTGGCCAGGCTGGTCTCGAACTCCTGACCTCGTGATCCGTCCGCCTCAGCCTCCCAAAGTGCTAAGATTACAGGCGTGAGCCACTGCACCTGGCCTGACCCCTTACTATTTCTTCAAATCCCATAAAAATCGCAATACTCCACAAAGTAGGTAGGCTTATTTGCTCAATTTTCATGAAGGAAAACAGGCTCCAAGAGGTAACAGGCCTCTGCATCTCACCTGCCTTCCTCCAGGAAAGTGCTCCACTCAGCTCAGGCTGTCTCAGCCTACAATCAACCAGACCATCCCCCCAGCTGCCAAGGCTGAGGCCCAAGGTCAGGGCAGGGCCTCTGTAGGCTGCCCACTCACCCTCCTGCCTCAGGGAGAGGCATGACCCCATCTCCTCCACTCTGGCCCCACTGCACGGGGCCCAGAGAGGGGTTCCCAGGGCAGGGCTGGCTACAGGTCTGGGGGCTGGATCTTGTCCCACTAGGAATCTCTTTGTCCAGGGTAGAACCTGGGCCAGAGAGCACAGAGACCCACGGATCTGAGTATGTATCTATGTGTGTGTACCTGTGTCTGTCCATACAACACAAATATGGACACACACAGGTGCACACACAGACATACACTCCAATAGGCAGACAGACACCTTCCTAACCTATCTAGAGACAAAACAAACCCACAGCCCCAGTTCCCTGCCCTGGCAATTCGGATCCCAGGCCTGCCAGGCCAGGTCTTTATTATTATTATTATTTAGGCAGAGTTTCGCTCTTGTTGCCCAGGCTGGAGTCTATGGCGCAGTCTCGGCTCATCGCAACCTCCAGCTCCTGGGTTCAAGCGATTCTCCTGCCTCAGCCTCCCAAGTAGCTGGGATTACAGGCATGCGCCACCATGCCTGGCTAATTTTGTATTTTTAGTAAAGATGGGTTTCTTCATGTTGGTCAGGCTGGTCTTGAACTCCCTAACTCAGGTGATCCGCCTGCCTTGGCCTCCCCAAGTGCTGAGATTACAGGCGTGAGCCACCGCGCCCAGCCTATTATTATTATTATTATTGAGACGGATTCTCATTCTGTTGCCCAGGCTGGAGTGCAGTAGCACAATCTTGGCTCACTGCAGCCTCCATCTCCCAGGTTCAAGCAATTCCCCTGCCTCAGCCTCCCCAGCAGTAGGGACTAAAGGTGTGCGCTGCCATGCCCAGCTAATTTTTGTATTTTTAGTAGAGATGGGGTTTCACCATGTTGGATAGGATGGTCTTGATCTCCTGACCTCGTGATCCACCGCCTTGGCCTCCCAAAGTGCTGGGATTACCAGAGTGAGCCATCATGCCCGGCCAGGTCTTTATTATTATTATTATTATTTTGAGACAGAGTCTTGCTCTGTTGCCCAGGCTGGAGTGCAGTGGCATGATTTCAGCTCACTGCAACCTCCATCTCCTGGGTTCAAGTGATTCTCCTGACTTTCTCCAGAGTAGCTGGGATTACAGGTGCGCTCCCCACGCCTGGCTAATTTTTGTATTTTTAGTAGAGACAGGGTTTTGCCATATTGGTCAGGCTAGTCTTGAACTCCTGACCTCAGATGATTTGCCCGCCTCAGCCTCCCAAAGTGCTGATTACGGGTGTGAGCCACCTCGCCCAGCCTATTATTTTTTTCTTTTTCTTTTTTTTTTTTTTTTTTGAGATGGAGTCTCACTCTGTTGCCCAGGCTGGAGTGCAGTGGTGCAATCTCGGCTCACTGCAACCTCTGCCTCCCAGGTTCAAGTGATTCTCCTGCCTTAGCCTCCTGAGTAGCTGGGATTACAGGCACCTACCACTACGTCCGGCTAATTTTTTCTTTCTTTCTTTTTTTTGAGACAGGGTCTTGCTCTGTTGCTCAGGCTGGAGTGCAGTGGCACAATCTCAGATCACTGCAAGCTCCGCCTCCCGGGATCACGCCATTCTCTTTTTTTTTTATTTTTCAGTAGAGACGGGGTTTCACCGTGTTAGCCAGGATGGTCTCGATCTCCTGACCTCGTGATCCGCCCGCCTCGGCCTCCCAAAGTGCTGGGATTACAGGCTTGAGCCACCGCGCCCGGCCACTAATTCGTTTTCAATAGAGACGGGGTTTCACCATGTTGGTCAGGCTGGTCTCAAACTCCTGACCTCAAATGCCTGCTTCAGCCTTCCAAAGTGCTGGGATTACAGGCAAGAGCCACCGCGCGACCAGCAGGCCACCTCTCTTGGCGATGAGGACAGCCTCCCCTATGGCCTTCATGCCCCAGGGCCCAGTTGGAGGCAGAGCCAGGTGAGTAAGGAGGGTAGAAAAGGAGTAACGCATGCCCACTGGCCAGGCAGACAAACTGAGGCTAGAGACCACCCACACAAGCAACCTTTTGTCGCATTGGCCTTTATTTTTTATTTTTATTTTTTGAGACTGGAGTCTCACTCTGTCTCCCAGGCTGGAGTGCAGTGGCACAATCTCAGCTCACTGCAACCTCTGCCTCCCGGGTTCAAGCGATTCTCATGTCTCAGCCTCCTGAGTAGCTGGGATTACAGGTGCACACCACCACACCCAGTTAATTTTTGTATTTTTGGTACAGATGGGGTTTCACCATTTCGGCCAGGCTGGTCTTGAACTCCTGACCTCAAGTGAGCTGCCTGCCTCGGCCTCCCAAGGTGCTGGGATTACATGCATGAGCCACCACACCCAGCCCGGCATTCACCTTTAATACCGAGTATCCATTCTATATTAGGCTGTGTCAGCAGGCTCAGCATAGGCAATGTCCCTGACCTTAAGGGTCTATGGTCCACTCCATCATTCAGGTAGATTCAGAGTCTACAATAAAGGAATAAAGTCTGGGGGTGGGGCACTTCCTGAAGTCTTTGCCCTGGGGGAAGGGAGTACCACGCAGAGGGCATAGCACGTGCAAAGACCCAGAGGTAGGATTAGTCCTGCAACTGGGAGGCCAAATCAGAGAGAGGGAGGGGAAGGTCAGGGAAAGGAGGGTGTGAGCTCCATCCAGACAGAGGTGGGGAGCTGGAGGGGTGCATGCAGAGGCTGTAGGTCAGATCCAGAAGTCCTAAGGATCCCTTGTGAGTATTGGTGGGGTGGGTCCATCTCTCCTCCCTCACACCCCCTTCCCAGCCAGTCTTAATAGTGGCCCATTAAGCCCTAACAGCCATGATAGAGGTAACAAGCAGGTAACAATTATAGCCGGCATTCCTGCCTCATCAGCCCAGCCCCTGGAGTTGGGCACCCTCGCCCAGGACATCATAGCCCTGGCAGACCTGGGGTTAAAACGTAGGCGGCGGAAAGAAGGGGCTACGCAGGGGCCTGGACTCCCAGGTTCTAGGGTTCTAAGGGTGGATGAGAGCTCAGGCCTAGTCACAGCCCTGGCCCTGCTGTGACTCCTAGCTAACTCTCGGGGGATGGCCACTCCACCTCTCTGAGCCCAGTTTCCCATCTGTAAAGGCAGGAAGTCGGACTCCTGATTCTACAACGCACTCAGTGAAAACGATCAGGATCCAAGCGCTTCCAGCAACTTCTGGCGACCCTCCTCTCCCCTCCCCGGTCTCTCCCTGAGCAATCACACGCGGGGTGGAAGGAGGGAGGGTGGGGAACGCAGACCTGCCCCACACCCCCGGCGAGCCCCCGGACACAGCCCCACCAGGCCTCCAGCCCCGAGTCCGCACAAAGCCCCTCCAGAAAGCGCGCTAGGGGAGGCGCTGGCAGCACAGCAGAGCAGGAGGCGCCAAGGAGTTATTTATCCATGCGGGACCCCATCCCCCTCCAGTCCCCGGAGGCCGGCACCGCCCCCGCCCCCGCCCGGCCGGGGCCCCACGCGCGGACACGGGGCGGGGTTTCGGGGAGGGCAGGCGCCTGGTGGCCCGGGCCCATCACGCCACCCGGGACGTGCCTTGGCGGAGGCGGCGCCGGGGAGATCGGTCGTACACAGCGGTCCCGAGGCTGGGTGACCCGGCCCGGGCGCGCGGCCCGCCCCCATGACGTCAACCCACAAGGCAGCGCGCTGTTGTGCCGTTTACCGCGCGTCGCCGCGGCAACGACTGCCGGGCGGGCGTCGGTGGCTTGGCCCCGCCCCTCGATGCAAATGAGCGACGTCACCCGCACCCAATGGCGAACGGGGGCGGTGAGCTCATCGCGCCGAGCCGAGGCTATAAGAGGGCGCACTAGCGGCGCGGCGCAGGAGCCGCCGCCAGCGGAGGGCCGGGCGCAGCGGCCGCGGCCGGGGCGGGCGCAGGGCCGAGCGGACGGGGGGGGCGCGGGCCCCCCGGGAGGCCGCGGCCACTCCCCCCCGGGCCGGCGCGGCGGGGGAGGCGGAGGATGGAAACACCCTTCTACGGCGATGAGGCGCTGAGCGGCCTGGGCGGCGGCGCCAGTGGCAGCGGCGGCAGCTTCGCGTCCCCGGGCCGCCTGTTCTCCGGGGCGCCCCCGACGGCCGCGGCCGGCAGCATGATGAAGAAGGACGCGCTGACGCTCAGCCTGAGTGAGCAGGTGGCGGCGGCGCTGAAGCCTGCGGCCGCACCGCCTCCAACCCCCCTGCGCGCCGACGGCGCCCCCAGCGCGGCACCCCCCGACGGCCTGCTCGCCTCTCCCGACCTGGGGCTGCTGAAGCTGGCCTCCCCCGAGCTCGAGCGCCTCATCATCCAGTCCAACGGGCTGGTCACCACCACGCCAACGAGCACACAGTTCATCTACCCGAAGGTGGCGGCCAGCGAGGAGCAGGAGTTCGCCGAGGGCTTCGTCAAGGCCCTGGAGGATTTACACAAGCAGAACCAGCTTGGTGCGGGCGCGGCCGCCGCTGCCGCCGCCGCCGCCGCCGCCGGGGGGCCCTCGGGCACGGCCACGGGCTCCGCGCCCCCCGGCGAGCTGGCCCAGGCGGCGGCCGCGCCCGAGGCGCCCGTCTACGCGAACCTGAGTAGCTACGCGGGCGGCGCCGGGGGCGCGGGGGGCGCCGCGACGGTCGCCTTCGCTGCCGAACCCGTGCCCTTCCCGCCGCCGCCACCCCCGGGTGCGTTGGGGCCGCCGCGCCTGGCTGCGCTCAAGGACGAGCCGCAGACGGTGCCCGACGTGCCGAGCTTCGGCGAGAGCCCGCCGCTGTCGCCCATCGACATGGACACGCAGGAGCGCATCAAGGCGGAGCGCAAGCGGCTGCGCAACCGCATCGCCGCCTCCAAGTGCCGCAAGCGCAAGCTGGAGCGCATCTCGCGCCTGGAGGAGAAAGTGAAGACCCTTAAGAGCCAGAACACGGAGCTGGCGTCCACGGCGAGCCTGCTGCGCGAGCAGGTGGCGCAGCTCAAGCAGAAAGTCCTCAGCCACGTCAACAGCGGCTGCCAGCTGCTGCCCCAGCACCAGGTGCCCGCGTACTGAGTCCGCGCGCGGGGCGCATGCGCGGCCACCCTCCCCGAGGGGCGGGCTCGCGGGGGGGTGTCGTGGGCGTCCCGGACTTGGAGAGGGTGCCGCCCTGGGGACCCCCCCTTCCCCCGAGTGTGCCGAGGAACTCAGAGAGGGCGCGGCCCCCGGGGATCCCCCCCGAGGGTGCCCAGGACTCGGAAGGGGCGCCCCGGACTCGACAAGCTGGACCCCCTGCTCCCGGGGGGGCGAGCGCATGACCCCCCGCCCTCGCGCTGCCTCTGTCCCCCGCGCGGCCGCCCTGTGTTGCACAAACCCGCGCGTCTCGGCTGCCACCTTGTACGCCGCGCAGCGGAAGGGGGCTCCGAGGGGGCGCAGCCTCAAACCCTGCCTTTCCTTTCCTTTTACTTTTTTTTTTTTTCATTTGGAAGAGAGAAGAACAGAGTGTTCGATTCTGCCCTATTTATGTTTCTACTCGGGAACAAACGTTGGTTGTGTGTGTGTGTGTTTTCTTGTGTTGGTTTTTTAAAGAAATGGGAAGAAGAAAAAAATTCTCCGCCCCTTTCCTCGATCTCGCTTCCCCCTTCGGTTCTTTCGACCGGTCCCCCCTCCCTTTTCTGTTTTGTTTTGTTTTGCTACGAGTCCACATTCCTGTTTGTAATCCTTGGTTCGCCCGGTTTTCTGTTTTCAGTAAAGTCTCGTTACGCCAGCTCGGCTCTCCGCCTCCTTCTTCCCCCGCCGGGGCCTGGCGGGCTGGGCGGGGCCTGGCCCGCTTCCCCCCCACACCCCCGCCTCTCTCTCCTCTCTCTGCCCCCAGCTCCTCCCCTTGTTGGGAGCGAGCTGAGTGCGGACGTCCGAGACGGGCCCGCACATCTGGCGCGCAGCGAGCGCCCTCTAGACGCGCCTGGGCGCGGGGCCGGCTGATGTCCAGGTTGGGGAAGGGTCTTGGGGTCTTTGACCTGCGTTTGGAACTAGCTAATGCCCCATTGCCTTTCGGGAAGGAGAGATTTCGAGGTGGAAAGGGCACAGCCCCAGCCCAAGGCAGGAAGGAAGAGGCAGATACTTACTGAACTTTTTAATCTTTTGGGCTTTGGTTTGCCTGTCTGTAAAATGGGGACAACAGTAAAAAAACTTGCCCCATAAAGTTGTGATGATTAAGAGCGTTTATGTTTACAGAGCATTGCTTGGCTTACAGTGTAAGCTTTTATTCTCGTTTGGTGGATGGACCCAGTACCAGGAGGAAGGTGGCACAGGTGGGATCTGACTGACCCAAGAGGTCTGCCTCCAGGACTGGGATTTTCCAAATAGCTCCCTGAAGTTCGCTCCTCCTCCTCCCAACATTCTACTCCCCACTTTGAGGAAACCTAAGGTTCAGAGAGGTTGAGCAACTGCCTTGACACCACACAGCCTTTTAAGGAGACTGTGCAGAGACGCTCCAACGTTGGACTCCTCACTTCCAGAGCCTTGATCCAAGTTTCCTGCTTCTCCTGCCTGCTCTGCCCTTTGCTGTTAAGACCCTGCCCCTTGGGCTTCCGACTCATTGGGGGCCCTGAGGGTTGTGAATATTAGTGGCCGAGGTCACACAGCAAGTAGGGCTGGTGGCCATGTGTACCTAGCCAGCCCTGTTAGGGAGGGCCACTGAATTGTACCCATTTTACAGATGAAGAAACTTGCAGAGAATGGCCGCTGTCCCTTGTCATGGAGAAAGGCCTTGCCACCAAGTTATGTTGGGGTTGGTTTGCTTGAGACAGAGTCTTGCTGTCACCCAGACTGGAGTGCCGTGGCGCCATCTCGGCTCACTGGAAGCTCCGCCTCCCAGGTTTATGCCATTCTCCTGCCTCAGCCTCCTGAGTAGCTGGGACTACAGGTGCCTGCCACCATGCCTGGCTAATTTTTTGTATTTTTAGTAGAGACGGGGTTTCACCGTGTTAGCCAGGATGGTCTCGATCTCCTGACCTCGTTATCCACTGCCTCGGCCTCCCGAAGTGCTGAGATTTCAGGCATGAGCTACTGTGCCAGGCCAACACCCCTGTTAAATGGCAGAGCAGAGATTCAAACCCAGACGTCTTGCCTGCCCGCAAGTGGTCTAAGGCAAGAGGCCTCTGAGGAGCCCTGCAGAGAGGTACTTTCTTTTTCTTTTCTTTCTCTTTTCTTTTTTTGAGACTGAGTCTTCCTCTGTTTTGCCCAGGCTGGAAATAGCCTGATCTTAGCTTACCGCAACCTCTGCCTCCCAGGTTCAAATGATTCTTTTGCCTCAGCCTCTTGATTAGCTGGGATGACAGGCGCCCGCCACCATGCCCAGCTAAATTTTTTTATTGTATTTTTAGTAGAGACAGGGTTTCACCATGTTGCCCAGGCTGGTCTTGAACTCCTGACCTCAGGTGATCCACCCACCTCAGCTTCCCAAAGTGCTGGGATTACAGGCGTTGAGCCACTGTGTCCTACAAGGTTTTTTTTTTTTTCTTTACCAGATGAGGTCTTGCTCTGTTGCCCCGGCCAGAGTGCAGTGGCGAGACAACAGCTCACTGCAGCCTTGACCTCCCAGGTTCAACTGATCCTCCTGCCTCACCTCAGCTTCCCAAGTAGGTGGGACCACAGGTGCATGCCACCATGCCCTGCTAATTTTTAAATAATTTTTTTGTAGAGATGGGATCTATGTTGCCCAGGCTGGTTTTAAACTCCTGTGCTCAAGTGATCCTCCAACCTTGGTCTCTCAAAATGCTGGGACTATAGGTGTGAGCCACTGCTCTTTTTTGTTTGTTTGTTTGTTTTGTTTTCAGACAGGGTCTCACTCTGTCACTCAGGCTGGAGTGCAGTGGTGTAATCTCGGCTCACTGTAGCCTCCGCCTCCTGGGTTCAAGCGACTCTCCTGCCTCAGCCACCAAAGTAGCTGGGACTACAGGCATTTGCCATCACGCCTGGCTAATTTTTGAATTATTAGTAGAGACAGGGTTTTGCCATATTGGTCAGGCTGGTCTCAACCTCCTGGGCTCAAGCGATCTGCCCGCCTTGGCCTCCCAAAGTGCTGGGATTATAGACGTGAGCCACCGCGCCCAGCCCCCCCAGCATTCATTGACACCTAGTTGATGCATACTCCCTGGAGGCCAGCACTCTAGTCTGATAGGGAAGTCAGGCAGGCATGAGCTGTGATGCGAAGGACTTTTTCTAAATCACAGATCTGACTCCCTACTTGAAAACTTTCTGGGAAAAGTCCTGACTGTACCAGTCCCTGGGCTGGCCCAGTGTCTCCTTTCAGGAACTTCTCCAGCCAAATTCCCAGTATCTTGCCCTGCTGACCTCAGGGTCTTTGCATGGCTGCAGCTGTAGTTCTGTGCCAGCTACTCTTCCCCCAGTCATCCAGCCGAGCGCCACCTCCCAGCCTCAGCTGCACAGTCCTCGGAAACCTGTCCCCAGTAGCCCTCAGGCTGGGCCAGCACCTTTCTGGGCTCCCACAGCCTCCAATTGCACTGAGAACTCCCAGTTTGTGTTTAGCTCGTTGACAGCACAGAAGGGAACTGTTCTGATGAAACATCCAAAGGATGAGCCGGGCGCAGTGGCTCACGCCTGTAATCCCAGCACTTTGGGAGGCCGCAGCCCGCGGATCATTGGGGTCAGGAGTTTGAGACCAGCCTGACCAATATGGCAAAACCCTGTCTCTACTAAAACTACAAAAATCAGCTGGGCGTGGTAGCATGCACCTGTAGTCCCAGCTACTCAGGAGGCTGAGGCACAAGAATCGCTTGAACCTGGGGAGGTGGGGGTTGCAGTGAGCCGAGATCGCACCACTGCACTTCAGCCTGGGCAACAGACAGACAGACAACAGACTCCATCTCAAAAAACAAAAAACAGACAAAGGATTTAAACCCCATCCAACTGCCATCTGACATGTCCCTGATTTTGTCCAAAGTCACACCCACAGTATAGAGAAGATTTTGGAGAGGGTGGTCTCTGCAGGGGGAGGCCAGGCACCCCTGCTGGTTCTTGTCCTGGCAACCCCCAGCGGCTCCCCAGGGAAGCCAGGCGGAGGCTTCTGGGCCAGGCTGGCTTTGGCTGGAGCCAGCTGCACTGAGTCCAAGGTGCGTGTCAGCCTCGGCCCAGCCAGCGGTGACTCATGCTGGGCCCCAGCCCAGCCCCAGGAGGTGACCCAGGACAGCGGCCTGACTTCCCCTTACAGGGCTGTGGCTCAGGGTCAGTGCCCACTTTTGCCAGGCCCGGTGGTGATCCCAAGAGACATCAAGTCCAGTCCCACCCCAAGGAGCCCGCAGTCTCAGAGCCAGACCCCAGACATCGGTCAGAACCCTGACTGGCCCGTTGCACCTCCTTTTTGGTCCCTTCCCATCTACGTATTTTATACCCCCAAATTCTTTGAGTTGTTTGTATCCTCAGGCCTGGGGCAAATTCCAGCATGCAGTAGGTGCCCAGAAAATGCCCATGGGATGAAAGACAGACGCTGCCTCTAGGTACATGGAGGGGGAGATTTGGGGTTTCCTCTGTGCTGAGAACCCTTTCTACTCAGGATGAGCAGGTGTAGGTGGCAACTACCATGACCTTTGGCGCTGCCCTGCATCCTGTTCCCCAACCTCTGGCTGTGCCTTCTAGAATCCCCTCCCCCCAAGAGGTGGCAGGGATTGGCCAGAACTTGGCTTTGAGTCACAAAGCTGCTGCGGCACCAGGGCTCCAAGACTGGCGTTTCAGACTGCTGGGTTCAGCTTCAGGGGCAGGTGAGTGGGGCTGGTGGCTTTGGGGGCAGGTGAGTGGGGCTGGTGGAGGGCTTGTGTGCGAGGGTTCATGGGGGACCCTGTCATTCTCCCCTGGCCCCCAGTGCCTTTGGAGCCCTTCTGGGCCTTCTGGGTGACTCCAAACGATGGATCAGTTCCTTGGCCCCTCAGATCAGGGGCTCTAGGGACCTCCAAAGCCTTGATGGTGGATTTGTTCACCCGTGATGGGGGACATCCTGGAAAGCCTGTTATGTCTCTTTATTATTTTTTAAAATAGAGATATGTTGCCCAGGCTGTCTTCAAACTCTTGGGCTCCAGCGATCCTCCCACCTTGGCCCCCCACAGTGCTCGGATGACAGGCAGGAGCCACTGTGCCCAGTCAAGCCTGTTGTGTGTCTTTGGGAACCTGAGGATGGTGATCTTACCTCTTGTGACAGATAGGGAAATTGAGGCTCAGAGGGGTTTACTCAAAATTACAGAGCCAGTCGCTTGGCTTCTATGTCCAGGGGGCCCCTGTTCCTTCTTCTCATCCCCCACAATCTCGTTTCTCACCCCTTCTGGTTGAGTTCCTCTGAAGAGCTGTACCGTTTGGTTGATAAAACCTCAGCCCCTGGAATGGGCCCATTCGGCTCCCAAAGCTGCTGTCTCCAAGTTCTTTTTTTTTTTTTTTTGAGATGGAGTCTCGCTCTATCACCCAGGCTGGAGTGCAGTAGCATGATCTCGGCTCACTGTAACCTCCGCCCTCCCAGGTTCAAGTGAGTCTCCTGCCTCAGTCAGGAGTTCAAGACTAGCCTGACTAATATGGTCAAACCCCATATCTACTAAAAATACAAAAATTAGGCACACCTGTAATCCCAGCACTTTGGGAGGCCGAGGCGGTCAGATCACCTGTGGTCAGGAGTTCGAGACCAGCCTGACCAACATGGAGAAACCCTGTCTCTACTAAAAATACAAAATTAGCCAGGCATGGTGGTGCACGCCTGTAATCCCAGCTACTCAGGAGGCTGAGGCAGAAGAGTCGCTTGAACCCGGAGGCGGAGGTTGCAGAGAGCCAGGATGGTGCCATTACACTCCAGCCTGGGCAACAAAAGCAAAACTCCGTCTCAAAAATAATAATATTATAAATAATAATTAGGCCAGGTGTGGTGGCTCGTGCCTGTAATCCTAGCACTTTGGGAGGCCGAGGCGGGCGGATCACTTGAGGTCAGGGATTCGAGACCAGTCTGGTCAACATGGTGAAACCCCATCTCTACTAAAAATACAAAAGTTAGCCAAGTGTGGCGGGTGCCTGTAATCCTAGCTACTCAGGAAGCTGAGATAGGAGAATCACTTTGAACCGGGGAGGTTGCAGTGAGCCAAGATGGTGACACCACCTCAGGCTGGGCAACAGAGCAAGATTCCGTCTCAAAAAAATAAAAATAATAATAAATAAATATATGTGTGTCAATTATCCATGCGTTGCCTCTTGTCTCCGAATGGACCCTTTCAATATGTGATAAAGGAATTTCTTTCGTTACGTCTCCTTTAAAGCAAGCACAATGCTCGGCTATGTGCAGCGGCTCATGCCTGTAATCCCAGCACTTTGGGAGGCTGAGGTGGGCGGATCACGAGGTCAGGAGATCGAGACCATCCTGGCTAACATGGTGAAACCCCATCTCTACTAAAAATACAAAAAATTAGCTGGGCATGGTGGTGGGTGCCTGTAGTCCCAGCTACTCAGGAGGCTGAGGCAGGAGAATGGCATGAACCCGGGAAGCGGAGCTTGCAGTGACCCGAGATGGTGACAGTGCACTCCAGCCTGGGTGACAGAGCCAGACTTCGTCTCAAAAAAAAAAAAAAAAAAAGGCCGGGCGCAGTGGCTCATGAGCGCCTGTAATCCCAGCACTTTGGGAGGCTGAGGCAGGCAAATCGCCTGAGATCAGGAGTTTGAGACCAGCCTGGCCAACATGGTGAAACCCTGTCCCTCCAAAAAAAAAAAAAAAACAAAAAAAACAAAAATTAGCTGGGTGTGGTGGTTCGTGCCTGTAATCCCAGCTACTTGGGAGGCTGAGGCAGGAGAATCGCTTGAACCTGGGAGGCAGAGGTTCAATGAGCCAACATCGTGCATGCCACTGCACTCCAGCCTGGGTGACAGAGACTCTGTCTAAAAAATCATAAATAATAATAATAAAAGAACAGAGCCCCCACGGTGGCCCACACACATTGAAGGTTTCCCGCCCCCACAACACCTAGGTTTCCAGTGCACATCCACAGCACCAACTGTTGATAACCTGTTCTTACATCTGCACCCTGGAGGGTGGGCCTTTTGCTTGTTCGGCAGCTCCAGACCAGCTCTGGCTTGGTTGATCTAGCAATTATCTCCGTTACATGTTAGGCGGGACCATACTTTCTCCAAGGAAGTCTGAATTCTCTCCAGATTTGCCCCTTTTTTGGGGATTCTCCCTCAGCCCTGAAGTACCACATAGAGTTTCCTTTTTTTTTTTTTTTTTTTTTTGAGACTGAATTTTGCTCAGTCGCCGAGGCTGGAGTGCAATGGTGTGATCTCAGCTCACTGTACCCTCCGCCTACCGGGTTCAACAGATTCTCCCGCGTCAGCCTGCTAAGTAGCTGGGATTACAGGCACTTGACGTCATGCCCGGCTAATTTTTTTTTTAATTTTTAAAAAAATTAATTAATGGCCGGGCGCGGTGGCTCAAGCCTGTAATCCCAGCACTTTGGGAGGCCGAGACGGGCGGATCACGAGGTCAGGAGATCGAGACCATCCTGGCTAACACAGTGAAACCCCGTCTCTACTAAAAAGTACAAAAAACTAGCCGGGCGAGGTGGCGGGCGCCTGTAGTCCCAGCTACACAGGAGGCTGAGGCAGGAGAATGGCGTAAACCCGGGAGGCGGAGCTTGCAGTGAGCTGAGATCGCGCCACTGCACTCCAGCCTGGGCGACAGAGGGAGACTCCGTCTCAAAAAAAAAAAAAAAAATTAATTGATTAATTTTTTTTTTGAGATGGAGTCTCGCTCTGTCGCTCAGGCTGGAGTGCAGTGGCGCCATCTCGGCTCACTGCAAGCTCCGCCTCCCGGGTTCATGCCATTCTCCTGCCTCAGCCTCCCGAGTAGCTGGAACTACAGGCGCCCACCACCACGCCCGGCTAATTTTTTTTGTATTTTTAGTAGAGAAGGAGTTTTACCTTGTTGGCCAGGCTGGTCTTGAACTGCTGACCTCATGTGATCCACCCACCTCGGCCTCCCAAAGTGCTGGGATTACAGGCGTGAATCACCGCGCCTGTTTTTTTCTTTCTTTTTTTTTTTTTTTGAGATGGAGTCTCACTCTGTTGCCCAGGCTGGAGTGCAGTTGCACCATCTTGGCTCACTGCAATCTTCATCTCTCGGGTTCAAGTGATTCTCCTACTTCAGCCTCCCAAGTAGCTGGGATTACAGGTGCATGCCACCGTTCCCGGCTAATTTTTGTATTTTTAGTAGAGACAGGGTTTCACCATGTTGGCCAGGCTGTTCTCAAACTCCTGACCTTGTGATCTGCCCGCCTTGGCCTCCCAAAGTGCTGGGATTACAGGTGTGAGCCACTGTGCCTGGCCTCCCCGTCTACCTTTCATCTTATACTTACTCTTTAATCACCATTTTTTTTTTGAGGCAGGGTGTCAGCCAGGCACTGTGGCTCACACTTGTCATCCCAGCTACTTTGGAGGCTGAGGCATAAGAATCGCTTGAACCCAGGAAGCAGAGGTTGCAGTGAGCCGAGACTGTGACACCGCACTCCAGCCTGGGCAAAAGAGTGGGACTCTTTTTAGAAAAAAAGAGATAGGGGTCTCATCCTGTCACTCAGGCTCGAGTGCAGTGGTGCCATTGTAGCTTACTGCAGTCTCAATCTCCTGGCCTCAAATGATCCTCCTGTCTCAGCCTCCCGAGTAGCTGGGACTACAGGTGCATGTCACAATGCCTAGCTAATTTTTATATTTTTAGTAGAGATGGGTTTTACCATGTTGCCCAGGCTGGTCTGGAATTCCTGGCCTCAAATGATCCACCCACCTCAGCCTTCCAAATTGCTGGGGTTACGGAAGTGAGCCACTGTGCCCGGCCTATTTTTTTTTTTTTTTTTTTTTGAGACAGGGTTTTGCTCTTGTTGCCCCAGATGGAATTCAATGGCACGATCTCAGCTCACTGAAATCTCTGCCTCCAGAGTTCAAGATATTCTCCTGCCTCAGCCTCCTGAGTAGCTGGAATTGCAGGCGTCAACCACTATGCCCGGCTAATTTCTTGTATTTTTAGTAGAGACAGGATTTCACCATCTTGGCCAGGCTGATCTCAAACTCCTGACCTCAGGTGATCCACCCTCCACGGCCTCCCAAAGTGCTGGAATTACAGGCATGAACCGCACCCGGCCAGTGTTTTTTTTTGTTTGTTTGTTTGTTTTGTTTTGTTTTAAGAGACAGTTCTTGCTTAGTTTCCCAGGCTGGTCTCAAACTCCTGTCCTCAAGTGATCCTCCCATTTTGGCCTCCCAAAGTGCTGGGATTGCAGGCAACAACCACTGTGCTCAGCCTGGACACCATTTCTGATGCCTGGATATCATGCCCTTGTATGATTAATTTAAGCCTTTCTCCATTGATAATTTTGGTTTCTTCCAGTTTTTCCTCTGCTAAACAATACAATGTTAAACATGCTTGGGCATACTTCTGTATATGTTTGTAGCAGAACCTCTGCTAATCACTGTTTTGGTTATTTCCAGTTGTTTTGTTTGATTTCTAGCTACAAAATAACACTGGAATAAATTTCCTCATCCTTGCAGTTTTCTTTTTTCTTTTTTTTTTTTTTTTTTAGAATTTAGCGTTTTTGCTTTTAACATTTCTTTTTGTGTTGGTCTTGAGGACAGAGCCAGCCCAGGGCAGTGTTGCTGCATATTGCATGGATGAAAGGCTGAAGGCTGCCTCCTCTTGCAGGCTGGCTTCTGAGATTGCACCTTCTTCTCCTGCTACTCCTCCAAATCTATGACCCTTCAAGGTAAGAAGATGGTTCATGGGCAAGGGGTCTGGCTAGTCCAACCTGAAGAGTGGGGCGTCTGCCAAACAAGTGTGCTGTGCTCCAGGCTATGCATCAGGGTGACCTGACAGTGTCCCAGCTCTCTCTGCATCCTAGTTACCTCTGAAAGCCACAGTCACCACTTTTTCTTCCTCTTTCCATCCTTCTGTATGCCGTTTACCTAGCCATCCCCTAATCCACCCACCCACCCATCCACCCATCAGTCTACCTCCTACTGGGTTCTCTCTTCACCAGTCTCTCCAGCTCTCTTTAATTTCCTTCCTTCCCTTCCTTCCTTCCTTCCTTCCTTCCTTCCTTCCTTCCTTCCTTCCTTCCTTCCTTCCTTCCTCCCCTCCCCTCCCCTCCCCTCCCCTCCCCTCCCCTCCCTCCTTCCTTTTATTTGAGATGGAGTTTCACTCTTATTGCCCAGGCTGGAGTGTGATGGTGCAATCTTGGCTCACTGCAACCTTCTGCCTCAGCCTCCTGAGTAGCTGGGATTACAGGCATGCACCGTCACGCCTGGTTACTTTTTTGTATTTTTTTGTAGAGATAGGGTTTCGCCATGTTGGTCAGGCTGGTCTTGAACTCTTGACCTCAGGTTATCCACCTGCCGCGGCCTTCCAAAGTGTTGGGATTACAGGCGTGAGCCACTGTGCCTGGCCTTCTTTAATTTCACATTCATTTATCTACTCATCTTACATCTATCTACCCACTCACTCATTCATTCATTCATCCTTCCTTACATTTATCCCTCCTGCTACCCATCCACCATCCATCATTCATCCAGTCATCTATGTATCCATTCATCCTCCCACCCTCCCATCATTCCATCTTTCCATCTACCCATCTACCTACCCATCTATCCATCCATCCATGCAAGCATCCATCCATCCACTCATGCATCCACCCATTCATCTGTTCATGCATCCACATAGTCCTTCCTCCCTCTATCCATTGATCAATCAGTCCCTCCATCTATCCATCCATCCATCTACCCATCCATCCACCTATCTATTCACCAGTCCATTTACATATCTATCCACCCATCTGCCCATCCATCCATCCATTCATCCAGCACCCCTGCATCCATCCATTCATCTATGTGTCTGTCCATCCCTCCATCCAACTATCATTCCATCTAACCATCCATCTATCCATCCAGCCACCTATTCCTCCCTCTCTCCATCCATCTACTTACCTGTTCTTCCCTCCCTCCCTCTATCCGTTTATCCATCCACCCATCTATTCATCAATTGATTCGCCTATCCCTCCATCCATTCATCTGCTCCTTCACTCATCTGCTCATCCATCCATCCATCCATCCATCCATCCATCCACCCACCCACTACGTGTCCATTTTTCTGTTAATCTGTCTTTTTTTTTTTTTTTTTTTTTTCCGGGACGGAGTCTCGCTCTGTCATCCAGGCTAGACTGCAGTGGCACGATCTCGGCCTCAACCTCCCAAGTAGCTGGGACTACAGGCATCTCTCACCACACCTGGCTAATTTTTTGTATTTTTAGAAGAGATGGGGCTAGGTGTGGTGGCTCACGCCTGTAATCCCAGCACTTTGGGAGGCTGAGGCGGAGGGATCACAAGGTCAGGAGATCAAGAGCATCCTGGCTAACACGGTGAAACCCCATCTCTACTAAAAATACAAAAAATTAGCCTGGTGTGGTGGCGGGCGCCTATAGTCCCAGCTGCTTGGGAGGCTGAGGCAGGAGAATGGCATGAACCCGGGAGGCGGAGCTTGCAGTGAGCCAGGATGGTACCACTGTACTCCAGCCTGGGCGACAGAGCAAGACACTCCGTCTCAAAAAAAAAAAAAAGAAATGGGGTTTCACCATGTTAGCCAGGATGGTCTCGATCTCCTGACCTCGTGATCCACCCACCTCGGCCTCCCAAAGTGCTGGGATTACAGGCATAAGCCAGCGCGCCCAGTCTTTTTTTTTTTTTTTTTGAGACAGAGTCTTGCTCTTGTTGCCCAGGCTGGAGTGTAATGCCATGATCTTGGCTTACTGCAGCCTCCTCCTCCCGGCTTCAAGCGATTCTCCTGCCTCAGTCTTCCGAGTAGCTGGGACGACAGGCGCATGCCACCATACCTGGCTCCTTTTGTTTTCTTTTTTTTTTTTTTTTGAGACAGAGTCTTGCTCTGTCACCCAGGCTGGAGTGAGGTGGCGTGATCTCGGCTCACTGCAACCTCCACCTATCAGGTTCAAACAATTCTCCTCCCTCAGCCTCCTGAGTAACTGGGATTACAGGCACGTGCCACCATGCTGAGCTGATTTTTTTATTTTTAGTAGAGATGGGGTTTCACCATGTTGGCCAGGCTGCTCTCGAACTCCTGAGCTTGTGATCCACTCACCTGGACCTCCCAAAGTGTTGGGATTACAGGTGTGAGCCACTGTGCCCGGCCTACTTTTCTGTATTTTTAGTAGAGACAGGGTTTCACCATGTTGGCCCGGCTGGCCTCGAACTCCTGACCCCAAGCAATCTGCCCACCTTGGCCTCCCAAAGTGCTAGAATGACAGATGTGAGCCACCCCCCCGGCCAATTTGCCTTTAAGACTTTATTCATCAACTTAATTTACCTATTCATCCAAACCTTCATCTGTTTCTCCAACCCATCTACCATTCACTCATCGACTGATTCATCCTTTCAGTATCTAGTCCTATATCTATCTGTCCATCCAACTTCCAATCCACTCACCATTTATCAGTCAAGATGCCCGCCCACCCACTACCTACCCATTCGCAGCTTAGAACCAAGACCTATGACTGAGATGGGACACAATAATGACTCTGCCTTCTGGGATTCACAGTCAATGGGAGAGGCAAATAATCTCCCCCACCACACTTCTCTATCCTTTTCTCACACACACACACACACGCACACACACACACAGACACGCACACACACACGCAAACGCACACGCGCACGCACACGCGCACACACACGCACACACGCACGCACACACGCACGCGCACACACACACACAGAGGCAAACAGGAAATTTCCAAAACATTGTGATGAGTGCTAAACCCAGGGTACATCCAAGATAAAGTTTGAAAAGCAGGCCGAGCGCAGTGGCTCACACCTGTAATCCCAGCACTTTGGGAGGCCGAGGCAGGCGGATCACCTGAGGTCAGGAGTTTGAGACCAGCCTGGCCAACACGGTGAAACCCCGTCTCTACTAAAAATACAGAAAAGTAGCCAGGCATGGTGGCACACACCTGTAATTCCAGCTACTCGGGAGGCTGAGGCAGGAGAATCACTTGAAACCGGGAGGTGGAGGTTGCGGTGAGCCAAGATCACACCATTGCACTCCAGCCTGGGCAACAAGAGCAAAACTCTGTCTCAAAAACAAACAAAAAACAAAAAGAAAGAAAAAAGAAAAGCAGTTAAGTGGTCCGGCATTCAGGTGTCATGCACTGTGTGCCAGGATGAAGTGGCCATAGGATGACCTCTTGTCTGCAGGACCTGCTACACACTGACCACCCCCTGCCGCCCCCACAGGCAGAGCTGACCTGTCCAGTAATCAAGGCAATGCAGCCGGCCACCCAGCTACAGTTCACGAACCACTTGTCACCCAATAGGCAGTGCATCCTCCAGCCCCCGCCCACCCCTAGTCTCCCGGACAAAATGGAGAAAGCGCCTCCACAGCCCCAGCACGAGGGCCTCAAGTCCGAGGAGCATCTTCCGCAACAGCCTGCTGAAGCCAAGACAGTGTCCCGCCACATCCCACGCCTCCGGGCTGTGGTCGAGAGCCAGGCCTTCAAGAACATCCTGGTAGATGAGATGGACATGATGCACGCCCGCGCAGCCACACTCATCCAAGCCAACTGGAGGGGCTATCGGCTCCGGCAGAAGCTGATTTCCCAGATGACGGCGGCCAAGGCCATCCAGGAGGCATGGCGGCGCTTCAACAAGAGACACATCCTGCACTCCAGCAAGTTGTTGGTGAAGAAAGTGAGGGTGGAGGACGGGAACATCCCTTATCACGCCCCGCAGCAGGTGCGCTTCCAGCATCCGGAAGAGAACTGCCTTCTGTCCCCGCCCGTCATGGTGAACAAGGAGACCCAGTTTCCTTCCCATGACAATCTGGTCCTCTGCAGACCCCAGTCATCCCCCCTCCTGAAGCCTCCAGCAGCTCAGGGTACCCCAGAACTCTGCGTGCAGGCTCCTCATGCTGCTGGAGTCCGGGGGGTGGCCTTCCTGCCACACCAGACGGTCACCATCAGATTTCCCTGCCCAGTGAGTCTGGATGCAAAATGCCAGTCATGCTTGCTGACCAGAACCATCAGAAGCACCTGCCTCGTCCACATAGAGGGTGACTCAGTGAAAACCAAACGTGTAACTGCCCGGACCAACAAAGCCGGGGTTCCAGAGACACCATTGTCCAGAAGGTATGACAAGGAAGTTATGGGACCATCCAGAGCCCAAACTCAGGGCCCTGTGGAAGCAGAGACCCCCAAAGCCCCTTTCCAGATATGCCCAGGGCCTGTGATCACCAAGACCTTACTCCAGACATATCCGGTGGTCTCCATGACCCTGCCGCAGACATATTCAGCATCCACGACGGCCACCACTCCACACAAGACTAGCCCTGTTCCCAAAATAACAATAACCAAGACCCCAGCCCAGATGTATCCGGGGCCCACAGTCATGACCAAAACTGCACCTCACACATGCCCCATGCCCACGATGACCAAGATCCAGGTGCACTCCACAGCTTCCAGAACTGGCACCCCATGGCAGACATGCTGTGCAACCATCACGGCAAAGCACCAACCTCAGGTTTCCCTTCTAGCCTCCATCATGAAGAGCCCACCCCAGGTATGCCCAGGGCCTGCGATGGCAAAGACCCCACCCCAGACGCACCCGGTCGCCACCCCAGCCAAAAACCCAGTGCAAACGTGTCTGGCAGCCACCATGTCCAAGACTTCATCCCAGATGAGCCCAGTTGGGTTGACCAAGCCCTCGCCCCAGACTCGCCTGGCAGCCATGATAACCAAGACCCCAGCCCAGTTACGCTCAGTGGCCACCATCCTCAAGACCCTGTGTCTGGCCTCTCCAACAGTGGCAAATGTCAAGGCTCCACCCCAAGTGGCGGTACGAGGCTCCATCCATGACAACCCACCCAAGGCCAAGGCCACCATGAATATGAAGCAGGCTGCAGAGGCGGTGAAAGCCTCATCCCCCTCCTATTTGTCTGAGGGGAAGATCAGGTACCTGGCCCAATCACGTCTGGGAACTGGGGTCCCTAGGGCTCCAGCTAAGCTTCCTTTGGAAGCTGAGAAAATCAAGACTGGCCCCCAGAAACCGGTGAAAACAGACATGGCATTGAAGACCAGTGTGGCAGTGGAAGTGGCTGGGGCTCCATCCTGGACAAAAGTTGCTGAGGAAGGGGACAAGCCATCTCACCTGTATGTGCCTGTAGACATGGCTGTCACCCTGCCCCGGGGACAGCCAGCTGCCCCACTGACCAACGCCTCATCCCAGAGACATCCACCTTGCCTGTCCCAGAGACCACTGGCCACCCCGCTGACCAAGGCCTCATCTCAGGGACATCTGCCCATCGAGCTGACCAAGACCCCATCCCTGGCCCATCTGGTCACCTGTCTGAGCAAGATGCATTCCCAGGCACATCTGGCCACAGGTGCCATGAAGGTCCAATCCCAAGCGCCTCTGGCCACCTGTCTGACCAAGACGCAGTCCCCGGGGCAGCCGATCATAACCAAGCGCCTCATCCCAGCTCACCAGGCTGCTGATCTCAGCAGCAACACCCATTCCCAGGTGCTCCTAACAGGGTCCAAGGTGTCCAACCAGGCCTGCCAGCACCTCGGTGGCCTGAGTGCCCCACCCTGGGCCAAGCCAGAGGACAGACGGACTCAGCCACAGCCCCACAGACACGTGCCGGGGAAGACCACTCAGGGGGGACCATGCCCGGCAGCCTGTGAGGTCCAGGGTACGCTGGTGCCGCTGATGGCACCCACCGGACATTCCACATGCTATGTTGAGTCCTGGGGAGACAGCGGAGCCACGCGTGCCCAGCCATCAATGCCCAGCCAGGTGGTGCCCTGCCAGGAGGACACGGTAGGCTCCCTGCTGGCCTCCCTGTGTGCTGAAGTAGCTGGTGTGCTGGCATCCCAGGAGGATCTCCGCACTCTGTTGGCCAAAGCCCTCTCCCAGGGAGAAGTCCGGGCAGCTCTGAACCAGGCCCTGTCCAAGGAGGTCCTGGGTGCCACTGTCGCCAGAGCCCTGCCCCAGAGCATGCTGAGCATGGCGCTGGTGAAGGCGCTGTCCTGGAGTGAGCTGCGCCTGACCCTGTCCCGAGCCCTGTCCCAGGGCGAGCTGCGGGCAGAACTCACCAAGGTCATGCAGGGTAAATTGGCCGAGGTGCTTAGCAAGGCTTTGACGGAGGAGGAGCGGGCAGCTCTGAGCCAGGCCTTGTGTCAGGGCGAGTTGGGCGCTCTCCTGAGCCAGTCTTGGTGTCGGGTGGCCCTGAGGACTGGAACCACCCTCCCCAAGGCCACCTCGAAATCAACAGGAAGCGGGGTGACTAAGACGCTGGCCCCGGCAGAGGTGGCCTGCAGGAGGAGTCCGTCGGCCGCGTGGGGGCCCTCCCTGGGCCCTGTGAGACCACAGACCAGCAAGGTCAGGGATTCCCAGGTTGGGATCTGGGGATGCTTTACCATGGGCCAACCTGCCAGGCCCTTGGAGGAGATGGGGGACGGTGCCGTCTTGTGGGGGTCACCCTGCTTATCGGTGGTCACTGTGGGAGCCTCTGTGATGGGTAGCGTCATCACCAGCATGTACCAGGGCTCCCTGATCACTGGCCTGTATCCCATGCTGTCCCGGGAGTTGGAGCCCAGCAGGGACTTCTCCTCAAACCTGGATTTGAGCCCCAAGTTCCAAAAGGAAAATGCACGCCCGACCCTAGAGCCTGGCACATTGGCATCAGATTTTAATCCCGAGGGGAGTGGGGAGGGTCCCAGTTTGCTCAAGCCGTCCCACGTGCAGCCAACCCCGAGTCTGTGGCAGCCTCTCGTTGCCAGTGGTGTGGGCCCAAGCATGGACCAGCCCTCCATGACCTGTGGCACGGCCCCGAGCTGCCACAAGCCACATGTGGTCAGCAGGGTGGCCTCGGGTAGGCTTCCGTGCAGCGTGGGCGGTGGGAGGGCTGCCCATGTTCACCAGCCTTACCCCACCTGTGGGAGCCTGACTTGGTGTCAGTCCTCAGGGGTTAGCAGGGCACATCCTGGTCTCTACCAACCCTCTGTGGCCAGAGGCCAGCAGCAGGCATCCAGGGCTTCCAAGGAGAGCCGGGGGAGGAGGTCTCAGCCCCCAAATCGCAAACAGGCATCCCCGGGTACTAGGGAGGTGATAGACAAGGGGGCCCTAAGTCCCTTGCAGGTCACCATGGTGACCAAAACTCAGGCATCCAAGACTCGTGGTCTGTTTCAAGCTTCCCCCGGCAGTGCATTGGCTCAAGTTCGTCCCAAGACATCTGTCTGTGGACAGGGGAGGAATCGAACACAGGATTCTGTGTCTGCCCTGCTCTGCCCCCAGAAGCTGGCAACCGACCACCAGCTGTCCATCCTCGGTGAGCTGGTAGATGGTTTGCCGCAGGATCGAGACAGTGACCTGGCCAGGAGCTTCTCCCAGGGCTCTGTGACCTACAGTCAGGAGAGCAATTCCGAAAGCTCCCTGCAAAGCTCTAGCTCCCACAGCCTTTCCGCCATGTCTGTGGCCAGCCTGCCTGCTGTCAACAAGACAGATGAGTCATGGGAAGGCAATTTAGAAGGGGACCTTGCGGTGAAGTCCCTTTTTCCTCCAGGGTCCATGAGGACACTCCAGAGGTTTAAGGATACGCAAGAGACTGAAACTGGTTATACATATATGACCCTACACTTTCCCTACCGGCCCACTCCAGCCTCGGAGAAAGTACCCATTGTCCAACACAGCTCAGTGTCTAACTGCTTGACCTTGCGTGTTCACTGGGGCTCAGAGACTGAGATCCACAAGTTCTCCTTAGACAAGAGCTCTGTGAATCTGATTGAGATGTCCCAGGCAACCATCAAGACAGAGCTGAGGAGGACTCTGTCTTTAGGTACTGTGGTCTCCACTGCATATAAGCCACCATTTGTGGCCAAGAGCTTGGCCCCAAGTGTGTCCCAGGCTACACTGGCCAGTAGGGTAGCCCCAAACCTAGGCCAGCCATCAGGGTTCAGTAGGCTGGCCCCAAGCCTATCCCAGCATATAGCATCCAGTAAGGTGTCCCCAAGGCTAACCTGCCCATCTATGGGTAATTGGGTGACACCAAGGCTACCACACTCCTCTATGCCTAATAGAGTGACACTAAGACCAGCACAGCCATCTATGGTGACTAGGTGGTCCCTAAGCCGAGGACACCCATCAGGGACCTTTGGAGTGGCCTCAGACCAAAGTCACCAATCAGTGGTTAACTGGGGGTCCCAAAACCTAGCCCAGTCATCTATGGACAGTGGGGAGTCCTCAAGCCTAGCTCAGCCATCTCAAGCCCTTGGGGTAACCTCAAACCTAACCCAGCCATTTCAAGCCTTTGGGGTGTCCCTAAGTCCAGCCTACCCATCTCAGGCTGTTGGGGAGTGCCCAACCCTGGCTCAGCGATCTCAGCCCACTGAGGTGTCCCCAAGCCCAGACTACCCATATCAGCCCACTGAGGTGTCCCCAAACCCAGGCTACCTATCTATGGCCACTGAGATGTCCCCAAGCCCAGCCTTCCTATCTATGGTCACTGAGATGTCCCTAAGCCCAGGCTACCCACATCAGCCCACTGAGATGTCCCCAAGCCCAGGCTATTTATCTGTGGCCACTGAGATGTCCCCAAGCCCAGGCTGTTTATCTGTGGCCACTGAGATGTCCCCGAGCCCAGGCTACCCACATCAGCCCACTGAGATGTCCCCAAACCCAGGCTACCCATATCAACCCACTGAGATGTCCCCAAGCCCAGGCTATTTATCTGTGGCCACTGAGATGTCCCCGAGCCCAGGCTATTTATCTCTGACCACTGAAGTGTCCCCAAGTCCAGGCTACCTGTATCAACCCACTGAGATATCCCCAAGCCCAGCCTTCCTATCTATGGCCACTGAGGTGTCCCCAAGCCCAGGCTACCCATGTGTGGCCACTGTGGAGTCCCCTAGCCTAGCCCAGCCATTTCAGCCTACTGAGGTGTCCCCAAGCTCAACCTACCTATCTATGGTCACTGGGGAGTCCCCAAGCCTGGCCCAGCCATATCAGCCCACTGAGATGTCCCCAAGCCCAGCCTACCCATCTCAGCCCCCTGGGGAGTCTCCAAGCCTGGCCCAGCCATCTCCGACCATCAGAGTGTCCCCAAGCCTAGCCATGTCATCTCAGACTGTTGGAGTGCCCCCAAGCCTAGCCATGCCATTTTACACCATTGGAGTGTCCCCAAGCCTACCCATGCCATCTCAGACCATTGGAGTGTCCCCAAGCCTAGCCATGCCATCTCAGACCACTGGAGTGTCCCCAAGCCTACCCATGCCATTTTACACCATTGGAGTGTCCCCAAGCCTAGCCATGCCATCTTATACCATTGGAGTGTCCCCAAGCCTAGCCATGCCATCTTATACCATTGGAGTGTCCCCAAGCCTAGCCATGCCATCTCAGACCATTGGAGTGTCCCCAAGCCTAGCTCACCCATCTATGGCCATTCAGGGGTCTCCAAGCCTGGCCCAGACTCCTCAGGCCACTGGGGAATCACCAAGCTTGACCTGGCCATCTCAGGTCACTGGGGTGTTCCCAAGTGTAGCCCACCAATCTGTGGCCAGTAGGGTTTCCCCAAGCCTAGCCCAGCCATCTCAAGCCAGTGGGATGTCCCTTAGACGAGATTCCACATCAGTGACCTCCAGGGCATCCCCAAGCCAAGCTCATGCATCTATTACCAGCAGGATATCCCCAAGCCAAGCTCATGTATCTGTGACCTGTAGGGTGTCCCCAAGCCAAGTTCATCAATCTACACCCAGTGAGGTGTCCCCAAGCTTTGCCCAGCTATCTCAAGCCACTGCGATGCCCTTAAGACTAGCTCATCAAACTATGGCCTGTGGTGTATCCCCAAGCCTAGCCCAGCCATCTCAAGCCACAGGGATGTCTTCAAGTCTAGCCCACCGACCTATGACCTGTGTGGGGTCCTTAAGCCCAGCCCAGCCATCTCAAGCCATTGGTGTGTCCCCAAGCCTAGCCCACCCATCAGGACCCCGTGGGTTGTCTCCAAGCCTAGCTCATCCATCTGTGGCCAGTGAGGTGGCCCCCTGCTTAGTCCACCCATCTCAGACCACTGCAGTATCCTCAAGGCAAGCCCAACCATCTGTGGTTTCCAGCCCAGGCAAGACATATTCATCCTGTACCCTAGCCCCCAGCCTAGCCGAGCCAGTCATAGCTCCTGGCCTATTTCCACCATCTGTGGCCCACCGGGAAGCCCTAAGCCTGGCTCAGTCACCCCCGGACTCTAGGTTGGCCCCAAGCCGATCCCAGCCATCTGTGGTCAGTGGTATGTGTCATGGCCTCAATGAGCCATGCTGGGGCTCTAGGGTGGATTCAAACCTGCAGTGTTCAAGGGTGAACTCAGTAGCCCCGTGCCTGTGTCACCCATCAGCGTTTGTTTCAGTTAGCCCGGGTGGACCATATCCCTCTGTGGCTGGAAGTATGGACCAGGGTCCGAACCAGCCATCCCTGGGTACTGGGATGAACCTGTGTGAAGAGCCCCTGATGGTTAGTGAGATGGTATCCAGCCCCCCGGACTTCAAGTTCAATGACTTGTGCCTTGGGTTCCATCATCCGCCCAGGGTTGGTGGGAGGCATGTGTGTCAACCCTCTGTGGTTAGTGTTTCAACACCAAATCTCTCCCATGCTGATGAGGAAGTCTGTCGTGTAGGCCAGCAAATCACGCCTCTGTTGAGGGGTGTGGCTACAAGACATCCCCAGGGGCCCTTTGTTGATGCTATGGTCCTTAGTGGGTCTCAGGGGACCACATCTCCTGGCCTAGCTGGGGGTCTCCCCTGGAGAACCATAGCAACTGGCATGGGCCAAAGTCAATGTCAGGTAGCTTCCCTTGCATCCCAGGTCTTAGAGGTGGGTGCCTCTTTAACACATCCCTCTGGAACCACAGGGATGGCCCCTAGCCCCTCTCTGGCTTCAGTGCCCAACAGAGTGGCTGTGACTCCGTCTAATCTTTCCCTGAAAAGCGTGGGCCCCAGCAGCTCCCAGATCAGTGTGGTTATTCCAAAAAACGTAGACCACAGGCACCCTTCTGAGGCACCCACGGTCCCACCCAGTTACCATCAGGGAGATGTGATTCTTCAGGACTCCCTGAGGAGCCGGGCTGGTCTTGGTGCGGCAGGGGGTTTCGTAGCCAGTAGGATGAGCACAGGCACAGTCCCAGGCACTCTGCCCGGTGGCATGACCTCCAGCCTTCCCCCAGGGTCCACCATCCGAGGCATGGGTCAGAGCATTCCCGCAGGCTCTGTGTCCAATTGGGTGGCTCCCAGCCCGATGGCAGATAGCAAGAAGCCGAGTCTATCTGTAAGACCCTCCGCTAGCTTAGCTGCTTCAAACTTGCTCCTAGGTTCAGTAATGAGTGGGGTGAACCCAGGTGTGTCTCCTGGATCTGTGCCAATGATGGGGGCCTCTAGTGTGGCTCAGAGCTGCTCCGAGGGGTCCGTGGTGATTGGCATCACTGCCCCTCCTTACCACAAAGCCCTGGCTAGGGAGAGGTCTATGGCCCCCTTGCAGATTCCCCACACCACCAGCCTGGCTCCAGGTCACTCCTCAGCCCCGGCAGCTAGTGACACAGTCAGGAGTCTACACCGAGTGCCCACGGTTCTGTCAAGAGCCTTACAATGGAGCCAAGATGCTGGGATAATGCCATCTGGGGCCACAGGGGACCAAGCCGAGCTGGGAGAATTGGATGGGCCTCTGTCCCAAGTGTCAGGATCAAGCAGATCCAATGACCTGATCAGCAAAGCTGGGGTCACTGGTGCAACCCCGTGGATGTACCCCAGTCCTCCAGGAGCTGATGGGGGCTGCGATCATAGGTCCCTGTCTGAGAAAGGGACTCTTCCCCAAGGCCATACACCATTGTTCAGGGAGGTGGCCCCCTGCCATGCTAGTGGCATGGTCCCTGTCCCTTTCCAGGCCCCGGGTTTAGCCACTAAGACCCCCTCCATTTATCAACAGGGGTCTGTCGCTCATGTCATACCCCAAAATCACTCTCGGGGTACAGTGGCTTCTAATGTATTCTCAGGATCACCCCAGCTGGCCCGTGGCAGTACTGAGGCTTTCAGATTGCTTTCAGGGTCTGTGGACAGGATGGGGAATCTTAGTCTTCCTCAGAGGTCAGGGACCTCCAGCATGGTCTCACATGTGCCACCATATCTGTCCTCGGCTAGAAGGGCATCGTCCAGTCCCTTCCGGACAGAAGCTGTCCCCATTCTGCTCCAGAAAACAGTGTCTGGAAACCTGGCTCAGAGCAGCCGCTGGGACTCCATGGACCCTAAAAATTCCTACAGATCCGTGCACGGTAGTATTGTTCCCGAACTGCTAGAAAGTTCTGTGGCCAGGGTTAGGCCCTTCCAGTATGTGCAAAGACAACCATCCCAGGCCTCAGCCCGAGGCGGTACAAACTTCACTGGTACGCCCTCTGCAGAGGTAAGGCCCATCATCTGCACTGGGGAGATAGCGCAGTCCTCGGCCCTGGGAGTTCGGAGGGTGTCTCTAGGCTACCCGTCTTCCCCCAGTGGTTCCCTGCCGCCCCTTGTTAACCAGGAGTCACCGTGGGGATCGCAGGACTCCTGTAGCCCCCAGAATCCTGCCATTAGTCACAAGGCATCCCTGAACTCCACTATACTTCAGGGCCCTGTGGACGCTGGTGTGGCTAGTGGCCAATCGTGGAAACGCGTGTGGGAGCCAGCCAGGGGTGCTGCGTCCTGGGAGACCCCGCGCAACAAGGCAGTGGTGCATCCCAGGCAGTCCGGGGAGCTGGTGGTGTCCATGCAGGCTGCAGAGGAGATCCGCATCCTCGCAGTGACCACTATCCAGGCCGGCGTCCGTGGCTACCTGGTGCGTCGCAGGATTCGAGTGTGGCACCGGCGGGCCACGGTCATCCAAGCTACTTGGCGCGGCTACCGCATGCGGCGGAACCTGGCACACCTCTGCAGAGCCACCACAATCATCCAGGCCGCCTGGCGCGGCTACAGCACCCGCCGGGACCAAGCCCGGCACCGGCAGATGCTCCACCCCATCACGTGGGTGGAGCTGGGTGGAGGGGCCGGGGTCATGTCTGACCGAAGCTGGGTCCAGGATGGCAGAGCCAGGACAGTATCCGACCATCGCTGCTTCCAGTCCTGCCAGGCAAAACCTTGCGGCGTCTGCCACTCCCTGAGCTCCAGGATCGGGAGCCCGCCCAGCGTGGTGATGCTAGTGGGCTCCACCCCTCGCACCTGTCATACCTGCGGACGCACCCAGCCCACCCGCGTGGTGCAGGGCATGGGCCGGGGTGCTGGGGGCCCCGGGGCAGTGTCTCGGGCCTCCGCCTACCAGCGGGCTGTCCTGAGTCCCAGGCAGCCACGTCGCCGGGACAAAGCGGCCATAGCCATTCAGTCGGCCTGGAGAGGTTTTAAGATCCGCCAGCAGATGAGGCAGCAGCAAATGGCAGCGAAGATAGTTCAAGCCACCTGGCGAGGCCACCATACCCGGAGCTGTCTGAAGAGCACAGAGGCGCTCTTGGGACCAGCGGACCCCTGGTCCAGCTCACAGCACATGCATTGGGCCAGTTCACAGCACATGCATTGGCCCGGCATCTAGGACCCTGGCTCCCTGCAGTGGGGACTTTGTGGGAGGCACTCGTGGCTCTCTGGGTCTGATGAATAAAGTCCTCCACAGCCTAGATCTTGGGTAATGTGTTCTGGGTTAATGGAAGTGGCTTGGGGATAGTGGGGGAATCTGGAGCATCCCAGAGGGAAGAGAACTCTAAAGTTTCCAACCATGCAATATGCATCTGGGGTGTGTGGCCAGGATGAGGACCTCAAGTCTTTCCTGGAGGTCAGGGGCCACCAATGTGGTCTCAGCTGTGCCCCTGCCATTTCCACCTACAGGTAGTGGGGTGGTGTCCAGCCCGTCCCAGATGGAAACTGTCCCCAGTGCGCTCTAGAAATGTGTCTGGGACCTGGCCCAGAGCACCCACTTCGAGTCCCTCACCCCTAAAAAAATCCTACGGGATTGCTGGGTGCCGTGGCTCATGCTTGTAATCCCAGCACTTTGGGAAACCAAGACGGGTGGATCACCTGAGGTCGGGAGTTAGCGATCAGCCTGGCCAACATGGTAAAACCCCATCTCTACTAAAAAAAAAAAAAAAAAAAAAAAAAAAGGCCAGGCACGGTGGCTCACACCTGTAATCCCAGCACTTTGGGAGGCCGAGGCGGGTGGATCACTTGAGGTCAGAAGTTCGAGACCAGTCTGACCAACATGGAGAAACCCCATCTCTACTAAAAATACAAAATTAGCCAGTCGTGATGGCACATGCCTGTAATCCCAGCTACTCAGGAGGCTGAGGCAGGAGAATCACTTGGACCCAGGAGGCAGAGGTTGTGCCTAAGCCAAGATCGTGCCATTGCACTCCCGCCTGGACAACAAGAGCTAAACTCAGTCTCAAAAAAAAAATACAATTAGCCAGGCACGGGGGTGCATGCCTGTAATCGCAGCTACTTGGGAGGCGGAGGCGGGAGGTCCCTTGAATCCGGGAGTTCGAGGATGCAGTGAGCTGTGATTGTGCCACTGCACTCCAGCCTGGGCGATGGAGTGAGACCCTGTCTCTAAAAAAAAAAAAAAAAAGGGCACAGTGGCTCATGCCTGTAATCCCAGCAGTTTGGGAGGGAGGCTGAGTTGGGTGGATCACACTTGAGGTCAAGAGTTCGAGACCAGCCTGGCCAACCAATGTGATGAAACCCTGTCTCTACTAAAAAAATACAAAAACTAGCAGGGTGTGGTGGTGGACGCCTGTAATTCCAACTACTCAAGAGGCTGAGGCAGGACAATTACTTGAATCCGGGAGGCAGAGGTTGCAGTGAGTCAAGATTGCATCACTGCACTCCAGTCTGGGTGACAGAGCAAGACTCTGTCTCAAAAAAAAAAAAAAAAAAAAAAAAAAGAGAAAGAAATCCGTAATAGAAATGCTAGAAGGTTAGAAGGTTTCAGTCATGTCTCCAAAAGGCCCCAGTCTGGGTGAGACAGAGGACAGAGGAGGATAAGGATATCCCCAGCCCTGCGGGTTCAGGGACAGGAGGGAGGTGGGGGCAATAGAGGCTCCCAGAGGGAGCAACCTGGCAGGAGGAGGGCCGCTGTGGAGCCAGAAGCAGGGGGAAAGGGGACGTCAGGGGCAGGGGTCTTTAGTGGATGACTGGCTTTGAGAGCTTCCGGGCTGTCATGTTTAGAAGGGGTGGAGTCCAGGTGAAGAGGGCAAGAACCACACCCCAGGGGAACAGGAGCTCCCCAGGGAGGTCCCACACCCTGAAGCCCCACCTACACCTTGCCCCTGCACAGCCCCGCACTCCGCCAGCAGGGAGCGCACGCCCAGGTGCAAGGAGCTGGCACCTGGGCACACGCCTGGCCACACACCTGTGCAGAGCCGGTGGCAGGCCCTCCCGGCACAGGAATGGCGCGCCCCCAGCTGCCGCCACTTCTGCTTTTGGTGCTGGTGCTGCTACTAAAATCTAATGAGAATGACACTACTCCCTCCACAGGTAAGAGCTGGTAAAAGGGAGGCTTAGCTTCCAGAAAGCAGAAGGGTGGGGGTGGGGGACTCACAGCCCAGTCACACACCTGGCTTCTGGACCCCTCCCTCAGGCCACGCTGGTCCGCCAGCACTCCGGGGAAGGCTGGCCTTTCCCCCAGAAACAAATGGAGCAGCTGTGAGGACAGATGAGGCACCGCTGCTCCCAAGCCCTGGGGCTGTGGGTTCTGCAACTCCAGTGAGCCCTGAACCGGCTGGAGGCTACAGACGGCGTCACACCTACTTTGAGGCTCCTTTTCAAATCTATTCCTTTGAGCCTATCTGCAAAGGGAGAATGGCGAAGACCTCAGGGCCATGGGTGTTCCAGGGAACAGGGACTCACTTCCTGGTCATCAAACATCTGTGGTTCCCATGAGAAGTTCTTCTGGATGTCTGACTTAATTCCCTCTTGCTGTGCTATAAGACACTGCCTAGGGTGGAGGGGAGGAGCCTTGAACTTCTTGCATTCCCTTTTTCTGCCCTTTACCTGCCACTGTGTCGTCACTCTCTCTGACTGCTGTCCTACCCCTCAGACCTGTAATAGCAGAGCAGAGGCCACCATGGCGGAAATGCTCATTGTAGGGAACGGTTTCATTCAGAAGGCACCACTTGTATTCCCATTTCACAGCTCAGGAAACTGAGGCTCAGTCCAGCTTGTCCCAGACTCAGATTAGAACTGGTTGACTTGGCTCATGTGAGCCTCCCAGTCTAGGAGTCTCTGGGAAAAGCAAACACCCAGCACAGTGCCTAGAAACAGCTTTATTTTTACCTTCTGGTCAACTCTTCAGGAGCTCACCAGTGCCTACTCAGTGCCAGGCACTCAGCAGGGCTTGTGTCCTCCAACTCTTCCTTTTTTAAGTCCACAGCTTTTCCTCAGTTCACTAAGCACTCAGTTCCCCAGAATTCTGACTTGGCTTGCGGTCCACTATGGCCTCTGAATCTTCTTCATTTCAGCAGAAACAGAGGACGAAGTTCCTTGAGGGGCCTTCTGCCCACCTCCCCAGTCACCTCAGGCCAGACCCTCTGCTATTCTGAGCCTCAGTTTCTCATCTGTCAAATGGGAATGAAGTCCAGCCGGAGTTCCATGCCTCTTCTAGACTCAGCTGTCATCCCCACAGGTCCTGGGGGGCTACACAGAGATCCGGGGAGGGCAGCATGTGGACCCAGCACCCTCTCAGGGCCAGTGTTGAGTGTTACTTCCGCATTTCTGCTGCCTGGGGTGAGTCAAGGAGGAAGCACCAAGTTTGGCCCAGAGCAGAGTGGATGGGTGGGGCAGAGAGTTGATGAATGAACTTGTACACACCTAAGAGGCCTAGATACCTGGAACTGGGTGCGAAGTCATTGTGGGAGGTGGTTCATGAACTATTTACCCGCCCTCAGCCTGGTCCCTGGACTCCATGCCTGGGATGGGATGGGAGCCAGGAAGTGGTTGGACTACCGTGCGGGAGGGTGGGTTCCAGAGACATGTTCCCAGTGCCTGTGTCTTTGTGTCTGCCATCAAAGTTGAGGTTAGCCTAGGGGTACCTGGGGAAAATTAGGGCTGATCCTCTCTGAGCTCATAGGTAGATCTTTATAGTTGAGTGTCACAGTATGCCCACTATGTTGCTATTCTATTGTGGTTTTTTTTTTTTTTTTTTGAGACGGAGTCTTGCTCTGTCACCCAGGCTGGAGTGCAGTGGTGCCATCTCCGCTCACTGAAAGCTCTGCCTCCTGAGTTCACTCCATTCTCCTGCCTCAGCCTCCCGAGTAGCTGGGACTACAGGCGCCCGCCACCACGCCCGGCTAATTTTGTATTTTTAGTAGAGACGAGGGTTTCACCGTGTTAGCCAGGATGGTCTTGATCTCCTGACCTTGTGATCTGCCCACCTCCCAGCGCCTTGTGGCCTCCCAAAGCGCTGGGATTACAGGTGTGAGCCACTGCACCTGGCCTTTTTTTTTTTTTTTTTTTTTTTTTAAAAAGAGATGGGGTCTTGCTCTGTTGCCCAGACTGGAGTTCAGTAGCATGATCATGGCTTACTGCAGCCTTGAACTGGACTCAAGCGATCCTCCTACTTCAACCTCCTGAGTAGCTGGGACTAGGCATGTACTACCATGCCTGGCTAATTTTTGTTTTATTTTTTTGTAGAGACAGGGTCTCGTTATGTCTCCCAGGCGGGAGTGCAGTGGTGCAATCATGGTGCACTACAGCCTTGAATTCCTGGGGTCAGGAGATCCTCCCGCCTCAGCCTCCCCAGTAGCTGGGAGCACCTGGCTTGTGTACACCCACTACGAACCTGACTGATGAACTGTCAGAGGCACCAACTCCACATGATTTCCATTTTACAGAAAAGAAAACTGAGTCCCAGAAAATGTAAAGGAGCTGCCCAGCGCTGCCTGGGATGCAGTCACTGCCCATATCCAAAGGGCTTCTAGAGCTCTGAGCCAAGAGGAACGCTGATCTGCACTTGAACCCGGGCTGTGGGACTTCAGACAAGGAGCATGAATTTGAGGGGGAGCCTCAGTTTCCCACTGAGCGCTCACATGGTGTCTTAAATCTTTCGGGTCTCCCTATGACCTGGGCAAATAAATGAATTAAAAATAAAAATAAAAAGACTGGGCACGATGGCTTATGCCTGTAATCCCAGCACTTTGGGAGGCCAAGGCAGGTGAATCACCTGAGTTCAGGAGTTCGAGACCAATCTGGCCAGCACAGTGAAACTAAAAATGCAAAAGGTAGCCAGGCGTGGAGGCTGAGGCAGGAGCATTGCTTGTACCCAGGAGGTGGAAGTTGCAGTGAGCCGAGATCGCGTCACTGCTCTCCAGTCTGGGTGACAGAGCGAGACTCCATCTCAAAAGAGAAAAAAGAAAAAAAGAGAGAGAGAGACTCGCTATGTTGCCCAGGCTGGTCTCTAATTCCTGGGTTCAAGTGATGCTCTCACCTTGACATCTCAAAGTGCTGGAATTACAGGCGTGAGCCACCGCGCCTGGCTTCCAATGATGTTTTTGTTTTCAGGTACGACCTCAGAGAACAGTATGGAGACATCATCTCTCAGCTCTCTGATTTCTTCTTCCTTCACCCACAACACCCTCAGTTCAGGGGAACCCCCCAAAACCTACTCCAGCCCCCTGAGTTTGGAGACAAGCTCCATGACCCACCTCAGCCCCTCAAGTTCAGGGGCAACCCCTACCATCCAGCCTAGCCCCGGTTCCACAGAGTCAAGGATGATTCCCTCGTCCCCACAACCAGAGACAACCACGCACCCTAGTTCTGGTTCCCCCAATGCAGAGCTCACCCCCTCTTCCCATTCCACCCTCCCCAGTTCCGAATCCCTGACCCCGCACTGGAGCCCCACTTCCCACAGCCCCGGAACGGAGCCCCTGACCTCCACTGACCAGACCTTGGAGCCCCCTGGCCCAGGTAAGTATTAAGAGATTTGGGTGTTTGTAGGGAGGTGGCGGGTGTAACAGACTGCAGTTTGGGAACTGACCACTAGGGGGAGGTACAGCCCCGATAATGTTCTAGGAAGGGCTTGCTGTCTCTGCTCCATTGTCTAAAGTCCTTCATGCTATGCGCATTTATTAAGTGCCTAGTGTATGTCGGGGCTGGGCACGCAGCGATGGGCAAAGAGAGAAACTAATATTTGCTGTGGTGGGGAGACAGGTTATACATTATGTGTTTGGGCCTGGGCAAAATAGCAGGACTTTGTCTCTACAAAAAATCTCTAAGAATGGCCGGGCGTGGTGGCTGACGCCCGTAATCCCAACACTTTGGGAGGCCAAGGGGGGTATATCACGAGGTCAAGAGTTCAAGACTAGCCTGGCTTGGTGAAACCCCGACTCTACTAAAACTACAAAAATTAGCCAGGCGCGGTGGCAGACGCCTGTAGTCTCAGCTACTCGGGAGGTTGAGGCAGGAGAATCACTTGAATTCAGGCGGCAGAGGTTGCAGTGAGCTGAAATCGCTCCACTGCACTCTAGCCTGGGCTGCAGAGCGAGACTCCGTCTCAATAAATAAATAAATAAATAAATAAATAAATATAAAAACAAACAAATAAATAAATGGCTTGGCGTGGTGGCTCACATCTGTAATCCCAGCACTTTGGGAGACCAAGGTGGACGGATCACCTGAGGTCAGGATTTCAAGACCAGCCTGGCCAACATGGTGAAACTCCATTTCTACTAAAAATACAAAAATTAGCCAGGCATGGTGGCGGGTGCCTGTAATCCAGGCTACTTGGGAGGCTGAGGCAGGAAAATTGTTTGAACCCAGGAGATGGAGATTGGAGTGAGCCGACATTGCACCACTGCACTCCATCCTGGGAGACAGAGCAAGACTCCGTCTTGGAGGGGGGAAAAAAAAAAACAAAAAAAACCTCCATCTCAAAAATAAATAAATAAATAAATAAATAAATAAATAAATAAATAAATAAAATAAAATAAAATTTAAAAATTAGGCTGGGCTCAGTGGCTCACACGTGTAATTCCAGCACTTTGGGAGGCTGAGGCAGAAGGATCACCTGAGTCAATGAGTTCGAGACCAGCCTGGGCAACATAGCAAAACCTCATCTCTACTAAATATACAAAAATTAGCTGGGTGTGGTGGCACACACTTGTAGTCTCAGCTCCTGGGAGGCTGAGGTAGGAGGATCACTAGATCCTGGGAGATGGAAGTTGCAGTACGCTGAGATAACGCCACTGCACTCCAGCCTGTGTGACAGAGCAAGACCCTGTCTCAATTAAAAAAAAAAAAAAAAAAGATTGGTCAGGCATGGTGGTGCATGCCTGTAATCCTTGCTACTCGGGAGGCTGAGGTGGGAGTATCACTTGAGCCCAGGAGATCGAGGCTGCAGTGAGCTGTGATCGCACTACTGCACTCCAACCTGAGTGACAGAGTGAGACCCTGTCTCTAAAATAAATGATTTAAAAGTGGCAGCCTCAACTGGAGAGGGAAGAGAGTTCAGCTTTCTGAGAACAGATTTAAAAGGCTCTGGGCCCTGGTGGGTGTCTTAGGCTTGGGGGCAATAGGGCCCAGGGCTGACTCTGAGCTCCTTCCCACAGCTCCAGGTGACACTGGGCCCCCTGAGTTACACAGGAACCCGGGTGTGGTGGTGGTCGTGTGTTTGCTGGTGTCTCTTTTGCTCATCGGGTCTGTGGTCACGGCTGTGAGGTTCTGTCACCGGGATGAGTCCACGTTTGAGAAGCTGGACGAGGTGTCCATGGTAAGGTAGGGGCTGGGCTGGGGGCTCAGCCCTGGGGCCAAGGTAGGGTTGGGGGAGCTGCCCTCCCAAGCAGGACCAGCCTGGGCTGCAGAGTCTGTTGGTGTCTGAATGCCTCCCTGTGTGTTCCTTCCTCAGGGATCCATGAATGACAGATTGTCCTTTGCCCACCACCTCCAGGAGTGAGCCCTGAGGAGCCAACAGAGATGCGAGCGTGGATGGGGCTGGGGTGCCTGGGGAGGAGCAGAACCTGAGAAAATAAACCCCCTACCATTCATCCGAGGCCTCCTGAGTTATGGATTCGTGTGACAAACATTAGCTGAGCACCTACTATGTGCTGGGCTCTGTACTGGAGTCACAGTGGGGACCATGTCTTTACTCTCAGGGGAGCCACAGACTCAAGGTGGGGACAGATAAGAATCAGCAGATCACTTGGCTGGGCGTGGTGGTTCACACCTGTATCCCAGCACTTTGGGAGGCTGAGGTGGGCAGATCTCTTGACCTCAGGAGTTTGAGACCAGCCTGGCTAACATGGTGAAACTCTGTCTCTACTAAAAATACAAAAATTAGCTGAGTATGGTGGCAGGTGCCTGTAATCCTAGCTACTCAGGAGGCTGAGGCAGAGAATCGCTTCAACCCAGGAGGCAGAGGTTGCAGTGAGCCGAGATCACCCCACTGCACTCCAGCCTGGGCAACAGAGCAAGACTCTATCTAAAAAAATAAAAAGAAAAAGAATCAGGAGATCACATGAGATCTTTGCAGGTGGCACGGAAGGCCATAGAGTCACAGACTGAGACTGTGGCCAAACCACAAGGGCTGCGGTGGCCAAACCACAAGGGTTGTGGTGTCTAGGTTTGCTGAGAAGGTAGGGAGGCCTCTTTGAGGAGGTAACTATTTTTTTTTCTTCGAGATAGGATCTTGCTCTGTTGCCCAGGCTGGAGTGCAATGGTGCAATCTTGGCTTACTGCAGCCTCAACCTCCCAGGCTCAAGTAATCCTCCTGCCTCAGCCTCCTGAGTAGCTGGGACTACACGGGGACAGTATGCCTGGCTAATTTAAAAAAAAAAAAATTGGGGCTGGGCGTGGTGGCTTATGCCTGTAATCCTAGTACTTTGGAAGGCCAAGGTAGGTGGATAATTTGAGGTCAGGAGTTCAAGACCAGCCTGGCCAACATGGTGAAACTCCATCTTTACTAAAAATACAAAAATTGGCTGGTGTGGTGGTGGGCGCCTGTAATCCCAGCTACTAGGGAGGATGAGGCAGGAGAATTGCTTGAGCCTGGGAGGCAGCGGTTGCGGTGAGCCGAGATTGCACCGCTGCACTTCAGTAGAGGCGACAGAGTAAGACTCTGTCTCAAAACAAACAAACAAAACTTGGAAGCTGGGCATGGTGGCTTACCACTGTAATCCCAGTACTTTGAGAAGCTGAGGTGGGCAAATTGCTTGACCTTGGTAGTTTGAGATCAGATAGGGCAATGTGGCAGAACTCCATCTCTTTCTCTTTTTTTCTTTCTTTTTCTTTTTTTTTTTTTTGAGATGGAGTCTCGCTGTCTCGCCCAGGCTGGAGTGCAATGGCGCGATCTCGGCTCACTGCAAGCTCTGCCTCCTGGGTTCACGCCATTTTCCTGCCTCAGCCTCCCAAGAAGCTGGGACTACAGGCGCCTGTCACCACACCCAGCTAATTTTTTTGTATTTTTAGTAGAGACGGGGTTTCACTGTGTTCGCCAGGATGGTCTCGATCTCCTGACCTCGTGATCCGCCTGCCTTGGCCTCCCAAAGTGTTGTGATTACAGGCGTGAGCCACCGCGCCCGGCCTCTTTTTTTCTTTTTTGAGACAGTTTCCCTCTGTCACCTAGGCTGGAGTGCAGTAGTGCAATCTTGGCTCACTGTAGCCTCTGACTCCTGGGTTCAAGCCATTCTTTTTTTTTTTTTTTTTTTTTTTTTTTTTTTTTGAGACGGAGTCTCGCTCTGTCGCCCAGGCTGGAGTACAGTGGCGCAATCTCGGCTCACTGCAAGCTCCACCTCCCAGGTTCATGCCATTCTCCTGCCTCAGCCTCCCGAGTAGCTGGGACTACAGGCACCTGCCACCACTCCCGGCTAATTTTTTGTATTTTTTTTAGTAGAGACGGGGTTTCACCGTGGTCTCGATCTCCTGACCTTGTGATCCGCCCGTCTCAGCCTCCCAAAGTGCTGGGATTACAGGCGTGGGCCACCATGCCCGGCCTTTTTTTTTTTTTTTTTTTTTTTTGAGACGGAGTCTTGCTCTGTCACCCGGGCTGGAGTGCAGTGGCCAGATCTCAGCTCACTGCAAGCTCCGCCTCCCGGGTTCACGCCATTCTCCTGCCTCAGCCTCCCGAGTAGCTGGGACTACAGGCGCCCGCCACCTCGCCCGGCTAGTTTTTGTATTTTTTAGTAGAGACGGGGTTTCACCGTGTTAGCCAGGATGGTCTCGATCTCCTGACCTCATGATCCGCCCGTCTCGGCCTCCCAAAGTGCTGGGATTACAGGCTTGAGCCACCGTGCCCGGCCACCCGGCCTTTTTTTCTTTTTTTTTTTAATGAGACGGAGTCTCACTCTTGTTGCCCACACTGGAGTGCAGTGGCGCGATCTCGGCTCACTGCAACCTCTGCCTCCCGGGTTCAAACGGTTCTCCTGCCTCAGCCTCCCAAGTAGCTGGGATTACAGGCGCCTGCCACCACACCCAGCTAATTTTTTTGTATTTTTAGTAGAAACAGGGTTTCACCATGTTGGTCAGGCTGGTCTCAAACTCCAGACCTCAGGTGACCCACCCACCTTGGCCTCCCAAAGTGCTGGGATTACAGGCATGAGCCACAGCGCCTGGCCCCAAGTCATTCTTGTGCCTCAGCCTCCTGAGTAGCTGGGACTACAGGTATGCGCCACCATGCCCAGTTAATTTTTGTATTTTTACTGTATTAGCCAGGCTAATATGGTAACGAGGTCTTGAACTCCTGGCCTCAAGTGATTCACCCATCTCAGCCTCCCAAAGTGTTGGGATTACAGGCGTGAGCCACTGTGCCCACGCCCTGTCCAGACTTTTTTATCAGAAGGGGGACACAGAGGCTCAGTGCTGGGTGTCAGTTGTGTGCCTTGTCCTGGGAGGTGCCCCCAAGCCGTCTCCCCGACTCCAGCCTGGAGCTGCCCCTGAAATGGACATTCAGAGAGGCCACGGGGTCCAGGTCACCCAGTACAGAGGGGCAAACGCTGGCTTGAGGCTGGGTCATGCTTTGATATCTTTGGAGGGGAGACGCTGTTGGGGCCTCCTGGGCAGCTGGCGATGCTGGGGAAACATTAACTCACAGCAGCTCTGGAGGCCAACAGTCCCACACATCAGCCCCTTTCCCCTGGCCACAGCCCCTCCCACCTCCCACCCCACCCATCACCCTCCTGGGGGCCCCATTTCTAGCTGCATCTGCAGCCCCAACAGTTTGTGGATAGGGGGTCAACCAGAGAGGGTCTTTGGTCTGCCTTGGGCGGCACAGTGCAGTGGGCAGCTTTTCTGGAGCCCCCAAGCTCCCTAGGCTACACTCCATGGGCTCTGCTTGGAAGCACATATACTAGACCCTAAGTTGATAAAATCCCCCCATTCCCAGAGCTGCTGGTCCCCTACCACCGTCTTCCTTTGCGCACCCCTCGCCATCATATGCAAACACATGAACAATTAAACTTAACACCTCTCAGGCGGGGCGCGGTGGCTCACACCTGTAATTCCAGCACTTTGGAAGGCTGAGGCGGGTAGATCACAAGGTCAGGAGTTCGAGACCAGCCTGACCAACATGGTGAAACCCCATCTCTACTAAAAAAAAAAAAAATACAAAAATTATCTAAGCGTGGTGGCGGGCACCTGTAATCTCAGCTACTCAGGAGGCTGAGGCAGGAGAATTGCGTGAACCTGGGAGGCAGAGCTTGCAGTCAGCCAAGATCGTGCCACTGCACTCCAGCCTGGGTGACAGAGTGAGACTCTGTCTCAAAATAAATAAATAAATAAAAATAAATAAATAAACTTAACACCTCTCACCCAGCCTCCTCACTCCTACGCCTCCCTTCCCTCCTTTCCCGCCTCCTTCCTCTGCCCGCCCCCACCCCTCCCCCTCCACACCCGGTCACCCTCTTGGCCACTCTCTCTTGCCCCATCAGGCCCTCTTGGACACTCTGCCCTCCACCCACTGGGAGCCTCACCCAGGGAAAGTGTGTGGGTTATGTCCTGGCCTGGTGCCCAGACAGTTAAGGGGCTCCACTGAGTGGGTGTTGGGGGAGCCCTGGGCCTCTCTCTCGGCCAGGTCAGGTTCTCTTCTCCTTCCCTCACTCCCTGGGAGGTCATGGCACCCAGGCAGGACTCTGCAGTGGTGGTGAGTGCCAGACCTGCCTGGGCCTCGTGGAGCAAGCTTACGTGAGCTTGAGGGGTCTCAGGAGAGGGGGCGGGGTCTCGTAATCCCCCTGAAGCCATCAGAGCTGCTCTGGGAGTTGAATGTGTCTCCCATGGGTCTGGGGCTGGGAGACCTTGTTTCGCCGGTCCTGATGCCCCGACCCAGGCTGCTGAACCTGAACAGGTGTGGGGAGGGGCTTTGGGTACCTGGCTGCTGTCCCTGGATAGGGATCGATGCAAGGTCGGGGTGGGTTCCTCACGCTGGTGCCTGGTGCCTGTGTGGTCCATGCCGCCTTGATTTAATGTCCTTGGGATTCAAGGGAGGGTGCAGAGAGTGTGGGAGGGAGCTCCTGTCTAGGGGAGCTAGACTAGGGGATGTCCCACAGGGCCGTACTTGACTCTCAGGGGTCTGGAGGTCTCACAACCATCTCCGCAGGGCCAGAGACGCCAGCAGCATGAGGCACAGCCGGACAGCACTCTCCTTTCTGCTGAGCAAGGTGAGTAGTGGGTAGGGGTGGCCCAGGCCATGGGGGAGGAGATCCCAGAGACCCACTACTCAGAAACACCCAGAGCTGGCCAGGCGCGGTGGCTCACACCTGCAATCCTAGCACTTTGGGAGACTGAGGCAGGCAGATAACTTGAGGTCAGGAGTTCAAGACCAACCTGACCAACGTGGAGAAACCCCATCTCTGCTAGACATACAGAAAGATTAGCCGGGCATGGTGGCTTATGCCTGTAGTCCAGCTACTGGGAGGCTGAGGCAGGAGAATCGCTTGAACCTGGGAGGTGAAGGTTGTAGTGAGCCAAGATCGTGCCACTGCACTCCAGCCTGGGAGACAGAGCAAGACTCCGTCCCATGCCCCCACCCCACCAAAAAAGGAAACATGTAGAGCTGCTTGGGGACCAACTCACAGGGGCCCACTGAAGCCCAGAGAGGCCACCAGGGAATTGGGGACCCGATCCAAGTGTCCAGCCCAGCGCTGTGGCCACTGCTTTTGGGAGCAGGAGACCCCTTGTCCCTAGACATAAGGTTTTGACTCACCCAAGCAAAAGGGACCTGGCTACCCCCAGGCCAGGGCGGTGGGTTATGAGGCCACAACTTCGGATCACAGCCAATGCCCCCATTCTGGGAAACTGAGCCAAGAGGAAAACCCTGCAGGGGCTGGATTCAAATTCCAGGTCTGTCACCTGAGTGGCTGGTAACCTCTCTAGGACTCAGTGGTTTCTGTTGTTGTTATTTTGTTTTGTTTTTTAGACAGGGTCTCACTCTGTCGCCCAGGCTGGAGTGCGGTGATGTGATCTCTGCTCTCTGCAACCTCCGCTTCCCGGGTTTAAGTGATTCTCCTCCCTCAGCTTCCTGAGTAGCTGGAGTTACAGGCACAAGTCTCCACGCCCAGCTGATTTTTGTAGTTTTAGTAGAGACGGGTTTCTCCATGTTGGCTAGGCTGGTCTTGAACCCCTGACCTTAAGTGATCCACCCGCCTCGGCCTCCCAAAGTGCTGGGATTATAGGCATAAGCCACCACACCTGGCCAGAACTCAGCGCTTTTTTGTGTTAAAAAACTGGGCTAACATTGTGTGGAATGAGGATGCTCAGGGTGAGCCTCAGGTAGGGCAGGCAAGGCTGCATATGCCTTAATGTTTATTTATCCACACTCCAGCCATCTGCAGAAGAGGAGAGGAAAAGGGTAGTCTGGGCACGGTGGCTCACACCTGTAATCTCAGTGCTTTGGGAGGCTGAGGCAGGTGGATCACTTGAGCCCAGGAGTTCAAGACCATCCTAGGTAACATAGTAAGCCCGTATCTCTACAAAAAAAAAAAAAAGAAAGAAAGAAAGAAAGAAAAAAAAAAATTAGCCAGGCATGGTGGTGTATGCCTGAGGTCCCAGTTACTTGGGAGGCTGAGGTAGGAGGACTGTTTGAGCATGGGAGGTCGAGGCTGCAGTGAACTGTGATCACGCCACTGCACTCCAGCCTGGGAGACTAAATGAGATCCTGTCTCAAAAAAAAAAAAAAAAAAAAAAAAAAAAAAAAGGCCAGATGGAGTGGCTCATGCCTGTAATCCCAGCACTTTGGGAGGCCGAGGCAGGCGGACTGGCAGATTGCTTGAGGTCGGGAGTTTGAGACCAGCCTGGCCAACATAGCGAAACCGCATCTCTACTAAAAGTACAAAACTTAGCCAGGTGTGGTAGCAGGTGCCTGCAATCCCAGCTACTCAGGAGGCTGAGGCAGGAGAATTGCTTGAACCTGGGAGGCAGAGGAAGCGACAGGCCCCAAAATGACAGGGCTCATGAGACAGATGTTAAGCCAAGAAAAAAGAGAAAATGTGGGGGTGGGTGAGGGTTCATGAGACTGCCCAGGCTGGGCAGGAAGGACTTCTCTGGGGAGTTGACATTTTAGCTGAAGAATGGATAAAAGTAAGCAACCAGCCATTTCAAGAACTGGGGGAAGGATGTTCCTGGCAGAGGGCACAGCACGTGCAAAGGCCCTGAGGCAGGTTTAAGGAACTGTGAAGGAGGCCGGTGGGTGAGGCACGGTGAGCCAAGGGAAATGGAGGGAGGTGAGAGTTGGCGGTGGGCAGGGGCCTGGACACACTGGATCCTGGGAGTTGAGCGAAGGGGGTGTGGATTTTGCTCTAGGGGCGCTAGGAGCTACAGGAGGGTTGGGAGCAGGCAAGGGACAGATTTAGGGTGTTTCTTAGAGGAGGGACTTGGGGTCAAGGCCAGGGCCAGCATACTGCGGAGTCCTGCTGACGGTGGACAAATCAAAAGGAAGCTCTAGGCCATGTGCCATGGCTCACGCTTGTAATCCCAGCACTTTGGAAGGCTGAGGCAGGTGGATCATCTGAGATCAGGAGTTCAAGACCAGCCTGGCCAACGTGGTGAAACCCCATCTCTACTAAAAATACAAAAATTAGCTGGGCGTGGTGGCGGGTGCCTGTAATCCCAGCTACTTGGGAGGCTGAGGCAGGAGGATCACTTCAACCCGGGAGGCAGAGGTTGCAGTGAACCAAGATCACGTCACTGCACTCCAGCCTGATGACAGAGTAAGACTCTGTCTCAAAGAAAAGAAAAGAAAAGAAAAGAAAAGAAATGAGCTGGGCATGGTGGCGGGTGCCTGTAATCCCACCTACTCGGGAGGCTGAGGCAGTAGAATCATTTGAACCTGGGAAGTGAAGGTTGTAGTGAGCTGAAATTGCGCCACTGCGTTCCAGCCTGTGGAGCGACAGAGCGAGACTCCGTCTCAAAAAATAATGATTATAATAAATAAATAAATAAAGTAAGGACCTTCTGATGGCCTCTCCCACACTCATCTCACAGCATCAGTCATTTCGCCTGCACGTGGCACCCGCTGTGTGCCAGGCCCCATGCTGAGTGTGTAGGACACAGAACTGAAGTGACAGGTCCCGAAATGACAGGGCTCATGAGGCAAGAAAAGAAGAAAATGTGGGGGTGGGTGAGTGCTCATGAGACTGCTCGAGCTGGGCAGGAGGGCCTTCTCCGGGGAGTTGACATTTTAGCTGAAGTATGAATAAAAACAAGCAGTTAGCCATTTCATCAGCTGGGGGGAGGGTGTTCCTGGCAGATGGCGCAGCACGTGCAAAGGCCCCAAGGCAGGTTTAAGAAACAGCAAAGAAGCCAGGCACAGTGGCTCACACATGGAATCCCAGCACTTTGGAAGGCTGAGGTGGGTGGATCACCTGAGGACAGCAGTTAGAGACCAGCCTCGCCAACATGGAGAAACGCTCTCTCTACTAAAAATACAAAAAATAAGCTGGGTGTTGTGACAGGCACCTGTAATCCTAGCTACTTGGGAGGCTGAGGCAGGAGAATTGCTTGAACCCAGGAGGTGGAGGTTGCAGTGAGCCGAGATTGTGCGCCTGCACTCCAGCCTGGGCAACAGAGCTAGACTCTGTCTCAAACAAACAAACAAAAAACCAACAACAGGCTGGGCGCGGTGGCTCATGCCTGTAATCCCAGCACTTTGGGAGGCCGAGGCAGGTGGATCATGAGGTCAAGAGATCGAGACCATCCTGGTCAACATGGTGAAACCCTGCCTCTACTACAAATACAAAAAATTAGCAGTGCATGGTGGCGCATGCCTGCAGTCCCAGCTACTCGGGAGGCTGAGGCAGGAAGGTCACCTGAACCCGGGAGGCAGAGGTTGCATTGAGCCAATATCGCGCCACTGCACTCCAGCCTGGGCAACAGAGTGAGACTCCATCTCAACAGAAAAAGAAAAAGAAAAAGAAAAAAAAAGGCTGGTCACTCTGGCGCATGCCTGTAATCCCAGCAGTGTGGGAGACTGAGGCAGGTGGATCACCTGAGGTCGTAAGTTTGAGACCAGCCCGACCAACATGGAGAAACCCCATCTCTACTAACAATACAAAATTACCTGGGTGTGTTAGCACATGACTGTAATCCCAGCTATTCGGGAGGCTGAGGCAGGAGGATCACTTGAATCCAGGAGGTGGAGGTTGTGGTGAGCCAAGATTGCGTCATTGTACTCCAGCCTGGGTGACAAGAGCGAAACTCTGTCTCAAAAAACAAAACAAAACAAACAAACAAAAAACCAAAACAACAACGACAAAAAAACAACAACAAAAGGGGGCTCTTGGCTGGGTGTGGTGGTGCCCGCCTATAATCTCAGAACTTTGGGAGGCTGAGGTGGGAGGCTTGCTTGAGCCCAGGGGGCCGAGGCTGCAGTGAGCTGTGACTGCGCCACTGCACTCCAGCCTGGGTGACAGAGCGAGACTTTGTCTCAAAAATAAAAAATGAAAAATCAGGAGTGGCAGGTTGACGTGTGCTGCAGCCGAGACCAGAGGACAACCCCCTATTCCCCATCCCTAGTTCCTGGGAGACCCATCCTTACCCCCACCCCACTCCAGATGGGGGAGGGATAGCCAGCTGGGTCCCAGGAATCAGGGCTCTCGGGAGCAGCCCTGCATCTGACCAACAGCCAGATGCTGGCAACTGCCCCCAGACCTGTTAGGTCTGTTTCACCTTCAAATGAGCCAGGTCCCCCATAATTCCAGATCCAAACATTCAGCTGCCTCCACTGGCTCCCTCTGGGACTCGTGATGCTCCAGCGAAATTGGAACCCACCCACAGCCTGGTGCTTTCCCCTCAATTTTCCCCATGCAAGTAATGGCAGCCCCATTCCCCAGGTAACTGTGTGACTCCTGGCTTTCTGAAAAATGAATAATCATGCTTAATAATCACCAGTCACGGCTGGGTGTGGTGGCTCACGCCTGCAATCCTAGCACTTTGGGAGGCCTAAGTGGGTGGATCACCTGATGTCAGGAGTTTGAGACCAGCCTGGCTAACATGGCAAAATCCCATCTCTACTAAAAATACAAAAATTAATTGGGCATGGTGGTGGGCGCCTGTAATCCCAGCTATTTGGGAGACTGAGGCAGGAGAACTGCTTGAAAATGAGAGGCAGAGGTTGCAGTGAGATTGCGCCATTACTCTCCAGCCTGGACGACAACAGCGAAACTCTGTCTCAAAAAAAAAAAAAAAAAAAAAAAAAATCACCAGGCACCCTTGAATCTTCTGTTTCTCACACCCTGTGGCTATGAACTGTCCTTCAGTCCCCAAAAGATATCTCAGATCCACTCACAGGCCCTGCTCTGGTCCATATCTCACCTGGACACTGCTCTAGCCTCTGCCCCAGGGACAGGCCCTGCTCCCCAAGTCGGCCACAGGAGGTTTCCTATAATCCCCAAGTAGATCACATTCCTCAAAGCCTCAACATTCTCCCAGAATCAAATCCCAAGTCCTCACCCAGCCTCTGAAGCAACGAACTTCCCTCCACTCTGGCCCTTGGCTCCCATCTGCCATTCATTTTTTTTTTTTTTTTGAGATGAAAGTCTTGCTCTGTGGCCCAGGCTGGAATGCAGTGGTGCAATCTCGGCTCACTGTAACCTCTACTTCCCTGATTCAAGCAATTCCCCTGCATCAGCCTCCCGAGTAGCTGGGATTACAGCCCCATGCCACCACACCTGGCTACTTCGTATTTTTAGTAGAGACAGGGTTTCACCATGCTAGCCAGGTTGGTCTCGAACTCCTGACCTCAGGCAATCCACCCGCCTCAGCCTCCCAAAATGCTGGGATTACAGATGTGAGCCACTGGGCCTGGCTTTTTTTTTTTTTTTTTTTTTTTTTTTTTGAGATGGAGTCTCCCTTTGTCGCCCAGGCTGGAGTGCAATGGTGCAGTCTCAGCTCACTGTAGCCTCCGCCTCCTGGTCTTAAACAATTATCTTGCCTCAACCTCCCGAGTAGCTAGGCTTACAGGCACGCAACACCATACCCAGGTAATTTTTGTATTTTTGTAGAGACGGAGTTTCACCATGTTGGTCAGGCTGGTCTCGAACTCCTGACCTCAGGCGATCCACCCGCCTCAGCCTCCCAAAGTGCTGGGATTACAGGCGTGAGCCACTGCACCTGGCTTACCAACTCCCGTTCCTTAAACCTACCAACTTTTTGCCACTTCCGGGCCTTCACAAGTGCTGTTCCTTCTGCCTGTTATGCTTTTCCCCTAACTTTCTCCTGGCCAGTTCATTCTCCTCTTTTAGGTCTTGCCTCAAAGTCACCTCCTCAGAAAATTCCCTAATTCACGCCAGCAATATTATCCACTCCCTCATTCCCAGGCCCTTGTCTAGTTTTCTTTTCTTTCTAACACGAGGTGAATTATTTTTTTACATTTGTTCAATGAATACATGAACAAATAGAAATGTGTGCAAGGAGTTCTCCCATCTGGAACCTTGTTTTCCCAGCAGGAAAATGGGCAGACAAGCCCGGCTTCCATGACTCAAGCCTGGAATCCCAGCACTTTGGGAGGCTGAGGCTTGTGGATCACTTGAGCCCAGGGTTTCAAGACCAGCCTGGGCAGCATAGTGAGATCCTGTCTCTACAAAAAATACAAAAATTACCTGGGAGTTGTGGTGTGTGCCTGTCGTCCCAGTTACTTGGGAGGCTGAAGCTGGAGGAACCTTGAGCTTGGGAGGTCGAAGCTGCAGTGAGTTAAGACTGCACCACTGCATACTCCAGCCTGGGTGACAGAGAAAGACCCTGTCTTGGCTGGGCGCGGTGGCTCACGCCTGTAATCACAATACTTTGAGAGGCCGAGGCGGGCGGATCATGAGGTTAGATCGAGATCACCCTGGCTAACACGGTGAAACCCTCTCTCTACTAAAAATACAAAAAAATTAGCTGAGTGTGGTGGCAGGCGCCTGTAGTCCCAGCTACTCAGGAGGCTGAGGCAGGAGAATGGCGTGAACCCGGGAGGCGGAGCTTGCAGTGAGCTGAGATTGCGCTACTGCCCTCCAACCTGGGAGACAGAGAGACTCCATCGAAAGAAAAAAAGAGAGAGAGAGAGAGAGAGAGAGAGAGAGAGAGAGAAAGACAGAAAGAAAGGAAAGAAAGAAAGAAAGAAAGAAAGAAAGAAAGAAAGAAAGAAAGAAAGAAAGAAAGAAAGAAAGAAAGAAAGAAAGAAAGAGAAAGAAAGAAAGAGAGAGAAGAGAAAGAAAGAAAGAGGGAGGGAGGGAAGGAAGGAAGGAAGGAAGGAAGGAGAGAGAAAAGAAAATGAGCAGCTGACATCTCAGGGGCCTCCCATCTGGGAGGTGCTCACTGTTCCCACACTCCACCCTCTTCCTTCCTGACACACCCTCCCAGCTACCAGGAACTCTCCCAAGGGAGACCTCTTATAGAGCACTTACATTTCTGCCTTCAAATTCAGGTGCCCCTGGGAGAGTGTGCGGACGAATTGTGCTCAGATGTGGGAACCAGTCCTAGAAGGATGAGGTCTGAGTGGGGCTCAAGCCCCCAGCTGTGTGACTCCCAGCAAGCAGGTCATTTTCTCTCCAAGCTTTGATGTCTTCCTCCGCAACACAAGAGTCAGAGGATCCCCTACTCATAGGCAAGGAAATGAGTTATGCTGCATCCCCTACACACACAGAAGTTCAAGTTCAACTCACATCCATTCTCCTCACCCTCTTCCTCCCACCCCGCTTTGCCCTGGCTCTGGTCCTGATTAGTGGCATGGTCTTGGACCTCAGTTTCCCCATTTTTTTGAGACGTAGTCTTGCTCCATCACCAGGCTGGAGTGCAGTGGCATGATCTGGGCTCACTGCAACCTCTACCTCCCGGTTTCAAGCAATTCTCCTGTCTCAGCCTCCCGAATAGCTGGGACTACAGGTGCGCACCACCAGCCCAGCTAATTTTTGTATTTTCAGTAGAGATGGGGTTTCAGCATGTTGGCTGGTCTCGATCTCTTGACCTCGTGATCCACCCACCTCAGCCTCCCAAAGTGCTGAAGTTCTGGGATTATAGGCGTGAACCACCGTGCCCAGCCCTATTTTTTTTTTTTTTTTTTTGACAGGGTTTCCCTCTGTAACCCAGGCTGAAGAGCAGTGGCGCAATCATAGCTCACTGCAGTCTCAACCTCCTGGGTTCAAGCGATCCTCCTGCTTCAGCCTCCTTGGGAGCTGGAACTACAGGCACATGTACCACTACACCTGGCTAATTTTAAAAATGTTTTGTAGGGACAGGGTGCCCAGGCTGGTTTTTGAACTCACTTTTGGCCTCAGCCTCACAAAGTGCTGGGACTATAGGCATTAGCCACCACGTCTGGCAGTTTCCCAGCTTTTTAATTTTAATTTTTACTTTTTTATTTTTTGAGATGGGGACTACGTGCCTGTGGTCCCAGCTACTCGGGAGGCTGAGGCAGGAGAATCACTTGAACCCAGCAGGCAGAGGTTGCAGTGAGTGGAGACCACACCATTGCACTCCAGCCTGAGTGCTGTTGCCCAGATCTGGCGCCCAGATTGTTCCACTGCAACCTCCACCTCCTGGGTTCAAACAATTCTTCCTCAGCCTCCCAAGTAGCTGAGATTACAGGTGCAAAGTGCCATGCTCGGCTAATTTTTGTATTTTTAGTAGAGACAGGGTTTTGCCATGTTGGTCAGGCTGGTCTTGAACTCCTGACCTTAAGCGATCCGCCTGCCTCAGCCTCCCAAAGTGCTGGGATTACAGGCGTGAGCCACCGCGCCTGGCCAGTTTCCCAGTTTTAATGCTCAGTCTGGTGGTGGAGATAGGCTCATTGGTGAGGCTCAGGAGTACAGCAGGGGAAGGCTGGGCCATCTCTTTGAACCCCAACTCTCCCATCTCCACATTTGTCTTCTCTGATTCCCTTACCCCAAAGCTGTGAGTTCCAGTTTCATGCCCCATTCTGGGGTCAGCACCGCGGACAGCACACAGCCTGTGTCTGGCGCACGTGGGTCCCATTGTTCTATCATCAACACCTCTGAGGTATCATACCCCTTTCATCTCCATTTCCCAGATGCTCAAACTGAGGCCCCCTTGCCCTAGACCACGTGGCCTGGATTGAACCCAGATCTGTTGCGCTGAAGAGCTCACTCCCAAAGCATCTGTTCAGCCAGGTTCTGCCTGTTCTTAAAATGTATCCAGCATTTATCCAGAGCCTGCTGGGAAACAGCATCTCATTTAATTTCTCGTTCAGTCCTTCCTTCAAGGAACTCGGCACTGAAGCTCAGAATTGCATTTAGTTATGAATTGCAACCCTGGGCTCTAGTTACTTAACCTCTGAGACTTCATTTCCTCTTTCGTTAAATGGAAATAATGGTGCTAAATGGCTTCATTATGCCTTCATGAGCCCATCCACGTACTGTTGGAACCGCATTTATATAGGGTGATTGTGCAGAAAATGTTAGCCATTAGTACTATCATTATTATTCATTTGCTTATTTACTGCATGTTTCACTGTTTTACTTTTTTTTTTTTTTGAGACAGAGTCTTGCTCTGTCACCCAGGCTGGAGTGAATGGTGTGGTCTCTGCCCACTGCAACCTCCACCTCCCAGGTTCAAGTGATTCTCCTGCCTCAGCCTCCTGAGTAGCTGGGACTACAGGTACGTGCCACCACACTCAGCTAATTTTCATATTTTTAGTAGAGACAGAGTTTCACTATGTTGGCCAGGCTAGTCTCGAACTCCTGACCTCATGATCCACCTGCCTTGGCCTCCCAAACTGTTGGGATTACAGGCATGAGCCACCGTGCCCAGCCTTACTTTTATATTTTAATAAATAATATATTGGGATCTCAAATGTAAGAAAAAATAAATGATAGAATATCATTATGGTACATAGCATTATAATAAATAACATTATATAGCATATAATATGTTATAAAAATAAACATATTCTTTTTTTTTTTTTTTTTTTTTTGAGACGGAGTCTTGCTCTGTCACCCGGGCTGGAGTGCAGTGGCCGGATCTCAGCTCACTGCAAGCTCCGCCTCCCGGGTTTACGCCATTCTCCTGCCTCAGCCTCCCGAGTAGCGGGGACTACAGGCGCCCGCCACCTCGCCCAGCTAGTTTTTTGTGTTTTTTAGTAGAGACGGGGTTTCACTGTGTTAGCCAGGATGGTCTCGATCTCCTGACCTCGTGATCCGCCCGTCTCGGCCTCCCAAACTGCTGGGATTACAGGCTTGAGCCACCGCGCCCGGCCACATATTCTTTTATTTATTTTTATTTTTAGAGACAGGGTCTCAGCTGGGCACAGTGACTTATGCCTGTAATCCCCACACTTTGGGAGTCCGAGGTGGGCAGATCACTTGAGGTCAGGAGTTCAAGACCAGCCTGGCCAACATGGTGAAAACCCCTCTCTACTAAAAATACAAAAAAATTAGCCAGGCCTGGTGGCAGGCACCTGTAATCCCAGCTACTCAGGAGGCTGATGTAGGAGAATCACTTGAACCCGGGAAGCGAAGGTTGCAGTAAGGCAAGATTGTTCCAGTGCACTCCAATGTGGTTGACAGAGTGAGACTCCATCTCAAAGAAAAAGAGACAGAGAGAGAGAGAGAGAGAGAGAGAGAGAGAGAGAGATACAGGGTCTCACTCTGCCACCCAAACTAAAGTACAGTGGCATGATCTTGTCTCACTACAGCCTTGCCCTTCTGGGCTGAAGCAGCCCTCCCACCTCAGCCTCCTGAGTAGCTGAGGTTACAGGCGCACACCACAATGCCTGGCTAATCTTGTTTATTTTTTGTAGAGATAGGGTCTCACTGTGTTACTCATGCTTGTCGAGGACTCCTGGGGTCAAACGACCCTTTCAAAGTATTGGGATTACGGGCGTGAGCCACCGTGCCCTACTGAGCATGCTATTATTAGTTAATAAATAAATATTTCTGCAATGTCCACTGTGGACCAGGCCCTTTTTTTTTTTTTTTTTTTTTTTTTTTTGAGACGGAGTCTCACTCTGTCACCCAGGCTGGAGTGCAGTGGCCCGATCTCGGCTCACTACAATCTCCACCTCCCGGATTCATGCCATTCTCCTGCGCCCGCCACCACGCCCGGGTAATGTTTTTGTATTTTTAGTAGAGATGGCGTTTCACCGTGTTAGCCAGGATGGTCTCAGTCTCCTGACCTCGTGATCTACCTGCCTCGGCCTCCCAAAGTGCTGAGATTACAGGCGTGAGCCACCACACCCAGCTGGACCAGGCACAATTTATTTATTTATATCTTTTATTTTTATTTTTATTTATTTATTTAGTGTTTTGAGACGGAGTTTCGCTCTTGTTGCCCAGACTGGAGTGCAATGGCATGATCTCAGCTCACCGCAACCTCTGCCTCTGAGGTTCAAGCTATTCTCCTGCCTCAGCCTCCCTAGTAGCTGGGATTATAGGCATGTGCCACCACGCCTGGCCAATTTTGTATTTTTAGTAAAGACAGTATTTCCCCATGTTGGTCAGGCTGGTCTAGAACTCCCAACCTCAGGTGATCCACCCGCCTCGGCCTCCCAAAGTGCTGGGATTACATGTGTGAGCCACCACGCCTGGCCTATTTTTTATATTTGAGATGGAATTTCGCTCTTGTTGCCCAGGCTGGAGTGTAATGGCACAGTCTCGGCTCCGCCTCCCAGGTTCAAATGATTCTTCTGCTTCAGCCTCTTGAGTAGCTGGAATTACAGGCATGTACCACCACGCCCAGCTAACGTATTTTTCGTAGAGGTGGGGTTTCTCCTTGTTGGTCAAGCTGGTCTCAAACTCCCGAACTCAGGTGATCTACCTGCCTTGGCCTCCCAAAGTGCTGGGATTACAGGAATGAGTCACAGCACCTGGCCTGGACTAGGCACTATTTATATACCCCCACGTCTGAGATCCCTACTTCACAGATGAGGAAACTGAGACTCAGAGACGTAATTTCCCTCAGGAGAGTAGGATTGAGACACAGCTCTCTAGGCCAGTCCAGGTGTCTGGGTGAGGGCATTTCAGGGTCCTAGAGAGGTCCCGTGACTAAGAACTTGCTCACGTCTTTCTGGTTTCTTCCTGTGGATCTGGGAGTTAGTGGATTCTGGCTTGGCCCCTTTGAGCCCCCCTTGGTGGTGGTATCATCCGGAGAGGCTTCTCGGGGACCCCATTGCTGCCATCGCTGCCGAGTCGCCTTGTGCCAACTGGAGAAGTCGAGCCCAGTACCCATGTGGTGTTCACCACCGAGGCTCAAGGGACAGAGAAAAGACAGAGTGGTCCCAGGTAGGTGAGAAGGCTGATGGGGATTAAAGGGGCCAGCCCCAGGAGAGGAAGAGCAGTTGGTCCATCTGAACCCTTCTTGACCTCATCCAGAAAGCATTTACTAAGTTAGCACCCACTGTGTGCCAGGCCCTGTACTGGGCACACAGTAGGCACACAGCCATGCACAAGGAAGTGCCCATAGGCTGATGGTGGAGACAGATCATACCAGAGACAGGACAAAGTAATCATGCCGTGATAGAGAAGACCAGAGCAGCCCAGAGGAGGCTCCTGACCCCTTATGGAGGGGGCTCAGGGAGGACTACCTGGAAGAAGAGGCATTTAAACTTAGCCTGAGGGCCTGGGTGTGGTGGCTGATGCCTGTAATCTCAGCACTTTGGGAGGCCAAGGCCGGTCCATCACTTGAGATCAGGAGTTCGAGACCAGCCTGGCCAACATGGTGAAACCCTGTCTACTAAAAATACAAAAATTAGTTGTGGTGCACACCTGTAGTCCCAGCTACTCAGGAGCAGAATTGTTTGAACCCGAGAGGTGGAGGTTGCAGTGAGCCAAGATTGCACTCCAGCCTGGGTGACAGAGCCAGACACCATCTTAAAAAAATAAAAACAGACTGGGCGTGGTGACTCACACCTGTAATGCCAGCACTTTGGGAGACCGAGGCAAGTGGATCATGAAGTCAGGAGATCGAGACCATCCTTGCTAACACGGTGAAACCCTGTTTCTACTAAAAATACAAAAAAATTAGCCAGGTATGATGGCGGGTGCTTGTAGTCCCAGCTACTTGGTATACTGAGACAGGAGAATGGCATGAACCAGGGAGGCGGAGCTTGCAGTGAGCTAAGATCGCACCACTGCACTCCAGCCTGGGCAGCCGAGCAAGACTGTCTCAAAACAAACAAAACAAAACAAAACAAACAAACAAAAAACAGTAAAACAAATCCTTAGCCTGAGGGATGAAGAGAAGTCAACCAGTGGGAGTGCAGGGAAGGGCATTCCAAGCAGAAGTAAAGCCTCAGACTCAAGAGGATCAGGTGTGTGAGGAGCTGAACACAGATCAGTGTGGCTGGAGGGTGGGAGGGGAGGCCCGGGAAGTGGGCAGGAGCTGAAACCACACACAAGACCTCATGGGGTACCCTGGAGAGTAAGAGGTGTGTTTTCCAGAGAGACAGTTGGTCAATATTGGCATTTAAAAAATTCCCTGTGGTTGCTGTTGGGGAACATTGACTGTCAGGGATAGGAGCGGAAGGAGACCAAGGAGACTAGGAAGGAGCCTTGGGCAGGAGATAGTGGTGCTTGGACCAGGGTGGGAGCCATGGGCTGGAGAGAAGTGAGGAGATTTGGATGACATTTACAAAGTAGACACACCACCAGGGCTGGGCACGGTGGCTCACGCCTGTAATCCCAGCACTTTTGGAGGCCGAGGCGGGTGGATCACCTGAGGTCAGGAGCTCAAGACCAGCCTGGACAACATGGTGAAACTGCGTCTCTACTAAAAATACAAAAATTAGCTGGGTGTGGTCGTGGGTGCTTGTAATCCCAGCTACTTGGGAGACTGAGGCAGGATAATCACTTGAACCTGGGAGGCAGAGGTTGCAGTGAGCTGAGATTGCACCATTGCACTCCAGCCTGGGCAACACAGACTCTGTCTCAAACAAACAAACCAACTAGACACACCAGTTGTTGGTGGATGCTAGCAGGAGCTGGGGAGAAGGGGCACTGGTATGCACAGCTCCTGGTCTCAGACCCTTTATATCTGGCATCACTTTTAGTCCTCGCAATGATGCCGAGAGTCGGAGACACCATTATTATCCCTCTTTTCCAGAATATTAAAAAAAAAAAAAAAGGCTTTGGGTGGGGAAGTGACAGAGCCAGCCAGTGACCATGTACCTCACCAGTGAGCCAAGTTGTCTCCCACAGTCAGTTCTTGGGGGTGGTGTAGGGGTGGAGAACAGGGACTGAACCACAGAAGCATAAAACAGAGAGGGAGTCATTTGTCATGCGTCACACAGCAAGACATGATGGTACTGGGCTTGAATTCAGTCTTTCTGACATCCTGGTCTAAACATTTTCCTTTTCTCCAGGCTGGGGACATGGCTGGGGTCGCTGGGAGATGGTCTCCATGGGGAAGACCCTGTAGAGTGCTTCTGAGACTTCCAAAAACATCGGGGCTCTTCCCAAATCTGCTGCAGTAAGTGGCACCCTAATGGCCCCAAATCACTCCTTGCCCAAGCCCAGAGCCCACAGGAGGCCTCCACCGAGTCATGACCCTGGGACTATGAAATCTTACCTCTTTCTGCACCACACTCACCGGCCCAGCCCTGCTGCTGTTCATGCCTACTTCAGTTAACCATGATGGAAAATGTTCTCACCCATCCTTGCACTTCCCAGGAAATTACCCCTGAGACTAAGATGCCTGGTGGGTGGGGACTTGAGTTTCCAGAACTGGGAGGGAGGGGCAGGCCTGGGGTTTGAGGGCAGGAATCGTGGCTGTGAGGTGGGGCCTGGGACTTTCTCAGGGCGAATGAGATCCTGCCATTTCCGCTGAGGGTCTGAGTGTTGCTGCGGCTTTAAAAGCATGAGAGTCTCAGAGATACTCCTCCTGCCTGTCCTGAGCTTCCACAAAAGGTGGGTTTTCTGCCAGTCCTCCCCCAACTGAGCTGCACCATAGCTTTGGGGTGGGGAGGATCTTAGAAGCAGAACTAGGATGTTTCTTAGAGAGACCTGACTTCCCCTCTTTGCCCATCCCTACTGGTAGCTGTTTGGAGCTCCAGCCAGAGGTAGCCTCTGTGTGCCCATCCCAGACATGGGAGGCCCCGTCACAGCCTTGCCAATTTCCCTGTCCTTCTCAGATCCCTGCGTGGCATGGGTGGGGGTTTTAGGGCTCCAAAGAGACCCCTTCTGGGGCTGAACCGCGGAGCCTACCTTCCTGGGCTTGGCAGAAAGACCGCTATCTGTACGTACCTCCAAAGACCAGACCCTTGACTCTGCTTCCAGACTCCTTGTTGCCATTGTTGCTGGGGAAGGTTGAGGGCCCGACACTGCTCAGGTTTCAGCACCTCCTGGGCGGATGACGCCCTGGTCTGGGGGGTGCTTCTGAACCCCTATCTCCCTCCCCTTCCCTCAGCACCATCAGGTCGCGGACAGCTCCTCGCCGTCTCATCCACCCACAGCCCCTAAAGCTACCTTTTTCTCTTTCAGCACGGTGCGAGGGACAGCGACTCGGCCCTGGGGGTCTCCTGAGACCCTGTCTCCCTGCTCTCCATTTAGCAGAGATCAGTGGACAATTTCTATCTTCTCCACTCCAAGTCCTTGTCTTGGTTCTTTCCCATGCAGCGCTAGAGGGAACGGCAGACGGTTCTCAGGGCTGGGGTGGGGGGTCTCTTCAGCCCCTAGCTTCAACAACCCTCGCCACGTTCTTTTCCCCTGTTCTACCCTTCAGCACCATCTGGGCATCGACAGCTCCTCGGCTTCGGCCCCTCCTTGAGCCCCCGTTCCACCTTCTCCCGCTTCAGCACCTCCGGCGCGGACAGCTCCTCTCTGTCGCCTCCACTCCCGGCCCTGGGCCAGACCCGAGAGCAGACGCTCTTCGGCGTCCGCTCACGGGGACGACTCCTGCTCCCTGCTATCCCAGACCCCTTTCTCTGGCCATGGAGACCCTGGGGGTCAGCGAAGGGGCAGAGGTGTGCAGCAGGTTGAGTCGCTCTCGCGGCCGCCACAGCATGACCAGAGCCCCAAAGCACCTGTGGCGGCAACCCCGGCGCCCCATCCGCATCCAACAGCGCTTCTATTCGGATCCGGACAAGTCCGCGGGCTGCCGCGAGCGGGACCTGAGCCCGCGGCCCGGGCTCGGGAAGTCGCGGCTTTCCTGGCCCATTTCCTCCTGCAGGCGGTAGGTGGCCGGGGCACGGGCCTCCTGCAGCGCGGGGGAGGGGCGCGCGGGGCCTGGCGGGAGTGGGGGAGGGTCCTTGCTTCTCCAGGGGGCGGGGGTCTCCGCTGCTTGGTTGAAGCTGGCGCTTGGAAGGAAAAAGCTATTTCTACTTAGGGGTGGAGCTGAGGGTGCTGGTGTCATCATGGCTTGTGGGTCTGTGTGACCGGGTGTGCCCACGTGCGGTTGGGACCGAAAGACTGTGTGTGTGTGTGTGTGTGCGCGCGCGCGCGCGCTCGCGCGTGAGACTGGGGTGACCAGATGTGTTTGGGGTGCTCCTGTGCCTACATGCTTGGATATGATTCCATGTGTCCCAGGTAGTTGTGGGTGTGCCGGGGTGTCTCCCCTTGTGGTGCCTGTTGGTGTGTGACTGACTGTGACTGTCCTTGTGCTAACACGGCTGGGGGACCGAAGGTTTTCAGCATTGTGGAATGTCCGAAGGCCTGTGGGGGAGGTTTGTGATCACCTCAAGCACCCGAGGTAACCCTGGGGTGCTTGGATATAAATACACACACACACACGTTTTGATTTTTGAGACAGAGTCTCATTCTGTCGCCCAGGTAGAAGTGCAGTGTCTTGATCACGGCTCACTGCAACCTCTGCCTCCCAGGCTCAAGCTATCCTCCCACCTCAGTCTCCAGTAGCTGGGACTACAGGGGCATATTACCACGCCTGGCTAATTTTTGTATTTTTGCTAGAGATGGGGTTTTGCCATGTTGCCCAGGCTGGTCTTGAACTCTTGGCCTCAAGTGATCCTCCTGCCTTAGTCTCTCAAAGTACTAGGATTACATGTGTAAACCACTGCACTCAGCCTATTTCATATATTATAGATATATAAGGGCCAGGGCAGGCTGCCACCAGTGTTGCGGGGAGGAGCCTCCTCTTGCTACCTCCTCCGCCCCCCCGCTCCATCACCCCACCCGGCTCCCCTGTAGGAGGAAGGGAAGTCCCTTGGGAAGCTTGTGCACCGGAGGTTTCTTTCGTTTAAGGAGGGGCTGCTTCTCCTGTTTCGTGTAAGCTGAGTGGGGTGGGGTTAGGACAGAGACAGAATAAGAGACTCATGGAAAAATAATGTAGAATCCTCAGGAGGCCTGACATAAGGGTCTCCAGCTACCAGGTGGAGGCTCCAGGGCCAGGGAGGAGGGTCCAGGAACTCCAAGCCCTCCTTAGGTTGGAGGGAGAGCCAAGTCAGGGGGTCCAGCGTCCCAGGTTTCAGTTCAGGCTGGGTGGCCTTGAAAGTGTTGCTTCCCCGCCCTGGAGCTTGGCTTTCTCGCGTCCTGGCGCATAGATCCCCTAGGGGCCACTGGCTTCTGACTCCATCAGCAAGCCTGGCCTCTAGCCCCCAGCCTGGCCCTCCAGCAGCTTGGGAGGCATCTCAGGTAGATGGTTCCCACAGCCCAGAGGGGTCAGAGCTGTTCTCAGGTGACCCAGGAGCCCCTTCTCCCACCCCGGCTTCTAGCTCCTGCTGCCCCATCCCTTCTGGTGACTCATGATTTTCCATTTTCAAGAAAGAACAAACAGAGCCTTGGTATGAGCTCTTCTGGGGGAAGCCCCCGCTTGGCTCTGGGAGGCAGGAGCGGTGGATTGGGTGTCCCTGTGCACGTGTGCGTGTGCACACACATGTCGTTCTGCGCATCATGTGCACTGCAGTCACACACATGTGGGTGTGCATGCATGTGGCCCACTGTGCTTCTCTGTGCTGATATGAGGGGAAGGGTTCACCCCAGGGGGAAGCTCAGAGAAACTGAGTTCAAAGCCAGGCCCCAAGGCCAACCTGCTGCGTAGTGTTGAGCAAGCGGTGGTACCTCCCAGAGCCTCAGCGTCCTCATCAGTGAGATGAACGTTCTGCGCCTGAGCCTGGTACACATTGGGTCCCCAGCTTGTGGCTCTTTTCACAACCCTAGAAACTGTTGGAGGACTGTGCTTCCCCAGAGCCTCAAATGGATCACAGGGGTATGGGAGGGTCCAAGCATTTCGTTCAGAAGGCATTTAAGCACTTAATGGGTGGAAGGCCCTGTGTTGGAGACACAACCATGGACAAGAAGCTGTGTCCCCTAAGGCTTATAGTGGAGACACTCACACCAAGTGGAGAAGGCACAGGGTGATGGAGAAAGATCAGAGAACAAGCACAGAGGAGGCTCCAGACTCAGCAGTGGGGTGGGAGTCAGGGAGGACTGCTTGGGAGAAGTAACATTTAAGCTTAGCCTGCAGGAGAAAAGAGGTCAGCCAGGGTGAGTGCAAGAAGGGCATTCTAAGTAGAAGGAACAGAATGTGCAAAGCCTCAGACTCAAGAGGATCAGGCATGTGAGGAGCTGAAAACGTATCACTGTGGCTGGAGGATGGAAGGAGAGGCTCTCTGTTTATGCTACAAGCATTTATTTATTTATTTATTATTTTTTAGACGGCATCTCTCACTCTGTTGCCCAGGCTGGGTGCAGTGGCACAACCTTGCCTCACTGCAACCTCTGCCTCCTGGGTTCAAGCGATTCTCCTACCTCAGCCTCCCCAGTAGCTGGGATTACAGGTGCTCACCACCACACCTGGCTAATATTTGTATTTTTAGTAGAGACAACATTTCACCATGTTGGCCAGACTGGTCTCAAACTCTTGATCTCAAGTGATCCACACACCTTGGCCTCCCAGAGTGTGGGATTACAGGCAAGAGCCACCACATCCAGCCGCTACAAGCGTTTATTGAGCATCTACTAAGTGCCAAGTACTGAGAGAACAGCAGGGAACAAGGCAGACCTGGCCTTGCTCTCCAGGGACTCACAGGCAAATAATCATGACAATAAATGTGAAGTTGTACCCATGGCTGGAGGGTGCTCCGAGGCACTTACCTGGCTAGTCAGGGAGGACTTCTCGGAGGAGGTGACTCTGACTGTAACCCAAAAGACAAAGCATCAGCAGGCGGCAAGCATTCAGGTAAGCGCCATGGGGTGGAAATAAGCCTGGCTGATTCAGGCAACAGTGAGGAGTGGGGAGAGACTGGAACAGCATAAGCCTAGAGAAGTGAGGCGGGGATGGGCCACATGGGACCTCTGGGGAGGTGTGAATTCAGATCTGAGGGCAATGGGGGGTCATGGGAGGGTCCGGAGCAAAGGAGTATGTGATTTGACTCATGTGAGCATCTACACATGTGACTTGGCCCCCACCCTCCTCATTCTGCTTGACTTCTCCATGGGGACTTGGGCAAGTTATCTGCCCTCTCCACGTCTCAGTTTACTTATCTGTAAAATGGGCAAAAACACCCATTTTAAAAAACTCTCTGGGGCCACCTGGTGGCCGTGGGGAAAAGTGCCTGCCCAGAGAAGGGACATTCAAATGGGGGAAATTGAGGCAGTAGCGTGCTAAAGGCATCAGAGTGGGCGTTGTGGCTCACACCTGTAATCCCAGTACTTTGGGAGACTGAGGCAGGCGGATCACCTGAGGTCAGGAGTTCAAGACAAGCCTGGCCAACATGGTGAAACCCTGTCTCTACTATAAATACGAAAATTAGCTCCACATGGCAGCAGATGCCTGTAATCCCGGCTACTCAGGAAGTTAAGGCAGAAGAATCGCTTGAATCTGGGAGGCGGAGGTTACAGTGAGCCAAGATCGCGCCACTGAACTCCACCCTGGGTGACAGAGTGAAACTGTGTCTCAAAAAAGTAAGGCCAGGGACAGTGTCTCACACCTGTAATCCCAGCACTTTGGGAGTCCGAGGCAGGTGGATCACTTGAAGTCAGGAGTTCAAGACCAGCATGACCAACATGGTGAACCCCATCTCTACTAAATACCAAAAAAAGAAAAAAAAAAATTAGCTGGGCATGGTGGCACATGCCTGTAATCCCAGCTACCTGGGAGGCTGAGGCAGGAGAATTGCTTGAGCCCAGGAAGTGGCGGTTTCAGTGAGCCGAGATTGCCCCATTGCACTCCAGCCTGGGCAACAGGAGTAAAACTCTGTCTCAAAAATAATAATAATAATAAATTAAATTAAATTAAAAATAAAAATAAAGGCACCAGACACTACTGGGCACCTCTGCAGGTCATGCAGTCATGCAGGGACGGAGTCAGGGTGGGGGTGCTTCTGTCCAAACCTCTTTCGACTTTTGTTCTTTACCCAGCGGGGCTTGGAGAGCGTCCCAGGGTCAGGTAGGAGCGAGACTCTGAACGCTGAGTCCTGGCTCTGTGGCCACCCCTTGCTGTGACTCTTTCTCCATCCAAACAGCTTTTAATTAACACCTTCTTGTTAGCACTGTTAATAAAATATTTAAAATTAAATCTATGAATGAAACATTAATAGTAAAACTATTGATAAAATATTAATGTGGGAGTCGCTCCTGGGACTACAGAGGGGATGAAGTGAGTTAACACATCCAGTGTGGGAGAACCCAGGCTGGGAAGAACAGCGCCTGTCCGGGTTCAAATGACCCCAGTCTTGCACCTTATGGCTGTGTGTCCTTGGGCAAATGACTGTGACTCTCTGTGCCTCAGTAGCCCAATCCTCGAAATGGGAACAGTAGTCCACATTTTGCAGGTTTCGTCTGAAAATCCAATGATTTTTCCCTTCACTGCTGTTGGCTGAGTGCTGCATGTTTTTGAGGCACTCAGTTTATATCATTTTGTTTAGTCTTAGCCTCCTATTTTATGTCTTTGACTTTGGGGGAGGGGCTGAATCTCTGTGCCTTGGTTTCTCCTTGGGGACATGTAACTATTGTCACTTCTCTCACAGTGGCGGGGAGGTGGTGTCAAGACTGCTCAGGCCTTGGCTCCAGTATCCCCACTAGGACAATCCTAGCAGCCTCTGTCCCCTAGGGATGGCTATAATTAGGTCTGGCCCCAGCAGCCACGATGGTATTTTTGTCTTGGGGACAGCGAGGTCTGGTTCCCACCAGGTGTCTGGTTGCAAGGCTGTGGGGGTTAGGGGGGCTTCCTGGCCAGATACCTGAGGCTCTCTGTCTTTCTGGGCTGTGTGTCTCCTCCTCTGAGCCTCTGTTTTCCCATCTGTAGAATGGGGAGAATCTCATGTATCTGGCCTTAGCATGGTTGCCTCAGGATCTCCTATAGGAGCCCTGATCAACGGGCTTCTCTAGGACTGCCGGAAACGTGGGTACCATATCTGGGGACACCAAGACTGAGGCAGCCCCCCAGGGGGAAGGCCCAGGCTGAGAGCCAGAGGTCATTCCACAGCAAGGGGCATGGTCAGGCCTCAGTTGCTGGGAGGTCCCTTGGGCCTCTGCCCGTGAATGGTTTTCTCTAGGTCCCTCCTCCTTGTGTGACACATGCTAAGCCTTGGTTTCCTTTTCTGTAGAGTGGAACAGGGCCAGCCTGACTCCAGCATTCCAACGGTAGAGCACCTGGTACAGACTCTGGGAATCCTCCCAGACACTGACCAGAGGCCCCCCCAAGTCCTGGGACAGTGAGGTCCTCCGAGGGCAGGGGTGTGCGGCTGAGGCTTCACAGGACGGAAGACTTGGCAGAGGTGGTGTGCGGATGTTTGTCTAGGAGGAGACAGCAGGAGAGGCGAAGGCATCCAGAGACAGGGCCTGGGGAATGTCAGAGCAGGTGGGGGATCACGTGGGGACTCGTGTGGAGGGGTGCTGGGAGAGGGGACCTGAGTTTGAGTCTCGCTGCCCTGCAACAAAGACCCATGCCTGTGACTGCTTCCATGGAAGCCTCAGTTTCCCCACTTGGCAAAGGATTAAGGGTTTGTAGTTTCTGGTGGGCTGTTGGGTGGCACTGGGCCTCAGTTTCTCCATCTGGAAAATGGGTAGAGGAGGATTAGAAACATTGAGTGGGATCGGACATTGGCAAACTCTATACCTTGGTGACGACCTCATAATGGAAGGTAGGACAGCTGTTTCTCTGGGTACCTTGCTTTCTGACTCCCTCATTGTACACTTTTTAGCAGTTATTGGCCCAGCAAGCTGCACTAACCAGGGGCGTGCAGAGGAAGGCTGAGTAAGATCCAGGCTCTGAGATCTTAGGGGCAGCCCCCTAAAGAAGTGCAGTTGGGCCAGGTGCAATGGCTCACACCTGTAAGTCCAGCACTTTGCGAGGCTGAGGCAGAAGGATCACTTGAGTCCGGGAGCTCGAGACCAGCCTGGGCAACATAAGGAGACCCCCCCCCCCCCATCTCTCCAGAAAATACATTAGCCCGGGCGTAGTGGTGTGCATCTGTAGTCTCAGCTACTCGGGAGGCTGAGGTAGGAGGATCCCTTGAGCCCAGGAGGTTGAGGCTGCAGTGAGCTAGGACTGTGCCACTGCACTCCAACTTAGGCAACACATGGAGATCCTGTCTCAAAAAAAAAAAAAAAAAGAAAAGAAAAAGTAAGGAGCGGAGAGTTGCGTCTGACTCTGTGCCTCGGTTTCCCCCTTTGTCTCGGGGGTCGTCAGGGAGCCGCCCGTCGCGAGGCGGGGCGGATGCGCCCTTTGCCCCCTCCCCGCTGGGCCCCGCCCCCGCAGCTGTCCAGAAAAGGTCCCGCGCAGCCAGCGCTCGGTCCAGCCTCCACGCGGTCCTGGCAATGCAGGGCCCCCCCGCGCCCGCCCCGGCCCCGGGGCCCAGTTCCCCTCGGGGATCCCCGCGCGGCTCCCCCGGGCTCTTCAGGAAGCTTTTGGTGAATCAGAGCATCCGCCTGCAGCGGCGCTTCACGGTGGCCCATCCGCTGTGGTGAGGCGGGACAGAGGGCCTGGCGGGGTCACCGGGACGCCCGGTGTGGAGGTGGGAAGGGCAGGGACAGGGACAAGGGCAGGGACAGCTGGGGCCAGGGCCGGAGTCAGGGCATGGACGCTCTGCCTCTCCCTCGCTTTCTCTGTATCTCTCTCCCCCTACCCTACTCTACTTTTGTCTCGCAGTTGGTGACTCTGTCTCTCTCTGTCTCTGTCTGTCTCCACCCGCTGCCTGGATATAGGCCCAGGGGACCAGCCGTCTGTCTCCTTCCAGCTGTGAGGCCCAGAGTGGGACGGGCTGAGGCTCACGTCTCCTCCTGACCCTCGCCGGCCTAGGGCAGGCAGGCTGTGCGTCCTGGCAATGGGAGGAAGGGGAAGGGGCACTTCTCCCCTTGGCGCCCCCTCCCACCACCATTTCGTCCCAGTGCCAGCAAAGAGATGCCCTGGGGGCCTCACAATGAACTCTGGGTGTCCACGGAGGAAGACCTGAATTGAGGGGGTTTTCGAGGCAGGGCATTCGGGAGTCCCAGGATGAGCGCGCGCCCGTGCCCCGCAGCTGCTTGCGCTGCATCCTCTAAGCACTCGGTCCACCCCTCCTCTGGGTTCGAATCCCTGCCTTTCCAGAAACGACTGTGACCTCGTGGGGAGGGGTGGGGGCGAGGCTGGGGTCCGGAGTGGGGCTTGTGGGCGCCGACTGTGACTGGCATCCTGCGCTCGGTCCGCGCCGAATTGGCACCCACTTGGTAAGTTTGGCATCCAAAGGCTGAGAGGGGAGGGAGGTCCCTCTGCAAGGTCATAGCTGGGGTTGGAGGGAGAAGGCATGATCGTGGTTCCTGGTGGTTTCATTTCAGCCAGGGAGTGGGGGAGTGGGGGTTCTGTGTCCTGGTGAGCGACCTCGGGGGACCGAACACGAGGGAAGCACGGTCACTTCTGAAGGCGCTGGAGAGAGTGCAAGGACGTCGAGGGCGCGTCACGGGTACCCAGAAGTGAGGATGAACGAGGGCGGGCCCCGCGCCGGCCGGACCCGAACCCAAGTCCGAGCCTCTCAGGCTCAGTTTACCCCCCGGCCAATGGGCAGCCGCGCCGTTCCCACAGCCGGGGGGCCCTACCCCCGCGCCGCCCGCGTCATGGAACCACAGCCTGACCCCGCCGCTCCTGGCTAAGTTTAGAGCAGAAAGAAAAACAGCCTCCCCCGCCCCAAGAAAACCCGGGCCCAGCTCTTAACCCTCTGCGCCCGGGATCCGGATTTGCACACCCTGTGGCCGCTCCTGGCCTCAGTTTCCCTATTTGTCCATAGACGCGCTTTTCTGGAACCCTTGGGGAGAGGCGAGAGGGGTAGGGGGCCGCAACCCGCATGCCTGCCCCTCGAGGGGCAGATTTGGGGTATCCGCCGCCTCCAGCCCTCCCCTAAGAGCGTCTCCCATTGCGCCACAGCGCCCACGGCGCACCCCAAACCGGCCAGGGAAGGGTTAAGAAGCCCCGCCCCCTCGGCTGGCCGGGGGATCATCCCAGTCCCGCTAAACCCGCTGGAGTCGGACGGAACTGGCCGAGCGCGGCCGGTCTTAGTCGGAGATGCCCGAACTAGCCCCCGTGTAGCCGGACGTGACCGAACATGCCCGACCCGGCCCGAGCGTCACCCGGACTTGTTCGAAGCAGACCGAGCGTAACCGGACTTAGACGAACAAGATCGAACTTATCCGAACTCTCCCGAGCTTAATCGGACGTAGCCGAATTCTCCCGAACTCATCAAACAAACTCTTCGGGACGAAGTCCAATTCGACGTGATCAGACCCAATTCAGACCCGGTCATATTTGACCAAATGCTGCCGAATCCCTCACCTCTACCTAGATCTGAGCCTACGCGGGGGTGCTGACCCAGCCCGTGGACGGGGATAGGGTGACCTTTGACCCAAAAGTCATGGCCGGGACCAGCTGGACACTGGCCCTCGGCCGGGAACTGCGAGTCTCGGGCGGTCCCCGTTGTCTTCCTGTCGGTGCTGCTTCCGCCCGCCCTTCTTGAAAACCCTACCTGCAGATCACCACCTTCTCTTGGGCCTCAGTACTTGCCCTATGCCCTTTCTCTGACCTGTGACCGCAAAGAGGAGGGGCTAGAGGGTGTGGCCAGAGGGAAAGACAGGGTCTGAGGATAGAACGGGACAAGTAGTGTGGAGAAGGAGGAGAGTGCTCCGGGCAGAGGGCACGGCCTGTGCAGACCCGGAGGTGCAAGAGAACAGGCGGAAGGTTCAGGCTGAAGATGAAGTGGAGGAGTGGGGGAGCCTAGGGCAGGACCTGGTTAGCTGGGGGCGTGGTCGACGGCCGTGGGGCGGAGCCTTATGGGCTGAGGGTGGAGCCTGGAACGCTGGGGGCGTGGCAGGTGGCCAAGGGTGTGGTCAAGTTGGCTCTCTAGACTAAGGCGCACGCAGGAGCTAGGCAGAACCCCGGCCTTCTCCAGGTAGAAGAGTCCAAGAAGCTGTTTCCAGTTCACGTGTTCACCATGTGAGCTAGATCTCAGTTTGTCCCTTTGCAATATGGTTATCCTGTCGCAGTCGTTGGATGTTCGGTTGTAACTCCCTCAAAGAGCTCTTGGGGATGGGCTACATCACGCACATGTTAGAAACAGGGGAGGCCGGGTGCAGTGGCTCGTGCTTGTAATCTCAGTACTTTGGAAGGCCCAGGCAGGCAGATCACTAGGTCAGGAGTTCAAGAGCAGCCTGGCCAACATGATGAAACCCCGTGTCTAGTAAAAATACAAAAATTAGCCGGGCGTGGTGGTGCGCACCTGTAATCCCAGCTACTTGGGAGGCTGAGGCAAGAGAATTGTGTGAACCCGGGAGGCGGAGGTTGCAGTGAGCTGCGATTGTGCCCCCACTGCACTCCAGCGTGGACAACTGCACTCCAGCACTGCCAACAGAGCGATACTTCATCTCAAACCCCCCCCAAAAAACAGAATGAAAAGAAACAGGGGAGGCCTGGTGCGGTGGCTCACTCCTGTAATCCCAGCACTTTGGGAGGCAGAGGTGGCAGGATTATTTGAGGCCAGAAGTTCAAGACCAGCCTGGGCAAAATAGTGAGACCTGGTCTCTACAAAAAATTTAAAAGTTACCCGGGTGTTGGGGCGTGCTCCTGTAGTCTCAGCTACTCAGGAGGTTGAGGCTGGAGGATGGCTTGAGCTTAGGAGATTGAGGCTGCAGTGAGCTAGGATCATACCACTGCACTGCAGCCTGGGTGACAGAGTGGGGCCCTGTCAAAAAAAAGAAAAGAAAAGAAAGAAAGAAAGAAAGCGAGAGAGAGAGAGAGAGAAAGAATGAGAAAGAGAAAAAAGAAAGAAAGAGAGAAAAATAAAAGACACAGGGTGGTTGAGGTCCAGAGAAAGTCAGTACCTGTCTATGACCACACAGCCACTTTGAGGAAGATCTGGAACTGAGGTCCTGGAGTCCAGTGTAGACTCGAAGACCAAAGTGTGAGGGGTGCAGTTTCCTGAGGGTGCAGCTGGGGTCAGGTGAACAAGCTGGAAACCACACTTGCCTGACTGCCAAGTAGCTTCAGGGAGGAGGCACCAGACAAGGTGGCCACGACCCGGCACCCAATTGTCATGACCCTCGTCTCTGACCATGTCTTCTCTCCTTTCAGCTTTGACCTGGAAAATGGGCTCTCATGCGGGAGGAGGGCCCTGGACCCTCAGTCCAGCCCTGGGCTGGGCCGGGTCATGCAGGCTCCAGTCCAGCACAGCCAGCGGCGCGAGTCCTTCCTGTACCGCTCAGATAGTGACTATGAACTCTCACCCAAGGCCGTGTCTCGGAACTCCTCTGTGGCCAGTGACCTGTGAGTCTGGGGCTGGTGGAATGACACCTCCTCTACGCTCCCTCCTTCCTTTGTTCCTCTATTCAGCAAGTTCCTTCAAGTAGCCATTTAAGGAAGGTTTTGAAGTTCAGGTAGGAGTTTGCCAGGCAGCTCATTTATTCAATCAAGTGTGTAGAGAACTCTGCCTTTTGCTGGGGTGGGGGTGGTAATCCAAAAACATTAAGGTCGGCCGGGCACGGTGGCTCACGCCTGTAATCCCAGCACTTTGGGAGGCCGAGGTCGGCGGATCACTTGAGGTCAGGAGGTCAGGACCAGCCTGGCTAACATGGTGAAACCCCATCACTACTAAAAAATACAAAAATTAGCCAGGTGTGGTGGTCCATGCCTGTAGTCCCAGCTACTCAGGAGGCTGAGGCACAAGAATCGCTTGAACCCAGGAGGTGAAGGTTGTAGTGAGCCGAGATGGTACCACTGCACTCCAGCCTGGGCGAAAGAGCAAGACTATGCCTCAAAAAACAAACACATTAAGGCTAATTAGCAGCAAATGAAGAAATACTTTGACCTTCCTAGTGGGCATAATGAAAAGGGAAATACCTCCTTGCCCCTGGGACTCAGTTTCCCCATTTATGAGATGCCGATAAAGTGAGTGAATGGTTGGAGGGGCTGTGGTGGGTCTGAGGGAGAGTCGCATGAAGGGAGCCCAGGGACTAAGAAGGCGCCCGGAGGAGAAGTCCTGAGAACAGGAACCCCTCAGCTGAGGGTATGTGGTGTGGGTAAAAGCTGGAAGATGGGAGAGAACTCTTCCTGATGGCACGTCTCCTCGCAGACATGGAGAGGACATGATTGTGACGCCCTTTGCCCAGGTGGGTGTCCCCCGCCCTCCCTGCCCTGACCCCCTCCGGATCTGGCCTCTCCTTCCCACCGCCTACCACCTCCTCCCAACAGGTCCTGGCCAGTCTGCGGACGGTTCGGAGCAACGTGGCGGCCCTTGCCCGCCTGCAATGCCTAGGAGCAGCCAAGTAGGTAGAGGGCGGGGCGGGGAGGGGGCGGGGCCGGCAGAGACAAGGTGGGCGGGGAGGGGCGGGGCCAGCAGACGACGGAGGCGGGGCCTGGCGGAAAGCGGGCTGCAAATTGAGGCTGGGACTCCGGCGCCTAAGGGTGGGCTTGAGGGGCGGGGCCTGGAGGACTTGGGGTCTGTGCGAGATGGCCGGAGCAGCCACGCCTGAGGCTGCTCTACCGCAGGCAGGGACCCGTCGGAAACCCTTCATCCAGCAATCAGCCCCCTCCGCCTGCAGGTAAAGTACCTGTTCCTTCCCTCCCCTGCTGAGGACAACTGGGAGCTTCCTTTACGTAGTGACCTCCCCAGTCCATGAGCCCTTAGACTGGGGCTAAATTGTAGCCCCGCCCCTGCAAAAACAAACAATAACGCCCTCGGGGATGGACCCCACCACACCCATATTACAGACGAGGAGGCTGAGGCCCAGAGATCTCGTGGTCACACAGCCACTCGGGGGACAGATCTGGAACTTGGGTCCAGGAGTCCTGGGTGGCCCCCGTGGGAACAGTTTCAGGGTCCAGATGCAGAGACGAAAGCGTGAGAGGCGTGGGGTCCCTGAGCGGGGGTGGGGCAGGCCCCTGACTGCCTCGGCTCCCAGAGGACACGGGGCAGAAGCTGGCATTGGAGACGCTAGACGAGCTGGACTGGTGCCTGGATCAGTTGGAGACGCTGCAGACCCGGCACTCGGTGGGGGAGATGGCCTCCAACAAGGTGAGGTGGGGCAGATCGCTGAGCTCACCTGCCTCGGCCCACGGTACCCCATCATCACTGTCTTCACCTTCCCTCCCCCCCAGTTCAAGCGGATCCTAAACCGGGAGTTGACCCACCTGTCCGAAACCAGCCGCTCCGGGAACCAGGTGTCCGAGTACATCTCCCGGACCTTCCTGGGTGAGCTTTGTTGAGTCACTGCCTGGACGATATTATAGGAGTACTAAGAAGCAAGAGAAAGAAATATTTCTATTATAGACCTCAGTCCGGGGGAGATACAGCCTGACACAGACACCTTCAGCCCCATGAGTCAGGGCTGGATCAGAGGGAGGAACAAGGGGAACTTCCAGGAGCAGGGGACATTAAAGCTAGGGTTTTGAAGCATGAGTAGAAATTTGCCTAGGAGGAGATGGAGGGAACCAGACACCAGCTTGGGAGATGGAAAGGACACTAGGCTGTTTGGGGGGAAATGCTGAGCCCCAGGCACCCCGGGGCCATGCCTAGCAGAAGAGTTTACTGAAATCAGCTGTGAACAGAGGAGAGGGGTAGGTAGCTACAGGCAAGACAGGATTTTTTTTTTTTTTTTTTGATACAGTTCACTTTGTTGCCCAGGCAGGAGTGCCATAGTGCAATCTCAGCCATTGCAACCTCCGCCCCCCGGGTTCAAGCAATTCTCCCACCTCAGCCTCCCGAGTAGCTGGGGTTACAGGTGCCCGCCACCATACCTGGCTAATTTTTGTATTTTTAGTAGTGATGGGGTTTCACCATATTGCTCAGACTGGTCTTGAACTCCTGACCTCAAGTGATCCGCCCACCTCGACTTCCCAAAGCACTGAGATTACAGGTGTGAGCCACCGCATCCGGCCGACAGGGTCTTTACCCTGAACTTACTTTGGTTCCTGTAGAAAGGGAAATAGGGGCCGGGCGCGGTGGCTCACGCCTGTAATCCCAGCACTTTGGGAGGCCGAGGCGGGCGGATCACGAGGTCAGGAGATCGAGACCATCCTGGCTAACACGGTGAAACCCTGTCTCTACTAAAAATACAACAAATTAGCCGGGCGTGGTGGCGGGCACCTGTAGTCCCAGCTACTCGGGAGGCTGAGGTGGGAGAATGGCGTGAACCCGGGAGGTGGAGCTTGCAGTGAGCCGAGACTGCGCCACTGCACTCCAGCCTGGGTGACAGAGCGAGACTCCATCTCCAAAAAAAAAAAAAAAAAAAAGAAAAAAAAGAAAAAAGGAAGGGAAATAGGTTGATCCTGGGGTTTGGCAAAGTTCAGGTCCTGAGGCCAGGCCCCAACAGGCGAAATCGGCTTCTGTAAGCCTCACCCTGGCCCATCTGCAGACCAGCAGACTGAGGTGGAGCTGCCCAAGGTGACCGCTGAGGAGGCCCCACAGCCCATGTCCCGGATCAGTGGCCTACATGGGCTCTGCCATGGTGCCAGCCTCTCCTCAGCCACTGTCCCACGCTTTGGGGTCCAGACTGACCAGGAGGAACAGCTGGCCAAGGTGGGTCCTCAACCACAATGCCAAGATCAAGGTTTGGTCCTTGGCTCTGTCTGGATGCCCTAGCTTGGGCCTGTTTGCCCACCTATATACTGGACAGTTGGGGCTCACTGTGGGACCTGGGGTGGGCGGATGGAGGCTCTAGAGTCTGGGGAAGTTGGGCTGGGGTTAATTAAGCTCCAGTCCTTCACATCTTAGGAGCTAGAAGACACCAACAGGTGGGGACTTGACGTGTTCAAGGTGGCGGAGCTAAGTGGGAACCGACCCCTTACAGCTATCCTATTCAGCATTTTTCAGGTACCTACCCTGCCCTTGGCTTCCAAGGAAAAACTCCTGGGGTTTCCTTCACCACTTCCTACCCTAGACCTCAGGGACACTCATTTTTCAAATCCTTTCTGACATTTCTGAAGGGGATAATTTGAGCAGGGTATTGAAGGATGAATAGGAGTTCACGCAGATGAACAGTTCATTGTCCAGAAGCCTCAGCCCTGGCCCCTGGCCCTGAAGAGGAGAGAAATCTGGAGAGAAGAGCTGGACACAGACATCCCCAGTCCTGTAGGGTCAGGGATGGACCACCAAAGAACACAGAGTGGAGGAGTTCAGGAGAGCAGGGAGGGCGTCTCAGAGGAGTGGGTGCTTGAGGCATGGATAGGAGTTCAGAAGAGAGGAGTAGGAACAGCGTGTGCTGCAGCCCCAAGACCAAGGCCCTGAGGCCAGGATCTGTGATGGACCAGGAGCGGGACCTGCTGAAGACATTCCAGATCCCAGCAGACACACTGGCCACCTACCTGCTGATGCTGGAGGGTCACTACCATGCCGATGTGGCCTATCACAACAGCCTACATGCTGCCGATGTGGCCCAGTCTACGCATGTGCTGCTGGCTACACCTGCCCTTGAGGTACTGCGCTACGACTGCAGGCAGGCGGGCGGGTGCAGGGCCCAGACAACCCGCCCCTCATCACCTGTGCTCTCTGCCTGCTCAGGCTGTGTTCACAGACTTGGAAATCCTGGCTGCCCTCTTTGCAAGCGCCATCCATGATGTGGACCATCCTGGGGTCTCCAACCAGTTTCTGATTAACACCAGTAAGTAGGAGTGGGAAGTGGGTGCAGGAGGTGAGGCAGACCCCGCCTCCACCCTGTCTACCAGGTGATCTCAGGGGGTTCCCATCTATCCTGAACCCAGTCTCCCTGTCTATGAAATGACTATCACAGTCTTCCCTCCCTTCAGGGGCTTGGAGCAGGTCTGGGTGCACAGTAGGTGCTCAATAAATGACAGAATAATGAGCTGTGGCAGAGCTGATCTGGTTCCACCAAGGTCTTTATTTATTTATTTTTTAAGACAGGGTCTTGCTCTGTCACCCAGGCTGGAGTGCAGTGGTGCGATTTCGGCTCTCTGCAATCTCTACATCCCAGGTTCAAGCGATTCTCTAGCCTCAGACTCCCGGAGTAGCTGGGATTACAGGTGCGCGCTACCATGCCCGGCTAAGTTTTGTATTTTTCATAGATACAAGGTTTCGCTATGTTGCCCAGGCTTGTTTCAAACTCCTGGTGTCAAGCGATCTGCCTGCCTCAGCCTCCCAAAGTGCTGGGATTACAGTCATAAGTCACCACGCCTGGCCACTTCCACCAAGATCTTAAAGTTTAGGATCATATGAGGAATCTGAAAAACTCGGTTGACAGGCAATTATTGGGCACCTTCTGTGTATAAGCCCTGGAGTGCTGGGGGTGAGAGTGGAGGCCCCTCACTCAAAGGGCCTAGAGTCCAATAAGACAAAGACTCAGTTGTTTATTTAACCAGCACTGAGAGACTGGGCATCATAGCTCACACCTGTAATCCCAACACTGTGGGAGGCCAAGGCGGGAGGATTGCTTGAGTTCAGGAGTTCGAGACCAGCCTGGGCAATACAGTGAGACCCTGTCTCTCCAAAAAATAAAAAAAAAATTAGCCAAGTGTGGTGGAACACACCTGTAATCCCAATTACTCAGGAGGCTGAGATGGGAGGATCACTTGAGGCCGGGAGGTTGAGGCTGCAGGGAGCTGTGATTGCACCACTGTGCTCCAGCCTGGGTGACAGCAAGACCCTGTCTCTAAAAAACCAACCAACCAACAAACAAAAAAACATTACTGAGTACTCACTGTCTCTGGCCATAGTGGGTCCGTGAGGAGCCTTCCCAGTCTTGGGTAGGCAGAGCCAAACACAGATACCCCTGGCCCTGCAGTCAGGGAAGGGTCAGGGACATGGATGGTTTCTTACAGGAGGGCATGCTAGAGTTGGGCCTTCAATGCATGGGTAGGAGTTTGCTAAGGATTTCCGAAAGCTGCTTTTGGGTAGAGTGGGTGGGGTGGGTGGATCTTGGGGCTCTCAGTCCCATATCCCCGCAGACTCAGAGCTGGCGCTTATGTACAATGATGCCTCCGTGCTGGAGAACCACCACCTGGCTGTGGGCTTCAAGCTGCTGCAGGCAAAGAACTGCGATATCTTCCAGAACCTCAGCACCAAGCAGCGACTGAGTCTGCGCAGGATGGTCATTGACATGGTGAGGCTAGGGCAGTAATCGGGGAGGGAGGGGTAGAGGGGAGGGGGGCATCCTTCTCATCTGCCAACAGCAGGGTGGGGTAATATTAGCATGGCCGGTGGTTCATCCAGACCCAGGCATGTCCTCACTCTGAGTCTGAGCTTCCTCATCTGTGAAATGGAACAGTGGGGCCAGGAGCGGTGGCTCATGCCTGTAATCCTAGCACTTTGGGAAGCAGAGGCAGGCAGATCACCTGAGGTCACGAGTTCGAGACCAGCCTGGCCAATATGGTGAAACCTCGTCTGTACTAAAAATACAAAAATTAGCTGGGCGTGGTGGTGCGCATCTGTAATCCCAGCTACTCGGGAGGCCGAGGCAGGAGAATTGCTAGAACCCAGGAGGCAGAGGCTGCAGTGATCTAGTGAGCTGAGATTGTGCCACTGCACTTTAGCGTCAGCAACAGAGTGAGACTCCATCTCAAAAAAAAAAAAAAGAAGGGACAGTAACTGCCCAAACCCCAGGCCCTCTGCTGGGCTCTGCAGATCCTGGCTGTACGCAGGTGATATGGAAACTGTTTCTGGGGTCTCAAGTGCAACTTTGCTGAGCCTTAAATTTGGCATATCTGGGTTGGGCACAGGCTCACGCCTGTAATCCCAGCATTTTGGGAGGCTGAAGTGGGCAGATCACTTGAGGTCAAGAGTTCGAGACCAGCCTGACAAACATGGTGAAACCCTCGTCTCTACTAAAAATACCAAAATTAGCCAGGCGTGGTGGTGGGCACCTGTGATCCCAGTTACTTGGGAGGCTAAGGCAGGAGAGTCACTTGAACCCAGGAGGTGGAGGTCGCAGTGAGCTGAGATTGCACCATGGCACTCCAGCCTTAGTAACAGAGTGAGACTCTGTCTCAAAAAAAGGAAAAATCATTAAGCAGCCAGGCATGGTGGCTCAGGCCTGTAATCCCAGCACTTTGGGAGGCTGAGGCAGGTGGATCATGAGGTCAAGAGATCAAGACCATCCTGGCCAACATGGTGAAACCCCGTCTCTACTAAAAATACAAAAATTAGCCAGGCGTGGTGGCACGCGCCTGTAATCCCAGATACTCAGGAGGCTGAGTCAGGAGAATCACCTGAACTTGGGAGGCGGAGGTTGCAGTGAGTGGAGATAGCGCCACTGCACTCCAGCCTGGCGACACAGCAAGACTCCGTCTCAAAAAAAAAAAAAAAAATTAAGCACATCTGTCCATTTGATTTTTTTTTTTTAAAGTAGGGGCACATCAGTAGGTTTTGGGGTCTCATGCCTCATTAATGCATTTAACAAGCATTTATTGAGCACCTATTATGTGCTTGATCTGTGCAAAGACAGTTCCGGCCTTTATGAAATTCATGATCTGTAGGGCAGATGGCCACAGAGGTGGTAGCTGTGACTAGGGACCTGCATGCAGAGCGGTGAGGAGGGAGGTTCAAGGTGCTTTCAGAGCCCAGACCAGCCAAAGAGATCAGAGAGGGGTTCCTGGAGAGGGAGCATTAAAGCCAGGATGTGCAGAATGAGGAAGACTACAGGATGGGGAACTGTGTTCCCAGGGGTGGGAACCACATGGGAGGACTACAGGCGCGCACCTCCATGCCCAGCTAATTTTTGTATTTTTAGTAGAGATGAGGTTTCACCATGTTGGCCAGGCTGGTCTCGAACTCCTGACCTCATGATCCACCCACCTCGGCCTCCCAAAGTTCTGGGATTACAGGCATGAGCCACCGCACCTGGCGGTCATTCTGGTTTTTAAACATCTGTGCCCAGAGTTAAAAACAGCCCTCCAAGGCTGGGCATGGTGGATCACGCCTGTAATCCCAACACTTTGGGAGGCCAAGGCAGGTGGATCACGAGGTCAGGAGATCGAGACCATCCTGGCTAACATGGTGAAACCCCGTCTCTACTAAAAATACAAAAAATTATCTGGGCACAGTGACACGCACTTGTAATCACAGCTACTCAGGAGGCTGAAGCAGGAGAATCACTTGAACCCAGGAGGCAGAGGTTGCAGTGAGCCGAGATTACACCACTGCACTTCAACCTGGGTGACAGAGCAAGACTCCATCTCACAAAAATAAAATAAAATAAAATAAAATAAAAAAAATAAAATAAAATAAAATATAAAATAAAATAAAATAAAATAAAATAAAATAGAAAGAAAAAAGAAAGAAATAGCTCTCCAGGGCACATGGCAGCCACATGGAAGTTTGAGGGGTATGAAGTCACATCCCTCCCCACAGTGAGCTGCAAACTCCCTTGCAGCTTTGGACAAGGTCCTCCAGCTGCCAGAGGCCCTCAACCTCCTCGGTCTCACCTCCATCTCTCTTGAGCTCACTTCTTCCAGCCACAACCACCCCTTCTAGGTTCCTCTTATGTACGCAACTCTTCCAGTCCCTTTGCACAGACCTCATCCTCCACGCTGTCCTCAGGTACAACTCACCTTAGCACGTAAGCATCCCTGTGGGATCAGAATTGGGGTTGGAGGAGGCTGGAAGGGTCAACAGAGGCATCCTAGAGGATGGATTATTTGAAAAGGGTTTTGAGGGATGAGTAGGAGTTGGGAAGTGGCATTCCAGGCAGAGGGAAAAACCTGGCTAAAGATCTGGAGGCTGTATTGGTTCTAGAGTTTGCTGTGACTCACTGAATGCCTACCTGACCCACCCACCCCACAGGTGGATTTCATTGATTACATTGCCCACCCACTGTGGGAGACTTGGGCTCACAAGTCCCAGACGCACAGGTTTGGTCACCTCCCCCCACACCCTGTCACACATGTAGAATTCTTGGCCAACCCAAACAACCTCCCAGAAGGGGCCCCTGACTGAGCCCCTCTTGTGAGCAGGGTTTGCAGTGAATGCAGTTCCATCCTCCCATTTCACAGATGAGTATGCTGAGGCCCAGAAGGCTGATTCTGAGCCGGAGTGGCATCTGGGAGTTGGGAGTGAGGGTCAGGGTGGGCAGGGTCCTTGCACCTGTCACCTTCCCTTGCCTGCCCCCAGGTGCTGGCCACAGACATGTCCAAACACATGAACCTCCTGGCCGACCTCAAGACCATGGTGGAGACCAAGAAGGTGACAAGCCTTGGCGTCCTCCTCCTGGACAACTATTCCGACCGAATCCAGGTGTGTAGCTGGGCGGGCCCCGGGGCCTCCTTTTTATATTTTAGTTTTGCTTTAAAAACAATTTTAGGGCCGGGCGCGGTGGCTCAAGCCTGTAATCCCAGCACTTTGGGAGGCCGAGACGGGCGGATCACGAGGTCAGGAGATCGAGACCATCCTGGCTAACACGGTGAAACCCCATCTCTACTAAAAACACACAAAAAAAAAACTAGCCGGGCGAGGTGGCGGGCACCTGTAGTCCCCGCTACTCGGGAGGCTGAGGCAGGAGAATGGCGTAAACCCGGGAGGCGGAGCTTGCAGTGAGCTGAGATCCGGCCACTGCACTCCAGCCCGGGCGACAGAGCAAGACTCCGTCTCAAAAAAAAAAAAAAAAAAAAAAAAAATTTTAACTAGGCCTCTTACACATTTAGTTTGAGTGAAGGCTGAGGGCAGTGGCTCACACCTGTAATCCTAACACTTTGGGAGGTTAAGGCGTGAGGATTGCTTGAGGTCAGGAGTTAGAGGCTGCAGTGAGGTGTGACTGCACCATTGTACTCTGGTCTGGGCAACAGAGTGAGACCCTGTCTCTTAAAATGAAAAAAAAAAAAAAAAAGAAATTAAAAAAAGAAGCCTGGCTCAGAGGCTCACACCTGTAATCCTGGCACTTTGAGAGGCTGAGATGGGCGGATCGCTTGAGCTCAGGAGTTCAAGACCAGCCTGGGCAACACCCTGTCTCTACAAAAATACAAAAATTAGCCGGGCATGGTGGCGCATGCCTATAGTTCCAGCTATTCAGGAGGCTGGGGTGGGAGGATCATTTGAGCCTGGGAGGCAGAGGTTGCAGTGAGCCAAGATCTCGCCACTGCACTCCAGCCAGGGTCACAGAGTGAGATCCCATCTCATTTAAAAAAAAAAAAATTGGAGGGGGCCTCCATTTTCGCAATTCTCATTTAGCTTCATTTATGAAGTGCCGACTGTATGCTAAACTTGAAGAAATGTCAAGAGTCTAAGTGGTCAAGCCTATGCCTTAACCACTTCTTCAGGTCTCAAGCCTCAGTTTCCCCACCTGTAAGATGAATGTGTCCATGGCACCAAGCCTGTCTGTGGGGGTGCCAGGTCCAGATGTGGCTGGGCCCCTCCAGTGCCCTCCCGAGCCTTGCTCTCTGTAGGTTTTGCAGAATCTGGTGCACTGCGCTGACCTGAGCAACCCCACCAAGCCGCTGCCCCTGTACCGCCAGTGGACAGACCGCATCATGGCCGAGTTCTTCCATCAGGGAGACCGCGAGCGTGAGTCGGGCCTGGACATCAGTCCCATGTGTGACAAACACACGGCCTCAGTGGAGAAGTCCCAGGTTGGCAGGGGACTGGGCTGAGCCAGTAGACACTGGGAGAGAGTAAAAGGGAGGGGCTGAGCCAACCCCATGAGCCCTGGCTTGGCCCTGGCTAGCTAGCCAGGGAGTGTGTCCTAAGGGTACTGTCTGGGCCGAGTTAGACCTGGGATCCATTCTCTCTGGGCTTCAGGGAGAGGGACATGCACTTCTGGGGTTTGGAAACATCTATTCTGGGTGACATGTGGGACCCTGGAGGGGCTTCCAGTCTGGGGGACATGTACATTCAGCCCTGTGGGGTCAGGGTTGGGGTTGGAGGAGACCAGAAGGGTTAAGGGAGGCATTCTAGACAGTGAGTTATTTGAAAAGGGTTTTGAAGGATGAGTAGGAGTTCGGAAGCGGCATTCCAGGCAGAGGGAACAACTTGGCTAAAGATCTGGAGGTTGGATTGAGTCTAGGGTTCACTGTGACTCACCAAATGCCTACCTGCCCAACCCCCGCCACAGGTGGGTTTCATTGACTACATTGCCCACCCACTGTGGGAGACTTGGGCTGACCTGGTCCACCCAGACGCACAGGACCTGCTGGACACGCTGGAGGACAATCGAGAGTGGTACCAGAGCAAGATCCCCCGAAGTCCCTCAGACCTCACCAACCCTGAGTGGGGCGGGCCTGACAGATTCCAGTTTGAGCTGACTCTGGAGGAGGCAGAGGAAGAGGAGGAGGAGGAGGAAGAGGACGGGGAAGAGACAGCTTTAGACAAAGAGGCCTTGGAGTTGCCTGACACTGAACTCCTGTCCCCGGAAGCTGGCCCAGACCCTGGGGACTTACCCCTCGACAACCAGAGGACTTAGGGCCAGCCCTGCGTGAACTGCAGGGGCAATGGATGGTGAATCCCTTTGGCTCTTGGCAGGCAGACTTTCCAGGAAGTGGCTCCATGTGGCTTCTGCTTCACTTTCCCACCCACTGAGGGAGACAATCAAGTTCTTAGTCATAGGTGGCTCTCAGGGTCTAACTGGAGGCACCTGGCTGGGGTCCACTCTGACCCCGGACTTGCCTAAAAGAGCTCTCCAAGGGGCAGCCTCTTATAATGCCCTTGGGATCTTTGTCCTGGGCTTCTATCCCTGCGAGGAGAGGTGCTGTCTGCTAGAGCCTCTAGCCCACCCTCTCCAGTGGTCACTCTTGAGCCACATCTGTCGCAATTATTTCCTTCTTTGTCAAATATGCATTGCCCATCTACTTCATACCAGCTTTATGCCTCCGTAGTAGCCCTGCACAAGGGGTGGGGGAGTCAGGAGACCATCCCAAAGGCATCTCACCGTCTTCCTCTACCAAGCAGCTCTCTGCAAGAGCATGGAAATGTGAGTGGGGAAATTTTCAGCACCAAAGCTTCATTCATACCCAATTTTGTTTCTGAAACTGTGGTAGGGGGCAGGAAGAGGAGCAGAAAAGAGGGGCTGGGCAAGGCATGGTGGCTCATGCCTATAATCCCGGCACTTTGGGAAGCTGAGGTGGGAGGATCACTTGAGCTCAGAAGTTTGAGACCAGCCTGGGCAATATAGCAAGACCCCCATCTCTGAAAAAAAAAAATTAGCCAGGCATGGCGGTGTGCACCTGTAGTCCCAGCTACTCAGAAGGTTGAGACAAAGAGGATCGCTTGAGCCCAGGAGTTGGAGGCTGAAGAGAGCTATAATTGTATCACTGCACTCCAGCCTGGGCAGCACAGCAAGATCCTGTCTAAAAGAAAAAAAAAAGACCGGGCGCAGTGGTTCACGCCTGTAGTCCCAGCACTTTGGGAGGCCGAGGAGGGTGGATCACGCAGTTGGGAGATCAAGACCATCCTGGCTAACACGGTGAAACGCTGTGTCTACTAAAAATACAAAAAATTAGCTGGGCATCATGGCAGGCGCCTGTAGTCCCAGCTACTGGGGAGGCTGAGGCAGGAGAATGGCATGAACCCCAGAGGCGGAGCTTGCAGTGAGCTGAGATCGTGCCACTGCACTCCAGCCTGGGCGACAGAGTGACACTCTGTCTCAAAAAATAAATATATAAATAAAAATAAAATTAAAAAAAGAAAAGAGAAGGAAAGGAAAGAGAGGGGGGCTCTGAGACTGAGCACAGTGGCCCATGCCTGTAATCCCAGCACTTTGAGAGGCTGAGGTGGGTGGATCACCTGAGGTTAGGAGTTCGAGACCAGTCTGGCCAACATGGTGAAACCCCATCTCTACTAAAAATACAAAAATTAGCTGGGCGTGGTGATGGGCGCCTGTAATCTCAGCTACTTGGGAGGCTGAGGCGGGAGAATCGCTTGAACTCAGATGGTGGAGGTTGAAGTGAGCCGAGATCGTGCCACTGCACTCCAGCCTGGGCAACAGAGCAAGACACTGTCTCAAAAAAAAAAAAAAAGAAAAAAAGAAAAAATTGCCAGGCCAGGTGGCTCACGCCTGCTTGTAATCCTAGCACTTTGGGAGGCTGAGTGGGGGTGGATCGCCTGAGGTCAGGAGTTCGAGATCAGCCTGGCTAACATAGTGAAACTCTGTCTCTACTAAAAATACACAAAATTAGAGATCGGGCGCGGTGACTCACGCCTGCAATCCCAGAACTTTGGGAGGCTGAGGTGGGCAGATCATGAGGTCAGGAGTTCAAGACCAGCCTGGCCAACACGGTGAAACCCCATCTCTACTAAAAATACAAAAATTAGCTGGGCGTGGTGGTGGGCGCCTGTAATCCCAGCTACTTGAGAGGCAGAGGCAGGAGAATCGCTTGAATCTGGGAGGTGGAGGTTGTGGTGAGCCGAGGTCATGTCATTACACTCCAGCCTGGGCGACAACAACAAAAAGAGGGGGCTCTGTGCCCGACATGTCTCTGAAGATTGATTTAACCTATGCACCAGTTGTTGCTTTAAGTCGCTGTATTTTCTGTCTTCGGTATCTGTGGATGTAGGAGCCCCCTGCTTTCTCTGTCCTCAGAACTCCATGCTGGGTCCCCCACATGTTGCTCCTTCCCTAGGACAGCAACAAAAACACACAATTTTCCCCTCCCTAGCGGGTCTCTAAGTCTCCTGATTCCTGAAACTGCCTCAGACTCCCCCTAGAGGGAGGGAGGCCCCTGAGGCTTTCTTGCCATCGTAGCCCCTTCTGGGCCTCCGTTTCCCCTCTGTAACCTGATCCTAGTACTTGGATAAACTCCGATTGGGGGTGGGGAGTTGTTGTCTGTTACCTACCTGAAATATCCTAGACATTTGGGGTACTGAGCATTTATCTGGGGTTAAATAAAATCTTTACATCTTAAGACATTCGATTGACCAAACTGAGCGTCCTGGCCATTTCACTAATGGGGAAACTGAGGCACAGAGCGGTCCTCTTGCCAGCACAAAGTCAAGCATCTGGGCGCCCAATATTAGCCAGCGGCGCCCCCTGGTGGCGCGCGTGGGAGACACGGCGGGGCGCGCTTCTCGGGGGTTGGCGGGTGGGTTGGAGGGGTTGCATCCTCCCGCCCTGATGGTCTCACTTACCGCACCTCGCCAGGAAGAGCTCGTCCTGCTGGTCGGGACTCCGAGCGTACTGGGAGCACCATGCCCAAGCCTAGGGTTCGATCCCCGCCTCCGGAAGCCTTAGTATCCATCCCTACCCTCTGCCTCCCTCTTCGCGTGCCTGAATATTTATACAAGATGCAGGCTTCATCACAGCCGCCCTTGGCTTCCAGAGCAGCTGGCTTCGTTCGTAAATATTATAACCACTCAGAATTCATCATCATCACAGTTAATGATAAAATTCCACAGTGCCAGAACTAAAAGTCATCCGGGTTCACGAACTTGGTGCATTTCCTTCCAGACTTTTAAAAGGCAGAGATTTAGGGAATTTTTTTTTCCAAGATTTTTCCCCCAGTCCCCTTACAAAGTAGTACGTGTTCGTTGTAGAAAATTTGGGAATAATGGAAATGTATAAAGAAGGAAATAAAATTCTGCTGTATCTCCACCCATAGATTATCTGCAGTATTTTGCCTTATTTCCCTCCATTTTTTCTACATCTGTTATAAGATATTCATATTTCTTTTCTTTCTTTCTCTCTCTTTTCTTTTTCTTTTTCGTTTTTTTTAGGTGGAGTATATTTAGTAGAAACGGGGTTTTAGCATGTTGACCAGGCTGGTCTTGAACTTCTGACCTGAGGTGATCCACCCGCCTCGGCCTCCCGAAGTGCTGGGATTACAGGCGTGAGCCACCATGCCTGGCTCCCCACTGGGTTTTTTTTTTTTTTTTTTTTTTTTGAGACGGAGTCTTGCTCTGTCACCCAGGCTGGAGTGCAGTGGCCGAATGTCAGCTCACTGCAAGCTCCGCCTCCCGGGTTTACGCCATTCTCTTGCCTCAGCCTCCCGAGTAGCTGGGACTACAGGCGCCCGCCACCTCGCCCGGCTAATTTTTTGTATTTTTAGTAGAGACGGGGTTTCACTGTGTTAGCCAGGATGGTCTCGATCTCCTGACCTTGTGATCCGCCCATCTCGGCCTCCCAAAGTGCTGGGATTAGAGGCTTGAGCCACCGCGCCCGGCCTGGGTTTTAAGTTAGTGTCTTCTTCCCCAAGAAGTCGTCCCTGGACCCGTATCTGGGATACTTTTTTTTTTTTTTTTTAATTTAATTTTTTTTTTTCTTGAGACTGAGTCTTCCTGTTATCACCCAGGCTGGTGTGCAGTGGTGGTGTGATCTCAGCTCACTGCAACCTCCGCCTCCCTGGTTCATGCGATTCTCATGCCTGAGCCTCCCAAGCAGCCTCCTGGGACAGGCACCAGCACACCAGGCTAATTTTTGTATTTTTAGCAGAGATGGGGTTTCACCATGTTGGCCAGGCTGGTCTCGAACTCCTGACCTCAAGGTCAAGAAGTGATCCTCCTGCCTTGGCCTCCCAAGGTGCTGGTATTACAGGTATAAGCCACCGCGCCTGGCCAGATTTTTATTTTTATTTGTCTAGTGTAGACGATAGGGTGGGGCCATGGGGAGGCCTCTGGACTTTCCTCTGAGTGGGGCCGGCCTGGAAGCCCAGCCCCTTCTCCCACCAGCTGTGTCTCTCCTGCCACACAGAAAATGCCCCAAGCCCACAGCCCCTCCCCCAGCTCAACCATTTCTAATTCCAGAGCCCAGTGCTGCTCTGGATAATCAAGGGCTTGCATTCTTTTTAAATTTAAATTAAGTAATTAATTTTTTGAGACGGGGTCTCACTCTGTCGTCCAGGCTGGAGTGCAGTGGCGCGATACGGTTTCCTACAGCCTCGACCTCCTGGGCTCAAGTGATCCTCCTACTTCAGCCTCGGGAGTAGCTGGGACCACAAGCACGCGACACCACACCCAGCTGATTTTGAAATTTTTTGTAGAAACGGGGCCTCCCTATGTTACCCAGGCTGGTTTCCAATTCCTGGGCTCAAGCGATCCTCCCGCCTTGGTCTCCCAAAGTGGTGGGATTACAGGCGTGAGCCGCCTCACCCGGCTATTTTTACTTTAAAATACTACGTCAGTGACAGAAGCTTTTGCACATTCTCGTGGCTCACTTTTCTCTTCCTGGGGAAAAAAAGGAAGGAGGTATTTCCGAGAGAACCACCCATGTAGGAAGCGTGCCTTTGGGCGATCAGGGAGCTGAGCAGCCTAAAACCTCCTCCCCTCCAACGAGGCCGCAGGCAAGGGCTTGGACCAGCTGCCCCGGAACCCCCCACAGAGCACGGACTACCGCGTGGGCGCGGAGGGCGGGGAGAATGGGAGGTGGATTTCTTTTTGATTTCTTTTTTGTTTTTCTGAATTTTCCCAATCTCTCCGCAGTGGATTCGTGATACTTTTATAGTCCGAGTGGGGGAGGAGGGAGCAACCACGTTACCCTAAAAAGAAAAAAAATAAATTTCCCAAATGCAAACGGTGCGGGGACATGGGGTTGGGCGTCCCAGTACTTCCAGGGCGTTGGGGGCGGGCTGGAGACGGGGTTGGCGGCGGCTGGGCCTCGAGGCGCTAAGTTATTCTGGTCTCTCCGCGCCTCCGCAGCTGGCGAGCTTTTTATAAACAGGACGAGTCACCCCCAACACACACACACTCCAGCCCCGCCTACTGGGAGGTGTGGGGGGAGAATCTAGGGGATCAGGACTCTCCAGGGGGCCACACACCCCTGGAGGGTTTGAAAGCTGGAGTAGAGGGCGCAGGAGACCCAAAGTGGGGGCTGGGGTTTCGGGCTCCTGCCCCCTCCCCAAATTCTGACTTCTTTCCCTGAAGATTTGGAGGAATAAACGATGGACCATCTTAGCTCCCAAAAGGCTCCATTTGCTTTCCCAGGATGGAGGGAGGGGCGTCTCCCAGCCCCCGGGTCTTTGAACCCAAGCATTGAAGGGCTGGAGGCTTCGGCTGGTGCCCTCCCTGTTTCCCGGGGCATTTACCGCAGGCTTTAAGGGGTTTCCAGGACAGGTCGCTTCTCTGTCCCTGCTAAACCTTTTCTTCGAATTTTCCTCTTGATGACGGGGCGCAGGGAGGGGAGGGGTTCCCAGAGAGTCCGTCAGCCCCTTCCTCCTTTTCTGGGAATGGTGGGGAGAGGTGGCTCTCTTGACCTCTACTTCTTTCTTTTCAAACCTCAGAAACGGGGTGGAGTCTTTGCTAGCCCCTCCCTCAGTGGGGGTCTTACGCCTCGGGAATGGGACAGGGGTCCTTCTTGACCCCTGTTTATTCTTTTGTATTATTTTGAACTCCATTTGTGTGAGGGCATAAAACGTCTCTTGGTACTCGGTTTTTCTTTTCTGCAATTGGGAGTCGGGGCATCTACCAAATGTCACAGCACCTTGGACGAGACGGTGGCCTCAAGAGTCCCTACCTGGGGTGGGCGCGGGCGGGTAAGGGAACCGCCCCTCAAAGACCGGGGCTCAGCCAAGGCCTCAGCCTCTCGACCCTTCAATCGCCCAGATGCCACCATTGGACAGGAGGAGGGAGTAGACAATCGTTGATTGGCTACTCCGCCCGTCGCTCGAGGGCTTAAGCCAGTGAGAGAACGCTGAGGGGCCCCGCCTCCCCGAGGCGGACGAGAGGCGGAGTCGGCCGCCGCGCCGCTCCCGCCCCTACTGGATGCAAACTCTAGGCCCCGCCCCATTTGCGCGTCAATCTGCGCAGGAGCCCCGCCCCATCTGGCTCCGCGTTCGTCAATGGGCCACATCTCTACGCGTGGCTCCGCCTCCGGATGGCGTCACGGACTTATCTACATGTGTGGCCCCGCCCCTCCCTTTGCAGGACGTCACCGAGGACTGCAGGGGCCTGAGCCGCTGCCGCCGCCGCCACCGCACAGCCCCACATCAACGCACAGGGGGCCCCGTCACCGCCACCGCCAAAAAAGTCACTGCCGCTAGGGTCGCCGTTGCATCGGTTCAGGGCAAGGTGAGCTCCTGGGCGGCCGGGTGTGCTCAGACTCCAAGCACCTGCATAACCTTCATTTGACTGATGGGTTGACTAGGGTTGAATGAGGGGAAGGATGCGGCGGTCGCGAGGCTAGGAATGGGTAGGGCCTGGGCGCCTCACTCCTGTCTGATCCTCACCACTAACCCCCCCAACCCCCCTGCTCTGCGGCGGAGGGGGAGGGGAGGCGAGCTCCTTGCGGGAAGCTGTGCGCGCGGGAGGCTTTTGCGTGCGCGTGCGCGTGGTGTGCACACGCGTGTGCGCGCCTGCCTGTGTCAGCAGGTCTGTGTGTACCCTTGCGTGTGTACCTGGATATGCTCGTGTGACCCCGTGGGGGTCTTGGCCTAAGTGTGTGCGTGTTGCACGCGCGTGGAGAAAGACGTGTGGACCGCCTGTGCATGCATGGCCCGTGCATACAAGCATGGGGATCCGTGTCCGTGTGGGTGATGTGCACACCCTGCATGGGTGGAGGGGCCTGTGCGCACGGGTGGTTTGCACATTTCTATAGGCAAGTCGGTGTGCAAACAGGTGTCTATGTCTTTGTCCTGTGCACCCCAGTGCGTTCACACACTCCTGTATGTATGGATGAGCGTGTTTGAGGCTGTGTGCACGTGAGCGTGTGCTTGCCCCGCCTGTATCATGTGATGCAGCGGCCTTGGCCGGAGCTCTCCGGCCTGGAGGTTTGGGGGAAGCGGGGGCTGCAGATGCGCGTCCTCGAGGGACCATGCACGCGGTGCACGTGGGGCAGTGCGGCCGGGTTCTGAGGACCATGAAAGATTGATGGGGGGCGGAGCCAGCTGCAGTCATCCCCTCTGGGCTCAGCCCTGGGTTTAGGGTTACAGCCCCACCTGGGGCACAGGCCTTTTGGAGGGGGCTGCTGGAGTGTCCCCATCGGCGACTCTCTGAGCCCCTCCTCCGAAACGTCCAGGATTTCAAGGTCACAGGCTGCCCTCTGCTGGGGGCACCACCAATTAATACTGGGGTTCCTGATGGGATAAGGGTGTTCTCCATATACTGGCCGTTTTCTGGAGCCCTCGCCATCCTCTGCCTGGGCTTGAGCACATGAGGATGGAGAGAGACCCCCTCACGGCTCTCCTACACCCGGTATCCCCAGATGGCATCCGCCACAGACTCACGCTATGGGCAGAAGGAGTCCTCGGATCAGAACTTCGACTACATGTTCAAGATTCTCATCATCGGCAACAGCAGCGTGGGCAAGACGTCCTTCCTCTTCCGCTATGCTGACGACTCGTTCACGCCTGCCTTCGTCAGCACCGTGGGCATCGACTTCAAGGTCAAGACCATCTATCGCAACGACAAGAGGATCAAGCTGCAGATCTGGGTGGGTCCCAGCTGGAGGGCTCCGGCCCGCCTCGGTCTGATTCCTGTCCTTGGAAAAGCAGCCCCAGCCTTGTCTGTCTCTTTCCTGACTGGAGTCATTCACTTACACACTGGGCATTTATCAGGTGCCCACTATATACCAGGGGCAGAAACAGACAGCAACTGTGTTCTCCCATAAGCGCCTAATCCTTGTCCCTCAGTTTCCCCATCTTCAAGTTCTTCTATGTATGAGGTTTCAGCTGGATCTTGGTCCCCATTCTCTTTTTTTGTTTGTTTTTTGAGACAGGGTGGTCTTAGGTCTGTCACCTAAGCTGGAATGCAGTTGCGTGATTACGGCTTTCTGCAGCCTCGATTTTGCAGGCTCAAGCCATTCTTCCACCTAAGCCTCTTGAGGAGCTAGGACCACAGGCGCCTACCACCACGCCTGCTAATTTTTTTCTTTTTTGCAGGGTTTGGCTATGTCTGCCCAGGCTGGTCTTGAACTCCTAGGCTCAAGCGATCCTCCCACCTCAGCCTCTCAAAGTACTAGGATTACAGGCATCAGCCACCCCACCTGGCCTTGTTAGTTTTAAGAGACAGAGCCTCACTCTGTTGCCCAGGCTGGATTTGAACTCCTGGGCTCAAGCAATCTTCCTGCCTTAGCTTCCCTAGTAGCTGGGAGTACAGGCGAGTGTCACTGAGTCCGGCTTCCTTTAGTTTTTAAACCTACACTTACATTCTCTCCATCTTCGTTTGGCTTGATTTTTCTCTTTGGTCCTTGTCACTTTCCAATATAGGATACATTTACACTGTTCTTTTCTTTCTTTCTTTCTTTTCTTAAATGGAGTCTCGCTCTGTTGCCCAGACTGGAGTGCAATGGCATGATCTCTGCTCACTGCAACCTCCGCCTCCCGGGTTCAAGCAATTCTCCTGCCTCAGCCTCCTGAGTAGCTGGGATTACAGGCACCTGCTACCATGCCCAACTAATTGTTTTTTTAGTAGAGACGGGGTTTCACCATGTTGGTCAGGCTGGTCTCGAACCCTTGACCTTGTGATCCACCTACCTCGGACTCCCAGAGTGCCGGGATTACAGGTGTGAGCCACTGCGCCCAGTTTACACCGTTATTTTCTATTTCCCACACTGGGTGTCACTTAGCAAGGGCAGGGATTTCTGCCCATCTTGTTAACAACTGTATCCCCAGTGTCCAGTTCAGGGTATGGCAAAGATCAGTGCCCAGTCCATGTTTGTTTGTTTTTTGAGACACAGTTTTTGCTCTGTCACCCAGGCTGGAGTGCAGTAGTGCAATCTTGGCTCACTGAAACCTCCGCCTCCCGGGTTCAAGCGATTCTCCTGCCTCAGCCTTCTGAGTAGCTGGGATTACAGGGACTCACCACCACGCCCAGCTAATTTTTTTTTTTTTTTTCAGTAGAGACAGGGTTTCACCATGTTGGCCAGGCTGGTCTCAATCCCTGACCTCAGGTGATCCACCCACCTTGGCCTCCCAAAGTGCTGGGATTACAGGTGTGAGCCACCCCGCTGCACCTGGCCCCCTGTTTGTTTTTTTGAGACAGAGTTTCACTCTGTCACCAGGCTGAACTGCAGCGGTGCAATCTCACCTTACTGCAACCTCTGCCTCCTGGGCTCAAGTACCCCTCTCACCTGAGCCTCCTGAGTAGTTGGGACTACAAGTGTGAGCCACCACACCACCCTGTTCATTTTTGTATTTTTTGTAGAGTTGGGGTCTCGCTGTGTTGCCCAGGCTGGTCTGGAACTCCTGGGTTCAAGCCATCTGCCCACCTCAGCCTCCCATAGTGCTGGGATTACAGGTGTGAGCCACAGCACCTGGCACAGTACATGTTTGTTGAATGACTCTGTAGAATAATGGAGCAATCATATATTCCGAGCACTGGTGACCCAACCTGCTCTTCCTGACACTTTGTGCCCCTGGGCAAGCTCCTACTCCTCCCATGGGGCTGAACCGGATGGTATCAGAGCTCATTTCCTCTCCCAGGGCCTTATGTGTGGGTCCTCTCTGACCTTCATCTCTTCCTCCCTAGGACACAGCAGGGCAAGAGCGGTACCGGACCATCACCACTGCCTACTACCGGGGCGCTATGGGCTTCATTCTCATGTATGACATCACCAATGAGGAGTCCTTCAATGCAGTGCAGGACTGGTGAGTGCATCCCACTTGCTCTTTTTTTTTTTTTTTTTTTTTTCCTTTTCTTTGAGAGAGGGTTTTATTCTGTCACCCAGGCTGGAGTGCAATGCCACTATCAGGGCTCATTGCAGCCTCGACCTCCTGGGCTCAAGTGATCCTCCTGTCTCAGCCTCCCAAGTAGCTGGGACTACAGGTGCATACCACCACACCTGGCTCATTTTTTTGTAGTTTTAGTCGAGATGGGATTTCGTCATGTTGCCCAGGCTGGTCTTGAACTCCTTGGCTCAAGTGATCTGCCCACCTTGGCCTCCCAAAGTGCTGGGATAATGGGCATGAGCCATCACTTCTGGCCTTCCACACTCATTCTGGGGCCATTGTCTCTGAGCCAAACTTTCTTCAGAAAATAACAAATAAAAGGTAGGGGTCTGGGAAGGATTTCAAATGGAAAAGTAAAACTATAACCATGTAGAAAAAAAAATGTCTGCAAGCGTAGGGTGGAGAATATAGAGACTATAAGGAGAGTTGGCATGGCCGGGCACGGTGGCTCACACCTGTAATCTCAGCACTTTGGGAGGTTAAGGCAGGTGGATCACCTGAGGTCAGGAGTTCGAGACCAGCCTGACCAAAATGGAGAAACCCCATCTCTACTAAAAATGCAAAAATTAGCCAGACGTGGTAGCGCATGCCTGTAATCCCAGCTACTTGGGAGCCTGAGGCAGGAGAATCGCTCAAACCCAGGAGGCACAGGTTGCAGTGAGCCAAGATTGCGCCATTGCACTCCAGCCTGGGCAACAAGAGCAAAACTCTGTCTCAAAAAAAAAAAAAAAATGAGAGTTGGCATAGGTTAGAGGTTGCAAACATTTCAATTTTCTGCTCAGAAGTAATAACTGTTTTTTTTTTTTTTTTCTAGAAATAATAACTTAAAAAAAAAATTTCTGGGCCGGGCACAGTGGCTCATACCTGTAATCCCAGCACCTTGGGAGGCCAAGGTGGGTGGATCTTGAGCTCAGGAGTTCTAGACCATCCTGGCCAACATAGTGAAACCCTGTCTCTACTAAAAGCACAAAAAATTACCCAAACGTGGTGTCTCATGCCTGTAGTCCCAGCTATTTGGGAGGCTGAGGCAGGAGAATCACTTGAACCTGGGAGGCAGAGGTTGCAGTGAGCCTAGATCGCACCACTGCACTCCAGCCTGGGCAACAGAGCAAGACTCTATCTCAAAAAAAGAAAATTTCTGGGCTGGGTGGCTCATGCCTATAATTCCAACACTTTGAGAAGTCAAGGCAGACAGATACTCCAGCCTGGGCAACAGAGCCAGACTCTATCCAAAAAAAAAAAAAAAACACAAAACACAAAAGCAATAATGGGTCGTTGGGGGCTGGAGTAGGGTGGACGAGGGGCACATGGGGGAAAAGCATGGTGGGGAGGATGGAGGGCCAAGCTTCAGGGTCTTTCTCCCTCGGACAAGGACACGGGCTCCACACCAGCCCATCAGGGTGGAGCTGGGATCCTCCAAGCAATAACCTGTCCCCCTTGCTGCATCCTATAGGTCCACCCAGATCAAGACCTACTCGTGGGACAATGCCCAGGTGCTGCTGGTAGGAAACAAGTGTGACATGGAGGATGAGCGGGTGGTGTCATCAGAACGTGGCCGGCAGCTAGCTGACCACCTTGGTGAGTGCCCAGCTGGGCCGGAGACCCACAAGGCTAGAAAAACGACACTAAGAGAGGGGAGGGCTCACACCCAAGGTCTTACAGCTAAGCCAGGTAATTCACACTTTCTGCAAACTAGCCTTCATCCAGGAGCCATTTGTGTTGGATCTTGAGGGATGTGTAGGAGTTCACCATGCAGAAAGTTTAAGGATTGATTCTGACACTCATCGTCCAACGCTTTGTTGGGTGTTGCTGGGCTTGAGAGGCATCTAGGGAGGCCTCAAGGGACCCCTGAGGTGGAGGGAGGGACCTGGATGAGAGGAGCCCATGAGAGGAGCCAGGCTTCCTGGAGTGGTGGGCAGTGGACTCTAGAGCTTGGAAGAAGGTCTTTTAGGCAGAGGAAGTAGCTTGGGCAAAGGCTTGCGGTGAGAAAGATCCTGTGTGTTTTGGTGATAATTTCACAAGACTGAAACATGAGGGTCAGCTGGAGGAAATGTGGCTGATCAGAGAGGGCCTCAACCATATGCTGAGAGGCTGGGACTCTTTGGAGGGCAATAGGGAGCCACAGAGGGTGTGTGAGCAGGGGCAGGTCACGGCTGGATTTGAGTGTCTGAGGCTTCCAGGGCCAGTATATGGTGCTGGGCTGGACGCTGCAGGGCATGTCTTGCCAGGTCCTAAGGACAACGAGACACAGTTTTAGGAAGGAAGGGCAGGAGGCCAGGTGTGCTGGCTCATGCCTATAATCCCAGCACTTTGAGAGGTGGAGGTGGAGGATTACTTGAGCCCAGGAGGTCAAAACTGCAGTGAGCTATGATCACGCCACCATACTCCATCCTGGGCAACAGAGCAAGGCCCTGTCTCAAAAAAAAAGCAGGAAATGCAGAGCTGACCCAGTTCAACGTTGCTTCTCTGCGGGATTTGTCAGTACCTTCAATAAGCTGCTTGGCACTGGGAATCTCCAGGTGTTTCCTTTCCTCAGAGAAGCATCTCTGGGAGTTGGCATAGGGCGTGGCCAGGGTCTTCATCTCTGCCTTCCCTGACCACAGGGTTCGAGTTCTTTGAGGCCAGCGCCAAGGACAACATCAACGTCAAACAGACCTTTGAGCGCCTGGTGGACGTCATCTGCGAGAAGATGTCCGAGTCGTTGGACACGGCAGACCCTGCGGTCACAGGCGCCAAGCAGGGCCCACAGCTCAGTGACCAGCAGGTGCCACCTCACCAGGACTGCGCCTGCTGAGAGCCACCCCACCCCCTTTCCCCTCTTCCCCGTCTTCCCCACCTTCCCCCAACTACCCGGGCCTGACCTGGCCCCTACCAGCCATGGGCACAAAACCCCTGCTCCTGACTTAGCCCGTCACCCTTATTTATTATTGTAGCTATTTATTTATTTATTGAAGATGTCCCCCAGGGGCCCGGGCTCCCCTGCCCACCCCAAGCCCTGCCCATCCTGTACATATAGCCCTTTCCCCACTCAGCTGTGGTGTCTCGTGGCCCTGTGAACTCACCGCTCACCCTCCTGAACCCCCTCGCCTTTTTTTTAAATTCACCCCCAACCACAGTTCAGTTGTGAAGAGGGGGCCAGATGACACCCTAGAGCAGGCTGATCGGGCAATGGGAGGTGGCCAGGCCTGCCAGCCCCTCGGCTCTGCCGCGGTGGGCCGAGGCCGCTGTTGGGGGTTTCCCTGTGCGGACCATGGGGGTCAGAGTCTGGCCTGCCGGGCTCTTCTCCCCCAGTTTTCTCTTTTGGTGGGGGGGTGTGCTGTGGGTATTCACCACCCTGGGACCCCTCCCCCTACCCACCAGACCTGTTCTGACCTCATGAGTGTCAAACGTGCCCCCCAGTTCCTTAGGAGATGTCAAGACAACACTACACACACCCAATAAAGCGAATGGACCACGTGTGTTCCTGTGAGCACCGGGCCCTGCCCACCCTGGTTTTGACCATCCACAGCATTTTCTTTTGTTATTTTTATTTTTCAATATAAATAGAGACAGGGTCTTGCTATGTTGCCCAGGCTGGTCTCGAACACCTGGCCTCAAGCAATCCTTCCACCTCAGCCTCGCGAAGGGCTGAGATTACAGGTGTGAGCCACTGCGCCCAGCCAGCAGTTTCAATTACATTACAGAGATAAATTAATGGCATTTCCACAGTTCACAACCGGGGAAGGAAACACAGAGGCTGCCCGGCCCTGCCTGAAACTTTTGGGGACCGACTCCAGGCCTGAGCCTGCTCTGAGGGGATCGGCCACATCCCCGCCTTAGTCCCAGGACGTGAGGGAGCTCTGGATCAGTGGCTTGGCCCAGAGCCAGGTGGACGGCAGTGTTGAGGGGTTGGGGCTTGGGACTGGTTGGCAGGGTGAGCCCCATGCTGAGTCCCAAGTGGGACATCTTGGTCACAGGTCGTATGAGGTTCCTGCTGAGAAGAGCTAGGGGATGATCATCCATCTTCATGGGTGTGTTCCAGTTGGGGAAACTGAGTCCCAGAAGTGAGCTTGGGAAGGGTGGCTCAGCCCAATGCCCGGGAGCTGGAGTGGTGCTGGGACGTGGCCCAGAACCTGAGCTCGCTGCAGGAGCCCATTCCCCTTCTGGTAGAGGGGATGGTCTGCCAGGAGTCAGTTTTGCATCTGGTCCCGGAAGTGGACAGTTCAGTCTGCTCGGGTGTCCAGGGCCACACAGCCTGGGGGTGTCAGAGGAACTGGGCTCTGTCCACACAAGACAAGGCATCTGGTCAGAAGCCTGGCTCATCCCTCCTGGTCCCTCCTAACTGAGCCCTATCCTACCTGCCCTCGGGCCAGACGTCAGCCCTGCTCAACAGACATGGCAGGGACCTGGCTGAGGTCGCATCAGACAGCACAGGAGGGCTGGGTCTTTTTTTTTTTTTTGAAATGGAGTCTCGCTCTGTCACCTAGGCTAGAGTGCAGTGGCATGATCTCAGCTCACTGCAGCCTCTGCCTCCTGGGTTCAAGCGATTCTCCTGCCTCAGCCTCTCAAATAACTGGGATTACAGGTGGGTACCACTAATTTTTTGTATTTTTAGTAGAGAAGGGGTTTCACCAGATCGCCCAGGCTGCTCTCGAACTCCCAATCTCAGGCAATCCACCCGCTTGGGCCTCCCAAAGTGCTAGGATTACAGGCATGAGCCATGGCGCCCAGCCGGGGTTGGGTCTTAACGGCTAGTGAGGAGCTCCCCACCAGCCCACTGTTGGGTAAGGGTTGTCTGGAGCATAGGAGACTCCCACCCTCCAGGGTGGCTGGCTACACTGCCACTCGGAGCTCACACGTGTAGCCCCCTGGGGAGTCCCCTGGGTGCCTGGTATGCCCTCCACACTCACCCGGTACTTCAAGTACGACAGGTACGTGTCCCAGCCCAGCGTCAGGCCGTTGATGTAGGTGACTCGAAATTGGGGGGGCACGAAGAGGAAGTTCACGAACTGTGCAGCAGGCCACACGCACCAGTCTGCCTGTGGGGAGAGGTGGGGCATGAGGGGCGGGGCCGGAGCTGGGTGGGAGCCGAGCGTCCATGAGGGGGCCAGGCCGGACAGGGGCAAGGGGCGGGTGCTCCCACCTTGTAGAATTCCCAGAACTTCTCCCGCAGCTCCTGGCAGCTCTCACCCACTGTCTGACCCTCCAGGCAGCCAAGGCCTGGGAAGGAAACCAAGAAATCAGAGTGTTAGAGGCCACGAAGTACTGTTGAGATGACAAGATGGGCTGACGATAGAGGGCGCGGGGTTGGGCCCTTGAGGGCCCGCGCCCCCCACCCCGGGCAGAGGGACAGGGACTTTCAGATGGGATGGACAGAGAATTAGGGTAGCTGGTGTAGGGACAAAACAGAGCAAGTCAGTCCCAGTGAGACACAGAAGTCATAAACATATAAACACGTGCCCCAAAGGAGACAGACACATCCTGTAGTTGAGGCAGTTGTATTACTTTTCCATCACAGACCAGGAAGCCGGCCTGGGAGGTGGAGAATGAGAGACTCCTCTATTAATACTGCTGTCTTTACCGAGCCTAGGGCTGGCACGGTTGCACCTCATGAAGTCCAGCCTCAATTTCTCTTCCTTCAGGTCTCAGAGCCTTTGCATTAGCTGTTCCCTCTGCTCGCTGGTTCCCTCTTCACGTCTTAACTGACTGTCGTCCCCTTCTTTGGGAAATGCTCTCAACCTCCCGCCCAGGACGGCCCCAGCAGATACTGTAGGAGGGACGAGGTCCCTCCTACACTCGCCAGCGTTCACATCGGCCGAGTCTGTCCCGTCCCCGCTGTGCCCTGGCTCCTAGTCCGGGGCCACCCAAACAGGGGGCACATTGGAAATGCACCTCTGCATCCTTCTTAACACAAAGCTGGCTCCACCCCTCGCCACCTATGAGAGGCAAAGCCTAGGCTTAGGAAGCTCCTTACCCAAGAAGTACCAGACGCCCAGCAAGGGAGAGGCTACCAGCTGATCCACGAGGACCTTCTTGAGGACATTTGGGAAGCCTCGGAGGCCAGACGCAGGGAATAGACGGTCCAGCGACAAGTACCAGTAGTGCAGGAAGGGACCCATGCTGCAGCCCACCGCAAACATGCTCACTATAAGAGTGTAAGTCAGGGGGCTGGGTTGCGCCGGCAAATTCTCCAGTCCACTCCCTCCCTCCCTGGCTAAGGCTGGGTAAGCCCAATGCCATCCCGGAGCCTCAGCCTCACCGGGAAAACCGGAAGAGCCCACCCGTGCATTCTTCCACTACAAGCCCCACCAGCAGGCGCGGCTCCAGAGGCTCCTAGGTAGTGGGCAGAGACCCCCGGGGGTTGGGAGGTGATGAAGACCCAGGGCTGCGGGAGAGAGACACCCGGAAGAGGCGCGGTCAGGGCAAGGGTCCTGCGGGGGACTGAGGCCACGGGTCAGGGGTCACGGCCAGCAGTCGGATATCGGGATCAAAGGTCGCCCGGGGTGAAAGGCTAAGTAGCGTGGCGTCCTCACCGGAGCGCCGCCGGTCGAAAACCTGGCCGGGCCGGGCACGGATCTCCCATGACTGCCGCATGCCATCACCGGCCGCCATGAGCGCGCCGCAGCCCAGCGTGTTGGTGACGAGCAGCGCGCGGCCCTGGAATAGAAGCTGCCCCGCGGATAACAGGCGGCGCAGGCGGCGCCAGCCACCCCGCGCCATAGCCCTTGGGAGCCAAGGAATCCGCGGGCCGCTCTGCTCCCGCCGCGCCGACCAGTCGCGAGTCACAGTTGATCCCAAATTGCCCGCCCCTCCGGCGTCCCGACCAATGCATAGGGATCTTCAGTCCGCATGTCCGCTTGAGCCGCGCCGCGTCCACCAATCGCAGGCAGCCTCGGAGAGCCACATTGCCCGCCCCGAGGAGTATTGACCAATAAAAGGCAGGCGTTCTATCCCAAGGTCGATCTCCCAGTGACCGCCCGAGCTTCACGGACCAATCGGAAAAAAGAATTGCGTTACTTCCCGCATGCCGATTGGTAACGCTGCACTCTTGTTGCCCCGCCCCTTTCTGTGCCAGCCTATGGGAAACCGTCGCAGCTACCGAACAGCCCAGTACCGCACTGGCCAATGGTAGACCGGTGTCACGCGGGCAAATCAGTGACTGTCGTCCCGCCTCCCGCTTTGAGGTTGGACAATCTCAGGAAGTTACAACGCCTTCTGGCCTGGTTGCCTTCCGTATTTCCAGATTCTCCTGGACTTAACCAGAAGGGATGTGATCTGTGACCACGACAGCTACCGAGGTGGACTCCAATCCTGTAAAACACATTCATGGAACTTGGGGTGGGGTACAGTTCTGCTGCGGCTCGGCCCAATTGGAGCTCGGTCCAGAAAATGACCTTGGGCCTGACCTTGAGTGGTTCTCTTATCTCAGGTTCCGAATAATGATAGTAATTGAAGTGTTAGTCACTGTTCTGGGCATACCATTCACGTTGACTCCTTCCAAGCGAATTTGTGCTCTTGCAGAAACAATTGTATCCTAATTATACCATTCCCGTAGGGAAAAATGATTTTTTTCTTTTCTTCTTTTTTTGAAATGGAGTCTCGTTCTATCACTCAGGCTGGAGTGCATTGGCACGATCTCCGCTCACTGCAACCTCCGCCTCCGGGGTTCAAGCGATTCTCCTGTCTCAGCCTCCCAAGCAGCTGAGATTACAGGTGTCATGCGCGTCCGTGTGAAGAGACCACCAAACAGGCTTTGTGTGAGCAACATGCCTGTTTATTTCACCTGGGTGCTGGCGGGCTGAGTCCGAAAAGAGAGTCAGTGAAAGGAGATAAGGGTGGGGCAGTTTTATAGGATTTGGGTAGGTAAAGGAAAATTACAGTCAAAGGGGGTTTGTTCTCTGGTGGGCAGGAGTGGGGGGTCACAAGGTGCTCAGTGGGGGAGCTTTTTGAACCAGGATGAGCCAGGAAAAGGAATTTCATAAGATAATATCATTGCTTAAGGCAAGGACCGGCCATTTTCACTTCTTTTGTGGTGGAATGTCATCAGTTAAGTTGAGGCAGGGCATTTGAACTTCTTTTGTGATTCTTCAGTTACTTCAGGCCATCTAGGCGTAGACGTGCAAGTCACAGGGGATGCAATGGCTTGGCTTAGGCTCAGAGGCCTAACAACAGGCACGGGCCACCACAACCAGCTAATTTTGTATTTTTGGTCTAGACAGCGGTTTTGCCATGTTAGTCAGGCTGGTCTCGAACTCCTAACCCCAAGTGATCCACCTGCCTCAGTATCCCAAAGTGCTGGGATGACAGGCATGAGCCACTGCAACTGGCTTGAAAAATGATTTTCGATGGAAACCCCTATGCATTCTCTACTAGAGTAGCAAACTACTGCCTGTGGGTTGTTACCTGTTGAAGGTGTCCAGGTTCTCGGCATCTTGAACAAAGAATTGAACAAAGTGCACAAACAAAGGAAAGAATGAAGCTTAACAAAAGCAGAGATTTATTGAAAATGAAAGTACACTCCACAGGGTGGGAGTCAGTGGAACATAGGGACTCGAGAACTGTTTAGGAATTTTCTGGGGTTTGGCCGGGCACGGTGGCTCACGCCTGTAATCCCAACACTTTGGGAGGCTGAGGCGGGTGGATCACAAGGTCAGGAGATCTAGACCATCCTGGCTAACACGGTGAAACTCTGTCTCTACTGAAAATACCAAAAAAAAAAAAAAAAAAATAGCCAGGCGTGGTGGTGGCCACCTGTGGTCCCAGCTACTCAAGAGGCTGAGGCAGGAGAATGGCGTGAACTCGGGAGGCGGAGGTTGCAGTGAGCCGAGATCGTGCCACTGCACTCCAGCCTGGGCAACAGAGTGAGACTCCGTCTCAAAAAAAAAAAAAAAAAAAGGCTGGCATGGTGGCTCATGCCTGTAATCCCAGCACTTTGGGAGGCCGAGGTGGGCGGATCACAAGGTCAGGAGATTGAGACCATCCTGGCCAACATGGTGAAACCCTTGTCTCTACTATAAATACAAAAATTAGTTGGCTATGGCATCAGATGCCTGTAATCCCAGCTACTTGGGAGGCTGAGGCAGGAGAATCACTTGAACCTCAGGAGGTGGAAGTTGCAATGAGTTGAGATCGCACCACTGCACTCCAGCCTGGTGACAGACCTAGACTCCATCTCAAAAAAAAAAAAAAGAGTAAGAAAAAGAAAAACCTGATTAACTTCAGGTTACTTTTTTTGGTAAATGTTAAAGCAGAGGGGACTTCCTTATTGGGCTAACTCAGGTAGACTAAAATCAATTTTTAGGAAAGACAGGTGGGCACAGTGGACCATGCCTATAATACCAGCACCTTGGGAGGCTGAGGCAGGAGGATTGCTTGAGGCCAGGAGTTCAAGAGTAGCCTGGGCAACTGGGCAGAACCTCATCTCTACAAAACAAATATTTTTTAAAAAAATAAAAAACTGATCTGTTTGGCATATGTCTGCTTCCTCAAAGTTTCAGTTTGATTATATGGCACTTTGCACAAGTGACTCCATTCTTGTTTCATCTGGTCTGTTGGCGCCTAGTGCAAGAGCTCAGTCCAAAACAGTGGTCTCCCATAGTTTTGTTTGACATTGATCTGAGCATTTGGTAATCTATAAATGGATTACTGGTTGCTGAGAGACAATGGTGGATAAATTAAGAATTTATTGGCTGGGCACGGTGGTTCATGCCTGTAATCCCAGCACTTTGGGAGGCTGAGGCAGGTGGATCACTTGAGATCAGGAGTTTGAGGCCAGTCTGGCCAACATGGCAAAACCCCATCTCTACGAAAAATACAAAAATTAGCTAGGTGTGGTGGTGCGTGTCTGTAATCTGAGCTACTTGGAGGCTGAGGCAGGAGAATCGCTTGAACCTGGGAGGCAGAGGTTGCAGTGAGCCGAGATCATGCTATTGCATTCCAGCCTGGGCAACAGAGCAAGATTTCGTCTCAAAAAAAAAAAAAAAAAAAAAAAAAAAAATTTATTGCTTGGCTGGGCTCAGTGGCTTATGTCTGTAATCCTACCATTTGGGACCTGGACACGGGAGGATCGCTTGAGGTCAGGAGTTGGAGATCAGCCTGGGCAACATGGTAAGACCAGGTAACATGGTAAGATCGGATAACAAAATTATCTGGGTACGGTGGCGCACACCTGTAGTCCCAGCTACTTGGGAGGCTGATGTGGAAGGATCGCTTGAGTCCCAGAGGCTGAGGCTTCAGCTGGCTGAGATGGTGACACTGCACTCTGGCCTGGATGACAGAGCGAGACCCTGCCTCAAAAAGTAAAATAAAAAATAAAATTAAGAGAATTTATGGTACTGGGTGCAGTGAGTAATGGCTGTAATTCCACCACTTTGGGAGGCCGAGGTGGGCGGATCACCTGATGTCAGGAGTTCGAGACCAGCCTGGCCAACAAAGTGAAACCCTGTCTCTACTAAAAATACAAAAATCAGCCGGGCATGATGGCAGGTGCCTGTAATCCCAGCTACTTGGGAGGCTGAGGCGGGAGAATCACTTGAGCCCGGGTGGCAAAGATTGCAGTGAACCAAGTGTTAGGCAGGGATCTAGACCTGACATGGCGGCACCACCTGGCATAGCAGGCCCTTTGTTCGAGACTTCCCTTCCTCTTTGAACACACCCGCAGACTTGCATACGTCAGAGGTTCCAGCTGGGCAACCAGACTTCCCCATGACCTACAGCTCACCTGCATTTCACAAGTTTGTAAACAGCAGTTTTGGTTAACAGTTTCCAAAGACCCCTTCCTCATGACCCTTACTCGACTCCTGCCCTAGTAGTTTCAAGACCCCCCAGGCCCTGTTTGCACAACCAGCTTCCCTACCTCTCGGGTCATAAAAAAGCCCCTACCCTCCTCCCTCAGCGCGACTTCCTCGGCCCGCACCTTTGGACCGAGGAACCTCGCCCGTGAGTCCTAATAAAGGCTATTCTCACTGCCATTTGCCTTGTGTCTTCGTTCCTGGTTTGGCTCCAGCCTCAGTTTACCTTTACATTTGGTGCCGAAACCCGGGAGGAGACCCCTCTCCCAGACCCCTGCCGGGTTGGGCAGGCTCTCCTCTCCCCGAGCCAGGACCTTCTTTCCGAGCCGGGAGCCGTTTCACCAAATCCAAGACTCAATTCGATCACTGCTGGGTAAGTTTTCCCCCATCCTGTAGGCCCCCTCTGGGAAGTCCCTGTCTGAAACGCGTGGCCACATCAGGGGCTCCCTCCGGTCAACTGTGACCTTGGCACCAGGGACAAGGAGACGTCCAACCTCCCCAGAAGCCGCCGTACCCCGCACTCTGCGTGGTAGTAGGAGGACGCTCCCATTGCCTCCGGACTGCCCGTCTTAGGACCATGGGAACTACCCAGTCCAAACCAGACCGAAAATCCCCTCTGGGGTGCCTCTTGGCGAATCTCCAGACTTTAAGTCTCAGCCAAGACATAAAACAAAAGCGGCTCATTTTCTTCTGCACAGTAGCATGGCCGCAGTGTAAATTGGATAATCAGTCTCAGTGGCCTGCAGAAGGCACTCTAGACTTTAACATCCTCATGGATCTGGCCAACTTCTGCAAGAGACTAGGCAAATGGCACGAGATACCCTATGTTCAAGCCTTTTGGGACTTGCGTTCTCACCCAGATCTCTGTGCCCAATGCTCGTTAGCTCAGGTTCTACTCACAAAGTTTCTTCCCTTGAGCAAGGAGAGGGATGATTCCTCCTCTTTTTCTGAGCCTCCTGACACCCTATCCCGGCCACCCCTCTGGTCTCCCGCCCAACCTCCTCCTTACCCTGACCCACCATTATCCCCGTCCTCGTCAACGCCTCCCCTCCCTTCCACCCCTCTTGTGCCCTTACCAAACCCGACAGATTCTGTCTCCCCTACCTCCACTTCCTCCCCTTCCTCGCCTGTCTCAGCCCATACTCGGTCCAGGACCGACCTCCTGTGTCCCTTGTGAAAGGTGGCAGGCGCTGAAGGAGTAGTCCGGGTCCATGTGCCATTTTCATTGGCAGATTTGTCCAAGGTTGAGGAGCGTGCAGGCTCCTTTTTGGCCAGTCCTACTCATTATATCAAAGAGTTCAAGTATCTATGCCAGGCATATGATCTCACCTGGCATGACCTCCATGTCGTTATGACCTCAACCCTGTCTCCTGAGGAGCAGGATCGCATCCTAGCGGCAGCCAGGCAGCATGCTAACCAGATTCATTTAACTGACCCCGCCATGCCAGTCGGCACTGAGGCAGCGCCCTTGGCTGAGCCTGACTGGGACTACCAGGTAGGGCAGGCAGGCCGCCGCCGCCGAGACATGATGGTTCAGTGCCTTCTTGCCGGCATGTAGGCAGCCTCTAACAAATCAGTCAACTTTAACAAACTAAAAGAGGTAGTCCAAGGCGCAGATGAAAATCCGGCCATTTTTCTTAACTGGCTGACTGAGGCACTTATTCAGTACACCCGCCTTGACCCTGCCTCCCCTGCAGGAGCAACCGTCTTGGCCTCATATTTCATTTCTCAGTTGGCCCCGATATCCAAAAAAAATTTAAAAAGGTGGAGGAAGGCCCTCAAACTCCCATCCCAGATTTAGTCAAACTGGTCTTCAAGGTCTACAACTCCAGGGAGGAAGCAGCTGAGGCCCAACGACAGGCCAGGCTAAAACAGAAGGTACAACTCCAAACCCAGGCCTTGGTAGCAGCCCTGAGACCGGCAAGCTCCAGGAACTCCCAGAAAAAAGGTACTACCCACGCGCCACCTGGTGCTTGCTTCAAGTGCAGCAACGACGGCCACTGGGCCAGGCAGTGCCCTAACCCAAAGGAGCCAACTCACCCCTGTCCAAACTGTGGGCTGATGGGCCACTAGAAGTCAGACTGCCCTGACCTAAGGATGGTCGCTGCGCCTCCACGTGACGACCCTCCTCCAGGTATTGAAGGCGCCTTCCAGCTCCTTGACACCGACGAAGATTGAAGAGGCCTAGACTCGGGGACCCCTCTCACTCTTGCCGAGCCCAGTGTTATGCTCCAGGTAGCGGGTAAGTCTATATCCTTCCTTATGGACACGGGGGCTACCTAATCTGTTTTGCCTTCCTTCAGTGGCCCCAGCCACCCCTTCACTGTCACAGTCATAGGAATTGACGGCACTCCCTCCACCTACCGCCAGACTCCTCCTCTGTCTTGCCACCTGGATGGCTCCCTCTTCTCGCACTCATTTCTTATCATTCCTTCGTGCCCAGTCCGCTTGTTAGGACGAGATCTCCTCTCCAAGCTAGGGGCCTCAGTTCACTTCCGACCCAACCCCTCCCCACACCTTGCGTTCCTCTTCCCCCTTCTCTTACCTGACAAACCCCACCAGACTGACCCCCCACTCCTGTTTCCAGTCCCCATTAACCCTAAGGTGTGGGACACCTCCACCCCGATCATTGCCCAGCACCACACTCCGGTCCGCATCCAGCTAAAAGACCCTTCCAAGTTCCCCTCTAGACCCCAGTTCCCTATCTCCCTTGAACACCGACAAGGACTAAAACCCATCATTACACGCCTGCTCCGGCAGCACCTTCTAGTTCCCGCCAGCTCACCACGTAATACTCCTATCCTGCCTGTACGGAAAAGCTCTGGGGCCTATCGCCTCGTACGGGACCTATGCCTCATCAATGAGGCAGTAGTCCCTACCTTTCCAGTTGTTCCTAATCCATATACACTCCTCTCACGCGTTCCCCCTGACACCACTCATTTCACTGTCCTTGACCTGAAGGATGCCTTCTTTACCATCCCTCTACACCCAGACTGCCACTTTCTGTTTCCCTTCACATGGGAGGACCCAGACACTCATGTTTCTTCCCAGCTGACCTGGACTGTCTTGCCGCAAGGGTTCTGAGATAGCCCCCATTTTTTCAGACAAGCACTGGCACGGGACATCCTCCTCTGCCCCCTAACCTATAGCACCCTTCTACAATACTAGATGATCTATTATTATGTAGTCCTTCCTGGGAGTGCTCCCTTGCAGACACTACTACACTTTTAAATTTTCTAGGTGACCGAGGTTATTGGGTTACCCCGGCTAAGGCTCAACTTTGCACCCCTACTGTCACCTACCTAGGTATACTCCTCACACCCACTACGAAAAGCCTCACGGCAGATAGAATGAGCCTCATTAAAACTCTCCAGCCTCCTCAGGATGCAGAAGAGATCTTGTCCTTCCTAGGACTGGTAGGGTATTTCAGGCATTGGATTCCCAACTTCGGGGTCTTAGCCAAGCCCCTCTACCAGGCTGCCAAGGAGACACCCACCGGACCGCTGTCCGACCCCTCCTTAGTTGCCAACTCTTTCAGGAAGCTTCAGGACTGTCTCCTTTCTGCCCCTGCTCTCTCTCCCTAACCCCCTTCAGCCCTTTCATCTATTCACCGAGGAGCGCCAGAAGATAGCTACTGGTCTCCTAGCCCAGCTGGTTGGATCCACATACCAGGCTGTGGCCTATTTCTCCAAGCAGTTAGATCCCACAGTCCAGGGCTGGCAACCTTGTCTGCGAGCCCTGGCGGCTGCCACAGAACTTACCCAAGAGGCCCTCAAGGTTACCCTAGGGCATCCTCTCACAGTCTACTCTTCTCACCGACTGTCAGATCTCATCACACACAAGTGTCTCAGCCATCTTACCCCATCCCAGCTTCAACAGTTTCACCTGCTATTCATTGAAAACCCTCACATCACTCTCACCACCTCACCCCCTCTAAATCCTGCTACCCTCTTGCCCACTCTAGGATATGATTCCGCCCCCGCACATTCCTGCCCAGAAGTTCTCACCACCCTGCCACCCGCCCGCCTCGGTCTTTCCAAACAGCCATTAGAACACCCAGACCGTACCCTGTTCGTAGATGGGAGTTCTGTCTTAACCCCCAATGGACGCCGACAGGCAGCATACGCTGTCGTAACAGCAACCCAAACGGTTGAAACCAGGCCCTTGCCTCTAGGCACCACCTCCCAGAAGGCTGAACTCACCGCTCTTACCTGTGCCTTACTTCTCTCTGAAGGGCAGAGGGTTAATATCTATACAGACTCTAAATATGCTTACCTTATTGCACATACTCCCTCTATTCTCTGGCAAGAATGCGGGTTTCTTACCACCAAAGGGACGCCAGTAGTCAATGGACCACATATGAAGAGGTTGCTTGATGCTCTCCAGGCCCCCAAAGAGGTAGCCATCATCCACTGCAAAAGCCATCAGCATTCTAAGGACCCTGTGTTGCAAGGTAACAGCCTAGCTGACTCCAGTGCATGGGCCACTGCCCTCACGTCCCCTGCTCCCCGAGCGCCTTTACTCTTTCTTTCCCCCACATATTCCCCCGACTACTCTTCCCAGGAACTTCAAACCCTGATGGCCCACCCCAGTGTTACCCGAAACAAGGATGGGTGGGTGTTCATTGACAGCCAAATAGTGCTCCCTCAGACTCAGGCGGTGCATATACTAACTGACATACACCGCTCTCGCCACATAGGACCCAAGGCTATGTATAACTTCCTAGAACCCATCTTTCACCTTCCCTCACTGCAGGCCCAAATTAAGAAAGTACATCAGCAATATGCCCCCTGTTCAGCCACTAACCCCCAAGGTAGGCTCAGACACCCAGGGCCTACTCATCAGCTAAGGGGCCACCAGCCAGGAGAAGACTGGCAACTTGATTTTACCCACATGCCCCGACATAAAAAATTTCGCTACCTGCTGACCTTAGTTGACACCTTCTCAGGATGGATTGAGGCTTTCCCCACCACTCGAGAGACTGCAGAAGTCGCGGCAACTATTCTCCTAGAGCACATCGTCCCCAGGTTATGTCTCCCCTGAACCATCCAATCAGACAATGGTCTGGCTTTTTTTTTTTTTTTTTTTTTTTTTTTTTTTTTGAGACGGAGTCTTGCTCTGTCACCCAAGCTGGAGTGCAGTGGCGCGATCTCGGCTCACTACAAGCTCCGCCTCCTGGGTTTACACCATTCTCCTGCCTCAGCCTCTTGAGTAGCTGGGACTACAGGCGCCCGCCACCTCGCCTGGCTAGTTTTTTGTATTTTTAGTAGAGACGGGGTTTCACCGTGTTAGCCAGGATGGTCTCGATCTCCTGACCTCGTGATCCGCCCGTCTCAGCCTCCCAAAGTGCTGGGATTACAGGCTTGAGCCACCACGCCCGGCCCTATGGTCTGGCTTTAATTTCCAAACTCACCCAGCAGGTGGCAGCCGCACTCCAGATTACCTGGAAGCTCCACATTCTCTACCATCCGCAGTCGTCTGGTAAGGTAGACGTTCCTATCTCCCTAGTCCCCAGCCTCACCCTGTACAGTGAAGCTGAGCTATCCTCTCTTCTGTCCCTTGCCCTCCCCCGCCAGGCAAGAGCAGTATTCCTTCTGCTAATGATTGGAGTCTCTTTAGCCGCATCCCTCATGGCCTCTGGCCTTGGAACTGGAGCCTTAACTCATTCTGTCCGATCCTCTCAAGACCTTACGGCCCGATTACAAGTAGCAATCAAAGCTTTGGCAGAATCCCTGGCTTCCCTCCAATGACAGATCACCTCAGTTGCCCAGGTGGCAGCCCAGAATCGCAGGGCACTCGACCTCCTTATGGCTGCCAAAGGCGGGACCTGTATGTTCCTTAATGAAGAATGCTGCCACTACATCAATGAGTCAGGACTAGTAGAAACCAACCTCCTCACTCTAGAAAAAGTCCAAGAAGGACTCCACAAAAACCCTTAGGATTAGAGTCCCCACTCAGGTGGTGGCAGTCGTCCATGGCCGGCTGGGTCATACCCTTCCTAAACCCCTTACTAATCATTGGCTTCTTACTACTCATAGCTCCCTGTATCCTCCGCTTCATCCAGGACCGCATGAAAGAAGTCTCCCGGGTCACTTTCAATCAGATGCTGCTCCACCCCTATACCCGAGTTCTGACCTCTGAAGAACCCCACGATGACCCATACCAGCAGGAAGCAGCCAGATGAACATGTCGCCCCTTTTTTCTTATTAGAAAGAGGTCAGAATGTTAGGCAGGGATCTAGACCCAACATGGCAGTGCCACCTGGCATAGCAGGCCCTTTGTTCGAGACTTCCCTTCCTCTTTGAACACACCCGCAGACTTGCATACGTCAGAGGTTCCAGCTGGGGAACCACACTCCCCCATGACCTGCAGCTCACCTGCATTTCACAAGTTTGTAAACAGCGGTTTCAGTTAACAGTTTCCCAAGACCCCTTCCTCATGACCCTTGACTCCTGCCCTAGTAGTTTCAAGACCCCCCAGGCTCTGTTTGTACAACTAGCTTCACTACCTCTTGGGCTATAAAAAAGCCCCTACCTTCCTCCCTCAGCGCGACTTCTTCGGCCCACACCTTTGGACCGAGGAACCTCGCCCGCGAGTCCTAATAAAGGCTATTCTCACTGCCATTTGCTTTGTGTCTTCGTTCCCGGTTCGGCTCCAGCCTAAGTTTACCTTTACACCAAGATCTTGCCGTTACACTCCAGCCTGGGTGACAGAGCCAGGCTCCATCTCAAAAACAAAAAAACAAAAGAGATTTTATTGCTTTCCAGGAAGAACAGCTTTTGATACCTGGCTGTGATTTTTATGTTTCTGTTGATGGTGTTCAGGACATGTCACCCATAACATGCCAACATATAACTTTGGCATATTGATATGGAGAATTTTGAGTTAAACACACTTGTAAACAGTAGATGCAAGAAGGGCTCTTTTTTTTTTTTTTTTTTGAGACGGAGTCTTGCTCTGTTGCCCAGGCTGGAGGGCAGTGGCGCGATCTCGGCTCACTGCAAGCTCCGCCTCCCAGGTTCACGCCATTCTCCTGCCTCAGCCTCCCGAGTAGCTGGGACTACAGGTGCCCGCCACCTCGCCCGACTAGTTTTTTTTTTTTTGTATTTTTTAGTAGAGACGGGGTTTCACCGTGTTAGCCAGGATGGTCTCGATCTCCTGACCTCATGATCCGCCCATCTCGGCCTCCCAAAGTGCTGGGATTACAGGCTTGAGCCACCACGCCCGGCCAGGGCTCTTTTTTATTTATTTATTTATTTATTTATTTTGAGATGGAGTCTCACTCTGTTGCCCAGGCTGGAGTGCAGTGGCACGATCTTGGCTCACTGCAACCTCCACCTCCCAGGTTCAAGTGATTCTCTTGCCTCAGCCTTCCAAGTAGCTGGGATTACAGCCTTGCACCACCATGGCTGGCTAAATTTTGTATTTCTAGTAGAGACGGGGTTTCACCATGTTGGCCTGGCTGGTCTTGATCCCCTGACCTCAGTTATCTGCCCACCTTAGCTTCCCAAAGTTCTAGGATTACAGGCGTGAACCACCGTGGCCGGCCCAGAAGGACTCTGTGATCTTCCTTTTTATTTTCTCTTTATTTTTGAGAAGGAATCTCACTCTGTTGCCCAAGCTGGAGTGCAGTGGCATGATCTCGGCTCACTGCAACCTCTGCCTCCTGGGTTGAAGTGATTCTCCTGCCTCAGCCTCCCAAGTAGCTAGGATTATGGGTGCCCGCCACCACGCCTGGCTAATTTTTGTATTTTTACTAGAGACGGGGTTTCACCATGTTGGCCAGGCTGGTCTTGAACTCCTGACCTCAGGTGATCCCCCAGCCTCTGCTTCACAAAGTACTGGGATTACAGGCATAAGCTACTGTGCCTGGCCAAAATTTTTTTAAAATTAGCCAGATGTGGTGGTGTGCAACTGTAGTCCCAACTACTTGGAAGGCTGAGACAGGAGGATTGCTTGGGCCTGAGAAGTCAAGGCTTCAGTGAGCTGTGATCACGTTACTGCACTCCAGCCTGGGTGATACAGCAAGACCCTGTCTCAAAACAAACATTTCGGTCTAGTTACTTCTTTGGGTTTCCATTTTTCTTTCTTTTTTTTTTTTTTTTTTTTTTGAGACGGAGTCTCGCTCTGTCGCCCAGGCTGGAGTGCAGTGGCGCAATCTCGGCTCACTGCAAGCTCCGCCTCCCGGGTTCACGCCATTCTCCTACCTCAGCCTCCCGAGTAGCTGGGACTACAGGCGCCCGCCACTGCGCCCGGCTAATTTTTTTTCTATTTTTTAGTAGAGACGGGGTTTCACCATGGTCTCGATCTCCTGACCTTGTGATCCGCCCGCCTCGGCCTCCCAAAGTGCTGGGATTACAGGCGTGAGCCACCGCGCCCGGCCGGGTTTCCATTTTTCTCATGAGGGCTCCCATCTACAATGAATAAGCTTTGTGTGCTATTGTTTTGTTAATCTGTCTGTCAGTCTGAGCCAGACACCAGAGAGAGGAGGAAAACTCTAGCCCTGCTACCGTTTCTGGTGACAAGGATGGGTTACAATTGGCTGGGAAAATCTGCTCCCTCTGAGGTCTGCAGGGGAGAAATCCTGGGACCTGACTAAGCCAATGCAAAGTAAGAATTCGACTGAACCCGGTGGCTCATGACTGTAATCCCAGCTTTTTGGGAGGCCGAGGTCGGTGGATTACTTGAGGTCAGGAGATCAAGACCAGTCTGGACAACATGGGGAAACCCATCTCTACCAAAAAATAGCAAAATTAGCTGGGTGTGGTAGTGTGTGCCTATAGTCCCAGTTACTCAGGAGGCTGAGGCACGAGAATCACTTGAACCTGTGAGGCTGGGGTTGCAGTGAGGTGAGATAGCGCCACTCCACTCCAGTGTGGGCAACAGAGTGAGACTTTGTGTGGGAAAAAAAAAAAAAAAAAAAAGGCCACGTGGTGGCTCACACCTGTAATCCCAGCACTTTGGGAGGCTGAGGCAGGCGGATCACAAAGTCAGGAGTTTGAGACCAGCCTGGCCAACATGGTGAAGCCCTGTCTCTATGGCACAGGAGAATCGCTTGAATCTGGGAAACGGCTGCAGTGAGCCGAGAAAGCGCCACTGCACTCCAGCCTGGGCAACAGAGCGAGATTGCATCTCAAAAAAAAAAAGTACGAATTTTTACCAGGCTGGGATTATGGCTTACGCCTGTGATCCCGGCACTTTGGGAGACTGAAGCAGGAGAACCTCTTGAGCTCAGGAGTTTGAGACTAGCCTGGGCAACATAGCAAGACCCTATCTCCACAAAAACTAAAAAAATTAGCTCGGCTTGGTGGTTCATGTCTGTAGTCCCAGCTACTCAGAAGTTTGAGGCAAAGAGGCTTCTTGAGTCCAGGATTTGGAGACTGCAGTGATCTATGATTACATCGCTGCACTCCAAGCTGGGCAACAGAACAAGACTCTGTCTTTCAGGAAAAAGAAAAAAAAAGGTGCTGTATAACACCACCAGCTCACCCTTGGATTCTTTTTTTTTTTTTTTGAGACAGAGTCTCGCTCTGTTCCCCAGGCTGGAGTGCAGTGGCGTGATCTCGGCTCACTACAAGCTCCGCCTCCCAGGTTCACGCCATTCTTCTGCCTCAGCCTCCCGAGTAGCTAGGATTACAGGTGCCCGCCACTGCACCTGGCCAATTTTTTATATTTTTAGTAGAGACGGGGTTTCACCATATTAGCCAGGATGGTCGATCTCCTGACCTTGTGATCCACCCGCCTCATCCTCCCAAAGTGCTGGGATCACAGGCGTGAGCCACCGTGCCCGGCCTTGTTTGTTTATTTATTTATTTATTTATTTATTTATTTATTTATATTTTTTGAGATTGAGTCTTGCTTGGTCACCCAGACTGAGTCGGCTCCCTGCAACCTCCACCTCCCGGGTTCAAGTGATTCTCCTGCCTCAGCCTCCCGAGTAGCTGGGTTTACAGGCATGTGCCACAACACCTGGCTAATTTTGTGTTTTTGGTAGCGACAAGTTTTCTCCATGTTGGTCAGGCTGGTCTCGAACTCCCAACCTCAGGTGATCAGCCCTCCTCGACCTCCCAAAGTATTGGGATTATGGGCGTGAACCAATGTGCCTGGCTAATTTTTGTATTTTTAGTAGAGATGGGGCTTCTTCTTGTTGCCAAGGCTGCTCTCAAACTCCCTGGCCTCAAATGATCTGCCCGCCTCAGCCTCTCAAAGTGCTAGGATTACAGGTGTGAGCCACCGTGCCCGGCTCCACCATTTTTTTTTAAACTAGTAAGTTTTGTATTATCACACCTGTCTCACAGCTATAATTTTAAAATGAAAGCTCTAAGATCTCTGACTGCACCTATTTATGTTTATATGTGTATGTTATAGGTATGTAACACTTTCTCCCTCTTGACGGAATTCCTAAAGATTAACTTGTGAAGGAGCTCTATTTCATTGACTTTAGAAAACCACATTCGCGGCCGGGCGCGGTGGCTCAAGCCTGTAATCCCAGCACTTTGGGAGGCCGAGATGGGTGGATCACGAGGTCAGGAGATTGAGACCATCCTGGCGAACACGGTGAAACCCTGTCTCTACTAAAAAATACAAAAAACTAGCCGGGCGAGGTGGCGGGTGCCTGTAGTCCCAGCTACTTGGGAGGCTGAGGCAGGAGAATGGCGTGAACCCGGGAGGCAGAGCTTGCAGTGAGCTGAGATCCGGCCACTGCACTCCAGCCCGGGCGACAGAGCAAGACTCCGTCTCAAAAAAAAAAAAAAAAAAGAAAACCACATTCGCTTATGTAAATTAAGACTAGTCGGCCGGGCACCGGTGGCTCACGCCTGTAATCCCTGCACTTTGGGAGGCCGAGGCGGGCGGATCACGAGGTCAGGAGATCGAGACCATCCTGGCTAACACGGTGAAACCCCGTCTCTACTAAAATACAAAAAAATTAGCCGGGCACGGTGGCGGGCGCCTGTAGTCCCAGCTACTCGGGAGGCTGAGGCAGGAGAATGGCACGAACCCGGGAGCGGAGCTTGCAGTGAGCCGAGATGGTACCACTGCACTCCAGCCTGGGCAACAGAGTGAAGACTCCGCCTCAAAAAAAAAAAAAAAGACTAGTCAAACAGGCTTATGTTATTTTTAGACGTTGAAGATTATAAAAGTGTAAACTGTAAAACTATAAATTAAACCTAAGAACAATACATGCAATAAAAGTGAATTGCTTGGCCAGGTGGTGGCTCAGATATGTCATCCCAGCACTTTGGGAGGCTGCTGGAGGTGGGTCATTTGAAGCTAGGAGTTCAGGAACAGCCTGGGCAACATGGCAAAACTCCCTCTCTACAAAAAAAAAAAAAAAAAAAAAAAAACCAAAAATTTACCGTGCGTGCTGGCTCGTGGCTCTCGCCTATAGTCCCAGCTATTCGGGAGGCTGAGGCGGGAGGATCGCCTGAGCCTTGGAGGCGGAGGTTGCAATGAGCTGTGATCACATTACTGCACTCCAGCCTGGGTGACAGAACAAGACCCTGTCTCAAAAAATAAATAAATTTTTAGAAAGTGAATTGAGGGTGGGCACGGTGGCTCATGCCTGTAATCCCAGCACTCTGGGAGACCAAGGTGGGCGGATTGCTTGCGTCCAGGAGTTTGAGACCAGCCTGGGTAACACAGTGAAAACCTGTCTCTACTAAAAATATAGAAAATTAGCTGAGTGTTGTGGCTCGCACCTGTTGTTCCAGCTACTCGGGAGGCTGAGGTGGGAGGATCGCTTGAGCCATGGAGACAGAGGTTGTAGTGAGCTGTGATGCTACCCCACTGCACTCCAGTCTGGGTGACAGAGTGAGACCCTGTCTGGAAAAAAAAAAAAAAAAAAGGTGACTTGCTTAATGGATGTCAAGCCTGACAGTAAATTAATTTTAAAAAGTAAAGGAGAGACCCATATGTGGGTTTTTTTTTTTTTTTTCTTTTTTAGTTGCTTGGATGGTTATTTTTTGAGACAAGGTTTTACTCTGTTGCCCAGGCTGGAGTGCAGTGGCATGATCTCAGCTCACTGCAGCCTCCCAGGTTCCAGTGGTTCTCATGCCTCAGTCTCCCGAGTAGCTAGGATTACAGGTGTGAGCCACCATACTCAGCTAATTTTTTTGTTTTTGGAGATGGAGTTTTGCTCTCGTTGCCCAGGCTCAAGTGCACTGGCATGATCTCGGCTCACTGCAACCTCTGCCTCCCAAATTCATGCGATTCTGCTGCCTCAGCCTCCCGAGTAGCTGGGATTAGAGGCACTCGCCACCACATCTGGCGAATGTTGTATTTTTAATGGAGTTGGGGTTTCTCTATGTTGGTCAGGCTGGTCTTGAACTCCCGACCTCAGGTGATCCGCCTGCCTCAGCCTCCAAAGTCCTGGGATTACAGGCATGAGCCACCATGCCCGGCCACTTTTTGTATTTTTTTATAGAGATGGGATCTCATTATGTTGGCCAGGCTGGTCTTGAACTCCTGGCCTCCAGTGATCCCCCCACCATGGCCTCCCAAAGTACTGGGATTACAGGTGTGAGCCATGGTGCTGGGCCCCCTATGTTTAATTTTTTTGGTTCTTTATTTCTTTGATTTTTGATACTTGATTTGTCAACAAGAAAAGTAACTTAAGATGATGGTGATTTTTTCAATGTTTCATGAAATGTTCATGAGTAATTAAGCATAATTGTTGAACACAAGTAAGTTAAATGAAAGTGAGATAAAAGCTTATAAATAAGCTTTTCAACAATAATTATGTCTTATAATATGCCTGCTTAAATATTGTTTTCAAAATCTTTTTGTAAATGTGTACTTTGGGGTGGGGTGCAGTGGTTCACGCCTGTCATCCCAGCACTTTGAGAGGCCAAGGTGGGTGGATCACGAGGTCAGGAGTTCAAGACCAGCCTGGCCAAAATGGTGAAACCCTGTCTCTACTAAAAATATAAAAATCACCTGGGTGTGGTGGCGTGTGCCTATAATCCCAGATACTTGCGAGGCTGAGGCAAGAGTAATACTTGAACCTGGGAGGCAGAGGTTGCAGTGAGCCAGGATCGTGCCACTGCACTCCAGCCTGTAGTCCCAGTGACTTAAGAGGCTGAGGCAGGTGGACTGCTTGAGTCCAGGAGGTCATGGCTGCGGTAAGCTGTGATTGTGCCACTGAACTGCAGACTGGGCAACAGAGCCAGATCCTGTCGAGTAGGAAAGGAAGAGCTGGGTACAGTGGCTCACGCCTGTAATCCCAGCACTTTTGGAGGCCAAGGTGGGCAGATCGCTTGACCCCAGGACTTTGAGACCAGTTTGAGCAACATGGCGAAACCCCGTCTCCACTACCAATACAAAAATTAGTCAAGTGTGGCTGGGTGCGGTGGCTCACGCCTGTAATCCCAGCACTTTAGGAGGCCGAGGCGGGTGGATCATGAGGTCAGGAGATCAAGAGCATCCTGGATAACACGGTGAAACTCCATCTCTACTAAAAATACAAAAAATTAGCCGGATGTGGTAGCACCCGCCTGTAGTCCCAGCTACTCTGGTTGAGCCCAGAAGGCAGACGCTTCAGTGAGCTGAGATCGCACCACTGCTTTCCAGCACGGGTGACAGAGCAAGACTCTGTCTCCAGAAAGAAAAAAAAAAAAAAAAGGAAGGAAGGAAAGTGAGGGTGGGGAGACAGAGAAAGAAAGAAGAAATGCTCATTAAATGCCTGATGGCTCGCACCATTTAGAGATCTGACTTAGATAGGTTCCCAACTCCCTCCTAAGCCACCCCCTTCTAAAATGAGACACAAGGGCGGGCACACTAGCTCATGCTTGTAATCCCAGCACTTTGGGAGGCCAAGGTAGACAGATCACTTGAGGTTGGGAGTTCGAGACCAGCCTGGCCAACATGGCGAAACCCCGTCTCTACTAAAAATACAAAATTAGCTGGGCATGGTGGCGCATGCCTGTAATCCCAGCTACTCAGGAGGCTGAGGCAAGAGAATTGCTTGAACTCCAGAGGTGGAGGTTGTGGTGAGCTGAGACCACAGTTGCACCATTGCACTCCCGCCTGGGCAAGAATAGCAAAATTCTGTCTCAAAAAAATAAATAAAATAAAATAAAATAAAATAAGACACAAGTGAGTAACCAAGCTAACCTATTCTCAGGACAAAGATACTGATTCGACAATATTTGGCATAGTGTGCTTACATTTATTCCTTTCTATTTGTTCTAATCTGTCTTTTTCTACCCCTTCTATGGATATCTTATTTCAGAACTTCTACCCTGAATTTCTGTCCACCACCCACCAATTCAGCCAGGGAATGAGGAAGTTCAGGATGTGCCACCTCAAAACATGCCACCTTTGCTACTTGATGATTTTTATTTATTTGTTTATTTATTTTGAGATGGGGGTCTCACTCTGTTGCCCAGGCTGGAGAGCAGTGGCATGATCTCGGCTCACTGCAACCCCTGCCACTGGGTTCAAGCCATTCTCCCATCTCAGCCTCTGGAGTAGCTGGCATTACAGGTGTGCACCACCACACCTGACTAACTTTTGTATTTTTTAGTACAGATGGGGTTTCGCCATATTCGCCAGGCTGGTCTCGAACTTCTGACCTCAGGTGATCTGCTTGCCTGGGCCTCCCAAAGTGCTGGGATTACAGGTGAGCCACCGCATCCAGCCTAATTTTTGTATTTTTAGTGGCTAATTTTTGTATTTTTTAGTAGTGACGGGGTTTCACCATGTTGGCCAGGCTGGTCTTGAACTCCTGACTTCAAGAGATCCACCCACCTCAGCCTCCCAAAGTGCTGGGATTACAGGTGTGAGCCGCCGTATTCTTTTTCACTTTCCTTGTTCTACTCTTTGCAATCTAGTTACTAAATCCAGTTCACTATCAAGGTGGTTGTAGGGCCGGGCGCACTGGCTCACGTCTATAATCGCAGCACTTCAGGATCCTCAAGAAGGATCCTTGAGCCGAGGAGTTTGAGACCAGCCTGGGCAACACAGCTAGACCCCATCTCAAAATAAAGAGAAACAAAGGTATTTGTAGGGAGTGGAATTAAGCCTCACCTCTTTGAAGGAAGAATATATACATCTATGATTTGACCAGTCCATCAGCAGGAAATAATACAACACTGAACATGCTCTTTCCTTTCTTTTTCTTTTAAGAGGTAGAGTCTTGGCCTGGTGTGGTGGCTCACGCCTGTAATCCCAGCACTTTGGGAGGCCGAGACGGATGGATCATGAGGTCAGGAGTTCGAGACTAACCTGACCAGCATGGAGAAACCCCGTCTTTACTAAAAATACAAAATTAGCTGGGCGTGGTGGCATGTGTCTGTAATCCCAGCTACTCAGGAGGTTGAGGCAGGAGAATTGCTTGAACCGGAGAGGCAGAGGTTGTGGGGAGCTGAATCACGCATTTCCCTTCAGCCTGGGCAACAAGAGCGAAACTCCAACTCAAAAAAAAAAAAAAAAAAAAAAAAAAGAGGCAGAGTCTTGCTCTCTGGCCCAGGCTGCAGTGCAGTGGCGTAATTATGGCTCACTGCAGCCTTGACCTCCTGTGCTCAAGTGATCCTCCTGCCTCAGCCTCCCGAGTACCACAGTTGCTCACTGCCATGCCCCGCTAATTCCTTCTATTTTCATGTTTTGTAAAGACAGGGTCTTGCTATGATGCCAGCCAAAGCTGGTCTCAAACTCCTGTCCTCAAGCAATCCTCCTACCTTGACCTCCCAAAGCACTGCAATTATAGACATGAGCCACCTCGCCTGGCTACAACCAGTCACTTTTTTTTTTTTTGAGACGGAGTTTTGCTCTTGTCGCCCAGGCTGGCGTGCAGTGGTGCAATCTCGGCTCACTTCAACCTCTGCCTGCTAGGTTCAAGCAATTCTCCTGCCTCAGCCTCCCGAGTATCTGGGATTACAGGCATCCGCCACCATGCCCAGCTAGTTTTTCTATTTTCAGTAGAGAGGGGGTTTCGCCAGGCCTGGGGAAGGGGGAATGGCTGACTTATCAAATTAATTACACCATCCAGAAGGGTTTATTAAACTAGTTTTACTTTAGCACCGTTCTTAGTGGAGCAAGATTCGTGATTATGGGGTGGAATTTTGTGTATCTGGTCTTCATGGGATGCATAGACATTTTCCAGTTGGTGAGAAGCAAGTGCCGAGGGTCCAGATCAGAAAAAAAGGCAGGAAGCTGGGTTCCCGCTTGCCTTGCATCAGCTCTCCACAGCGCACCGGCCATCACTTGAAGCAGACACCCCTGAGGGAGCGGGTTGAGGGAGGGCAGATACCCGGCTTCTCGCCCTGGAGGGGAAGGCCACAAGTTGGAGTCCTGGAAGCAGACCCTACCCCCACCACTTGAATCCCACTGCTCCCCTCCCGGCTTACCTGGTACAACTGGCAGACGAGGGCCAGGAGCTGGCTCTGATCTTCCAAGGGTTTCTGCACAAAGCAAGACAGAGGTCACACACTCCCAGCAGCTACCCCAACCCATGCACCCTGGTTCCAGCCCAGAAAGGGCTGCACGTGTTCCCAAGTCTGGCCCCCACCTCCTGCCTCGAGAATCAGTGGCACACCTGTCCCAGCGGGGGTGGCTATCAATGTTTACTACTTCGAATTAATACGTACATTTTTTTGCCTGATGGACTCCTACTCACTTTTCAAAACTCCAGCCCCAATGCCCCTTTTCCATATGCAAAGCCATCAAGTTTTGCTCTTGTCACCCAGGCTGGAGTTCAGTGGCGCGATCTCGGCTCACTGTAACCTCTGTCTGGGCTCCTTTATCCCTGGTCCCTCTGTCTGGTCCATCCCTGACTCCATGGGACTATGAGTGTCAAGCTGAGGGCTAAAAAGAGTCTTACCCCATTGACGGTGACCCAGGGCACATATTCGTGCGGTGGCTGAAGAGCATCTGTCCGCTGGGCATTGGCATGCATGAGCTGCATGCCGCGGTCCCCCGTTGCACACTCCATGATAGTGTCTGGCGACAGCCCTGGGGCGTAGAGCTGCAGGCACTGGGTGGGTGGGGAGCAGGGGGTTGCCTCAGCTTCCTCCCCGTTATCTCAACGGTCCCCCCACCAGCCCTGAGTCAAGCCTGTTTCGTCACTGAGAAGAGGGTTGGCTTCACAGCGATGCGACAATGCCCACAAACAGCAGACGCTCAATACATGCTTGAGTGGAGGCCCCTGAGTCAGGGCTGAGGCTGCTCCTGCCTCCTAGCTCCCTTGTTTTCATCCCTAAGACCAGACCCCACTGTCTCTGACCCCCATGGTATCTCACTTTACTCAGGGCCTCCACACAGGCTGATCCCTCTGCCAGGAACACCCTTCCTCCTCCGTCCACTGTGTCTCCTCAGTGCCCTCTCCTTGCCACTCTCTCAGCCCTGATCTAACCCTGCAGGACTAGGGTATCGCTAGGTGAGGCCTCTTGGGTGACCCGGATTTTTTTTTTTTTTTTTTGAGACGGAGTCTCGCTCTGTCGCCCAGGCTGGAGTGCAGTGGTGCGATCTCGGCTCACTGCAAGCTCTCCGCCTCCCGGGTTGACGGCATTCTTCTGCCTCAGCCTCCCGAGTAGCTGGGACCACAGGCGTCCGCCACCACACTTGGCTAATTTTTTGTATTTTTGGTAGAGACGGGGTTTCACTGTGTTAGCCAGGATGGTCTCGATCTCCTGACCTTGTGATCCGCCAGCCTTGGCCTCCCAAAGTGTTGGGGTTATAGACATGAGCCGCCATGTCTGGCCGGGTGACCCAGATGTTTGATGAATGAATAAATGATTGGAGCCGATGAGTCACTTCTCTGGAAGTCATTCTTCACAATCCCCTGAGGAAGTAGGTGGGGTCTGTCCTATCATCTCCACATCCTATCATCTGTGTCTCTGCACATTCCTGCTTATCCTTCCATGACCAGCTCAGAAATGCCTCCTCCAGTAAGTCCTCCGTGATCACTCATGCTCCTAAGAGACCTGCATTCATTCCCCTGATTCAGAGATGGAAGTTTCAAGAGGGGAGGCTGGGGCCAGGTGTGGTGGCTCACACCTGTAATCCTTTGGGAGGCTGGGACAGGAGGATCACTTGAGGTCAGGAGTTTGAGACCAGCCTGGCCAACATGGTGAATGCTGTCTCTACTAAAAATACAAAAATCAGCCGGGCATGGTGGTGTGCGCCTGTAGTCCCAGCTACTGGGGAAGCTGAGGTGGGAGGATCACTTAAACCGAGGAGACAGTGGTTGCAGTCAGCCAAGATCGCACCACTGCACTCCAGCCTGGGTGACAAAGCAAGACCCTGTTTCAAAAAAAAAAAAAAAAAAAAACCGGCCGGGCACAGAGCCAGTAGCTCATGCCTGTAATCCCAGCACTTTGGGAGGCCTAGGCAGACGGATCACGAGGTCAAGAGTTCAAGACAAGCCTAACCAACATGGTAAAACCCTGTCTCTACTAAAAATACAAAAATTAGCCTGGTATGGTGGCACAGAACTGTAATCCCAGCTACTCAGGAGGCTGAGGCAGGAGAATCACTTGAACCCAGGAGGTGGAGGTTGCAGTGAACCGGGATTGTGCCACTGCACTCCAGCCTGGGTGACAGAGCGAGACTCCGTCTCAAGAAAAAATAAATCAATAAATAAAATAAAGAAGGGTAGTTGTTTTCTTGGGCTGCACAGACAGCAGTGGTCAAGGCTAAGACTTGAATTTGGGTCTGCCTGGGTGTAGGGAAGGTTACCACCCTTGTCCCCCTCCTCGTGCAGAGTGAGGGGCGTCACTCACTAGTGGCAGACTTTTCTCCATGTCGTCAAACTCTTCCATGCAGACAACGGTCAGGAAGGCTAGATCCATGTCAAGTATATCCAACAGGCAGGCCTAGGGTTTGGAGAGGGGGCAGGAGAGGGCATGAAGAGGGCCCAGGGTACCCTGATGCCCTCTTGTAATAATCACCAGTACCCACCCAGGAGATAGGGAATAAAGATGTGATTAAATGGGAGCACACGAGGCAGAAGACAGAGCTGGCATCCTCGTATTTACTTCCTGTACATCGGACGGTTTTCCCCCACCCCGGTGTGGGGCCCTGGGGACGCTCACCTCCACCTTGTTGAGTTTGCACTCCTCTTCTCCATGCTGGCACTTGAACTCCCATCTGCCGCTGACATTTTGTTCCTGCAAGGCAGCAGGGTGAGAGCTGCCTGGCAGGCTGGGTCCCCTGCTCCCCTGCCCACGTGACTCAGTTTCCCCAGCGCCCATGCACCTGTGCATTTCCGTAGGGCACCAGCGTGACATTGAGGATCTCCATGACCATCAGCCACGTTGGGAAAAGGTCTCGGATCAGGAAGACGCGGCAGCCACCGCACAGTGCTTCATAGTAGAGGGTCACGTTGACAAGCGGTGCATTGGACTTCTTGACGGGCCCCCGCAGGTATAGATTGCCCATCTGTGGATTAGGAAGGGGTGTGAGGCAGGTGTAGCCCTGGGCAGTTCCCCACTTCTCTGAACCCCACTTGGTATTCTTGTAGAAAGGGGGCTGTCAGAGGCAATTCATCTTGCACGCCTTCCAGAGCTTGCCAGGTGGAATCTTGACTTTGAGACGTTTGTTTGTTTTTTTTTTTGAGACGGAGTCTCGCTCTGTCGTCCAGGCTGGAGTGCACTGGCACCATCTCGGCTCACTGCAAGCTCCGCCTCCCGGGTTCACGCCATTCTCCTGCCTCAGCCTCCCGAGTAGCTGGGACCACAGGCGCCCGCCACCACACCCGGTTAATTTTTTTGTATTTTTAGTAGAGAAGGGGTTTCACCGTGTTAGCCAGGATGGTCTCGATCTCTTGACCTCGTGATCCGCCCGCCTCGGCCTCCCAAAGTGCTGGGATTACAGGCGTGAGCCACCGAGCCCAGCAGAGACTTTATTTTTTGAGATGGAGTCTCACTCTGTGTGCTGTGGTGCGATCTCGGCTCACTGTGACCTCCGACTCCCTGGTTCAAGCGATTCTCCTGCCTCAGCCTCCAGAGTAGCTGGGATTATAGGCGCGCACCACCACACCCAGCTAATTTTTGTATTTTTAGTAGAGACAGGGTTTCTCCATGTTGGCCAGAATTGTCTCGAACTCCTGACCTCATGATCTGCCTGCCTCAGCCTTCCAAAGTGCTGGGATTACAGGCGTGAGCCACCGCGCCCAGCCTGAGCCTTTTTTTTTTTTTTCTTTTGAGAGGGAGTCTTGCTCTGTTGCCCAGGCTGGAATGCAGTGGCGTGATCTCGGCTCACGGCAACTTCCACATCTTGAGTTCAAGCGATTCTCCTGCCTCAGCCTCCCAAGTATCTAGGACTATAGGCGCCCACCACCACACTCAGATAATTTTTGTATTTTTAGTAGAGACGGGGTTTCACCATGTTGGCCAGGCTAGCAAGGCTAGAACTCCTGACCTCAGGTGATCCACCCACTTCGGCCTCCCAAAGTGCTGGGATTACAGATGTGAGTCACTGCCTCCGGCCTTCGCCCATGCCCATTTCTTGCCACTTCACCAGGAGACCTTGACTCTGAGCTGAGCAAGGGACCCATGTGAACCCTTTCCAAGTCCGACCAAATAGAGGCGGCACTTAATAGGTGCTGACTTCCGGCTTCAGCTAAGGGGTGGCGGGCGGCCCGTGTCGCTGGAGCCCTGAGCAAGTCGCTCAGCTTCTAGGGCATCTGCCTAGTAGGTCCCAGAGACACGCAAGCCACGCAAGCCCTGCCCTGGCTGGAATGAATACACCAGGGGTAGCAGCAAGAACGCATGCCGGTGGCCCTCGGCCAGCTGCTGAACTTGTGCCCTGGACCATAAAAGGAGACCCCAGCTCCTGCCCCAAAAGTACACAATAGGAGCTCAATGAACCCTTGGGCGGGACGAGGCGGGTGGAAGCAACTGCGCGTCTCAGATGCGGGATGCGAAAGCGAAACGGCACGGAGGGAGTCTGGCCGCAGTGCCGGGAAATGAACGGGGTTTTTCCAGTCGGGGCCCTGGTCTTCCCCTGTGAAGTCTGGGGAGAAAGAAGGAGCCGCCTGCCCCGACAGGGCGCCTGTCCCGACAGGGCGCCTCTCCCCTCCAGCCTGCCCGCCCTGTCGCCGTCCCTACCTTGTAGTTAACTGGCGGCCCATTCCCAAAGATATCTAACGCTTGCAGAGGGGACGCCTGCACCGCTGCCGTGGGGTCGTCCAGCAGCAGCAGCAGCGGTGGCAGGAACAGCAGAAGTGGCGACAGGGACATCGCTGCGGGGCAAAAGTGTGGCGGCTGGAGCGGCTGCCTGGGAAATGAGCGCCTTTAACCAGGGGGTGGTCCCGCCCCTAACCCGGGCCCGCCTCCCGGTGCCCACGCCCCTCGGCCCGGAGCCAGCGTCCCTCCCTCCTCCACTCCTCCCTCTGGGTGTCCCACCCCCACCCCTGCCAGGTGCTGGGTCCCCAGTCACGAGGTCACTGGGCCCCTTGGCAATCAGCCCTGCCCAGGCATGTGAGCCCTGGCACAAGAGTACCTTTAGGGGAGGTGAGGTGGGGCCTTTGAGACAGACACAAAGAGGCTGAGAGGAATGGCGGTGTGTCCACGCACTCCTAGACTTTCTGGGGGCGGCTAGGGGACTTGAGGCCCGGGACCCACTCTCAGAGTGGGCCTGTGATCTAACGGGGTGACGTCGGATGGAGGCTGGGGATGGGATGGAGGCTGGGGATGGGATGGAGGCTGGGGTGTTGGGGGAGTAACTGAAACGTTCAGCCCCCTGAGAATGGGCAAGGCCTGTGTGGCCAGGTCCCCTCCCTCCAGCCTGGCCTGTGACCTCCCTCACGCCCAACCCCCACGTCCTGCCCCTTGACCCTTCCCCCTCAAGCTCCTGACCCCGATGCTCCAGACCCGGCTCCGTGGTCCCGTGGGACTGACTCAGGCTTGACCACAGCCATGCCAGAAAGCAGAAGCTGTCACAGGGAGCGGCGTGTCATTTCTCTAGGGTACCCCCCCTCCAGCCCCACTTCCGACTTGGGGTGAAGAGAACTGGCCTTCCTTCTTTTCACCATCTAAGGCTTGTGGAGGGTGGGGGGCAACCTGGCCTTCAAGGGGCACCCATGGGGGAAAGCGGGGGCCTGTGCTGTCTGGGATAGGGGTGGGGCGGCTTGGAGTCCGTCTGGCTCTGGATTTGAGTGACGGAGCCTTAGCTTTCCCTTCTGTGTAAAGGGGAGAAGGATAAGGTTTGAGGAACAAGAGTCACCATGGAGAGCTCAGAGGCAGGTGGGGGAGAGTTGTCCCAGGTTGGGGCTTCCGGGTGGCATGGTCAGGCCTTGGTGCCTACACAGGACAGTGGCCCCAGCAGTGAAGGCAGAGAGAATAGCCTGGAAAAAAGGCCCAGATGGAGGTTGGAGTGTTGAGGGAATAATTGAGACATTCAGACCCTGCAGGGCCTCACATTCAGGGCAAGACACACCGGATCCTAAGGAAGAAAATATCCCAAAGATGGCTGGAAGATATAGCTGAGTCCCCTGTTTTGCCCCCTTCTAGCTGTGTGGAAGACCCCGACCACGCACACAGCAGCTGGTTTGGGAGCTGGAGTTTCCCTGAAGTCCCGGGGGCTGGATGGTCCCCGAGCCCATCCCTCAGACCACCAAACCATTGGCAAAGCCCTTTTCCTTCTCAAAGCCTCCCCAGGACTCACCGCCTCAAGTCTGGTGCTTACCCTATGCCGGGTGGGATTGAAGAAATAACCATAAATATAATTGCTACAATTTTTCCAGTAGTTACCAGCCCAGCCCTATTGGAAGAAATCGTAAATGTAACCCCACAATGTATTGCTCTCTGGCTTGCTGCCAGGTATAGAGTGGGCCCGCAACCCATTTTATCACTGAACCCTCAGAAGCATCCAGTTGGGGCTGGGGGTAGGGGCTGCTGACTCCAGTTGGTAACAAATAAATGGCTGATCAGAGAGGGAAGGCTATCTTGCCAAGGCCACACAGCCAGTGGTTGAGTGTTTTTAGAAGCCACACAGGCTATGCTCTTCCACCCCTAGCTCAACAGAGCTGGGGCCATGAAGACGGCAACCTTCCTCCTGTGAGAACCTAAGTAGTGAGAGACACTATCTGGGCTGGAGTTATTTACGGGGTGTCTCCAGACAGGACACATGGCAGGGACAGTGCCTGGCAAGGTTGGGGGGCTCTGAGACTAAGGGAGGCAGCTCCTGTTCCAAGGTCCCAGCAGTAGCCTGGATCAGAGGGGAGGTTTGTTTACGCACTTGCCCCAGGTTCAGCCTTGTTGGGCCTTGAGAGGTGGCTGTACAGAACAGACAAGAACAGCAAGGCCCTAGAGTTGGGGAGGGCAGAAGGGACAAGGACATGGCAGTGGTGGTGTGAATTCTGGGTGTGATGGGAGGCTGGTAAACAGGAGTCCAGGTCAGAGATGCCATGAGGCCACACGTGGTGGCCCATGTGACTTGGGGAGGCTGAGGCAGGAGGATTGCTGGAGGCCAGGAGTTTGAAATCCACTTGGAAAACGGCAAGATCTTTTTTTTTTTTTTTTTGAGACAGAGTCTCACTCTGTCACCCAGGCTGGAGTACAGTGGCACAACCTTGGTGCAGGGCTTGGTACAGCGTCGACCTCCCAGGTTCAACGGATTCTCTTGTCTCAGCCTCCCAAGTAGCTGGGATCACAGGCACGTGCCACCAAGCCTGGCTAATTTTTTTTTTTTTTTTTTTTTGTATTTTTAGTAGAGACCAGGTTTTGCCATGTTGGCCAGGTTGGTCTCAAACTCCTGACCTCAAATGATCTGCCTACCTCGGCTTTCCCAAGTGCTGGAATTACAGGTGTGAGCCACTGTACTCGGCAAGATCTTGTTTTTAAAAAAATTTAAAACCAACTAGCTGGACATGGTGACACGCACCCGTAATCCAGAAGGCTGAGATGGGAGGACTGCTTGAGGCAGGAAACCAGGAGTTTGAGGCCGTGAGCCACGAGCGAGCCGTGTTCACACAACTGCGCTCCAGCCTGGGTGACAGAGCGAGACCTTGACTCTTTAAAAAGAAACAAAAAACCCCACAGGGCTTCTGCTCAGCGTCTCCTGGGACCTGGCGGTCTGTGCATGGGAGGGGGTGAGGAGAGATCAGAGAAGAGCCTCCAGTGCTGGATGGAGGTGCCGACGCCTTGAGAACATCAAAGACACAGGAGACCCCTCCCTGTGGCATGGGAGGGTTGTGGCTTTTGACACCACTTGGCAATGAATGAGGAAGCTGTGGATCAGGGAGGGGATATGACTTTTCCAAGGACACAGCTGATGGCTGCGACAGGATTCAAGTTTGGGGGTGGCAGAGGGGAGCAGCTTGGAAGCACCTGAGTGGCTGGATGGGGTCTGGGGTCCCCTGAGCGGTCGGGAGCTCAGGATTTGAATATCTCTCCTGTATGACCTTGGGCACTGCCTCAACTGCTCCCGGCTTGAGCAGCTAAACTGGGGGAGGGAGGGGTTGTCGGGTCTCAGAGGTGGCTTGGAGTTAAACCCATGGGCCCGACCTGCTGTGACCCTGTAAACACCACGGTCCCCGACACGCAGAGATGGTACTGAAGCCCAGTCACTGACAACAGAATCATCCACGACGTTTGATGTTTTATATCATATCAATAACAACGTACCGTACAAAACCTGCCTCCCAGCTCGCCGGGCAGGCAGTGTGGTGGCCAAGGGCAGCGTAGAAAACCAGGGCTCTTGTCCCAAAAGAGGAGAGGAAAGAGGGTTTTGCAGTCAAGGAAAAACAGAGTCAAAACCCAACATGATCGAAGAGAAGCCCTGAATCTGCATCAGGCGGAAGGGCCGTGGGCAGTGTCGCAACTTGGCCACTGCGGCGGCACCAGTACGGGGAGCTGTGATTCCTAGGGGGGGTTGGGACCAGCTCACGAGTTTATTTTTTTGAGACGGAGGAGTCTTCTTCTGTTGCCCAGGCTGGAGTGCAGTGGCACGATCTCTGCTCACTGCAATCTCCATCTCCCGGGTTCAAGAGATTCTCGCGCCTCAGCCTCCCAAGTAGCTGGGATTACAGGCGCCCGCCACCAAACCCAGCTAACTTTCGTATTTTAGTAGAGACGGGGTTTCGCCATTTTGGCCAGGCTGGTCTCCAACTCCTGACCTCAAAAGATCCGCCCGCCTTGGCCTCCCAAAGTGCTGGGATTACAGGCGTGAGCCAAAGCGCCCGGCCTGCGAGTTTAATTATTTTTTTAGGGGTGGGGGAACTTCTCGCAGTGGCCCCATTTGTGGGGATAACTCGGTGGCGGGTTTCACTTCGGGGTTTGGAGGGGAAGTTGGAGTCTGTGGGGCGGGTCCCGCCCGGCCCCGAACGTCACGGCCGAGGTTCTCGGAAGCAGCGGAGTGAAGTTCCTTCCTGCCCTGACCCCAGGTCTATGGCTTAAAAATCAGGGTGCCCAGGCTGGGGCCGCGCAGCCCAGGGGCCCTCTGTAAACATGGCAGGTGCAGCCAGAAGGGGCTTCCGGGGCCCCAGGGGACCTGCGGTGGGCAGGGCAGAGGGTCAGGGTGACCAGAGCCATGGAGAGGGCAATGCCCGGGGAACAGGGAGATATGGGGTCGGGGAGGCAGGACCCCCAACATGGAGAAAGACAAGGACCAAGAAAGAGAGAGAGAAAAGGAGACAGGAGATCTGGAGAATGGGGGAGGGAAGGAGAGAGGGAGGGAAGGAGAGAAGGAAAGAGAAAGAGGGTGAGAGAACCCCAAACAAAAGCCAGAGCCGTAGAAATGAAGACCCCTGGATGTGGCTGGTCTGGTCCGTGGCTCCTGCCGCCGCAGCCTCCGGTGCAGACGGGCCCAGGGGCGGCTCCGCTTGGGGGGGGGTCCTCGGCGCTCAGCGGGCGGCAGGCGGCGGGCCGGGGCCCGGGGCACGTACTGGGTGCGCCAGGGTGACAGTGAGCGCGTCGTTGTGCTGCACGAGCGAGGCGTGCTGGTAGTGCAGCACCAGCTCCTTCAGCGACCCGTACAGGTTGTAGGGCTCCGCGAAGCCGAAGCCGGTGGCCGTGCGGTAGATGACGCAGTGCTTGGTGTCTCCGTCCACCCTGTGGGGGCAAAGGAGAGGGCGGGTCGGGAGGCTGGCCTCCCCGCCAAGCTTTTCCCGCCCCAGGGCCGCGTGCTCCCCTGTGCCCGATGACCCCACCAGGGACTCCTCAAGGCCTGGCACGCATCAGGCATTCAATGAGAGCTCTGGGAGGGACGCGGGGATCCCCAGCGCTACGGTCCACTCACACCACGGAGCAGGCGTAGCAGCCCCGCTGGCTGCTCTCGCGGATGAGGAAGGTGCCATCCCGCTTGCCACTCAGCATCTCCTCTGCCTGCGTGCGGTTGATCTTGCCCACGTACCAAGTGCGTTCCTCGTGGTGCGGGAGATCATCCTCGTCCTCCATCAGCGCGTACTGGCTGGGGTCGGGGCGTGGCGGGGGATGGTGGGGAGGGCCCTGGTCACTCATCTGCCAACTTCCGAGGCTCCCCAGCTGCCTGGACAATTCTTCCTCCCTGGTGAACTCCTACTCATTCTTCAAAACCCACCCCAATGGCCCCCTCCTCTGGGAAACCCTCCCTGCCTCCCTCCAGGTGGTCACTCACTCCTCAGTCTCATTTTTGATCCCCAGCCACTCGTTGATTTTCTTCTGCCGGGCGCCCTTCTGGGTGAGCCACCTGAGAAGCAACAGGAGAAAGGTGGGCTTGTGCAGTTGTGTGGGTGCTGAGCCCACAGTGGGCCTGTCCTGTGGGAGGCAGGGTCTGGCTGAGAAGAGAGGGTTCTGGGTACAATATCTCCGGTTGCCACAAGAGGGCAGTGCTGACCTGGCTCAGGGCAGCCTGAACCCAGGGTGGCTCCCCCAGCTCTGCTGGGGAACCCTGACCCACACCCCTCATTTTTCTGTTTCTGTTAATGCTTGTGGAGCCCCCCAAGAAGATGCCAGCCCAGGCACCTCATCGTCACCAGAGGCTCACTCCAGCACTGCTGGCCTTTGCACAGGGCAGCTGTAGGTTCTGTGTCTCAGTCTCCCCAGCTGTAAAAGGCAAACTTTACAAAGGGCTTGGAAATGAACTCATAAGAAATGAACTCATAACAAGCACGGTGCTTAGCATGGCACCTGGCATGCGACAGTGCCTTCCCTGAGGCTCAGGAGGGAGGTGGACACTCTGGCTGAGGTCTTCAGGAGGTTGGTGGGTGGAGGCAGGATTTGAACTGATTCGAACCCAGGACAGGGCTGCCACAGCCACCCAGCATGGTAGGATGCACAGCAGGCGATTTTTTTTTTTTTTTTTTTTGAGGCAGAGTGTTGCTCTGTTGCCCAGGCTGAACTGCACTGGCGTAATCTCCACTCACTGCAAACTCTGCCTCCCAGTTCAAGCGATTCTCCTGCCTCAGCCTCTTGAGTAACTGGGATTACAGGCGCACCCCGCCATGCCTGGCTGGTTTTTGTATTTTTTGTTTTAGTAGAGATGGGGTTCCACCATGTTAGCCAGGCTGGCCTCAAACTCCTGGCCTCAAGTGATCCATCTGCCCGCCTTGGCCACCCAAAGTGCTGGGATTACAGGTGTGAGCCATCGCGCCCAGCCCAGCAGGAATTTTTGTAGAAAGCTCCCAGCTTTCCACAAAATGGAATGGGATAGGAGTGACGCTCCCATTGCACACATGTCTAAGCTGAGGCTGATCTATGGGAAAACGTTCAAGGGGCCCAGGAGGAACCGAGTTTTGGGCCTGGTGGAGAGGAAGAGGGCTTGTGGACAGATAAGGTGTCTTGGGGCCCAGGAAGGGCCACTTGGTGGAGGGAGAGAGACTGAGACACCTGGAGCCACAGCAGTCATGGGGGAGCCGCCACTTACACGAGGTACTGGTCTCGGATCTTACGCAGCTGCATGAGGTCTGGCTTGAGGCTGTTCATGCGCTTGTCGATCTCCCGGTTGTCCGAGGCCTGGGCCCGCAGCTGCTGCTCCAGCTTCGTGCGGCTCTCGTGGATCTCAGCAATGCGGGACTTGAGCCGCTCAGAGTTAAGCAGGATCCTGTGGGAGGGGTGGGGTAGTGCAGAGACCTCAGGGTTTTATCTCAGCTCACTGCACCCTCAAACTCCTGGGCTCAGGTGACCCTCCCACCTCAGCCTCCCGAGTAGCTGGGACCACAGGTGTGCACCACCATGTTCAGCTAATATTTTAATGTTTTTTGTAGAGAGAGGTTTTGCCATGTTGCCCAGGCTGGTCTCAAACTCCTGGGCTCAGGCAATCCTCCCACCTTGGCCTCCCAAAGTGCCTGGAGTTGCAGGAATGAGCCACTGCGCCTGGCCTCCAGGATCTTCTCAAGGACCTACTTTGTACCAGACTATGTGCTTCCAGTGTCTGAGCCTAAGCATATGCTGTTTCCTCTGATTCTCTTTCTGACAAAGTCCTATTCATCCTTTAAAACCCATTTCCTTTTTTTTTCTTTTTTTTTTTTTAAGAGACAGAGTCTCGCTCTGTCGCCCAGGCTGGAGTGCAGTGGCGTGATCTAGCTCACTGCAAGCTCCGCCTCCCGGGTTCACGCCATTCTTCTGCCTCAGCCTCCTGAGTAGCTGGGACTACAGGCACCCACCACCATGCCCAGCTAATTTTTTTTTTTTATGTATTTTAGTAGAGACAGGGTTTTACTGTGTTAGCCAGAATGGTCTCGATCTCCTGACCTTGTGATCCGCCTGCCTCGGCCTCCCAAAGTGCTGGGATTACAGGCGTGAGCCACCGCGCCCAGCCTAATTTTTGTATTTTTCATAGAGATAGGATTTCACCTTGTTGGCCAGGCTGGTCTCAAACTCCTGACTTCAGGAGATCCACCTACCTCAGCCTCCTAAAGTGCTGGGATTACAGGCCTGAGCCATCACACCAGGCCCAAAGCCCATTTCAACAGACTACTCTTCGCCTCCAGGTGACTGGTCTCCTTCTACTTCCTTCCCTTCCCCGCTTGTACCGCACCAGATCCAGGGTGGGGTGGGGCAGGGCAGAGGCGCCAGACTCACCTCTGCATCTCTTTCTCGTTGCCCTCACGCCGGAAGCGCTCCAGGTATTCCTTGCTGCACTTCTCTTGAGTCTGGCCCTGCTCTTCAAAGATCTTGATAGTCTCATTGAAGGCCTCAATCGCGGTACGCTTCATCTGCAGCTCCTGGAGGAGGGGGCGCAGCTCAGCACCTCCTGGGACTCCCCAAAAGGCCCTCGTGAAGGGTAAAGGCACATCTCAACTCTGATATGGAGACTGCTCAAGTTGGTCCCTCTATCGGAGTGTCATTCTTCTAACTCCTGCTGTACCAAGTGAACTCCTATTCAGCCTTCAAAACCCCACCCCCCAAACCCTCTTCTTCTTTACATCCTCCTATAGGTATCCACAAACACCTGGACCTGTTAACACTGCTGGGAATGAATGAGAGATCTAGTTGCTACAGCTCACAGTGCTTCTTGGGGGAGACGCTTACATTTCCTTACATTGTCTCACGGACCCTTCCAACAATTCCCAACAAAGTAACAACTATTAACAGGGAAACTGAGGCTCAGGGCCAAAGCCAATTCTGAAGTTACAGTGCTCCTAACTGATCCTGGACAGTTGTTTTGTCCATTTAGAGCCTCAGCTAACACATCAGTAAAAAGGGGCAGAGGCCAGGGCTGGTGGCGATTGCCTGTAATCCTAGCTACTTGGGAAGCTAAAGTGGGAGGATCTCTTGAACCCTGAGGAGTCTGAGGCCAGCCTGGGCAACACGGTGAGACCGCACCTCAAAATTCTTTTTTGTTTGAGATGGAGTCTCGTTCTTGTCACCCAGGCTGGAGCAGTGGTGTGATCTTGGCTCACTGCAACCTCTGCCTCTTGGGTTCAAGTGATTCTCCTGCCTCAGCCTTCCAAGTAGCTGGTATTACAGGTGTGCGCCACCATGCCTGGCTAATTTTTTTTTTTTTTTTTCTGAGATGGAGTCTTGCTCTGTCCCAGGTTGGAGTGTAATGGTGTGATCTCGGCTCACTGCAACCTCCACCTTCTGGGTTCAAGCTATTCTCCTGCCTCAGCCTCTCAAGTAGCTGGGATTACAGGTGCATGCCACGATGTCTGACTAATTTTTTGTATTTTTAGTAGAGATGGGGATTCACCATGTTGGCCAGACTGGTCTTGAACTCCTTACCTCATGATCCACCTGCCTCAGCCTCCCAAAGTGCTGGAATTACAGGTGTGAGCCACTGTACCTGGCCCAGCTAATTTTTTTGTATTTTTGGCAGAGATGGGGTTTCACCATGTTGCCCAGGCTGGTCTCAAACTCCTGACCTCAGATGATCTCCCTGCCTCAGCCTCCCAAAGTGCTGGGATTATAGGCATGAGCCACTGTGCCCGGCCCATCTTTTAATTTTATTAATTTTTTTTTTTTTTACTTTAGGAGGCTGAGGCAGCCAGATCACTTGAGGCCATCAGTTCAAGACCAGCCTGGCCAACACGGCGAAACCCTGTCTCTACTAAAAATACAAAAATTAGCCAGGCATGGTGGCATGTGCCTGTAGTCCCAGATACTCGGGAGGCTGAGGCAGGAGAATCGCTTGAACCAGGGAGGCTGAGGTTGCAGTGAGCCAAGATCATGCCACGGCACTCTAGCCTGGATGATAGAGCAAGACCCTGTTTCAAAAAAATAAATAAAAAAGAGGACAGAAAGAAAACCCTTAGGGTGCTAGGGAGGACTGAGGAATTCCCAGCTGTTCCATCTGAATCTATTCCCTCTTAACTTGCAAAAGAAGCTTATTAGCACAGTCCTGGAGTGACAAAACCTCTTGCTTAATTTTTATTTTATTTTAATTTTTTTAAGAGACAAAGTCTTGCTATGTTACCCAGGCTGGTCTTGAACTCCTAGGCTCAAGCTCAAGTGATCCTCCCGCCTCAGCCTCCCAAGTAGCTGGGATTAGAGGTGCACGCCCTGCACCTGGCATGATTTCATCTTGAATAACATCTTGGTTGAAGGGGATGGAAGTAATCAAGATCCATGGTTCTATTCTGCAGATGGGAAAACTGAGGCCCAGCCAGAGACAGGCTCATCCTGGACACTCCCCAGGTCCTGGCTCAGCAACTCTTGTGAGGCTGGTTGGACCCTTCTCATCTGTCCTTTTTTGGTTTTGTAAAAGCTTGTACACTTATTTATTTTTTAATTATTATTATTATTATTATTATTATTATTTTTTGAGATGAAGTACGGCTCTGTGGCCCAGGCTGCAGTGCAGTGGCATGATCTCGGCTCACTGCAAACTCCACCTCCCGGGTTCACGCCATTCTCCTGCCTCAGCCTCCTGAGTAGCTGGGACTACAGGCGCCCGCCACCGCACCCGGCTAATTTTTTGTATATTTTAGTAGAGACGGGGTTTCACCGTGTTAGCCAAGATGGTCTCGATCTCCCGACCTTGTGATCCGCCCGTCTCGGCCTCCCAAAGTGCTGGGATTATAGGCCTAAGCCACCGCGCCCGGTCTATTATTTTTTATTTATTTATTTATTTTTTTGAGACGGAGTCTCGCTCTGTCGCCCAGGCTGGAGTGCAGTGGCCGGATCTCAGCTCACTGCAAGCTCCGCCTCCCGAGTTCATGCCATTCTCCTGCCTCAGCCTCCTGAGTAGCTGGGACTACAGGCGCCCGCCACCTCGCCCGGCTAGTTTTTTTGTAGTTTTAGTAGAGACGGGGTTTCACCGTGTTAGCCAGGATGGTCTCGATCTTCTGACCTCGTGATCCACCCGTCTCGGCCTCCCAAAGTGCTGGGATTACAGGCTTGAGCCACCGCGCCCGGCCTATTTTTTTTTAGACCGAGTTTTGCTCTTGTCACCCAGGCTGGAATATAGTGGCATGATCTTGGCTCACTGCAATCTCTGCCTTCCAGGCTCAAGCAATGTTTCCTGTCTCAGCCTCCTGAGTAGCTGGGATTACAGGTGTTCGCCACTACGCCCAGCTAATTTTTGTACTTTTAGTAGAAACAGAGTTTCAACATGTTGGCCAAGTCGGTCTTGAACTCCTGACCTCAGGTATCCATCTCGGCCTCCCAGAGTGCTGGGATTACAGGTGTGAGCCACCCTGCCCAACCTTGTACACTTAATTCTGTTTTTATTTGTTTTTAGAGACAAGGTCTTCCCCTGTCACCCAGGGTGGACTGCAGTGGTGTGATCACAGCTCACTGCAGCCTCAAGCTCCCAGGCTCAAGGGATCCTACCACCTCAGCCTCCTGAGTAGCTGGGAGTAGAAGCGTGCATCACCACACCCAGTTAATTTTTAAATTTTTTTGTAGAGGGGTCTCTCTATGTTGCCTAGAATGATCTTGAACTCCTGGGCTCAAGTGATCCTCCTGTCTCAGCCTCCCAAGTGCACAGATGTGAGCCACTGTGCCTGGCCTTATTTCTATGTTTTTAGAACAGCCCTTGGTGCTAAGTGTCTGCTCTGTGACCTGCAACCGGATGTTCATCCTCAAGTCCTCTGGGGTTGGTCGTCCTGCTCTCGGCCTTGCCACTGCCCCTCTATGCCTTGGTTTCCCTCATGTGCGGGGCCTGGAGTACCTGGGAGGTCCGTGTGTACTCTTCATAGAGCTGGTCATACTCGCGGCTCTTGTCCTGGTACTGCTGGTGATAGACCTTGAGCTGGGCGCCCACCGCCTCCACGCTGTCCTCCTTGACGATCTGGTCCTGGAGATACATGGGGGAATCAGGGGAGATGCATGGCCTGGTTGGGTCTTTCTAGGAAACTGAGGCCTGGGGCCGGCCAAGTGCTACCCTCCCTGGCTCCCAGGTCGGCACGGACCTGCTGGTATTTGGACACAGGGTAGAGGAGCCGTGTGTCCAGCTTGGCGTTGTACTGGGCCAGCGACTCGTGGCGGTAGTGATTGATGAGGTCCACGACGGAGCAGAAGGTGAGTGGCTCTGAGAAGCCGTAGTGCCCATCTCGGTGGAAGACCTTGATCAGTTTATTGTTTCCGCCTTTCCTGGTGTAGGACAGGGGGTGTTGGCACCTAGTGGGACCCAGCACCTGACTCTCAATCCCCATCCCCCCCCTTTTTTTTGAGACGGAGTCTTGCTCTGTTGTCCAAGCCACAGTGCAGTGGTGCAATCTCGGCTCACTACAACCTCCGCCTCCCAGGTTCAAGCGATTCTCCTGCCTCAGCCTCCCAAGTAGCTGGGATTACAGGCGTCCACCACCATGCCCGGCTAATTTTTTTATTTTTTAGTAGAGACAGGGTTTCACTATGTTGGCCAGGCTGGTCTTAAACTCCTGATCTCAGGTGATCTGCCAGCCTCAGCCTCCCAAAGTGCTGGGATTACAGGTGTGAGCCACCGCGTCCAGCTCCCCATCCTTGAAACTGCACATGTCCCATCATCCCTCTGAACTCCCAGTCTCCATGACCTGTGACCCCCGGCCATCCTTACAGGGACAGGCCCCCACCTGAGGGTCAGCGTGTACTCGCCCTGGATCTTGCTGGAAGCATCTCGGACTAGGAAGGTGCCATCAGGAGTGTCCCGGAGTTTCTCGTTCACCTCCTCCCTGTGGGGACATCCAACATTGGGATTGCTGAGCCACCTGGAGACCCTGATTGACCTGTGACACCTCCTTGGTCCCTGACCCCCTGCCAGCAACCTACCTTGAAATGTCCCCCCAGTACCACTCGGCATCCTGCAGGGAGGGTGGGCTCCCTCCATTCGCCAGGCCTGCAGGGGCCAGCTTTGCCTTGGGGGGTTTAGGCGGCAGCGCTGAGGGACAGGAAAACAAATGCATCCTGAGCACTGACTGGATACTGTGGCTGCCTCCCACTGCAACCGGCCTGCTGATGCCGGCAGCATCCAGGAATCAGCAATCACGGCCCTCAACGGGAAGAAATGACAGCAATATAGGGGACTCACCTGGGGGCGCAACCTCCTGTTCTTCCAAGTGTTCCTGAAGCAGCTTCTCCACCAGCAGCGCCGGGAAGTCAGGACTGGGCTCACTCCTTAGGGGGAAGGGGAGTGCGGTGAGGGCTGGGTGGGGTCTGTCTGCCCACACATGTGCACAGGCGTTTGCACGCCTGGGGATATATATGAGACGGTATGTGCAGGTATGTGCAGGGGGGAGGGGGAGATGATACAGGCACAAGTGCGAGGCCAGCTCCCTCATAGCTGTATGCAGTAAGTGCTCCATAAATCCTCACACAAAGGCGAGCAAGAGAGTAGTACTGGAGCTACGATGAGCAGAAGGGAAGGTGCAGGCTCCACCCACATGCTTCGGGACTAGGCCCCTTCACCTTCTGTCTCATGACTCAGGATCCCAGGTCCCCTCTCCGTCATCACAAGAACGCAGCTTCTCACTCACTCTGGATCCCCTCCCCTCCCTTCTTAGGGTCCAGACGCTGCTCACTCTGGCCATGCCCCGCCCACCCCACCCCAAACTCCACCCCTGCTCGCTCCGGCTGCGCCCCGCCCCTCACCCGTCGGGAGCGCCCCCTGGCGGCGGCGAGGACGGCGGCGGCGCGCGCAGCAGCAGCGGCCCAAAGGTGGCGCCCAGGGCCCGGACCGCGGGACCCAGGGCCGGGGCGCGGCGGGCCACGCGGCCCAGGTGCTGGAGCAGGAAGCGCAGCGTGAGCGCGCGGTGCAGCGGCAGCGTCGGTGGCTCCAGCGCCGGCCCCACGGGCCCCGCGGCCTCTGCGGACAGATGGCCAGGGCAGGGTGAGCCGGGCCTGGGCCCTCCCGCCCGCTACAGGTCCCTCCTTCCCCTGGGCTCATCGCCAGGCTCACCCCGGAGGGCTCTGCGCGCCTCAGCCGAGGCCTCGGGGGTCACGAGCGGTGCGGGCAGTGCCAGAAGGAAGCTCTTAATGCCGTCAGCCAAGGCTGTCACGTCCCACTGGTCCACGTCGCTCAGGGTCCAGTCTGCGGGTGCAGTGGGGGGGACATGTCCAACTCATGTATACTGCGGACCCCAGGCTCCCCCCGCCCCACCCCATTGAGGCTCCCCTTTACCTGTACGCGGTGTGGGCAGCTCCGGCCGGTAGTGAGATTCGCTGTCCAGCCCTGGGGGTGAGGGGAACAGGCGAGTCAGCTCTCAAATGCTGCCCCAACCCCCTTGAAGCCTGGGCCGGCCGCTCAAATCCCCTGCAGTCTCGCTTTGCCGCCCAGAGATAAGGGCATGGGAGGGGTGGGGAGGGAGAGCTGGGAGAGGGCACAGCACATGCAGTGGCCTGGTCATGTTCACCTTCCCATCTTCCCTTAGGAGTCACTCTGTGCCCTAGTCAACACAGAGGCCCAGGGCATCCAGGCTCAGCCTGTTTCCATGCAGCATGAGCTTGGAGGCCCTGTGAGGGGATGAGTCGCCTGTCACTAGAGGTAAGCAAGCAGAATCCAGGGGCTGCAGCCAGACTGGAACTCACCTGTCCTTTCAATGGCCTCCACAAGCTTCACCAGAAGAGGGGGCGCCACATCGGGTGGGGAGAACTGCTCAGGCAAGTCGGGGAGTGTGAGGCCTGGTGGGGGAAGAAGGGGGGGTGGCCTATTGGTGGGGTTCCTGGAAGGAGCCCAGCCCCTCTCTTTGCCGGCTGGACCTCAGCTAGGGCAGTTTGAGGCAGGGCCCAGCTCAGGCAAGTGCCTGGCACCTTGACTGCCATCTGCAGGAGGCTGTAAGACCTTGGGTAGAGGGGCTAGGAGAGGGCAGAACTGATGGGACACAATTTTCTGGGTTAAAATACCAGGAGTTCACACAACTTCACAGAACAGGTGGACTGCGCTGAATAACGTCCCCAAAAAGATATGTCCAAGTCCTCATCCCTGGTACCTGTGACCTTATTTGGAAATAGGTCTTTGCAGGTGTAAGGAAAGCAAGGATCTGTACATGAGACCAGCCTGGCATTAGGGTGGGCACTAAACCCACTGGCTGATGTCCTTGTAATAACAGAAAGCCGGCCAGGATGGCGGCTTATGCCTGTAATCCCAGCACTTTGGGAGGCCGAGGTGGGTGGATCACCTGAGGCCAGGAGTTCGAACCAGCCTGACCAACATGGCGAACCCCCGTCTCTACTAAAATCAGAAAAATTAGCTGGGCGTGGTGGTGGGTGCCTGTAGTCCCAGCTACTCAGGAGGTTGAGGCAGGAGAATCGCTTGAACCCGGGAGGTGGAGGTTACAGTGAGCCAAGATGGCACCACTGCACTCCAGCCTGGGCGACAGAACAAGACTCTGTTTCAAAAATAAATCAATAGGCCGGGTGCGGTGGCTCACGCCTGTAATCCTAGTACTTTGGGAGGCTGAGACCAGCAGGTCACTCGCTTGAGGTTAAGAGTTCAAGACCAGTCTGGCCAACATGGTAAAACCCCATCTCTACTAAAAATACAAAAAATACAAAAAAAAAAAAAAAAAAAGAGCCAGGTGTGGTGGTGCACGCCTGTAATCCCAGCCACTCAGGAGGCTGAAGCAGGTGAATTGCTTGAACCCAGGAGGCGGAGGTTGCAGTGAGCCAAGATCACATCACAGCACTCCAGTCTGGGTGACAGAGTGAGATTCTGTCTCAAAAAAAGAAAAAGAGAAAGCCAAGGCAGAGATTGGAATAATCAACCCATGCATGAGACGAATGAATGCCTGGAGGCACCAGTAGCTGGAAGGAAGGAAACTTCAGAGGGGGCACGACCCTGATTTTGGACTTCCAGCCTCCAGAAACCTGACAGAATAAGTTTTTATTGTGGCGGGGTGCAGTGGCCCATGTCTGTAATCTCAACACTTTGGGAGGCCAAGGTGGGAAGATCGTTTGAGTCCAGGAGTTCAAGACCAGCCTGGGCAACAGAGTGAGACCCCATCTCTTAAATAAAAAAAAGAGGCCAGGAGCGGTGGCTCACTCCTGTAATCCCAGCACTTTGGGAGGCCGAGGTGAGCATATCACTTGTGGTCAGGAGTTTGAGACCAGCCTGACCAACATGGTGAAACCGTCTCTACTAGAAATACAAAAATTAGCCAGGCATGGTGGCATGCGCCTGTAATCCCAGCTACTTGGGAGGCTGAGGCAGGAGAATCAGAATCCAGGAGGCGAAGGTTGCAGTGAGCAGAGATTGCACCATTGCACTCCAGCCTGGGTGACAAGAGCAAAACTCCATCTCAAAAACAACAACCACCACCACCAAAAAAAACGAGGAGGCTGAGGCAAGAGGATCGCTTGGGGCCAGGAGTTCAAGGCTGCAGTGAGCTAGGATTGTGCCACTGCACTCCAACCTGGGTGACAGAGCAAGAACCAGTCTCAAAAAAAATGAGAGGCAATGTCATTGGCCCACTTTTCTTTTTTTTTTTTGAGACGGAGTCTCGCTCTGTCACCCAGGCTGGAGTGCAGTGGCCGGATCTCAGCTCTCTGCAAGCTCTGCCTCCTGGGTTTATGCTATTCTCCTGCCTCAGCCTCCCGAGTAGCTGGGACTACAGGCGCCCGCCACCTCGCCCGGCTAGTTTTTTGTATTTTTTAGTAGAGACGGGGTTTCACCGTGTTAGCCAGGATGGTCTCGATCTCCTGACCTCGTGATCCGCCTGTCTCGGCCTCCCAAAGTGCTGGGATTACAGGCTTGAGCCACCGCGCCCAGCCCCACTTTTCATTTGAAGGAACTGAGGCCCAGAGAGGGCAGGTCCTGTGGCCAAGATTGCACAGCAGGTTGTGGCAGAGCCCAAACCTGCTATATGACTTTCAGTGGCTGCCGCAAAAAAATTACCAACTAGGTGGCTTCAAACAAGGGAAATATATTTATTAATTAATGTATTTTTTTGTTTTGTTTTGAGATGGAGTCTTGCTTTGTCACCCAGGCTGGTGTGCAGTGGCATGATCTTGGATCACTGCAAGCTCCATCTCCCGGGTTCAAGCGATTCTTGTGCCCAAGTAGCTGGAATTATAGGTGGGCGCCACCATGCCTGGCTAATTTTCGTGTTATTTTAGTAGAGACGGGGTTTCACCATGTTGGCCAGGCTGGTCTGGAACTCCTGACCTCAAGTGATCCTCTCGCCTTGGCCTCCCAAAGTGTTGGGATTATGGGCGTGAGCCACTGTGCCCAGCCCGCTTCTCCCTTCTTGATGCAAACAAAAAAGTGGATGAAAGGAAAGAAAAGCAAAATATCCCAGCCTGGGTCAGAACAGCTTCCTTCCAAGGACCATGACCCGTTTTCTTAATCATTTTGCTTCTAAAAAATTATTTTCTCCCCAAGTTAAAATTTAGAAAAGAAAGAAAATTACTGCTCCCCTTTTGGAAAACCGAAACCCCTCCCAGCGGGTGCCGGCGGCATCCTGGGCCCAGCCCCCTCCCAGCCCTGGCTTCCCAGCTCTACAGGGCCTTTTGTGTGCAGCATCCCCGCCTCAGCAGCACGCTGTCTGCCACCATTGGACGCTGCTCTGGCCCTCGGCGGGGACGCCCTGGCACACAGCAGGGGCAAGCTGGGGCCTGCGAGGCCTCCCTGAGTGATGGGCCAGGTGGCGCCTCAAGCTGGAGAAAGGCCCAGCTGCAGTGAAAACGCCAAAAATAAAAAAGGAAAAAAAAAGAAAAAAGACAAGGGGAGAGGAGGTGGGTGACATTCTGGCCGCTGGGTTGGGAAACTCAACCCTGAGAGTGGCCTGGGATCAGTTTGCAGAATCGGGAGGGGGTTCTCATCAGAACTGCATCAGCCCAACTTCACAGGTGAGGAATTGTGGCTCAGGGGCTGCAGCCTCCCCCGTGGGTGCACAGACAGGTGGGGCTCAGGTGACTTCAGCACATTTCCGAGGGGTTGGGTCGCAGCATCCCCAGGGACCAGCCCTGCTGTTTCCAGCTGAGGAAACTGAGGCCTCGAGGGGGCGGGTTCTGGCCGAGGTCACATAACCCTGGAAGATTCAGAGGGTGGGGCTGGGCAGCCGCCCCACGTGGGGCCGTGTATGGTGGCTGGACAGAGGCCAGGCAGAGGAGGGAGGTGGCTGTTACCAGGGGGAGAGGCAGATTCTGGCTGGGAGCCCGGACGGGGCCACCTCCTGCTCCTTCAGGCTGAGGCAGGACGCAGATCTGGACCCTGGAGATACCAGATGCCGGAGGCCGGGGCCAGTGTCACACCACCTCGGCACCCCCTATTCCACCCTGCGCTGAGGGACTCTGATTTGCCTTTGGGCAATGTCACCCTGGCACAAAGCAGGCCTGGCACCTCCCGGGGCTTTGGCCTCCCTGGGTGACCAACTGGTTCCAAGTGCGGCATTTGATGGCCGGCCTTGCGCTCAGGCCTGCCGGTCTGCACATAGGGCCTTTTGCTGGGCTGCTGGGAAGGTCGGAGCAGACCCTGCTGGGCATGCAGTACCCCTCGGCCTCCTTCTTGCAACCCGAGCCTCAGTTTCCCCGGCCAGAGCCCACACTCCCTGCCCATCAAACAGCAATCACTGAGTGGGCTTGGTGCCCTCGATTCTCCACATCTGGCACATCCCTGGCAAGTGGCAATGGCCAAGGGTCTTTGGGGAGGGATGTGGGGTCCTCATACTCCACTGTGCTATATGGCCTCAGTTGAACAGCCCACATCCCACTCTCCTTGTGGCTTCATTTTGGAAATCAGGGTCTCCAAAGGGGTTCTTCAAGGGACCCTGTCTGCAAAATGCAGGATAAAGCTAGGCTGAGCCTCTGAATCCTACTGAACACTCTCCATTGTCCTCAAAATCAATCCCACCAACTCCTTGAGGCCGGCGCACACTGCCCTCCCCTTCCTCCCTCCGGTCCTCCTGCTGGCTGTTCCGGTCATTAGAGTTCTACTCCACAGGCTCTGCCCTTGCTGCCCTCACTGCCTGGAGTCTCCACTCTCACATCTTTCCATGCAAGCCCCCTTCCTCATGGTATGTGTCACCTCCTAACACACTCTCATCCCTTCTTGAACCAGAAGCTCATGAGGGCAGGACCAGGCCTTGTGTCCACCGCTGAGCCTAGCACTTGACAGTAGCGAAGACATTCGTCAAATGACCAAATGTCCCTTTTCCTCCTTCCTTGGAGATCCCATTGCCTCACTAGACAGAAGAGGAGACCAAGGGTCTGAGGGGACCACCCCCCCCTTCTCCAGTTCCCCTGATGGCTGCTCACCTGGCTCAGGGGCCCCATCACGGGGCCTGGCGGGCAGTGGGCGGGGGCCCCGTGGGCGAGGGCCGGGCCGGGCCAGGGCCACAGGCCCCAGGAACTCGACGTAGGTGCCAGGGAAGTCACCTCGCTGCCGTGTGCGCTCGTTGAGGCCGGGCATCCAGCCCACGCTCTGTGGGCAGCGCTCGCCACCCTCGGCCACACCCAGTGCCTGCAAGGCCGCCCGGCTCACTACCAGCACGTCGCCAGGCAGCAGCTCCAGGTCCTCTGGCCGCTCCCGGCGGAACGGGTACAGAGCGCGGTACTGGAAACCCTCAGGGCCCGCCATGGCCGCGTGGGTGGGGTGGGCTCTGGATGGTTAGGTGGCTGCTAGGAGTCCCACTGGCCCCATTGGCTGGAGCAGGGTTGGGAGGGTCCGCTGGGTTGGCTTGGGGTGCTGGGACCTCTATCTCCAGCAGTCACAGGCGACCACGGGGGCCGCTCATGCCTCGCTTCAAATTATTCCATGACCCTTACAAGGGCCACTCGTCGCTGGGTCCACCATTCGTCAACTGGTGGGAGGGGGTTAGTGGCGTGGTGTCAGGTCACTGGGCCACTGAGTCCTCCATCAGCAGGTGAGGCTGGGGCAGGCCGCTCACGCCCTCACATGGAGGGCCATGGGCGCCCAAGGGTGGCGGCTCTGCTGGCTGCACCAGACGAGGGAGCCAAGGGTGCAGGCTGCCACCATGCTCGGCCAGCCGAGGACGCCGACCTAGGGAGACAGGGATAGGGCAGCGTTAGCCAGGCAAACTCCTCTCACCCCCAACATGGAAATGGGCCCAAATCCTGATTTGGAATTCCCTGAATCACTGGGTGACCCTGGGGTGAGTCCCTCTCAGGGCCTCAGCTTCTCCATCTGTAAAATGGGTCTACTGACAGCCTTCCCTTGGAGCTGCTGGGAGTAGAGCTCCCAAGAAACTGACCCAGGTATACTACATGCTCAGTAAATCAGTTTTTCTTTTTTTTTCTTTTTTGAGACAAAGTCTTGCCCTGTCGCCCAGGCTGGAGTGCAGTGGCGTGATCTCAGCTCACTGCAACGTGTCTCCCAGGTTCAAGTGATTCTCCTGCCTCAGCCTCCCAAGTAACATGCCACCATGCCCAGCTAATTTTTGTATTTTTAGTAGAGAGATGAGATTTCACCATGTTGGCCAGGCTTGTCTCGAACTCCTGACCTCAAGTGATCCACTCGCCTTGGCCTCCCAAAGTGCTGGGATTACAGGCATGAGCCACCTTGCCCAGCCTGTTTTTTTTCAACAGAGGTGGGGTCTTGCTATGTTGTCCAGGTTGGTCCCAAACTCCTGGGCTGAAGCAATCCTCCCGCCTTTGCCTTCCAAAGTGTTGGGATTACAGGCGTGAGCCACTACACCCGGCCAGTAAACAAGCTTTTCATCGCCCCTGTTACAGAAGGGGAAACTGAGGCTCAGAGCAGGGAGGTGTCTAGGGCCGTGTGGTAGGCCAGGAGGAAGCCAGGACCTCCACCTAGATCTGCCGGCTTCAAGGCCCAGTTGGACATGAGGGGGCAGCAGCCAGGTGGCCAGATACCCAGGGTAGGGAGGACACAATGGGGGCCACTCCGGTTGCTTTGGGAGCTCCATGGAGGGGTCAGGCCAGCTGAACTAAGAGGTAGGGAAGGAAGTCCAGGAAGAGGCCCCTGCACAAGCAAAGGCCTACAGGTGAGTCCAAGCAAATGGACCTCCGGTCTCTGCAGAGGAGGAGTGAGTGGGCTGGCAGGTAGCTCCAGCCTGGGGCCCAGAGGAGGCGCAAAATGCAGATGGGGAGGTGCTTAGAGGGAACCTTAGCCCCAGGGAGGGACAGGGAGCCAGGAGAAGGTGGGGGTACTGCAGCTGAGGAGGAGGGGAGGCTGCCGGCCGCAGGGCATTGATCATTTCCCCAGGAGCCCCAGTCTGGGGAGGCAGAGATGGGCACACATTCCCAGCCTAGCCCTGCAGGTTCAGACCTCCTGTGATGGACAGGGCTAGGGTGACGGATGGATGTGCTGTTCTGGAGAATGGATCATCACAGTGGATAGGAAGGCGCGCTAGGCAGAGGGAACGAACGGCACATGCAAAGGCTTGGCAGCGGGTAAGCTGCTTGTCAAGGATTCAGGGTGGCTATAAGGATAGGTGCTATCCACCAAGGGGCCCGAGTGTCAGGTGGAGGCTCTGAGCATCCTTCAGTCATGGAGAGCCCCAAGAGGTGTCCGAGCAGGGCGGAGGGGCGCCACATTCTCGGGTGCCCAACTTACCCACTCCCAGGTCTCTGTTACCCTCGTTCTACAGGTGGGGAAACTGAGGCCCCGAGAGGGGATGCCCAGGGAACCGCCTGGATCTGCCTGCCAGCCCGCCCCCACGCCCCGGTGTGCGCGCCCTGGGAGCAGCGCTCCCCGAATCCGGGAGGCGGAGGGGCGGGGCAGGCAGGGCTGGGGGCTCCGCGGGTGAAGGCAGGGCCTGCGCGCTCACACAGACGCGCACTTGGGTCTGCATGGACCCGACTACCCGGCTAGGGGACCGGAAATGGGATTGACCTACCCCCCGGCCCTCCTGCACCCTATTCTGCCCCGCACAATGCCTGGGCGCCCCTCGGTGCTATTCGAAGCCCCATTCCAGGCAGGGCCTCCCTTCATTTGGGGCCGCGGCTCAAGTCCGGTATCTTGGACGCGGGGAATACCCCCATTCTGCCCCGACCGTCCCAGGGAGGCTGCACCGCTGCGGAACCGAGCCCGAGGCCCCCCCCTTACCTGCGGCCCCCCCCAGTTCCCGCGGGGCCCGACGCAGCCTGGCGCTTGCGTTCTGGCTTCCACCGGGGCCCCGCACTGTCCCCAGGCGCCCCGCGTTTAAGCACACTCCCAGCCGCCCCCGCCACGAGGGCCAGTCAGGACTCACCTGGTCGCGGCCGCCACCGCCGCCGCAGTCGCCGTCACACCAAACCGAGCCCGCCCCGTGGCTCCACCGCGGCCACCGTCGCCGCAGCCGCGGGATCCCCGCCTCTGCCGCCGCCACGGTTCCGAGCGGCCTGGCCCGCCCCCGGCGGAAATGCCCGAGCGTATTCGGGCCGGGCTGGTAAACGGAGGCCGAGGCGGAGTCTGAGGGGAGGGGGCACCCGAGTGTTTCCGGAAGTAACCGAACGTAATCCCGCGGGACTGGTGGACCAGAGGGAGCCCCGAGACAGCCGAGCATTTCCGGAGGTAGCCGAGTGTAATCGGGTCGGCGAAAGTTCCGAGGCTAGGCTCGGCTGAGCTCGGCAGGGCTTAGAGACGCCCGAGCGCTTCCGGAAATGGCCGAACATTCTCTCCCGCTGGACTGGCACAACGGAGGCCGATCCCCGAGACCGCCGAGCGTTTCTGAAAATAACCGAATGCGCTCAATGCCCAATGGAGGCCTTGGGAGTTTAGACTCAGAGGGACCGCCAGCTTATGGAAATTGCTGAAGCATAGATGGTTCCGAGGGCAAATGAGGCGTTCTCAAGCTCAGCAAACAGGGGGCACTAGAGTGGGGAAAGGGCCTGCGGCAAAAAGCAGAGGTCCGAGAAAGCCGGGTTGAAGGAGTTTCCATGGCAACCCAGAGCGTCCGGAAACAGCCAACGATCTCGACCCCTACGGGCACTAGAACTTAGCGGACTTGAGCCCAGATGCCAGCTGTTTCCGGAAATAGCCGAACGCTCTCGGAGATGGGGGTGTAGCCAAGAAGGTTTGCAAGCCGCCTGAGCGCCCCGGAAGTAACGGATTGCTCTAGGGCTGGGCTGCGTTCGGCTAGAGGAAGTTTTATGGCAGAGCGCAAGCTAAGACCAGGATAGAAAGGACGCAACGATTGCTTATTTTATTATTATTATTTTTTGAGACGGAGTTTCGCTCTCGTTGCACAGGCTGGAGTGTAATGGCGCTTTCTCGGCTCGCCGCAACCTCCACCTCCCGAGTTCTAACGATTCTCCTGCCTCAGCCTCCCGAGTAGCTGGGATTACAGGCATGCGCCACCACGCCCGGCTAATTTTGTATTTTTAGTAGAGACAGGGTTTCTCCATGTTGGTCAGGCTGGTTTGGAACTCCTGACGTCAGGTGATCGGCCCGCCTCGGCCTTCCAAAGTGCTGAGATTACAGGCGTGAACCGCTGCGCACCGCCGCTTATTTATTTTATTAACATAGCTCAGGGCGTCCAGGAGGTCGAGGCTGCAGTGTGCCGTGATGGCGCCACTATACTCCAACCTGGGTTACAGAGCGAGACCTTGTCTCAAAAACATAAAAATAAGAAACATAGGCCGGGAGTGGTGGCTCACGCCTGTAATCCCAGCACTTTGGGAGGCCGAGGCGGGCGGATCACGAGGTTAACCATCCTGGCTAACACGGTGAAACCCCGTCTCTACCGAAAATATAAAAAATTAGTTGGGCGTGGTGGCGGGGGCCTGTAGTCCCAGCTACTCGGGAGGCTGAGGCAGGAGAATGGCGTGAACCCGGGAGGCGGAGCTTGCAGTGAGCAGAGATCGTGCCACTGCACTCCAGCCTGGGCGACAGAGCGAGACTATGTCTCAAAAAACAAAACAAAACAAAACAAAACATAGCTCAGGGCCCAGATGTCTGGAGGAAGCTTTTAAGGGCAGAGCTATGATGGAGTACTCATAGGTAGCAGGAGGCCACTACCAGCGATGGCATCAGGAAGAATCTCAACAGGAAACTCCTATGCAGCCCTCAAAACCCACTTGCAATGACTTTAAGCCATGGGTCTATTTCACTCCACTCCCCTCCCCACTCTTCCCTTCCTCCTTTCTCAGCCCCTCACAAATCCAGACGTTGGAGCTCATCTTTGTAAATACGGGCTTTTATTCACTGCCAGCTCCAGGATGGAAGGAGGGGGTGAGTCATGCACAGCCTTGGTCTACCCTCCAACACTAGGCAGTGCTGGGCAGGGGACTCAGAAAGGGATGCAGAGTGGGCTGTTGATGTCTGGAAAGCTCCCTCACCAGAGTGCCCAGTGGGTCACACAGCATCATGGGGGATGAGCTGGGGCTGGAGTCGGCTGTATCTGATACCAGACCCTTCATTCAAGCTCCATTGATGACAACGCCCACAACAGGGTCTGGCTGATGCTCCATTTTGCCACGACTCCTGCTGGGTGATCATGGGACAGGTTTCCGCCCCTCGCTGGGGTCTCAGCTGCTTTGTCTGTAAAATGGAGGTGATGACGCCACCTCTAGCCTTCTCAAGGCTGGCTGAGGGAGAAGCCACGTAAAAGCGCTTGGCACACAGTAGGTGCTTAATAAACAGTCAATGGGATTAGTCTTGTAAACACAAGGAAACTGAGGCACAGAGTGGGAAAGCCATTTTCCCAGAGCCACACAGTGAAGCTGAAATTCAAACTCGAGCCTCAACTGGGTTTTCTTGCTTGAACTTCATCCCAGAGAGGCTCTGACATATGGAGGGAACCCCTAACAAGTGTTTCAGATACATCACGGCCAAGGGCTCACTCTGCTGGGCCTCAAACACATGGCATCTTGTCCAGGGTAGACTAGACAAAGTGAGGCCGAGGCAGAGCCTGAGGGGAGGGGACACCGACTGTTTCCGGAAGTAGCTGAACATAACCCCGCAGGACTGGAATACTGGAGTGTGCCCCGAGACAGCTGAGCATTTCCGGAGGCTGCCTTGGCAGTGCCAGGTGAGGCCTATGCCTTCCTTTATCAGTGCCCACCTTGGGAGCGGATGACCCCTCTGCCCAGATCCGGTGAACACCTATTCATCCATCAAAGCCCCAGCTCCCACATCCCTTCTCCAGGCTGAAGCCAGGGGGACTGGAGGCAGACTCTCTATATAGAGAGTAGGCACTGCCTGGGGATGGCAGCTATGACAGTGGGAAGTGGCCTTCAGAATCCAGTCCATCGTTGGGATTACATTGTTTTGTGGGTGAGGGGAATCGTTTACGGACACTCCAGGTTGTATCCAAACTGGGCTAGTACAGGTGACTTCAACTCAATCCCCTCAAATGGGTGGGTGTGGGGAAGGGAATGAGACCAGGTAACATAAAACACTTAAAAAGTACAGAAAAACTAGAAAACACAAACACAGATGACTTGTCCAAAGTGCTTCCTTCTCAGCCCAGAGGGCAGGGCCTGCAAACAGGGTCCCAGGTGCCTGGGGCAAGACCTGGCGGCCGCCTGCAGGGGGCGGCTCAGTCTGGCTATCGCTTATAAAAAGTAATAAATTAGGCTGGGCCCAGTGGCTCACGCCTGTAATCCCAGCACTTTGGGAGGCCGAGGTGGGCAAATCATGAGGTCAGGAGTTCGAGACCAGCTTGACCAACATGGTGAAACCCCGTCTGTACTACAAATACAAAAAATTAGCTGGGCACAGTGGCGGGCGCCTGTAATCCCAGCTATTTGGGAGGCTGAGGCAGGAGAATCGCTTGAACCCGGGAGGCGGAGGTTGCAGTGAGCTGAGATCACGCCACTGCACTCCAGCCCAGGCAACAGAGTGAGACTCCGTCTCAAAAAAAAAAAAAAAAAAGTAATAAATTAGTTGCAGGGATTTGCTGCTATTTACAAAGCTACCCTTATCCCCCATTCCTGCCCCATCCAGCCCCCTGATTGACACCAGAACACAAAGGAAGTGATGTCTCCACCTCCCAGCAAGGACCAAGATGGCTTCTTGCCTTCTGGGTGTCAGGCTGGTGGCTCAGTCCCCATCCAGGCGTGACTTTACAGAAAAAACATTGCACAAGGAAACGTGTGACTTTGAGGCCAGCGAGAGACCTGGCAGGGGGATCAGTCTCTCCCGGTGGGCCCGAGAGCTACTGGCACGGCTTCCTCGCCCTCCACGGCAATCTGTGGCACTGAGGCGGGCAGCCCAGTGGCCTCCTCCTGCGGCTCATCGAAGCTAACCTCTTGCACGGCCTCCTGCTTCTTGAAGGAGTCTCGGCGCTCGGACAGGTGCAGCCGCCGCATGACCACGAGCTCGGCTTCTGGCCCACGACTGCGCCGCCCTGCCTCCCCATCCAGCCGCTCCCCTGTGCCCAGCTTGTCAGCTGACTGGCCTCGGCGCAGCCGCGGGGATCGGGCAGGTGCGGGCGGGTGCCCGGGCAGGGGTGAGGGCGAGCGGGGTGGGGGCGCAGAGATGGGCGGGCAGGCCAGCGGGGAGGGCGGGATGCTGCTGGTGGATTTGCGACGGCCAGTCTTGGGGCGGGGTGGCCCAAGCTTGGCAGCCAGGCCATGCAGGGAGCTGGGGCGGGTGTGGCCGGCAGCAGCTGGGGAGGCGGGGCTGCTGGAGCTCGGGGATGCGCTGGGTGGGGATGCAGTGGTATCTGTGGGTGATAAGTACAGGTCAGGGCTGCTGGCCTCCATGTCCCCAGTCCGGAAGTGGAGCTGTGGGACTGATGAAAACTGCTAAAGCCCACATCCTTCCATGTGGCCACCCATCACGCCTGGTTGTTTTTGTTTTTGAGACAGGGTCTTGCTCTGTTGCCCAGGCTGTAGTGCACTGGCTCAATCATAGCCTCAGCCTCCTGGGCTGAAGCGATCCTCACAACTCAGCCTCCTGAGTAGCTGGGACAACAGGTGCACACCACCATGGCTGGCTAATTTTTTTTTTTTTTTTTTAATAGAGTCTCGCTCTGTCACCCAGGCTAGAGTGCAGTGGCGTGATCTTGGCTCACTGCAACCTTCACCTCCCAGGTTCAAGTGATTCTCATCCCTCCGCCCCAAGTAACTAGGACTACAGGCATGTGCCACCATGCCTGGCTAATTTTTGTATGTTTAGTAGAGTTGGGGTTTCACCATGTTGGCTAGGCTGGTCTCAAACTCCTGACCTCAAGCGATCCGCCTGCTTTGGCCTCCCAAAGTGCTGGGATTACAGGCGTGAGCCATCATGGCTGGTTCATACCAGACTTTTCTGCCTCCTGCTCAGGGTTGTTTCCTTGGCCTAGCTCTGGTGAACTACTTACCCATCAAAGCCCCAGCTCCTACTCCCCCTCCTCCAGAAAGCCTTCTCTGTATCCCTTCTGGTTTTTTTTCCCTTTTGTTTGAGACGGGGTCTCACTCTGTTGCCCAGGCTGGAGTGCAGTGGTGCAATCATGGCTCACTGCAGCCTTGACCTCCTGGGCTCAAGTGATCTTCCCATCTCAGCCTCCAGAGTAGCTGGGACCACAGGTGTGCACCACCACATCCACCTATTTATTTATTTTTTTTTTTTGAGACAGAGTCTTGCTCTGTCACCCAGGCTGGAGTGCAGTGGCTGGATCTCAGCTCACTGCAAGCTCCGCCTCCTGGGTTTATGCCATTCTCCTGCCTCAGCCTCCCGAGTAGCTGGGACTACAGGCACCTGCCACCTCGCCCGGCTAGTTTTTTGTATTTTTTTAGTAGAGACGGGGTTTCACTATGTTAGCCAGGATGGTCTCGATCTCCTGACCTCATGATCCTCCTGTCTCGGCCTCCCAAAGTGCTGGGATTATAGGCTTGAGTCACCGCGCCTGGCCTTTTTTTTTTTTGAGACGGAGTTTTGCTCTTGTTGCCCAGGCTGGAGTGCAATGGCATGATCTCAGCTTGCTGCAACCTCTGCCTCCCGGGTTTAAGTGATTCTCCTGCCTCAGCCTCCCTAGTCGCTGGGATTACAGGCATGTGCCACCACGCCCAGCTAATTTTGTATTTTTAGTAGAGACAGGGTTTCTCCATGTTGGCCAGGCTGGTCTCGAACTCCCGACCTCAGGTGATCCACCTGCCTCAGCCTCCCAAAGTACTGGGATTACAGGTGTGAGCTACGGCGCCCGGCCTCACACCCACCTAATTTGTTAATGTTTTGTACAGATGGGGTCTCCCTGTGTTGCCCAGGCTGGTCTCAAACTCCTAAGCTCAGTGATCCTCCTGCCTCGGGCTCCCAAAGTGTTGGGATTACAGGCGTGAGCCTCTGTGCCCAGCCTCTTCTCAGTTTTCCCACCCTCCTGTCTAGTCCCATTTGTCCATGATGTTTCCTCTGCCGGGCACATCCTTCCCTGGCACCTGCACTCATCTCTGAGTACTTCCAGGTTCCCTGCTAGACACCAGGATCCTGGAAGATGTTCCTTCCGGTCATATCTTTCCCTACATCGCGTCATTCCATCCCCCATTCCATCCTCCAAACCCTTTCCTCCCTCCTGGGGCCCACCGGCCCTTGCCCCCAGCGTAGCCGGGGCGGCAGGGGGCGGGTGGGGGGGTGTACCCACCTGCCGGGACATCCGGGGCTGGGCTTCGGCAGGGAGTGGTGGGGCTGGGGGAGAGGCTGTGGGTGGGCGAGCCAGGGAGGCTCTCGCTGGATGACAGTGAGTGGTGGAGTCCAGAGGAGAAGCTGCGGCTGGTGTGAAGCACGGAGGTCTGCTTGGAGATCTTCTTGAAGAGCGACTTCCGCCTGGGGTAAGAAAATTGGAGGCTTCAGAACCCCTGCTCCTGGCCAGGCACGGTGGCTCACACCTGTAATCCCAGCACTTTCAGAGGTCGAGGCAGATGGATCGTTTAAGGTCAGGAGTTCCAGACCAGCTTGGCCAACATGGCGAAACCCTGTCTCTACTGAAAATATAAAAATTAGCTGGGCGTGCTAGTGCACGCCCATAGTCTGAGCTACTCAGGGGACTGAGGCAGGAGAGTCGCTTGAACCTGAGAGGTGGAGGTTGCAGTGAGCCAAGATCATACCACTGTACTCCAGCCTGGGCGACAGAGCAAGACTCCATCTCAAAAAAAAAAAAAAAAAAAAGAAAAGAAAAGAAAAAAAGAACCCCTGTCCCCAGGGCGTGCCCCGTGTACCGCTCCCTGGTGGCCACTGCCGCGCACCGGTCCTGGGTCTCCCGCCGACGGCTCCGCTTGCTCCTGCGCGCCATGCGGCCCTTGGCCACATTCTTCCGGGCGGGGCCCACCTTGATGGAGGTGTTCTCCAGGGCCGTGGTCCGCAGGGATATCTTGTTGCCGCTCTGTGGGAGGGATGGTGAGGGGTTGCCTCGGTGCCTCTCACAGGGCCCAGCACTTGCCAGGCAGCTGCTATGTCCCCTTCACTCTGGGCACCAGCTAGGACCCACTACCCTAACATCCATTCATCCAGCCAGCCAGTGACCTACCCATTATATCCGGTCAAACAATGGCCCAGGGAGCGCCACCCCTCCTGCCAAGATCCTTCCCTCTGCGGTCAATGCCCGTCGAAGCTGGCCCTCTTCACTCTCCACCCTCCCGGGGTCTGTCACTCACCTATCTGGTATCCACCCATTAACCACCCCAACATCTCTCTATCCCCCAATCACTCACCTAATGGCCCATGAGTTATTAGGCCAAAGACACCTGCCCACTGTCCGTCTATCCAATGAACCACCCATGCAGCTGCCCACATGAGAGCCCTCTTTTTTTTTTCAGAACCAGGGTCTCACTGTCTCCCAGACTGGAGTGCAGTGTGGCACGATCACGGCTCACTGTGGCCTCGACTTCCCGGGCCCAAGCGATGCTCCCACCTCAGGCTCCCAAGTGCCTGGGACTGTAGGCGTGTGCCACCATGCCCAGCTCATTTTATTTTTTAATTTTTTGCAGAGATGGGGTCTCGCTCTGTTGCCCAGGCTGGTCGCAAAGTCCTGAGCTCAAGCGATCCTCCCACCTCGGCCTCCCAAAGTGCTGGGATTACAGGCATGTGCCACCACGCCCGGCCCTTCCTCCTGTCTTGAGCCCATCTCCTACCTCCAGGCTTCAGGCCAGAGGGAGGAACAGATGTAAGGGTACCCAGGGAGAAAGGAGGGCTTCTTGGAGGAGGAGCTCTGAAGGGTGATGTTGGGGGCTGAAGAAGGATATGTATTCTGGGCAGAAGGAAGCGGGTGTGCCAGGCCTGGAGTTGACATTGAATGTAGGGTTGTGTGTCTGGGTGGGGAGAACCACAGGGAACCAGCAGCTGTGGCCAAGGGGTGCCGGGGAGCCCTGAGGGTGGGCAGTGGGGGCGCCGCACCTTCAGCAGCAGCTCCACGACGTCCATGTGCACCAGCCCCAGCACCGACTCCCCGTTGATGTGGGTGATGAGGTCCCCGGCCCGCAGGCCAGCCTCCTGGGCGGGGCTTCCATCCTCCACACTCTGGGGGCAGACAGGGGAACAGTGGGGTTAATGGCCTGGGCCCCACATCTGGAGACCCCAGCCCAGGCTGGGTCTGCTGTGGGACCCCAGCAAGCTGCTGCCTCTTGTGTTGCCTCCGTTTCCCTGATCCTGGGGAATTCCTACTCACCCATCAAAACCCCAGCTCCTATGCCCCCTCCTCCAGAAAGCCTTCTCTGTCTGTTCAGGGAGCAACCAATAAGGAGGGCATGCCCCGACGCCCCTGGGCTGGGGGAGGGAGGATAACACGCCCAGTGCGTTCCTATATGGAGCTGGGAGGTTAATGTCACTTGGGATCTGTGAGCCTCCATCCATCCATCCCTGTCTCTCTAATCCGACCTCCTCCCTACTAACTGACAGGGACCAAGATGAACTCGGTGGCACCAGCTCTGTCTCCCTAATCCTGCCAGGCTCCAAAATGCAGCTCTGAGAAGGGGTGCGACCGGGCAGAGTCAGACTAGAACCCAGGTCCCTGCCATTCCCACTCGGCACTCACCCAGACGACGTGGTGCACAGCGTAGATGTCGCTATCACCCATGTAGACACGGATTGCCCGCAGGCTGAAGCCGTACTTCTTGCCGGAGCTGTGGATGACGATGGGGGGCCGCAGGTTGCCACACACGGGGGACGGGTCTCGGCTCGGCGAGGAGTCACGGGACGACGGGTTCGAGGACAGAGAGCGCGGGGACAGGGGGCTCATGAGGGGGCCGCCGCTGCCATCATCTGCAGGGGGTTAGGGAGGGGGGTCACCCATTCCCTCACAGGTCTCCCCTGGGGCCCCCTCTTTCCCACCCTGGCCACTTTGCTATTGCTTCAATGTCCCAAGCATGGTCGCCCCATCAGGCCTTTGCACGTGCAGAGTTCTCTACTGGGAACACAGTCCCCCCAGCTCTCCCTGTGTCCTGCTCCTCCTCCCCTCTCCTGGGGCTCATCCCCAGCCTCCCCTACTCAGGATAGGCTCCCACTCTGTAGGTTAAAATGGGTGCGGACAGACAAAGGTGAGAGCGGGCCTTGGGCATTACCTGCCGTGATGATGAGGGACAGGGCAGAGACAGAGGCCGACTTGGGCACACGGCCCCCACCGCTGCCACCACTGCCACCACTGGAGGAGGCTCTGGACTTCTCAGGGGCTGGGTCTCTTGGGCCCCCAAGGCGGCGGCCCCGGCCGGCATCCAGAGGCCTCGGTGTGGAGTGTCGGGCGCCAATGCTGTTGCTCCGTAGGCGGGCGTGGCTGAGGGCAGCTGTGTCGGCTAGAGGGTCAGCAGGGTCAGCCGGGAGCCCCTCAAACTCACCACGTGGTCCTAAAGAGACCTTAAGGCCCTTCCTCCCTGGTTGCTATTTACACAGTCCAGCCTCCTGGCCTTTGCTCGTGCAGTTCCCTCGTCCCGCACACCATTCCCAAATTATTCTCTATGCAAAAGTCTTCAAGTCCCCTCTTCCAGGAAGCCTTCCTCCACACCCATTTAGACCCTTAGTTCCCCCATCTTGGGAGCTAGGGGTGCCATCCTGACTCTATGAAGCTGGGGGCATTACCCTAGACTGGGGTTCCTTGGAGGCTGGAGGTCTCTCTGGGACCCTGGCTTCTCCTCTCTTAAAGCCTTTGTTGGCTCTGGAGAACTCCTACTCATCCTTGAAAACCCATCTCAAATAGCCCCTCCTCTGGGAAACTTCCATGACATCATCCCTCTTACTCAGGGTCCCACTTACCGGAAAGGCTCGAGGGCTTGGGCATCACTGGGGTGGCTGCTGGGGGTGGGTCAGGCTCCCCTAGAATGAAGACAGGCCTCTTGGGGCCTGCAGGGGCTGGGCCTGCCGCCTCATCCTCTGATGAGAAGGCAAACTTGGGCATTGTGTCCAGGCTGATGGTATTCAGGAGAGATGGGCTGGGACCTCGCTCGGGCTGGGATGAAGATGACTGACAGGAGGATCCAGAGGATGTCCAGGACCTCAGCCTGCAGGGAGGAAGAGCCTGGGTCACCCCTGCCAGGCACCTGCACCCAGTATACTCAGCCGCCTTTCATGGCCACATCTTAATTCTCAGTCTGCAGTCAGGGGCAGTTTGCATAGACAAGTTCCCTCTGTCTGAACTGTCCTCTCTGTCTACCTGGAGACTTCTCAGTCACCTTTTTTTTTTTTTTTTTTTTTAAAGACAAGGTCTTGCTCTGTCACCCAGGCTGAAGTGCAGTGGTGCAATCTCAGCTCACTACAACCACTGCCTCCAGGGCTCAAGAGATTCTCCTGCCTCAGCCTCCCAAGTAGCTGGGATTACAGGTGCCTGCCACCACAATGGGCTAATTTTTGTATTTTTAGTAGAGACGGGGTTACACCATATTGGCCAGACTGGTCTTGAATTCCTGAGCTCAAGTGACCCGCCTGCCTCGGGCTCCCAAAAGTGCTGGGATTATAGGTATGAGCCACTGTACCTGGCCTTGTATTCAACTTTTAAAACCCAGCTTCCAGGCTGGCTGCAGTGGCTGACACCTATAATTCCAGCACTTTGGGAGGCTGAGACAGGAGGATTGTTTGAGACCGGGAGTTTCAGACAGGCCGGGCAACATAAGATTTTATCTCTATAATTTTTTTTTTTGAGACAGAGTCTCACTCTGTCGCCCGGGCTGGAATGCAGTGGCATGATCTTGGCTCACTGTAACCTCCATCTCCCAGGTTCAAGCAATTCTTGTGCCTCAGCCTCCCAAGTAGCTGGGATTACAGGCGTGCACCACTAAGCCCAGCTAATTTTTTTGTATTTTTAGTAAAGACGGGGTTTCACCGTGTTGACCAGGTTGGTCTTGAACTCCTGACCTCAGGTGATCCACCAACCGTGGCCTCCCAGAGTGTTGGGATTACAGGCGTGAGCCACTGCACCTGGCCTACAAAAAATTGTTTAAAATATTAGCCGGGTGCCGTGGTGCACGCCTATAGTCCCAGTTACTTGAGAGGATCTCTTGAGAGCCCAGGAGTTTGAGGCTGCAGTGAGCTATGATCATGCCACTGCACTCCAGTGTGGGAGACAGAGTGAGAACCAGTCTCCTAAAAAAAGAAAAAAAACAAGTCCAGCTTCCAACACCCATCCTCTGGCAGACATTGACTATTTCTGTTGGATCTGAGCTTTGAAGGATGAACAGGAGTTACTAAGCAAAGGGCATTCTGGACAGAAGGAAAAGTGTGCCTATCAGCATGATGGTGCACAGCTGTTTTACGTTTGCGTGGTGAGGAACACAGAGTCAAAGGGAGCAAGGTTGTCAGGGACCTGATAGGTTGGTCAATATGTTTGACCCTTTTCTACTTGGCCACTAGGAAGCTCCCTCTGCATCAGATTTTGTGTCTCTACCTCCCAGCAGGCATGGAAGCTGGATCTGCCTACACTTCCCCAGGCCACCTACCGGATGTCAGCACTCAGCCGGCGGCCATAGTCCACCTCGCTGCGCTCCCACCCCTCCTCCCGGTCTTCACTGAAGCTCCTTTCAGCGAAGGTAGGAGTGGGCTGGACAGCCAGGAACTCAGAGCTGCTGTAGACCTGGGAGGCAAGACAAAAGAATGTTAAGCCAGGTGTGGTGGCTCATGCCTATAATCCCAGCACTTTCAGAGGCCCAGCCGGGAGGATCACTTGAGCCCAGGAGTTTGAGACCAGCCTGGACAACACAGCAAAACCCTGTCTCAAAAAAAAGAAGAAAGAAAAAAAGAAAGAAACCCAAACAAAAAAACCAGTAAAAACAAAGGTGGCAAGAAAGCTGGCTTAGACTGGGTGTGGTGGCTCATGCCTGTAATCCTAGCACTTTGGGAGGCTGAGGTGGGTGGATCACTTGAGGTCAGGCATTGAAGACCAGCCTGGCCAACATGGTGAAAACCCATCTGCTCTAAAAATACAAAAATTAGCTGGGTGTGGTGGCACATGCCTGTAGTCCCAGCCTCTTGGGAGGGTGAGGCAGGAGAATGGCTTGAACCTGGAAGGCAGAGGTTGCAGTGAGCCGAGATCGTGCCACTGCACTCCAGCCTGGGAGACAGAACAAGACTCTGTTTCAAAAAAAAAAAAAAAAAAAAAGAAAGCTGGCTTAGTCGAGTGATTCCTATGTGCCAGGTGCTTCAGTATGAGTCACTTCCCTAAATCCTCACTCCCCACATCCTTAAAAGAGCATAGACTTTAGCCCATTGTACAGATGGAAAAACTGAGGCTCAGGGGCCAGGCTACCAAGCTGCGTTTTTGCTGCTGACTAGAAAGTCCTGCCTGGGGCCCAGGCCTAAAGCAGAGTGGAGCGTTTTTTGATCAAATCATAAACAAAGTAGGGAATGTGAGTTAAGCTCATGAGATTATAAAATACCACCCAGGGCCAGGCTCGGTGGTTCATGCCTTTAATCCTAGGGCTTTGGGAGGCTGAGGTGGGCGGATTGCTTGAGGACAGGAGTTTGAGACCAGCCTGGCCAACATGGTGAAACCCCGTTGCTACTAAAAATACAAAAATTAGCCGGGTGTGGTGGCGTGGACCTGTAATCCCAGCTACTTGGGAGGCTGAGGCAGGAGAATCGCTTGAACCCAGAAGGTGGAGGTTGCAGTGAGCTGAGATTGCACCATTGCACTCCAGCCTGGGCAAGAGAGAAAGACTCTATCTCAATAAATAAATAAATAAGTAAATAAAATAAAATAACACCCAGCATGGCACCTGTATTCACAAAGTGGAATAGACCCAAACGTGCATCAAAGGATAGGTGGATAAACAATGTGTTCCATCCATACGATGGAATATTACGCAGCCATAAAAAGGAAGCAAGCACTGGTCCACACTGCAGCAGGATGAGCCTTGAGTACATGATGCTGAGTAAGAGAAGCCAGACACAAAAGGCCACATAGTATGAGATCCCATTGATATGAAATGCCCAGAACAGGCAAATCCATAAAGATGGAGGCTGAAGGAGGATGAATGGGGAGTGGTTGCTAATGGCTACAAATTATCTTTTTGGGGGAATCAAATGTTTGAAAGCTACATAGAGGTGATGGTGGCACAACATTGTGAACGTGCTGAATGCCACGAAATTGTACACTTTATTTTACTTTATTATTATTAGTTTTTGAGACATACTCTCGCTCTGTCGCCCAGGCTGGAGTGCAGCAGTGTGATCTCAGCTTACTGCAGCCTCCACCTCCAGGGTTCAGGCAATTCTCTTGCCTCAGCCTCCTGAGTAGCTGGGGTTACAGGCACCCACCACCACGCCCGGCTACTTTTTGTGTTTTTAGCCGAGACAGGGCTTCACCATGTCAGTCAGGCTGCTCTCAAACTCCTGACCTCAAGTGATCCACCCACCTCCGAAACTGTACGCTTTAAAATGGCTAAAGCAAAAGCATAAAAAAAAAAAGAAAAAAAAAAAAAAAAAGCCGGGCACAGTGACTCATGCCTGTAATCCCAGCACTTTGGGAGGCTGAGGCGGGCGGATCACAAGGTCAGGAGATCGAGACCATCCTGACTAACACAGCGAAACCCCGTCTCTACTAAAAATATAAAAAATTTAGCCGGGCCTGGTGGCGGGCGCCTGTAGTCCCAGCTACTCAGGAGGCTGAGGCAGGAGAATGGGGTGAACCCGGGAGGCAGAGCTTGCAGTGAGCCGAGATCTCGCCATTGCACTCCAGCCTGGGCGACAGAGCGAGACTCTGTCTCACACACACACAAACAAAAAAAAAAAAAAGGAAAGAAAAAAATGAAACAAAATGGCTAAATGGTATATTTTGTTATGTGAATTTTACCACACTAATAAAAAAATAAAAAAAAACAGGGTCGGGCGTGATGGCTCATGCCTGTAATCCTAGCGCTTTAGGAGGCCGACGTGGGCAGATCATGAGGTCAAGAGTTTGAGACCAGCCTGGCCAACATGGTGAAACCCCACCTCTACTAAAAATACAAAAAATTTACCAGGTGCGGTGGCTCATGCCTGTAATCCCAGCATTTTGGGAGGCCGAGGCAGGAGGATAGCCTGAGGTCAGGAGTTTGAGACCAGCCTGGCCAACATGGTGAAACCCTGTCTGTACTAAAAATACAAAAAATTAGCCGGGCGTGGTGGCAGGTGCCTGTAATCCCAGCTACACAGGAGGCTGAGGCAGGAGAATCGCTTGAACCCAGGAGGCAGAGGTTGCAGTGAGCCAAGACCGTGCCATTGCACTCCAGCCCGGGCAACACAGTGAGACTCAGTCTCAAACAAAACAAAACAAAACAAAAAAGCAATACAATTCCTAGCACTTTGGGAGGCCGAGGTGGGAGGAACACTTAAGCCCAGGAGTTTGAGACCAGCCTGGGCAGCATAGCGAGACCCCATCTCTACAGAACAAAACAAAGCAAAACCAAAAAAACAGATATGAAAGCAAACAGACATCATGCAATGTTTCCCAAGCAGTGGCTCCCTCCGGGGCCCAGGCCCACCTTGCTGAACCGGTGGGAGCAGGAGGAGAACTGGGGGATCTCTGTGGATGATTCTTCATCATTGGTTTCGTCGTCCTCGGAGCCCAGGTGGCGGTAACGTTCCGAACGTGCTGTGGGAGGGAGAGGCATGTGCAGCACGCCTGATGCCCAGAGATGATCTCGAGGGCAGTGTGGCGATGTAGGGAGGGCACCTCAGGATAGGGTCACTGCCAGGGCAAAGGCTCTGAGGTAGGACAGTGCCTGGTGTGTTTAAGGACCACAGGAGGCTTGGGGGGCAGAGCAGATATCTGGGGATTAACACCAGCCGTGTCCCTAAAAAGTTGTGGGGCCGGGCGCAGTGGCTTACGACTGTAATCCCAGCACTTTGGGAGGCCAGGGCGGGTGGATCACTTGAGGTCAGGAGTTCGAGACCAGCCTGGTCAACATGGTGAAACCCCGTCTCTACTAAAAATACAAATATTAGCTTGGTGGTTGTGGTATGCGCCTGCTTGGGAGGCTGAGGCAGGAGAATTGCTTGAGCCTGGGAGGTGGAGGTTGTGGTGAGTCGAAATCGCACCACTGCACTCCAGCCTGGGTGACAGAGCGAGACTCCGTCTCAAAAAATAAATAATCAAAAAGTTGTGGGACCAATTAGCCAAGCGTGGTGGCGGGCACCTGTAATCCCAGCTACTTGGGAAGCTGAGGCAGATAATTGCTTGAACCCGGGAGGCAGAGGTTTCAGTGAGCCAAGATCACACCACTGTGCTCCAGCCTGGGCGACAGAGTGAGACTCTGTCTCAAAAAAAAAAAAAAAGCTATGGGACCGGGGCGGGAATTCCTATTTCCGAGCTTTAGTGATTCCTTGAGATGGGTCACACAGAATTAAGTAAAATTGTGCATCTCTCTTTTTTTTTTTTCTGTTTTGAGGCAGAGTTTTGTTCTTTTTGCCCAGGCTGGAGTGCGATGGCACCATCTCAGCTCACCGCAACCTCCACCGCCCGGGTTCAAGCAATTCTCGTGCCTTAGCCTCCCAAATAGCTGGGATTACAGGCGCCCGCCACCACACCTGCCTAATTTTTTGTATTTTTAGTAGAGATGGAGTTTCTCCATGTTGGTCAGGCTGGTCTTGAACTCCTAACCTCAGGTGATCTGTCCACCTTGACCTCCCAAAGTGCTAGGATTAAAGGCTTGAGCCACCGCACCTGGCCAAAATTGTGCATCTCAAACATAAAGGATGTTCCTCATTTTACAGAAGAGGAAACAGAAGCTCAGAGAAGACCTCTGACATGAAGCAAGTTCTGAAGGAGGTGCTGGACACTGAAGGGCAGGACCACCAAGTGGGGAGAGACAGTCATTCCTCAGAGCTCACCTACAGTGCCCCTGCAGGGACGCCTCCACTAAAGCTGCACGAGGCGCCCTACCCTCCTGGGTGACAGATGGGGCCCCATGCCTGGTCAGGGATGGACACCCAGGAGGCCCAATTTGCTGGGGAACCCCAGACAAGCGTCTGCCACACTTGGTGCCTTGGTTTCTTCTTCTGAAGCCTGAGGGATGCTGTGGCCTCCTGAGCCCAGACGCACAAGAAATTCAGCCAGGGGACGGCCGACACATGCCCTAGATTCTTGGAGGGCTCAGAAAGTTGGAAGCTCCAGGCCTAGGGTGAGGTGCCAAGCTTGGGTGGAATGCCTGGCACACAGCCCTCTGCACCCAGGGATTGAGGGATGGCAGAGCCCCCCACCCCCGCCGGGGGGACCCCTCCTTACTGTCAAAGTAGCTGGTATCATCCTCGGCTTCGAGCTGGGGCACGAACTCGGCTTTGTGTCGGAGAAGCCCTGCCCAGTCCAGGGCCAGGAAAAAGGGGTGCTGCTTCACTTCATGGGTGCCACCTGCAGAAATGCCCAGCTGAGCCCTGCGGGTCCTCGCCTCACCTGCCACAGGATGCCCATCACCCCCCACTGCCGATGCTGGACACAGGGTAGGGACAACATAGAACCAGAAAAATGGGCTGGGCACAGTGGCTCACGCCTATAATCCCAGTACTTTGGGAGGCCAAGAAGGGAGGATCACCTGAGGTCAGGAGTTCAAGACCAGCCTGGCCAACATGGCAAAACCCCATCTCTACTAAAATTACAAAAATTAGCTGGGTGTGGTGGCGGGTGCCTGTATTCTCAGCTACTCGGGAGGCTGAGGCAGGAGAATCGCTTCAACCTGGGAGGTGGAGATGGCAGCAATGAGCCAAGATAGCACCACTGCACTCCAACCTGGGCAACAAAGCGAGACTCCGTCTCAAAAAATAACAACAACAACAGAAAAAAAAAAAGAAAAGAAAAGAAAAAAAAGAATCAGAAAAATGGGAACAAAAATCTGCTGTCATTTAGGAGACTGGAGAGGGACCAAGTCTGGATTCAGACTCAGGCCATCAGCCAAGCATGGTGGCTCATGCCTGTGATGCCAGTACTTTGGGAGGCTGAGGCGGGCAGATCACTTGAGGTCAGGAGTTTGAGACCAGCCCGGGCAACACAGTGAAATCTCGTCTCTACGAAAAGTACAAAAATTAGCCAGGCACGATGGCACATGCCTATGGTTCCAGCTACTCGGGAGGCTGAGGTACGAGGATCACTTGAGCCTGGGAGGCGGAGGTTGCAGTGAGCCAAGATTGTGCAACTCCACTCCAGCCTGGGTGACAGAGTGAGATCTAATCTCAGAAAAATAAAAAAAATAAAAAAGCACCCAGGCTGCCCAGGTTCCAAAGATTCTGCACTTCTCTCTGCTCCCATCTGGGACCACACCACCTAGAGAAAGCCCAGAGCCTTACGAGGGCCTCCTTCCTGGGCTTCTCCCACTTGTTTCTGCTCCACGGAGCAGGTGATGATCCCCAACCTCGGACTCAACCATCTCCCATAGCGAAGCTTCACTCATGAACAGGAGCCACAGTGGCCACGTGACGGGTGGCTGCATGAGTCTCAAAAGGTCCCTTAATGATTAACCAGGTGGCTGGGAAAACTGGGACCGTGGGATCTTCCGGGTTGGGCCTTTGACACAGGTCCTGGTGACTTCACAGCCTCACATACTTATTCAGGCTCAGTGCTCCTTGTGGGCACCAGACCCAGCTACTTCCTATTCTTTCCAAGGTCTTCTGATAGTTCCTGGAGACCTCCTATGCACCCTTCAAAACCCCAGCTGCAAACTCCTTCCTCCATGCAGCTTCCCAAGTAGAACTCTTGTCTACCCCAGGCACTATCCCTCCCTCTGTTTCCTGGGTCCCAGGGCCTGAAGGAGCCACCCACCTGGGTTCTCCCCCACACTACATACCAGTGCCCAGACGGTCCAGTGGGCTCTGCCGGAGCAACCTGGTGATGAGGTCCTGGGCGTCCGCTGGAAGGGCCTCGTCTCCCTCTGGCCACATGATCTCATCTAAAATGAGGGAGGGAGGGAGAAGGCAGGGGTACCCCTTTCTAGTACCATCCACCATTTCCCTCACTTCACTGTACTCCAAGCCACTGGCCTCCTCTGCCCCTTCAACGTGCCAGGCTTGGTACCCACTGACAGCCTTTGCCGTGGCTGTGCCCTGTGCTCAGAGCCACCTTTCCCTTTTCTGTCTCTATGGCTTCCTCTCATTCTCAGGTTCTTGCAGGTCTCTGCTCACATGTCACTTCTTTTATTTTTTGAGATGGAGTCTCGCTCTGTCGCCCAGGCTGGAGTGCAGGGGCACAATCTCAGCTCACTGTAACCTCAGCCTCCTGGGTTCACATGATTCTCTTGCCTCAGCCTCCCAAGTAGCTGGGATTACAGGTGCCCGCCACCACGCTCGGCTAATTTTTGTATTTTTAGTAGAGATGGGGTTTCATGTTGTCCAGGTCTTGAACTCCTGGCCTTATATGATCCTCCCGCCTTAGCCTCCCAAAGTGCTGGAATTATAGGTGTGAGCCACCATGCCCAGCCTCACATGTCATTTCAGTGAAGACTCCATGACCCCATAATTAATCCAGCCATCCGTCTCACTCAGCACCCTGCCGCCTCCCCACCTGGCATCCAATCCCTCCCATCTTCCTGCTTCTCTCCCTGACATGCGGGTGGAGGACTGCTGCCCAGAGCTCTGGTGGGGCTGCAGCTCAAACCCGGGCCCGTGGAGGAAACGCACCGCTGACCACCTGACCGAAGAGTTCCTCGGGGGTGTCTCCAAAGAAAGGCACGCAGCCCACCAGAAACTCATAGAGGACGACGCCCATGGCCCACCAGTCCACTGGCTTCCCATAGCCCTGGCGGAAGATCACCTCGGGGGCTATGTACTCCGGTGTTCCACACACCTAGGCCAGGCAGAATGGGGAAACTAAGACCAGCCCCCAGCCCAAGAGAGGCCCCAAGAGAGAGGAGGCAGCGTCCCAGGGCTTCCCACCCACCTGCCCGCCCACCTGCTTGTCTATGAACTCTCGGGCGTCCTTCTCGATGTGGCCCTCGTAGAGGTTGGTGGCCATGCTCATGAGGCCGATCTTGGACAGGCCAAAGTCCGTGAGCTTGATGTGGCCAAGCGAGGTGATGAGCAGGCTGTGGGCAGGCAAGGGGTGTGCTCAGGGCTGGGGAGCCGGGGTGCCTGGCCACTCCTTCAGCCCTAGATCTTGGCTCCACCTGAGATGGGCGGAGCTCTGCCTCCAATTCCTGGGCCCTAGGGAATCCTCCTGCTCAGCCTCCCAAGTAGCTGGAACTACAGGTGCACACCACCACACCCAGCTGTTGTTTTGTTTTGTTTTGTTTTGTAGATATGAGGTCTTGCTATGTTGCCCAGGCTGGTCTTGAATTGCTGGCCTCAAGCAATTCTCTCACCTTTGAAAGTGCTGGCATGACAGGTGTGAGCCAGCATGCCTGGTCTCTACTGTGTGTGTGTATATGTGTATGTGTATATATGTATGTGTGTGTGTGTGTGTATGTGTGTGTGTATATATATACACATATATTTTTTTTTTAGACATAGTTTTGCTCTGTCGCCCAGGCTGGAGTGCAGTGGCATGATCTCGGCTCACTACACCCTCCATCTCCTGGGTACAAGTGATTCTTCTGCCTCAGCCTCTCGAGTAGCTAAGGTTACAGACACACGCCACCACACCTGGCTAGCTACTATATATTTTTGTTCAAGCATCCATTATTTTAACAAACTAAACACTCTGTAAGCAACCACTGTTTACATCCCCTATTGAAAAATGAACATATCTCGAGCTCCTGATGTATACAAAAGCATTTCCATGCACTTTGTGAATGAATGCATTTTCTTTTTTGGATACAGGGTCTGTCACCTAGGCTGGAAGTGCAGTGGCACAATTGCAGCTCACTGCAGTCTCAGCCTCCCAGCTCAATCAATTCTCCTGCCTCAGCCTCCTGAGTAGCTGAGACAACAGGCACATGCCACCATGCTTGGCTAGTTGTTCCAAGTCTTGCTTGGTCGCCCAGACGGGAGTGCAATGGCGTGACCTCGGCTCACTGCAACCTCCACCTCCCAAGTTCAAGTGATTCTCCTGTCTCAGCCTCCCGAGTAGCTGGGATTACAGGCACCCACCATCATGCCCGGCTAATTTTTGTATTTTTGTAGAGACAGGGTTTCACCATATTGGCCAGGTTGGTCTTGAACTCCTCACCTCAGGTGATGCGCCCGCCTCAGCCTCCTGAAGTGTTGATATTACAGGCATGAGCCACCGGGCCCGGCTGCCGGGTTAGTTTTTACAATTTTTTTGTACAGATAGGGTCTCACTATGTTGCCCAGACTTGTCTCAAAATCCTGGGCTTGGCCGGGCACAGTGGCTCATGCCTGTAATCCCAGCACTTTGGGAGGCCGAGGCAGGTGGATCACAAGGTCATGAGATCGAGACCATCCTGGCTAACACGGTGACATCCCATCTCTACTAAAAATACAAAAAATTAGCCGGGCGTGGTGGTGGGCACCTGTAGTCCCAGCTACTTTGGAGGCTGAGGCGGGAGAATGGCGTGAACCCAGGAGGCGGAGCTTGCAGTGAGCCGAGATCGCTCCACTGCACTCCAGCCTGGGTGACACAGTGAGACTCCATCTCAAAAAAATAACAAATAAATAAAATCCTGGGCTCAAGCAGTGCTGCTGCCTCAGCCTCCCAAAGTGTTGGGATTACAGGCATGAGACACAGCACTCAGCCTGGATGAACTTTTTTTTTTTTTTTTTTTGAGACGGAGTTTCGCTCTTGTTGCCCAGGCTGGAGTGCAATGGTGCAATCTCAGTTCACCGCAACCTCTGCCTCCCGGGTTCAAGTGATTCTCCTGCCTCAGCCTCCTGAGTAGCTGGGATTACAGCCATGCACCACCATGCCTGGCTAATTTTGTATTTTTAGTCGAGGCAGGGTTTCTCCATGTTGGTCAAGCTCATTTTGAACTCCTGACCTCAGGTGATCCGCCTGCCTCGGCCTCTCAAAGTGCTGGGATTACAGGCATGAGCCACGGTGTCTGGCGAGGGAACTCATTTTTAAAACTCTCGCGCATGTACAGTATACACTGCTATTTAGGTTTTCCTGTGGACTTAAATATATAAATGTTTCACTACATCATAGAGTCTTATGCACCAGCTGTATGAAGTCGCATTTCCGTGCACCTTCTGGGTGCATCTGCCACTTAAAAATACATTCCAGAGAATTCACTGTGTATAACCATCATTTAATGAACTATGTAGTCAGTACCTCCTGTTTGCCCTAGCTCTGTAAAGAAACAATTCTGGGCCGGGGGTGCTGGCTCATGTAATCCCAGGACTTTGGGAGGCCGAGGCAAGTGAATTACCTGAGACCAGGAGTTCGAGACCAGCCTGACCAACATGGCAAAACCCCCTCTCTACTAGAAATACAAAATTAGGCCAGGCACAGTGGCTCACGACTGTAATCCTAGCACTTTGGGAAGCCAAGGCTGGCGGATCACAAGGTCAGGAGATCCAGACCATCCTGGCCACCATGGCGAAACCCCGTCGCTACTAAAAATGCAAAAATTAGCTGGGCCTGGTGGCGCGTGCCTGTAATCCCAGCTACTTGGAAGGCTGAGGCAAGAGAATCGCTTGAACCAGGGAGTCTGAGGTTGCAGTGAGCCGAGATCGCACCACTGCACTCCAACCTAGTGACAGAGCAAGACTCCGTCTCAAAAAAAAAAAATTAGTAATTAGTGGGTGTGGTGGCACATGCCTATAATCCCAGCTACTCGGGAGGCTGAGGCAGGAATACTGCTTGAACCCGGAAGGTGGAGGTTGTGGTGAGCCGAGATTGTGCCACTGTACTCCAGTCTGGGCGACAGAGACTGACCCTGTCTCAAAAAAAAAAAAAAAAAAAGATAAAGTGTTCTGGGCCAGGTACACAGTCATTGCCTAACAACTGTTCTTCTGCCTATTTTGTACACACCTGGTGCCTAACAAGTACATGCCAACCAAGAAAATGTGATATAGAAACCCAACATTAGTGTCTAAGGAGTTATTCATACTTGAGTTCCTTAGAGCATCGAGCACAGGCCCAGGTATACAGCAGGTGCCAAATACATGTCTGTTTTCTAAGCCACTTGCCAACTGCAAAATGCCCTGAAAACATGCAAGGCGCTGTTTTTTTTAGATGGAGTCTCGCTCTGTCACCCAAGCTGGGGTGTAGTGGCACAATCTTGGCTCACTGCAAACTCTGCCTCCTGGGTTCAAGCAATTCTCCTGTCTCAGCCTCCCAAGTAGCTAGGACTACAGGTGCGCGCTGCCACTCCCAGCTAATTTTCGTATTTTTAGTAGAGACAAGATTTAACTATGTTAGCCAGGCTGGTCTTGAACTCCTGACCTCAGGTGATCGTCCTGCCTCGGCCTCCCAAAGTGCTGGGATTACATGTATGAGCCGCTAAGCCTGGGCTACATGCCACACATGTATGTGAGAAACGTCAGTTCTTGCCTCATATCTCGACGACACTTGATAAACTGGCATTCCTTTTCCCTGTACACAGGAGGCACTCAATAAATGCAGAGGAGAAAATCATACAGGTATTTCAAAGCAGGTGGCCCTGTGTCTCCCACTTGCCCATAGAGGGTCTGCCATGCAGTAGGTGCTTACTACATACTAGAATAACATAAACATCCTAAGGCTCTCAGTAAACATGTTCTCTTCCTTGCTTTCCTGCACTAATTTACAGCAGGTGCTCAAGACATGCATGGTCACTGTCTTTACATCTAAGGTCTTGCAAATTGCATAATTCTGTTCTGTGTATGTAGCTGGTGTCTTATAAGTGCATGTTCTTTCCCCTTGTGCTGCAGCAGCTCTGGGTGCGCAGCCACTTCTCCCATATACAGTGTGTGCATCCTAAGTGCACATCCTCTCCCCTTGATTGGCAGCACCTCCATAAGTGCACCGGCCTTCCCCTGCATACAGCAGACGCCTATTAAGTGTCTGCTCTCCTCTCCTCTGTACACACAAGATGTTCATCACGCGCGCATTCCCTGCCTTCTTGTCAGGAGGTGCCAACAGAGCTCAGGCGGATGGGGCTTCCAAAGGGTCCCGGGATCCACCTCAGAGGCTCCGCCCCTGATTCTCTCTGGCCCCGCCGTGATCTGTTCTGGCCCCGCCCAGATCCTCTCTGGCCCCGCCCTCCCCGAGGCCCCGCTCATGCTAGCTCAGCTCACTTGTCTGGTTTGAGGTCCCGGTGCACGATGCCGTAGTTGTGCAGGTACTCGAGCGCCAACACCGTCTCGGCGAAGTACAGGCGGGCCATGTCCACGGGCAGCGGGCCCATGTTCTTCAAGAGCGTGGCGCAGTCGCCGCCTGGGAGAAGGGCGGATGTAGTCATGGGGCCCGGGCCAACGCCTCGCCCCCCGCCCCCCACCCCCAGATTATGCCCAATGGCTACGCATCCTCACTTTACTGCCTGCAAAGCGTCCCCAGTTTGTTCTGTCTCAGCAGGGAGGGTAGGGGAAGAGGGAAGGGGCGGACCCTACCTTCATTTATTTTTTATTATTTATTTATTTATTTATTCTTTTTTTTTTTTTTTTGAGACGGAGTCTCGCTCTGTTGCCCAGGCTGGAGTGCAATGGCGCGATCTCGGCTCACCGCAACCTCCGCCTCCCGGGTTCAAGCGAGTCTCCTGCTTCAGCCTCCAGAGTAGCTGAGATTACACGCGCACACCACCACACCCAGCTAACTTTTGTATTCTTAGTAGAGACGGGGTTTCACTATGTTGGCCAGGATGGTCTTGATCTCTTGACCTCGTGATCCACCTGCCTTGGCCTCCCAAAGTGCTGAGATTACAGGCGTGAGCCACCGCGCCTGGCCTATTTTTAAAATTTTTATTTATTTTATTGAGACAGAGTCTCACTCTGTTGCCCAGGCTAGAGTGCAGTGGCACAGTGTCGGCTCACTGCAACCTCCGCCTCCAGAGTTCAAGCGAATCTCCTGCTTCAGCCTCCAGAGTAGCTGGGACTATAGGCGTGAACAGGGGTTTCGCCATGTTGCTCAGGCTGGTCTCGAAGTCCTGACCCCAAGGGATCAGCCCACTTTGGCCTCCCAAAGTGCTGGGACTACAGGCATGAGCCAGCGTGCCAAGCTGAGACCCTGCCTTCTGATTCTCCCCAGCAGGGCAACAATTACTGCATAGTCTCTTTCCCTGTACACAGCTGGTGTTTCCTAAGTGCAGGTTTGCTCTCTCGCCTGGGAGTACTTTGGTAATAGTGCTTTCCCTGCCTGAACCATACATCTCCCTGCTTTCACTTCTGGCCTCCAGGCCTCTGCCCATCAGTTCCCCCAACCTAGGATGGCCACCCTCCTCTTGCCTCCAGGGTCCCATCCTCACACACTCCTGTCTGGGCTCCCCCAGCCCTGAACCCCCATCGCTGGGGTCCCTACCCCAGACTGGGGTTCCTGAGGGTCTCCCAAAGCAGGGTGAGATCTCAGAGAGAACAGAACAGACCTCAACTTGGTCTAAAAATTTTCTCCCAGGCATGGAGGGGTGAGCTCCCCATCGCTGGAGGCATGCAAGCCCCAGTGACCATACCTTCCACGTATTCCATGACCATACACAGGTGGCGCCGGGTCTCAAAGGAGCAGAACATGCTGACCACAAAGGGGTTCTCGGCAAAGGTGAGAATGTCACGTTCCACAAAGACCTGCTGGATCTGGTTACGCAGGATCAAGTTCTGTTTGTTGATCTTCTTGATGGCAAAGCGCTGCCGCGTGTCACGGTGCCGCACCAGGTAGACAGCCCTGGGGACAGGGGGCCAGGCTTGCTGGGACCAGAGATCGAGGCCCCAGCAGGCACTGCAGTTCAGCTTGAGCCCAGATCCCAACCTGCCTGGCCTTTGCCTGTGCTGTGCCCTCTGCCTGGGCCACCCTTTCTTCTTACCTGGTCTCCCTCCCAGAGCAGCCACCCTTGGGTTTAAGCTGCCATTGCTGGGGGTCATATAAATGGGCTGTACATGGCCCTTGTATATTGGCCTCTAGGCTGTATGTTTCTTTTATTTTTATTTTATCTTATTTTACGTTTTTAGAGATAGCGCCTCACTCTGTTGCCCAGGCTGGAGCGCAGTCATGAGATCACGGCTCACTATAGTCTTGGCCACCCGCCCCGCCCAGGCTCAAATGATCCTCCCACATCAGAAGCCTGGCTAATGTTTACATTTTTTGTAAAGATGGCGTCTCGCTATGTTGCAGAGGCTAGTCTCAAACTCCTGGTCTCAAGTGACCTTCCCACCTCGGCCTTCCAAAGTGCTGGGATTATAGGTGAGAGCCACTGCACCTGGCTGCTTGTGTATTTCTTTCTCTCTTTCTCTCTCTCTCTCTTTCTTTTTAGACGGTCTCACTCTGTCACCCAGGCTGGAGTGCAGTGGGGCGATCTCGGCTCACTGCAACCTCTGCCTCCTGGGTTCAGGTGATCCTCCAACTTCAGCCTCCCAAGTAGCTGGAATTACAGGCATGTGCCATTATGCCCAGCTAATTATTATATTTTTAGTGGAGATGGGGTTTTGCCATGTTGCCCAGGCTGGTCTCGAACTCCTAGCCTCAAGCGATCCTCCTACCTCGGCCTCCCAAAGTGCCTCCACACCCAGTCCAGCTCTTTTAAAAGCCTGCTAGCACCAAGCTCAAATTTTTAACCATCCATTTGTTCTACACACAGCCCAAATAAGCAAAATTTTAGCCACTGAGAGCCTGTTTGCTTTGCAGACTCATGAAACTGCACCCACTATCTCTGAGTCATGGGTAAGATGAACTTTGTGGATTTCAAGACCCTAAGCTGCTACTGCCCTACAGGACTCTGACCCAGAGACTCAGTGCCCGTGCTGTTGAACAACATCACTTAGACAGGTAAGCCCTCTCTCTGATTCCTGTCTACCCGGGGAGTTCCCTTGCCAGCCTCTCCCTCTCGATGGTGACTCCTGGAACCTCAGCCTCCAAAGGGCTTATGCTCTGCGGGACTTCCCTTGTATGCAAGCCTGCCATTCAAAGCAGCACCTAAATAAAACGCACTGCGTGCTACTCCCACTGGGTGGGCATCTATTTCCTTGATCAGCCCCCAAGCTCCTAGAATGCCCTACACCTGGGGCAGGTAAAGGCCTGGCTCGTGGACAGAGCACACGTGATTAAGGCCTGGCTTGTGGACAGAGCACACGTGAGGCCGTAACCTTACTATGGCATGTCTCCACTTCCCCCTCCAGTCCTTAGGTGCCCTCTCTGCCAATTCAGGGGTGAACGTGTGAGCCCTGCTAGGGTGGGAGGGGGACGCAGGAGCTGCCTGGGCCTCCATCATCCCCTCAGGCATCTGTGAAATGGGTCTATGCAGGACTCAGGGACTCACCCATAGGCTCCGTTGCTAATGAGTTTGATGGTCTCAAAGTCGCTTTCGCATGGCTTCCTCCTTGACTGGCCGACCAGGGCACGGCTCTGGGGGACGGGAAGGGCTCAGGGTCCCGTCCCACTGCAGAGCTGGCCAGGCTTCTCCCGCCCCCAATCCCAAACCACTGGTCCTAGTGCCTGATGCTACCTCCTCCCCTGTCCAAACTTCTCCAACTCAGCTTCTGACTTTCTGTACTTGTTTGCTCACAGCTGTGCCCTCCTCCTGGAAAACTCTTATACATCCTGCAAAACTCACCTTTCCGGTGCCCCTCCAGCACTGCCCCCACCCAACTTCCAAGGCGTGGCAGTCCCACATGCTGTCACCTTGCCTCCAAAGTCACCGATGCTAATTAAGCTACATGCAAGACCTCAGCAAACCCAGCCCTTTCTGCGGGTGCCTGGTCCACTCTGGAAAGAACAAGATGGGCGGGGGCCCCCAGCCTCTGCTACTCACCTCCGGGGACTCAGGTGCTGGGGGCTGTTCTTCTTCAAGGTGACTCAGTGGCACCATCTCTGCAAGATGAGGGAGGAGCCTCAGCTGGAGCCTCCCCGCCTCACCCTGCATCACCCAGCAATTTCCTGAGGCCTCTAGATTTCTCACCCTAGGCTGGGGATGCGGTGCCTCCTCTTTTCAGCTCCCATGACACTGTCATGAAGCCACACCGGGGAGGCTGGATGAAGCAATGACGGAGGAACCTTCTAGAAGGGCCAGTGGGCTGCCCTGGCTCTGAAGTGCTCAGTTATGATCACACTCAGGCTCTGAGCCTTGAACCTGTGAACACGGAATGTGACGCAGGCCCCCTGGGTGTCAGCTCCTAACATCTTCCTCAGCTCAGGATGCAGTCCAGGTGGAGGGTTCAGTATGTTCTTGCCCCAGGCCTTGGCAGAGGGGCAGCCCCTAGCGAATGCCTGGCAAACATGGTCCAGTCACAGACCACATGTGATCTGGCCTTAGGTATACCTGGGTTTGATTCCCTGCTCAGCCTTATCTGCCTGGAGCCTCAGTTTCCCCAGTTTCATTTTTTATTAGTATGATTATTTAATTTAATTTATTTATTTATTAGAGATGGAGTCTCGCTCTGTCACCCAGGCTGGAGTGCAGTGGTGTGATCTCGGCTCACTGCAACCTTTGCCTCTTGGGTTCAAATGATTCTCCTGTCTCAGCCTCCCAAGTTGCTGGGATTACAGGTGTGTGCCCCCACGCCCAGCTAATTTTATATTTTTATTTTTATTTTTTTGAGACAAAGTCTCGCCCTGTCGCCCAGGCTGGAATGCAATGTCGCGATCTCGGCTCACTGCAACCTCTGCCTCCAGGGTTCAAATGATTCTCCTGCCTCAGTCTCCCCAGTAGCTGAGATTACAGGCGCACGCCACCACACTTGGCTAATTTTTGTATCTTTAGCAGAGACAGGGTTTCTCCATGTTGGTCAGAATGGTTTCGAACTCGCAACCTCAGGTGATCCGCCCGCCTCGGCCTCCCAAAGTGCTGGGATTACAGGTATAAGCCACTGTGCCCAGCCTAATTTTTGTATTTTTAGTAGAGACAGGGTTTTACCACGTTGGCCAGGTTCGTCTGAAACTCCTGACCTCAGGTGATCCACCCGCCTTGGCCTCCCAAAGTGCTGGGATTACAGGCGTGAGCTGCTGCACCAGGCCAAGTATGATTATTTCAGAGACAGGCTTTGCTCTGTCACCCAGGCTGGAGTGCAATGGTGCCATCACAGCTCACTGCAGCCTCAGCCTCCTAAACTCAAGCGATCCTCCCACCTCAGCCTCTCAAGTAGGTGGGACTACAGGCATTCACCACCACACCTGGCTAATTTTTAAAAATACTTTTTGTAGAGTTGGGGTCTTGCTATGTTGCCCAGGCTGGAGTGCAGTGGTGCAATCATAGCTCACTGCAGCCTCAAATCCCTGGACTCAAGCAATCTTCCCACTTCAGTCCCACAAGTAGCTAGGACTACAGGCATGTGCCATCACACCTGGCTAATTGTTTTGTTTTTTTTTAATAGAGACAGAGTCTCACTATGTTGCCCAAGCTGGTCTCAAACTCCTGGCTTCAAGTGATCCTCCTGCCTTGGCCTCCCAAAGTGCTGGGATTACAAGTGTGAGCTACCATGCCTGGCTTCCCCAGCTTTAAATGGGGACAGTGGCAGCTCAGTCCCACTCCAGGTATGGTCCAATCTCAGGGTCTCTGCCTATGCTGTTACCCTTGCCTGTTTCACTCTTTCCCTTGGATCTGCAACCTGATCACGTCCTGCCCTCCAGGCCTCAGTTTGAACACTACCTCCTCCCAGAGCCTCCCCTGGCTACTGCTGGACCAGGCTAGGTCCAAGTTTAATGCTACAGCTTTCGCTTCCTCTTATCCTGGCTATTTGTGGAAATGTTGTTTTGTTTTGTTTTTTTCTCTTTTTGAGACAGGGTCTGGCTTTGTCACCCAGGCTGGAGGACAGTGGTGTGATCATAGCTCACTGCAGTCACAACCTGCCAAGCTCAAGCAATCGTCCCACCTTAGCCTCCTGAGTAGCTGGGACTACAGGCACGCACTACTACACCCAGCTACATCTTTTTTTTTTTTTTTTGAAATGTAGGCTCACTCTGTCACCCAGGCTGGAGTGTAGTGGTGCGATGTTGGCTCACTGCAACCTCTGTCTCCTGAATTCAAGCGATTCTCTTGCCTCAGCCTCCCAAGTAGCTGGGATTTACAGGCACCTGCCACCACACCCGGCTAATACTTGTTTTTAGTAGAGATGGAGTTTCCCCATGTTGGCCAGGCTAGTCTTGAACTCCTGAGCTCAAGTAATCCGCCCACTTCAGTCTCATGAAGTGCTGCGATTATGGGATTACAGGCGTGAGTCACTGCACCTGGCTGGCTGTGGGAGTTTTTTTTTGTTTTGTTTTATTTTGAGACAGAGTCCCGCCTGTCGCCTAGGCTGGAATGCAGTGGTGTGATTTCGGCTCACTGCAACCTCCACCTCCAGGGTTCAAATGTTTCTCCTGCCTCAGCCTCCCCAGTAGCTGGGATTACAGGCACACACCACCACACCTGGCTAATTTTTGTAACTTTAGTAGAGACAGGGTTTCACCATGTTGTCCAGGCTGGTCTTGAACTCCTGACCTTGTGATCCACCCACCTTGGCCTCCCAAAAGTGCTAGGATTACAGGCATGAGCCACCGCGCCCGGACGGCTGTGGGAGTTTTTGACCGTCTTCTTCTATTTTTTTTTTTTTTTTTGAGACGGAGCCTCACTCTGTCGCCCAGGCTGGAGTGCAGTAGCATGATCTCGGCTCACTGCAAGCTCCGCCTCCCGGGTTCATGCCATTCTCCTGCCTCAGCCTCCCGAGTAGCTGGGACTATAGGTGCCCACCACCGTGCCCGGCCAATTTTTTGTATTTTTTTAGTAGAGACGGGACTTCACCATGTTAGCCAGGATGGTCTCGATCTCCTGACCTCAGGTGATCCGCCCGCCTCGGCCTCCCAAAGTGCTGGGATTACAGGCGTGAGCCACCGCGCCCGGCCCCAGCTGTCTTCTTCTTACCTACGGGTTGTCCTGTTTGACTCCAAGTCCACTTTCTGGGCCATAGTAAAGGCCACAGAAATTAATAAAGCCATTTGTGAATTTGCAGGACAAAGGGAAGGCCACTGCTAACACTGGTCCCCAGGCTTCCGGCCATCTTCATGTGGCATTTGAGGACACTGAGGCCCCTGGGCCCCAAAAGATCAGTGGGTCTCAGCAATTCCCACAGGCGACCAAAGAGCAAGGTCACAGAGAGACAAAGAACAGTGTGGTGGTTCTGGAATCGGATGGGCCTGGGTTTGAATCCTGGCTTCATCTGCCCTTTTGTTTTTTTTTGAGACAGGTCTCGCTCTGTTGCCCAGGTTGGAGTGCAGGGGTGCGATCTCAGGTCACTGCAACCTCCATCTCCTAAGTTCAAGCAATTCTTGTGACTCAGCCTCCCGAGTAGCTGGGATTATAGGCATGCGCCACCACACTTAGCTAATTTTTATATTTTTAGTAGAGAGGGGGTTTCACCACGTTGACCAGGCTGGTCTCGAACTCCTGGCCTCAAGTGATCTGTCCGCCTCAGCCTCCCAAAGTGCTGGTATTAAAGGTGTGAGCCACCGTGCCTGGCCTCCATCCGGCCTTTCCCAGCCTTGGTTTCCTCTTCCCATCCCGGCTTACCCTCCAGGGGGTCCTTGGCCAGGCCCAGCTGCCCAATGATGTACTGTGGAAGGTCAGTCTTAATGCCTTGGCCCTCCCGCGCATGGCCCTCCGCCGCCTCCAGCAGGTGGTAAAACTCCTCAGGGTCAAACTCCTAGGGGCACAGGAGGGCTGGTCACCCGGGGCTTGGTTCCACCTGCAGGCCTCTGCACATGCTGTTCCCTCTGCCTGGAGCACCCTTCCCAGCTCACCCCCTGGGTCTCCGCTCCCGATCCCTCCTCAGGGAAGCCCATGCTAGCCCGGCGGCACCCTGCGTTCCTCTCAAAGCCCTACACGATGGCAACTGTCACTTGTATTTCGGCAGGACTGTCGTGGTCCCAATCTCAGTTCTGCCCGGATCCCAAGTTGGCTGTACAAAAATAAACTTACCAGACACTCCAGCAGCCGAGCTGGCCGCGAGATGATGATTAGCAGTTTCCGGACAAGCTGGACGATGAAGCTGACCTCCTCACTGTCCGAGCGCTCATGGGCCTGGGGGAGGTGGGTCGTGGCATTACCCAGAGGTCCTCAGCACCATCTGGCCCGGGGACCCCCTTCGCTCCACGTCCCACTGCATGCAAAACCTCAACATGCGAAAAACCACGCACATCCTGCAGAAGCCGCTCCAGCTTCTCCTGCATCTCTAGGAAGTAGCGGGAGGTGACGAGGTTCTCGCCAGACTTGGCCAGGCAGTCTCGGGCCAGCTCGATGATCTGGTGGTGGATGAAGCCCAAGACGCCATCAGCCAGCGCCAGCCGGGCGCCAGGCGCGTAGGCCGTCAGGAACTCCTGCAGACGGCCCTCCATCTGTGCTGTGGCCTGGGTGGGGTGAGACGGGGCGACCTGGTCAAGGGTGGGGCTGGAGTGACACGCACAGAAGGGGGCAGGAGAGGCACGGTTGGGGAGAAAGGAGATGGGGCGATGGGGGCGATGGGGTGGGAGGGCTGGGGCAGGAGGAACAACATGTTTCAGTGGAAAGGGAGGGAAAGACAGAAATGAACAGACTGGCAAGGGGGACACAGCCAGGAAGACAGAGTTCCATGGAGGGACAGCAATGTGGAGAGAAGCGCAGGGGCTGGTCCAGCCGCCAGGCACTGCCCACCTTGGGGAACCTCTCCCGGTACACATGGTTCATCATGACAATCTCATTGTCGAAGGTCCCCGTTGCGCGGCCCGGGCTGAAAGGAAGACAGCTGGCTTGTGATATGGGACCTCAGACCAACCCCAGGGGAGGATGTCGGGGCTCTGAGCCAGGGTTGAGGGACAAGAATCAGAGGCTAGGGTGGAGGAGGAGCCACAACTTGGGCCTCCACACCAGCCCAGGGAGGGGCCGGGGCTAGGGCCAGAGGTCGAGGCCCACCTGAGACTGCGAGAGCGGGGGCGGAGGCGGGGTGACCGGCCGCCTTCCTCATCAAGCACATTCTCTGAGCTGCGGAAGTGCTTGGACAGGAAGTGCAGCTCGTCTGGCGTCGGCTGGAAGGGAAGCTGGTGGAGACGTTCCCGGGAGGATGAGCTTGACTGGTAGAGAGTGGTGGGGATTAGAGTCATGAGTTCACCGTCAGTGGTGTGGCCAGGACCCCAGCACCACCCCTCAAGGGCCAGGCTGTCTGCTGGTCATCAGATGGCCATCAGATGGTAACATTCTTTCTCCTGTCTGGTTCCTATGCATCCCTCAAAACCCTAGCTCTGATGCCCTCTCCTCCAGGAAGTCCTCCCTGTCTGTACCCCTGGGCAGCTCCAAGTCCCCCTCTGGCCAGGCCCTGACCCCATAGACTGGGGATATCTGTATCTCCCCGACTGGGGGCTATTTTGGGGTCAAGGCTGGGTCTTCTCAGGGGACCCTGCATTTTCCAGAATGGGGCATGCATGGAGGAAGTAGCTAGTATGGTTGTTGACCGCACAACTACCCAACACCTTGAAGAAAACACACAAAGATGTGTCCCCCCCAACCCGGCATCTGCCTGTCCATCTGCCAAGGTGGGGCTATGGGTACCGAGAGGGTGGAGCTGGGTGTGTTGGTTCCATAGCCGGAAGATGGGAGAGACGCGAGGGACCATCTTCTGCCGTCTGCCCTGGAGAGGGGAACAAGAACAAATGGAAGGAAGGCCTGGCCCCTGTGGTTTGTGGGGACTAAAAGCAGACACTGTGGCCAGCATATTCTGGCCCTGTCATAGGAAGGATCTCCTGAAAATAACCAAGAACAGAGACACAGGCTGACCAAGTCTACTGCATGCTCTCTCTCTCTTCAGGTACCTACCTTTTCCAGGAAGCCCCCCGTGACTCCAGCTGCCTCTGTGTCCCCTGTCAAAGCTTCAACCTCTGAGCTGTAGCTTCTGGGGCACACATTGGCCACCCCCCACCAAACGGAGGACTCCCCAGGGGCTCAGGGCCAGTCGCCCATTTGCAACCACACCCTCAGCCCGCAGCGCAGAGCATACACACAGCAGGTGCTTAATGAATGTTGCTGTATGAATAAATAAATGAAATGCAAGCATCTGGCACATGACAGGCACTCAATCAGCTCTTGTTAAGTGAATGAATGAATGATTTCTTTAGTGAGTTAATGATTCTTAGGGCTATATCCCCCCACGACCACCCACCCCCTGGGCTGGTTGAAATTACCTGTCTGTACGTGGGATGTGGCTGCAAGATGGCATGCATTTGTCAGGGATGGGAGCCAGAGGGGGAGACCACCACCAGATTGGCCAGGGGAGGGGAAAAGGTGAATGAAATGAATGAGGGGCCAGGTCTAGCCCCCGAGCACGTGCCCCTGCCCAACCCCTGCCCGTGGTGCCCGCACTGTCTCCCAAAGCCGGCAATCACTCACCTCCGGGCAAAGGGGAAATTGAGGGCAGAGACAGCCGAGAAATTCCGAGGACTATCCAAGGGGCTGCTGCCTGCTGAGGAGGAGGCGGGGAAACTGAGTCAGCGGGGCAGAGGCAGGACACAGCACCCGCTGGCTGCTCCCACACTCACCTGTTGGGACTGACAGTGGCGACAGGGGGCGGGAGAGGGTCGGGGAGGGCGTTCCTACCACCAAGCTCTTGCGGTTCCCGCTGCGGCAGCTGTGGGGGGAAAAGGGGACAGGGTAGGTGGCTGCCCAGGGCCCTGCACTAAGCCACCTGCCCAGCCTAAATCACACAGGCAGCCCGTTCTGGAGAAGGATGGGATGTTGGACATGGCCACTCCCACTCTGCCCCCAGGTGGGCTCCCCCATGGCCCTTAGCCAGGTCTTCAAGGCCCAGGAGGAGTCACCCCTTGACTAACATTCCTTATTATTGAAACTACTGCTGGCCAGGCATGGTGGCGCATGCCTGTAACCCCAGTGCTTCGGGAGGCCAAGGTGGGAGGATCCTCTGAAGCTAGGAGTTCAAGACCAGCCTGGGCAATATAGCGAGACCCCGTCTCTATACAAAATTAAAAAATTAGCTGGCTGTGGTGATGCACGCCTGTAGTCCCAGCTACTCAGGAGGCTGAGGCAAGAGGATCGCTTGAGCCTCAGGAGGTCAAGGCTGCAGTAAGCCATGATCGTGCCACGGCACTCCAGCCTAGGTGACAGAACAAGGCCCGCTCTCTTAAAAAAACAAAAACAAGGCTGGGCACAGTGGCTCATCCCTGTAATTCCAGTACTTTGGGAGGCCAAGGTGGGTGGATCACTTGAGATCAGGAGTTCGAGACCAGCCTGATCAACACGGAGGAACCCTGTCTCTACTAAAAATACAAAATTAGCTGGACGTGGTGATGCATGCTTGTAATCCCAGCTACTTGGGAGGCTAAGGCAGGAGAATCGCTTGAACCCGAGAGGTGGAGGTTGTGGTGAGCCAAGATCGCACCATTGCACTCCAGCCTGGGCAACAAGAGTGAAACTTCGTCTCAAAAAAATGAAACAAAACAAAACAAAACACCCAAAAATTAGACAGGCAAGGTGGTGGACACTTGTAATCCCAGCTACTGAGGAGGTTGGGGCAGAGAATCGCTTGAACCCAGGAGGTGGAGGTTGCGGTGAGTTGAGATAGCGCCATTGCACTCCAGCCTGGGTGACATGAGTGAAACTTCGTCTCAAAAACAGTAACAAAAACAAACACAAACTATTGGCAGTGTTGTTATTAACAGCAATGGCATGAAGTGCTTCTAGCCTGATGGTGGACACTACATATGGCCAGGAGCCCCCGGCCCAGCTTTTCACGGTTCTGTGTTACAGTCCCACCCCCACACCTTTCCCTGCACCATGGCTACTGCCAGCAGCACCAGCAAATCACGTGGACCAACCACAACCTGGAGCCCAGATATGGGCTGAGACACCCCATTCTACACATCCCTACTAAAGCCCCTGCTCCCAACTCTTGACAACCCTCCTTCTTCCCAAGATGCCCCTAAAATGCCAGTGCGACCCAACTAGAAACCCTAAATGCAATCTCTTTCACAGTCCTGTCTGTTCTGCTGAACTTTTGCCCACATGTTTTCCTCTTTCCATCCCCGTTCCCTTCTGGCCACCAGATCCCTGGCCCAGGTCTCTCACACCCTGCCTGGCCTCTTCTCCCACCTGAGCCCTAGCCTCAGCCCACACCTTGACAGAAGGAAGTTGGGAGTGACACCATCTCCCGCCCCACCAGAGCAGTCGCCCGGCAACAGCTCTGCTCCACCAGAGCATCAGCCCACACACCCCAAGCCGCCAACACAGCTCAGCGGTGGGAGAACCTCACGGGGAGGGAGAGATGAAGTCTCGGGGCCTCTGAGGTGCAGAAATGGGGTCCCAGGCAGAATGCTCAGAGCAGGTCAATGCATGGGAGAACAAGCATACGATCATCAAAGGACATAGGTGACAAGGTGGACAGGGAGAAGAGGCCCAGCCTGTCTACGTCTCCACGTATGGCTGCCCCTTGAGCCTCAGTTTCCCCATCTCTACCTTGAAGGATGAAACCTACTACATCCAGTGCTCAGCTCTGGGCCGGACTCGGGTACATATGCTGTTGTCTTTGCCTCCACAAGGCTCACAGGGCCTGGCTCACGCTGGGAGGGCAGGCAATGCTTCCTGAGCGAATTACATCCCCAATATGTGCCAAGCCCAACAAGCCCCAGAGTTGGGAGCGACCAGTTGAACCCATTTCCCAGACTGGGAAACTGACACCACAGATGTCAATAGTTACAGTGATTGTCTCCCAGCCTGAGCTGCAGAAGCAAAAGTGAAACCTGCAGGTTTCTGCAAAACTTCCTGCCAACCCCTCAATGCATGCTCACCTGGCTGTCTCCGCATCCTCTCCCAGCCCCTCACCTGGTTCCTCGCCCCCACACTGCACCACCAGCACCCTCCCTCCCCGATCCTGCTGTATCACTTGCTGCTTCCAAAAGCATTTGGGAAAAACACTGAGTTGCCCTCCCTCCTGTTCTTGGGCGAGGTCTTCTTGAAAACACGGCCAAGTGTGAGGCCTCAAAGGAGAACCAAGCATCATCTGTTCACTTCCCAAGCATCTATGCAGGGCCGACTCTTTGTTCAACTCTTCCTGGAGGAGATCCAGGACCTCGAGAAGTTGCCATTTGGGAACCATCCTCTCTTGGTACCCAGGACACAACAGAGAGACTGTGGCAGAAAGCAGGGGCCTGAAGCCAGCCTCCTGCACCTCATCCCTCTGGTACCCATATCCCCCCCTCCAATGCTCCCCACGATCTTGGAGGGAAGTTTAAGCCCTGGACTCAGCATTCAAGGTCTTTTGGTAGCTGGTCCCACCGCCCAGACTTTGCCCCAGTCCAGCACCAATGAAAAACCCAAGCACAGAGAGGTTAAGGAGCTACTTGAGGTCACACAGCCTGGTAGTGGCTGAGTCGAAATTTGAACCCAGGTCCGGTAGAATCCACAGCCCTCATTTATCCTCTCTGCTTTTCAAAAGAGGACACTGAGACTCCAAGAGAGATGAGGCTTTGGAGGGGGTTAACCTCAATTATCTGGACTCCTGACACCCCACCCAAATGCCAGCCTCGTGCAGTAAATATTTGCTTCTGAGCCAACATTTCTGCTGAATGGGCCCCCAGGGACAGATCAGCCTCAGTTTTTCCAAGAAGTTCCTCCCTGGTTCTGCACAGCCCTGGACACTCGGGTTCAAATCCTAGCTCAGTCTCAACTCACTCCTGTCTGTCACCACCCCAGCTGCGACGCTGGCGGACAGACACCCCAGTACAGGGAACGAGGGGCGAAAGGAGGGTGCCAGGGACCCCAGGGGACACCTCGATCCACAGGCGTCCTCCCCCCTTCCCAATGCTGCCACAGACAGACACTCGCCGTGGTCCCCGCCACGCGGCCAGGACACACTTCTGGCAACTCCTGTTTGCTCGGCTGGCCGCCGAGCCTTCGCCGGCGCCGTGCCCCCTACCTCTTGGAGCGCTGCAGCAGCGCGCCTTTGGCCAGGCGGCTGCGATGGCCGGGAGCCGCCACCGCCGTCCAGTAGCTGGGGTCGGACATGCTGCTTCCCTTTGTGCCGCCGCCGCCGCCCGAGGCCGGGAAGGCGCGGGGGCGCAGCCGGCGGCGGCGGGGCGCGAACCTCGGCGGTGGGATCGGCCCCGGGAGCCCCGCGGAGCCGGACAGGGAGGGGGGCGCACAGGGCTGCGGGGTTGCGGGGGGCGGCGAGAAGGAAGCGCGCGCCCCCGAGCGCGGCCTGGAACTCCGCCCAGGCGAGTGCGGGGGCGGGGCCGTTGGGGGCGGGGCCTGCAGGAAGGCGGAGCGAGCGACGCGGAAGCGAGGCCCTGGGACCCGCGTGCGGGCGAGTGGGCGGGGCGCTGCCATGGCCGCGGGCGGAGAGGCGGAGCGTTGCTAGGGCCGCGGGCGGCTGAGGCCGGGCGTTGCTACGACCGCGGGCGGCGGGGGCGGGGAGTTGGCAGCACCTTAACCTCGAGCCAGGGACAGGCATTTTGGCTCCTTTCTGCTAAAATGTAAATCTAATTACTCCCTCCTTTTCCTCTCTCCCGGGGCACTGACCCCTTCTCAGTGCGGCACCCAAGACCCACCCAGCGTCCTGGCCTGGCTCATGCTACCACGCCCACCCTGGCCCCACTGCTTGGAATCTAGCCTGGCAAGACAGCGTCCTCTCCTCTGAAAAACCAGCTTTCGTGTCTGTCTGGCTCTGTTTTCCCCAGGTTGGGGACTCCTTGGGGTCCCAGCAGCTCCCAGCACCGGAATGGCACAGAGGGTGTGTTTGGCAAATTGAGTCGGGGCGTCTGACATGCTCTGCCTCTGTGTGGCGGGAAAGGCCATCAGCCCTGCCTCAATTAGGAATAAGCCACCTGATTAAACTCCAGCGTCAGTCTCCTCAACTGTGAAATTGGAGGAAAACTGGACTGACAGTGAGGATTACACAAATCAGATGTAAGGGGGCGCTTCCAAGGGCACCTGGTATATGTTCCATATCTATATATAATTTATAAACGATAGCATCAGGCTAACTTCCAGGCCTCTGTTTCCCCATGCATAACATCCCCCGTATTGAAAATCTGAGACACAGAGCCTGCTACAGGGCTGAGGGTACAGTATGTGTTCACTATGGAAGCCACTATGGAAGCAGAAGTGTCTCCCACTGTAGGGACTGAATTAATGCTTCCTCCTGTCATGACAGCCCAGGCAAGTCAGGGGCAGTGTCATCATGAGGGGTGCCCCTTCCTGGGCCCCAGGACACTTTGGGACCCAGTCCAGGCCCGATGCTGGAGCCCGGGCTTCATATCTAAAGAGACGATTTTTTTTTTCTTTCTTTTGAGACAGAGTTTCGCTCTACTTGCCCAGGCTGGAATGCAATGGCGCAATCTCAGCTCACTGTAGCCTCCGCCTCCTGGGTTCAAGCGATTCTCCTGCGTCAGCCTCCCAATTAGCTGGGATCACAGGCGTGAGCCACTATACCCAGCCTCCATCTGGCTTTTCCCAGCCTTGGTTTAAAACCAGCCTGGGTGACGCCAAGTGTGGTGGAGTGCAGTGGCGCCATGTCGGCTCACTGCAACCCCCGCCTTCCTGGATTCAAGCGATTCTCCTGTCTCAGCCTTCTGAATAGCTGGCATTACAGGTGTGCACCACCACGCCCAGCTAATTTTTCGTATTAGTAGAAACGGAGTTTCACCATGTTGGCCAGGCAACTCAAACTCCTGACCTCAGGTGATCCGCCTGCCTTGGCCGCCCAAAGTGCCAGCATTACAGGTGTGAGCCCCCGTGCCCAGCCAACAGGAAACAATTCAATGAGCAAGATAATTTCGGCTGGGCCTGGTGGCTCATGCCTGTAATCCCAGCACTTTGGGAGGCCAAAGCAGGTGGATCACCTGAGGTCAGGAGTTTGAGATCAGCCTGGCCAACATGGTGAAATCCAGTCTTACTAAAAATACAAAATTAGCTGAGTGTGGTGGCACGTGCCTATAATCCCAACTACTTGGGAGGCTGAAGCAGGAGAATTGCTTGAACCCAGGAGGTGAAGGTTGCAGTGAGCTGAGGTAGCGCCACTGCACTCCAGCCTGGGCAACACGAGCAAAACTCTATCTCAAAAAAATAAATAAATAAAAATATGAAAGAACTAGCTGGGCATGGTGGCGCGTGCCTGTATTCCCAGGTGCTCAGGAGGCTGAGGCAGGAGAATCACTTGTACCCAGGAGGTGGTGGTTGCAGTGGACTGAGATCTCACCAGTGCACTCCAGCCTGGGTGACAGAGTGAGACTCCGTCTCAAAAAAAGAAAAAGAAAAAAAAAAAAAGAAAGAAAGAAAAAGATAATTTCAAACACCAAGGCTGAGAAGGGAAAAGAAAGGACAGAACATTGCAAGGGGCGACTTTAGCCATGAGGCCTCTCAGAGGAGGTAACACTGCAGCCAGCCAGAAATGGAGGAGGAAGGAGCTGGCTATGCAGAAAGCGCATCCCAGGCAAAGGGCACAGCTCTCTGAGGCAGCACTGAGGGCAAAATGCCAGAGGGGCTGACCACATGAGCCTTGTGGGCTGCAGGGAAGAGTGCAATTTTATTGTAGGAGCAATGGGGAGCCATGGAGGGTGCTTGAGCAGAGAAGGGGTGTGATCTGGACTATGTTTGTAAACCCCCTTGTGTCTGCTATGGGGAGGAGACTGTTGGGGGACAGGAATAAAGGTAGCAGGAGGCCAGTAAGGGGCTGGGACAATGTCTGGGAGGGGAATATTGAAGCTATGGGGAAAAATGGGTGGGTTTGGGAGTGTTGAGACCAGGGGAGATGGTGGTTTTGAGACCACCAGAGATGGTAATGAGGATGGGAGTGGTCACCTATGACCCCCAGGTATGCAGCCCAAGCCTCGTGTGGGCTACAGAGTCTCCTGAGTCTGGCTGGGGACCCAAGTGAGGATGGGGCCACAGTCTCCACTTGCTGTCACTACGTGCTGAGCCACCCCATATGCACGGGGACACACCTTTGCATACGCACACACGGCGCTGCCCCCTCGTCCCCAGCCACAGCTATACCCAGTAACACTTACACACCCCCTATTACATACACCCACTGCCCTGACATCTGTAGCAGGGAGAGAACCTTCTCCCATGCGCACTTGGCCTCAGTTTCCCCCTCTGCAAAACAGGGCTGCAGCTAACAATCCAGAGAGCCTGCTGCCACGGTGAAGGCCTTCCATGAAAGGCTGGCTGAGCCACTGATCTCTGGTGTCAGTCCACTGCTCCCCAGATTATTCCCTTGCCCTGCTCACAAACCCTCCATGGCTCCCTATTGCTCTTACAGCAAAACCGCATTCCCGGGTGAATCCCTCTCCCAGGGGTCATATCCTAGCCCTGTCCCTGACAAACTCTGTGACATTGGCATTTGACTCTCCCTGCCTGTGCTGTGACTGTAAATGCCCAAAGTCTCAGGCACCCCTCTTCACCGGCCCCTTTTTAGTGGGACTACCCCAGCGCTTCCCACCTGCCCATATATCTGTGTCAAAGTCTCAGACACCCCTCTTCACCGGCCCCTTTTTAGTGGGACTACCCCAGCGCTTCCCACCTGCCCATATATCTGTGCCCCTCCCAGCACCACACTCTATGGCTCCTAGTGCCCTAGGTAGAAAATCCACATCCTTCCTGCCCTTGGCATTTGAGGCTCCAGAAGGAATGTGTCTCTAACGATGCTGTTCCTGCCTGGAACAGCCACTTTGTCTATAAGCGCCCAACTCATCGCCTTCTTCAACACCACCCCCAACCCCCAATGCCATCACCACCACAAGGACAGCCCTCCCAGATACTGCCCATTCATCTAAGCCACATGCATTAACTGAGCACCTGCTGTATACACCCTGGGGCTGCCCTGAGGCTACAACATGACCAGGACAGATAAGGTATGGTCCCAGAGAGGCTGTCAAACCTCTGGGTGAGAAAAATAACTGGATAATCACACAAGACAATGTGGAAATTGAATCTCTGGGGTTGGCTGGGTGCCGTGGCTCATGCCTGTAATTCCAACACTTTGGGAGGCTGAGATGGGCAGATCGCTTGAACTCAGGAGTTCGAGACCAGTCTGGCCAACATGGTGAAACCCCGTCTCTACTAAAAATACAAAATTAGCCAGGTGTGGTGGCGCATGCCTGTAATCCCAGCTACTTGGGAGGCTGAGGCAGGAGAACTGCTTGAACCCAGGAGGCGGAGGTTGCAGTGAGCTGAGATCGCACTACTGCACTCCAGCCTGGGTGGTAGAACAAGACTGTCTCAAAAAAAAAAAAAAAAAAGAAACAAAGAAAAAAGAAAATCCCTGAGGTCTGGATAGGGAAATGGACAGGTATAATGCATGTGATACTCCATGTTTGTGGGGCCTGGAAGGAGGGGGTGGTTGGGGAAAGCTTCCCATCTGAGGCTGAGGCCTTGATGAGGATGTGACGGAATAAAAAAGGAGGGAATGGAGTTCTGGGTAGTGGGGACAGCAGGTGCAAAGGCCCTGAGGCTGGACCAGCCTGCATTCTGGAGGATCAGCCCAGGAAGCCATGTGGCTGGAGCCAAGTGAGCAGTGGGGAGATGGATAGAGTGGAGGCAGGGAAGTTGCAAGGCCAGGCACGATGGCTCACGCCTGTAATCCCAGCACTATGGGAAGCCAAGGCGGGTGGATCACCTGAAGTCAGGAATTCGAGACCAGCCTGGCCAACATGGTGAAACCCCATCTTTACTAAAAATACAAAAAATTATCCGGGAGTGGTGGCAGACGCCTGTAATCCCAGCTACTCACGAGCCTGAGGCAGGAGAATAACTTGAATTCGGGAGGCGGAGGTTGCAGTGAGCCAAGATCGTGCCACTTCACTGCACCCTGTGCAACAAGAAAAGAAGAAAACTCTGTCTCAAACAAACCAATAAAACATCCAAATGTTAGCTGGGTGTGGTGGTGCATGCCTGTAATCCCAGCTACTCGACAGGGTGAGGCAGGAGACTCGCTTGAATCCAGGAGGCGGAGGTCGCTGTGAGCAGAGATCACACCACTGCACCCCAGCCTGGGCAACAAAGCGAGACTGTCTCACAAAAAAAAAAAAAAAAAAAAAAAAGAGGCAGGGGAGTTGCAGAGGCTGGACCCTGTTGGGACAATTATGAGCTTATTCCTAGGATGCTTGGAACATGGCAGGCAGGGACCCAGTTCCCTGCCAGGGACCCATTCCCCCTGGCTGGCCCAAGGCAATGTGGCTTTGCTGCCCCCTGGTGGTGAGTCAGGCAGCCTGGTGGGCTTTCACAGCCCCAGACACTTCCTCCCTTCCCTTCCAGTTAAAACTGGTCAAATCTGCTCAGTGGCCTCCAATACAAGGGTCCCTCCCTTCATCACATCCTCACCTGGGATGGAAGCCAAGGATTTAGACAGAGTCAGATCTGGCCTGAAACCTTCCTAGGATGCTCCCGATAATACATTCTGAGGTCCTGTGCCCCCATTTTCTTCATAAATGGGGGTGATGGCAGTCTCTGCTTCCCATTGGATGCCTCAACTTGGTCCTGGATGTTGTCCTAGCCACCTCCTTCTCTCTGGCCACTCCATTCCTGGCCCCAGCAGACCTTTCTCCCCTCAAGGCAGCCACAGAGGCTTAAAAAATATCTCGGGAGTGGGGGGTGGGTGCAGAGTGGCTTATGCCTGTAATCCTAGCACTTTGGGAAGCCAAGGCAGGAGGATCACCTGAGGTCAGGAGTTCAAGACCAGCCTGGCCAATATAGTGAAACGCCACCTCTACTAAAAATACAAATATTAGGCCGGGCTCGGTGGTTCATGCTTGTAATCCTAGCACTTTGAGAGGCCAAGGCAGGAGAATCACTTGAGGTCAGGAGTTCGAGACCAGCCTAGCCAACATGGTGAAACTCCATCTCTACTGAAAATACAAAAATCAGCTGGGAGTGTTGGCATGCGCCTGTAATCCCAGCTACTAGGTAGGCTGAGGCAGGAGAATTACTTGAACCCAGGAGGCGGAGGTTGCAGTGAGCCGAGATGGCACCACTGGACTCCAGCCTGGACAACAGAGCAAGACCCCTTCTCAAACAAATAAATAAACAAACAAAAAATTAGCTAGGCATAGAGGCACACTGGTAGTCTCAGCTACTCGGAGGCTGAAGCAGAAGAATCACTTGAACCCAGGAGGCTGAGGTTGCAGTGAGCCAAGATCGTGCCACTGCAGTCCAACCTGGGTGACAAAGTGAGACTCTGTCTCAAAAAACAAAAACAAAAACAAAAAACCCACCACTTCAGTCCTGCCACAGGACCTTTGCACATGCAGTACCCACTGCCTGGTGCCAATCTTCCCTTAGCTGTGCCCAGGCCTTGGCTCAAACATCACCTCCCCAAGAGGTCCCTGTCTGAATGTATCTTGTTTATCTATTCGTTTTATCACTGAATTCCCCAACTGGACTGAGAAGCCATTGATGGAGGGACTATGTTTTCTTTATAGCAATGCCTTTAGCACCTGGATCTCAGTAGGTATCTCATAGTGCTTGGTGCCCGAATGAAGCTACCTCCCTGTTGCCCAGCACGCAAATGTGGGCTCCATATTGTTCTCTCTTCTCCCCATTAAAGGTCTGTGGATGGCCTGCTGTGTGGCTTATACCTGTAATCCCAGCACTTTGGGAGGCTGAGGCAGGTGGATCACTTGAGATCAGGGGTTTGGAAACAGCCTGGCCAGCATGGTGAAACCCCATCTCTACTAAAATACAAAAGTTAGCTGGATGTGGTGGTAGGTGCTTGTAGTCCCAGTTACTTGGGAGGCTACAGCAGGAAAATTGCTTGAACCCGGGAGGTGGAGGTTGCAGTAAGCTGAGATTGCGCCACTGCACTCCAGCCTAGGGGACAGAACAAGACTCTGCCTCAAAAAAAAAAAAAAAAAAAAAAAAGGCTGTGAAAAGATTTAAGCAGCTCATTCATACTGAAGTGTAAATGGTTGATGGGCCACATAATTCTAATAGACACCATTGACCTCACATCTGTCCCTCCCTAAATGTCCCTCCTCCAAACCATCAGAGGAGCTCACAAAACTCCCTCCTGTCCTGAAACCTGGCCAGTCACAGAGTCAACCAACTGGCCAGTCAAACCCTCAACAGACCTGGTGGCAAAACTGTCCCTGACGCTTGGCCCCCAGAGGACGGACTGAATCAAAAACTGGCATCTCCTCTCTGAGTCTCAGTTTTCTTAATTGGGAAGTGGGGAGCAGGAAGGGCTTATGGAGCGCTCAGTCATGCTGGTTCTTTTCTCCCAGCGCCACTTAGGTTAAGCTCAATTCACAGCGCTCTCGTTGGTGGCCTCTCAGCCTTGGGTGTGCGTGTGTGTTTAGAGGGAGGAGCTTTCTCCCTGAGGTCACCACCCAGGAGTCCAGGCCGATTCAGCAGGGAGTGCCCTGAGCAGCTTGGGAATCCAGCACCTGTCTTGGGAAAGTCCTTGGGCAACAGCTTAAGTTCTTCCCTTGGCTTGGCCACCTGTCAGATGCTGGCCTGGCTGAAAATGGAATTTTCCCATTAACCCCCTAGAACGGATCGCAGTGCCATTATGCGGAGGGGTAAACTGAGGTCCAGAGAGGTGGTCACCAACCTACAGTACCTTAGGGAGAGTGATGATTCTGGCGGGTTTCCAAGGCTCTGGGGTGCCGGGGCGATGTCTGCGACCCGCCCACACGCGCTGTCACTTACCTCCAGGGGTGCAGGCCCAAGGAGGGGCTACAGGGGCTGCAGGGGCTGCTGGGACCCAGCAGAGACGGGCTCTGGCTGCTCGGAGACAGACTGCAAAGAAAGAGGCCGGGGACGGTGAACCTGGTGGCCGCCCCTTCGCGTGGCCGAATCCGGATCTCCGGATGGCGGCTGTGGTTCCCTCAGGGAGTAGGGGCCCAAGACCGGGGATTCTGGGTTCAGCTCAGGCCGTGAGGGCGGGGCCAGACCGATGGCCCGGGAGGACTCCCCGGAGGCGGCGATGCGTTTCTGGGCGACACGAACAGAGACGTGGGGGGAGGGTGGTTGTCATCCTGTCCTCCCTGCACCACCCCACACCCCCGCCCTGCCCCACACTCACTCGAGGGTCAGCGCCGGGATGTGCAGCTTGTCCCTACGGGACTTCATGCCGAGGCCGAGGTCGCGTCTGTGCGGCCGGGTATCGACGCCCCCTTGGTGGCCCCCGGAAGCCCTAATCGTGGCGCGATCGGACCGACGGACGGACACACGGACGCAGGGACAGACGCCTGGCGGGTGCGGCGGACTCGACGCGGGGGCTGGGCCGCTGGGGGCCGGGCTGGCTCCGCCTCGGGGCGGGGCTCGGAGCTCCGCACCTGCGCGCAGGCCGGGCCCAGCAGCGAGGGTCGCGCAGCCGGATGGCGGAGCCGCGGGTGCCGCCCCGTCTGCTGCAGGGACGCCGAGGCCGCCGGGTCGGGAGCCCCCGAGCTGCGTCCCGGAAGGGAAGGGCGGTCACTGGCTCCGCGGTCGGCGCGATTGCTCCATGGCCTGACCCCGCCTCTCCCCGCCCTGGCCCGGCCTCAGCTCTTGCCCCAGCCCTGGGGCTCTCTGGGAGCCAGGATCTGAGCGCAGTCCGCTCCAACTCCCCAACGCAGCATCCCGGCCAGCCGCTCAGCACTGACGTCCTAACCCGCTCGGGTCTCCGCATCCCCGCGCACACTAGAGGCTCTGATCACACCTCCAGTCCCTGGCTTCCAGCTGTTCCCTCTGCCAGGAAGGTCGTCCCCCTCACCCATATACGAGTCCAGCCCCACCAGCCCCTCCTCCGCCAAGCTGTCCCTGCACCGCCACCAGCCCTGTCCTCCCTCCCTCTCAGCGGAAACCCCACGGTCTGGGGGTGTCTGTGTCTCACTCTGGCCCTCTAGAGGCCCCGGTGGGCCCAGTGGGGCACAGGGAAGGTGGCAGGGAGTGGACATCCCTTGTGGAGTCTTTGGCTCTGTCCTGCCCCAAAGTCCAGGGCTTTGCCCTCTGCAGTCCTCATTGATTGACGGTCCAACACTGCCCACAGCTTGGGCCAAGGTTGGAAACAGTGCCCGCTCTTGGGGCAATGTCCGAGTCCCCGGGCAACCCCCAACCACTGGGGCCTTCAAGCACCTCCCCACCGACTGCATCATCCCCACTGGAACAGGAGCAGATGGCCTGGGCTTGGGGGCCACTCTGACCCCATTCCCAGGACCTCCTCCTTCTCCTGTCCTTCCACCTCACCTCCACTCACCCCACTCAGCTACCCTTGTCTTCATGCTGTTCTTCTAATGCCAAGTGTGCTGGCACCCCAGAAACTTTGTCCACGCTGTTCCTGCTGCCTGGAATGCCATTCTCCCCAGACTCCCCCCCTGCCAGCTCCTCCTCTTCTTCCAAATCTAAACTCAAAGGTAACTTCCTCCAAGAGGCCACAGATCTTCAGGATAAAACCACCCCCAGCACCTCTGTCTTTCTCTGGTTAATCTCTCTCCTGCATACAAAACTTCAACCCTTACTCTGAGATTGAATTGTCTGTATCCCCTCTGCCTTCAGCAGGGCCCAGTGTACAGTAGGTGCTCAAAAAAATGTTCGTTGAGTGATTCCCACCCCCAACTCAGTCAAAAGCAGCCCCCAAAGATGGGGTGTCCACACTCACACACTTCCAGACCACTAGCTCAAGGTAAACCCCTCCCCACCCCGGGCTTTGGTTTCTTTCATCTGTAAATGAATGAAGGCATTGCACAAAAATGTTCTTTAAGCTTTGGGGATAAAAAACGGTAACCTAGATTGGGCATGGTGGCTCATGCCTATAATCCCAGCACTTTGGAAGGTTGAGGCAGGCAGATCGCTTGAGTCCAGGAGTTTGAGACCAGCCTGGGCAACATAGTGAGACCCTGTCTCTACTAATCATACAGGTCGGGTGTGGAGGCTCGTATCTGTAGTCCCAACTACTCTTAAGACTGAGGCAGGAGACTCTCTTGAACCCAGGAGGCAGTGGTTGCAGTGAGCCAAGATCACACTACTGTACTCCAGCCTGGGTGACAGAGTGAGACTCCGTCTCAAAAACAAAACAAAACAAAAAAACCTACAGGAACACTGATGTGACCCCAAGAGAGATGATTTTTTGCTTTTCTTCCCGCCCCCCACCCCGCCCCGAGACGGAGTCTCCCTCTGTCGCCCAGGCTGGAGTGCAGTGGCCGGATCTCCGCGCACTGCAAGCTCCGCCCGCCGGGTTTACGCTATTCTCCTACCTCAGCCTCCCGAGTAGCTGGGACTACAGGCGCCTGCCACCACGCACGGCTAATTTTTTTGTATTTTTTAGTAGAGACGGGGTTTCACCGGGTTAGCCAGGATGGTCTCGATCTCCTGACCTCATGATCCGCCCATCTCGGCCTCCCAAAGTGCTGGGATTACAGGCTTGAGCCACCGCGCCTGGCCTCTTTTCTTTGTTTTTAGACGGAGTCTCACTCTGTTGCCCAGGTTGAAGTGCGGTGGCGGTCGCTCGTTTCACTGCAACCTTCACCTCCTGAGTTCAAGCGAATCTCCTGCCTCAGCCTCCTGAGTAGCTGGGATTACAAGCGTGCACCACCATGCCTGGCTAATTTTTTTGTATTTTTAGTAGAAACGGGGTTTCACCATGTTGGCCAGGCCGGTCTCAAACTTCTGGCCTCAAGTGATCCGCCTGCCTCAGCCTTCCAAAGTGCTGGGATTACAGGTGTGAGCCACCATGCCCAGCTGAGAGATGATTTTCTGATGGTGTTCCCCAAAAGGAAGTGAGTTCCCCATCATGGGAGGCATTCAAGCCAGTTCTAATACACTTTAGTTGAAATTCAACATGCAGACTCTGGATTTCAGACAAGTTTCTCCCCTTCCCAGCTGAGTGCCCTTAAGCTGGTGATGAAACCCCTTTGCACCTCAGCTTCCTCATTTGCAAACTGGCATGGCCTCCCATGTGTGTGGCGAGAGGCCAGGTGCTTGCGAAGCACTTTGCAAACACAAGGGCAAGAATGAATATGAGACGTGTTGCTGTAATTATTAAATACATTCACAATTCAGTGGCTGTTGCTGAAATATCCACTTCCAGGACCACCAGGGCCCACCCAGCCCGCCACCCCCAGGTGAACTCACCCACGTCCCCGGCGTGGCAGGCTCAGCTCCTTCTGCAATGAGACAGAAATGGAGATCATTCTCAGACAGACTAGCCCTCAGAACACCTGGCCTTTGATGCACCCCCACAATCCCCAATCCCCTGCCCCAACCAATGTGTCTTTCCTGCTCACTCTACACACTGGGCTCAGCCCTGCCTCAGGGCCTTTGCACTAGCTGTACACTCTCTCAGAATGGCCTTCCCTCCCTTCTGGCCCTAATTAACTACAGCTCATACTCCAGGTCTGAACTCAACATCCCTTCTTCCTGGAGGCCCTCCAGATTCACAATTTAATTCCCCACCCGGCTCCTACCATACTTGTATTAAAAATTATTTTAGGCTGGGCACGGTGGCTCACACCTGTGATTTCAGTACTTTGGGAGGCAAAAGCAGGAGGGTTGTTTGAGCCCAGAAGTTTAAGCTAGACTGGGCAACATAGAGAGACTCCATCTCTACAAAAATTTTTTTTAAAATTAGCCAGACTGGGCTGGGTGTGGTGGCTCATGCCTGTAATTCTGGTACTTTGGGAGGCCAAGGCGGATGGATCACTTGAGTTCAGGAGTTTGAAACTAGCCTGGGCAACATAGTGAAACCCTGTCTCTACAAAAAATAAAAAAAATAAAAAGTGAAAATTTAGCTAGTCATGGTGGCTCGAGCTTGTACTCCCAGCTACTTGGTTGGCTGAGGTGGGAGGATTGCTTGAGCCCTGTCTCAAAAAAAAAAAAAAAAAGGCCAGGCGCAGTGGCTCACACCTGTAATCCCAGAGCTTTGGGAGGCCGAGGTGGGTGGATCACCTGAGGTGGGGAGTTCAAGACCAGCCTGGCCAACATGGTGAAACCCCATCTCTACTAAAAATACAAAATTAGCCAGGCATGGTGGTGGGTGCCTGTAATCCCAGCTACTTGGGAGGCTGAGGCAGGAGAATCACTTGAACCTGGGAGGCAAGGTTGCAGTGAGCCAAGATTGCACCATTGCACTCCAGCCTGGGCAATAAGAGCGAAACTCTGTCTCAAAAATAAATAAATAAATAAATAAATAAATAAATAAATACGAAGGGCCGAGTGCAGTGGCTCACGCCTGTAATCCCAGTACTTTCGGAGGCCAAGGCGGGCAGATCACGAAGTCAAGAGATCGAGACCATCCTGGCCAACATGGTGAAACCCTGTCTCTACTAAAAATACAAAAATTAGCTGGGCATGGTGTCGCACGCCTGTAGTCCCAGCTACTCAGGAGGATCTGAACCTGGGAGGCAGAGGTTGCAGTGAGCTGAGATCGTGCCATTGCACTCCAGCCTGGCAACAATGTGAGATTCCATCTCAAAAAAGAAAAAAAAAATTAGCCAGGTATGGTGTCCCACGCCTGTAATCCCAGCTGCTCAGGAGACTGAGGTGGGAGGATTGCTTGACCCCAGGAGTTGGAGGTTGCAGTGAACTATGATAACACCATTGCACTCTAGTCTGGGTGACAGAGCAAGACCCTATGTCTAAAAATAACAATAATAATTTTATTAAAAATTATAAATTAGTTTTATTTATGAAGAAGTATGTCAGTAGTGGCTAAAAACTAATAATCTGTTGAGAAAATAGAGATTCCTGAGTTGTCCTATCCCTGTCCCATCTCAGATGTCCCTCTCCTCCTGGGTCTAGGTCTGAATGCCATTCTCTTCTCACTTGCTGCAAAGTCTATGCAGGTTTGAGCCCTGGGTACCAGTGGGGGCGTGGAGAGGATGGCTGACGGATGACTCCCTTTTGAAGACCCTTTTAGAGCTCAGCAAGCCGATCTGCACTCTCGGTGCCCTCACCACATGCAGGATAGAAAGCCTTGAGCTTGTGTTCCACTGTGACCTCACAGTCCATCCTCAGACATGGCCTGCCCAAGAGGGTTTTGTTTTGTTTTGTTTTGCTTTTTGAGACAGAGTTTTTCTCTTGTTGCTCAGGCTGGAGTGCAATGGCGCAATCTCAGCTCACTGCAACCTCTGTCTCCTGGGTTCAAGCGATTCTCCTGCCTCAGCCTCCTGAGTAGCTAGGCTTTTTTTTTTTTTTTTTTTTTCCTTTTTTTTTTTTTTAGTAGAGACAAGGTTTCGCCACGTTGTTCAGGCTGGTCTCGAACTCCTGACCTCAGGTGATCCACCCACTTTGGCCTCCCAAAATGCTGGGATTACAAAATGCTGGGATTACAGGCATAAGCCACCATGCCCGGCCAAGAAACGTTTTTTTTGTGGTTGTTTTTTTAGATGGCGTCTCGCTCTGTCACCCAGGCTGGATTGCAGTGGTACAATCTTGGCTCACTGAAACCTCTGCCTCTTGGGTTCAAGTGATTCTCCTGACTCAGCCTCCCGAGTAGCTGGGGTTACAGGTGTGTGCCAGCATGCCCGGATAATTTTTGTATATTTAGCAGAGACGAGGTTTCACTATTTTGCCCAGGCTGGCCTCGAACTCCTGACCTCAAGTGATCCACCCGCCTTAGCCTCCCAAAGGGCTAGGATTACAGCATGAGTCATTGCACCCGGCCAATCAAGAGGGTTTTTAAATTCTCAAAATGCCATGTGGCACAAGTTTAGAATCTGGGGACACCCAGACCTGGGTTCAGTTCAATTCTCTGCTTCTTCCTGGCCATGCAAGTTATTTGCATGCCCTGTGCCTCAGTTTCCCCATCTGTAATCTGGAGATGACATCAGGAGGGTTCTGGGTTAATCACGATCAGCCATTACTATTGCTGCTGTTGTGAGCTGTTGTACTATTGCTGAGTTCAGCAAGGGACTGTGGAAGCTATCATAATACCTGATAAATGTCCTTGCATTTACTGAGCCGCCTACTGTGAACCACGGGCAGGGGCTGTTTTACTGGCAGAGAAACTTAGGCGCAGAGGAAAGCCGGCTGCCCACATCTCTTAGTGGAGTGAGAGGCAGGAAACTGGGTCTCAGGACACCCTCCCTCCACACACATCAGGGCGGCCACGCTGGGGACACACGACTATTTTTACTTTGGTGGGCTCCAGGCTGCCCACGTCCTGATCTGGGTGTTCGCCATGGCAACCAGTGACGCCATCGGCCCCCACAGCCAATTGGAGGGGGCCGGAAGCTGCTGGGCTGCCGGATGACCCAGCTGGGAGGGCAAGGTCTCCCGGGAGAGGTGGGGAAGGGTTGCAGGGGTGTGGTGTCACCCCAGGCCTGACTTCAGCTGCTCTGCGCTCAGAAAACCAAGCTGTCACGATGGGAGGAGAATAATCTACCACTCGGAGGTCTCCCTGACTGCGTGAATACGTCTGAGGATAACTCACTACCTTGAGTTCAAGCAGTCACAGTGATGGAACCATCACCACCATCATCGTGGCCATTAGGGTCTCCTTCTGGCCCTTCCAATAGCTGTGGGACTTTTTGTTTGTTTGTTTGTTTTTGAGACAGTATCTCGCTGTGTCGCCCAGACTGGAATGCAGTGGTGCAATCTTGGCTCACTGTAACCTCCGCCTCCCAAGTAGCTGGGATTATGGGCATGTGCCACCACACCTAGCTAATTTTTGTATTTTTTGTAGAGATGAGGTTTCACCATGTTGCCCAGGCTGGTCTTGAACTCCTGGTCTCAAGTGATCCACCTGCCTTGGCCTCCCAAAGTGCTGGGATTACAGGCATGAGCCACTGCACCCAGCCAGTTGTGGGATCTCATACCACTTCCTCCACTACCCCACGTGAAACAGGGAGGGATTTGAACCCTGGTGGGGGATCCCACTTGCACCCCATCCAGCACACAGTCCTAGATTCCCAGTCTGCCTCCCCCCCTCCTGCACTGTGTGACCCGATGAGTGACTTAACCCCTCTGTGCCTCAGTTTCCTCATTTGGAAAATGGCCCAGTGACATAGGGTCCCTGGAGGAATCAACGAGTAGCAAGCTCAGGGCCTGGTGCTGGGGGAGACTTTGATGGATGGGAGTCAAGACAGTGATCAAGAGGTGAATAATAACCACCAGTTGAGAGTTGTTTCCAAAAGACAAAAAGATGTGAAGATTTTTCTTGTTGTTGTTGTTGTTGTTGTTGTTTTGAGATGAAGTCTTGCTCTGTCGCCCAGCATAGAGTGCAATGGCACGATCTTGGCTCGCTGCAACCTCTGCCTCCCGGGTTCAAGCGATTCTCCTGCCTCAGCCTCCCAAGTAGCTGGGATTACAGGTGCCCACCACTACACCTGGCGAATTTCACATTTTTAGTAGAGATGGGATTTCACCATGTTGGCCAGGCTGGTCTTGACCTCCTGACCTCATGTGGTCCTCCCAGCTCGGCCTCCCAAAATGCTGCATTACAGGCATGAGCCACTGTGCCCGGCTTGAAGATGTTTTTTTGAAAGTGGCAGAGAGAGGTGAGGCCAAATCGGCAGCTCCCTGCAAAGGCTCTCGGGGAAGCTGGACCACACAGAACTCTCCTGGCACCATTCCCGGACCCTTCGGTCCCCACACCATCTGCTTCCGCCCACAGCCCCCTCTGTGCCTGCTGTTCCCCTGGGAGTGGCTCCCACCCAGAGGAGTGGAGGTTGGGGAGGCCCCGACCCCCTGAAACTGCCCATTAAAAGTGATATTTATGGTATCCCCGTCTGTGCTTGCCCAGGCTGAGGGATGCTGCCTCCCCCACAAGCTTTAGCCCCACCTTGAGGAAATTCCAGTTTGGAGAAGACATAGCAGAGCAGGAGCACCTCCATACTGGAGGGATTAAGAGAGACACCCAAAGTGGCTGGGTGCCGTGGCTCACGCCTGTAATCCCAGAGGCTGAGGCAGGAGGATCACTTAAGATCAAGAGTTTGAGACGGGTGCAGTGGCTCACGCCTGCAATCCTAGCACTTTGGGAGGCTGAGGTGGGCGGATCACAAGGTCAGGAGTTCAAGATCAGCCTAGCCAACATAGTGAAACCCCGTCTCTACTAAAAATACAAAAATTAGCTGGGCGTGGTGGCATGCGCCTGTAGTCCCAGCTACTCGGGAGGCTGAGGCAGGAGAATTGCTTGAACCCGGGAGGCGGAGGTTGCAGTAAGCCGAGACCATACCATTGCATTCCAACCTGGGTGACAGAGTGAGACGCCGTCTCAAAAAAAAAAAAAAAAAAAAAAAAAAAAAGTTTGAGGCTATCCTGGCCAACATGGTGAAATACCATCTCTACTTAAAAAATACAAAACTTAAATTAGTCAGGTGTGGTGGCATTCGCCTCTAATCCAGCTACTCAGGAGGCTGAGGCAGGGAGAATCACTTGTATCCAGGTGACAGAGGCTGTAGTGAGCCGAGATCGCGCCACTGCACTCCAGCCTGGGCGACAGGGCAAGATATTGTCTAAAAAAAAGAGACTCGAAGGGAGAAGAGGGGTTGGAGGCACGCAGAGAGGAGAGCTAAGGGGCTTCCTGGACTAGAGGGCCTTGGACAAAGCCAGTAGGCACACGGAAAACACCAGTCCATGCCCAGCAAACAGTACGTGCAAACGGAGCACTCAGCCTGCTGGGCACCAAGCCCCATTGGAAGTTCAATGCCCATGAAGTGAAATGGGAGAGAAGTCAGCATGGACCACATGGCAACAGCCCCAGGGCTTCCTGGAGGAGGAAGAGGAGGAGGAGGAGGAGGAGGAGGAGAAGGAGGAGGGGGAAAATAAGTGGAAGCGGGCCATGAGAAAGCAGGATCACCTTTGAGGGCTGAACCTAAGGGAGCCACCCCAGTAGTGGCAGAGACAAAGTCCAGATACAGGCTCTAACCACCTTCTCTGCCAGGGGATGCTCTGTTTGTGGGACCTGGTGTTTTGAAATTCAGTCATGTGTAAAGCAAAAGTCCAAGTGGGAGATGATAAATGTAATAAGCTAATAGTAGTAGTAGTAATATCAGCTCACCTTACCCGGTGCCTGCACACGTTATGTGTGAGGCTGAGTTTAACCCAAACTGGGAAGGTCTTCACCTCCTCCCTGGACGCAGGGCTGTCGCAAACTGGCCGCCCGCGGGCCAGGTCAGATCCTTTTTCAGACCTCTCCTGCACACAGCCAACAGCACGCCCCACATTGTCACTACCGGAGAGGATGCCCTGGGCTATCCGTCTGGATTGGCCAGTCAGCACCCTTCTGTGAATGGACTCTTTGGCCTTTGGCCTCCAGGAAATCTGATTGGCTCTCATCAGCGATCTGCCCCCTGATTGGCTGGGATGCTCCTGGACTATTAACAAGGTTACCAGTCAAAAAAGACCCCAAACTGCAGCTGATGAAGACAACACTTTTCAGGTGTCAGATTGTTTAGAATTTCTCTGGCTTCCTGGTGGGTACTTCCCTCTTTGGGCCTCAGTTTCCTCCTCTGAAAAATGGAACTAATAAAAGCACTGACCACTCGGGCTGTTAGGAGAATTGAATGCATGAGAGGGCTTAGCATGTTAATATGAACAGTTATTATCACTTTACTATTATTTTATTATTATTTTAATCTTCTCCCACTTGGACCTTTATGTTTATTTTTGAGATAGGGTCTCGTGGTCATGGCTCACTACAGCCTCAAACTCCTGGGCTCAAGAGACCCTTCTTGGCTGGGCGCGGTGGCTCACGCCTGTAATTCCAGCACTTTGGGAGGCCAAGGTGGGCGAATCACCTGAGGTCAGGAGTTTGAGACCAGCCTGGCCAACATGTTGAAACCCTGTCTCTACTAAAAATACAAAAATTAGCAGGGCGTGGTGACATGTGCCTGTAATCCCAGCTACTCGGGAGGCTGAGGAAGGGAGAATTACTTGAACCCGGGAGGTTGAGGTTGCAGTGAGCTGAGATTGCGCCACTGGACTCCAGCCTGGGTAACAGAGCAAGATTCCTTCAAAAAAAAAAAGAAAAATAAAAAAGAAAAAAAGAGAGAGATCCTTGGATCCTTCTGCCTCAGCGTCCTGAGCAGCTGAGACTACAGTCATGAGCCACCACACCTGGTACACTTAGACTTTCATTCCATGCTCCTTCCTGGCTTCCTGACCTTTTTGATTCCCCGGCTCCTGTTCCTAGCCCTCCAGAGGAGTTTTTCCAGCCCCTCAATATGGGCATGCCCTCTCCTGCTCCAGCACCTTCCATACATAGCTCCCCATCACCCTAGGGGGAAAGTCTAACCGCTTCAAAATCAGCACTGAAGGCCCTGGAAGCGTTAAGTCCTGGCCATCAGCCTCTAGTGCTAAGAAATAGGTTCAAGTTCTTGTTTCCCCATATAAACAGGTAAGAAAGGCTACATGACTCTGGGCCTTTGCACGTACTGCGGCCTCTGCCCGAATGCCCTCATTCCGTCGGAATCCGTGCTCATCCCTCCACCTTCGTGGATGGACGCCTGTGCTGGGTTGGTCTGGAGAGGAAGCTGGAACTGCTTGGGTTCAAATCCTGTCTGACTCTGTCACCTACACTTTGTGAAACCCGGACAGTGTCTATGCTTCTCTGAACATCAGTTTCCCCTTTTGTAACATAGAACTTATCATCAGGAAATGTTTGACCCCCCCATGGAACAGGCCCCACTTCCTGACGTCAGCAGCACCCCCATTCGCCTACCCGGAGGCGGTTTCTCTATTTTAAGAGGCTGCGGGCGGGTTGGCATCTAACTGGGGCTGGAGGCGGGGCTGCCCCCCCCAACACCACGCTGCTCGCCAATCCCGCCCCGCCCCCTCCTTTCCGCCCAAGTCCCCCCACTCTTGCCTCTGGCCTCAGTGCTTCCAGTTCTGCCCCACCCCCGCGCGGCCAGAGACCGGGTGTCTCTGATCTGCAGTTCAGCCCGTGCCTTCCCTGACCACTCCCGACCTGGCGTCCCATCACCTGCAGAGTTCGCAGTCCCGCAGCTACCGGTGCGGCTCCAGGTTGGAGACCCGCCGGCCCCATTCCTCTCACCCCCTCAACCCGCCCGGAGCTAACCTCAGTCCACGACCCCCACCACACCTGCTCAGTCCTCCCTGGGTACCAGCTTCTGTCAGCCTCTTTCATTTCCCTAAATACCGCCCCCCCGCTGCAATGCCCCACCACCCTTGACTGCCTCCTCTAACCCAGGGCTCCCAGCAATGTCTGGGTCAGGCGCCTCCTTCACTTGCGGTGAGTCCCTTATCACAACTGACCACTCAGTGGGGTCACCGCTGCTCCGGCGTCTACCTTCCGGAACAGGTTGGGGTTTCTAGGAGGGCAGCTCCAGAGGTTGCAGAACACTCTACTGCCTGTCCAGAGCCAGGCATACAGCAGGCGCCCCATAAATGTTCGTTGGGTAAGTGCTGAATCCCAGGTTCCCTACCTGAAAACTTGGTGGCTTCTTAAGGGTGTGGTCTAAATCCCAGAGGAAAATGGCCAAATCTTAATTCTCGTTTTTCATTTCTTATGACGGGGAAACTGAGGCCCAGAGAAGTCAAGGGGTGGCTGTCCGGAGTCATGTAGCCCGTGTGTGGCTTCAAACTTAGGCTTCTGCTGTCCCCGACGCCGTCCTGATGACACAGCCTCCCAAACATGAACTCGGTAAAAGGAGGACCCTGTGGCCCGTTGGAACACTGAGGCCCGGAGAAGCAAGGGTGCCCTCCCCCCAGGTCACACTGCTGGTTGGCAGCGCCTTGTGCCCTAAGACAGCTGGTTGAGGGCGCAGGATCGAATCCCAGCTAGGCGACCTCTGGAGAGTGCTTTTCGGGACTAGAACCTCAGTTTCCTTATTCTGACAAATGGGCGCCTGACAGCCCCAACCTCCCCAGGTCGTCGTAGGGCTGAACTGAGGGGGGTACTGCGGTGCAGCGACGACCCAAGGAGGTATTAATACATATGAACTAATATTAATACATCGCTAGTAATAGGACTAAAACAACCATGAACATATGGTGAGTTCTCTGGCTGCTGTTGCTAGCATTATTATTAGAACAGCTGGTGGGGAGGGGCAAAGCCCTCAGCCTCTTCCTCCCACGCCATCGCTTGGAGCCTCAGTTTCCCTAGATGTCCAAGGGGGACACCTTCCCCCTTCCCACCAGGAGAAAAAGCACTTTGAGAAGCGGGTGGTCAAAAAGAAGCGATCTGAGCGTTCCCCGCCTTCTGCCTCAGTTTCCCTACAGCCCGCGAAGGCCCCGCCCCCCCCCCAGCACCTTTCAGGCCGCGTCCACTTGGCCGCGCCCTCCGCCTCCCGCCCGCCCGCGCAGGGGCCTCACCTGGAGCCCGCGGCGCCGCAGGAGGCTCGACTCGTCCATGGCCCGGGAGTCCGCGCCGCCAGGCCCGCCCCCGGCCCCGCCTCGGCCTGCCAGGCCCCGCCGCCAGGTGCCATTGGCCAGGCCGGTCAGCTGACGAGGCCTGGCCCCGCCCCTCCCGGGCGCCCGACCACAAGGCCCCGCCTCCACTGGGCGAGTTGGCCCTGCCCCTTCAGCAGAGCACAGAAGTAAATATTTTACAATGAATCCTCTCAGAAGTAAGGGAGCATCATTCAGCCCCATTTTGCAGATGAAGAAACTGAGGCTAAGAGAGGTTAATCAATGTGCCCAGCGCATTGGCCAGACGCAGTGGCTCACGCCTGTATGCCAGCACTTTGAGAGGCCGAGGTGGGCAGATCACTTGAGGTCAGGAGTGACCTGGCCAACATGGTGAAACCCCCTCTCTACTTAAAAAAAAAAAAAAAAAAAAAAAAATTGCTTGGGCGTGGTGACGCGCGCCTGTAATCCCAGCTACTCAGAAGACTGAGGCAGGAGAATCTTTTGAATCCAGGAGGCAGAGGTTACAGTGAGCCGGGATAGCGCCGCTGCACTCCAGCCTGGGTGACAGAGCGAGACTCTATCTCAAAAACAAAAACAAGACAACAACAAAAAAAGTGCCCAGTACACACAACAGAACGGGTTCTAGGGTGAGGCAAGTGAGGATCTCACCCCTGTGCAAAATTTAAGGGGGCCCCAAAAAACTCAGCCATCAAGAGAAATAATATTTTAAAAACATAAAATTAATGAAAACATTTATGATGAACAAAACATCAAAACTTTTATTTTTTATCTTATTTTTAGAGACGGGGATCTCACTATGTTGCCCAGGCCAGTCTTGAACTCCTGGCCTCAAATGATCCTTCCGCCTAGGCCTCCCAAAGTGTTGGGATTATAGGTGTGAGCCACCACATATGGCCAAAACACCAAAACTTTTTTTTTTTAATTTATGAGACGAGTCTCGCTGTGCCACCCAGACTAGAGTGCAGTGACATGATCTCGGCAACCCCTGCCTCCTTGGTTCGAGCTATTCTCGTGCCTCAGCCTCCCTAGTAGCTGGGACTACAGGTGCCCACCACCACACCAGACTGGTTTTTTTTTTTTTTTTTTCCGTATTTTTAGTAGAGATGGGGTCTCACCATGTTGGCCAAGCTGGTCTCGAACTCCTGACTTCAGGTGATCCACCCACCTTAGCCTCCCAAAGTGCTGGGATTACAGGCCAAAGAGTTTTAGTGTTTTGCCTGGCCAAAACACTAAAACTCTTAAGACATGATCAGACCCTTGTTCTTACACCACTCAGCCTCATTTGCCTCCCTTTAATCCTGTCCCTGGTGCCAATAAAACTTTACTTACAAAAACAGATAGCTGCTGCAGTTGTCAGTTTCTTTTTCGAGGATGATTGCCTTTCTGCCCTAAATGTCTCATAAGCACCACCTCTCGCAGATATTTGAAGATAATTGTTCTACTCCATTTTACAGAAGGGGAAACTGAGGCTGAGAAAAGCCCAAAGTCCCAAAATAGCGCCCACATTAAAAAAAAAAAAAAAAAAAAATTTTTTTTTTGAGACAGAGTCTTGCTCTGTCCCCCAGGCTGGAGTGCTGTGGTGCAATCTTGTCTCACTGCAGCCTCTACCTCCCGGGTTCAAGCGATCTTCCCGCCTCAGCCCCCATATCCCAGCTCCCAGAGTAGGTGGGACCACAGGCGCATGCCACCGTGCCCGGCTAATTTTTGCATTTTTTTTTTGTAGAGACGGAGGACTGCCATATTTCCCATGCTGGTCTCGAACTCTTGGCCTCAAGTGATGCTCCTGCGTCAGCCTCCCAAAGCGCTGGGACTACAGGCATCAGCCACTGTGCCTGGCTTAGCACCTGCATTTTTTATTTCCCTGCGACTCGCACTTTCTCTACAGCCGCAGTTGTCTTCAGCTGCCCTACTGTTCAGCTGGGACACTGGAGTATGTTTTCAGGCTGGAAGAGACCCTAGGAAGGATCACTGGGCCCGATTGTCCATGAGGTACTGTAGAGTTGCATCAAGTTATGATGGCCAGATTGAGCAAATGAAAATACAGGATCCCAGGGAAAACTTGTTTTTCTCATATAATTTAAAAAATTGACATAAAATTCACATACCATAAAATCCACGCTTTTAAAGTGTGCAATTCAGTGTTTTAAGCATACTCACCATCACCACGATCTAATTCCAAGACATTTGTATCATCCCCGAAAGAAACCCTGTACCTATTAGCAGCCAGTCATCATTCCCCCTCCCTCAGTCCCTGGCAACCACCAATCTGCTTCCCGTTCTATGAATTTTCCTGTTCCGGATAGTTCATAAAAATGAAAACATACAACATGTGGCCTTATGTGTCTGGCTTCTCTCAGCATCATGCTTTCAAGATGTGCCCACGTTGTGGCAAATATCAGTACTTCTTTCCGTTTCATGGCCAAATAATATTCCATTGCATATATGTACACATACATTTCGCTGATCCACTCATTTGTTGGTGGTCACTTGGATTTTTTCACTTTTTGGTAGTTATTCTGAATAGAGCTGCTATGAACTTTGGCATACAATGTTTTGCATAGGTTTTTTGTTTGTTTGTTTGTTTGTTTGTTTGAGATGGAGTCTCGCTCTGTCGCCCAGGCTGGAGTGCAGTGGCCGGATCTCAGCTCACTGCAGCTCCGCCTCCCGGGTTTACGCCATTCTCCTGCCTCAGCCTCCCGAGTAGCTGGGACTACAGGCACCCGCCACCTCGCCCGGCTAGTTTTTTGTATTTTTTAGTAGAGACGGGGTTTCACCGGGTTAGCCAGGATGGTCTCTATCTCCTGACCTCGTGATCCACCCATCTCGGCCTCCCAAAGTGCTGGGATTACAGGCTTGAGCCACCGCGCCCGACCTTTTCCTTTTTTTTTTTTTTTTTTTTTTTATATGAAGTGTTGCTCTGATGCCCAGGCTGGTGTGCAGTGGCGCGATCTTGGCTCACTGCAACCTCTGCCTCCCAGGTTCAATTGATTCTCCTGCCTCAGCCTCCTGAGTAACTGGGATTACAGACACCCGCCACCACTCACAGCTAATTTTTGCATTTTTAGTAGAGACAGGGTTTCACCGTGTTGGCCAGGCTTGTCTCGAACGCCTGACCTTCAAGTGATCCACCCACCTTGGCCTCCCAAAGTGCTAGGATTACAGGGTCTTGCTCTTTCGCCTAGGTTGGAGTGTGGAGTAGCTGAGACTACAGGCACACACCACCATGCCCAGCTAAATTTTTGTAGAGACAGGGTTTCACTATGTCTTAAACTCCTGGGCTCAAGCGATCCTCCTGCCTTGGCTTCCTGAAGTGCTGGGATTACAGGCATGAGCCACCACTCCCAGCAACTCTATGTTTTAAATTTGTAAAAGACAACCAGGCTGTTTTCCAAAGCAAACACCCAGTTAAATTTAAATTTCCATAAACAATGAATGTTTTTCAGTATAAGTATGCCCCCTTCAGTACTTGGGACATAGTTATATTAAAAAACAATGTGTTGGCCGGGTTTGGTGGCTCATGTCTGTAATTCCAGCACTTTGGGAGGCTGAGGTGGGTGGATCATCTGAGGTCAGGAGTTTGAGACCAGCGTGGGCAACATGGTGAAACCGTGTCTCTACTAAAACTACGAAAATTAACTGGGAGTAATGGGGCACACCTGTAATCCCAGCTACTCGGGAGGCTGAGGCAGGAGAATCACTTGAACCCAGGAGGCGGAGGTTGCAGTGAGCTGAGATAGTGCCACTGTACTCCAGCCTGGGTGACAGAGCGAGACTCTGTCTCAAACAAAACAAAACAAAACACAAACCAATATGTTGGTTGTCTGAAATTCCAATTTAACTGGGAATTTAACTTAAATGTTATTTAATGAATAAAGACTATAAGCGAGTTTGTTAAATGAATGAATAGATTTTCTCCTGGAAAACTCCTATGTATCCTTCAACACCCTCTTTAGATGACCCCTCAAGGGTATCAGGGTCTCTTGGCCACATAGAGGGAAACTCCCCACTCCTCAGGCTGAAGGTCCTTGAGAAGGCAGAAAGCAATGGGCGTGGGGAAGTCCTGTGTTTTATCTGACAATCCTACACTAAGTGAACTTCAGGCTGTAGCTTACACACCCCAAGTGATGGGAAGCTCATGTCCTCCAATGGCCAATTGTTCTGACTCTGGTCAGCTCTGCTTCAGAGTTCTCCCTTAGTCCAGCCTGGGGTGGACACGTAACCCAGAGTCGTTTATCCACCTCAGCCACTGTGATAGGTTCAAGGTGGACATGTGACCCAAGCTCAGCCTATCAGAGCCCTCCCTGGGGCTTTGAATGGAATCCTGGGGAAAGAGAGGTTCCCTGAACCAGGGTTGGGTTGGGCATGTGGGAACCTGCTGAAGAGAGCCACCAGAGAGGTCTCAAATCCGCTGCTCCTTCTGGAGAACTCCTACACAGAACTGCCTCCCGAACAACCCCTTAATAGGCAAGAAGGACTGCTCACTTAGTGACTGACTGACTGGACTGACTGAATGAATGAATGCAGTTTTTCTATGGTCAACACACACACACACACACACACACACACACACACACACACACACACACATTTTGAGACAGAGTCTCGCTCCGTTTCCCAGGCTGGGGTGCAGTGGCGCAATCTCGGCTCACTGCAACCTCCGCCTCCCGGATTCAAGCAATTCTCCTGCCTCAGCCTCCCAAGTAGCTGGGATTACAGGCACCCACCACCACACCTGGCTAATTTTCGTATTTTCAGTAGAGACAGAGTTTCACCATGTTTGCCAGGCTGGTCTCAAACTCCTGACCTCAGGCGATCCGTCCGCCTAGGCCTCTCAAAATGCTGGGATTACAGGCGTGAGTCACCGCACCCAGCCTAACATCTATATATTCTTCAAAACCCACTTCAAATTATCTTTGAGAAGCATCAGAGGACCTTGTATTGAATGAGCAAATACATTTTATTCTTGTGAGTTTCTATGCACCCATCAAAACTCTCCTTACATGTCTCTGTAAGGGATATTGGGAAGTATGGTGGTTGAATTTTTTTCTTGGTAACCTCCTGTGTCTTTCTTAAAACATCCTCTAATCTGTTCAGGAGCCGTGGCTCATGCCTGTAATCCCAGCACTTTGGGAGGCTGAGGTGGGAGGATCACTCGAGACGAGGAGTTTGAGACCAGCCTAGGCGACATAGTGAGACCACATTTCCTGTTTTCTTTTTTCTTTCTTTCTTTTTTTTTTAGATGGAGTTTTGCTCTTGTCTCCCAGGCTGGAGTTCAGTGGCACAATCTCAGCTCACTGCAACCTCTGCCTACCAGGTTCAAGCGATTCTCCTGCCTCCACCTCCTGAGTAGCTAAGATTACAGGTGCGTGCCACCATGCCTGGCTAATTTTGTATTTTTATTTTATTATTATTATTATTTTTTTAATTTTTTTTTTTTTGAGACAGAGTCTCGCTATGTCACCCAGGCTGGAGTGCAGTGGCCGGATCTCAGCTCACTGCAAGCTCCACCTCCCGGGTTGACGGCATTCTCCTGCCTCAGCCTCCCGAGTAGCTGGGACTACAGGCGCCCGCCACCTCGCCCGGCTAGTTTTTTGTATTTTTCAGTAGAGACGGGGTTTCACCGTGTTAGCCAGGATGGTCTCGATCTCCTGACCTCAGGTGATCCGCCTACCTCGGTCTCCCAAACTGCTGGGATTACAGGCGTGAGCCACCGCTCCCGGCCGTGAGACCACATTTCTACCAAAAACTTAAAAAATAAAAAAAAAAAAAATTTGGCCGGGCACAGTGGCTCAAGCCTGTAATCCCAGCACTTTGGGAGGCCGAGAAGGGCAGATCACCAGGTCAGGAGATAGAGACCATTCTGGCTAACACGGTGAAACCCCGTCTCTATTAAAAAATACAAAAAACTAGCCGGGCGAGGTGGCGGGCACCTGTAGTCCCAGCTACTCGGGAGGCTGAGGCAGAAGAATGGTGTAAACCCGGGAGGCAGAGCTTGCAGTGAGCCGAGATCCGGCCACTGCACTCCAGCCTGGGCAACAGAGCGAGACTCTGTCTCAAAAAAAAAAAAAAAATTTTTTTTGAAAATAATAACTGGATGGTTGGGGGTGGTGGCTTATACCCGTAATTCCAGCCCTTTGGGAGGCTGAAGCTGGCAGATCACTTAAGGTCAGGAATTTGAGACCAGCCTGGCCAACACGGTGAAACCCCGTCTCTACTACAAATACAAAAATTAGCTGGGCATGGTGGTACACGTCTATAATCCCAGCTATTAGGAGGCTGAGACAGAAGAATTGCTTAAACCCAGGAGGCAGAGGTTACAGTGAGCTGAAATTGCACCACTGCACTCCAGCCTGGGTGACAGAGCAAGACTCTGTCTCAAAAGTAAAAAGAAAAAGAAAAAGATATAAAGGCAGGGCATAGCGGCATAGGCCTGTGTCTCCGCTATATTGGAGGCTGAGGTGGCAGGATAGCTTGAACCTGGGAGGTCGAGGCTGCAGTGAGCTATGATTGTGTCACTGCACTCCAGCCTGGGTAAGAGAGTGAGACCCTGTCTCAAAGAGAAATAATAATTAAACATCCTCAAATGATACCCCAGAGGCATTAGAAAGTTCTGATTGAATGATGAAAATTGTTCTTGTTGATGAGTGATGCCTACAAGTTTGTTAAATGAACAAATGTATTTTCTGCTGGCTAACTCCTGTGTATCCTTCAACACCCTCTTTAGATGATCCTCAGCAGCATTAGGGTATCTTGGCCACATGGAGGAACACTTGGCCCTCCTCCTCGGGCTGAAGGTCTCTCTCCCTGAGAAGAAGGCGGAAGCTGAGGAGGTGGGGAAGTGCTGTGGTTCCTCCCATCATGTTTTCCGGGGCCCCCATGACTCGATCCTTCCTGTTTCACCCTCCCCCGAGTGTGTGGGGCATCTGAAAGTGGGGCAGCCCTGGGAGCTTATCTCAGATGAACTTCTGGGACAGCTGGGTGGGGCCATAAGGGGCCCACAGGGCCTCCTGGCAAGCCTAGAGAGGAAGGGAAGGAGGTGGGCATGCCAAGATGTGGCAAGGGGAAGGTGGGATATGGTGAACTTCAGAGGGAGTGTCAGGTTGTGACTTCAATAAGGGGAGAAATACCACTTCACCTTTGTGTGGGGTACCCCTCCAGCTCACACACCTGCCATGGCTCCCTACTGCCCTCGGAGAAAGCCAGGCCCTTTAGCCTGGCGCTCGAGGCCCCAGCCCGTCACCCCACAGAACCTCAGATCCACTGTGTCCATCTTGGTGGTCCCCAAAGCACCTCCTCTGGACTTTTGGCTCTGCTGTGGCCCCTGCTAGAGATGCCCTGTAATTCTATAAATACGAGCTCAAGTGTCCCTCCTCCAGGCAGCCCTCCCTGCTCTACTTTAGGGCACTCGGCCTTCATCTGTCCCTGATCCCAAGGGGCTGGGGCGTCTGTGTCCAGCTTTTCACCTCCCCGGCTCTGTATCTCCCTCCCTCGATGTTTTTCCAGCAGCTGCCAGGCAGAGGCCACTGGGGAACAACAATGACTAATCACACTGGCCAGCGGGTGGACAGCGCTCACTGCGAGCCGAGCTCTCCTGCATACTCACAACAGCCCATTTTGCAGGTGGGAAAGATGAGGCCCGGGAGGGCCAAGCTCTGTGGGGGTGGGGGAAGCCCTGAGGCACGGTCTCCACTCTGGAAGGGGCAAAAGTGTACTCCACGAGGGGTGGTTTGAGTCCATCTCTTCATCTCCAGCTGGGGCCTCAGGTGGTCTGAGTGTCCCTGGACTCAGTTTCCCAATCTGTGAAATGGGGCAAGTGAGGGACTCTCTGGGAATTGGTGGAGTCAGGAGGGTCTCAGGATGGTCAGGAGGGGGCCATGACTTTCCTCTGATCTCTTCCTGTTTCCTCCACCTTTCTTACTATTTTTTGAGACAAAAAATAACAAAAATTATTTTTATTTTTTGAGCCCAGCCTGGGCTCTGGGGCCCAGGCTGGAGCGCAGTGGCGCAATTAGAGCTCACTGTACTCTCGACTTCCCTGGCTTAAGCCTCAGTCTTCCAAGTAGCTGGGACTCCAGGTGCCTGCCACCACGCCCAGCAAATTATTTTTTATAGAGATGAGGTCTCGCTATGTTGCCCAGGCTGCTCTTGAACATCTAGCCTACAGCGATCCTCCTGCCTTGGCCTCCCAAAGTGCTGGATTACAGGTATAATCCACCCTGCCTGGGCTCCTCCATCTTTATGTATCTCTCCATCTCTGTCCTTTCTCTGTCTCTGCCCCTCCCCCAGGCCTCACATATCCATCCCCCAGCAGACCCTGGCCTGGGCCCTGGGGCCAGAGAAGGCTGTTCTGTATGGGGTCACAGGGTCCCCGTCCCCAGTGTGCCAGGCCCAGGACACTGAGTCTTTGTCCCCAACTCGCTGACCTCATAGCCTGCTGGGCGCCTGACCCTGGCCAGCTCAGCTGCCCCTAGGGGCCAGGCTTCTTGAAGGAGGGACCTCCTCCCAGGAGGGTGAATTGTGTGGTGCGACCCTGGCCGCTTGGGCCTCAGTTTCCACAGATGCTCACCCCCTAGAAGAGACCCTCCCCCTCTCCCTCCTCAGTGCCCCTGGACTCTAATAATATTTCCTTTTTCTGTAGATGCGTCTCGCATAACCTAAAACTGATCTTTTTTTGTTTTTGAGAAAGAGTGTCACTCTCTCACCCAGGCTGGGGTGCAGTGGCGTGATCTTGGCTCACTGCAACCTCTGCCCCCCGGGTTCAAGTGATTCTCCTGCCTCAGCCTCCCGAGTAGCTAGGATTACAGGTGCCTGCCATCACGCCCGGCTAATTTTTGTATTTTTAGTAGAGACTGAGTTTCACTATGTTGTCCAGGCTGGTCTCGAACTCCTGACCTCAAATGATCCACCTGGCTTGGCCTCCCAAAGTGCCGGGATTGCAGAAGTGAGCCACCGTGCCCAGGCCGGAAATTCATCATTTTAAAGCAAACGATTCAGTGACATTTAGCACATTCACAGTGTTGTGCAACCACCACCTCTATCTGGTTCCAGAACATTTGCATCACCCCAAAAGGAAACCCCGCATACATCACCAGTCACTTCTCACTCCCGCCTCCCCCCAGCCCCTGACAACCGCTCAGCTACTGTCTGCCTCTGTACATTTGCCTATTTTGGATGTTTTATATAAGTGGAATCATACAATGTGTGCCTTTCCTGTCCATCTTCGTCCACCCAGCATGATCGGGTTTTTTTGTGTGTGGCTTTTTTTTTTTTGATATGGAGTCTCACTCTGTCACCCAGGCTGGAGTGCAGTGGTGTGATCTTGGCTCACTGCAACCTCTGCCTCCCAGGTTCAAGTTTTTCTCTCTGCCTCAGCCTCCCAAGTCGTTAGGATTACAGGCACATGCCACCACACTCGGCTAATTTTTGTATTTTTAGTAGAGACAGGATTTCACCTTGTTGGCCAGGCTGGTCTCGAACTCCTGACCTCAGGTGATCCGCCCACCCCGGCCTCTCAAAGTGTTGGGATTATAGACGCGAACCACCTCGCCCGGCCCAGCATAATGTTTTTGAGGGTTCATCCACACGGTAGCTTGGATCAGAGCTTCTCCACTGACATTTAGAGGCTTTGCTGACAGTGGGGAGGGAGGGGCAGGAAATGAAATACTCAGAGGCTAAGAAATGGAACATGGGCGGTGGCTCACGCCTGTAATCCCAGCACTTTGGGAGGCCGAGGCGGACGGATCACGAGGTCAGGAGATCGAGACCATCCTGGCTAACAAGGTGAAACCCGGTCTCTACTAAAAATACCAAAAAAAAAAAAAAACACCAAAACTAGCCGGGCGAGGTGGCGGGCGCCTGTAGTCCCAGCTACTTGGGAGGCTGAGGCAGGAGAATGGAATGAACCTGGAGGCGGAGCTTGCAGTGAGCTGAGATCACGCCACTGCACTCCAGCCTGGTGGACGGAGCCAGACTCCGTCTCAAAGTAAAAAAAAAAAAAAAAGAAATGGAACATGGGGGAAAAACTAAGTTGCATCTCTTAAATTTTTTTTTTTTTTTTTTTTAAAGGCAGGATCTTTCTCTGTTACCCAGGCTGTAGCGCAATGGCATGTTCATGATTCACTGAAGCCTCAACCTCCTGGGTTCAAGCCATTCTCCCACCTCAGCCTCCCAAGCAGCTGAGAATACAGATGCATGCCACCACGCCTGGCTAGGTTTTTATTATATCTATATACATATATATATATTTTTTTCTTTTCTTTTTTTTTTTTTTTTTTTTTTTTGAGACATAGTCTTACTCTGTTGCCCAGGCTGGAGTGCAGTGGTGCGATCTCAGCTCACTGCAACCTCCACCTCCTATGTTCAAGCGATTCTCCTGCCTCAGCCTCCCGAGTAGCTGGGATTACAGGTGCCCGCCACCACACCTGGCTAATTATTGTATTTTTAGTAGAGACAGGGTTTCACCATGTTGGTCAGGATGCTCTAGATCCCCTGACCTCGTGATCCACCCACCTCGGCTTCCTCTGCCTCCTGGAATTACAGGCGTGAGCCACTGCGTCTGGCCTTTTTATTTTTTATAGAGATGGGGTCTTGCCATGTTGTTCTGGCTAGTCCCAAACTCCTGGGTTCAAGTGATACTCCCACCTCGACCTCTCCAAGTGCTGGGATTAGAAGGGTGAGTCCAGGTGCACAAAACTGGAGCTTGGCATATGGGGAGGTGGGCATTTTGGGGGGCCAGCAGCCAGCATGCTGCAAGCTCTTTGTAACAATTTGTTGGAAGGATGAACTCAGGCCATCCAAGAACACTGCCCTCCTTCAGCTCTTGAGTCTCAGACTCAGAAGTTGGTGAGCCACTCGGTGCGGTGGCTCACGCCTGTGATCCCAGCGCTTTGGGAGGCCAAGACGGATGGAACATTTGAACCCAGGAGTTTGAGACCAGCCTGGGCAACATGGCAAAACCCCCTCTCTAAAAAAAAAAAAAAAAAATTGCAAAAATTAGCTGGGCATGGTGGTGCACGCCTGTAGTCCCAATTCCTGGGGAGGCTGAGGTAGGAGGATGGCCTGAGCCTGGGGAGGTTGATGTTGCAGTGAGCCGTGATTGGGCCACTGCATTCCAGCCTGGGTCACAGATCAAGACCCTGTCTCAAAAGAAGGAAAAAAAGAATTTGGCAGCTGGGCACGGTAGCTCACACCTGTCATCCCAGCACATTGGGAGGCTGAGGCAGGAGGATCACTTGGGGTCAGGAGTTAGAGACCAGCCTGGCCAGCATGGTGAAACCCCATCTCTACCAAAAATACAAAAATTAACCGGGTGTTGTACCAGTTGCCTGTAATTCCAGCTACTCGGGAGGCTGAGGCAGGAGAATCGCTTGAACCCGGGAAGTGGAAGTTGCAGTGAGTGGAGATCATGCCACCACACTCCAGCCTGGGTGACAGAGCAGGGCTGCATCTCAAAAAAAAAAAAAAAAAAAAAAAAAAAAATCGGCTAGAGAGGGCCAGGGACCTGGTCAAGTGCATGAAACTACAGGTGGCCCATGGGGCTGGCATCTGGGTGTTCAGTTCAGGTCTGGGGCCAGCAGGGCAGAACCCCTAGAACCCTGACTTGCTCCAAAGGTTAGTCTGTGGCCACCACCATCACCACCACCACGGAGCTGACTTCCTGGGTTTCTCTTTCGCTTTGACTTGCCCTAGGGATGGGCTGTGACACTCACCTTTTTTTTTTTTTTTTTTTTTTTTTTTTGGTCTTTTTCCCTTGTTCAGCTTCAATGTGTTCCGGAGTGGGGACGGGGTGGCTGAACCTCGCAGGTGGCAGAGAGGCTCCCCTGGGGCTGTGGGGCTCTGCGTGGATCCAATGGGGCCGCTGGTGACCTGGGTGGTCCCCCTCCTCCTCCTCTTCCTGCGGTCCAGGCAGGGTGGTGAGTCCCCCGACCCTTGTATGGCGGCTCGTCTTGCTTGGGGGAGGCACGTGTATGTGTGGAGAGCTGTGGGCCTGCTGTGCGGGTTGGTTTCATCTCTCTGTGCCTCAGTCTTTCCTGCTGTCAAATGGGAGATGGGCAGTCATGGCTTCTGGGATCGAACTTAGACATCTTTCCTCTGGTCTTGATTTTCTCTTCTGTGAAATGCACTAAATCTTTTCCACCACCTCCCCGAGTTCAGTGAGAAAAAAAGACTAAGGAAGGAATGAAAAGCAAGTATGTATCTAATAGGGATACATAGTATAGTATCTTATGTATGTAGTTTACAATAGATAGACATACATAATATAATGTATACAGTTGTCTCTGTATTTATGGGGCAATGGTTCCAGGACCCTCTGCAGATACCAAAATCCAAGGATGCTTAAGTTCCTGATATAAAATGGTGAAGTATTTGCATTTAACCTATGCACATCCTTCCATATACCCTTTTTATTTATTTATTGAGATAGGGTCTCACTCTGTTGCCCAGGCTAGAGTGCAGTGACCTGATCATAGCTCACTACATCCTTGACCACCTGGGCTCAAGTGATCCTCCTGCCTTAGCTCTTTGAGCAGCTGGAACTGCAGGCGCACACTACCGTGCAGGTTAATTTTTTTGGCGCGTACTTTTTACAGAGACAGGGTCCCAGTGGCTGAAGGAGGTCGCTGCCTCCTGGGGAAATGTTATTAATTATTGCCCCAACTGCTAGTGGGCCAAGTGTGCTTGCCTGGGCCAGCCCTGGCAGGCCTCTCCTTGCCATGCACCCTCTACTGTCTCTCCCCATGCTGGCTTCAGACACTGGTGCCACCCCGGGCACACCCCCACTTCTCTCTGCCCTCCAGACTGTTGGTCTTACTGTTCTTTCCTGCTGGGGGACCTCCTGAGAGTGTCTCCCAAATATGCATCTCAACCTCTGAGGACTAAAGGGCGGTGGATGAATGGATAGACAGGTGGATGGGTGGGTAAATGATGGATGGATGAATTAATAAATACATGGATGGATGGATGAATGGATGGATGGATGGATGTGTGGCTGGATGGATATATCAGTAGCTAGATAAATGGATGGATGGGTGGGTGTATGGATGGATAAATGGGTGGATGGTGGGGTGGATGGATGGATTAATACATGGATGGATGGATGGGTGGTGGGGTGGATGGATGGATGAATGGGTAGATAGGTAGATGGATGAATGAAAACATGGATTGATCAATAGATGGATAGGTAGATGGGTGGATGGATGCATGAATACATGGAGGGATGAATACATGGATAGATGGGTGGATGGTGGGTGGATGGATGGATAGATGGGTAGATGGGTGGATGGATGAATGAATACATGGATGATTGGATAGATGGATGGGTAGATGGGTGAACAGATGAATGAGTACATGGATGGATGGATGGTAGGTGGGTGGGTGGGTGGATGGATAGATGGATGGATGGATGGATGAATGCATGAATTCATGGGTGGATTTGGATGGGTAGATGGTGGATAGACGAATAAATACATGGATGGATGGGTAGATGGGTGGATGAATACATGGGCAGATGAATGGATGAGTGGTGGTAAGTGGGTGCATAGATGGGAAGGTGGGTGGGTGGGAGGGCTGATGATCACTTGGGTGTAGACCCCAAGGCCGAGCCCTTCTCCCCACACAGTGCAAGGCCAGGGATGTCATTATGTCTTCATTGCCTTTGCAGCTGCCTGCAGAACCAGTGAGTGCTGTTTTCAGGACCCACCATATCCGGATGCAGACTCAGGTTCGAAGCAGTTCCTCATTGTTGGCTGAGGATTACGTAGGGCTCTACCTGACCCCATCCACAGCAGCCCCTCCCATGGCCTCTGCCACCCGGCCGAAGACCCAGCCCTGCCTGTGGTCTTGGGAGCCCCCACCCCACCACCTGCTGGCCCATTCTCAACAGGTTCAAGGTGCCCTGGAGCAGCCAGCCGCCTCTCTGACCTCATCACTTCCCTAGCATGGTCTCAGGGCTGGTGTCTATGTCCGTTCAGATTGGTTGGTACATGGGAGAAAGTACCTTTTAAGCATTTTGAAGCCCCCCCCCCGCCAATAAATTATTGGAACATTTATTTTATTTATTTATTTATTTGTTTGTTTGTTTGTTTTTTCTTTTTGAGACGGAGTCTCGCTCTGTCACCCAGGCTGGAGTGCAATGGCATGATCCAGATCCACAGCAAGCTCTGCCTCCGGGGTTCACACCATTCTCCTGCCTCAGCCTCCTGAGTAGCTGGGACTGCAGACACCCGCCACCACACCCGGCTAATTTTTTTGTATTGTTTTTAGTAGAGACGGGGTTTCACCATGTTAGCCAGGATGGTCTGGATCTCCTGACCTCATGATCCACCCGCCTCGGCCTCCCAAAGTACTGGGTGCTCACAGGCATGAGCCACCTCGCCTGGCCTATTTATTTATTTTTGAGACAGAGTCTTGTTTTGCTGCCCAGGTTGGAGTGCAGTGGCCTGATTTCAGCTTACTGCAACCTCCACCTCCCAGGTTCAAGCCATTCTCCAGCCTCAGCCTCCCAAGTGGCTGGGAATACAGGTGCCCGCCACCACAACCGGCTAATTTTTGTATTTTTAGTAGAGACGAGGTTTCACCATGTTGCCCAGGCTGGTCTCGAACTCCTGACCTCAGGTGATCCACCCGCCCCAGCCTCCTAAAGTACTGGGATTCCATACATGAGCCATCGCGCCCGGCCATATTGTTGGAACATTTATGCTCATAGTGCACCCTGCAAAGGGTCTGACACTGAGCAGACACACCGTCCATTCTCTTGTTTGATAATGATTTACTGAGCACCTTCTATGTGCGCACGTGGATCTAGACATAGGGGGCTGTGAGCTCAACTGACTTCCCAAGACCACAGCCTAGTGGAGGAGATAGACAACAGGCAAACAAATGTCTATACTGCATGTGATGATGTGTTTTGAAGAACCAGAGGAGGGAAGCTGGGGCCCAGGGCACCCCCCCCCACAAAAAAAAAAAACAACACCAGAAGGAGGGTGAGGAATAGAGAGGGAGGTGGCAGGACATCTGGCCTCTTTGAGGACGAGTTCGAAGGCTGAGGATTCCGAATAGGTTGAGGCGAGAGATGGAGGGAGATGAGGTAGGAAGGACGCAGGGAGGGTTTAGGCTGAGGTGACACTGAAAGATGTAAGCATCACAAAGATTTGTCCTGGGCACAAAGACCCCTCCAGACTCTGGTCTGTTCCCAAGCCTACAGGATCTCTTCCAGGCACAGCCTCAGGCCCTAGAGACCTGAGCTGCTATCGGATATCCAGCGCTGGTTACGAGTGCTCCTGGCAGTATGAGGGTCCCACAGCTGGGGTCAGCCACTTCCTGCGGTGCTGGTGAGGACCCCTCTACCATTCCTAAACCCTCACCCACCATCCCACTCTTGCTCCAACCCCTTCTGGTGCCCCTACTCTCGGATGCGTGATCTTGGCTGGGTCAACACTCCTCCCTGGGCTTCTGTTTCTCATCTAAGAAGAAAGGGTTGGAGGATTGTGGTGGGGGATGGTCAGCGAGGGTAGGCATCCCAGGGTGGGTGGCCATGAGGGTCTCTCTAGTCCTCCTTTTTTCTTCACCCTTTCACTTATCCATCCATCCATCCATCCATCCATCCATCCATCCATCCATCCATCCATCCTTCCATCCATCCTCCCATCCATCCATCCATCCATCCATCCATCCATCCATCCATCCATCCATCCTTCCATCCATCCATGCATCTACTTACTTGTTTCTTTTTTCTTTTTTTGAGATGGAGTGTTGCTCTGTTGCCCAGGCGGGAGTGCAGTGGCATGATCTCAGCTCATGGCAACCTCTGCCTCCCGAGTTACAGTGATTCTCCTGCCTCAGCCTCCTGGGTAGCTGGGACTATAGGCACACGCCACCGCGCCTGCTAATTTTTGTATTTTTGTATATTTTAGTAGAGACAGGGTCTCACCATGTTGGCCAGGCTGGTCTTAAACTCCTGCACTCCAGCCTGGGCGACAGAACGAGACTCCATCTCCAAACAAACAAACAAACAAACACCCATAAAATGATGCTGGGATTTGGTGCACAAAGTCGGCTGTGGGGTCCACCAGGACCCCAGACTTGGCACTGACACGCTCCTTCCTGCTGCAGCCTTAGCTCCGGGCGCTGTTGCTACTTCGCCGCAGGCTCAGCCACCAGGCTGCAGTTCTCCGACCAGGCCGGGGTGTCTGTGCTGCACACCGTCACACTCTGGGTGGAATCCTGGGCCAGGAACCAGACAGAGAAGTCTCCTGAGGTGACCCTGCAGCTCTACACGTCAGGTTAGCACCTTGTTCTCCCCGCTGTCCCTTTTATACCCAGAGGCCATCAGGCTGCAAGGCTGGATGGAGCTGGAGGGGGATTCCTGGCCCCTGGCAAGAGACTTGATACTACTAGCCATTGTCACTTCATGTAGTGTCACACAAACACTATTGTGGCAAAGCAGTCTTTCATGGTCCTCTTACCAATCCCCTATTCCTGGGCACTTAGGCTGCTTCTGGTTTCTCTCTGCTGTCCATAATGCTACCAGGAGCTGCTTGGGTTCTTAATATCTGTTCTCATGACTCAACACCATGTATTTGTCTGGGTGCGGCGGCTCTCGCCTGTAATCCCAGCACTTTGGGAGGCTGAGGTGGGCGGATCACGAGGTCGAGAGATCCATACCATCCTGGCCAACATGGTTAAACTCCATCTCTACTAACAATATAAAAATTAGCCAGGCGCAGGCCACGCGCGCCCGTAGTCCCAGCTACTGGGGAGGCTGAGGCAGGAGAATCATTTGAACTCAGGAGGCAAAGGTTGCAGTGAGCCGATATTGAGCCACTGGACGCCAACCTGGCGACAGAGCGGGACACCATCTAAAAAACAATAGCAACACACACAAAAAAGGCAAAACATTTGCCTGGTGTGGTGGCGCGTGCCTGCAATCCCAGCTACCCAGGACGCTGAGGCAGGAGAATGGCTTGAATCTGGGAGGCAGAGGTTGCAGTGAGCCGAGATCACACCACTGCACTCCAGCCTGGATGACAGAGCAAGACGCTGTCTCAAAAAAAAAAAAAAAAAAAGAAAAGAAAAGAAAAGAAAAGAATGAAGGAAATCATGTCATTTGCCACAACACGGACAAAGCTGGAGGACATTATGCTGTGTGAAGTTAGCCAGGCACAGAAACAAAAATATTGCATGATCTCACTGACATGTATAATCTTTAAAAAAAAAAAGGTCGAATATCTAGACACTGAAAGTAGAACCGTGGTTACCGGGGATGGGGAGAAGGAGGAAATGGGGGAGATGTAGGTCAAAGGAATAAAATTGGCTGTTACGCAGCATAAATAAGTCTAGAGTTCCAATGTACAGTAGAGAACTATAATTAAAAATAGCATATTGTATATTGAAAATTTGCTAAAATAACAGATTTTAGGGCTGGGTGTGGTGGTTCACGCCTGTAATCCTAGAACTTCGGGAGGCCAAGGTGGGAGGATCACCTGAAGTCAGGAGTTCAAGACCAGCCTGACCAACATGGTGAAACCCCGTCTCTACTAAAAATACAAAAATTAGCTGGGTGTGGTGGCGGGCACCTGTAATTCCAGCTACTTGGGAGGCTGAGGCAGGAGAATCGCTTGAACCTGGGGGATGGAGGTTACAGTGAACCAAGATCATGCCACTGCACTCCAGCCTAGGTGACAAAGCGAGACTCTGTCTCAAAAAAAAAAAAAAAAAAAAAAAAAATTAGGTGTTCTCATCACACATCAAAAAAGTAATTATAGAAGGTGATGGATATGTGTGTGTGTGTATATATATATATATTTAAGAGATGGGGTCTTGCTATGCTGGCCAGGGTGGTCTTAAACTCCTGGGCTCAAATGATCCTCCCGCCTTGGCCTCCCGAAGTGTTTGGAGTATAGGCGTGGGCCCCTGTGCCTGGCCATGGACGTGTTACATTGCTTACTGTAGTAATCATTTCACTATGGATATGTACATCAAACCATCATACCCCTTAAATTTATACAATGATATAATAAAGAATCAGGCAGGGTATGGCCACAGTGCAGCAAGACTAATTTATGTTAATTTATGTCTCTCCTTAGGTCAGGTTCCTTGAAACGGATCTAAAAACTAAGTACAATTTCCCTGAGAGTTCTTAAAAAAAAAAAAAAAAGAATTGGCTGGGCACAGTGGCTCATGCCTGTAATCCCAGCACTTTGGGAGGCCGAGGCGGGCGGATCACCCTCAAAAGCAGGCACTTTTGTGAATTGCTTGTCAGAATCAATTATCCTCTGCCAAGCAATTCACAAAAGTACCTGTCTCTTCACAGCCTTGCCAGCAATGGGTGTTAATATTTTAAAGTTATCTTCACTTAGCAGGATCCTGTGTATCAATCTTTATGAAAAATTATTTATTTATTTTTAAATTTTAATTTAATTTAATTTAACTTATTTATTTATTTATTTTTTATTTTATTTTTATTTTTATTTTTTTTTTGAGGCGGAGTTTCACTCTGTCGCCCAGGCTGGAGTGCAGTGGCCGGATCTCAGCTCACTGCAAGCTCCGCCTCCCGGGTTCACGCCATTCTCCTGCCTCAGCCTCCCGAGTAGCTGGGACTACAGGCGCCCGCCACCTCGCCCGGCTAGATTTTTGTATTTTTTAGTAGAGACGGGGTTTCACCGGGTTAGCCAGGATGGTCTTGATCTCCTGACCTCGTGATCCGCCCGTCTCGGCCTCCCAAAGTGCTGGGATTACAGGCTTGAGCCACCGCGCCCGGCCTTATTTATTTTTTTGAGACAGAGTCTCGCTCTGTCACCCAGGCTGGAGGGCAGTGGTGCGATCTCGTCTAACTACAACCTCCGCCTCCCGGGTTCAAGCGATTCTCCTGCCTCAGTCTCTCAAGTAGCTGGGATTATGGGCGCCCACCACCATGCCTGGCTAATTTTTGTATTTTTAGTAGAGACGGTGTTTCACCATGTTGGCCAGGTTGGTCTTAAACTCCTGACCTCAGATGATCCACCCTCCTTGGCCTCCCAAAGTGCTGGGATTACAGCCATGAGCTACTGTGCCTGGCCATATTTGTTGATTTTTTAGAGACAAGGTCTCCCTCTGTCTCCTAGACTGGAGTGCAGTGGTGCGATCAGGGCTCACTTCAGCCTCAACCTCCTAGGCTCAAGTGATCCTCCCATCTCACTCTCCTAAGTAGCTGGAACCGCAGCCATGAACTACCATGCCCGGCTAATTTTTATGTAGACATGGGGGTCTCACTATGTTGCCCAGGTTGGTCTCGAACTCCTGGACTCAAGTGATCTTCCTGCCTTGGCCTCCCAAAATGCTGGAATTACAGGGTGAGCCACCATATGTGGCTTGTGTATAAATCTTGACTCTTTGAATCATAGTATACCAGGCTTAGCTGGGACCTGCAAGGTGTCCGCTAATTCATATTTAGGGATTCAGTTGCTTACCCTGGACCGGGTAGATTTTCAGGGCCCATTAACTGACATATGTGTGGGCTGCCCCTCGCCAATCCTTGCCTCTGCTTCCAGTTAAATATAAGCCTCCTCTGGGAGACATCAAGGTGTCCAAGTTGGCTGGGCAGCTGCGTATGGAGTGGGAGACCCCGGATGACCAGGTTGGTGCTGAGGTGCAGTTCCGGCACCGGACGCCCAGCAGCTCATGGAAGTTGGTGAGTTTATTTCCCAAGTCCAGGGTGGACACGGGCCTCTCCAGGGCACCTTCACCCCCAAATCAGTCTCACCATCACTGTGTCTGTCCCCACTCCCAACTAACCCCCACTCTAGCCCCTCAGGTGGTTTCTTCTTTTTCTTTTTTCTTTTTTTTTGAGACGGAGCCTTGCTCTGTCGCTAAGGCTGGAGTGCAGTGGCACGATCTCAGCTTACTGCAACCTCCACCTCCCAGGTTCAAGCGATTGTCCTGCGTCAGCCTCCCGAGTAGCTGGGATTACAGGCATGCACCTGCCACCACGCACAGCTAATTTTTGTATTTTTAGTAGAGACGGGATTTCGCCATGTGGGCCACGCTGGTTTCAAACTCCTGACCTCAGGTCATCTGCCCACCTTGGCCTTCCAAAGTGCTGGGATTACAGGCACGAGTCACTGCGCCTGGCTCCCACTAAAATGTTTTAAAATAATTTTTTTCTTTTGGAATAATCTTCAATTTTCAGAAATGTTACTATATAAACTAGTGCAGAGAATGCCCATATACCCCTTACCCAAACTCCTCTAAATGTTAATGTCTTATGTAAACTCCAGGCATTATTTGAATGTCACCAATTTTTCCAGGAATGTCTTTTTTCTGTTCCCAGATTCAATCCAGGATCCCACATTGTGTTTAGAAAAAATAATTATTAATTTTTAAAATTTAGTTATAATAATTTTTTACTGCTTTATATGTTTCTAAAGAAGATTTGAACCTAGAGAAGGTTCTCTAGTAATTAACTATAGAAATAATCCCTGAAGGTATAGTCTTTAATTTAAAAAAATTTAGCCAGGTGCGGTGGCTCACACCTGTAATCCCAGCACTTTGGGAGGCTGAGCTGGGGTGGGACTGCTTGAGGCCAGGAGTTTGAGACCAGCCTGGGCAACATGGCGAAACCCTGTCTCTACCAAAAATGCAAAAATTAGCCAGGTGTGATGGTGCGTGCCTGTAGTCCCAACTACTCAGGAGGCTGAGGCAGGAGGATCACGGAACCCTGGGAGGTTGAGGCTTCAGTGAGCCATAATTACGCCACTGCACTCCAGTCTAGATGACAGAGTGAGACCCTGTCTCAGATAAATAAGTAAATAAATAAATAATTGTAAAACAGCAAATATTTTTCAGCATTAAAACGCAAAACAATATATGAATACATTCTTATTCTAGGGCGACTGTGGACCTCAGGATGATGATACTGGTGAGAATAATAATAGTAATGACAACAACAGCTGCAACAAGTTGGCATTAATTGAGCGCCTACTGTATGCCAGGTCCAATGCTGAATTTTTCGTATGCCTCTTACCCTGCCTCATAGTTCAGTATTGGATTATTTCCATATTCCAAGTGGAGAAACAAATCAAGACTTGGAGGGGGTGAGAAGCCTTTGGCCAAGGTCATGACCCAAGGGATGGCCATGGCCAGGACTTGAACTGAGGGCAGGGATGGATGTGGGTGATCCTGGAGGCCCTAAGAGGACAGGGCCTGGCCTGCTTCTGCTGAGCCCCCAGGACCCAGCACATGGCTCTGTACACAGTTGGAGCTTGATAAATGCATGATGGCTAAGTGACTGGTGCCAAGTCCTGGACAATTCTTACAGCCTGATGTTTGACCTGCTTCTCCCCAGAGTCCTGCCTCTGTCCCCTGGAGATGAATGTGGCCCAGGAATTCCAGCTCCGACGACGGCGGCTGGGGAGCCAGGGGAGTTCCTGGAGCAAGTGGAGCAGCCCTGTGTGTGTTCCCCCTGGTAAGATCACTCCGGGCACAGGAACAGGGGCAAGCGTTAGAAATAAGGCAGCAGCTGGAGGTGGTGGCGCACCCCTGTAGTTCGAGCTGCTCAGAAGGCTGAGGCAGGATCACTTGAGGCCAGTGATTTGAGACCAGCCTGGGCAACATAGTGAGACCCCATCTCTAAAAAATAAAATAAAATGGGGCCACGCGTGGTGGCTGATGCCTGTAATCCCAGCTACTTGGGAGGCTGAGGCAGGAGAATCGCTTGAACCCGGGAGGTGGAGGTTGCATTGATCGGAGATCACGCCACTGCACTCCAGCCTGGGCAACAGGGCCGGACTCTGTCTCAAAAAGTAAAATAATAATAATAATAATAATAATAATAAAATAAGATGGAAAAAGAAATAAGGCAGCAGGTATTGGAAACGAGGTGGTAAGTGTTAGAAATAAGGCAGAGGGAGAAATGGGTGTTCAAACCCTGACAATGCGGCATCTGGTCTTGCTACACTCACTTTAGGGTTTTTTGTTTTGTTCTGAGACAGTGTCTTGCTCTGTCACCCAGGCTGGAGTGCAGTGGTGCGATTTTGGTTCACTGCAACCTCCGCCTCCCGGGTTCAAGTGATTCTCCTGCCTTAGCCTCCCGGATAGGACTACAGGTGACCGCACCCTCACCTAGCTAATTTTTTTTATTTTTAGCAGAGATGGGGTTTAACCATGCTGGCCCAGCTGGTCTCGAACTCCTGGCCTCAAGTGATCGTCCCGCCTTGGTCTCACAAAGTACTGGAATTCCAGGCACACGCCACTGCACTCCGCCCGCTACAGAGCTTTATCAAGTGAGAATCATCAGGCTGAACCTCACAGTGTCTCAAGGACAATGTCACCTGCAGGTGGCAGGGTGTACTAAATGGCTGCTGCCCTGACCCTGGGCAACAGGGAAATGAGTGAGAGGGTTTCAAACCATGCAGAAAGGCCTGGTGCTGTGGTTTATGCCTGTAATCCTAGCACTGTGGGAGGTTGAGGCCTGAGGATTGTTCGAGGCCAGGAGTTTGAGACAAGCCTGGGCATCAAAACGAGACCCTGTCTCTAGTCTATAAAACAACAGCAACAACAACAAAACCATGCCGAGAAGTACATTTGCATTCAAAGAGAAACTCAGAGGCCAGGCGAGGTGGCTCATGCCTATAATTCCAGCAGCTTGGGAGGCCGAGGCAAGCAGATCACAAGGTCAGGAGTTTGAGAACAGCCTGACCAACATGGTGAAACCCCGTCTCTACTAAAAATAAAAAATTAGCCAGGCGTGGTGGTGCATGCCTGTAGTCCCAGTTCCTCGGAAGGCTGAGGCAGGAGAATCGCTTGAAACCGGGAGGCAGAGGTTGCAGTGAGCCAAGATCGCACCACTGCACTCCAGCCCGGGCAGTAGAAAACAAACGAAAAAACAAACAAACAAACAAAAAACCTTAGACAACATGAAATTACAGGTGGCAGTTATCCCTGGGGATGCGAACGGTGTTAATTTTTCTTCCTCCAGTTTTTTCTCTTTTCTACAATTTGGGGCAGCAAGGGATTTTCACTTTGTGAATGTGGAGAATCCATCATTTACAAAGAAAACATCCATCAGTCTTTCTCTCCTTCCAATTCGTCTGGTTGGTTTGGTTCTGATTGCAGAAAACCCCCCACAGCCTCAGGTGAGATTCTCAGTGGAGCAGCTGGGCCGGGACGGGAGGAGGCGGCTGACCCTGAAAGAGCAGGTAACGGGGCTGTCACAGGGCTGTGGGGTGGCCTGGGATGGGGAGCAGGAGGCAAAAGGCTGGAGGCCGACGAGCAAGTGGGAGATGGAGGGGGAAGAGAAGTAGAGGTGGCAGTAAGTAGGCAGATTGTGGGTTTAACTCTGAAGGTCATAGGGAGCCATGGAGTGTGTGTGAGCAGGGGAGGGACATGACTGGACTCAGATGTTCACAGGCTTTCCCTGGCTCCCGTGTGAGAAACAGAGTGTGTGGGAATTGCACAGAAGCCAGAAGGCCAGGAAGGAGACAATGATGACTGCATTTGCCTGGGTAGCAGGTTATTGCTTTTAGTCTCAAAACAGGCCGGGGGCGGTGGCTCACGCCTGTAATCCCAGCACTTTGGGAGGCCGAGGCGGGCGGATCACGAGGTCAGGAGATCGAGACCATCCTGGCAAACACGGTGAAACTCCATCTCTACTAAAAATACAAAAAAAAAAAAAAAAAAAAAAATTAGCCGGGCGTGGTTGCGGGCGCCTGTAGTCCCAGCTTCTCGGGAGGCTGAGGCAGGAGAATGGCGTGAACCCCAGAGGCGGCGAAGCTTGCAGTGAGCTGAGATTGTGCCACTGCACTCCAGCCTGGGCGACAGAGTGAGACTCTGTCTCAAAAAAAAAAAAAAAAAAAAAGTCCCAAAACAACCCATTAAGTGCAGTCTGATTAGCCCCATTTTACAGAGAGGGAAACTGAGGCACAGAGGGATTATTTCTGTTGAGACAAAACTGGCAAATATTCCATTCATTGACTTTACCATAGTCATCTTAGCCAGGTCCCTAATGGGCTGTTACTATAAGGCTGTAGCAAAAATCCTTTACTTCCTATGTTCCTCTAACTCAAATTCCTTTCCTAAGGAACAATGTTCTGCTTGAGGTAACTGGGTTAAAAGATGGAAACATTTTTTTTTCCTGAATGTCAGTGGGTTTTGTCAGTTTCCCACTTCCCCCAAGCTAGATGTGTGCGGGCGGTGAATGGCTATGTCACAGCAGCTTTGCCAGCATTGAGGTTTATTATTTTTTTAATTTTTCATGCATGTTATCAACTGTGGCCTTTGGCCAAGTCTGTCCTCATAGGCTGTGTCCTGCTGTCTCCCTATGGGATGATGAATGTGATCAGGTCCCCACAAGCTGTCTTTCATACTCCTGACAGCCAACCCAGCTGGAGCTTCCAGAAGGCTGTCAAGGGCCGGCACCTGGAGCGGAGGTCACCTACCAACTACAGCTCCACATGCTGTCCTGTCCGTGTAAGGCCAAGGCCACCAGGATCCTGCCCCTGGAGAAAATGCCCTATCTCTCGGGTGCTGCCTACAACGTGGCCATCATCTCCTCGAACCGATTTGGTCCTGGCCCAAACCAGACGTGGCACATTCCTGCTGACACCCACACAGGTGCCTCCTCTGGGTGGGGAGGGTGGTATGAGGGCCCCTCAGAGCTGAGCACCTACTCTGAGCCTCAGCTAGACCAAGGTGAGAGGAGTGAAGCAGAAAATTTTAAAGCAGTGCCTAATTTAGGGGTATATCAAAAAAATCAGTAATCAGCCGAGTGTAGTGGCTCATGCCTGTAATCCCCACGCTTTCGGAGGCCAAGGCAGGTGGATCATTTTTAGTATAGATGGGGTTTCACCATGTTGGCCAGGCTGGTCTCGAACTCCTGACCTCAGGTGATCCACCTGCCTTGGCCTCCCAAAGCACTGGGACTACAGGCATGAGCCACCATGCCAGCCTAATTTTTGTATTAAAAAGTAGAGATGGAGTTTCACCATGTTGCCAAGGCTGGTCTCAAACACTTGCCCTCAGGTGATCCACCTGCCTCAGCCTCTCAAAGTGCTGGGATTACAGGTGTGAGCCACCGTGACCGACCTACTATTATTATTATTTTTGAGCTAGGTTCTCAGTCTGTTGGCAGACTGGAGTGCAATCATGGCTCACTGCAGCCATGAACTCCCAGACTCAAGTGATCCTTCCGCCTCAGCCTCCGGAGTAGCTGGGACTACAGACGTGCACCACCACACCTGGTTAATTTTTAATTTTTATTTTTTGTAGAGACGGGTCTCCCTATGTTGCCCCGGCTGGTCTCGAACTCCTGGGCTCAAGCGATCCACCCATCTCCACCTCCCAAAGTGCTAGGATTACAGGTGTGAGCCGCCACACCCAGCCTGGTCCCATATCATAGTGAAATGGTGCCTGTAAAATTCTCAGCATTGGCTTGGCACATGCAGTCGGTACTCAATAAACGGCTGTTGCTATCCCCAGAATTGCAAGCAGTATCCGTCCCTGACATTCGTGCAGACACCCTGGCGGGAGGGAGTGGGAGAGATTTGCCCAGGGACTGAGTGGGTGTGTGCTCGTGCTTCTGAGTTTGGCATGAGACCACCAGTGGAGCCAGACAGGCCGGGGAGCCTGGTCTTGCACCTCACTCTCCGCCCAGGCGAGGCAAGCGGTGGGCGGCCAGGTATCTGCCGCAGCCGGAGACGCCTACAAGGCTGGAGGTGGGTGTAATGGCAGTACAGGAAGGCCTCATGGTGAATATCCTGGCAAGGAGACAGCAGTTAGGCTGGAGGAGGACTCAGCTCATTCAAACACCATCTGCTGACTGGATGCGGCAGATCACGCCTGTATCCCAGCACTTTGGGAGGCCAAGGCAGGTGGATCACTGGAGGTCAGGAGTTTGAGACCAGCCTGGGCAACACGGTGAAACCCTGCCTCCACCAAAAAAAAAAAAAAAAAGAAAAGAAAAAAATTAGCCGGGCATGGTGGCACGTGCCTGTAGTCCCAGCTACTCTCGAGGCTGAGGCAGGAGAGTCGTTTGAACCCGGGAGGAGGAGGTTGCAGGGAGCCGAGATCATGCCACTGCACTCCAGCCTGGGCAACAGAGCAAGACCCCATCTCCAAAGAAAAAAAAAAAACGCCATCTGCTACCCTCTTTGTGCCTGACTCCCCAGGCAGCCTCCAGTGCAGGGAAACAGCCAAACACAGACACCCCTGGTCTGTAGGGTCAGAGGTATAGACGAAAGTGTGGGAGAGAGGCTGCAGGAGCCAGAGAAGGGGGCTGGGGAGAGGGACGGCAACTGTCTGATGGGTCTCTCCCCTCTCCTTCCAGAACCAGTGACTCTGAATATCAGCGTCGGAACCAACGGAACCACTATGTCTTGGCCAGCCCGGGCTCAGAGCACGACGTACTGCATTGAATGGCAGCCCGTGGGCCAGGACGGAAGCCTTGCCACCTGCAACCTGACTGCGCCGCAAGACCCGGATCCAGCTGGAATGGGTAATGGCCTGGAATGGCCTGCCTCTGCTCCTCCTCTGTGCCCTCCCTTTTAGCTCCTGGTGGGTTCAAACCTGCAGGGAAGGCACATAGCGGGTGTCTAAGGCCCAGAGAGGTGTTGCTGCTTACTTGAGGTCACACAGAGGTAGGGACAGGGTGAGGTTCAGAGCCTCTCACCCATATGGGTCTGGAACCTCCTGCTGGCATCCTGAGCTCAGTTCCAGGCAGATCGCACACCTGCAGGTAATGAATCTCACATTCTAAGGTGTTTGTTAAATATTCAACTGCGCCAGGGAAGGTGGCAGTTCGTGAGATGCTGGTGGCAAATTAATGAGGAGTCTTTAGGGAAAGGGGGGACTGTGAGGCTCAGGTAGCCTCTCACTCTCCTGCTTCCTGCTCTGGGCCTTGCCAGAGCCCCAGAAAGCCTCAACCTCAGCCTGTTCCTTGAGGAATTCACAGCCTGAGGAGACAGAACTGGACACAGAACCCCTGACCCCACTGGCCTGGCAAGGTGGCTAACGCCTGTAATCCCAGCACTTCGGGAGGCTGAGGCAGGTGGATCACCTGATGTCAGGAGTTCGAGACCAGCCTGGCCAACATGGAGAAACCCTGTCTCTACTAAAAATATAAAAATTAGGCAGGCATGGTGATGCACATCTGTAATCCCAGCTGCTCAGGAGGCTAAGGCAGGAGAATACCTTGAACCCGGGAGGTGGAGATTGCAGTGAGTCAAGATCACACTATTGCACTCAAGCCTGGGTAACAGAGCAAAACTCCGCCTCAAAAAAAAAAAAAAAAAAAAAAAAAAAAAAGAAGCCCTGGTTCCATGGAGTAAGGGCTGGGTTAGAGGAGGATGGGGATGGGGTTGGGGGCATTGCATAGAGAGGAGATCCTGGAGGAGGGGATATTGGTGCAAGGGCTTTGAAGCATGAGTAGGAATTTTCTGGGGGTTCCCGGCAGATGGCACAGCCAATGCAAAGGTGCAGAGGTGGGAACACAATCTACTGAATGGCCTGGTCTTTGCTTATCCTTCCAGCAACCTACAGCTGGAGTCGAGAGTCTGGGACAATGGGGCAGGAAAAGTGTTACCACATTACTATCTTTGCCTCTGCGCACCCAAAGAAGCTCACCTTGTGGTCTACGGTCCTGTCCACCTACCACTTTGGGGGCAATGGTAAGTGACCCAAACCTGCAGGTTTACATTATTTTTTCTTTTTAAATAATTAAAAAAAATAGAGGCTGGGCGTGGTGACTCACACATGTAATCCCAGCACTTTAGGAGGCCAAGGTGGGTGGATCACCTGAGGTCAGGAGTTTGAAACCAGCCTGGCCAACATGGTGAAACACTGTCTCTACTAAAAATACAAAAATTAGCCAGGTGTGGTGGTGGGTGCCTGTAATCCCAGCTTCTCGGGAGGCTGAGGCAGGAGAATTGCTTGAACCCACCCACGAGGCAGAGGTTGCAGTGAGCCGAAATCGTGTCACTGTACTCCAGCCTGGGCGACAGAGCAAGAATCTGTCTCAAAATAAATAAATAAAATAAAATAGAGACAGGGTCTCGCTGTGTTGCCCAAGTTGGTCTCAAACTCCTGGACTAAAGCGATCCTCCCACCTTGGTCTCCTGAAGTGCTGGGATTATAGGTGTGAGCCGCTGCACTCAGCCACCTGCGGGTTTATCTCTGTGGAGGATTCAGCAGGAATTTTCAGTGTCAGGAGAAGAGAATGAGCATTTAGAGGCACCTGCAGCACGTCAGGCCAGACATATGGAGGTCAGGACAGTGGACAAAGACATTCTGAGTGGCATTGTTCATATTTTTCTTTTTTTGGAGACAGAGTCTTGCTCTATTTCCTAGGCTGGAATGCAGTGGCGCAATCATAGCTCACTGCAGCCTCGAACTCCTGGGATCAAGTGATCTTCCCACCTCGGCCTCCTGAGTAGCTGGGACTACAGGCATAGGCCACCATGGATGGCAAATTGTTTTCTTTCTGTAGAGACAGGGTCTTGCTATGTTGCCCAGGCTGGTCTTCTGGTCTTGAACTCTTGGGTTCAAGAGATCCACCAGCCTCAGCCTCCCAAAGTGCTGAGATCACAGGTGTGAGCCATTCTGTCTGGCTTAACAGCGTTGTCCTTTTTTTTTTTTTTTTTTTTTTTTTGAGACAGCGTCTTGCCATGTTGCCCAGGTTGGAGTGCAATGGTGGCACAATCTTGGCTCACTACAACCTCCGCCTCCCGGGTTCAAGCGATTCTCCTGCCTCAGCCTCCCGAGTAGTTGGGATTATAGATGTGCGCTACCATGCCTGGCTAATTTTTTGTATCTTTAGTAGAGACGGGGTTTCAGCCTGTTGGCCAGGCTGGTCTCAAACTCCTAATCTCGTGATCCACCTGCCTTGGCCTCCCAAAGTGCTGGGATTACAGGTGTGAGCCACTGCGCCTGGCCAGCATTGTCCATTTTATAGATAGGAAAACTGAGGCCCAGGGAAGGAAAATGACAGTGACTGAGTGGCAGAACCAGAATTACAACCCAGCCCACCTGACTCTGTGCCAGTGCTACCCCCGTCTCTGGACAGTGGGAGGCTGGGCATTCAGGAAGTGCTCAACCAGCACTCCATTTTTTTTTTTTTTTGAGACAGAGTCTCACTCTCTGGCCCAGGCTGGAATGCAGTGGCACGGTCTTGGCTCACTGAAACCTCTGCCTCCTGAGTTCAAGCGATTCTCTTGTATCAGCCTCCCGAGTAGCTGGGATTACAGGCGCCCACCACCATGCCCGGCTAATTTTTGTAGTTTTAGTAGAAACAGGGTTTCACCATGTTGCTCAGGCTGGTTTCGAACTCCTAACCTTAAGTGAGCTGCCCTCCTTGGCCTCCCAAAGTCCTGGGATTACAGGCATGAGTCGCTGTGGCGGGCTTTTTTTTTTTTTTTAAGACAGGGTCTTGCTCTGTCGCCCAGGCTGGAATGCAGTGGTACCATCTAGGCTCACTGCAACCTCTGCCTCCTGGGCTCAAGTGATTCTCCTGACTCAGTCTCCTGAGTAGCTGGGATTACAGGTGCCCGCCACCATGCCTGGCTAATTTTAGTATTTTTAGTAGAGAAGGGGTTTTGCCATATTGGCCAGGCTGGTCTTGAACTCCTGGCCTCAAATGACTCACCCAACTCGGCCTCCCAAAGTACCGGGATTACAGGAGCGAGTCATTGTGGCAGGCCTCGACCAGCACTCTTGGCGTTTACTATGACAATGGTACTGGTTGCAGCCTCAGCAGCTGGGACACCGCACCACGTCTCGGTGAAGAATCATAGCTTGGACTCAGTGTCTGTGGACTGGGCACCATCCCTGCTGAGCACCTGTCCCGGCGTCCTAAAGGAGTATGTTGTCCGCTGCCGAGATGAAGACAGCAACCAGGTGTCAGGTACGTGAGGCAGTGCAGATGTGGCTCAGGTAAGAAGGGAGGATCCTAGCCTGAGATCTCCTTTGCTGTGTGACCCTGGGCACCTTGCTGTCCCTCTCTGAGCCTTGGTTATCAGACCCTTAAAACAAGAGAATTGGCTGGGCGCGGTAGCTCGGGCTTGTAATCCCAGCACTTTGGGAGGCCAAGGCGGGTCAATCAGCTGAGGTCAGGAGTTGGAGACCAGCCTGACCAACTTGGAGAAACCCCGTCTCTCCTAAAATATAAAATTAGCCGGGTATAGTGGTTCATGCCTGTAATCCCAGCTACTCGGGAGGCTGAGGCAGGAGAATCGCTTGAACCCGGGAGGCGGAGATTGCAGTGAGCCGAGATTGCACCGCTGCACTCCGGCCTGGGCGACAGAGTAAGAACTCTGTCTCAAAAAAACAAAAACAAAAACAAACAAAAAACAAAAACAAGATAATTAGACTTCAGGGTTTTGGGTTTTTTTTGAAATTAAATTAAATTAAATTTTTTTGAGATGGAGTCTCTCTCTGTTGCCCAGGCTGGAGTGCAGTGGCCGGATCTCGGCTCACTGCAAGTTCCGCCTCCCAGGTTTACGCCATTCTCCTGCCTCAGCCTCCCGAGTAGCTGGGACTACAGGCGCCCGCCACCGCGCACGGCTAATTTTTTGTATTTTTAGTAGAGACGGGGTTTCACCGTGTTAGCCAGGATGGTCTCGATCTCCTGAACTCGTGATCTGCCCGTCTCGGCCTCCCAAAGTGCTGGGATTACAGGCGTGAGCCACTGCGCCCGGCCTTTTTTATTTTTAAATTTTATAGCCAGGGACTCACTCTGTGCCCAGGCTGGAGTGCAGTGGTGCCATCATAGTTCACTGCAGCCTCAACTTCCTGGGCTCAAGCGATCCTCCCACCTCAGCCTCCCTAGTAGCTGGAAACAGGTACACACCACCGTGCACAGTTAATATTTTATTTTTTGTAGAAACAAGGTCTTGCTATATTGCCCAGGCTAGGGTTTTTTTCTTTTTTTTTCTTTTCGAGAGGGAGTCTGGCTCTGTCACCCAGGCTGGAGTGCAGTGGCACAGTATCAGCTCACTGCAACCTCCGCCTCCCGGGTTCAGGCAATTCTCCCGCCTCAGCCTCCCAAGTAGCTGGGATTACAGGCACCTGCCACCATGCCTGGCTAATTTTTGTATTTTTAGCAGAGACGGAGTTTCACCATGTTGACCAGGCTGATCTCGAGCTCTTGACCTCAGGTGAACCACCCGCCTTGGCCTCCCAAAGTGCTGGGATTAGTCATGAGCCACTGCACCCAGCTGAACTTGAGGGTCTTGATCACCCCTTGCAGACCCTGGAGAAGGCTGGGTGGGCACCAGCTAAGTGCTTATGGTGTGTTGGGTTCATCCATGGGAGGCTGCCCCTCACATGTAGCAGCAGCTGGACTCTCATCAGGCAGGGATGACTTATCTCCATGCCACAGATGAGGAAACCGAGGCCTGGAGGGGGGATCTGATGAGGGACAGGAAAGCCCACAAAATGGGGTTTGGCTGGGAGGGTTCTTGACTTTCCCCAGGAAAGAGTTCAAGCGCACGTCGGTGGTGTTAGAAACTTTTACTGAAGTGGCCATGTACGGCAGCAGCAGAAGTCCTGCTCCTTGCAGAGCGGGAACACCCCACAGGCAGGGTAGTTACCTCTCACATTTATACCCGCTTTTAATTATATGCAAATGAAAGGTCAGTTTATGCAGAAATACCTAGGATGAGGGTGGTAACTTCCGGGTTGTGGGATCATTGCCATGGACAGGGGTGGTAATTGCCATGGTAATGGTAAACTGACATGGCACACTGGTGGGCGTGTCTTATGGAAAGCCCAGCACCTGTTTTAGCTAGTCCTCAATTTGATCCTGTGTCCAAGCCCTGCCTCCAGGGGTCCCAGGACTCAGGGTTGCCTCTCCCACTGCAGAGCATCCCGTGCAGCCCACAGAGACCCAAGTAACCCTCAGTGACCTGCGGGCTGGTGTAGCCTACACAGTGCAGGTGCGAGCAGACACGGCGTGGCTGAGGGGTGCCTGGAGCCAGCCCCAGCGCTTCAGCATCAGTGAGTGGAGGGGGTGGGACCCAGTTATTTGCACTGCGCTTCCCATAATGATCTTAGCAGCCCTGCCCTCACCCTCATTCCCTCCATGGCTCCCTACTGCCCTCAGGAGAAAGCAGCAGCTCAACCTGCTCCCATTGCCTTCTCTTGCAGCTTCCTCTCACACTCCAGGAGCCTTGCCCATGCAGGCCCTTCCCTCCCTCCTGCCTAGAGTGTTTGTTTTCCCCACGGTCCAACTCCTATTCATCCTTCAAAACTCAGCTCAAAAGTTCCCTCCTCCAGCAAGCCTTCTCTGCCTCCTTCTGGCCATGCCCTTGTCTACAACTGTCCCTCCTCCCTGGTCTGACACCGTGGGTTGGGGGTAGATGTGTCAAAGTATCTGGGGGCTCTTGGGGAGGAGGGAGGTGCAGGAATCTGTTCATTGAGCGAGAAATAAATCAATGCAAAAATAAGGAGGACGCAGGCGAAGCCCGGTGCCGTGGCTCACGCCTGTAATCCCAGCACTTTGGGAGGCTGAGGCTGGAGGATTGCTTGAGCCCAGGAGTTCAAGACCAGCCTGGGCAACATGGTGAGACCTCATCTCTACAAAAAAAATATTTTAAAAATAGTGGGGTGTGGTGGTACACACCTGTAGTCTCAGCTACTCAGGAGGCTGAGGTAGGAGGATGGCTTGAGCCCAGGAGTTCAAGGTTGCAGTGAGCCGTGACCACACCACTGCACTCTGGCCTGGGCAACGGAGCAAGACCCTGTCTCAAAAAAAAAAAAAAAAAGAAGAAGAAGAAGGAGAAAGAAGAAGAAGAGGAAGAGGAAGAGAAGAAGAGGGAGGAGGAGAAGGAGGAGAAGGAAGAGAACAACGCAGGCTCTGTTGTCTGGGGTGCATGGTTATAAGAGATTCAGAGATCAAATGATCCCTGTACATGCCACGGTGTCCTTTCAGTTCCAAGAGAACCAACTAGAACCCAGAGAACAAAAGAGTCAGGGTTGGTGTGGGGCAGGCAGGCCTGGGTCCAGGGGCAGTCACATGTGCCCTATGTGTAGGCTATTGGAATTACGGAGTCTTTTTTTTTTTTTTTTTGAGACAGATTTTCTCTCGTGTTGCCCAGGCTGGAGTACAATGATGCGATCTCGGCTCACTGAAACCTCCACCTCCCGGGTTCAAGCGATTCTTCTGTCTCAGCCTCCCGAGTAGTGGGGATTACAGGCGCCCGCCACCACGCCCAGCTAATTTTTGTATTTTTATTTATATTTATATTTTTATTTTTGAGACAGAGTCTCGCTCTGTCGCCCAGGCTGGAGTGCAGTGGTGCGATCTCGGCTCACTGCAAGCTCCGCCTCCCGGGTTCACGCCATTCTCCTGCCTCAGCCTCCCGAGTAGCTGGGACTACAGGCACCCGCCACCACGCCCGGCTAATTTTTTGTATTTTTAGTAGAGACGGGGTTTCACCGTGGTCTCGATCTCCTGACCTTGTGATCCGCTCGCCTCGGCCTCCCAAAGTGCTGGGATTACAGGCGTGAGCCACCACGCCCGGCAATTTTTGTATTTTTAGTAGAGATGGGTTTCACCATATTGGTCAGGCTGGTCTCGAACTCCTGACCTCAGGTGATCTGCCCGCCTTGGCCTCCCAAAGTGCTGGGGTAACAAGCATGAGTCACTGTGCCCGGCCTGGAATTACAGAGTCTTGAACACTTCCTGCATGCCAGGCCTTTATTCCTTGATAGCTACCGGGCAGGTGGGTTCTGTGGTCTCCCAGTGAGAAGCTTGTGGTATGTGCACCAGGGTCAGCAGCAAGTTCATGGAGAAGCCAGGCCCTCCCAGCTCCTTCCCTGAGGAAGAGGCAGGAGGTAGCCCTCTGCCAACCCACGCTCTCCCACTCCAGAAGTGCAGGTTTCTGATTGGTTCATCTTCTTCGCCTCCCTGGGGAGCTTCCTGAGCATCCTTCTCGTGGGCGTCCTTGGCTACCTTGGCCTGAACAGGTAATTGACACCACTTACCGTTACCATAGCAATGGTAATGATGCCAGGCAGGGGAGCCCCAAAGTGGAGCTTAGCCCACTGATTGGGTTCTTGGCTCTGCCTAGGAAAGAATTCAAGGGCAAGCCAGAGGTAGAAGAAAACAGCTTTACTGAAGAAGCAGTTATAGCTCCGTGACTGCCTCTGCAGAGCACGGCTTCCCTGTAGGCGGAGATTAGCCACTGAGAGCAGTTTTGCAGTCAGATTTATACTTACTTTTAATTACATACAGATTAAGAGCGCAGTTTATGCAAAATTTCTTTTTCTTTTTTCTTTTATTTTCTTTTGTTGTTGTTGTTGTTGTTGTTTTGAGGTGGAGTCTTACTCTGTCACCCAGGCTAGAGTGCAGTGGCACGATCTTGGCTCACTGCAACCTCCTCTTCCCAGGTTCAAGCCATTCTTATGCCTCAGTCTTCCAAGTAGCTGGGACTACAGGTGCGTGCTGTCACACCCAGCTATTTCTTTTGTATTTTTAGTAGATACAGGGTTTCACCATGTTGGCCAGGCTGGTCTTGAACTCCTGACCTCAAGTGATCCTATGCAGAAATTTCTAGGGAAGGGTAGTAAGTTTTGGGTCCTTGGGTCATTCCCATGGAAAGGGGCGGCGACACTGGTGGGCATGTCTGATTGAAAGCTGCTTTCAAGCCAGGCGCAGCGGCTCATGCCTGTAATCCCAGCACTTTGGGGGGCTGAGGCAGGCAGATCGATTTAGGCCACAAATTGGACGCCAGTCTGGTCAACATGGTGAAAACTGTCTCTACTAAAAATGCAAAAATTAGCCGGGTGTGGTGGCACGCATTTGTAATCTCAGCTACTCGGGAGGCTGAGGCAGGAGAATCAGTTGAACCCAGGAGGCAGAGGTTGCAGTGAGCCTAGATCGCACCACTGCACTCCAGCCTGGGCAATAGAGCGAGACTCTATCTCCAAAAAAAAAAAAAAAGGGGGTTCAGCTCCTCTCACCGTCCCCCTTTCCTCTTCAGGGCCACACGGCACCTGTGCCCGCCGCTGCCCACACCCTGTGCCAGCTCCGCCATTCAGTTCCCTGCAGGGAAGGAGGTAAGGACTCCTTTTCTAATCCTAAGTCTTTTTATTGGGTGCACACACTGGACAAGGGTCGCGTATAGCTCATTTTATTCTCCCCCAATCCATCAAGGTAAGAACTCCAAAACCAGTGCTCCAAACCCCTTCCCATTTTAAAGACAGGCAAGCAGAGGTCCATTTCCTGGCACTAGAAACAGAACTCAAAGTGGCTTTATTATAAAGGACACCTGATGGAAAAATCCTAAGGGAGTGGGCTTCTAGATATGGCTGAATCCAGCGACTGGGGTCTATCTCAGAGCTGCCCATTCAGGGTTCTCCCCCAGGCATGCTGAGCCTTCTCTGATTGGAAGCAGGGTGTCCATTCTCCCCATTAACTGGGGCAAAAGTCTCAGGGCCATCACTGATTGGTCCAGCTTGGTTCACAGGCTCTTCCCTGAGCCTATGGCTGGAACCAGAGGGTTAGGGAAGGGTCTGAAGGGTGAGCTGGCCAGGGTCACATGACCAGTGCTAGAGCTGAGGTGGGGCCACTGCACTGTCAGCCACACCATCTGTGAAAAGAGGGGAGGGAAATTTCCCAAAGAGAGAGGGAAGTGCTCCTCCTAAGAGGGGCTGAATGGGGGTCAGTGAGGCAGAGTTCATCCTCAAATTGCTCTCAGGATATATATATATATATATATATATATATATTTCTTTTTTTATGGAGTCTTGCAATATCACCCAGCCTGGAGTGCAGTGGCGCCATCTCGGCTCACTGCAACCTCTGCCTCCTGGGTTCAAATGATTCTCCTGCCTCAGCCTCCCAAGTAGCTGGGATTACAGGCGTGCACAACCAAGCTCAGCTAAGTTTTGTATTTTTAGTAGCGATGGGGTTTGGCCATGTTTGCCAGGCTGGTCTCAAACTGCTGACCTCAAGTGATCCACCCGCCTCAACCTCCCAAAGTGCGAGGATGACAGGTGTGAGCCAGTGCGCCCAGCCAGGTCTCAGGATTTTAGAGAATTTAGCCAGCAGAGACCCGGTCCGTTCCATCCTGCTGTGGATAGGAAGTAGAACTCTGCTCACAGCTGTGGCCCTACCCTCCCTCTGCAGACTTGGCAGTGGATCAACCCAGTGGACTTCCAGGAAGAGGCATCCCTGCAGGAGGCCCTGGTGGTGGAGATGTCCTGGGACAAAGGCGAGAGGAATGAGCTTCTTGAGAAGGCAGAGCTACCTGAGGGTGCCCCTGAGCTGGCCCTGGATACACAGCTGTCCTTGGAGGATGGAGACAGGTGCAAGGCCAAGGTCCTGGGGCCCGATGGGCCAGACGGTCAGGGGTGCAACCCTGCCCGGGGGTGGGGGGCTAGATGTCCATCGCTCCTGGAAGATCAGGGCCTGGAGGCTTGAGGGAGAAACGGGAACATCCACTTTGTCTTACAGACAGGAAGAGCGACTATCTCAATCACAACGGCTGGTTATTAAGTATTTATGGCATACCCAGCCCATTCCATCCACTCACATGATTCCCTACCAAATTCCCACAACCACCCCCTGAAAGGAACCATAAATGTTGTATTTTACAGATGTGATCACTGAGGCTCAGAGAGGGTGAGTGACTCGCCTGAGGCTACGCAGCACACACAGGAGTCAAATTTGGACCCAGATAACCCAGAGCTCCTCCAGGCTCCAGTGCACCTGCCTCCTCTCTGCCCGGCACCTGTTGCCACACATCCAGTGGGGGAACCCTAGATGCTGCCATGAAATAGAAGCTGCTGCACCCTGCTGGGCCTGGCATCCGTGGAGCAGGAGCAGACCCTGCCATTGACCTGTTCTGGAGTAGAATAGACTGGGAATGGGGGCAAAGGGGACTCAGACGGATCCCCGGACCCTGGGCTGGGCATCCACCCCCAGGAGCACTGGATGGGGAGTCTGGACTCAAGGGCCCCTGCAGCATTGTGGGGGTCTTGTAGCTCGGAGGATCCAGGCATATGGGGGAAGGGGACTGTAAACATTGTGGAAAAAATGATGGTCCTCCCATCCCACCCCCACGCCCCTAGAAAATGGGGGTGATGATAATGACCTTACACAGCTGTTCACAATCATCGTAAATGAGCCTCCTATTGGGTATCTTTTCCCGTTTGAAGCTTGAATGTCCTCAAAATCTCAAAACGCGAGCCTTTGAGTTCATTCATTCATTCATTCATTCATTCCACATATATTTATTAATCTCTTCCTCTGGGTCTCCTCCAGGAGCACCTAATCTGGGGGAGACAGAGCCAGATGAGAGCTGGGAACCCTGCTAAGCTGGGACTGAGCAGGGGAAGGGACGGCCTAGGGGGAGTGGAGCAGCCAGGCACTCCCGTAACAGGAACCGTGGTTTGCCCCTACGCTCTTTCCTCTTCACGCCCAGCAACTCACAGCAGGACCCTTGCCCCCTTACACACCCTGAATCCTCCCTCTTTCTGCCCACGCTCTGCGGCCGCCTCCCCCTGATCTCCACTGCGGTCTGAGCCGAGGTGTTGGGGGGCTCCTGAAATCCCACCCCAGTCCCGGCGATTAGCCGGTAGTCTCAGATTCCCCCCATGGCCACCAGGTGGCAACAGCGGCGCGCGCTTCCCCGGCCGGACCCGCCCTGCCTCCTCCTACCGTGTTTGCTAAACAGACTTTTCCGGTTTCAGAGGAGGGGGATTAAAGCCCAGAACTACTGAATTTTGTGGCAAAAAAGGATGAGACCTCTCGGGGAGAGACCTCTTGCAGCCAGTAGGGCCAGGAGGCAAGAGTCCCAGGCCCCGACCCTTTGGTGGGGGGACTTCCGTTTCCCCATGGATGTATCCAGATGGGGAAACAGAGGCCTGGGCTCCCGTGCCCTAGCCACACAGTGGTTGCTCAGAGCTTTGCAGATGCCCCCCACCCTGCTCCGGATCTGCCACATCCCAGCTTCTGCTCAAGCCGTTCCCTCCACCAGGCTTGCTCTCCCTTGAGCGTTTATCTTCCTTTTTTTTTCTTTTTGAGACGGAGTTTCGCTCTTGTTGCCCAAGCTGGAGTGCAGTGGCACAATCTTGGTTCACTGCAACCTCCGCCTCCCGGGTTCAAGTGATTTTCCTGCCTCAGCCTCCCAAGTAGCTGGGATTACAAGTGCCCGCCACCATGACCAGCTAAAAATGTTTTGTGTTTTTAGTAGAAATGGAGTTTCACCATGTTGGCCAGGCTCATCTCGAACTGCAGACCTCAAGATCCACCCGCCTTGGCCTCCCAAAGTGCTGGGATTGCAGGTGTGAGCCCTGGAGGCCCCTGGAGTTGGCCACAAACCCACCCCTATGCACAGTCTCTTGGATACGAAAAGTAGGAGACAGGCAATGTTTATTGTGTAGCAGCTGGGACTTTTGCCAGAGTGCATGGGGAAAATGTGCACCCTGCTTCCGCTAGTGGGAGGTTTAGCTGGACAGAGGGAAGCCTGGAGCTTGGAGCCTTTTTCCTTCCCACCGTGGGGACGCCTGCCTGAGAGAGGAGTCTGCAGGGAGGACAGCAGCACTGAGATGAAGCATTGGTTCCTGGATCCAGCCTTACCTGAAACCCGTTATTTTCTATCTGTTTCCTCTTTTTAAAAAAATATTTACCGGGCACAGTGGCTCATGCCTGTAATCGCAGCACTTTGGGAGGCCGAGGCAGGCAGATCACGAGGTCAGCAGATTGAGACCATCCTGGCTAACATGGTGAAACCCTGTCTCTACTAAAAATTCAAATATTAGCCGGGCGTGGTGGTGGGCGCCTGTAGTCCCAGCTACTTGGGAGGCTGAGGCAGGAGAATGACGTGAACCCGGGAGGCGGAGCTTGCAGTGAGCCGAGATGGCCCCACTGCGCTCCAGCCTAGGTGACAGAGCGAGACTCCATATCAAAAAAATATATAAAAATAAATAAATAAATAAATAAATAAATAAATAATTTAGACTGGGCACAGTGGCTCATACCTGTAATCCCAGCACTTTGGGAGGCCAAGGCAGGTGGATCACCTGAGGTCAGGAGTTTGAGACCAGCCTGGCCAACATGGCGAAACCCCGTCTCTACTAAAAATACAAAAATTAGCCGGGCATGGTGGCAAGTGCCTATAATCCCAGCTACTTAGGAGGCTGAAGCGGGAGAATCACTTGAACCTGGAAGGTGGTGGTTGCAATGAGCCGAGATTGTGCCCCTGCACTCCAGCCTGGGTGACAGAGCAAGACTCGGTCTCAAACATAAATAAATAAACAAATAAATAAATATTTTATTTTTATTTATTATTTATTATTTATTTTTTGAGACAGGGTCTCACTCTGTTGCCCAGGCTGCAGTGCAGTAGCGCCATCTTGGCTCACTGCAACCTCCACCTCCTGGGATCGAGTGATCCTCCAGCCTCAACCTCAGGCTCAAGCCACCATGCCCAGCTAATTTTTTTGTATTTTTAGTAGAGACGGGGTTTTGCCATGTTGCCCAGGCAGGTCTCGAACTGCTGAGTTCAAATGATCCACCTGCCTTGGCCTCCCAAAGTGCTGGGATTACAGGCATGAGCCACTGCACCCGGCCTCAGTTCCCTGTTTTGATGAAGCCACTTTGAGTCCTTTTTCTGCCCCTAGAAAATGACCAACAGGAGGTTCTTTCTGGGCCTCTGCTTGCCCATCTATAAAATAGGAAGGGGTTTGGAGTCCTTTTCTCAATGGGTTCAGCAAGTTTGCTTAGCAGGGCCCTGGCCTGGTAAATATTGAGCAAGGGCTGCTATACAACTATGACTCCAAGGCTCCTCAGAGCAGCCATGCCTCAGCTTCTCCCAGCAGCTCCGGGGTCAGGACAATGTTAGCCCCCATTTCACAGCTCAGTTTCATTCATTCATTTAAGAAATCAGGGTTGGACGTGGTGGCTCACACCTGTAATCCCAGCACTTTGGGAGGCCAAGGCGGGCTGATCGCTTAAGCTCAGGAGTTCGAGGCCAGCCTGGCCAACCTGGTGAAACCCCGTCTCTACTGAAAATACAAAAATTAGCCAAGTTTGGTGGCACACGCCTGTAGTCTCAGCTACTTGGGAGGCTGAGGGCTGAGGTGGGAGAATCACCTGAGCCTGGGGAGGTCAAGGTTGCAGTGAGCTGAGATCACACCACTGGACTCCAGCCTGGGTGACAAAGTGAGACCCTGTCTCAAAAAAAAAAAAAAAGTCAGCATTGAGTGCCTACTGTATACCAGGCCCCATCTTGCACAAGTCAGGATCTTCTTGATCATGAGGGACTCTTAGCTGGGTGGGAAGGCAGACACTAATCTAGTGATCACACAGAGAGTTATGAGAAACCGTAAGAGTGACGAGTGGGGATGTGAGGAGTAGGGAGTGAGGGAAGGCTTCCTGGAGGAGGCAATGCTTGACTAAGGTGGTAAAGAGGGGCCAGAAGAGGGAATGCAAAGGCCCTGAGGTGGCTAGTGGGGAATGGATGGGGGATGGGGGAAGAGGTTGTAGCCCACATGAGGCTGGGAGCGTTTGGGCCAGAGTTGTTTTTTTTCTTTTGAGATGGGGTCTCGTTCTCTCACCCAGGCTGGAGTGCAGTGGCGTGACCACAGTGCACTGCTGCCTCGACCTCTCAGGATCAACTGTTTCTCCTTCCTTAGCCTCCTGTGTAGCTAGAACCACAGACATGTGCCACCACGCTCAGCTTAGTTTATTTGATTATTTGTAGAGAGAGAGTTTCACCATATTTCCCAGGCTGGTCTCTTACTCCTAGGCTCAAGTGATCCTCCTGTCTTGGCCTCTCAACGTGCTGGGATTACAGGCATGAGCCACTGCACCCGTGGGCTAGGGTTTTCTTCTTAGGTTGTGGGGTCCTGAAGCTGGAGAGTCAGGGCCTGACTGGTGAGATGTTCAGAGTTTATTCTGGCTGCGGTTCAGCTGGAAGTAAGTGATTCATCTTGTGAGCCTCAGTTTTCTGGTCCATACAATGGATGTGGTTAGGCAGCCTCTCCAGAGTCTCTGCCCCTCTTCCCACCTCCCCTCCTCTGTCTCTGTCTTTCCTGATCCATCTTTTCCCTTCTTCACGCTCCCACCTATAGGTGGGAAGCCTGTCTCCATCAGGGAGATAAGCTGCCTCAGTTTACCTCCCCAGGTACCTTCCTTCTCTATCTCTCCAGTAGCCTCTGGGTTTGGTCAGAAACAGATGTTGTCTCTGCCTCTGCCCTTGAGCCAGGATGGGACTGAGGTGTCAGAGGTTTCTGGGGACCATGGGCTGCAGGAGATGACCCCTGGACTCAGGGTAGCTCCTGGCCTGGCCCCTGATACTTTATTATCTGTGCCCAGATGCCAAGCCTTCTGCCCAGGAAGCCCCTTCTTTTTTTTTTTTTCTTTTTTTTTGAGACAGAGTCTTGCTCTGTCGCCCGGGCTGGAGTGCAGTGGCGCGATCTCGGCTCACTGCAAGCTCCGCCTCCCGGGTTCACGCCATTCTCCTGCCTCAGCCTCCTGAGTAGCTGGGACTACAGGCGCCCACCACCTCGCCCGGCTAATTTTTTTTTTTTTTTTTTTTTTGTATTTTTTTAGTAGAGACGGGGTTTCACCATGTTAGCCAGGATGGTCTCGATCTCCTGACCTTGTGATCCACCCGTCTCGGCCTCCCAAAGTGCTGGGATTACAGGCTTGAGCCACCGCGCCCGGCCAAGAAGCCCCTTCTTCCAAATCTGCCCTCTGCCCATTTCTCTCTCTCTTTTTAACTCATTTCTTTCTTTAAAAAAAAAATTTTTTTTAAGTAGAGACAGTCTTGCTATGTTGTCCAGACTGGTCTTGAACTCCTGGGCTCAAGTGATCCTCCTGTCTCAGCCTCCCAAAGTGCTGAGATTACAGGCACGAGCCACTAAGCCCAGACTTACTCCCTTCTTTTTTTTTTTTTTTTTTTTTAGATGGAATCTCACGCTGTTGCCCAGGAGGCTGGAGTGCAGTGGCGCCATCTCGGCTCACTGCAACCCCGCCTCCTGGGTTCAAGCAATTCTTCTGCCTCAGCCTCCTGAGTAGCTGGGACTACAGGCACCCACCACCATGCATGTATGGCTAATTTTTGTATTTTTGCTAGGGACAGAGTTTCACAATGTTGGCCAGGCTGGTCTCCAACTCCTGACCTCAGGCAATCTGCCCACCTCGGCCTCCCAAAGTGCTGGGATTGCAGTCGTGAGTCACCGCGCCCAGCCATTCCTCCTTTTTAAAGATACATTCACACACCGTACAATTCACCCTCTTAAAGAGTACAGTTGACACGCTTGCAATCCCAGCATTTTGAGAAGCCGAGGTGGGAGGATCACTTGAGCCCAAGAGGTTGAGTCTGCGGTGAGCCATAATTGTACCACTGCACTCCAGCCTGGGTGACAGAGTGTGACCCTGTCTCAAAAAAAAAAAAAAAAAAAAAGGTACAATTCAGTGGTTTTTGTACAATCACAGGTTCTAGAACATTTTCATCTCCCCAAAAAGAAAACCTCATTCCATAGTAGCCACTCCCCATTCCCCTCCCCTAGCCCCTGGCAGCCACTAATCTGCTTCCTGTCTCTATGGATTTGCCTGTTCTGGGCATTTTATATCAATGAAATAATACAATATGTGGCCTTTTTGTCTGTTCTTTTGTGAAAGAAACTCAGATGTTTTTGAAACCCATCCTCGTTATAGTGCGTGTCAGGGTTTCATTCTTTTTGATGGCTGAATAGCATTCCATTGTGTGGACGTGTCACTACTCATTTATCCACTCAGCCATTGATGGACATTTGGGTGGTTTCCATTTTCTGGCTATTGTGGATAGTGGAGCTCTGAGCGTTTGTGTACAAATTTTGGCATAAACACCTGTTTTCAGTTTTCTCCGTATATATCTAGGAGTAGAATCACAGGGTCACATGGTAATTCTGTGTTTAACTTCTGGAGGATCTGCCAAACTTTTCCACACGTCAGCTGTACCATTTCACATTCCCTCCAGCAAGGCATGAGGGTTCAAATTTCTCCACATCCTCATCAACACTTGCTATTTTCCTTTTTATTTTTTCTTTTTGAGACAGGATCTCGCTCTGTCACTCAGACTGCAGTGCAGTGGCGTGATCTTGGATCACTGCAACCTCTGCTTCCTGGGTTCAAGCGATCATCCTCATGCCTCAGCTTCCCAAGTAGCTGGGATTACAAGCTCTTGCCACCAAGCCTGGCTAATTTTTGTATGTTTAGTAGAGACGGAGTTTCACCATGTTGGCCAGGCTGTTCTGGAACTCCTGAGCTCAAGTAACCCGCCCACCTCAGCCTCCCAAAGTGTTGGGATTACAGGTGTGAGCCACTGCGCCTGGCCACCTTTTTCTTATCGTTCTCCTTCTCCTCCTTCTCCTTTTCCTCCTCCTCCTTCTTCTTTTTTGATGATGTCTTGCTCTGTTGCCAAGGCTGGAGTGCAGCGGCGCTATCTTGGCTCACCACAATCTCCGCCTCCCAGATTCAAGAGATTCTCCTGCCTCAGCCTCCTGGGTAGCTGGGATTACAGGTGTTAGCCACCATGCCTGGCTAATTTTTGTATTTTTAGTAGAAACGAGGTTTCACGATGTTGGGCAGGCTGGTCTTGAACTCCTGACCTTGAGTGATCTGCCTGCTTCAGCCTTCCAAAGTGCTGGGATTACAGGTGTGAGCCACTGTGTCCGGCCCCTCTTAATAGTGGCCTTTGCAGAAGAAAAGTCTTACATTGCATGGAGTCGGGTTGATCTATTTTCCTTTGCTGGCTTGTGCTTTGGGTGCGCTACTTAAGTATCCCCCTGATCTTGATAAACCCCTCTTGCAGGCACCTCTCCCATCCTCCCCGCCCCCAGCCCCCACCTCTGGCGGGTCGCTCACCCCTCCTCCCCTCCTCCCCTCCCCACCTCCCGCCCCAGTTTGGGGCAGTGGCCTGTAGCTCAGTCCCCGAATCGGAGGCCTCCATCAATGTTTAATAACTGAGCGGACGGAACCTTGGCGGAGACGGAGACACCCCGCCCGGCACCATGCGCTACGCGTCCCCACGGGCCGTGCCGCGATCACGCAGGGCCCTGCTTTCCAGGTGGGGAAACTGAGGCACCGGAAGATTGAGATGGGGACGAGACCTGCCTGGTCCCAGTGGTCGGGGCCACGGCCGGGCTCCCTCCCCGAGTCCTCCCCACCTTCCCTGGCCTGGAGCTGCTCCTGGCTCCGGTCCCCGCCCTGGGCTGACCGTGCCAGCAGGAACGGCCTGCTACCCCGTGCGGTTCCTGCCGAAACCAAAATACCCAGGAGGAGGGGGAAAAAACACCCGCCAGGCGGCCGGGGGTGGGGGAGGGGGAGAGGGGCGGGTTTCTCCTCCGGGTTGGAGACTGAAGGGGCCAGGGATCACACAGTCGACAAACGTCTCAAGGATCCAGCCGAGTCCTGGCTCTGCCTCCAACTAGTTGTGCAGCCAGGGCTTCTCCGAGCCTCAGTTTCCCCATCGGTGCAATGGGGTAGTTAACCCCCCGGGGGGCCTATGAGAGGTGAGAGGGAGCTAGGTGAAGCGGGTGCCCAACCCTCCAAGATATCATCACCTTTAATAATATTAAACCTTATGCGCTGGGATCAGGAGCTCCAGCCAGGGGCTCCTCTGGCTGGGGAGGAGGGCCCTCTTCTCCCAGTGGCTGGTCCTGTACCCCTAACCTCTTTTTTTTTTTTTTTTCTTAACCAACTGAACAGCAGTGATCTTTATTTTATTTTATTATTATTTTGAGATGGAGTTTTGCACTCCTTTCCCGGGCTGAAGTGCAGTGGTGCAATCTCGGCTCACTGCAACCTCTGCCTCCCGGGTTCAAGCGATTCTCCTGCCTCAGCCTCCCAAGTTGCTGTGATTACAGGTGCCCGCCACCATGCCTGGCTAATTTTCATTTTGTTTTATTTTGAGACACTGTCTCTGTCTGTCACCCAGGCTGGAGTGCAGTGGTGTGATCATAGCTCACTGCAGCCTCCTGGGCTCAGGCACACCTCAGCCTCCAAGTAGCTGAGACTGCAGGTGTGTGCCACCAAGCCCAGCTAATTTTTGAATTTTTTGTAGAAAGAGCACTCACTCTGCTGCTCAGGCTGGTCTCAAATTCCTGGCCTCAAGCAGTCCTCCCATCTCTGCCTCCCAAAGTGCTGGGATTACAAACATGGGACACTGTGCCCCGGCCCCACCCCCAGCTTCCTATTTCCTTCCTCCCTCCCTGTCTCTCCTTATCTTTCATGTCTCACCTTCCTGTCTTTCTCTGACCGTCTCTATATCTCTGTCTTGCCATTTTTTTTTTTTTTTTTTTTAAGACAGAGTCTCTATTGCCCAGGCTGGAGTGCCATGGCGCGATCTCGGCTCACTGCAACCTCCGCCTCCCAGGTTAAAGCGATTCTCCTGCCTCAGCCTCCCAAGTAGCTGAGATTACAGGCGTGCACCACTCCACTATGCTAATTTTTGTATTTTTAGTAGAGAGGGTGTTTTATTTATTTTATTTTATTTTTTATTTTTGAGACGGAGTCTTGCTCTGTCGCCCAGGCTGGAGTGCAGTGGCCGGATCTCAGCTCACTGCAAGCTCCGCCTCCCGGGTTTATGCCATTCTCCTGCCTCAGCCTCCCAAGTAGCTGGGACTACAGGCGCCCGCTACCTCGCCCGGCTAGTTTTTTGTATTTTTAGTAGAGACGGGGTTTCACCGTGTTAGCCAGGATGGTCTCGATCTCCTGACCTTGTGATCCGCCCGCCTCGGCCTCCCAAAGTGCTGGGATTACAGGCTTGAGCCACCGCGCCCGGCCAAGAGGGTGTTTTACCACGTTGGTCAGGCTAATCTTGAACTCCTGGCCTCAGGTGATCCAACCTCGTCGGCCTCCCAAAGTGCTGGGATTACAGGAGTGAGCTACCATGCCTGGCTTGTTTCGCCTCTTTTTGTCTCTCTCCCTGTGCCTCTCTCTCTCTGTCTCTTGTCTCTCTGTCTCTCTCCTTGTCTTTTTCTATGCCATCTTTTTTTTTTTTTCTGTTTCTTTTTGTAGAGATAAGGGTCTCATTATGTTGCCCAGGCTGATCTCTAATTCCTGGCCTCCAGCAATCCTTCCCCCTCAGCTTCCCAAAATATTTGTGTCATCTTTCTATCTTTGTCTGTCTCATTTCTCATCTGTCTCCCTGTCTCTCTCTCTGTCTCTTTGTCTCATCTCTCTGTCTCACTTTTGTCTCTTTCTCTCTATCTCTGTCTCCCTGTCTCTCTTTCCCTGTTTCTCTGTGTCTCCCTTTCTCTCTTTCCCTTTTTCTCTGTGTCTCTGTCTCTCTGTGTCTCTGTCTCATCTCTCTCTGTCTCTGTTTCACCTGTCTCTGTCTCTCCCTATCTTTCTGTGTCTCTGGCTCTCACTGCCTCTGTCTCTCCTTGTTTCTCTGTTTCTTTGTCTCTTTTTTTTTTAATCTTTGGAGACAGAGTCTCACTCTGTGGTCCAGGCTGGAGGGCAGTGGTGCAATCTCTGCTCACTGCAACCTCTGTTTCCCAGTTCAAGTGATTCTCCTCCCTCAGCTTCCTGAGTAGCTGGGATTACAGGCCCCCCACCATCATGCCTGGCTAATTTTTGTATTTTTGTAGATATGGGGTTTCACCATGTTGGTCAGGCTGGTCTCGAACTCCTGACCTCAAGTGATCCACCTGCCTCCGCCTCCCAAAGTGCTGGGATTACAGGCGTGAGCCATTGTGCCCGGCCTCACTTCCATTTTTAGGTGGGGAAATAGGGCCTTGTTCCCGAAGAGTCTCGTGCAGGTGTCCCAGCCCCAGTGGCTTCACGGTCACCCTGGTCCAGCTGCTGGGCTCTGTGGCTCTCCGGCTATCCTGGGCCTCCCGTTCTAGGGGCCTGTCCCATAAATGGTCAGCCCAGAAGGTTCCACCCCGACATACTGGACGGTGACACCCCCACCTCCCAGAGCTGGTTTTCCAGCAGGCAGTCTGCCGGGAAGCCCAGGCCACGTGCCCGTGGTGTTGGCTGCTGCCTGGTGCAAGCCAGGAATGGGGACTGGAGGTGACGTTTAGGGCGAGGCTTTGGGCTCAGGTTTTTTTTCTTTTCTTCTTTTGGTATACAAACTACTCATTTTTTTGAGATGGAGTCTTGCTCTGTCACCCAGGCTGGAGTGCAGTGGCCAGATCTCAGCAACGTCTGCCTTCCGAGTTCAAGAGATTCTCCTGCCTCAGCCTCCAGAGTAGCTGGATCTACAGGCGTGTGCCACCACGCCTGGCTAATTATTTGTATTTTTAGTAGAGACAGGGTTTCACTGTGTTAGCAGGATGGTCTCGATCTCCTGACCTCATGATCCGCCCACCTCGGCCTCCCAAAGTGCTGGGATTACAGGCGTGAGCCACCGCACCCGGCCATAAACTACTAACTGACAAGGCCTACAACTTATTTCTTCTTAGACACACCCATGGTACGCGTACGGCCACGGCAGCCAGTGGTCTTGGCGTGCTGGCCTCAGACACGAAGGCCCCAAAAGTGGTGCAGCCCTCTATGGGCCCGAATTTTCTTCAGTCGCTCCAGGTCTTCACGGAGCTTGTTGTCCAGAGCATTGGCTAGGACCTGGCTATATTTTCCATCCTTTACACCCTTCTGTCTGTTCAAGAGTCAGTCTGGGATCTTGTACTGCTGTGGATTCTGCATAGTGGTGATCATCCATTCCACATCATCCTCCGTGAGTCTCCCGCCCTCTTGGTGAGGTCAATGTCTGCTTTGGTCAACACCACATGAGCGTATCTTCCATCCACACCCTTAATGGCAGTGATAGCAAAGGCTATTTTCTGCTATCCATTGATGTTGGTGTTGAGTACTCGCAAAATATGCTGGAATTTTTCAGGGATCATTAGAGACACGGTGGCAGGCTCTGGGGCTCCACGCCAGGCACTAGGCTCAGATTTGGGGTCTGGAAGCCCCACATTGCCCTCATCCTCTCTGGCTTTCGTCATGGGACTGGGGGGCATGAAGAGGAAGGGACCCAGGCCCTTGGCATGAGGTTCCCTTCTTCAGGAAGCCCCCCCACCTCCTGGATCGCTGGAGACCCCCAGCCCTGGGTACCTCCCTCCAGCCTAGCCTTGACCCTATGGGAACCAGAATATCTCTATCCAGCCTGGACCTTCCCAAGCTGGGGCCTCGAGCATCGCCCCAAATAAGGCAGGCACCTGGAGATGGCCAGGAATGAACACGAATGAGCAAATGAATCGTATATAGTCTTACAAACTCAGGAACGTAAGGCCATACAAATCGAAATCTGGCCAAGGCTGGTGGCTCAAGGCTGTAATCCCAGAACTTTCGGAGGCGGAGGCTGTAGGATTGCTTGAGCCCAGGAGTTCAAGACTAGCCTGCGCAACATAGTGAGATCCTTTCTCTACAAAAAATTGAAAAAAATGTAGCTGGGCATGGTGGCAAGTGCCTGTAGTCCCAGCTACTCAGGGAGGCTGAGGTAGGAGGATCGCTTGAGTCCAGGAGCTTGAGACTGCCATGAGCTATGATCATGCCAATGCACTCCAGTCTGGCTGATCTAGTGAGACCCTGTTTCTAGAAAATAAATAAATAAGTTCTGTTTGTTCATTTGTTTGTGATGAAGTCTTGCTCTGTTGTCCAGGCTGGAGTGCAGTGGCAAGATCTCGGCTCACTGTAACCTCTGCCTCCTGGGTTCCAGCGATTTCTCCTGCCTCAGCCTCTGTAGTAGCTGAGATTACAGGCATGCGCCACCACTTTGGAAGGCCAAGACAAGCAGATCACTTGAGGTCAGGAGTTCAAGATCAGCCTGGCCAACATGGCGAAACCCCGTCTCTACTAAAAATACAAAAATTAACTGGGCGTGCTGGTGTGTGTCTGTAATCCAGCTACTCTGGAGGCTGAGGCAGTAGAATTGCTTGAACATGGGAGGTGGAGGTTGCAGTGAGCCGGGATCGTGCCACTGTGCCTCAACCTGGGTGACAGAGTGAGACTCTGTCTCAAAAAAAAAAAAAAAAAAGGAAAAATAAAGAGAGAGATGGAAGGTCAGGTTGCATCAGGAGGAAGCTGGCAACCACTGTGACTGAGGGAGGTGGGGGGCTCCCTCCTGGACCCTGGCCACCTCTGAGCGTCCCACCGGTTTCTTCCAGTTTTTCCTTTACTGAGATCCCTCTGCCCCCAGAGTCTCAGTCTCCTCCCTTCTGAGATGGGCTCACGCTGGCGCCCCTGAATCTTCTTCTTCCACTCATCCACCATCAAAATTGCTCCCACATCCAATTCCTTCTCATGAAGGTCCTTCTCCCTGGTCCAGACTATCCTTGCGTCTTAGGACCAGCACAGGCACCCCTCTGTGGTCTCCTCGCTTCTCCCTTTATCCCCCAGAGATACCCCACCCTGGTATCCTGAGTCCAGCTAGTCCTTCTTCTGTCTAGAAACCTCCATGGCTCCTACCTTCCTCAGAACAAAAGCCAGAGCTCTCTCCCAGACACAAAGCCCTGCTTGGTCTCACTGCATCATTGCCTCTTCCCTCCCCACCCTGCTTAATCGACTTTGGCCACCTCAGCCTCCTCCAAGCTCCTCCAGTGAGTCAGACAGGCTCCTGCCTCGGGGCCTGTCCAAAGGCTGTGCTTTCCCGGGGACCATCTTCCCATAGACGCCCATATGTCTCCCCCACCTCCTTTGGGTCTCGGTTCAAATATCATTGTCAACCACACTCTCTGTCCCTCCTCTGCCATCAAGAATTTGTATCTTGGCCAGGTGTGGTGGCTATGCCTGTAATCCCAGCACTTTGGGAGGCTGAGGTGGGCGAATCACTTGAGGTCAGGAGTTCGAGACCAACCTGGCCAACATGGTGAAACCTCATCTCTACCGAAAGTACAAAAGTTAACTGCGTGGTGGTGGGACCCTGTAGTCCCAGCTACCAATCCCAGCTACTTGGGAAGCTGAGGCAGGAGAATCATTTGAGCCTGGGAGGTGGAGGTTGCAATGAGCCGAGATTGTGCCACTGCACTCCAGCCTGGGCAACAGAATGGGATTCCATCTAAAAAAAAAAAAAAAAAAAAAAAAAAAGAATTTGTATCTCATTCATGGTGGTGTCGCCGGCTCCTCTACACAGCTGGGGCCTAATGATTGTGCTCACAGATAATCATGCGCTGATAATACCAGATGCCTGCTGTGCTATAGGCCCTGGGCTGTGGTCTGGGGACACAGCTGGGGAAAACTGAGAGCAATCTCGCCCTTTATCTGGGGACAAGAGCAATCTCGCCCTTGTAAGACTCATGGTCTGGGGACAAAGGTGGGACCCAGAGGACATTATGCACCTGAAGCGATGCATCTGTAATGTGGAATCAGGTGTTGAAAAGTGCGATGAATAAAGTAGAATACATGACCAGATGCAGCAGGGGGAGCACGTTGCCTGATCAGGCAGTCCTGGAGGGCTTCCTGGAATAGACGACATTTGGGGCCCAGGCCTGAATGAAGAGAGGGACATGCCCCTTTGCAGCAGCTCCCGTGGCCATGTGTTTCTCACTGGTTCACAGATAAGGAAACTGAGGCTCAGAGAGGTGAAGTCACTTGTCCAGCGTCCCCAAATCCAAACTCCCCAGCCAGGAGCCTGCAATCCCCTTTCCGCACGGTGCCCGGTTGCAGATGGGCAAAGCAAAGTCCAGAGCAGTGCCGCCACGCCCCAAGGTCTCCTGGGAAGCTACTCTGCCCTCCTCCACCCTCCCTCTCCTCCCCCGCGCAGCTTTACTGGGGGACTTTCTCACAGGGAGGAAACAGTGACAGCTGGTTTCACAAGTAGGTGGCCCAAGCCACAGACCGGTTTCGGTTTGCAAACAGCTTCTGGCTCTGACTGCCTGCCGCTGGGCTGAGCAAACCCAGAGGTAAGAGACCCGTATCAATCCATAAGAGGAAATGGGCAATCAATCTGTCAGCTCAGGGTCTGGCTCGTGGGCAGCAGGGCCAGGGGATGGGGGTGCACTGAACCCTCATCTCCACTTAGTCTTGTCTATTTTTTTTTTTTTTTTTAAGAGAGAGTCTCACTCTGTCGCCCAGGCTGGAGAACAGTGGCGTGATCTCAGCTTACTGCAACCTCTGCCTCCCGGGTTCAAGCTCACTGCAGCCTTAGCCTCCAAAGTAGCTAGGACTATAGGCACACACCATCATGCTTGGCTATTTTTTGCATTTTTAGCAGAGACAGGGTTTCACCATGTTGCCCAGGCTGGTATCAAACTCCTGGCCTCAAGTGATCTGCCTGCCTCAGCCTCCCAAAGTGCCAGGATTACAGGCATCAGCCACCGCGCCCGGCCACCACCTTTTTTTTTTTTTTTTTTTGAGACAGAGTCTCACTCCATCGCCCAGGCTGGAGTGCAGTGGCACAATCTCGACTCACTGCAACCTCTGCCTCCCAGGTTCAAGTGACTTTCCTGCCTCAGCCTCTTGAGTAGCTGGGATTACAGGCATGTACCACTATGCCCAGCTAATTTTTGTATTTTTGGTAGTGAGAGGATTTTGCCACGTTGGCCAGGCTGGTCTCGAACCCCTGACCTCAGCCAAACCACCCTCCTCGGTCTCCCAAAGTGCTGGGATTATAGGCATCAGCCACAGTGCCCCGCCCTTCACTTAGTTTTAATCACGCATCCAATCAACAACCGATGCTTATTTTATGCTGTGCTGTATTCCTGCATTTTATTATTCTCCCAGCAAGCATATACTAAGTGTTTAGTGTGTACCAGATATTAGCTCATTTAAACATCTCAAACCACTGGAAAGAATCAACCTTGGCAATTATCTTGATTTCAGACTTCTCTCCAAAATTGGGAGAGAATAAATTTCTGTTGTCTGGAGCCGCCCAGGTTGTGCAAATTTGTTACATTAGCCCCAGGAAACTTAGACAGTCCCCTCTCCAACCCCAAGTAAAAACTCCCCTGTCCTCCTGCAGGTCCTCCAGGTCTGAGAGGGTAGTGCCTACCTCCTGCACTCTGGCCAGGAGCAGGAAGGTGTGTGTTTCTCTTTGGGGATTTCTGGAGCATGTGGGTTGTAGACTTAGAGACACTTGGAAACTCCAGAGGTTTTTCCCAAGTGTCAGCACTACTCACCATCCCCCAGCCATTTGTGAGTTTCTTATGAATGTATCTTGGGAAACACTTGGTATTGGTGGATTTTGTAGCTTTTGACAATCAAATGGCATCTACCTGGTGTTTTAATTTGTATCTTCCTGATCCCCAATAGATGATCATCTCCTTGCCATCTCATGTGCCACTTGCCACACGAAGAAGATTTCCTCCTTCATGAAATCTTACTCTGTGTTCTTTGTGGTGTTCATTATAGGAATTCCTTTTTTTTTTTTTTTTTTTTTTTCAGACGGATTCTCACTCTGTCGCCCAGGCTGGAGTGCAGTGGCCCGATCTCAGCTCACTGCAAGCTCCGCCTCCCGGGTTCACGCCATTCTCCTGCTTCAGCCTCCTGAGTAGCTGGGACTACAGGTGCCCGCCACCACGCCCGGCTAGTTTTTTGTATTTTTTAGTAGAGACGGGGTTTCACCGTGTTAGCCAGGATGGTCTCGATCTCCTGACCTCGTGATCCGCCCGTCTCGGCCTCCCAAAGTGCTGGGATTACAGGCTTGAGCCACCGCGCCCGGCCAGGAATTCTTTATATATGTTTGATAGTATTCCTCCATCTGTTGAGTATATTGCAAATATCTTCCCCTAATTTGTCACTTATCTTTTTGTTTTGTTTTGAGACCACGTCTTGCTCTGTCATCCAGGCTGGAGTGCAGTGGCATAATTTCAGTTCACTGCAATCTCCGCCTCCCAGGTTCAAGTGATTCTCCTGCCTCAGCCACCTGAGTAGCTGGGATTACAGGTGCCTGCCATCTTGCCTGGCTAATTTTTGTATTTTTGGTAGAGATGGGGTTTCACCGTGTTGGCCAGGCTGATCCTGAACTGCTGACCTCAGGTGATTCACCCACCTTAGCCTCCCAAAGTGCTGGGATTACAGGCGTGAGCCACTGTGCCTGGCTGTCATTATAGGAATTATTTATGTAGGTTTGATAGTATTCCTCCATCTGTTGAGTATATTGCAAATATCTTTCCCTAATTTGTAACTAGTCTTTTTGTTTTGTTTTGAGGTGAAAACTCCCTCTGTGGCCTGGCTGGAGTGCAGTGGTGTTATCTCGGCTCACTGCAACCTCCACCTCCCAGATTCAAGAGATTCTCCTGCTTCAGCCTCCCAAGTAGCTGGGATTACAGGTGCCCGCCACCACACCCAGTTAATGTTTGTATTTTTAGTAGAGACGGGGTTTCACCATGTTGGCCATGCTGGTCTCGAACTACTGACCTCAAGAGATCTGGCTGCCTCAGCCAAAGTGCTGGGATTACAGGCGTAAGCCACTGCCCCTGGCACCTGGCCTTTTTTTTCTTTTCTTTTTTTTTTTTTTGAGGCAGGGTCTCACTCCATGGCCCAGGCTGGAGTGCAGTGGCATGATCACAGCTCACTGCGGCCTCAAACTCCTGTGCTCAAGCAATTCTCCTGCCTTAGCCTCCTGAGTAGTTGAGATTACAGGCACACACTACCATGCCTAGCTAATTTTTTAATTTGTAGAGGTGGGGTCTCCCTATGTTGCCCAGTCTGGTCTCAAACTCCTAGGCTCAAATGATCCTCCCCTCTTGGCCTCTCAAAATGTTGGGATTACAGGCATGAGGCACCAAGGCTTGCCCTCAAGTTCACCTCTATTTTCTACCAAGACATTAAAGCTTTCTTTTGGGCCAGGCACAGTGGCTCATGCCTGTAATCCCAGAACTTTGGGAGGCTGAGGCAGGAGAATCACTTGAGACCAGGAGTTCAAGACTAGCCTGTGCAACATAGCAAGATCCTTCTCTACAAAAAAATTTAAAAAGGATAGTCAGGCGTGGTAATGTGCACCTGTAAGTCTGAGGCTGCAGTGAGCTATGATCATGCCACTGTACTCCAGTCTGGGTGACAAAGCAAGACCCTGTCTAAAAAAATAAAATAAAAAGGGTAATTTTGTTATATTTTTGTGTGTAACTCCTTAACCCATGTGGATTTTTGTTTTGCATATGGTGTGAAGTAGAGAACCAATATTGTTTTCAACATGGTCTCCCATTTCCCAGATCCTTTTATGGGATAGCCTCCCCTCCCCACTGCTGGGACAGACTCTCTCCTTCTTGAAGCAAAATTCCTGACCTGCATAGGGCTGTCTGTGAGCATTTAATTCTAATCCATTGGTCAATGTGTTTCTTTCTGTGCCAGTATTTTGCTGACTTAATTACAGGCTTTGCCATGGGTTCCAATATCTGGTATGTCAGGTAGGACCGCCCTGTTCTTCTGCAGTAATGCCCCAAGTATTTGCAACCCTCTGCTGCTCCAGTTAAATGTTTCGATTATCATATTGAGTTCCAGGGAAAGCTGTGACATGACTTTAATTGGGATTGTGTTGAAATGACAAAGGGGGAAATTAATTTAATGTGTTTATTCTCTCACAGCTTTGGAAGCTAGAAGTCTGAAATCAAGGTATCTGCAACCCACCTTCTGGTGGGTTGGGACTATTAAATGAGTTAATCTGCATCTGTATGAGCCTCAGCCTTCCTGTCCATGAACATGGTATGCCCACCGTCTCTTTAGCCTTAGTAGTCTCTCTCTGCGTTTTGTGTGCGTGTGTGTGTTTTCTGGGAGACAGAGACACTAAGTCTTTATTGGCAAGAATGTCCATCCACCTTCCCTCATTGCAGATGATGAGACATACTCAGTGTTAGGGTACAATGGCAGGTTTTAGCTGGTACTTCTTTTCCAAAGCAAGTGGCAGTCAACAACCCCTCAACTAGTGGTAGCAATCTGTAAACTAGGTTTCAGATTTTTTGGATGCTATCAGGGAGAGAAGCAGATCTGGCTGGATCCCTCCGGAGTTTTCCTTCTCCATGTCCCATCCCAAGGGAATGTCAGCATTGGCAGTGGCACAGTGAGTCCATTCAGGACACTCAGAATGTTACAGAATGGCTTTCAAACATTGCCCTTGAAGCTGAAGCCAAAGATGGCATCCACCCCCAGCCCATACAGCTCATTGATCAGTGTGGGCTCTGGGGGCACTTCACCAGGAAAAAGAATGACCCTTTCCTGATGGTGGGTCACCAGTATAGTGTAGAGTGGCTTGTTGGGTCTTTTGGGGTCAGAGATGACTGGCTGGTGACCAAAATGTTTGAGATGCCAAGCACAGAGCAGGCTCCCTTCTCCATTATTCCCTGGGCCACGGATGATTGGGACAGCAGCAGGGGCCCTGGACATGGATATGGAAGGATATGCCTTGGCAATGACGTTGAACAGCTGAACCCAGCCAGTTCTGTAAGTTGGGCCATGCTGGTACTCATGAAGCAACTCCTCATGCATGGCCTGGGCCCCCTCCTGGTGCAGGAATTTCACTGCTCTGCTTGCCATGACCTCCGAGTTCCCAGAGCCAGTGGAGTTAAGCCACTGTGGCCCCCAGCAGGTGGGTCCTGGACATCCGTCTTGCATCATTAATCTCTCTTAATACAGTTTGTGTCTGTTTCCCTACAGGGTTGAAAACACTTTTTGATTCCTTTATTCGTCTTTTCTTTCTTTCTTTCTTTTTTTTTTTTTTTTTTTTTTTTGAGATGGAGTCTCGCTCTGTTGCCCAGGCTGGAGTGCAGTGGCACAATCTCGGCTCACTGCAAGCTCTGCCTCCCGGGTTCACGCCATTCTCCTGCCTCAGCCTCCTGAGTAGCTGGGACTACAGATGCCCGCCACCACGCCCAGCTAATTTTTTATATTTTTAGTAGAGACGGGTTTCACTGTGTTAGCCAGGGTGGTCTCGATCTCCTGACCTCGTGATCCACCCGCCTCAGCCTCCCAGAGTGCTGGGATTACAGGCGTGAGCCACCGTGCCTGGCCTTTATTTATTTATTTATTTTTTCTTAGATGGAGTCTCACTCTGTCACCCAGCCTGGAGTGCAGTGGCACAATCTCCTCTTTCTTGACGCAGGGCTCTGCCCTGAGCTTCCACGGCACCAGATGATTTCTTCTCCACTATGTTCCTGATTCTACTAGATTCTCTCGATTTTCTCACACCTGGTATTTCTGCCTTTTTTTTTTTTTCTTGAGACAGGGTCTCACTCTGTCTCCCAGGCTGGAGTGCAGTGGCGCAATCATGGCTCACTGCAGCCTCCACCTCCTAGGTTCCAGCTATTCTCCTGCCTCAGCCTCCTGAGTAGTTGGGATTACAAGTGCATGCCACCACGCCTGGCTAATTTTTTTTTTTTTTGAGACAGAGTCTTGCTTTGTCACCCAGACTGGAATGCAGTGGTGCTATCTCAGCTCACTGCAACCTCCGCCTCCTGGGTTCAAGCGATTCTCCTGCCTCAGCCTCTGGAGTAGCTGAAAGTACAGGCACCCACCACCATGCCCAGCTAATATTTTGTATTTTTAGTAGAGACGGGGTTTCACTATGTTGGCCAGGCTGGTCTCGAACTCCTGACCTCAGGCGATCCACCTGCCTCAGCCTCCCAAAGTGCTGGGATTACAGGGGTGAGCTACGGCGCCCGGCTCTATTTTGTAGTTTTGTAGCGACGAGGTTTTGCCATGTTGCCCAGGCTGGTCTCAAACTCCTAGGCTCAAGTGATCCTCCCACTCGGCCTCCCAAAGTGCTGAGATTACAGGTGTGGGCCACTGCACTGCACCCAGCTCCCTTAGGGCCACTTTGCTGAGTCCCCAGGGGGGTTCCTCTGCGTCTCTTTGCCTGAGCCACCAGCTCCCCGACTGGGACCCTGAGTCCAGCTTCCAAGTGACCCTGGGAGAGCATGGTATTGGGATCAAGACCACAGGATGCCACCCTGGGCTCCTCGCTCCCAAGATTTTTCTAGAACTAAGCAGCCCCAGGACTGCTTAGGGGCAGCTGTGCAATGGGATGTGACCAGGAACTGGCAGATCCTGGGACATTGCTGCTACTGCCTCGCTGCGGTGGCCAGGAAGTGCTTGATGATTAGCAGTTGGCCATTTGGATGATGACAATGTGTCAGAGTGAGACGTTAGGTTGGCTCACACCAGCGTAAACAAGTGAAGGCAGCTGAGAAGACAGAAGACACTAAATCCAACCTGGGACTTATTTCTCCTGCTCTGACAATGCCCACTGCACCAGGCCCAACCCACCCTGTCCTCACAATGACCCCATGCGCAAGGGGGTGATGAACCTTGCATTTGAATGGGAGGATCATTTGAGCCCAGGAGTTCGACACCAGCCTGGGCAACGTGGCGAAACCTCGTCGCTACAAAATTGTACAGATGAGGAAACTGAGGCACACATGTGTGTGTCTCAGACTGATGGGCAGCATGGAGGATTGCATGAGCCCACAAGTTCAAGACCAGCCTGGGCAACATAGCAAGATCCCATCTCTACCAAAAAAGAAATAAATAAAAAGAATCATTTTATCCAGATTGATAGTTCTAGGACTGTTATGCATGGAACCGGAGCCATGGTGCCTGATTCAGTATGGCTGTAACCGCCATAGTATCTCCGCTTCTAAACTGACTGCTTTATGGCTGGATCCTCAAGCGATCCTCCTGCCTCAGCCTCCCAAAGTGCTGGGATTACAGGTGTGAGCCATGCTGCTCATCAGTCTGAGACATACAGATGTGTGCCTCAGTTTCCTCATCTGTACAATTGGGAGGCTGCAGTGAGCCATGATTGCGCCACTGCCCTCCAGTCTGGGTGACAGACTGAGACCCTGTCTCGATAATAAATAAATAAATGGACTGTTTTCTCCTTTTTTTCTGTGTTTCTTTAATGGTGTGGTCACATATGTTTCATGAATGCTTTCAATCTAGCAAGTTAATACTTATAACTTAAAACACAGATGTGTTTTTGTTTTGAAGCAAGAAAAAGAACATGAACAGACACATCTGGATAGCTAGGGTATGTAGCAAGAGACCACTCTTCCTTCCAGAGCTAGAACTAATAACACGAGTTTTCCAAAACAGAAGACTTTGTATAAACCATTTGAATTTTTTTCTTTTTCTTTTCGAGACAGAGTTTCGCTCTGTCACCCAGGCTGGAGTGCAACAGAGCGATCTCGGCTCGCTGCAACCTCCACCTCCTGGGTTCAAGCGATCCTCCTGCCTCAGCCTCCCAGGTAGCTGGTAGGACAGGTGCCCACCACCATGCCCAGCTAATTTTTGTATTTTTAGTAGAGACGGAGTTTCACCATGACGGCCAGGCTGGTCTCAAACTCCTGACTTTAGGTGATCCACCTGCCTCGGCCTTCCAAAGTGCTGGGATTACAGGCGTGAGCCACTGCGCCCGGCCTTCTTTTTTTCTCTTGAGACAGTCTCAGTCCGTTACCCAGGCTGGAGTGCAGTGGCACCATCACGGCTCACTGCAGGCTCAGCTTTCTGGGCTCAAGTAATGCTTCCACCTCAGCCTCCCAAGTAGCTGTGACTAAAGGCCTAGTCATAAGAACCATTCTGTAACACTTCAGTGTCCACCACCACTACTGGTTAATTAAAAAAAATTTTTTTTGTAGAGACAAGGGGGTCTCCCTATGTTGCCCAGGCTGGTCTCAAACTCCTGACCTTAGGTGATCCACCTGCCTCGGCCTCCCAAAGTGCTGGGTTTACAGGCGTGAACCACTACTCCCAGCCTGGATTTTATTCTTAAGTTACTTTTTTTTCTCACATTCTCAAAATAAAACATTAAATACATAAATCTTGAGTCAAGTGTACTAAGGTATAACTTATATCCAATAAAGTACAGGTGAATGAGTTTTGTTTTGTTTTTTTGAGACAGGGTCTCACTCTGTCACCCAGGCTGGAGTGCAGTCATGTGATCTCGGCTCACTGCAACCCCTGCCTCCCAGGTTCAAGCAATTCTCCTGCCTCAGCCTCCCGAGACGCTGGGATTACAGGCACATGCCACCATGTACAGCTGATTTGGGTATTTTCAGTAGAGACGGGATTTCACCATGTTGCCCAGGCTGGTCTCGAACTCCTGACCTCAAGTGATCCTCCCACCTCGGCCTCTCAAAGTGCTGTGATTACAGGCATGAACCATGGTGCCCAGCCAAGCACATTTTTCCTTATGGGGATAACAGTGAGTTTTAGACAGTTACATACACAATGGGGGTGTGGGAATAAATAAAAGTGAGGGACCTTCCTGCAACAAGACCCCGGGGTTGAGCTCAGAGGGGCCCAGCAGCCTGAGATGCAAGGTTGGCTAAAGTCTCATTTCATGGCCAGTGCTACTGAGGCTAGAGACAAATGACCCAGTGGGCTCAAATCTGGCCATGGATGCTAGACCTCCATCTTCTCACCTCAAAAGCAAGGATACGGCCAGGCACAGTGGCTCACGCTTGTAATCTCAACACTTTGAGAAGGCAAGGCAGAAGGATCACTTGAGCCCAAGAATTTGAGACCAGCCTGGGCAACATGGCAAGATCCCATCTGTTTAAAAAAAAAAAAAAAAGTGGCCGGGCGCGGTGGCTCAAGCTTGTAATCCCAGCACTTTGGGAGGCCCAGATGGGCGGATCACAAGGTCAGGAGATCGAGACCATCCTGGCTAACACGGTGAAACTCCGTCTCTACTAAAAAATACAAAAAACTAGCCGGGCGAGGTGGCGGGCGCCTGTAGTCCCAGCTACTCGGGAGGCTGAGGCAGGAGAATGGTGTAAACCCGGGAGGCGGAGCTTGCAGTGAGCTGAGATCGGGCCACTGCACTCCAGCCTGGGAGACAGAGCGAGACTCTGTCTCAAAAAAAAAAAAAATTACAAAAAACTAGCCGGGCGTGGTGGCGGGTGCCTGTAGTCCCAGCTACCCAGGAGGCTGAGGCAGGAGAATAGGGTAAACCCGGGAGGCAGAGCTTGCAGTGAGCTGGGATCCGGCCACTGCACTCCAGCCTGGGCGACAGAGCGAGACTCTGTCTCAAAAAAAAAAAAAAAAAAAAAAAAAAAGAAAAGGTTTTAGCCTTGCATGGTGACATGTACCTATAGTCCCAGCTACTTGAGAGGCTGGGGCAGGAGGATCACTCGCACCTGGGAAGTCCAGGTTGCAATAAGCCGCGATCACACCACTGCACTCCAGCCTGGGAGACAGAGCAAGATCTGGTCTTTAAAAAAAAAAAAAAAAAAAAGTAAGAATAAAAGAGAAAGGTGAAGGCAGACGCAGTGGCTCACGCCTGTAACCCCAGCACTTTGGGAGGCTGAGGCGGGCTGATCACTTGAGGCCAGGAGTTCAAGACTGGCCTGCCCAACATGGTGAAACCCTGTCTCTACTAAAAACACAAAAATTAGCCAGGCATGGTGGTGTGTGCCTGTAATCCAAGCTACTTAGGAGGCTGAGGCAGGAGAATCATTTGAATCCAGGAGGTGAAGGTTGCAGCAAGCGAAGATCACGCCACTGCACTCCGGCCTGGGCGACAGAGAGAGACTCTATCTCAAATAATAATAATAATAATAATAATAATAATAAGAAGAAGAAGAAGAAGAAGAAGAAGAAGTAAGGATAAAAGGGAAAAGGTGGTGTTCATGGGTCACCAGGAGTCCTCAGCCAGCAGTTTTGTCCCTCTGGACCTCTGTTTCCCTGTCTGTAAAATGGGGATGTTTACAGAACCAGCCTGGTGGGGCTTTCGTTGCTATGACTGTCATCCCAGTCCTGGTTCTTGGTCCTGAGTGGGCTCAGCCAGGTGACCCGAAGCTCTGTTTTCTGCTTCCCCGCCCCGCCCAGCAGCCCGAGGCCAAGTCTCGTTCCTCCTGCTCTGCAATGTGGAAGAGGAGGATATACCTGGCCAGCAGCTCAGGAAATTCCAGGGCAGAGGTGGTGTCTGGTTCTGCAGCCTCACTGATCATCCTGCCTCTGCCTGGGCCGAGAATGCAGTGGGGCCTTGCGTCCTTTCCCCCAGAGTGGGCAGTGACGATGCCACATCCGCCTGACTTGCCAGGTGATCCAGGCCATCCCAAACGTACCTTCAGCCTCATCAACTGTGAGTTGGCAAATTGTGAAGATGGGTGGAGGTGGCATGAAGACAGCCCCGGAAATCGTCACAATGCCTCCCACCCAGGGCCTTAGCACATGCTGTGCCTTCTGCCTGGGATGCTGTGTCTCCTGCTTGTAGCTACGAAACCTCTGCCTTCAGGACTCAATAAGGAATCACCTCCACCAGGAAGCCCTCTTGGGTTGACCCCACAATTCATTCATTTGAATAAATGGGGACAGGGTCCTGGTAATGAGCATCTCCCTTTGGTAGGTCTTGTCTAGGTTATATATATATTTAGAGAAAAGGTCTTGGCTGGTTGTGGTAGCTCACACACCTGCAATTCCAGCACTTTGGGAGGCTGAGGCAGGTGGATCACTTGAGGTCAGAAGTTCAAGACCAGCCTGCCCAACATGGTGAAACCCCATCTGTACTAAAAATACAGACATTAGCCAGGTATGGTGGCACATGCCTATAATCCCAGCCACTCGGGAGGCTGAGGCAGGAGAATCATTTGAACCCAGGAAGCAGAGGTGGCAACGGGCCAAGATGGCACCACTGTGCTCCAGCCTGGGCGACAGAACAAGACTCTGTCTTAAAAAAAAAAAAAAATATGGCAGAGACAAGGTCTTGTTCTGTCACCCAGGCTGGAGCGCAGTGGTGCAATCATGGCTCACTGCAGCCTTGACCTCCTGTGCTCAAGGGATTCTCCTGCCTCAGCCTCCCGAGTTTGGGGCTATAGGCGTGCACCACCATGCCTGGCTAAATTTTAAATTTCTAAGTTTTTTTTTTTGTGATGAGGGAGGCTTCATCACAGGGGGACCAGGCTTAGCAAATACACATCCAGGCACCCCGTTAACTTTGAATTTCAGAGAAACAACTGTCTTAGTCAGCTTTCTGCTTTGCAGTAACAGAATACCGCAGGCTGGGTAATCTATAAACAATTGAAGTTTATTTGGCTTGTGGTTCTGGAGGCTGGGAAGTCCAAGATTGTGCCATATCCGGCGAGGGCCTCCTTGCTGTGTTATGACGTGGTACAGGCATCACGTGGTAAGAGAAACATGTCAGAGAGCAAGGGAAGCCCCAAACAGCCTTTGCTTTTCTTTTATTTTTTGTCAGACGGAGTCTCGCTCTGTTGCCCAGGCTGGAGTGCAGTGGTATGATCTTGGCTCACTGCAACCTCTGCCTCCTGGGTTCAAGCTAGTCTCCTGCCTCAGCCCCCTGAGTAGTTGGGATTACAGGTGTGTGCCACCATGCCTGGTTAATTTTTTGTATTTTTAGTAGAGACAGGGTTTCACCGTGTTAACCAGGATGGTCTCGATTTCCTGACCTTGTGATCTGCCTGCCTCAGTCTCCCAAAGTGCTGGGATTACAGGCAAGAGACACAGCACTTGGCCAGCCTTTTCTTTTACATTTTTATTTATTTTTACATTAAAAAATTTTAAAGACAGGTTATTACCCTCTTGCCCAGGCTGGAGTGCAGTGGTGCAATCTCAGCTCACTGCAGCTTTGATTTCCTCCCGGGCTCAAGCAATCCTCCTGCCTCAGCCTCTTGAGTAGCTGGGCCCATAGGCCCATACCACCACACCCAGCTAATTTTGTTCTTTTTTGTAGAGATGGGGTCTCACTATACATATATATATATTATATATATAATACATATGCATGTATCTATATGTATGATATATATTTTCATATATTATACATATATTTTAGAGACATGCATTTGTCTCTAAAACAGAGACAGGGTCTTGCTCTGTCTCTCAGGCTGGGGTGCAGTGGTGCAATCATAGCTCACTGCAGACTTGAACTCCTGGGCTCAAGTGATCCTCCTGCCTCAGCCTCCTGAGTAGCTGGGACTACAGGTGCATACCACCACACTCAGCTAATTTTTAAATTTTTTGTAGAGATGGACTCTCACTATGTTGCCCAGACTATTCTCAAACCCCTGGGCTCAAGTGAGCCTCCTGCCTTGCACTGGGGTTACTGGTGTGAGCCACTGTGTCCAACTCAATCTCACTTTTTTTTTTTTTTTGAAACGGAGTCTCGTCCTGTCACCCAGGCTGGAGTGCAGTAGCACGATCTCGGCTCACTGCAACCTCCGCCGCCCTGGCTCAGACAATTTTCCTGTCTCAGCTTCCTGAGTAACTAAGATTAAAGGCATGTGCCACCATACCACGGTAATTTTTTTTTCTTTTTTTTTTTTATAGACTGAGTCTCGCTCAGTCGCCCAGGCTGGAGTGCATGGCGCGATCTCGGCTCACTGCAAGCTCCACCTCCCGGGTTCACACCATTCTCCTGCCTCAGCCTCCCAAGTAGCTGGGACTACAGGCGCCTATCACCATGCCCGGCTAAGTTTTTGCATTTTTAGCAGAGACGGGGTTTCACCGTGTTAGCCAGGATGGTCTCGATCTCCTGACCTTGTGATCTGCCCGCCTCGGCCTCCCAAAGTGCTGGGATTACAGGTGTGAGCCAGTGCGCCTGGCCAATTTTTGTTTTTTTAGTAGAGGTGGGGTTTCACCATGTTGGCCAGGCTGGTCTTGAACTCCTGACCTCAGGTGATCTGCTTGCCTTGGCCTCCCAAAGTGCTGGGATTACAGGCATAAGCCACCGTGCCCCGCCTCCTATCTCACTTTTTCTTTTCTTTCTTTTTTTTTTGAGACAGAGTCTCACTCTATCCCCCAGGCTGGAGTGTAATGGCGCGATCTTGGCTCACTGCGACCTCTGCCTCCTAGGTTCAAGCAATTCTCCTGCTTCAGCTTCCCAAGTAGCTGGGATTACAGGAATCTGCCACTGCACCCAGCTAATTTTTGTATTTTTAGTATAGTCGGGGTTTCACCATGTTGGCCAAGCTGGTCTCAAACTCCTGACCTGAAGTGATCCACCTGCCTCAGCCTCACAAAGTGCTACGATTACAGGTGTGAGCCACTGCGCCCGGCCTCCAATCTCACTTTTATAACAAATCCATTCCCACAATGACGAACCCACTCCAGAGATCGAATCACCTCGTAAAGGCCCCACCTCTCAACGCTATTGCTTTGAGGATTAAGTTTCAAACATATGAACTTTGGGGGACCATGCAAACCACAGCAACAACCCATAATTTTTTTTTTAGTATAAGTATATCCCAAATGTTACATGGGATATACTTATACTAAAACCAAATTCAATATTGATCGGAACATCACATTTAGCCAAGTAGCCTATATTTTATCTGGCAACCTAGCTTCCTCATCATGCACATTTTATAGATGAGGTGGCAGAGGCCCAGAGAGGTTAAGTAACGTGGTTGAGGCAGCACAGCCAGGGATGAGCAGGAGATGGGTCCCAGAGCCTTCAGGGTTGCCTCATTCCCCACCCTAGCTAGAGGTGGCTGCAGGAGAGAAGCCCAGTTTGCCAGGACCTCAGAATCCTGTAAACACCTAGAGAGGTTCCAGTCCCATCTGCCATCTGGATTTGGGTATCTGGAAGTGGGACTGACTCATCCCCTGTAAACAGCCGGTCTTCTGTCACTGTAAACAGCTGGCATCTGGAGACACTGTCACAGTGCCCAACTCGCAGTGTGACTTCTCCATGACCCGATACTTTGCCATCAGCCTGTCACTCGATACTTAGTAAACAGTGTCCTGAGAGCGGACAGTAGTTGATGGTTAGCGCGGTGCAGTGCCGAGGCCCCCAGGCAGGGTTGGACTTAAACCCAGGTCCTGACACCTGATTAGCCATCAGCGCTTGCTGTGTTCTGATACTTTGTTAAAAAAGACTAATCCTGATACTTGCTACCTGCCAATGATCAAATGCTATTAGCCATAAACTTGTCCTCATATTTTATCATCTGGTAACTTTAAACAAAGTTCTGATACTCTGTAAACACAAATCATGACACTTATGATCCATCAGGCTTGGCAAACTTCAGCTTTAACCATGAACCCAAAACAGTATTCACTTTTTTTTCCTTTTTTTTTTTTTTTTAAGACAGAGTCTCACTCTGTCGCCCAGGCTGGAGTGCAACAGCGTAATCTCGGCTCACTGCAACCTCTGCCTCCCAGGTTCAAGCGAATCTCCCATCTCAGCCTCCCGAGTAGCTGGGATCACACCCAGATAATTATTGTATTTTTAGTAGAGACGGGGTTTCACCATGTTGGTCAGGCTGGTCTAGAACTCCCGACCTCAAGTGATCTGCCTGCCCCAGCCTCCCAAAGTGCTGCTGGGATTACAGGTGTGAGCTACCATTCCCAGTTCCTTTTTTTTTTTTTTTTTTTTTGAGATGGGTTTCACTCTTGTCTCCTAGGCTGGAGTGCAGTGTCTCGATCTCAGCTCATTGCAACCTCCACCTCCTGGTGGAGCGATTTTCCTGCCTCAGCTTCTGGAGTAGCTGGGATTACAGGTGCCTGCCACCACGCCCGGCTAGTGTTTTTTTGTTTTTGTTTTTGTTTTTTTAGTGGAGACAGGGTTTCACCATGTTGGCCAGGCTGGTCTCCATGGCTGGCTCTGGCTCCCTCCTTTTTTTAGAGACAAGATCTCTCTCAGTCACCCAAGCTAGAGTGCAGTGGTGGGATCATAGCTCGCTGCAGCTTCGAACTCCTGGGCTTAAGTGATCCTCCCACCTCGGTCTACTGAATAGCTGAGACTACAGGCATCCCAGCTAATTTTTAAAACTTTTTGTAAGGATGGGGGAGGGGGGTCTCCCTTTGTTGCCCAGGCTGGTCTTGAACTCCTGGCCTCAAATGGTCCTCCCACTTCAGCTTCTCCAAGCACTGGGATTACATGCGAGAACCACCGTGCCTGGCCTACGTTTTAAAATGACTGAAAAAACTACTGGAGGAAGACTATTTCATGACATGTGAAAATTACATGAAATTCACAGTTCACTATCCATGAACAAAGTTTTCCTGGGATACGGCCATGCTCACTTATTTGTGTACTGTGTATGAATGCTTTCAAAGACCAGCAGAGTAGAGTAATTGCAAAAGAGACTGTGTAGCCGGCAAAGCTTCAAATATTTCCTATCTGGCCCTTTATAGAAAATGTTTGCCAATTCCTGATCTAAGCTCTTGGGCAGTCACTGTTCTTTATATTGAATTTAATACCCTGTTAATAGTCAGTGGTCCACAGTGTTCACATGCAATGCAAACTGTGAGTCTTTTTACTTTGTCAAAGTCACATCCTAGGCTGGGCACGGTGGCTCATGCCTATAATCCCAGCACTTTGGGAGGCCGAGGTGGGTGGATCACCTAAGGTCGGGAGTTCGAGGACCAGCCTGACCAACATGGAGAACAACCGTCTCTACTAAAAACACAAAATTAGCTGCACGTGGCGGCACATGCCTGTAATCCCAGCTACTCGGGAGGCTGAAGCAGGAGAATTGCTTGAACCCGGGAGGCGGAGGTTGCAGCGAGCTGAGATTGCGCCATTGCACGCCAGCCTGGGCAACAAGAGTGAAACTCCGTCTCAAAAAACAAAACAAACAAACAAACAAAGTCATATCCTAATGGGTGTGGCGGCTCATGCCTATAATCCAGCACGGTGGGAGGCAGAGTGGGAGGAACTGTTTGAGTCCAGGAGTTCGAGACCAGGCTGGTCAACATAATGAGACTTGTCTCTACAAAAAATTGAAAAAAAAAAACAAACAAAAAACTTAGCCAGGCGTGGTGCTGTGTGCCTGTAGTCCCAGCTACTTGGGAGGCTGAGGTGGGAGGATCGCATGAGCCCAGAGGTCAAGGCTGCAGTGAGCCATGATTGTACCACTGCACTACAACTTGGGCGACAGAGTGAGACCCCATCTCTACAAAAAATAAATAAATTAGCTGAGTGTGGTAGTGTGGGTAGTCCCAGCTACTCGGGGGCTGAGGTAGGAGGATCGCTTGAGCCCGGAGGTTGAGGCTGCAGTGAACCATGATCGCACCACTGTACTCTGGCCTGGATGAAAGAGCCAGACACTGTCTCTTAACAACAACAATAAAAGACATATTCAGCCTGATGTTCTCACATAATTAATGCAATAAACATTTGGTTTCTGACAGCAGTTAGTGTGTCCTGGGACTGTGTCAATGGTCAACACTGGGAAACATAACCAAGATGAGACCCAAAGAGTGACTGAGAATTAGACAAAGGAAAAAAGATCTTGCCACACTCAGGCTGGACTGTGACTGCTGAGCTGAGGAGCCGGACTTTCCCCTGAGGGTAATAGGGAGCCATGGAGGGTGTGTGAGCAGAGGAGGGGCATGCTCAACCTAGACAGAGGGACAGGATTGCTTCTGACCTTGGATATCCCTTCTGTGCAATGGACTGAGGTGGCCAAAATAAAGACCTTTCCAGGCCTGGGGTCTGGAAGGAAAGGGCACTTGGAGTTGTGATGTTAGGACTTCGTGGGAGAAGCCAGTGTGCAAATAACTGAGCAGGGACTTCTGTTCCTCCCCTGCCAAGCAGGCTCCAGGGGCTGCTCACACAGTGTGACCTGGGGCCAGGAAGCTAGGGATGAGGCCAGAAGACTCTTCTTTAGGAGCCCAGGACCAGTGGCTCAGGGTCTCACTTCGAGCTTCATTAATCCATCATATACTGACTGAGCAGTTACTGAGGGAGGGCCCTTGTCTTCCACCTCCCCATTCCCGGCTCTCTGCATCTTGTGCAGGCTCCGCACTCTCATTTATCACAGTGCATTTATTTTTATATTATTTCTTTATTTTAGAGATAGGGTCCCATCCTGCTGGGGTGCAGTGGTGCAATCACGGCTCACTGCAGCCTCAACTTTCTGGGCTCAAGCATTCCTTCCACCTCAGTCTCCCCAGTAGCTAGGATACAGGTATGTGCCACCATGCCGGGCTAATTTTTTTTTTTTTTTTTTTTTTTAGTAGAGATGGGGCTTCACCACGTTGCTCAGGCTGGTCTCAAAGTCCTGGCCTCAAGCGATCCTCCCATCTCAGCCTCCCAAAGCGCTTTATACAGGCATCAGCCACCACACCCAGCCAGGAAATTTATTAAGCACCTACTGCATGCTATGACCCGCCTACTTGGAGCTCCCAGTACAGAAGGGAGGTGGAAGACGGGCTGTGATCCTGTCAATACATTGTAATTACAAACCGTGAGAAGGGCAAGGCAAGGAATTAAAAGGAACTGAGAGACAGAATAGGGCTGCTTTTGTGAAAGAAGTGAAAGGGGCTGAGCACGGTGGTTCACGCCTGTCATCCCAGTACTTTGGGAGGCCAAGGTGGGTGGATCACTGGAGGTCAGGAGTTCGAGACTAGCCTGGCCAACACGTTGAAACCCCGACTGTACTAAAAACACAAAAATTAGCTGGGTGTGGTGGCACATGCGTGTAGTCCCAGCTACTTGGGGACTGAGGCAGAAGAATTGCTTGAACCTGGGAGGCAGACGCTGCAGTGAGCCAAGATCATGCCACTGCACTCCACAAAAATTAAAAAAGAAGAAGAAGAAGAAGAAGAAGAAGAAATGGAAAGGTCTCAAAGGAGGGAATTATTAAACTGACATTTTCAGGCAGAGAAAGTGCAAGCTTTGTAATGAGCGAGGGGAAGAGCTATCTGGGCAGAAAGAACAATACGTAGAAAGGCCCTGAGGTGCTGGGAGCGGTGGCTTACGCCTGTAATCCCAGCACTTTGGGAGGCCAAGGCGGGCAGATCACCTGAGGTCGGGAGTTCGAGACCAGCCTGACCAACATGGAGAACAACCATTTCTACTAAAAACACAAAATTAGCTGCACGTGGTGGCACATGCCTGTAATCCCAACTACTCGGGAGGCTGAGGCAGGAGAATCGCTTGAACCCTGGAGGCAGAGGTTGCAGTGAGCCGAGGTTGCAGTGAGCCGAGATCACGCCATTGCACTCCAGCCTGGGCAACAAGAGCAAAACTCTGTCTCAAAAAAAAAAAAAAAAAGGGCCCTGAGGTGACAATGAACCTGTTGTAGACCAGTCGTGGTGGCTCACTCCTGTAACCCCAGCACTTTGGGAAGCTGAGGCAGGAGGATCCCATTTTGAGATCAGCCCTGGAAACAAAGGGAAACCTATGTTTTTACAAAAATAAAAATAATAACAAAATAAAATTACAGACATGGTGGCTTATGCCTGTAATCCCAGCACTTTGGGAAACTGAGGCAGGATGATCACTTGAGTTCAAGAGTTTGAGACCGGCCTGGCCAACATGGTGAAACCCTGTCTCTACCAAAAATATAAAAAATTGGCCAGATGTGGTGGTGCATGCCTGTAATCCCAGCTACTCTGGAGGCTGAGGCAGGAGAATCACTTGAACCTGGGAGGCAGAGGTTGCAGGGAGCCAAGATCTTGCCACTGCACTCCAGCCTGAGTGACAGAATGAGACTCCATCTAAAAAAAAAAAAAAAAAAAAAAAAAAAAGTTAGCCGGGCATGGTAGCTTGTGTCTGTGGTCCCAGATGGTTAGGAGGCTGAAGCAGGAGGACCACTTGAGTCTGGGAGGTCGAGGCTGCAGTGAGATATGATTGCACCACTGCACTCCAGTCTGGGCAACAGAGTGAGACTGTCTCAAAAAAAAAAAACAAAAAAGGGGCCGCTGCTCATGTCTGTGATCTCAGAGCTTTTGGAGCCTGAGACAGGAGGATTGCTTGAGTTCAGGAGTTTGAGACCAGCCTGGGCAACATAGTAAGATTCCGTGTCTAAAAAAATACAAAAATTAGCTGGGTGTGTGGTGGTAGACCCAGCTACTCAGGAGGATGAGATAGAAGGATAGCTTGAGCCTAGGAGGTTGAGACCACAGTGAGCTATCAGGGCACCACTGCACTCCAGCCTGGACAACAGAGCAAGACCCTGTCTCAAAATAAATAAATAAATAAATAAATAAATAAAGCCAACATCAGCAGCTGAATCAGGGCTGATCCGGGGTTTCAGAGGCCTTGGGGCCACCATACAGGCTCTGCCGGCCCAAATCAGTCCCAGCACACACCAGTCGCCGCTGCTGATCGTCACACAGGCTTAACACTTAGACTCAGACTCAAAAGTGCCCCAATCAAGCCACTGTCTGCTTCCCACATTGGCTGAGATCCACAGATCCATGTTCTAGCACAGGTAACGGGTGTCTGTGCACATGCCTCTGGGCAACGCCACGGGTGGCCCAACACACACACACACAGGCACACGCAGGCGGGTCCAGCTGTATTCCAGGCTGCCTGCAAACACGCAAACACACACGTGCCTGCCCATACAGCCCCAGCACGCGCAGAGACTCAGGAAGCGCAGCAGGGGGCTCCCACGAGAGCCAGTTTCCTGTTTTCAAAGAGGCTGGGAACTGCTAACAGCATGTTCCAGGCAAGCCTACCCCTCACCCGCTGCCTCAGCACCCCTATGCTACCCCACAGACGCTGCACCCACTCTGTGTCCAGTCCTCACCCTGACATACAGCGAAGTCAAGCTCCAGATGACGAAACTGAGGCTCAGAGGGGCGCGGTCCTTTGCCCACGGTCACGGTCACACAAGGAGGAAGAGGTGGTCCCAGAGCCCAGACTGGGAGCTCCACCCTGCATCCCTCCTAAGCACCATGGCCGGGGGCCTGGGGGGGCGGGGTGGGTGCGGTGGTTCACAGATGGGGACACGCCCTCTCCTGCCTGGACTGTGGCCTGGGCCTGGTCCCTCCTGGGTCACAGGCTTCAGGGGTCATAAAGCCCCAGGCTCTTCTGCCTCATGTACCCAATCCTCCCTATTCACCACCCCCTGCCCATCCTGCCTGTTTGCGTCCCTAAAAGAAAGCGCTGGCTCTCAGCCCCGGGTCAAGGATTCACGTGGCCTGGTTCACCTGTATCACAAATATTAACGGACAACTGCTGGCCACCAACAAAGCAGACCCGATCTTGCCCTTAGGGGGCTTGTAGGTGGGAGAATTGAGCACAAAGACAAATAAACACATCTAAGCCCGGCATGTGGCTCACGCCTGTAATCCCATCACTTTGGGAGGCTGAGGCGGGCAGCTCACTTGAGGTCAGAAGTTCAAGACCAGCCTGGCCAACATGGTGAAACCCCGTCTCTTTTAAAATACAAAAATTAGCTGGGCGTGATGGTGGGCGCCTGTAATCCCAGCTACTCGGGAGGCTGAAGCAGGAGAATTGCTTGAACCTGGGAGGCGGAGCTTGCAGTGAGCCAAGATCGTCCCACTGCACTCTAGCCTGGGCAATAGAGCAAGACTCCATCTCAAAAAATAGCCGGGCACAGTGGCTCACGCCTATAATCCTAGCACTTTGGGAGGCCAAGGCGGGTGGATCACCTGAGGTCAGGAGTTCAAGACCAGCTTGGCCAACATGGTGAAACCCCGTCTCTACTAAAAATACAAAAAATTTAGCTGCGCATGGTGGTGTGCGCCTGTAATCCCAGCTACTCAGGAGGCTGAGACAGGAGAATCGCTTGAACCTAGGAGGCGGAGGTTGCAGTGAGCCAAGATCGTGCCACTGCACTCCAGCCTGGGCAACAGAGCAAAACTCCATCTCAAATATTAAATAAATAAACACATTTGCAGATGCTTCTCTATGCTCCAGCCCCATGGGGCCACTGGGGTGGCTGAGGACACGCCTAGCTCCCACCTGCCTGCTGTGGTTGTACAGGCGGTTCCTTCTGCCTGGAATGCCTTTCCCTAGTTCCTCTTCATCCATCAAAGCCCCAACTCCAATGCCCTCTCTTTCTGCAAGGCCTCTCAGGACCCTCCAGCCTTCAGCCTTCCCTCTGGCTGCACCCTGACTCCACGGGGATCTGGGGTTATGTGAGTCCTGCTCTGCTCTTCACCAATGTCCTTAAGACTCTCTGATCCACTGTCCTCATTATGCGTCCAAGATGATTTTCCTTACTTCTGGGCCTTCTTCCAGGGAGTCTCCAAACTCGTAACATGATTGGCCCAGCCAGGATCACGTGCCCACCCCTGAACCAATCCCTGTGTCTGTGATAACAAAAGGCTCTAATTGGCCAGGCCTGGTCACATGACCACACAGGAAACCAGGAAGTAGATCTGGGTCTTTCTGAGCCTCAGAAAGTAGGGCAGGGAGCCGGGCACCATGGCTCATGCCTGTAATCCGAGCACTTTGGCAGGCCGAGGTGGGCAGATCACCTGAGGTCAGGAGTTTGAGACCAGCCTGGCCAACATGGTGAAACCCCGTCTCTACTAAAAATACAAAAATTAGCTGGGCGTGGGGGCAGGTGCCTGTAATCACAGCTACTTGGAGGCCGAGGCAGGAGAATCACTTGAACCCAGGAGGCGGAGATTGCAGTGAGCTGAGATCGTGCCACTGCATTCCAGCCTGACGGACAGAGTGAGACCCTGTCTCAAAAAAAAAAAAAATGTAGGGCAGGTAGACACTCCCCCAGACCCCTGTGCTAAGGACTTAGGGAATCCCCTTGCCTGTACCATCTTGGCTGGGGGGCCTTGGCCAAGTCACTTGTTCTCTGTGTCTCAGTTTCCCCACTTGTCAATCAGGCCCAGCAGGGTTGAAGTGTTGGAGCACAGGGTGGTCCATCCCCTCTCTGATCGTTCTTGGGCCAAGTCCTTTTTACCCCGCACCCACGCTCTCATCTCTTATTGTTGTTTTCTGTGGATCCTCCCAGATAGGGCCGCCCAGTCCAGATCAGGCCACCCAGCCCAGCGTGGCAGGCACTGATGGCCACCGGCTGAGTCACCATTTCCTCCTGGCCCCTTGCCCGGGCCCGATGCTTTCTGGGGACTTTCCTGAACATCAAAAACAAGGTGTGGGGGGTGACTCCCGGGTGGGGGAAGCGAGGGCAGAGACGTGTGTGTTTGGAAAGGTTTGTGCATATCTGGCGTGGGTTCAAAGCCCACGTCTGGGCCCCACTTGTAGGATCCAGGCCATAACCGCATCGCCCTAGGAGTTGGGGGACCTCACATGTGAACACCCCATCAACACTACATGCCCGGCTGCTTCTGCCCGAGTTCACTGGCTGGTTTTTCTGTGTTGCTGAGAGGCTTAGTGTGCGTGTGTGTTTGCACGTATGTGTGTACATCATGACTGCCCTGTGCCTGGAGCCCAGTGACAGAGAGGCCCAGCCCCTCGCTCAAAAGGTGCGTCTGAACTCCAGCGGCCCCTGCCCCTCGATGCACCCAGCCCCTCTCTCAGAAAGGTACATCTGGTGGAGAGAACTCCCTGGGCCAAGGCAGGGGGGCTTGGAAAATCCTGGTGCATTGGGGTGCAGGGGTGGTGGAGGCAGGGCGAGGCAGGGGTGGGGTAGGTCAGGAACTGGGGAGCCACATGGGTGAACCTGGGCGGGCTGAGCTTTGGGAGGAAAAGATGTCAATTGTAAAAACCTTCACTGAGCCGCCTGCTGTGTGTTCGGGGTGCTGGGACACAGTGGGGCCCTGGTGTAATAGACACCACATCAACCAACGAGTGAATATGTAACCCCAGGGAGGTGGGGAGGACCAGGAAGTTAAATGCACTGGGGCAGCAGGAGGGGAATTCGGGGTGCCCTGGCCTAGGGACAGAGGGGACTTGCTGAGAAGGTCATGTGAGGTCTCAGATGTGCAGGCGGAGGAGACGTTGGGGAGATCTAGGGAGACAGAGTGCCAGGTGGAAGGCACGGCTGGTGCAAAGGCCCTGAGGTGGGCACGAACTGGCAGAGGGGGTTTGGCCTCATTCAGGAAGGTCCTACCCCAGAGCAGGACGGGGAGCCATCAGGAGGCTGTGCTGGTGGGGCCACCAGGACAAGCTGTCTTGTAACTAGAGCTCAGCAGGAATGCGTCCCCCTCCCACCCCTACCCCCACCCCACCCCTGGCGCTCTTTGCTTGGGACAGAATGTGCTGGGTGGAGAGGCTGGCGGTGGCCGCGCCTGGTGGCTGGAGCGGGGAGGCTGGAGGATTCCTGAACAGTGGCCCGGCAGGGCTGGGCTCCCTGCCAGCATGGGCGGGAAAACAAGCGGCAGGCGCCCTGACTGCTTGTCACCCCTTGTCCCCCAACTGGCCGGGCCAGGGCAGGCGGCAGAGATGGTGAGAGAGTCAGGGACCCAGAGAGATAGAGAGATGGTGGCCAAGAGAGATAGTGAGAGAGTCAGAGACAGAGGGAGACAGAGACAGGGAGACAGAGACAGAAGTACAGAGGCAACAAGACAGAGACAGAGACAGAGACAGTAAGCAAGAGAGACATTGAGAGGCCGGGCGCGGTGGCTCAAGCCTGTAATCCCAGCACTTTGGGAGGCCGAGACGGGCGGATCACGAGGTCAGGAGATCGAGACCATCCTGGCTAACACGGTGAAACCCCGTCTCTACTAAAAAATACAAAAAATTAGCCGGGCGAGGTGGTGGTCGCCTGTAGTCCTAGCTACTCGGGAGGCTGAGGCAGGAGAATAGCGTAAACCCAGGAGGCAGAGCTTGCAGTGAGCTGAGATCCGGCCACAGCACTCCAGCCTGGGCGACAGAGCGAGACTCCGTCTCAAAAAAAAAAAAAAAAAAAGAGAGAGACATTGAGAGAGAGACAGAGATGGGAAAGAAAAGATGGTCAGAGTCAGAATGAGACAGACAGAGACCTTGAGAGATAGAGACCCGGCATTTGACTCTCTGCATGGGGGACACGTCTGACTCTAGGGGGTCTTGGGAGCAAGTGCAAGGGGTGACACCTCCATCCCCATGAGAATCTTCACCCGAGCTGGGCACGGTGGCTCACGCCTGTAATCCCAGCACTTTGGGAGGCCAAGGTGGGCAGATCACCTGAGGTCGGGAGTTCAAGACCAGCCTGGGCAACATGGTGAAACCCTGACTCTACCAAAAATACAAAAATTAGCTGGGTGCGGTGGCGCATACCTGTAATCCCAGCTACTCAGGAGGCTGAGGCATGAGAATTGCCTGAACTCGGGTCGCAGAGTTTGCAGTGAGCCAAGATTGAGGCTCTCCACTCCAGCTTGGGCAAGGGAGTGAGACTCCATCTCAGACAAAACAAATAAATAAATAAATAAAAAGGAGGAGTCTTCATCCACATCAGAGTAGGCAGAACAGCAGTCCCCTAGTCACCTAGTCAACCACCCTCATGCCTGCTGTATGATGCTGGGGCTGGGGTCACAGCCTGGACCTGGCCCTGCCCACAAAGCGTCAGACAAACAAATGAACATCTAGGTAGTAATTTCAGAGCGTGATGAGGGCTAGGAAGACTACAGAACAGAGAGACAAGAGAGGGAGTGATGGAGTGGGTGGCAACCTTGGCCAGGAGGTTGGAGTGGCTCTGAAAACGTGAGGCCAGGGGATAAAGAGAAACCACCAATGAGGGAAGAGCCTTTTCACAGGGGAAATAGTACATGAGAAGTCCCCAAGGTAAAAATCATCTTGGAGGGCCAGGCGTGGTGGCTCACACCTGTAATCCCAGCACTTTGGGAGGCCAAGGCAGGTGGATCATTTGAGGTTAGGTGTTCAAGACCAGCTTGGCCAGTAGGGTGAAACCCAGTCTCTACTAAAAATACAAAAATTAGCTGAGCATGGTGGCGCGCACCTGTAGTGGCAGCTACTTGGGAGGCTGAGGCAGCAGAATCACTTGAACCTGGGAGGTGGAGGTTGCAGTGAGCCGAGATTGAGCCACTGCACTCCAGTCTGGGCAACAGAGTGGGGCTCTGTCTAAAAAATAAAAATAAAAATAAAAATCAGCTTGGAGTGTTTGAGTAGCAGACAGGGAGGGATGGGGAGCTGGAGGGAAAGGTGGACACGGGATCTTACGGGCCTACAGAGGTGCGGGGTTTGTTGTTATTATTATTATTATTATTATTTAAGAAAAATTCTCGCCGCGTCACCCAGGCTGGAGTACAGTGGTTTGATCACAGCTCACTGCAGGCTAGACCTCCTGGGCCAATGATCTTCCTGCCTCAGTCTCCTGAGTAGCTGGGACCACATGCCATCAGACCCGGCTAATGTTTATAATTTTTTTTTTTTTTTTTTTGTAGAGATGGGGTCTCACTCTGTTGACCAGGTTGGTCTCAAACTCTTGACCTCACGTGATCCTCCCACCTCAGCCTTTCAAAGTGCTGGGATTACAGGCATAAGCCACCGCGCCTGGCCTTATTTCGTGTTTGATAGAAACTGACCACCTGCCTTTGGGCTCCCTGGGCCCCTCCCCGGGAAGTTCAGGAAGTTGCCTGAATTGGGACTACCTGGGCCAGCTTTATCCTGGTTGTCGATCATCTGAACCGGAAAGTTCTCCTTCTGTCGGGATCAAGTTCCCCATAGCTGCAGACTCAGGAGTCCTGAGGACACCGGGCATCTTGTCCTCCCACCCCCGCTGGGCGGAATCTTTTGGTCGCACTGTACCCACATCCCTTGCTGGAATAAATACCGTAGACTCTCCTGTGTTTGGGAACATGGATCTGGAAACTGATATCTCATGTCTTGCACATCCCGCGTGACAAAGAACTCATTTCCTACTGAGACTGTCAGTTCGGTTCTAGTGACTGTGTTGTGGGAACGTTTCCCCTCCGCCGGGCCTCCGGGACCTCCCACATATGGCATGCTCCAAGCTCGATGCCAGGTCAAAGGAGGTCTCGGTGGACCTTAGGACCAGGGGTAGCAGGAAAGGAGGGCTCACCCTCAGGCCAGAGGAAGGAAGTGATTGACGACTGTGGCAGGGTGTGAGGGGTGGGTGTCTCCCAGAGTCTCAGATGACAAAACAGGCTCAGACACAAGGTGACCTGCCTGGAATCACACAGAGAGCCAAGTCCTAACGCAGATCTCCTCGTGTCCAGTCCCTGGGTCCCCCAGTCCTCATCCCTGGCTCCTGGCCCCGACAATGGCCACTCCAGCCTGCCAGTTAATTTCTGCTGCCTTGGGCAGGCTGACTGCGACATCCTGGGGTATCAGACTAGGGTTTTGTTTTGTTTTCTTTTTTTTGAGATGGAGTCTCGCTCTATTGCCCAGGCTGGAGTGCAGTGGCATGATCTTGGCTTACTGCAAGCTTCGCTTCCCAGGTTCATGCCATTCTCCTGCCTCAGACTCCTGAGTAGCTGGGACTACAGGCACCCGCCACCATGCCCGGCTAATTTTTTGTATTTTTAGCAGAGACGGGGTTTCATCATGTTAGCCAGGATGGTCTCGATCTCCTGACCTCGTGATCCGCCAGCCTTAGCCTCCCAAAGTGCTGGGATTACAGGCGTGAGCCACCGCACCTGGCCCAGACCAGGGTTTCAATAGGGCCTTGCCCAAACTTGGAGGGGCATGAGGGCTCAGGTGGGACAGGTGGAGCTTCAGCGGGAGCTTGAGGGGCACAGTATCATGTGGCCTGAGGGGGGCATGGACACTGGAATCTAAGGGGCAGTGTTTATATATATTTTTTGAGGCAGGATCTTGCTCTGTCGCCCAGGCTAGAGTGCAGTGGTGCGATCATAGCTCACTGCAGCCTTGACTTCCCAGGCTCGAGTGATACTCCCAACCTCATCCTCCTGAGTAGCTAGAATTAGAGGTCCACACTGCCACACCTGGTTAATTTTTTATATTTTTTGTAGAGTCAGGATCTTGCTATGTTGCCCAGGCTGGTCTCAAACTCATGGGCTCAAGCGATCCTCCTGCTTTGGCCTCCCAAAGTGCTGGGATTGACATGTGTGAGCCACTGTGCCTGGCCCAAGGGGCAGTTTTGAGTGCTGGCTGTCTCAGTCCTGACTGTGGGACCCTGGGTGGGGCATCTCTTCCTTTCTTCCTTCTTTCCTTCCTTCCTTCCTTCCTTCCTTCCTTCCTTCCTTCCTTCCTTCCTTCCCTCCCTCCCTCCCTCCCTCCTTCTTTCCTTCCTTCCTTCCTTCCTTCCTTCCTTCCTTCCTTCCTTCCTTCCTTCCTTCCTTCCCTCCCTCCCTCCTTCCTCCTTCCTTCCTTCCTTCCTTCCTTCCTTCCTTCCTTCCTTCCTTCCTTCCTCTTTCCTCCCTCTTTCTCTCTGCCTCCCTCCCCCACTTTCTTTTCTTTTTTTTCTTTTTTTTTTTTTTTTTGAGACGGAGTCTCGCTCTGTCGCCCAGGCTGGAGTGCAGTGGCCCGATCTCCACTCACTGCAAGCTCCGGGTTCACACCATTCTCCTGCCTCAGCCTCCTGAGTAGCTGGGACTACAGGCACCCGCCACCGCGCCCAGCTAATTTTTGTATTTTCAGTAGAGATGGGGTTTCACCGTGTTAGCCAGGATGGTCTCGATCTCCTGACCTCGTGATCCGCCCGTCTTGGCCTCACAAAGTGCTGGGATTACAGGCGTGAGCCACCACGCCCGGCCAGCCACCGCGCCCGGCCCCACTTTCTTTTCTTTTCCCTTCCTTTCCCTTTCCTTTCCTTCTTCTTTCCTTCCTTTCCTTTTGTTTTTTTTTTTTTGAGAAAGGGTCTCACTCTGTCACCCAGGCTGGAGTGCAGTGGCACGATCTCGGCTCACTGCAGCCACTACCTCCCGGGTCCAAGTGATTCTTCTGCCTCAGCCTCCCGAGTAGCTGAGATTACAAGTGCCTGCCACCACAGCTGGCTAATTTTTGTATTCTTTTTAGAAGAGACAGGATTTCACCATGTCGGCCAGGCTAGTCTCTTTCTCTTGAGCTCACTATCCCCACCTGTAACTCCAGAAGAATAACAGCCCCATGCCACTAGGGCCACCTAACGACTCCATGGGTTTTCAAAGAAATCCTTGAACATGCATGTTCTTAGCAGCAAGATTCACTATAGCGAAGCCATGGAAACCACCCAGATGTCCGTCCGCGGATGAATGGCTAAACACAATGTGGTCTATGCAGACAATGGAATATTATTCAACCAGAAAAAGGAATGATACACGGTACAATGTGGATGAACCCCAAAAACATGCTGAGTGATAAAAGCCAGACACAAAAGGCCGCATGATTCCATCGATGTGAAATGTTCAAAACAGGCAAATCCATAGAGACAGAAAGTGGATTAGTGGTTGTCAGAGGTAGGGGAGGGGGAATGGGGATTAATCACTAGTGGGGACGGGGTTTCCTTGGGCAGGGATAGAAACGTTCTGGAAATGGATGATAGATGGTTGCATAACATTGTAAATAGCCAGGTCGGTTGTGGTGGCTCATACCTGTAATCCCAGCGCTTTGGGAGGCTAAGGCAGGAGGACTGCTTGAGCCCAGGAGTTCGAGACCCACCTGGGAAACAAAGGGAGATCATGTCTCTACAAAAAAATAATCAGCTGGGTATGGTGGTACACACTTGTGGTCCCAACTACTTGCGGGGGGCTGAGGCAAGCTGATCTCTTGAGCCCAGGAGGTTGAGGCTGCTGTGATGGGGCCATTGCAGTCCAACCTGGGCAACAGAGTGAGACCGTCTCAAAACAAAAGAAACTTTATGAATATACTACATGCTACATTGTAAAGTGTACTTAATTGAACACTTTCAAATGGTGAATTTTATAATATGTTAATTTCACCTCCATAAAAACAAATCCAGGGTTAGGCATGGTGGCTCATGCCTATAATCCCAGCACTTGGGGAGGCTGAGGCAGGCAGATCACCTGAGGTCAAGAGTTTGAAACCAGCCTGGCCAACATGGCGAAACCATGTCTCTATTTAAAAAATAGAAAAATTAGCCGGGTGTGGTGGCGCATGCCTGTAATTCCAGCTACTTTCGAGGCTGAAACAGAATAGTTTGAACCTGGGAGGTGGAGGTTGCAGTGAGCCGACACCAAGCCATTGCACTCCAGCCTGGTGACACAATGAAACTCTGTCTTAAAAAAAAAAAAAAAGAAAAAAAGAAACCCCGTCTCTACTAAAACTTCAAAAATTAGTCAAGTATGGTGGCAGGCACCCGTAATCCCAGCTACTTGGGAGGCTGAGGCAGGAGAATCGCTTGAACCCAGCAGGCAGAGGTTGCAGTGAGCTGAGATCATACCACTGCACTCCAGCCTGGGCGACACAGCAAGACTCCCTCTAAAAACAAAAAACCACCACCAAAAAAAAAAAAAAAAAAACCTACAAAAACCAAACCTAGACTCAGGTAACAGGTTGTTCCTGTACTCAAGCGGCTCCTCCCAGCCCCAGCCCGCCACTCTCTGAGGATAGAGGAGTTCTCTGCTTGGCTTCTACTGTTCAGCCTCCACCAGCCTCTGAGACTCCCACAGGGAGTGCAGGTAAGGGGCCCAGGGCTTGGCTCCCACCCCAGCTCAGCCTCCTCATGTGTCCTTGGGCCAACCCCCTCCCAGTCCTGGGCCTCAGTCTCCCCTTCTGAATCATGGGCCCCTCCGCTTTCCTTGGCCAGGAATTTAGTCTCCAAGATAGTGACCAGGAATGGCAGTCCCAGTTCCCTCAGCAGCCGGACGGGGGCGGAAAATAAACCAAGAAGCCCGGATTCTTTCTCCACACATTTACTTTAAAAAAAAATTGTACAAAACAATGATTTCTTAAGGCATATCAGAAATGCTGAGTCCCAGGTCAGGGCCCTGCCCCAGCCAGCGCTGGCACCCTGCAGTTGGGAGCTTGTCCAGCGGCCCCCTCGAGTGCTCTTCTCCTCCAGGACACAAGGAGCCTCCGGGAAGCACAGTAGTCCCTGGCTGTCACCTTAGGCTGACCTCTGTCCCCAGGTATGACGTAATTCTTCATCATTTAACGGGGACCCCAGTGTTTTCACTTTGCACGTTAGGTATCTGGTCTTGCCTGTCCTACCCTGAACCTGGGTTCCCTGGGCCATGGAACACCCAGGCAGCTCTGATGCTCCTGGGTACCTGGAGGAGCTCCCAGGAAGTCCAAGCCTGCTCCAGGAATCTCTGGCTTTCAAAGTCTTCAAAGGCTGGAGCGGCTGCCCCTGCCACCCACAGACCCCACATAGCTCTGACAACCTGCTTTCCTGAACACCTCGTTCCTGGGTCCTTTCGCCCACCGGACCTCACTGTGTGGCCTCAACTTTGAGGCACCTGCCCTCCGAACCCCCAGTTCTACAATAAACGGGGTGGATTCCAAACGTCACTCAGCTCTGACCGTCTCTGACTTTTCTTCCTCATTCGTCTGCCTGCTGAGCTCCTGTGTGTACTCCAAAGCCTCAGCTAAAATGCCCTTTCCACAAGGATGCCATCTCTGCTTCCTGTCTGGATTCTCACAGCTGCAGGTCTCTTCTTCTGGTTTCGTGATGCTGGAATTGTCTATGTCTGGCTCTGTTTCTCCCAGACTGAAGGCTCCTGGTGGACTCCAGCACTGCCGACAGGCTGGGAAGACAGGTTATTAAACAGTCCCTGGGATACTGCGCTGGACATTCCACGCCTCACAAGGACAGTGGCGGTTCAGATAAGTCAGACTCCGGCTGGGCTCTTCCTCTGTCCCATGTGATATCCGAGAGGCCCCGCCTCACTCTGAGACGTGGTTTTCCAGCTTAAATGCAGTCGGGGAGGTCAGCCCTTGGTCCAGCCGCTCCCCACAGTCACGATGGCTGAAAGCCGGTGTGCATCCTTGTTCCTCACGGGGTCCCTGTGCCGTTCAGCAAGTCATGCAGCGCGGCCTCATGGCCCCTGAGGGTGGGTTTGGATCCTCCTGAGAGAAATGTTACCATTAAGCCTGAGAGGACACTGGAAACAGAAATTCAGAAATACCCCTCCCCATCCAGCCATCTCCCAACTCCCACCCTTGACCAGGGAAGAGGCGATCCGGAGGTGGTGTCTAGGGCAGACGGGGTGCAAGGAGGGTTTTGGAGTGGAGCGTATACTGTCCCTTGGTATTCACAGGGGATTGGTTCCAGGAACCCCGTGGATACCAAAATCCACAGATACTCAGGTCTCTGATATAAAATGGCATAATATTTGCAGATAGTCTAAGCCCATCCTCCTGTGTACTTTATTTTTATTTCTTTTTTTTTTTTTTTTTTTTTTTGAGACGGAGTCTCGCTCTGTCGCCCAGGCTAGAGTGCAGTGGCACGATCTCCGCTCACTGAAAGCTCTGCTGCCTCCTGGGTTCACGCCATTCTCCTGCCTCAGCCTCCCTAGAAGCTGGGACTACAGGCGCCCGCCACCACGCCCAGCTAATTTTTTTGTATTTTCAGTAGAAACAGGGTTTCACCATGTTCGCCAGGACGGTCTCAATCTCCTGACTTCGTGATCGGCCCATCTCGGCCTCCCAAAGTGCTGGGATTACAGGTGTGAGCCACCACACCCGGTCTCATTTTATTTTTCAAGACAGAGTCTCGCTCTGTCACCCAGGCTGGAATGCAGTGGCATGATCTCAGCTCACTGCAACCTCTACCTCTTGGGTTCAAGCGATTCTCCCGCCTCAGCCTCCTGAGTAGCTAGGATCACAGGTGGATGCTACCACGCCTGGCTAATTTTTGTATTTTTGGTAGAGACCTGGTTTTGCCATGTTGGCCAGGCTGGTCTCAAACTTCTGACCTCAAGTGATCTGCTCACCTCAGCCTCCCAAAGTGATGGGATTACAGGCATAAACCAGTGTCCAGCCCTCCCGTGTACTTTAAATCTCTTGTAGATTACCTATAATATTTTATGACCAGGTGTGGTGGCTCACACCTGTAATCCTAGCATTCTGGGAGGCCAAGGCAGGCAGATCACCTGAGGTCAGGAGTTCAAGACCAGGCTGATCAACATGGCAAAACTAAAAAATACAAAATTGTCTCTACTAAAAAATACAAAAATTAGCCGGGCATGGTGGTGGACGCCTGTAATTCCAGCTACTCGGCAGGCTAAGACAGGGAAAATTGCTTGAATCCGGGAGGTGGAGGTTGCAGTGAGCCAAGATTGTGCCACTGCACTCCAGCCTGGGTGACATATCAAGACTCCATCTCAAAAAAAAAAAAAAAAAAAAAAATATATATATATATATATACACACACACACACACACACACACAATATAAATGCTATTTAATCACTGTTATGCTGCATTATTACTATTAGTAGTAGCACTGAGATGAGGTCTTGTTTTGTCTCCCAGACTGGAGTGTGTAGTAGCACAATCATTGCTCACTGTAGCCTCAAACTCCTGGGCTCAAGCGATCCTCCTGCCGCAGCCTCCCGACCATAGGTGGGCTCCACCACGCCTGGGTAATTTTGTATTATTTGCAGTAGAGATGGGGGTATTGCTCTGGTACCCAGGTTGGTCTTATACTCCTGGCCTCAAGCAGTCCTCCCATCTTGGCTTCTCAAAGTGCTGGGATTACAGGCGTGAGCCCCTGCACCCAGCCTATCATATTTTTAATCTGTATTATCCATGTATGTATTTATTTTTCAAATGTCTCTGACCCATGTTTGGTTGAATCTGCAGATTCCAAACCAGCTAATGCAGAAAGCCGACTGTATGTATAGAAATTCTGTCAACAATTAAAATCCACTGCCAACTGGGTGCAGTGGCTGACGCCTGTAATCCCAACACTTTGGGGAGGCCAAGGTGGGAGGAGTTCAGGAGTTCACTTGAGCCCAGGAGTTCAAGACCAGCTTGGGCAACAGAGTGAGACCCCATTTCTACAAAAAATGGAAAAATTGACTGGGCGTGGTGGCTCATGCATATAATCCCAGCACTTTGGGATGCTAAGGCAGGTGATAACCTGAGGTCAGGAGTTCGAGACCAGCCTGACCAATATGGTGAAACCCTGTCTCTACTAAAAATACGAAAATTAGCTGGGCTGGTGGCTAACACCTGTCATCCCAGCTACTCAGGAGGCTGAGGCAGGAGAATCGCTTGTACCAGGGATGCAGAGGTTGAAGTGAGCCGAGATCGCACCATTGCACTTCAGCCTGGGTGACAAGAGTGAAACTCCATCTCAAAAAGCAAAGCAAAATAAAACAAAACACAAATGCAGGATGTGGCGGCGTGCGCCTGTAGTCCCAGCTACTCAAAGAGGCTGAGGCAAGAGGATTGCTTGAGCCCAGGAGGTTGAGGGTGCAGTGAGCTATGATTATGCCACTGCACTACAGCCTGGGTGACAGAGCAAGAGCCTGTCTAAAAAAACAAAAAACAAACCCATCTACTATGTTTGCCACCCCGAGCCTCCCAGGGCCCAGAGAGGCGTGGGTGGTTCTCCGACCCCTGAGCTCACCTCAGAGTACAGGGGTGGTGGGCGGTAGCGGAACTCTTGGATGTAGGCGAAGAATGGACCTTCAAGGCTCATTTCGGGGTCCTGCGGGAGTGGGAAGGGGCTCTGTCCCAAGGCTGCCACCTCAGTGTCGGCTACCACCTCCGAGTACTCAGGAGGAGCTGGAAGTGAGAGACAGGGCGGGTGAGTTTAGCAAGAGAGAGCCCTCCTCCAAGGGACCAGGGGCCAGGAGCTGGCTTGTGCCAGCTCTGGGGCTGCCAGGCTGTGTGTGTCCTTTGGTTGGGATTCCGGGGGGACTCGTGGTGAGAGAGTTGACCCGGCGTCCACCTCTCCCTGTATCCACCCGCCCTCTGCACGCAAGCAGGGTGGGAGCTTACCCTCAGGCCGCTCCGGCAAGGCCCCCAGCCTCCAGTCCAGCAGGAAGCTGGCGTGGCTGCCCACGCTGGAAGAACGGCTGCCAAAAGGGTGCAAGGGAATGGTACCGATCACCAGTGGCAGCTCCAGCAGCAGCTTGGACGTTCCCGGGATATCCACACAGACCTGGAGGAAGGATCCATGAGGGAGGGTCCCCAGGCAACCTCCCCGACTCCCACCTCCCTCCTATGCCTGGGGAGACTGAGGCCTCAGCTTCCCCCGGTCTGAGGGAATACAAGGTGAATGTGGTCGCTGTCCCCCAGGGCCAGCAGGGTGCCCTACCTTGAGTGCATAGTCCACATGCAGGACACGGCAGTGCAGGATGGAAGGACCTACTGGGGGGATCCGCAGTGCCCGGCCCTGCCACAGCGCCCGCTGCCCGGGGCCCACCGGCTCTCCTGCGAGGCTGGCCACCACCGCCCGTTTCTGCTTTCGGGCGCCTCGGGCCATGAACGTCTGTGTCTGCACCACGGCTGCCCGAGGCAGCACAGGACGGGTGGAGCTGTTGTCGATCTCGGCAAAGACAGGGATGACCTCTCCTGCAGCGAGGAGCAGTGGGGACTCAGTTTCCCCTCCTGCAGCCCCGACACCAGCTCCCGTCCCGACCCAGTCCCGTCCGCCTGCTACCTGGGGTGTAGCCCTTCCGGTCGATCTTGGCCGAAAGAGAGACGAGGCCACGGTTACAGTACCAGGATCGGGCAACCTTTTCCCGAGCCCCCGCTTGAGGTGCCTGTCGGTGTAGAGGAAAGTGACGTGGATGAGTCACTTTGTGCAAACCACAGTCGCTGTGGAGCTTCCAAACCACCCCCAGCTGAGGGAGGACTTTGGGCAGGGCTTGGTGTCTTTTTAACAATCCAGGAACTATCTGTTAAATAGAGCCAGGGACACAACCCATCTTATAAAGCCAGAAATGAAATGTACAAGCCAAGTGTTTGGTGTGTAATTCGCTCTTGGTAAGCCCTAGCTCTGGTCTGTTTCACAGACGAGGCACCTGAGGCTCAGAGAGGGCAAGACACTTGCCCAGAGTCACACGGCAAATGGGTGCAGATAGCAGTGGATTCCACACGCATTCCCACACCTGCCTCCCTCCCTGCCAGGGCCCACCTATGACCTCCATCTTATCGACTGGTGTCACCTAGCAGCCAGGTCCCTTCCACTATACTCCCATCCTACCCCGCCAAGGGTGGCCACTCACCAGCAGGGCTGGCGTGTTGATATCCACAGGCTCGATGACAGTGAACACCTTCCTTGCCCGGCGTGCTGGGACCCAGGGCCGGTGCAGGGTTGCCTTGATACAGTAGCGGACACTACCATGTTTGCCCTCGAAGGATGTCACCAGGTTCCTGGGGTGGAGGGATGGGACTTCAGGGGGCAAGATACAGAGACACACAGGCAGGGAGAAGGAGACACAGACACTCTAGGGGCCTCCCAGGGGGAGGGTCTTGGGGCTCAGAGGTGCCCAGATATCCAGTATTGGAGGTACAAATCTGGAAGGGGCTGCAGGCTTAGGGCAACCCTGCACCTCAGAGGACTTACGGGGGCAGCTGGAAGCTGAACAGGAACTCATGGCGCCCAGGAGGCAGCGTGGTGGTCTCCCCAGTATCTGCAGGTAGAAGCAAAAGGAGGCGACTGAGTGCTTGCGTTGGCGTCCCAGGGCTGACAAAGGTACCGCCATCCAGGTGGTGGCTGGCACACAACCAGTGCCCATCCGTACCTGGCGCCAGGAGCGTGGCACGGTGGCTCACGACCTCCACGCGCTCACTGTAGCTCTGCGTGTAAGCCGTGCTCGAGCCGGCGCTGCGCGACTCGGTCCAGTGCACATGGGCGCGGCCCCGCGCACGCAGCCTCAGGGCACCCACGCGCACGGCGCTTGCCAGCTCCAGCAGCACCCGGCCCGCCACGGCCTGGCCGCCGCTGAACACGGGCTCGGCGCCCGCGGTTGCACCGTCCAGTTGCACCGAGAACGCTTTCACCTTGTCGAATAGCATCGCGTCCGGGGTGCGAACCCACGACACGCGGAACCTGGCCTCGAACCCGTGAACCGGCAGCTCAAGGTGCCGACGCTGCAGCCTCAGAACGCAAAATCGCCCTCAACGCGCAGGCGCGCTCACCAGCCCGAGCAGAAAATCCCCGCGCCGTGCGTCGGCGCCGCTTTTATACGGCAGGGCGGGGGGCGGGGTCACCGTCTCTCCCCCGCCCCCTGAAGGGACTCCACCAATAGCGCGACAAGGGGCGTGGCTCTGCCCTAGCGTGGAGCAAAATAACAAACGCCCCTGCTCACCGCCGGCTGCCCCACGCTGCCCCACTCCCTCACGGACCCCGGGGAGAAACTGAAGCCCTGAGGCGGCCAAAGCTGGTCTCTCGCGGACCCCGGGAGCAAAGAGGGAAAAAGAGTTCCAGAGGCAGGGCCCAGGCCTGAGGTCACCTAGCAGAGCTTTCAGCCTCTCGGCTTAATCGCTCACCAGCCGCCACTCGTAGACGTGACTCGAGGCATGTCCAGCCCGATTTGGGGCGGGGGGCTCTCGCCCCAGTTGAGGGCCCTAGAGCCTATGACTGTTCCAGGCTTTTTCCCCCCGCTATGCAAAGGGAGAAGTGGAAGACGTGAGTGGGACTGCCCTCCCCGCTGGTGCCTGCTGCACCCCTTCCCTGATTCAAGTCCCTTTCAGCTGGTGGCTCTGGGCAAATGACAACCTCCTGGAGCCTCAGTTTCCACCTCTGTAGAGCCGGGAGAAAATAAAAATCAGTCCCCACCTCAGAAAGTTGTGCATGGATCATCGTGCAGCCCCAGCCGGACTCCTCCAAGAGCCTCGCTCCCGGGTGATCAACCTGCTCCTGACATACCGTCATACCGTCACCCGGTCGCGCCTCGGCGCATTCGCCCAGGAGCGGTACCTACGACCTGATGTTCCTTTCCCAATTTTCACCCTCTGGCAAACCCTACCTTCCCCGCAGCCCTTGTGCTTGCTCCAGTCATCCTCAGCCCCCTTCCCTTCACAGAGCTGAATGCAGGGGACGCTCGGGCACCCCCAGGTCCACGGCTGCGGTGTGGTTTCGGGACTACGTGACACCTCTCTGGGCTTTAGTTTCCCCAAAGAAAAGTCGCTTGGAGTTTCTCCAGCGGGAGTTGCCTCTGCGTCGTCTGCGGGACGCGGGCGCCCTCTCGTGGCAGCGGAATGCGCTGCTGCTGAACCCATCCCCTGCCCTGACTGTCCGCCTCTGAGCTCGGTTCAGGAGACCACGAGACTTCCACCACCTCAGTGAGGTGTGTGTGTGTGGAGGGGGCGGTCATAAACAAACACGGTCACCCGCAGTCCGTGACGGGGGTCAGAACAGGAACGAAGGGGTTGGAGGCACAGTGATCAGCCTGGAAGGCTGCCTGGGAGGATGGGTCTTTGGAGTTGAAAGGAAGGTCTGGGACCTTAGGCCAGGTTTCAGTGGATACTAGAAGGGAGACAGTAGGCCGTTAAGTCCGGGAGGAGAAGCGGGATGACGTTACCCTGAAGGGACTACTGAGCCAGCGCCTCCCTCAATTCATTTCACAGATGGACCCCAGAGGCCCAGAGAGGGGCGGGGCACTGCCCGGGGTCACACAGCAGCTCCACTGGCCTCCAGTGTCACTGTTTTTTTCCTTAAATGTTTAACAATTTATTTATTTATTTATTTATTTATTTATTTATTTATTTATCGAGACAGGATCTCACTGTGTCGCCCAGGCTGGAGTGCAGTGGCACGATCTTGGTTCACTGCAACCTCTGCCTCCCTTCCACCTCAGGTGGAAGGAAGCGATCCTTCCACCTCAGCCTCCAGAGTAGCTGGGATTACAGGTGCGCGCCACCACACCCGGCTAATTTTTGTATTTTTTGAAGAGATGGGGTTTCACCATGTTGCCCAGGCTGGTCTTGAACTCTTGAGCTCAAGCCATCTGCCCACCAGAGCCTCCCAAAGTGCTGGGATTACAGATGTGAGCCACTGCACCCAGCCAAAATTTTAATTTAATTTTTTTTTTTTTTTTGAGACAGGGTTTCACACTGACACCCAGGCTGTAGTGCATGGCACCATCTCGGCTCACTGCAACCTCCACCTCCTGGGTTCCATAGATTCTCCTGCCTTAGCCCCCTGAGTAGCTGGGCTAATTTTTTTTTTTTTTTTTTTTTTTTTTTGAGACGGAGTCTTGCTTTGTCACCCAGGCTGGAATGCAGTGGCTTGATCTCGGCTCACTGCAAGCTCCACCTCCCGGGTTCACGCCATTCTCCTGCCTCAGCCTCCGAGTAGCTGGGACTACAGGCGTCCGCCACCTCGCCCGGCTAATTTTTTGTATTTTTTTTTTTTTTTGAGACGGAGTCTTGCTCTGTCGCCCGGGCTGGAGTGCAGTGACCGGATCTCGGCTCACTGCAAGCTCCGCCTCCCGGGTTCACGCCATTCTCCTGCCTCAGTCTCCCGAGTAGCTGGGACTACAGGCGCCCGCCACCTCGCCCGGCTAGTTTTTTGTATTTTTTAGTAGAGACGGGGTTTCACCGTGTTAGCCAGGATGGTCTCGATCTCCTGACCTCGTGATCCACCCGTCTCGGCCTCCCAAAGTGCTGGGATTACAGGCTTGAGCCACCGCGCCCGGCCCATTTTTTGTATTTTTAGTAGAGACGGGGTTTCACCGTGTTAGCCAGGATGGTCTCGATCTCCTGACCTCGTGATCCACCCGCCTCAGCCTCCCAAGCTAATTTTTAAATTAAATTTTTATTAAAATTTTTAAATTTAAATTGGTCAGGCGAGGTGGCTCATGCCTGTAATCCCAGAACTTTGAGAGGCCAAGGCAGGCAGATCACCTGAGGTCGGGAGTTCAAATTCAGCCTGACCAACATGGAGACACCCTGTCTCTACTAAAAATACAAAATTGGCCGGGCGCGGTGGCTCACGCCTGTAATTCCAACACTTTGGGAGGCCGAGGCGGGCGGATTACGAGGTCAGGAGATCGAGACCATCCTGACGAACACGGTGATACCCGGTCTCCACTGAAAATACAAAAAAAAAAAAAAATATATTAGCCACGTGTGGTGGCGGGCGCCTGTAGTCCCAGCTACTTGGGAGGCTGAGGCAGGAGAATGGCGTGAACCCGGGAGGCGGCGGAGCTTGCAGTAAGCGGAGATCGCGCCACTGCACTCCAGCCTGGGCGACAGAGGGAGGCTCCATCTCAAAAAAAAAAATAAAATAAAAAAATACAAAATTAGTTGGGTGTGGTGGCGCATGCCTGTAATCCCAGCTACTTGGGAGGCTGAGGCAGAAGAATCACTTGAACCTGGGAGGCAGAGGTTGCAGTGAGCTGAGATCACGCCATTGTACTCCAGCCTGGGCAACAAGAGCTAAATTCTGCCTCAAAAAAAAGAAAAAAAAAATAGCCTGTCTAATTTTTGTATTTTTAGTAGAGACGGGGCTTCACCATGTTGGCCAGGCTGGTCTTGAACTCCTGACCTCAGATGATCCTCCCGCCTTGGCCTCCCAAAGTACTGGGATTACAGGCGTGAGCCACTGCACCTGGCCGATTTTTATGTATTTTAAGAGATGGGGGCCGGCACGGTGGCTCATGCCTGTAAGCCAAGCACTTTGGAAGGCCAAGGCGTGTGGATCACCTGAGGTCAGGAGTTCGTGACCAGCCTGGCCAACATGGTGAAACCCGTCTCTACCAAAAATACAAAAATTAGCCAGCATGTTGGCGGGCACCTATAATCCCAGCTACTCAGGAGGCTGAGGCAGGAGAATCACTGGAACCCAGGAGGCAGAGGTTGCAGTGAGCCGAGATTGCGCCAGTGCCAATGCACTCTAGCCTGGGTGACAGTGAGACTCTGTCTCAAAAAAAAAACAAACAAACAAACAAACAAAAGTTAGCTGGGTGTGGTGGCGAGTATCTGTAGTCACAGCTACTCAGGAGGCTGAGGTTGTAGAATCACTTGAACCCAGGAGGCAGAGGTTGCAGTGAGCCAAGATCGCAGTACTCCACTCCAGCCTGAGCAACAGAGTAAGACCCTGTCTCGAAAACAAAAACAAACAGAAACAAAAATGGGGCGGGGGGTGGGAGGTCTCGCTATGTTGCCCAGGCTGGCCTCGAACTTCTGGGCTCAAGCGATCGTTCTGCTTCGGCCTCTGTAGTAGCTGGAACCACAGGCAGGCAGGCCCACCAGGCTCGCATCTCCAGTGTTTTTTGTTTTTTTTTGTTTTTCAGACACAGTTTTGCTCTGTCACGGAGGCTGGAGTGTAGTGGTGCCATCTCAGCTCACTGCAACCTCTGCCCACCTGCCGGGTTCAGACAATTCTTCTGTCTTACTAGCTGAGATTACAGGATCCCACCAACACGCCCGGCTAATTTTTGTATTTTTAATGGAGACAAAGTTTCACCATGTTGGCCAGGCTGGTCTCAAACTCCTGACCTCAGGTGATCTGCCCTCCTCGGTCTCCCACAGTGCTGGGATTACAGGCATGAGCCACCGCACCAGGCTGCCTCTCCAGCGTTTTAAGGAAGTCGCCGTTGAGTGTCCAGGCAGCCTTCAGGTGAAAGCGGCCCCAAATAGTTCTCCGAGTTGCCAGGGAAGGGAAGTGCCTCCTGGGCTCCTTCCTGCCCCGCCCCACCGCACTTGCTCCTCTGTTTCCACTGCTGGGGAGGGAAGGGTCCCCCGCACCTGTGGCTCTTGCATGCTGAAAGCTTCTATTGCCCGCAGTGCTGGGAAAAAGTGGGGCTGTCGGGAATCTGGTCTGCCTCCCTCCTGGCCCATTTTACAGACGGATATAGTGAGGTCTGGCTTGGCCCGGAGGAATAGCCAGGGCAGCCCAGAGAGGATGATGCCCTCCCATAGCCACACAGTAGGGGGTGAGGGTATGGACTGCCTCCTTCTGTGGCCCCTGGCTCACTGGTAACCAGCTGTGTATCCTAGGGACGCTTGGGGTGCGAGAAAGACTGAGGTTCGGGGAAGAGTAGAGACCTGCCCAAGACCCAGACTCCCAGGAGAATGTGACCCCACTTCATCTCTTCCCCTCTGGGATGCATTTCCACCTCCTCACCGGGAAATACCACTAGACCCCCAACCCTACCCCAGGGAAGAACTCAGCGCTGCAGACCCTGTGGGGTAAACTGAGGTGGGGCCCTGGGTAACACGAGTTGGGGGGCCTTCTTTGAGAATCAGGGACTCCAGGCCTGGGATCAACAGGGACCCTGGGGTCCACCAGGGAGATCTCCCACTCCACTTCCCAGGGGTTCCCTGAACTCTAATAGGAGGGTCCCCCTGCTTTGAAAGGGGTCTCCCCACCGCACAGCCTCTAAGTCGAGGGCGTCTGACTCCAGAGAAGGGAACGCCCAGACCCTGGGTAGACGTTCCCGGTTAGTGGGGGTCCTGACCAGGGCGGGGTGGGTGTCCAGGCTGGAGTGCAGTGGTGCGATCTCAGCCCATTACAACCTCTACCTCCCAGGCTCAAGCGATCTTCCCACTTTAGCCTGTAGCTGGGACTCCAGGCGCGCGCCACTACGCCTGGCTAATTTTTGTAGTTTTTGGAGATACCGGGTGTCGCCATGTCGCCCAGGCTAGTCTTCAACTCCTGACCTGTGGGAGGGTCAGGACCCCGGGAAGGGGGTTCCCGCTCCTTGAAAAGGATCACCCGACCGCAGAGGTTCTAAGTTGAGAGGCTTCCGGCCCCGAAGAGGGTCCCGGCCGAGGGGGTCCCGGCTGCTGTGGGGCCGGCGCGACGAGTGTCTCACCTCGGAGCAGCAGCTGCCGACGCCGCAGGTAGGTCTCGGCGGCCGCGTAGTCGCTGGATAAGGCGTTGACACCCACGCTGCGACCCTCCAGCCAGTGGGTGGCCGCCCCACCGCGCGCCTTCACCTCGAGCGCTCGCACCCGCAGCGGCGCCGCCGCCTCCAGCAGCACCCGGCCGCACAGCCGCTCCCCGCCGCGGTAGGCGCCGCCCGGGCCCCGCGCCAGCTCCAGCGCGAAGCTGCGCACGCCCCCAGGGCGCATGGCGCGCAGCGGTGGACACGGCCTGGACACGCGGCGAGGAGGCGCACGGCCGGGGCGCGCCTGCAGATCCTCGGGGTCTGCGCGCTCCCCCGTCGCGTCCCCCGAGCTTCCTCCGGGCGCCCCCGGCGAACCTGGGCCGGCGCCGGTGCCCCAGGGCGGGCGCGTCGTCGGCGAACTTCCTGGTCCTCTGCATCCGCCCCTGTGACGCGCGCGGGCCGCCGGGGACGGGCCGCCCGCGTGCCCGCGCTGTTAACTTTGCCATCCTCGGAGCTGGGCGGGCCCTGTTTTTGTAGGGTGGGTGCTGTTGAATTAAGAGGCAGGCAGGGGCGGAGGTGGCTGGGGAGGCACCAAGGCGGCCGCAGAGCTCAGCCCTCCCTATGGTCTAATTCGCCCCCGCCCCGAACCCAGCACTGCCTCAGCCTCCCCGTCATTGTCACTTCATGGCTGTCCCCCAAACAAAATCCACCTCGAGTAGCCCTCTTCGCCTCCGCACTGCGCTGTTCCGCTGCCAGATCCGTTCTCCCACCCATCCCGCCCACGCCCAAATGCCATTTCCTCAGAGTCCCCTAGCCACCTCTGGCCTTGTTTACTTTTCTCTTTCTTTCCTTTCTCTTTCTTTCTTTCTTTTTCTTTTTCTTTCTTTTTCTCTCTCTTTCTTCTTTCTTTCCTTTCTTTCTTCTTTTTCCTTCTTTTCTTTCTTTCTCTCTCTCTCTTTCTTTCTTGCCTTGTTTACTTTTCTCTTTCTCTCTCTTTTTTTTTTTTTTTTTTTGAGGCAGAGTCTTGCTCTGCCCAGGCTGGGGCGCAGTAGGGTGATCCCGGCTCACCGCAATCTCCACCTCCCTGGTTCAAGCAATTCTCCTGCCTCAGCCTCCCGAGTACCTGGGACGACAGGCGTGTACCACCACACCCAGCTAATTTTTGTGTTTTTAGTAAAGACGGGGTTTCATCATGTTGGCCAGCTGGTCTCCAACTCCTAACTTCAACTGATCCTCCCACCTCAGCCTCCCAAAGTACTGGGATTACAGGCGTGAGCTACCACGCCCGGCCTGTTTACAACTTTATGGCTTTGGTGTTTTTCTTTTTTTTTTTTTTTTTAAACTACTATGGGTTGACTGTGCCTCTGCCATCAGACCTGGGAGCTACCACTGGGCTCGGAAGGTACACCCACGGATGTTCCTTAACTGAACCCTGGGTTCTCACCCTGAAAGACGGCCCCCTTCCTTCTCAGGCCTTAGTTTCCCCAGCCAGACAACAGGGTATAAAGGATGAGTCCTGCCAAAGACTCCGATGTGATCCCTCAGGCGGGAAGGAGCATTTATTGGGCACCTACCAGTTGCCTGGCCCTTTTTAGGGAGTTCTGGTTAAATAGACTGTCACCCTCATTTTACAGATGAAACAACAGAGGCCCCAGAGGGGCAGCCACTGCCCAGAGTCACCCAGCAGTGGCAGAGTCAGGACTCGAACCCTGGTCTGACCAGCACTCCTCATACCCTTCTTGTGCTTGGGCCCAAGCTGGTCATTCATGCACCAGCAATGGCCTAGTTATCTCGTTGAGCCAGGCGATGGATGGTCTTATCAGAGGCTGCCAGGACCTGGGGCTCCTTGGCTGGGCACAGCATGGTCTCCCCAGGAGCCAGGCCTCCCTGTCCCACCCAGGGCTCAGCATCTGTCAAGTAAGTGCCTGCTGCTCCCAGCACCCAAGCCCACGTCCTCCAGGGACCTTTCTGATTCTACTTGTGTCTGGAACCCTCCCCTGAAGGGTCTCTCTGACCCCTGGATGTCACCAAATACCCCCTCCTCCTGCCGTCCCCATGGCTCCTCCATGGAGTCCCTTTCACCAAGTCCAGGTTCTTTTTTTTTTTTTTCTCACTGCAACCTCCACCTCCCGGGTTCAAGCGATTCTCCTGCCTCAGCCTCCCGAGTAGCTGGGATTACAGGTGTGCACCACCACACCCAGCTAATTTTTAAAATTTTAGAAGAGACAGGGTTTCACTATGTTGCCCAGGCTGGTCTTGAACTGACTTTAGGTGATCCGCCCGCCTTATCCTCCCAAAGTGCTGGTATTACAGGTGTGAGCCACCTCGCCCAGCCAGTCCGGTTCTTTACTTTGGCCTAGGGGATTTCCAGCTCGAATCTGGCACCATCCCTCCTCGCTGTGTGGTCCCAGGCAGGTAGATTCACCTCTCTGGGCCTCAGTTTCCCCTCATTCCACCATGATCAAGCTCTGATGAGGAATCAGTGTGGTAATTGACATCATCACATTCTCTGTAGGCAGCAGGTACTCAATACAAATCTCACAAAAACCCAAAAGACCTTCCTCACCCAGGTCACCTCCCCCATGGGCTCTGCTGAGGCCGGGCACACAGTGGGTGTCCATCAGCGAGGCTGGTTGAAGGGAGAGATGCTTCTGGCCAGGGCTGGGCCACGCCCTCTGAGGGATCACATTATCAGCGCCAGGTGGGGCTGGCACAGGTGTCCCTAGAGAGTTGTCCTTCACTGAGCTTCAGCCCAGAGGGAGAGGGGGCTTCTAGGCTAAGGTTCTAGGCTAGGCCAGTGATGGGAACAGGTGTTTTGATTCCCATATTTATCTTGGTACCCGGGGCTGGGGTTCTACCTCCTGGGACATCACCAGTGCCTCCCAGCCACGCACACAGGCAGCCACTAGGCGGGTCCTGCTTTATTCAGAACCAGCACGGACCCCTCCCGGGGCTGCTCCATGCCCGCCGGGGGCCTGGGGAGAGTCGGGGGACCAGGTGACCAGAGGAAGCTCCGGGCTCCCCTGCCCTCACCCATGGTCCAGCCCTGCCCTCTGCCCGGGCAGTCTGGGCGGGGCAGGCCTCAGTCCACTCAGCCTGACTCAGCGTCGGCTTCTTGAACTCCAAGAGGTGCCACTGTACAAGGCTTCCCGGAGGTGGCGGCCACACGATGGCCAAGATTTAGGGGTCTGGTGGCGGGCAGGGCCGTCACCCGCAGTCCGAGGGGGCCACGGGCGTCCACCGGCAGGGGGAGCTCCGGGCTGCCTGGTCTTGGGGGCCGGGGCCGGGCCGGGGAGGCAGGGGCGGTGGGGGCGGGCGTATGGCTTGGGCGATGAGGCCGGGCAGGGCCTGCAGAGAGGCACCCAGCGCATCCAGGCGGCTTTCCAGCGTGGCCAGACGAGCCTCCAGCTCCTCGTGCTGAGCGTGCAACTCCGATACAAGGTCATACATGACGCTCTGGGTCTGCCGGAGACAGAGAGGGGCAGGAGAGAGGTGCCGCTGAGTGAGAGAGAGAAGGACGATACCACGACAATGACACAGAGGGACAGCTCACATGCTCCAGGTGGGTGGCGGCTGCTAATGGGGCCCATGTGAGGGGTGGCTGGGAGGACACCCCCAGCCCCAGAGGTCCCTTGCTGGGCCCAGGGAAGGATTAGAGAATGGATGAGGGGAGAGACTGGTCTTCTCCTTTTTTTTTTTTTCTTTGAGACAGAGTCTCCTTCTGTCACCCACGCTGGAGTGCAGTGGCCCAATCTTGGCTCACTACAACCTCCTCTTCCCGGGAGGCGCCCAGCCTAAAAGACAGGTCTTCAATGCCAAGCTCAGCCGGGCGTGGTGGCTCATGCCTGTAATCCCAGCACTTTGGGAGGCCGAGGCGGGCGAATCGCCTGAGGTCAAGAGTTTGAGATCAGTTTGGTCAACATGGTGAAACCCTGTCGCTACTAAAAATACAAAATTTAGCCAGGCCGTGGTGGTGGGCACCTGTAATCCCAGCTACTCGGGAGGCTGAGGTAGGAGAATCGCTTTAACCCAGGAGGTGGAGGCTGCAGTGAGCCTGAGTGACGAAAAAGAAAGTCTGTCTCAAAAAAAAAAGAAAGAAAGAAAGAAAAAAAAAAAGAAAAGAAAGCCAAGCTCAGGGCTGGCAGGCCTGGGAAAGGCCTAATGAGGTCTTGGGGTGGGGAGCACATGGCCAGAGCTGCCATGGGGGGGTCCAGTGGCCACAGGGCACACACAGCCAGAGGCGGTGCTCAAGTGGTACCCACAGACCTGGGGGATGTTGTTTTGGGCTGATGTTTCTCCAGGCTGGGGAACAGCAGGAGCTTGGGGACATGGCCACCTAAGAGGAAGAGGAGGGGGAGCCCCGTTGGGTCGTGAACTGCCACCCCTCCCATTAGGCTGGGGAGGGGACAGGGCTCTGATGAGTAAGGTGACTGCCTTGAGAATCTGACACAATCACAGACTGGGAACACAACCGCCACAATTACTGTTACAGCAGCCAGTGGGGCGTCCCCACCACCTCCACTGCCCAGTTCTGGCGCTGTCCCACTGTGGGCAGGGGAGGCCGGCCAGACAGGGACAGCCCTGGGTGCAGATGCCACTCTGGCCACCAGGTGGCACTAGACCATCACTCCACGGCTCTGAGCGCAGCTGGGTGAGGACACCGGTTTGCCACCTGGTGGCGGCGGCCTCCACGGGAGGATGGAGGTAGTGGTGGAAGGAAGACAGGACAGAGAGGTGCCCACCCCAGCTCCTCTGTCCTCTCACCCCCAGCCTCTTCCTCCCAGCTTCCCCCACTGTGCCCCCTACCCTTTTCCCTCCATCACTGCAAGGCAGACCCCGCTCCGAGTGCAGACATCTCGTGGGGGACGCCCCTCCTAGCACCACTGACCTCACCTTGGCCTCTCTCAGGCACCACAGTCCCTAGGGCCAGAGGGTGACACCTGGAGGCCAGAGCAGCGTCCAACCTTCGGGTGGTTCTTTTTAGCCTTTTCTGAGGTTTAAAATTGTTATTTTTATTTTTATTTTTGAGACGGAGTCTCGTTCTTGTCTTCTAGGCTGGAGTGCAGAGGCATGATCTTGGCTCACTGCAACCTCCACCTCCTGGGTTCAAGCGATTTTCCTGCCTCAGCCTCCTGAGTAGCTGAGATTACAGGCGCCCGCTACCATGCCCGGCTAATTTTTGTATTTTTAGTGGAGACAGAGTTTCACCATGTTGGCCAGGCTGGCCTCAAACTCCTGACCTCAGGTGATCCGCCCCCCTCAGCCTCCCAAAGTGCTGGGATTATAGGGATGAGCCACCGCACCCAGCCATAAAATTTTATTTTTTAGATACAGAGTCTTGCTCTATCTCCCAGGCTGGAGTGCGGTGGTGCAATCACAGCTCACTGCAGCCTTGAACCCCGGGCTCAAGCAATTCTCCTGCCTCAGTCTCCTGCTACTTTTTGTATTTTTTTTTTTTTTTGTAGAGATGGAGTTTTGCCATGTTGCCCAGGCTGGTCTTGAATTCCTGAGCTCAAGTGATCCTCCTTCTTCAACCTCCCAAAGTGCTAGGATTACAGGCATGAGCCACTGCACCTGGCCTGATTTTCTTAGTATTTTCCTTTCTCTACCATACCTTATTGTAAGAATACAGTATATAATATATATTCAAAATACATGTGAATCAACTGTTTATCAATAAGGCTTTCGGTCAATGGTAGGCTATCAGTAGTTCAATTTGGGATGAGAGAGCATCAAAGGTTATATGAGGCTGGGCACAGTAGCTTATGCCTGTAATCCCAGCACTTTGGAAGGCCAAGGCAGGTGGATTGCTTGAGGTCAGGAGTTCGAGACCAGCCTGGCCAACATGGTGAAACCCCATCTCTACTGAAAATACAAAACTTAGGCCGCGCGCGGTGGCTCACACCTGTAATCCCAGCACTTTGGGAGGCTGAGGTGGGTGGATCATGAGGTCAGGAGATCGAGACCATCCTGGCTAACACAGTGAAACCCTGTCTCTACCAAAAATACACAAAATTAGCCGGGCATGGTGGCAGGTGCCTGTAGTCCCAGCTATTCAGGAGGCTGAGGCAGGAGAATGACTTGAACCCGGGAGGCAGAGCTTGCAGGGAGCGAAGATTGCATCACTGCACTCCAGCCTGGGCGACAGAGTGAGACTCTGTCTCAAAAAAAAAAAAAAAAAAAAAAAAAAAAATTAGCTAGGTGTGGTGGCATGCACCTGTAATCCTAGCTACTCAGCAGGCTGAGGCAGGAGAATACCTTGAACCCAGGAGGTAGAGGCTGCAGTGAGCTGAGATCGCACCTCTGCACTCCAGCCTGGGCAATAGAGTGAGACTCTGTCTCAAAAAGAATAAAAGAAGTTATATGGGAATATTTGACTTTTTAGGGGTCAGCACCCCATAACCCTGATGTTGTTCGAGAGTTAACTGTATATCTTCAGGGGTCTAGAATATGTCTTTCTCTCTGTAAGATTATTTTCCGGGCGTGGTGGCTCATGCCTGTAATCCCAGCACTTTGGGAGGCCAAGGCGGAAGGATCACTTGAGCTCGGGAGTTTGAGACCAGCCTGGGCAACATGGTGAAACCCCATCTCTACAAAAAATACAAAAATTAGCAGGACCTGGTGGTGTGCACCTGTAGTCCCAGCTACTTGGGAAGATGAGGTGGGAAGATTGCTTGAGCCTGAGGAAGTTGAGGCTGTGGTGAACCGTGATCTCACCACTGCACTCCAGCCTGTACCACAGAGCAAGACTCTGTCTCAAAAAAAAAAAAAAAAAAAATTTCCCTTCCAAATTAAATTTATTGTAGGTTAATATTAAGCTAGATTGCATTCTCTTCCTAGTGATGGGGGAAGTGAGTCCAAAATGCACTGGGGACAAGAAATAAAATAGAAATGGGACTTAACATTTTCTAAAGATAACATGAAATCAGCCTCAGGCTGACTGGTAGATCAGGGGATGTAGCCACTAAGCAAAAGCTATTTTCTGAAACTATGTCATTGGTCAGGAGGGAATTCAAATCAGTGTTGCAAAGATCTCAAGCACTTGATTAATTGCAGCTGGTCCAATAACACATCTTCCAGTGGAAGAATTCAAAAAGCAGGAAATGGACTGGGGACGGTGGCCCACGCCTGTAATCCCAACACTTTGGGAGGCCGAGGTGGGCGGATCACTTAAGGTCAGGAGTTCGAGACCAGTCTGGCCAACATGGTGAAACCCCGTCTCTACTAAAAGTACAAAAATTAGCTGGGAATGCTGGTCCATGCCTGTAGTTCCAACTACTCTGGAGGCTGAGGCACGAGAATTGCTTGAACCCAGGAGGCGGAAGTTGCAGTGAGCCAAGATCATACCACTGCACTCCAGCCTGGGCGACAGAGCAAGACTCTGTCTCAAAAAATAAATAAAGCTAAAAAAAAAAAAAAGTGGGAAATGATTTGATATTAGAATCAACACACAGATCCATGTATAACACAAACTGATTTCTTTCTTGCTTTTTTTTTGTTTTGAGATAGGGTCTCGCTCTGTTGCCCAAGCTAGAGTGCAACAGCAGCCTTGACCTCCTGGGCTTAAGTGATTCTCCCACCTCAGCCTCCCTAATAGCTGGGACTACAGGCACTCACCACCATGCCTAGTTTATTTTTTTATTCTTTTTGTACAGACGGGGTCTCTCTATGTTGCCCAGGCTAGTCTCAACCTCTTGGGCTCAAGTGATCTGCCTGCTTCAGCCTCCCAAAGTACAGGGATTACAGGCAGGATCCATGGCACCTGGCCCCAATTTCTCTTGCAATCAATTTAAATTTCCTAACAGATATTTAATTGCTGTACAAATAAGCTTTCTCCCAAGGCTATCATTTGAATTTATACCCACAGCAAAGGAATTTTTTTCTCTTCAATTTCAGAGCTTGAATTGAGGTAGTATGCCTAAATCTAGAAATGCCTCTTCCTCCACTTAGCCCCTAACTATATACTCTTTTTAAATTTATTATTTAAAAAATTATTATCATTTTTTTGAGACAGGGGGTCACTCTGTCACCCAGGCTGGAGTGCAGCGGTGCCATCTTGGCTTACTGCAGCCTCAACCTCCCCAGTTCAAGCGATTCTCCCCGCTCAGCCCCCAAGTAGCTGGGATTAAAGGCGCCCGCCACCACGCCTGGCTAATTTTTGTATTTTTTTGTAGAGACGGGGTTTCACCATGTTGCCCAGGCTGGTCTCAAACTCCTGAGCTCAAGAGATCTGCCTGCCACTGCACTCAGCCCGCTGTGGGTCCTTGTGCCCTCCTCTGGCAGGAGCTGAGCCCCATCCCATCTGCTCCAGGGTCCCACCTGCCCTGTCCGGCCCACCCTGCCCCAACCCACTCACCTTGGCCAGGTCGGTAAGCGTGTTAGCCTGGTCGTTCAGCTTCCCTTGCTCGATCTTCACACTCCGGAGCCTGTGGGGACACAGGGTTGGGGAGAGGGGGTTAGGCAGGTTCCCATGGAGGCTGCAGTGGGGGCAGGGACTTTCATGCATCCACCTGGGGTCACCTATGGGACATGCATCAGAGGATAAGGTGGGAGCTGGGCGGCCGATTCCCTGTGGTCTATTCCCTCCCAGCACACAGCGGGTGCGGCAGGGCCAGGAGTCAGCCTGGCCACCGCCCACACCACCCATTGGCTGGTCCTGTCTCCAGCCCAACTCGGGACCCCAGGACGTTGGATCCCAGACCAAGGTGAAGCCTGCACCGATCCATGGGGCAGATGTGAACCCTGCCTGCCTCTGAGGCTGGGGTTGGCACACCCCAGGTGTGCCCCTGTCTGTGACCACCATGCACCCCCGATTTTCCAGCCCCACCAAGCCCCTGGGAGAAGACTTACTTCTGAGCCCTGGCAGGACCAGGCAGAGCAGGAGAAAAATCACAAGGCAATTTTAACCTCAGCACAGTTGTGCGGCATGCACCCAACCCTGCCCAACTCCCGGGGGTGCCACCCCAGGGCCCTGCGCAGGGTTCCCAGATGGCCGAGGGGCTGCCCTTGCTCTGGGGAAGTGCCCAGCCTCTGAGGGTTCTGTGCCAGCCCCTCAGGGACACGCCTGTCCTCTCTCCTGTCCCGGAGGTGGTGTTTCATTCAGAAAACTATGCCCACGCCATCTGCTGGGGGGAAACTGAGGCTCAGAGGGGTAAAGCCACTGCCCCCCGCACCCCAGCAGGATTTGAACCCACACTTGCTACTTGGTGTTGGTGTTGGCACTGGTGACCCTGGTCTCTGGACAGCTGGCCACAGGGGGAGTTGGTTAGTGTATGCCCTTGCCCCTTTTGGTCACCCCTTTGTTTTTTTTGAGACAGAGTCTCACTCTGTCACCCAGGCGGGAGTGCAGTGGTGAGATCGCACGATCTCAGCTCACTGCAACCTCCGCTTCCCCGGTTCAAGCGATTCTCCTTGCTCAGCCTCATGAGTAGCTGGGATTACAGGTGCTCACCAGCACACCCGGTTAATTTTTGCATTTTTAGTAGAGATGGAGTTTCACCATGTTGGTCAGGCTGGTCTCGAACTCCTGACCTCAGGTGATCCACCCGTCTCAGCCTCCCAAAGGATTACAGGTGTGAGCCACCGTGGCCGCTGGCCATCCCTTCTGTACCTAAGCCAGTCCAGGGGACTGTCTCAGCGTGATCTTGGCTCACTGCAACCTCAGCTTCCCGGGTTCATGTGATTCTCCTGCCTCGGCCTCCCAAGTAGTTGGGACTACAGGCATGTGCCGCCAGGCCTGGCTAATTATTTGGTATTTTTAGTAGAGATAGGGTTTAACCATGTTGGTCAGGTAGGTCTTGAACTCCTGACCTCAAATGATCCGCCCATCTCGGCCACCCAAAGTGCTGGGATACAGGCGTGAGCCATCGTGCCGGCCTTTTGTACTTTTTTCTAATGTGGCTGTTAGCAAATTTAAAATTATATAGTTGTTCACATGATATTCTAGTGGACAGCATCGTCATCAGCATATTATGGCCTGTGGGTCAAATCTAGCTGGCCGCCTATCTTGGAAAATAAGGTTTCTTTGGAACATGGCCACACCAGGTTATCCTCACTGCTTCCCTGCCTCAATAGCAGAGAGTTGAAGAGTGGAACGAAACTGGCTCATAAAACCTAAAAGATTTACCATCTGGCCCTTTACAGAAAAAATTTGCTGACTGGCTGCATATTGGAGTCACCTGAGGAAATTTTGTTTATTTACGTATTGTAATATATTTTATTTTTTAGTATTTGAGACTCTGTCGCCCAGGCTGGAGTGCAGTGGTGTGATCTCAGCTCACTGCAACCTCCGTCTCCTGGGTTCAAGCGATTCTCCTGCCTCAGCCTCCCGAGTAGCTGGGACTACAGGTGTGTGCCACCATGCTGGGCTAATTTTTATATTTTTAGTAGAGACAAGCTTTCGCCATGTTGGCCAGGCTGGTCTCGAACTCCTGACATCAGGTGATCCACCTGCCTTGGCCTCCCAAAGTGCTGGGATTACAGGTGTGAGCCACTGCGCCCAGCCATATATATATTTTTAAGGCAAGGTCTTGTTCTGTGGCCCAGGCTGGAGTGCAATAGCGCAATCACAGCTCACTGCAACCTTGACCTTCTGGGCTCAAGTTACCCTCCCACCTCAGCCTCCTGGGTAGCTGGGACCACAGACACGTGCCACCACACTGGGCTAATTTTTTTATTTTTGTAGAGACGGGGTCTCACTTTGTTGCCCAGGCTGGTTGCAAACTCCTGGCCTCAAGCGATCCTCCTGGCTCAGCCTCCCAAAGTGCTGGGATTACAAGGTGCAAGTCACCACGCCCAGGTTTATTTTTTAATTTTTACATAGAGTGGGGTCTCACTATGTCGCCCAGGCTGGTTTCCAAATCTTGGCCTTAATCAGTCTTCCCTCCTTGGCCTCCCAAAGTGCAGGGATTAAAAGCGTGAGCCACCATGCCCAACCAAGCAGCCATTTGAGGAATTTAAATGTAATTCCAGGCTGCAACCCAGACTCTACTAAGTAATTGATGTGATGTGGCTCTTGGGATTTTTTTTTTTTTTTTTTGAGGGGGAGTCTCGCTCTGTCGCCCAGGCTGGAGTGCAGTGGCCGGATCTCAGCTCACTGCAAGCTCCGCCTCCCGGGTTTACGCCATTCTCCTGCCTCAGCCTCCCGAGTAGCTGGGACTACAGGCGCCCGCCACCTCGCCCGGCTAGATTTTTGTATTTTTTAGTAGAGACGGGGTTTCACCAGGTTAGCCAGGATGGTCTTGATCTCCTGACCTCGTGATCCGCCCGTCTCGGCCTCCCAAAGTGCTGGGATTACAGGCTTGAGCCACCGCGCCCGGCCGGCTCTTGGGATTTTTAAAAAGCCCCCTGGTGACTTCGATGAGCAGCTAAGGATTTAGAGTTACTTTATTAAATAATTCTCAGGGCAAAGAAGCAACACAGGAAATCAAGCAATTTCTTAATTTCTTTCTTCCTTTCTTTTCTTTTCTTTCTCTTTTTTTTTTTTTTTTTTTTTTTTTTTTTGAGACAAGGTCTCACTCTGTAACCTGGCTGAGTGCAGTGGCACAACCATGGCTCACTGCAGCCTTGACCCTGCAGACTCAAGAAGTGATCCTCCGACCTCAGCCTCCTGAGTAGCTGGGACCACAGAGGCACACAACCACACCTAGCTAAGTTATTAGTTTTTGTAGAGATGGGGTCTCCCTGTATTGCCAAGGATGGTGCTGAACTCCTGGACTCAAGCGATCTTCCAGCTTCCCGAAGTGCTGGAATTACAGGCATGAGTCACCACACCTGGCCCAATTCATTTCTAGTTACCCCACATGATCCCATGGATCAGACCACGGATTTAATTATGAGCTTCCTGGCAGACAAAGCAAAAAGAGGAAATCTCTTCAAAGTCTAAAGGGTTAGAATCATCCTGGTTATTCCAGAGAATAAAATATACATCCTGCCACTTACTGAGTAGTGTCCATGACTTAGCAGAACCCATAATCTGCCTCCCTCTGAAGATCCTCCCATCCACCCAGCTCAGAAGATACAGGCCCCAACCAACTGACCACCCATCCCTGGCAGGGAGCTGTGAAGAGGCCACACTGAGCTGCGAGGGCTGCCTCCGCGCCATGTGGACACAGAAACGTGAGCTGGAAAGGTGCTGGACTTACTGATGGATGGCTTGGAGGAACTTACGCTGGTGTTTCCGAACCCGGGCTTGGTCTGGCTTCTTCACCAGCCTGGTGTGTTTGTAGATGAGCCACGTCTCCCTGAGAACGTTAGCAGCGGCGTTTTTTACCTGGGGCCAGAAAAAGAACAATTTCATGCCTCAGGGTTGGCATGAAATTCCAAAAGGCTGCAGAAATGTCTAGAATCTTCCAGAAACCTCTACAAACTTCTGGAAATGCCTCTCAGGGTCCCTGGGCTATAAGGCAGGGCCATGCTTGCACAGCAACGTCTGTGCAATGTGTGTATACCTAACACACATCACTCACGATGGGCCAGGCCGCTTCTCTGCAAACGTGCAAATGTTTTTTATGGTATTTTTGTTGTTGTTGTTTTTTGAGAGTCTCGCTCTGTGGCCCAGGCTAGAATGCCGTGGCGCGATCTTGCCTCACTGCACCCCCCGGGTTCAAGTGATTATCCTGCCTCACTCTCCCTAGTAGCTGGGATTACAGGCGCCTGCCATCATGCCCAGCTAATTTTTGTATTTTTACTAGAGATGGGGTTTCATCATGTTGGCCAGGCTGGTTTCGAACTCTTGACCTCAAGTGATCCACCTGCCTCTGCCTCCTAAAGTGCTGGGATTATAGGCGTGAGCCACCGCACCTAGCCATGATGCAGATGTTAATTCAGTGAATCGGCATGTGTTTTTATTTCTCCCATTTTATTTTATTTTATTTTATTTTATTTATTTATTTTTTTTAATTTTTTTGAGACGGAGTCTCGCTCTGCCGCCCAGGCTGGAGTGCAGTGGCCGGATCCCAGCTCACTGCAAGCTCCGCCTCCCGGGTTTACGCCATTCTCCTGCCTCAGCCTCCCGAGTAGCTGGGACTACAGGCGCTCGCCACCTCGCCCGGCTAGTTTTTTGTATTTTTTAGTAGAGACGGGATTTCAGCGGGTTAGCCAGGATGGTCTCGATCTCCTGACCTTGTGATCCGCCCGTCTCGGCCTCCCAAAGTGCTGGGATTACAGGCTTGAGCCACCGCGCCCGGCCATCTCCCATTTTATATATGGGGAATCTGAGGTACAGAGCAGTCAACCTGCTAGGGTCAGGCAGCTCTCAAATTACATATTGCAGTCTGGCCCAAGCCTCTCGCTGAATGCCCATGGGTGGATATGACTGGGCACAAGGGTAGATGCCATGATGTCTCTCTGTGCACTATTCACAGATGGGTGTGTGGTGGCAGAGTCAAGCACAGTCTTTTTTTTTTTTTTTTTTTTTTTGAGATGGGGTCTCGCTCTGTTGCCCAGGCTGGAGTGCAGTGGCGCAATCTCCACTCACTGCAAGCTCCGCCTCCCCGGTTCACACCATTCTCCTGCCTCAGCCTCCCGAGTAGCTGGGACTACAGGCGCCCGCCACCGCGCCTGGCTAGTTTTTGTATTTTTAGTAGAGACGGGGTTTCACCGTGTTAGCCAGGATGGTCTCGATCTCCTGACCTCGTGATCCGCCCATCTCGGCCTCCCAAAGTGCTGGGATTACAGGCGTGAGCCACCGCATCCGGCCTTTTTTTTTTTTTAAAGACAGAGCCTTGCTCTGTCACCCAGGCTGGAGTGCAGTGGTGCCATCTTGGCTTACTGCAGCCTCTGCTTCCCAGGCTCAAGCGATTCTCCTGCCTCAGACTCCCAAGAGGCTGGGACTACAGGCACCTGCCACCATGCCAGGCTAGTTTTTGTATTTTTAGTAGAGATGGGTTAGCGCCATGTTGGCCAGGCTGGCCTCGAACTCCTGACCTTAGGTGATCCACCCGCCTCGGCCTCCCAAAGCCAGCACATGGGGCTGCATGGTAACCCATGGGCACATGCGCGTGCCTGGCACATACAGAAGGAAAGCAGGGAAGTTCTACGCTCACTGACAAGGCCAGGAGGCGGCCTCCATGGGAACCGCGGTCCTCACCCGCTTGGTGAGCTGAGTGTCCATCATGAAGTTGTGCACGTGCTTCTCAGCCTTAGTGAGCTCCAGCTTCCGGGCCACCACAGCCACCACGAGCGCGGTACAGCCAGCTCCCTGTGTGCGGGGCAGAGTGGGGGCACATCAGCGTCCCGTCTTGAGGTCACTCCCTCCTCCATGAAGCCTGCCCAGATTGCAGCCTCCCCATTCCCTGAGTCAGCAGTGTGAGTGGATTCCATCTGTGGAGCTCACTGACTCCAGGTCTACTTGTTTCCCACCATGTCCCACACATTAGTTCATTTGACCCCCAGCAACTCCAGGAGGTAGGACGATTCTTTTTTTTTTTTTAATTTTTATGAGATGGAGTCTCGCTCTGTTGCCCAGGCTGGAGTGCAGTGGCACAATCTCGGCTCACTGCAACCTCCACCTCCCAGGTTCAAGTGATTCTCCTGCCTCAGCCTCCTGAGTAGCTGGAACTAGAAGTGCGCACCACCACGTCCTGCTAATTGTGTGTGTGTGTGTGTGTTTACTAGAGAGGGGTTTTCACCATGTTGGTCAGGCTGGTCTCGAACTCCAGACAGGTGATCCACCCGCCTTGGCCTCCCAAAGTGCTGGGATTACAGGTGTAAGCCACTGCGCCTGCCCCCTCCCCTCACCTTTTTTTTTTTTTTTTTTTGTAGAGCTATGGGGTCTCACTCTGTCGCCCACTCTGGTCTCGGACACCTGGCCTCAAATGATCCACCTGTCTCAGCCTCCCAAAGTGCTGGGATTACAGGCGTGAGCCATTAGTATGCCCAGCTCCAGGCAAGTTCAGATGCCAACACCCTGAGCCTGAGCAGGGTTGGCCTAGAGCACAAGCACAGGTTCCCGGAGGAAACCCTGTCTCAGTTTCCAGGCCAGGACAAAGGTTTTGAGAGCACCTAGAAGCCTGTTCTCAGGAAAAGCCCTGTCAACTGGGACAGAGTGACTTGCTGGAAACCTCCACCTAGAATACTAGACAGCAAGGAAAAGGAATGGACAAAGGCTCTGCAACAGCACGATGTACCGCACAGACGCTGCAGGGAGGGACCCATGCTGGGCTGCCAGTAAAAAGCCAGACATGGACCAGGTGCAGTGGCTCACACCTGTAATCCCAGCACTTTGGGAGGCTGAGGTGGGCATATCACCTGAGGTCAAGAGTTCGAGACCAGCCTGGTCAACATAGTGAAACCCTATCTCTACTAAAAATACAAAAATTAGCCAGGCCTGGTAGCAGGTGCCTGTCATCCCAGCTACTCAGGAGGCTAAGGCAGGAGAATCACTTGAACCTGGGAGGGGAAGGTTGCAGTGAGCTGAGATCACGCCACTGCACTCCAGCCTGGGCGACAGAGTGAGGCTCCATCTCAAAAAAAAAAAAGGGGGGCCAGCGTGCTGGCATCACGCCTGTAATCCCATCACTTTGGGAGGCCGAGGCAGGTTGATTACGTGAGGTTAGGAGTTCAAGACCAGACTGGCCAGCATGGTGAAACCCTATCTCTAATAAAAATACAAAAATTAGCCGAGCCTGGTGGCAGGCGCCTGTAATTCCAGCTACTCAGGACGCTGAGAGAGGAGAATGGCTTGAACTCGGGAGGTGGAGGTTGCAGTGAGCCGAGATCGCGCCATTGCACTGCAGCCTGGGCAACAGAGTGAGACTCCATCTCAATTAAAAAAAAAAAAAAAAAGTCGGACATGGGCCAGGTGCAATTGCTCAGGCCTGTAACTCCAGCACTTTGGGAGGCCCAAGCAGGAGGATCACTTGAGCCCAGGAGTTCATGACTAGCCTGGGCAACATAGTGAGACCCCACCTTCATAAAAACATAAAAATAAAATTGAATAAAGTAAAACATGGAAAAGCATTTGTTGGCATGGGCATAAAACATGTCTGGAGAGAAAGAAGGTTCTGGAAAGAGGGGATGGACAGGGCCCCCGATGATTGAATCAGGGAAAAGAGAAAGCAGTGATCATGAAAGGATGTTTACAGGCACCCACGGCAGACTGGAGAATCCTTCGGGGAGACGGGGTGCTGCCTGCACCCACCGAGTCACGAAAGACAAACTGCACTATGGGGACTCAGGGAACACCCTGAAAGTCAGCCAAGGAAGGGGGTTTGGGCTGCAGAGGACACAGCTCAGCAGGTTTCTTTTTTTTTTTTTTTTTTTGGGAGATGAAGTTTTGCTGTGGTTGTCCAGGCTGGAGTGCAATGGCGTGATCTTGGCTCACTGCAACCTCTGCCTCCTGGGTTCAAGCAATTCTCATGCCTCAGCCTCCCTAGTAGCTGGGATTACAGGCGCCCGCCACCACGCCTGGCTAATTTTGTATTTTTAGTGGAGACAGGGTCTCACTACGTTGGCCAGGCTGGTCTGGAACTCCTGACCTCGTGATCCGCCCACCTTGGCCTTCCAAAGTACCGGGATTACAGGTGTGAGCCACCGCTCCCGGCTACTTTTGTATTTTTAGTAGAGATGGGGGTTTCTCCATGTTGGTCACAGGCTGGTCTCAAACTCCCAACCTCAGGTGATCTGCCCACCTTGGCCTCCCAAAGTGCTGGGATTACAGGCGTGAGCCACTGCGCCCGGCCCCCAGCAGGTATTTATAGCGTGTCCATGGCATTCACGGTTCTGGGATTCTCACATAAATAACCGACTCAGCCCTTGCAAAGCAGAGGAAGTAGCACTGGTCACAGCCAAGGAAACTAAGGCACCTCAGCATCAAGCCCCTTGCCCTGGATCCAAAGGCTGTGAATAAATCGGGCTGTAGAGAATAAAGGGGTGACAATGACTCTCTGGTCAGAGTGGACCACAGCTTCTTACTGGGCAGGCATGGTGGGAGCTGCATATCTAGGCCTGGAAGGACCACAGGGAGATGTCCCAGGAAGCCTGTGGGTGTGGCTTCCACGTGATGTCAGAGGAAAAGAGCAGAGCAGAGGAGGGGTGGACTGACAGACGGAGGGATGCTGATCAGGCACAGCTCGTGATGGGGTGAGCACCCTGTCAGCAAGAGGTATGCAAGGGCTGGTGGAATGGACGGCTGGCTAGACCTCCCAGGATCATGCACATGGAGCCTCGCCCTTACCATGATGCCAGTGAGCAGGCACACGCCCTTCCCGCAGTAGGTGTGGGGCACCATGTCGCCATAGCCGATGGAGAGGAAGGTGATGGAAATCAGCCACATGGCCCCCAGGAAGTTGCTGGTCACTTCCTGCTTGTCGTGGTACCTGGGGAGCCAGAGTGGGAAGAGGGAGGGCTCAGTCTACACCATCCCCTCTGCCTCCATCACACTGCCTGGGGCAGCGCCAGAGCTGCAGGGCCCTGAGTCCACCTGGCTGTGTTGGGGCCACGTCCTATGGGTATAGAACAGGTGCACCATCTCCCCTATAGCCCTTCCACATTCCCTTCACCTGCCCCCCAAGCTGCTTCCCTGGATGGGGCAGAGAGGGGCCCAGGTGAGGTTGTATGAACATACAATCCCCCTCCCAACGACAGACACACACAGACAGGGGGACGGGTGACCACAGCACCAGAAGCGGCAGGAGGTGGAGGCAAGGATTTGGGTCAGACACCAGGAAGAACTTCCCCAGCCAGCGAGGCCCCAAGGAGGTAGGAGGACTGGAGGAGGTGGGAGGCTGGAGGATCACGACCTGGGGCTCGAGCAAGAAGGGACGCCCATATGTGAAGGACATAGACTGGAGGACAGCATGAGTCCCCCAACTCCAGGCCCATGTTACACCTGGGGGTTGGGAGGAGAGGGGCATTGGCTTTGGCACTGGGGAGAGGCCTGGGGCTACATTTTGGGACCCAGGGAGACAGGCCCCAAGGCCTTAAAACTGACAGAACTTAGTCCTGGTCACAGCCGGGCTGGGGACTTCGGCCAGAGAGGCTGCAAAGAGGTTCTGCCTGTAGCCATGCCAGGGCGCTGAGGGCTTGGCTCTCTGGGTCTGGGGGTGGCTCTAGGATCTGTTCCCGCTCAGCTCTGAGTCCCTGAATCCCCTTGGCCTTTTTCTGGGGGCTGGGCCCCCTCTGACCTGGCTTCCAGCTAACCCACTCCTTTGCAGGGTTTAGATCATCTGAGCCCCAAGCCAGCCTCTGGGGGATTCAAGGTCAGAGGTCAACTGGGGTAGCACCGAGGAAGTGGCCTGGACAGAGCAGGATCTTCAGGGGAGGCCTGTGCCAGACGCAGTGGGTGACAGAGCCCAAGGATAGGGCTGGAGTCAGAGGCTCCAGCGGGAAGGAGATGGAGGCTCCCCAAAGATTGGCATTTGGGGGTCTTCACTCCTGCAGAGCTTGAATGCCACTCCAGGCACCTCCAGTCTGGGCTTCTAGGATGCTCGATGGGTGAAGGCCCAGGGACTGACTCCATCTTTTCTTTTCTTTTCTTTTTTTTTTTTTTTTTTGAGACAGTGTCTCTCTCTGTCGCCCAGGCTGGAGTGTAGCAGCACGATCTTGGCTGCAACCTCCACCTCCTGGGTTCAAGCGATTCTCCTGCCTCAGCCTTCTGAGTAGCTGAGACTAGTCACCTGCCGCCACGCCCGGCTAATATATATATATTTTTTATATTTTTAGTAGAGACGGGGTTTCACCATGTTAGCCAGGATGCTCTCAATCTCCTGACCTCGTGATCCACCTGCCTCAGCCTCCCAAAGTGCTGGGATATACAGGCGTGAGCCACCGCACCCAGCTGACTGACCCCCATCTTACACCAAAACATCTGAGCCCCAAGCTGCCTGATCCCCAGAGGGCAGGAGGGGCGGGGGGGGCCCTCTAGTAGGTGGGTGGGTGAGCCCCAGATCCAGACAGAGCAATAAGGTGGGGGTGCCGTGGGACCGCCCAGGAGCAGGGCTGAGGGACATGCGGGAGGCGGGGGTGGGTCAGAGCGAGGCAGGCAAGGGAGCTTCAAGCATGGTCGCCAGGCTCAGAATTTAGGATTGGCTGCCTGCCGGCCCTGCCCCGTGCCCCACCCCCCCAGAGTCCTGCAAGGACCCAGCTTGGACTTCAGGGACACCTGATGAGGGGCACCCCATACCCCTGACTCTAGTTCTGACCCCATCCATCAGGGGTGTGTAGGAGCTGCATGGGGGAACATCATGGGCCCAAGGAGATGCCCAGAAGCCTTGACAGCCGGAGAAACTGGGCCCTTCATCCCTGAGCGCCAGACCTCAGGCCCAGGCAGGGCCCGTGGGGGCATGGGGGGTGGGGGCTGGGTGAAGGGATGAGGATGGGGTGCTGAGGGCAAGCAGGGGTCCAGTCAGGGACCCCTCCGGGGCTTCCACCAGCTAGGCGCATGGCAGGGAGACCCTCTCCCAGATAAGGCACCCTCACACCCCAGGCCTGGCGGAGCCCCTCCTGCCTCTGAGACCGCCAGACTCAGGCCCCAGGGCAAGTCCCTTTGCCTGCCAGAGTCTCAGTTTCCCTCTCTGTAAATCGGGTTGATGGCCTAACACCTCCTAGGGGTATTCACAACAGACTCTCCTGTTTGGAGGTCCCGAAGGTGCAGCTGGTTTTCCTTCACCCCAGACCCATTTATTTATCTTTTTTTTTTTTTTTTGACTGGAATTCAGTGGCTCAATCTCAGCTCACTGCAACCTCCCCATCCCACGTTCAAGCGATTCTCCTGCCTCAGCCTCCCGAGTAGCTGGGATCACAGGCACCACCACCACGCCCAGCCCACCCCAGATCTATTTAAGTCTTGGGAGGAAACATGGGAGCTCCCAGCGGTCAGCTGCCCAAACACGACACCAGAGCCAAGCCCTTCCTTAACCCCCGCCATTCGGACACAAGGGCCCTGAGGCTCGGAGAGGAAGCCCAGTGGAGCGGCCTGTCCCTGAGATGGGGGGACTGACCTCGACCCACCCTGCTGGCCCATTCTCCCTGCCTCCCTCCCCTTGCGGCAGCTAATCTTAAATTCCTGGTGGGTCGGGGATGGCAGCAGCGGTGGCAGCGGCTGTTCTGCGCACACAGCTCAGCCAAGGGTGGGACTCACATGTTTTCCCTAAAGTCCGGTGGAGCGGGCAGAGGGGAAAATGAAAGCTGGTTAAACGTGGGAGGTGGGAGATAGAGGGGAAGGGGAGGCACCCCTGTGCCTGCTGCCTGCGCCCCTGGGGTCAGAGATCAGAAGTCAGCCTCCCAGAGATCAGAAGTCAGCCTCCCAGGGAGCCGAGGGGCTGGGAGAAGGAGGCTTGGGAGGCCCCGGCGGGGAGGATGAGGGAGAGGGAGCTGGGGTCCCTCCCTGGTTGAGGGCAGCTGGGGACACAGGACTAGGTCCCCAGAGAGGATGATTACTGAAGCCACAAACTGGGAGACAGGAGGCACCATGGGTGTCTTGCAATCGGGGAGACGGAAGCAATGGCCAGGGTCGGGAGTAGCCCAGGGTCAGTGAAATCATGAATGGGCACGGAGGTCCAGGGAGACGGGGGCTGGGGGCATGGGGGGCTCCCGGGGCGGGGTCGCACCTCTCGCAGACGCGCACTGTCCAGGCTGCGATGATCCAGGAGGAGATGCTGAAGACCAGCAGCACCGTGCCGGGGCAGATGGTCATGAGTGTCTTCATGACAAAGCGCGTGTTGAAGGTGATCTTGTTGAGGGCCCCGATGCTGCGGCTCGAGGCGTCCGTGAAGATTTTGCTGTGCAGTAGCATCACCCGGCCCAGCAGGTAGAGGCGCAGGAACATGGGGATGGACAGCAGCACATCCACGTCGGCCTCGGCCACCGAGGGCGCGTACGTGAAGGCCAGCCGCGCCGTCCACGTGAAGCGGTAGTGGCCGGGCACCGGGTGAATGGCGCACACCGCCAGCTCCAGTGAGATGAGGAACACGCGTTCGCAGGTCATGGCGATGCGCCAGTCATCAGCCCCGTTGTCCACCATGAACAACTGTGGAGGGCAGGAGGGAACCAGCCATGGGTGTCAGACACGCGCGGCGCTCCCCGCCCAACCCCAGAGAGTGACGTCAGCCTGGCCTGAAACCCCACAGGCTCGGATTTTTCTTTCTTTGGTTTTTTTGAGATGGAGTTTTGCTCTTGTCGCCCAGGCTAGAGTGCAATGGCGCGATCTCTGCTCATTGCAAGCTCCGCCTCCTGGGTTCACGCCATTCTCCTGCCTCGGCCTCCCGGGTAGCTGGGACTACAGGCGCCCACCACCACGCCCAGCTAACTTTTTTGTATTTTTAGTAGAGACGGAGTTTCACCGTGATCGCCTGACCTCCTGATCCGCCCGCCTCGGCCTCCCAAAGTGCTGGGACTACAGGTGTGAGCCACCATGCCTGGCCTCTTTTCTTTCTTTTTCTTTTTCTTGAGACAGTCTCACTCTGTTGCACAGGCTGGAGTGCAGTGGTGCAATCTTGGTTCACTTGGCTCAGGTGCCATGAAGACGATCTTGGCAACCTCTGCCTCCTGGGTTCAAGCAATTCACCTGCCTCAGCCTCCCGAATAGCTGGGATTACAGGCGCCTGCCACCATGCCCGGCTAATTTTTGTATTTTTAATAGATACGGGGTTTCAGCATGTTGGCCAGGCTGGTCTTGAACTCCTGACCTCAAGTGATCCACCCACCTTGGCCTCCTAAAGTGCTGGGATTACAGGTGTGAGCCACTGTGCCTGGAGAGGATTTTTCTTTTCTTTTTCCTTTTTTTGGAGACAAGGTCTTGCTCTGTGCCTGGACTGGAGTGCGGTGGCGAAATCACAGCTCACTGTAGTCTTGACCTCCTGGGCTCAAGTGATCCTCCCACCTCAGCCTCCTCCTGAGGAGCTGGGATTACAGGCATGCAACACTACGCCTGGCTAATTTTTAAAATTTCCTGCAGAGATGGGGTCTCTCTATTTTACCCAGGCTGGTCTAAAACTCCTGGCCTCAAGTGTCCTCCTGCCTCAGCCTCCCAGAGTGCTGGGATCACAGGTGTGAGCAACCGTGCCAGCTTCAATTTTTTCCAAGAGAAGTCAGAAATGTGACCTCATATGCAAAACTCTGTAGTTCTCAGCACTGGCCACAATTCGAACGAAATATCAGATGAGTGTTCCCCCAAAAAGTTCAACATAGAGTTCCTAATGACCCTGCTCCTAGACAGACTCAAGAGAAATGAAAACAAGTGTTTAAGCAAACCGTTGGACAGACACATTCACAACAGCACTATTCACAACCTCCAAAAGTGGAAACAGGATAGGTGCGGTGGCTCCTGCCTGTAATCCCAGTGCTTTGGGAGGCCCAGGCAGGAGGACTGCTTGAGGCCAGGAGTTTGACACCAGCCTCGGCAACATGGCAAAACCCCGTCTCTACCAAAAATACAAAAAAGTTAGCCAGGTGTGGTGGCGCATGCCTGTAATCTCAGCCTTGGGGGGCTGAAGCACAAGAATCATTTGAATCTGGGAGGCAGAGGTTGCAGTGAGCCAAGATTGCGCCACTGCACACCAGCCTGGGCAACAGAGTTAAAAAAAAAAAGAAAGAAAGAAAGAAAGAAAGAAAGAAAGAAAGAAAGAAAGAAAGAAAGAAAGAAAGAAAGAAAGAAAGAAAGAAAATTTATGCAGAGATGGGGACTCGCTCTGTTGCGCAGGCTGGTTTTGAACTCCTGGGCTCCAGCAGTCCTCCCACCTCAGCCTCCCAAAGTGTTGAGATTCCAGGTGTGCGCACCCAGCCTTTCACTGTACTTTTCTCTTCCTTCTGAACGTGTGTATAACTCCTAAGTATCATTTTTTTTCCTTTTTCACGTGTCATTTTAAAAATAAGAAGCAATAAAGTCATTCTAAAATAAGAAAAAGGAAAAAAAAGTCACTTCCTTAAAATGTGGCGGCCGCGTGTTCTAGGGGCCTCCTCCGCTCGCACATCCGCAAAGCGTTGACATAAAGGACACCCTGCAGCGCCACTGCTCCCCCGGACCCTCCATAGGGTACCCTGGCCATGTCCAGGGAGGTGAGCGGAGCGAGCGCCAAAGTACATAACATCTGTCAGTTACGGAGCCGGGACCAATCATATTGGAGCTGGAGGCAAAAGGTATCATCAGGAATATGGCCACGCCCCCTCCCCCGCCCCCCGCCTTTTTGTTTGAGAGCGGTGGTCCTGCTCTAGCGGGATCATAGGTTACTGCGGCCTCTAACTCCTTCCTTTTTTTTTTTTTTTTTTTTTTTCAAGAGGAGGGGGTCTTGCTATGTTGCCATCCATACTGCCTCCGGTTTTTGTTTGTTTGTTTGTTTTTGTTTTTGTTTTGAGAGGGAGTCTCATTCTGTCCCCCATGCTGGTGTGCAGTGGCACGATCATGGCTCACTGCAGCCTTGACCTCTCTGGGCTCAGGTGATCCTCCCACCTCAACCTCCCAAGTAGCTGGAACCACAGATGTGTACCACTGTGCCTGGCCAATTGTTTAAAAAATGTTTGTGCAGAGACGGTGTTTCCCCATGTTGCCCAGACTGATCTCAAACTCCTGGGCTTGAGTGATCCTCCTGCCTAGGCCTTCCGAAGTATTGGGATTACAGGCATGAGCCAATGTATCCAGCCTGCATTACAGTTAAAAACAAAAACCAAAACCAAAAAACCAGGTCCATGGCTCATACCTATAATCCCAACACTTTGGGAGGCTGAGGCAGGAGGATCACTCTAGCCCAGGAGTTTGAGACCAGCCTGGGTAACACAGGAAAACCCTGTCTTTATAGATATATGATTTTATATATCTCTATATATCTATATATATAAGGTTTTACATTTAGCTGGGCATAGTGGTCTGTGCCTGTGGTCCCAGCTACTTGGAAGGTTGAGGCAGAAGGACTGCTTGATCCCAGGAGGTGGAAGCTGCAGTGAACTCTGACTGCACCACTGTACTCCAGCCTGGGCAACAGAACGAGATCCTGTGTTTTGTTTTGTTTTGTTTTTTTTAAAAAAAAGGCCGGGCGGTGGCTCACACCTGTAATCCCAGCACTTTGGAAGGCCGAGGCGGGTGGATCATGAGGTCAGGAGTTCAAGACCAGGCTGGCCAACATGGTGAAACCCCTTCTCTACGAAAAATACAAAAATTGGCCAGGTGTGGTGGCAGGTGCCTGTAATCCCAGCTACTCGGGAGGCTGAGGCAGGAGAATCACTTGAATCCAGCAGGCAGAGGTTGCACTGAGCTGAGATTGCACCACTGCACTCCAGCCTGGGTGACAGAGCAAGACGCCATCTCAAAAAACAAAACAAAAAAATCCCCGCAAGTATACATATATGAAATTCACAAACCCTACAATGCTCCCATTTAAAGTGCACAATTCAGTGGTATTTAGTACATTCAGTGTTGTGCGAGCACCACTTCTATCTAATTTCAGAACACTTCCATCACCCCAAAAGGGAGCCCTGTCCCCATTAGCGGTCGCTCCCTTTCCCACTCCCCGGCAACCACTACTCTCCTTTTGGTCTCTGTGGATTTGCATCTTCTGAAAATTTCACATAAATGAAAGCATAAGATTTGTGGCCTTTTATGCCTGGGTTCTTCCACTGAGCGTCGTATTTCTAAGGTTCGTCCATGTTCAGTATCAGAAATTGTTACGGGCTGATTCGTGTTCTGCTGAAAAAGACATGTTGGCATCCTGACCTCTGGTACCTTGGAATGTGCTCTTATATGGAGATAAGGTCTTTATAGAAGTCATCTCGTTAAATGAGGTCATTGTAACGAGGTCAGCTAGTTAAAATGAAGTTAAGCTGGAATCAGGCCAGGCATAGTGACTCACGCCTGAAATCCCAGCACTTTTGGGAGGCTGAGGCGGGAGGATCGCTTGATCCCAGGAGTTCAAGACCAGTCTGGCCAACATGGTAAGACTCCCTTTCCACAAAAAAAAAAAAAAAAAAAAAGCAAAAAAATTAAAACTTAGCTGGGCATGATGGCAAGTGTTTGTAATCCCAGCTACTTGGGGACTGAGGTGGGAGGACTGTGTAAGCCCGGGATGCCGAGGCTGCAGTGATCCGTGATCAAGCCACTGCATTCCAGTGTGGGTGACAGAGCGAAACTCTGTCTCAAAAAAAAAGTGGAATCATCTAATTACAGTGGGCCCTAATCCAATACTGACTGGTGTTCTTATCTAAAAAAGAGGAAATTTGGACACAGACACTCTCAAAGGGAGAACATCACGTGATCATCAAGGCAGAGATTGGAGTGACACATCTCCTAAGCCGAGAACCCCCCAGATTGCCAGCAGCAACCAAAAGCTAGGAGAGAGGCCTGGAACGGATTCTGTCTCATGGCTCTCAGAAGGAACCAACACTGCTCCCACCTTGATCTCAGACTTCCACACTCCAGAACTTTCAGACAATACATTTCTGTTGTTGTGGTGGTTCATTCTTTCGTTAAGGCTGAATAGGCTGCGCACGGTGGCTCACGCTTGTCATCCCAGCACTTCGGGAGGCCGAGGTGAGTGGATCACCTGAGGTCAGGAGTTCAAGACCAGCCTGGCCAATATGGTGAAACCCCATCTCTACTAAAAATACAAAAATTAGCCAGGCGTGGTGGCAGGCACCTGTAATCCCAGCCACTCAGGAGACTGAGGCGGGACAATCACTTGAACTCAGGCGGCGGCGGTTGCAGTGAGCCAAGATCGTGCCACTGCACTCCAGCCTGGGCAACAGAGTGAGACTCCGTCTCAAAAAAAAAAAGGTTGAATAATTGTCCATTGTATAGATGCACTACATTTTATTTATCCATTCATGCCTGGATGGTCACTTGGATGTTGTTTCTGCTTTTTGGCTACTTTGTTGTTTTTTTTCCTGAGACAGAGTCTTGCTCCATTGCCCAGGCTGGAGTGCAATGGCTCAATCTCAGCTCACTGCAACCACCGCCTCCCAGGTTCAAGTGATTCTCCCACCTCAGCCTCCCGAGTAGCTGGGATTACATGCACCCGCTATCATGCCTGTCTAATTTTTGTATTTTTGTAGAGACGGAGTTTCACCATGTTGACCAGGCTGGTCTTGAACTGCTGACCTCAAGTGATCCACCCACCTCGGCCTCCCAAAGTGCTGGGATCACAGGTGTGATTTTTGGCGATTTTGAACAGTGCTGTTATCACATGCATGTGCGGCTGGGCATGGTGGCTCACGCCTGTAAAGTCCTAGCACTTTGGGAGGGTAAGGTGGGCCGATCACTTGAGCCCACGAGTTTAAGGCCAGCCTGGGCAATATGGCCAGTCACCGACAAGACAATAGAAAAATTAGCCAGGTGTGGTGGTGTGCAGCTGTAGTCCCAGCTACTCGGGAGGCTATGGCAGGAAAATCTCTTGAACATAGGAGGTCAAAGCTATGACCGTATCACTGCACTCCAGTCTGGGCAACAAGTGAGACCCTGTCTCAAAAACTAAACAAATAGGCCAGGAGTAGTGGCTCACACCTGCAATCCCAGCACTTTGGGAGGCTAAGGCAGGTGGATCACTTGAGATCAGGAGTTCGAGACCAGCCTGGCCAACATGGTGAAACCCCATCTCTACTAGAAATACAAAAATTAGCAAGGTGTGGTGCCGTGTGCCTGTAATTCCAGCTACTCGGGGGGCTGAGGCAGGAGAATCGCTTGAACCCCGGAGGCGGAGGTTGCAGTGAGCCAAGATCGCGCCACTGCACTCCAGCGTGGAAACAACCCGTGTGTCCCAGAGTCCCAGCTCGGCCCCTCACTTTCTCACTACCTGTTCTTTTTTGTAAATAATCAATGAAAATTAAAGGTGGGCTGGTGTCGGGGGTTTGAAGAGAGGAGCTGCTTCCTGGCAGCATTCAGCACTGACCTGGATCTCCCTGGCATGGTAGAGGACAACGAGACCTAGCAGGATCGCCGTGGAGAGGCTGATGAGGCATTTGAGTGCGAATGAGTACAGAGACTCCTGGGTAAAAAGAGAGGACACAACTGGATGGATGCTGGAGGCGGCGGGCGGGGGACCCTCCCATCCCCCTACCCTGGCTCCTGGGCATGGGAGTCAGCCAAATGGGGCTCTTCCCAGTGGCTTCTCCCACTGTACCCCGAATTTCTGCTAGTTCCCCAGTCCTGGGGCCACTGTGTGTGAAACAGCTTATCAGGGCTGGGCGTGCAGCAGGTGCTGTGTTCAGGAAGTGGTGCTCTCCTGTCCTTATTCCTAGGGACCAGGCTGACAGCAAACTGTGTCCAGTGCTTCACAGTGTATGAGGCCTGGCCTCACATGGGGACACCACTTCACAGTTCACATCACAGTTTATAAGGCCTGGCTTCACATGGGCACAGCATGTCACAGTTCACAAGGTCTGACCTCATCCAGCCTCAGCACTGCACAGTTTATAGGTTGACACAGCCCTGATCTCTCTCCAGGTGGCAGGAGGGAGCCCACAGCCAGGCTTGTGACCTGGACGCACTCACTCTCGGAAGGGGAGGAAGCTGTTCTGTTGCTCTCCAGAGCAGGCCCACTCTGGGGACCCCCTGTCCTGGGGGGAAGCCCCCTCCACCTTAAGCCACCTGGCCAGGGAATGGGCTGGAACCTTCCCTCCCCACGTGCAGCCTCCCTGCTACCTTCCCGGAGGTGGGTATGCAGAAGGCCAGGGAGCCCTCACCTCCAGGAGCCCCCTAACACTCCCTACCTCCTGGGGGGCCCTGCCACCCCCAACCCCATGTCAAGAAAGCCAGGCGGGCCCGGTGGAACCTCCCTGGAGCGCCTGGGGGAGGACCGAACCTACCTTGGTGTACACCCCCCAGGACAGCTCGGTCTCCGTCACCATGACGACGATGCCAAACATGCCGAAAATGAGGGCATAGTCGCTGAGGCGCTTCCGCTTCTCGAAGAGCGCCCGCCGGTGGCCCAGGCGGTGGCCCACATTTGAGGGTTTCCCGGAGCCCCTCTGCCCGCCGGCCTCATCTTCCTCATCATCCTCGTCATCGTCCTGGTCCTGGGGCTGTCCCCGGGGGCTGCCGGGTGAGGGCCGGGCTGGCTCACTCTTGGCCACTACCACCTGGAGACCCGGGCTGTGCGGGGGCTGCGGGGGGCGGCCAACCTCGGGATCCGGAGGGTCTCGTCCCAGGGCGCCTGGCCCGCTGCCCAGCGGCCGCCCCACGCTGCCATTGTAGCTGTGGCTGTTCATGACTACCTGGGTGCAGGGGTTGGGCTCGCTGCAGGCCGCCCGGGGCCCGGCATGGCTCAGCGGCTGGGCTCCTGCACTGTCCTGCAAGGGGACAGAGGGACGTGGTCACAGCAGGGTCCAGCTTACTGACCAGAAAGGCAAGGACCCATCCCAGAACGTTCTAAGTTTGGGAGTGGCCCAGAGTGCTGGCACGTGGGTTTACCATCCCAGAAACATCTGAGTCAGCCTGAATCCCTCCCCTGCTCAAAGCCCTCCCATGGCTCCCCAGTGCCATCTCATTGACAAAATAAACTCCAGAGAGCTGGGCACGGTGGTGCAGCTCTGGTAATTGCAGCTACTTAGGAGGCCAAGGCAGAAGGATTGCTTGAGGTCAGGAGTTTGAAACCAGCCTGGCCAACATGGCGAGACCCAGTCTCTACTAAAAGTACAAAAATTAGCCAGGCGTAATGGTACACGCCTGTAATCCCAGCTACTTGGGAGGCTGAGGCAGAAGAATGGCTTGAACCCAGGAAGCAGAGGCTGTAGTGAGCCAAGATCATGCCATGGCACTCCAGCCTGGGTGGCAAAGTGAGACTATGTCTCAAAAAAAAAAAACAAACAGAACAAAGAAACTCCAGAGCTGGGCCCGGTGGTGCACGCTTGTAATCACAGCTACTTAGAGGCTGAGACTGGAGGACTGCTTGAGCCTGGGAGTTTAAATCCAGCCTGGACAACATAGCAAGACCTTATCTCTAAAACAAAAACAAAAACAAATAAAACACTAAACTCTTCACTATGGCCAACGGGCCCTCTGTGTCTGGTTCCCACCTATCTCATCCTTCTTACTCTCCCCAGACCCAATCCCTCCAGCCACGATGGTCTCCCGATCACCAGATTCCAAGTTCATCCTTCTCTGAGCCTTTGCATAGGCTGTGCCCTCTGCCTGGAACGCCCCCCTCTATCTACCAGACCCCTACCTGCTGACTTTATGTGTATCCAAGTACCTAGAACAATGCCTAGCAAACAGATGACACTCAGGAAACACTTGCTGAACGCTGGAAGATGAAATCTACCAATGGGCTTGCCTGGGAGGATAGGGTCGTCAATGGTATGCTTAGAAAGTGGTTTTCATCTGCGCTTATCCTCTTCCAACATTCAGACTCCTGGATGAGTTAACCTCACCTCACTGTGCCTGCTGCATTTGTACGCTCCTGCACTGTGGCCTATGGGATATTAGGGACCCTGGCTGTGGCTACAGCGATTCTGAGGCTCCCTCCTGCCTGGGCAGGAGGGGATCCATAATCTCTAAACAGATTCCAGGACCAGTGTGGCAATGCAGGATTTAACTCCAAGATCTGGAAGCGATTCTGCAGGGTTTTGTAAGATGTAAGACATGTTTGGCTGGGTTCTATGACCTCAGGCCAGCCTCAGTTTCCCTGCCAGGCTGTTTGAAGAGCATCCTGTGTGATTACAGAGCAATGCCCTGTGGCATCATGTGTGAGAGCAGGGACCGCAATTGATGGTGACACAGTCATGCTCACCAAGGCACTGATGAGGCCGTCTGAGTCTCTGGATCCAACTTGCTAGATTCTCCCCTGCCCTGCCCAGCCCAGTATCTCAGACCCTCAAATGCACTCCCTACCTGCTCTGTAGCCCAGGCTGGAGTGCAGTGAGGCGATCCTAACTCACTGCAGCCTCGGACTCCTGGGCTCAAGGGATCCTCCCACCTCAGCCTCCCAAGTAGCCAGGACTACAGGTATGCACCATCCCCCCCACCCAGCTAATGATTTATTTTTCCGACATCAGATGCGATCAGGCGTGTTCAGGGTGGTATGGCTGTAGATGATTTATTTTTATTTCTAGTAGAGATCAGGTCTTGCTACATTGCCCAGGCTGCTCTTGAACTCCTGGGCTCCAGTGATCCTCCCTCCTTGGCCTCCCTAAGTGTTGGGATTACAGGCATGGACCATTGCGCCTGGTCCCAGGCTCCATTCTTTATGTAAATGTTCTCCTGAATCCTAATACTGCCAAGAAGTGGGTCCTGGGATTTGGCCAGTTTTACAGATGGGGAAACTGTGGCATGATGTTGTGAAAGAACCTGCCTGGGGGCCGGGCGCAGTGGCTCACGCCTGCAATCCCAGCACTTTGGGAGGCCGAGGTGGGCGGATCACGAGGTCAGGAGATCGAGACCATCCTGGCTAACACGATGAAACCCCATCTCTACTGAAAATACAAAAACAAAATTAGCCGGGTGTGGTGGCAGGCACCTGTGGTCCCAGCTACTCATGAGGCTGAGGCAGGAGAATAACTTGAACCCAGGAGGTGGAGCTTGCAGTGAGTAGCCATTGCGCCACTGCACTGCAGCATGGGCGACAGTGCAAGACTCTGTCACCAAAAAAAAAGAAAAAAATAAAAGAAAAAAGAGAAAAAAAAAAAAAAAAAGAGAGAGAAAAAACCTGCCTGGGCCGGGCACGGTGGCTCACACCTGGAATCACAGCACGTTGGGAGGCCAAGGTGGGCAATCATCTGAGGTCAGGGGTTCGAGACCAGCCTGACCAACATGGTGAAACCCCGTCTCTACTAAAAAGACAAAAAATTAGCCAAGCGTGGTGGCCCATGCCTGTAATTCTAGCTACTCAGGAGGCTGAGACAGGAGAATCACTTGAACCCGGTAGGTGGAGGTTGCAGTGAGCCGAGATCATGCCATTGCACTCCAGCCTGGGCGACAAGAGCAAAACGCCATCTCAAAAAATAAAATAAAATAAAATAATAAAATAAAATAAAATAAAAATGAAAGTAAAATAAAATAATCTGCCTGAAGACACATCTTCTCCCTGCAAGGAAGATTCTGGACCCGGCTGTTTAGTGAGATTTTCCCAACAAGCTGGGCAGGGGTGCGTGGAAGGCCAAGTGTTATCCCCTTTGAAATGATCACAACAGCGTGCGCTGGGGGGTCCCCTGTGTGCCAGGCCTGGGAGAAGGGTTGGGGGGGCAGCTGTGTGCACAGGCAGGACACTTCCCACCCCCACTGGGGGTGACAGACTAAGAGACCGTCATTCAAGGACACAGCAAGATGAGCCACACTGGCCGGGCGCGGTGGCTCACACCTATAATCCCAGCACTTTGGGAGGCCGAGGTGGGCGGATCACTGGAGGTCAGGAGTTTTGAGACCAGCCTGGCCAACACAGAGAAACCCTGTCTCTACTAAAACTACAAAAATTAGCCAGGTGTGGTGGCGGGCACCTGTAATCCCAGCTACTCGGGAGGCTAAGGCAGGAGAATCACCTGAACCTAGAAGGTGGGGGCTGCAGTGAGCTGAGATCACACCACTGCAATCCAACCTGGAGCCTGGGTGACAGAGTGAGACTCTGTCTCAAAGAAAAAAACATAAAAGGAGCCACACTGCTGGATGACTTTGGTCACCGCACACATTGCAGGACCACCTGTGCCTTTGTCCCGCACCCCCTACATTGTGTCTGTCCCTCACCATGTGTCTCCAGATACTGGTGTCAGCACACAGGAGTGCAAGAATCATTCCTTCGTGGCCGGGTGTGGTGGTTCACGCCTGTAATCTCAGCACTTTGGGAGGCTGAGGTGGGTGGATCACTTGAGGTCAGGAGTTCAAGACCAGCTTGGCCAACATGGCAAAAACTGCTGGGCACAGTGGCTTACGCCTGTAACCCCAACACTTTGGGAGGCCAAGGTAGGTGGCTCACCTGAGGTCAGGAGTTCGCGACCAGCCTGGCCAACATAGTGAAGCCCTGTCTCTACTAAAAATACAAAAATTAGCTGGGCGTGGTGGTGGGCGCCTATAATCCCAGCTACTTGGGAGGCTGGGGCACAAGAATCACTTGAACCCGGGAAGTGGAGGTTGCAGTGAGTCGAGATCACGCCACTGCATTCCAGCCTGGGTGACAGAGTGAGACCCTGTCTCAAAAAAAAAAAAAAAAAGTTATTCCTTTGATGGTCAGGTGACCTCATAAGTCTCAGAACTTGTCCCGCCCCTTCCCACCCTCATCCATCATATCAATCAGGCTGTGGTTTCCTATAACCAGGCACTTCACAGCTTATACGGCCTGACCTCCTGCAGGCCCAGCACTTCCCAGTTTATCAGGCCTAGCCTCATGTGGCCTGGTACTTCATAGTTTATCAGGCCTGAACTCCTGCCGGCCCAGCACTTTACAGCTTATAAGACCTGGCCTCCCGTGGGCCCAGCATTTGACAGTTTGTGAAGCCTCAAACTGTGACCTTGGCCCTGATCTTTCCCTAACCTCACATATACTTAGGTGGGGCTTCTGCTCCGAGGCTCAAACCCCTGCCTACTGCCTAAATGTCTGCTGGCTGCCAGGTGGGGCTGGGAACTTGCACTAGGGTGCACACAGGGACCCTAGATCGTGCCCTCATCCAGGGAGCCCAGGAAAACCCAGGTACCCCTTCCACCATCCCCCTGAGGGTGCAAAACTTCCCCGGCCGGGGACGGGGGGCACAGGGAAGAGAAGCGGGTGGCAGGGCAGACAGAACCCAGAGGGGGTGTGGGCCTCTGAGGGCCTCTGCAAACGACCTTCTGAAACGCACCAATGAAGATGCAATTTGGGGATGTGACTCAGCCACCCGACGCATGGGCCAAATTCAGCCGTGTGTCTGCCATGTTCCTCCTTGCCTGGCAGCCGCGTCCTAAGGTGCCCTGGGCAGGGAGGGGGTGGGGAGGAGGAGAGAAATGGCAGGTGGCTTCCAAGAAGGTGGAGGGGTGGAGGGCTTTCCCAGCATCTAGCACGTTATCGTGGACGGGTCTCTTACTGTGTTTTGAGCCTGAGATCAGGATGATCACATTTAATCCCTATCACCACTGGTGAGCAAGGTGGCATTCCCGTTCCCATTTTACAGACGGGAGACAGAGCTCAGAGAAGCTCAGCACCTTTTGCCCAAGGTCATCCAGCCAGGAAAGGCAGGGACTAAATTAGTGCCATCCAGGTGTGGCAGGTGGCAGGGTCTGCTTTCTGGGAGGGGAACCAGCCTGGTCCTGCCCTTGAGAAGCCACGAGCTTGGAGCACAGAACTGATGAGTGCCTGGGCCTTCCCCATTCCTGGGTATACATCCCCTCCCCCACTGCAATCTGGGCCTAACATTGGAGTCCCTGGGACCCTCAGGGATTCCCAGAGACCCAGGAGCCCCTGGGAACCCTCAGCCAAGGTTTGGATGTCCATGAAAGCGTATGTTTTTCTGGGTAACAGTCCTGGGTTTGCCAAGTGAGGAATACTACCCTATTAGCCAGGTATGCACCTATAGTTCCAGCTACTCGGGAGGCCGAGGCAGGAGATCGATTGAGCCCAGGAGCTCGAGACCAGCCTGAACAACTAGGAATATCCCATCTCTAACAAACAACAACAACAAAACATCCTACAGGGTGTATTTGGGCCGGAAAGTATTGCCTTACTTTGACTACTCTGTCCAGTCATGAGATCTCCCTTCCCTGAAGCCTGGGGTAGGGGGGATGAGCAGATACCCCCCTCCACACCTTCCCCTGGAGACACACACTTCCGGGGGAATCTGGTGGGCCTGGGGGGACCCAAGAGAGCTCTTGAGGAGAGGATGAGGGTAGCAGGGAGCAGGGCTGATGGCTCCTTAGATTCCCCACCCAACAGGACATGGGAAGAGACAGAATCCCAGCCAAGCCTCCAGAGCCCTCCAGTGAGTATTTTTACAAATGACAGGTTCGTTGAGGCAGCCACTGAGGAGGGGCCCTCAGGCACCCCTGCCAGGGAGCAAGTTACTGCCCACTCCTCAGCCACCTACTTTGTAAAGGTTCCCCATGGTGCCGCCCCCCCCACCCCCACGACGAGGGTTGGTGTCCAGAACAGAGTGAGATCTTGCCTGGCAAATGCTTTGCAGACTGTAAGAGCTCAGTGCCATTGATTTCTATTCTTCAGAACTGGACCAACAGAAGGTGCCCCCTGCCCCTCAATCCCCAAGGCAGACAGCCCCTGGCCCCCAGATGCACACCCAGGGGTTTCCGGGTACCACAACCAGATCAGCACACAACAGAAACTTCTGGGACATGTGGGCCTGTTGTGGGTCCCCAGCGGGCGCAGCCAGAGTCCGGGTGTCCCTGCTGAGGTTGAGGAAGGTCTCCGAGGATCCCCCTTCTCCTCATCACCACCACCCCTCCCCTCCCCCAATACTCCTAGGGCCCTAGCTCTGCAGGGCAGACAGGCACTGCCTGCCCTCCTGTCCCATGGGCCGCCCAGGAGCCAGTGCAGCAAGGCGCTGGCTGCCGGCCCGATCCCCCCATCACCACCCGCCAGGAGCCTGCCAGCAGCCAGCAGGGTGCAATTAGCCTGCCCTCCCGGAGGCTGCCTCCCTCGGGGCCCCTCCATTCTGATGCATCTCCATCAGCCTCTCCGCTCAGACCCCAGCCTCGGGAACTCCCATCTGCTGGCCAGCCCTCCAGAACAGCAGGGGCAGTGCCCCGAGCTGGGTCTGGGACTTCTGTCCGGGGAGAACTGGAAGACCCGGCTCCCTGACCCCTCCCTGAGTGCCCCAACCCCTGGATCCAGGGGCCAGTGGTGGGTCACCTCCTTCCCATTCCTAAGTCATTGTGGGTCACTGTCCATCCCTGAGAGCTCCCCGACCTCCCACCCTATCTATGGAGTTTGGAGACTCACAGCTCTGCCCTCCCCCAAAGTGAACCCTGCAACCTCCCCCTCCCAGGATGAGGGTGCGTGGATCCTCACTCACTCGGGCAATGTACATGCATTCATTCCCCCCCTTTCCTTGTTCCCTAGGCTCCGGACCGCACGGAGACCCTCCCTCTTGGCCCCTGCCCCAAACCGCGTCCCCCTCCGGGACGTGCCTCCCTCCTTGGGCGCACTGAGCTGCAGACCCCGGATCCTCCCGCACCCTCACCCATCCCACCCAGTACCTGCTGGGCTCGGCCCGGGCGGGCGGACAAGGCTGGAGGGGAGAGGGTCCCGCGCGGCCGCGGACCCCCGGTCGGGGACCGGAGCCGGGGTCGCGGACGGGGCGGGCAGCAGCGAGCGGGCGCGGGGCCCGGGGGCGGCGGGGCCGGGGGCGGTGGCAGCAGGCGCATCCCCCGCCGCCCAGTCCACGGGCCCGGCGGGGGGCGAGCGCCCGCCCGGGCCGGGAGAGAAGGGGGCGGTGCGACGCGGGAGCCGCCGCCGATTGGCCGAGCCCGGGTTGGTACCGCCTTCGACGACCCCGCAAGCCCCGCCCATATTTAAAGATCCCACATTCCCCGGGGCCCCCTGCAATCCCCCAGCGTGCGACTGGACCTCGAACTCCCCCTCTTGCCCCGTGCGACGGAGAGGACCTTGGTGAATCTCCAACCGCCGCCCCCAACAGCCCTCCGGACCTCCTAACTATACCCCCTCCCCAAAATTAGGTCCCAAACTTCAGGCGCTCTGTCAACCTTTGCAGCTCTGTCAACCTTTGCACGCCTGGGACCGTCCTCCCTGTTAGCATCAGCTGTAAGACAACTTAGAAAGCGACTCAATGCCTGCCCCTCAAACGACCTCCTCCGGGGTCTAGGTCTGCACAGGGGAGGCTCGGAGGGATTAGGGTGATTGCAAGTGCGGGCGGTGCCTGGGAGCCCTGTGTAGGGGCTTCCAGGGGTGGGACTGGGTACATGCTGGGGCACTCGGTTAGAGGCCACCTTCTCTAGAAGGAGAGATGCCCGTCTGGATCAGGCCACCCAGTCCTAACCCCCAACACCCATGCCCAGGATGACAGGAAGCCGGAGCCCCAGGGAGTTTGGGATCACCAGGGCTAGGGGTCCCCAAAACAGTGCTCCTTCCCCCAGCACCCAGACTGAACTTGGCCGACTCATTCATTAAAGTTAATGGCGGCTCCAGGGAGCCTGGGGAATCAGTGGGTAGGGAGCTCTTCCTTCCTCCTCTTCCAGACAGTCTTACTGCCTCTGCCTCTGCCTCACTGTGTTCCCACCAGGCTTGAGGTGACTGTGTTCAGTTCTGTCCCCCACCAGCCTGGGGGTTTCCTGGAGCCAGCAGATCCCACCCCCCTATCTCTCTCCCACACCCTCCATCTGTTTTCTTCCCAGCCCAGAGCTTTGGCCCAGGTCAGGAACATCTGAGTGTTTATTCCTGAGGGAGGCTGGTCTTCTGTGTTTCCTCTGCGGAGCTCAGAAAACAGTTGGACCGAATGAATGAAGGAAGGAAGGAATGCATGAATGAGGGATAGCTGTATGGGTTGGGGATGGCGGTGAGTCACAGAGGGGCCAGGTGATGGCTCAAAGTTGGAGACAGGACCTTTGTTCCCTCCCGGAGAGCCTGTTCCTCATCCCGGCCTGTCCAGACTGCTCTGCACAAGGCCTGGCCGTGGTGGCAATGCCCAGGGCTGTGACAATCAGGAAATAGAGGCCTGGGTGGTCCCAGTCATATCCACAGAGGTACCAGGCAGGGCCGGATAGGATCCGTAACAGGGGGCTGTTACAAGTGACCTGACCAGACACAAGCAGCTTTGAGAGTCACTGCAGAGCAAGAAAGGGGTCATGGGGACCCCGAAGCGGTGGGTTTTCAGCCACGCCTGAGAACCAACCACCCCTCTTGCATCTCTCTGCTGACTCACCAGCACTCCGGCCTCTAGTCAAGCCTCCTCAGTCCCCCCTCACCACGGTTCCCATCTCCAGGCCTTTGCACTTGCTGTTCCCCTGCCTGGACCACCAGGAGCCCTTTCTACAGCACAACATTGGAGCCACCCACAGCTCCCTCAGGATCGGGCACATCCCTGTACCACATTCAATGCTCCTGGTCCCTGACAGCCCAACCCAGCCCCTACACAGGTCCCTGAGCCGCGAGAAGCATACCATGCCCACAGGCTGACCCTGGTCTGCTTGCACAGGCTGCAGCATCAGATGCTTTTTTTTTCTTTCTTTCTTTTTTTTTTGAGACAGAGTCTCACTCTGTCACCCAAGCTGGAGTGCAGTGGCACAATCTCCACTCATTGCAGCCTCCAAACCTCCACCGCCTGGGTTCAAGCAATTCTCATGCCTCAGCCTTCCTACGAAACTGGGATTACAGGCGTGCACCAGCACACCTGGCTAATTTTTGTAATTTTAGTAGAGACAGGGTTTTACCTTGTTGGCCAGGCTGGTCTCCAACTCCTAGCCTCAAGCGATCCACCTGCCTTGGCCTCCCGAAGTGCTGGGATTACAGGCGTGAGCCACCGCGATCGGCCTGACGCTTTTTGAATTCAAGTCTAACATGTAACTGTCCTGAAATTCACAAAAGCGTCAGCCACAGCACACCACTGCCTCCGATCCCCTGCATCCCTGCCCATGCCCTAAAGCCCCTGTACCCACCTTCTCCCTCTGAAAAGACCTCTGCTTGTTCTCCTGTGCATCTACCTGCCCTGAGGGATTGGGGACTGCCCCCATCAAGTGGAACTTGGACAGTCAATCTGGTGATCAACGGCCTTGCCTCCCACCTGAGTCAGTCCTGCCACCTGCTGGAATCCCACCCCTCAGAGACAAGGTCGGCAGCAGGCAGTGTGAATGGGAATCAAGGTTGGAATGGAGGTGGGGCTTCTGGTGGGGGCCGTCTGGGTCTCTGTTCCAGGCAGAGCCTCTCACCAGCCCATGGTTGGCTGGAAGAGACCCAAGAAGCTTGCAAGTAAGCCTGTCAGCCAGCCAAGACGCCCCCGGGACTCATGCCCTGGGAAACTGCCTTGCGCACAGGCTGTGTCCTCTGCAAACGTCAGGCAGGGAGGAGGCGGCTGGACAGCAAGCCCCTCCACAGGGGACCTGGGGGGTGCCTGAGGGCTGGGCCACTCATCTCTGGGCAGTGGCTGAGGGTCTGGGTGCAGGAGAACTGGAAGATGTTTACAGGAGCTGAGGGACACAAAGGTAGTGGCCTGAGCAGGGAGTGGCCGGGCACACAAGCATCTCCTTACACCTCCATCCCCAGCACCCCTCCACATGTGCATCTACCGAAATCTTGGACCCAGCCCTGGCTGCCTGGATGGAGGCTGGAACCTGGGCTCCAGTGAGTGTAAGGATGGCAAGGGTGAGTAAGATATTCACTCATTCAGCCATTTATTTATTCAGTGATTCATTCATTCATTCACTCATTCATTCATTCATTCATTCATTCATATATCCAGGTAGCCCGTTCTCTGAGCCTGGTGCTGGGGAATGCAGCGCCCTAGAGAGATACAAACCGTGCCCCATTTGAAGCTGGCTTTCTAGAGGAGGGGGACAACTCTCTCTAAAAAGAGAAATAAAACTGAGAATTTTAGAGACACAAAAGTACTGTCCAGCCTAGGTACATAGCGAGACCCTGTCTGTACAAAAATTTTAGATTCAATAAAGTTGAAAGAACTAAGAATGAGGATGGGGAGACTTGAGTTAGGGTGGTCGGGGAGGTGTCTTAGAATAGAAATCATTGGAGCTGGGTGTGCTGGCTCATGCCTATAATCTCAGCACTTCGGGAGGACAAAGAGGGCAGATCAACTGAAGTCAGGAGTTCCAGACCAACCTGGCCAACATGGCAAAACCCTGTCTCTACCAAAAATACAAAAAATTAGCCGGGCGTGGTGACACACATCTATAATCCCAGCTACTTGGGAGGCTGAGGCAGGAGAATCACTTGAACTTGGGAGGTGGAGGTTGCAGTGAGCCAAGATTGTGCCACTGCACTCCAGCCTGGGCAACAGAGTGAGACTCTGCCTCAAAAAAAAAAAAAGGCGGCCGGGCGCAGTGGCTTACTCCTATAATCCCAGCACTTTGGGAAGCTGAGGAGGGTGGATCACGAGGTCAGGAGATCGAGATCATCTTGGCTAACATGGTGAAACCCTGTCTCTACTAAAAACACAAAAAAATTAGCCGGGCTTGGTGGTGGGCGCCTGTAATCCCAGCTATTCGGGAGGCTGAGGCAGGAGATCCCTTGAACCCAGGAGGCGGAGGTTGCAGTGAGCCGAGATCATGCCACTGAACTCTAGCCTGGGCAACACTATCTCAATAAAAACCAAACCAAAACAAAACCACATCTGGAGTGCTGGCTCCCTCGGGCTCCTGGGAACTGCAGGGGCAGGAAGGGAAATGGGAAGACCAGGGTGGGAGCTGGGGTAGGTGTTGCAGAGGGTTTCTTCCTGAGTTCTCAGGATTCAGGGACCTGGGATTCCTTCCATCAGCATCTACTGAGCACCTCCTGTATGCAGGAGTTGTACTCTAAGGCAGGGACACTGTGGTGATAAAACACATAAAGTCCCCCAAACTCCCAGTTTCAGGCCAGAAGACAAGACCAGCTTTGATATGATAAATACACAAGGGCTCTGCAGACAAACACAGAGGAAAAAGGGCCCCAGGATGGGAGGGGAGGGACTGGGCCTGATCCTTCCGGATCCTCCCCATGGGCTGCCTGCTGTGTTCTCAGCCCTAGAGGAGGAGGTGGGAGCCCAGGGGTGACAGGCAGGCAGGGTAGCAGCTCCATCTTAAGCAAGGAGTCCCTAAAAGCATCCAAGGCTGTCAGAGAGGCTCTGTCATGCCCATCAGGGGCCCCACCCTGGGACTGTCCTGTCCTGTCCATTCAGACATGAGCGCCCCCTCCCTCCTCACTCTCAGGCTAGAAGGCTCTAGCTTCCTTTCTCTACCTTGCTCACATCCAGTGGGTTCAACCAATCCCATGAATTTGCTCCAGGGCACCCCTCTCTCCCGACTGGGGCAGCCCCCTAGAGGAGCAAAGGTTTGACTCCAAAGCCCAATGTCTTGCTACACAGGTGGACTGGTTTGAATGGTGTCCCCCCAGAATTTGAGTCCTCCCCAGAACCTCAGACCTTATTTGAAAATAAGGGTTTTTCGGCCAGGCGCGGTGGCTCATGCCTGTAATCCCAGCACTTTGGGAGGCTGAGGGGGGTGGATCACCTGAGGTCATGAATTTGAGACCAGGACCAGCCTAGCCGATATGGCAAAACCCTGTTTCTACTAAAAATATAAAAATTAGCTGAGCATAGTAGCACGTACCTGTAATCTCAGCTTCTAGGGGGTGCTGAGGTAGGAGAATTGCTTGAACCCAGGGGGCAGAGGTTACAGTGAGCCAAGATTGTGCCATTGCACTCCAACATGGGCAACAGAGCGAGACTCTGTCTCAAAAAAAAAAAGAAAAAGAAAGAAAATAGGGTTTTGTTTTCTTTTGTTTTTGAAGCTGGGTCTCGCTCTCTCACCCATCCTGGAGTGCAGTGGCGCGATCATGCTCATTGCAGCCTGTCTCTTGCGCTCAAGAGATCCTCCTGTTTCTTTTTCTTTTCTTTTTGTTATTAAATGTAGAGATGAGGTCTCATTATGTTGCCCAGGCTGCTCTCAAATTCCTGGGCTCAAATGAGGCTCCCACCTTGGCCTTCCAAAGTGCTGGGATTATAGGCATGAGCCACTGTGCCTGGCCTGGAAATAAGGTTTTCGAAGATGTAGTTAAATCAAGAGGGGGTCGTAGTGGGTTAGGTCTGGCTCTGATCTAATAACTGGTTTCTGGGTTTTTTCTTTTTTTAAGTCAAGAGTCTCACTCTGTTGCCCAGGCTGGAGTGCAGTGGTGCGATCTCAGCTCACTGCAACCTCCGCCTCCTGGATTCACGCAATTCTCCTGCCTCAGCCTCCTGAGTAGCTGAGATTACAGACACGCACCAACAGAGCCGGCTAATTTTTATATTTTTAATAGAGACGGGGTTTCACCATGTTGACCAGGTTGGTCTCGAACTCCTGGCCTCAAGTGATCTACTCGCCTCGGCCCACCCGATGAAGAGGGGCTCATGGTAGATTAGGGCCGGCTCTGATCTAACAACTGTTTTTGTTTTTGTTTTTTTATAAGAAGGCCATGTGAGGATACAGATGGACAAACGGGGAGAAGGTCATGTGAAAATAGAGGCAGAGATGGGGGTGACACAGCCAAAGAACACCAGGAGCCACCAGAGGTTGGAAGAGGTAGGAAAGGATCCTCCCCAGAGCCTTCAGAGGGAAGGTGACACCACTGACACCTTGATTTTGGACATCTGGCCCCTAGAACTGTGAGAGCACAACTTTCTGTGTGTTTTTTTGTTTGTTTGCTTGTTTTTTGTGGTTTTTTTTTTTTTTTTTTTTTTTTTGAGACAGAGTCTGGCTCTGTCGCCTAGGCTGGAGTGCAGTGGCCGGATCTCAGCTCACTGCAAGCTCCGCTCCCGGGTTCCCGCCATTCTCCTGCCTCAGCCTCCCGAGTAGCTGGGACTACAGGCGCCCGCCACCGCGCCCGGCTAGTTTTTTGTACTTTTTAGTAGAGACGGGGTTTCACTGTGTTCGCCAGGATGGTCTCGATCTCCTGACCTCGTGATCCGCCCGCCTCGGCCTCCCAAAGTGCTGGGATTACAGGCTTGAGCCACCGCGTCCGGCCTTGTGTTTTTTTTTTTTGAGATAGAGTTTTGCTCCTGTCACCCAAGGCTGGAGTGCAGTGGTGAGATCTTGGCTCTCTGCAACCTCTGCCTGCCGAGTAGCTGGGATTACAGGCACCCGCCACCACACCCAGCTAATTTTTGTATTTTTAGTAAAGACAGGGTTTCACCATGTTGGCCAGGCTGGTCTTGAACTCCCGACCTCAGGTGATTTGTCCACTTCAGCCTCCCAAAGTGTTAGGATTACAGGCGTGAGCCATCTCGCCCGGCCAACTTTCTGTGGTTGTAAGTCATCCAGCTCATGGTCATTTGTGGCAGCAGCCACAGGAATGAAGGCAGTGACTGTGGACGAGGGACTGGTAACTCTGAGCCTCCATTTCCTCTGCAGGCAATGATAGGGCCTCTTTGGAGGCCAGTGGCATGAGGTTCAGAAGGTAATCTCCATCAAATGTCCTAGCACGCCATGGATGCTTACAGCTGCTACTGGCCTGACCATGACCTGGACTATTACTTTTTCTTTTTTTTTGTTTCGTTTTTTTGAGATGGAGTCTCACTCTGTTGCCCAGGCTGGAGTGCAGTGGCACAGTTCTCAGCTTACTGCAAGTTCTGCCTCCCGGGTTCAAGTGATTCTTCTGCCTCAGCCTCCTGAGTAGCTGGGATTACAGGTGCCCACTACCACGCTCGGCTAATTGTTATATTTTTAGTAGAGATGGGGTTTCACCATGTTGGCCAGGCTGGTCTCAAACTCCTGACCTCATGATCTGCCCGCCTCGGCATCCCAAAGTGCTGGGATTATAGGCGTGAGCCACCGCGTCCGGCTGACCTGGACGATTTCAAAAGCACCTCTTGAACTCTCTCACTCAGGTCTAACCTCCCCCAGAGCCCCCCACCCAGAGGGAATCTTTTTTTATTTTTAAGAGACAGGGTCCCATGGCTCACGCCTGTAATCCTAGCACTTTGAGAAGCCAAGTTGGGCTGATTGCCTGAGCTCAAGGGTTTAAGACCAGCCTGGGCAACATGATGAAACCCTGTCTCTACTAAAATAAAGAATAAATTTTAAAAATATAACTGGGTGTGGTGGCTCACGCCTGTAATCTCAATATTTTGGGAGGCCAAGGCGGGCGGATCACGAGGTCAGGAGTTTAAGACCAGCCTGGCTAACATGGTGAAACCCTGTCTCTACTAAAAATACAAAATAGCCAGGCGTGGTGGCGGGCGCCTGTAATCCCAGCTACTCAGGAGCCTGAGACAGAGAATCACTTGAACCCAGGAGGCGGAGGTTACAGTGAGCCGAGATTGCACCATTACACTCCCGCCTGGGCGACAGAGCGAGACTCTGTCTCAAAAAAAAAGAAAAAGAGCCGGGCGCGGTGGCTCAAGCCTGTAATCCCAGCACTTTGGGAGGCCGAGACGGGCGGATCACGAGGTCAGGAGATCGAGACCATCCTGGCTAACTCGGTGAAACCCCGTCTCTACCAAAAAATACAAAAAACTAGCCGGGCGAGGTGGCGGGCGCCTGTAGTCCCAGCTACTCGGGAGGCTGAGGCAGGAGAATGGCGTGAACCCGGGAGGCGGAGCTTGCAGTGAGCTGAGATCCGGCCACTGCACTCCAGCCTGGGCGACAAAGCAAGACTCCGTCTCAAAAAAAAAAAAAAAAAAAAAGAAAAAGAAAAAGAAAAAAAAAACAAGACCAGCCTGGCCAACATGGTGAAACCCTGTCTGTACTAAAAATACAAAAAATTAGCTGGGTATGGTGGCACATACGTGTAATCCCAGCTACTCGGGAGGCTGAGGCAGGAGAATCGCTTGAACCCGGGAGGTGGAGGTTGCAGGGAGACAAGATCGCGTCACTGTACTCTAGCCTGGGTGACAGAGCAAGACTCCGTCTTGAAACTAACTAAATAAATAAATACATACATACACAAAATTAAAAAAATAAATAAAATAAAAATTAGCCAGGCATGGTGGCAGGCACCTATCTATAGTCCCAAGCTACCCAGGAGGCTAAGGCATGAGAATCACTTGACCCTGGGAGGTGGAGGTTGCAGTGAGCTGAGATTGCATCACTGCACTCTAGCCTGGGTGACAGAGCAAGACCCTGCATCAAAAAAAAAAAAAAAGAGAGAGAGAGAGAGAGAGAGAGAGACAGGGTCTCCCTTTGTCTCACAAGAGGTTTAAGTGCAGTGGTGCAGTCACAGCTCACTGGCAGCCTCGATCTCCTGTCCTCAAGCGATCCTCCCTCCTGAGTAGCTGGGGCTACATACGTGTGCCACCATGCCTGGCTATTTTTTTCCTTTTGTAGAGATGGGGTGTTGCCATGTTGCTGAGGCTATTCTTGAACTCCTGTCCTCAAGTGATCCTCCTTCCTTGGCCTCCCAAAGTGCTGGGATTACAGCACTTGGTTACCTTGGGATTACATTCTTGGTTACAAATCTGATCATGTCACCCCAGATTCCGGGTGCTCAGCAATCCCCTGGCAACTGAGCAATTAGATCCCATATGATCCCAGCCTTAGCTGCTGGCAAACTCCTACTTGATCTTCCAGACTTAGCCCAATGAGCACCTCCTCCAGGATGCCTTCCCAGGTTTCCTCAGGCACAGTGAGTGCTCCCTTCCTTCCCAGTGGCTCCTTGGCATGAGATGGAAACCTGGCCACATTTCATCCTTCATCCCCAACCCAGTCCCAGAATGTGCCCACTTCTTTCCATCCGAGGCCCTACCCTGGTACCAGCCCGGCTGAAACCACCAGACATCTCCCGGGCCTCCACTCTGGGCTCCTGCCACCTCCACTCCTGCCCTGCTCTCCACAGCAGCCACAGGGTTTCTGAAAATCCTAACTGAGACCATGCCTCTCCCCTGCTCACACACCTGCCACGGTTCCCCATTGCTCTGAAGTCCACACCCTCACCACAGCCCCGGAGTTCCTTGTAGCTTGGCTCCTGCCTGCCGACCTCCTTGCCTTCATCTTCCTCCTCTCTCCCACTCACTTTGTTCCAGCCACAGCAGCCTCACTGTTCCTCAAACATGCCAAGCTCATTCCCACCTCAGGACCTTTGCACATGTGGGTCCCTCTGCTGGGTATGCTGTTCCCCAGCTCTCAGCGGGCCAGTTCCTCCTCTTCCTTAAGGTCTCAGCTCATGCTCACTGCCCTAGAGAAGCCTCTCTGACTTTTACAAGAGGCTTCCCTGCTCCTCTGGTCACTAATACATCCTCATATTCTATTTTCTTCCTAATACAAAACACTTCTCTTCCTTCCCTCCCTCCCTCCCTTCCTCTTTCTTCTTTTTCCTTCCTTGCTTCCTTTCTTCCTTCCTTCCTTTTTTTTCTGTCTCCCGCCCACCCTCCCTCTCTTTTCTCCCTTTCCCTTTTCCCTTTCCCTTTCCCCTTCCCCCTCCCCTCCCCTCCCTTCTCCTTTCTTTTTTCTCTCCCTCCCTCCCTTTCTCTGTTTTTTTCTTCTTTTTTTTTTGAGACAGAGTATCGGAGTCTCTCTCTGTCACCAGGCTGGAGTGCAGTGCCGCGATTTCGGCTCACTGCAACCTCCAACTCCCTGGTTCAAGGGATTCTCCAGCCTGCCTCAGCCTCCTAAGTAGCTAGGATGACAGGCACTCCCGACACCACCCCAGCTAATTTTTTGTATTTAGTGGAGATGAGGTTTCACCATGCAGGATGGTCTCTATCTCCAGACCTCGTGATCCGCCCACCTCGGCCTCCCAAAGTGCTGGGATTACAGGCATGAGCCACCACACCCGATCCCCTTTCTCTCTCGCTTTCTTTCTGAGACAGAGTCTCACTGTCACCCAGACTACAGTACAGTGGTGCAATCATAGCCCACTGTATCCTCGACCTCTTGGGCTCAAGTGATCCCCCCATCTCAGCCTCCAGAGTAGCTGGGACCACAGGTGGGCACCACCCCACCTGGTTAATTAAAAAAATAAAAATTGTAGAGATGGGGTCTTGTTACATTGCCCAGGCTGGTCTCAAGCTCCTGAGCTCAAGTTATCCTCCTGTTTTGGCCTCCCAAAGTTCTGGGATCACAGGCGTGAGCACCTGCATCCAGCACATAACACTTGCTTAATTGATGCCCCATGAAATTCCACAAGGGCTGACCTGGGCTGGCCTTTGTTGATTGACTAAATGACCACCACCTCTGTTTTCTCCACAACCCCATGGGCAGCTTAGTGCTGACCCTGGATGTCAGTCAATGTTCACCAAGGAGTCCTGGCTCGTTGGCTCACGTCTATAAACCCAGCAGTTTGGGAGGCTGAGACAGGTAGATTATCTGAGGACAGGAGTTCGAGACCAATATGGCCAACATGGTGAAACCCTGTCTCTATTGGAAATACAAAAATTAGCTGGGCGTGGTGGTGCATAGCTGTAATCCCAGCTACTTGGGAGGCTGAGGCAGGATAATTGCTTGAACCCGGGGGGGTTGGAGGCGGAGGTTGCAGTGAGCCAAGATCATGCCACTGCGCTCAGCCTGGGTGACACAGTCAGACTCCATCTCAAAACAAACAAAACAAAACTAAACTAAACTAAACTGAAAAAAAAAAAAGTTCACTGGAGAAAGGCGCACAGGAGCTGCCTTCCACAGAGCTGGCCTACCCTGGGGACTGTCTCCAGTGAGACCGCGAGAGCTGGGAGGTAGAGGCTGTGGAGGGGGGGGGGGCAGGAGAGGTGGGATAGAGCTCTTCCAACCTGGCTCAACACCCCACTCCTATGTCGTCTGGTCTCTCTGAATAGGTTCCCTAACTCCAGCGATCAAAGAAAGTGGACAGTAACTCCCCGGAGGGTCTAGAAAGCATAGTCCTTGCTATCATCATCATCATGATATAACAATTATTATATTAGTATTATTTTTCTTTCTTTTTTTTTGAGATGGAGTTTCCCGCTCTTGTTGCCCAGGCTGCAATCTTGGCTTGCAACCTCTGCCTCCTGGGTTCAAGCGATTCTCCTGCCTTAGCCTCCCAACTAGCTGGGGTTACAGGCATGCAGAACCATGCCTGGCTAATTTTGTGTTTTTAGTAGAGATGGGGGTTTCACCCTGTTGGCCAGGCTGGTCTTGAACTCCTGACCTCAGGTGATCTGCCCGCCTCGGCCTCCCAAACTGCTGGGATTATAAGCGTAAGCCACCATGCCTGGCCTTTTTTTTTTTTTTTTTTTTTTTTTAATTAAAGAGATGGGAGTCTCACTCTGTCGCCTAGGCTGGAGTGCAGTGGCCATTCACAAGCATGATCATCGCTGACTGCAGCCTCAAGCTCCTGGACTCTTGATACTCCCACCTTAATCTTCCGAGTAGCTAGGATCACAGGTGCACGCCACTGCACCCAGCTTGTTATTATTTCAAAAGCTGGCACGTTTTCCTCAGGTCACCCATTTATTTATTTATTTATTTATTTATTTATTTATTTAGAAACAGAGCCTTGCTGTGTCACCAAGGCTGGAGTGCAGTGGCGCGATCTTGGCTCACTGTAACCTCTGGCTCCCGATTCAAGTGGTCCTCCTGCCTCAGCCTTCCAAGTAGCTAGGATTACAGGTGCCCACCACCATGCCGGGGTAAATTTTGTATTTTTAGTAGAGATGGGGTATCGCCATGTTGGCCAGGCCGACCTCAAGTGATCCACCTGCCTCGGCCTCCCAAAGTGCTGGTATTACAGGCATGAGCCACCTAGCCTGCCCAGTTACCAATTTTTCTATCCAACCCTTGAGCCACCCCCACCCCCAAAGGTGACCCAAGTCTGGGACTCACTCACCCTAGGGTGCAGGAGTCTCCTCGCCGAGCCACTGCAAAGGGGCTGTCCCCTTCAGTCCTGCTGGTGACCACTTGACTGGGAGAGAGGGTGGCTGCTGCTGCCCTTCCTGTCCCTTTGAGATCTGTAATGATCAGACAGGGGGTGCAGGGTAGAGGCGGGGACCTAAAAGAGTAGGGTGCAGACAGCTCCCAGACTACAATGGTCTTTTTTATTTTTTATTTTTTTGAGACAGAGTCTTGCTCTGTCACCCAGGCTGGAGTATAGTGATGTGATCTCAGCTCACTGCAACCACCGCCTCCAGGGCTCAAACAATTCTCCTGCCTCAGCCGCCGGAGTATCTGGGATTACAGGTGCCTGCCACCATGCCCAGCTCATTTTTGTATTTTTAGTAGAGATGGGGTTTTGCTGTGTTGGCCAGGCTGGACTCGAACTCCTGGTCAGAGGCAATCCACCTGCCTCAGCCTATTACATACAATGGTCTTTAGAGCAGATCTGCGAGATCTGTGATCCCGGCTTGGTGTTGCTGAGCTAGGTCATCTCCTAAGCTTTCAGGAAGCTTAAGAACAGTGGCTTTATTGCTCCAAAGGGGCCCTGGGCAAGCCCCACCTCTTCCATGTCCCCTCCCTAAGGCCACTCCTCCTTTCACTGGGTTCCGGACACTAGACACTGAATGCTTTATCTGTCTTTCCCAATGCTGTTCCTGCTCACCCCCCACATTGCCCCTAGTTCCTTCGCCACGGGGAGATCTAGCGGGGTAACATTCCGGGAGGTAACATTTTCTCACTCAGACTGGAGTGCAACTGCATGAACACGGCTCACTGCAGCCTTCACTTCCTGGGCTCAAGCAATCCTCCCACCTTTGGTCCCCAAGTAGCTGAGACTACAAGTGCGCACCACTACACCTGCCTAATTTTTTTATTTTTTGTAGAGACAGGGTTTCAGTACGTTGCCCAGGCTGGTCTCAAACTCCTGAGCCTGCCTTGCCCTTCCAAAGTGTTGGGATTACACTTGTGAATCACCTTGCTTGGCAGACCAGTTGATCTCTTGCTCCCCAGCTGTAAAGCTGCCCTGGGGGCCTGTAGCTCCCTTGGGGTACTCCCTTTATCTATATAGTGCTGTCTGCAGAGAGCTTATAGAAGCACATGTTACCCAAGTCCAATCCTGGAGAAGGGGGCAGAAAGGGACATCCCATGGTGGGCAGGGGCAATGCCAGACCCCAGAACAGGACTGAAGGGGAACACTCAGCTGCCCTTTCTCTCACCAGGACCTTGGGTCGGGGCAATGGTCACCTTGGATGGCTCAGGGACCACCTGTTCCAGCCAGGGGGACCTTGATGCTGACCCTAGCCTTGGGAGGGCAGGGCCTTGTCCAAGGTCACTCAGTGGGTTGCTGCGCCAGAGTAAAAATTCTCTCCTCCATGGCTCCAGTCAGAAGCTTTGGCTTCCCCATCTAGAAACCCCCTCCCCCCAGGGATTTCCTTTGATGAGATCTTGGGCAGCCTGAGGAGGCTGGGAGCGGGGGAACAGGAGGGACAAGAGGAGGTGAGATCTGGGAGCCCCGGAAGAGAGCGAGGCCGGAGCTTCTTGACTCAGTCCTGTCTGGGTCTCTAGCCGGAGGAGAAACTTGGAGAAAGTAAGGAATCCCCCCAGTTCTGGGGCCCTGGCACCCCACGCTCAGGGTTAAACGGCGGCGGGGGCAGAGGATCTCAGAGCTGACCTCACCAGCTGGGTCCCGGGATTTGTGGATCTGACCAGAAACCCCCTCTGCCCCAGACCAGCTGGGTGACCTTGGGCTAGTGGTAACCCTCTCTGGGCCTCAGCCCCTCCTCCTGTCCGGGAGAGGGGAGGGGGGAAGGGAGAGAGCTTAGGGAAAAGAACAGGAGCCCAGCGCACAGTAGGCTGGCAGGTGGGGGGGTTCCCTCCCGCTGTGCAGCCGGGCCAGCACAGGGAATCCCTGCCACCATGCAAGGAGAAAGGGAGAAACATGGGGGGACAGAGAGGGAGGAGGGGGCAACGCGAACCAGCGCTCCTTTCCCCCCACCACTGAGGAGGTGCAGGCATGGAGGGTCCCCATGTCCCCACCTTCACCTCGCGGAGGGAGGGGGATGTCTGCGCATCCCCAGACCTGGAAGCAGGAACACCCTCCTCACAGGGCATGGGGGTGGGGTCAGGAGCTGACTCCCGGGATCGGTGTTGGAGGGCGGGGGTTGAAGAAGCGATGCCCCCCTCCTCCCGCAGCTCCCCTTTGAATTCCCGGAGTCGGGCAAGCTTTGACCGATCCGCCCACCAAAGAGAAGGGGACCGCCGCCGGGACCGAACGCTCCCCGCCGTGCCCCCCACTGCCACTCACCGGCCGGAGTCGGCCGCCGCAGCCGGAGTCCCTGCGCCCTGCCCGAGCGCGAAGACAAGTGCACGGCCGGGCAAGGGCGTGTGAGCCGGGAGGGTGTGCGCGCGCCGCCGCAGAGCCGACCCCCTCCCCGCCGACCTGGGCCCCGCCCCGCCGCCCGGGGAGGGGGCGCGGACCCCGCAGGCCGAGGGAGGCAGCCTGGGCCCTCCCCCCGCAAGGCGTCTCCTCTAGAGCCGGGATGGAATCCCCCTCCAGGTCTCTCGCCAATGCCCACTCTCCCCCCTCCACCCAGGGGCGTGACAGCAAATCTTAGAAAACGGTCAAAGAGATGGGAGGACCCTCTGCCGCCTCTGGCTCAAGGTGCTCATCTTACAGATGGGGAAACTGAGGCCCAGAGAGCGGAAGCCCCTGGCCAGGGCCCAGTGTCCCCGCAGCACGGAACAGAGGCTGCTCCCCTTACTCTGGGGGGCCGCTCTCCCAGACCCAGGAAAGAACAGAGTCAGGGAGAGAGGAAGGCAGACAATTAAAGCCTCCCCACCACGCGACTGGGGAGGATCGGGGGACCCAGAGGCTTCGGGCTGCTGGCGACGTTGACTGGGCTGGAAGGTCCCAGATAGGAAGGGGGAGCCTGGGTGGCCAGAACCAAACCACAGAAAACTTCTCTATTTCATTGTTGGGCTGGTGACACCCTCCACCCAACCTGCGTGATTAGGGACCCCTCCAGCCTGACTGGCCAGGGCTTGGGTGGCAGAGTTGTGAAGGTCACTCTGCCACCTTAGAACAATGTGGCTCCCGGGGTCTGGCTCGGTAGGGGATAGGAGGCAGAAGTCCAGGGGCAAGCACCTCCCATGACCTCGGCCCTGCCAAGCCCCTTTCTGAGCCTCAGTTTCCCTCCAGCGAATGGACAAGTGCCCACCTCCGGGGTCCCTCCAGCTCTCCGAGTCCGTGGGGCCGCCGGATATGTCTTGCTGTTCTCCTTCAGCTGTCCCCCTCCAACAGAAAGCGTGGCTCCAGCTCAGACCACAGTGTTCCTCCTCCAAGCCCCCTGCCTCGCCCCGTCTCTGAACCCCCACCCACCTTCAGCCTTGGTCTGGGGTGGGGGACGGGGAGGGGGGCTCCTCTTGGAAGCAGGGAGGCTTCTACAAACCTCCATTCTGGTTTTTTTTTTTTTTTCCTCTCTTTTCTTCCATTCATTCTAAAAATAGCCTTCCCCCCTCCCCAGCCCCCCGGCGGGGAGCCTCTCTGGAAAGGTAACGAGCTTCCCAGGCGGGGTCTGGAGGCCGGGATTCCGAGGCGCGGGCGGGGCTCGGGGACGCCGATACCGAGGGGAGGGGAAATTGGGAGCGCGCCCCCCTCATTGTGTGTGAGATGCGCTCAGAGGGAGCCGCCGGTGTGACCGTGACCGTGTGGAGGGAAAAAGAACAAAGGGGAGGAGGCCTTCGGGTCTGCATTGTGGAGGCAGAGAGCCGGTGGGTTCGCAGGAGCCGGGGACGAGGGGTGCCACCCAGCAGCCTTCCTGGGGGGACTTCCCGCCCCTGTTGGGGAAGGCTGTGACCCACGCTTTAGTCAGACACAGTGAAGGAGAGTTAGGCTGCAGAGGTGACAAGGACACCCATGATCAGGGGATTCCCTCATGCCCCGTGGACCCCACAATCAACCAGTGGAGCCCGAAAACCCTCCCCAGTCCCGCGGCTCCTCCTGTCCCCGCCACAGTCCTTCTCCCTGACGCAGCCACAGACTTCAGTCCTCACCCGTGTGACAGGTCACGTCCCTGTCCCGCATGACCGTCCTCCCCCCACCTCACTTCTCTTCTTGAACCAAGAGGAGCACCCTGACTCCTCACGGGCCGGCGCGCTCTGCCCCCCCAACGCCCACCCTTTGTTCCAGTCCCTCCGCGGTCTCCCTGGACCGCCCACCACACTCTGGACACGCCCAGCGTCTCCCCCTAACCGGTTCAGCCTCAGAGCCTTTGCATCTGTGGTTCCTTGGGCCGGGATCGCCCTTCCCTGGCTCTCCTCACCCCTTATCCCCACCCGTGGTCTTCAGGGCTCCATCCGAGGTCTCCTCTTCCCTAGAGTCGCCGCTTCTCTGGGCACGTCGCCCTGGTTTACTGTTCTCACTGCCCTCAGCTCCTGGTGTGAACTTGCTTGCTCTTTCATCTTCTCCTCTCCCCATCCCTGGGAATGAGGGGCCAGGTGCAACTTGGTCCTGGCTGATGGGAGGAGAGGGCCGCTCCAGACCCAGCACCACCCCAGGAACTACCCAGCTTCAAATAAAGGGACAGCACCACCCTCTGCCCAGCTAGCCGCCCTATAAATGCTTCCAAGACACGGCACAGCAGATCCACGGCCGGCTTCTGCAGGGGCGTCACCTAGGTCAACGAAACTAAAAACACAGGCGCCCACGTGTCCCCAACCCGGGACCGCTTAGCCCGTTTCCGGAATAATATGCCCCTGGGGAAAATGATCCGCAGGGACCGAGTTCCCGGCCTGTTGAGCACAAGCCAGGCCGGAGGCGCAACTGTTCCACTGTTTCGATGGCGAATAAGAAAAAGAAGAGAACATGGCAAGTGGGGGAAGTGTTGGGGGAGGCGCTGGGGACAGCTCAGGGCCAGGGACCCCTGTGGGCTGACCTTTCCCCCTTTGTTACCTTACACTTTTTGAAACCAAAGGGAAGGATAAAAGGGAAACTGCTTTGTTGGAGGGGACAAAGGCCCAGAGAGGGCATATATCCCCGTGGGATGAGGACGCAGTTGTCCGTGTCGAGAAATGCAACACTCCCTCCCCAGGACTTGCCCCCATAAAATCACCCTCAAATTTTTTTTCGTGAGCACCTACTACGTGCCTGTGTGCTTATGTGCCCAGAGAGTGACGGAGGCTGCCCGAAAGCAGAGCCCTGGAGGTTCCTGGAGAAGGAGAATGTGCGGGTGTCTGGGACCCGCGGGGCGATGTGGCCTTGGCAGGGCCAGGCCCATAGGGGAGGGTCTGGGGGTCGTGGGGGGTGGAGGAGCGCTTAGAAAATCCCCGAGGGTGTGCGCTGCGCCTTTGCGCATTCCCCTGCCTAGCCCGGACTCGACTTCAGGCTGCTGTTCAAGGCCAGGAGGACGGCAGATGGCTGGGGGAGGGGATGGCGAGGTCCGGGGGGACACCCCACATGCTGGGCTGTGGGGCGCTAGGCAGGCGGGAGACAAAGGCGTCTTCCGCGAGGGTCCGCACGGCTTTCGGAAAGGATAGGGACAGGTGGTGTGTAAATTTGGGGGGTGGGGGGGAACAACAATAGCCGAGATTAGGGCTGCTGGATAAAGTAGAGGACACGGAATGGGACATACTTATAATAAAAAAATTGCTCGTTTATCTGAAAGTCAAGTTTAAGTGGGCGCCGTGTTTTTTTTTTTTTTTTTTTTTTTTTAAATTTTTTTTCCTAAATCTGGAAACCTTAAGCTCGGACTCGAAGATCCTGACTTTCTGGCACAGCAACCCCCACCCTCGCAGACCAATCTGCTGGGCGGGAGGCTGCAGGAGCCTAAGGTGTCCTCCAGCGCCCCCTCCCATCGCCCCCACTGCCCCAATGTACCCCTCTCCTTGTCCATATCCCTTCTCTACTCCCTAAACTTCCCCTCCCATCCCCCTCCGCCTTTGTCGTCCCCCTCCCTCTACGCTTTCCCCCGTCACCCCCTCCCTGGCGCTCACCCCCAGGCTCGCCTCTCCCAGCACCCTCCCTATCGTCCCTATCCATTGCGTTTTCCCCCACCGCTCCCTCCTCCGCACGCACCCCTCCTCTCCTTCTCTCCTCCCGCGCCTCTCCAGCGTCGTCTCTTCCCCCACGGTCTCTTCCTCCCCAGCACTCGCTCCCCCGCGCCCATCCTCTACTCCCCCGCCGTCCCCCCGGTGCTCGAGGGGGAACCCCGGCTGCAGGCGCGCAGCCCCGCGCAGGCGCAGAGCCACCCGGCTTCCCCGAGGCCGCCGCCGCCCGCGTACTGCGGCCCGCGCGCCCGGTTGCTAAGGCAACGACAGGGGCTGGAGTGGGAACCTCCGGAAGACCCCGCTCTCGCTCCCTCCCCCGCCACCTCCTCGGCAAACCCCACTCCGGTTTGAGCCGGTTTCCCCGCCCAGCCCCCATGCACACTGCGGCGGGTGAGGATTCCCCGGCCCTCAGGGTGGGCGGGTGGGTGGGGGGGGGGGGGTGGTCGGGTGGGGCCGACGCATGCGCGCTGCGCGCGGCTTCCCCTCTTCGGCTGGCGCGCGACGGGAAAGCCCCGGCGCAAAAGGCGAGCACCCCCGCGCAGGCGCAGTGAGTGCCCGGTGGCCCCGCGGCCCCGCCCCGTCGTCCTGGCAACGCACGCGGGGCGGGCTGGGCGCGCACGGAACTCCCCTCTCACGCCCCCCCCCAGCTCTCTGCGGCGGAGCTGGGGATTCCCTGCTGCCAAAGCGCACGCGCGGGCTCGGGATTCCGCGGGGGCGGGGGTGGAGGCGGAGGCGGGGCCAGGACCCGGGCCAGGGGCCGAAGCGAGTAAGGGCCTTTCTGTAACAGGGAACAAACGTTATTACCTTGTCTTTGTGCCCGAGGGCTGACGACCACCCTCTCAGCTCCTGTCCTGAGTTTCATCCTCACTCTTGTCCCCCGGCTGTCCCTCTGCAGGCACCCAGAAGAGCCTGTCGCGCGCCGCTCTGATCCGCTCCCTGCCCTGCTCACAACCCCACCGGGGCTCCCTATCGTTCTGGGGTGAAGCCCCACTCCTTTGCCTGGCGTCCGAGGCCCTGTGTGCCCAGTCGTGTCTGGCTGGCCCTCCCGTCGGCTTCTTCCCTCGGGTCGATTACCGTTGGTCCCCGACCTTCTGTCATCCCCAGCCACAAAGACCCTAACATGGTCATGTGGGCCAAGCCCTTCCCGTCGTACGCTCCGCAGGTACCATCGCCTTGATTCTCCAGATAGCCTGGGGTTGGGCGCGGTGTTTAGTCCCATTTTACAGGAGAAACTGAGGCTTAAATCATTCAGAACCTTGTCTAAGGTCTCAAAAGAGGCAGAGGTGGGATTCGAACCTAGGCCTCCATTTGTGGGGAGCTATGTGGGCTATTCTACCCATTTCCTGGCTGGCACCTTCAGCCCCGATTCTGGGCCCCAAAACTACCCCTGCTGCCTTCCTGGCGGCTCTGGGTGCTTCCCGACTATGTGACATAGGGAGGTGACTTAGTTTTCTTTTTCTTTTCCTTTTTTTTTGAGACAGAGTTTTGCTCTCCTTGCCCAGGCTGGAGTGCGATGGTGCGATCTCGGCTCACTGCAACCTCCACCTGCCGGGTTCAAGTGACTCTCCTGCCTCAACCTCCAGAGTAGCTGGAATTACAGATGCCCACAGCACATCCGGCCTTTTTTTTTTTTTTTTTTTTTTTTTTTTTTGATATGGAGTCTCTCTCTGTTGCCCAGGCTGGAGTACAGTGGTGTGATCTCGGCTCACTGCAACCTCTGCCTCCCGAGTTCAAGTGATTCTCCTGCTTCAGGCTCCCGAGTAGCTGGGATTACAGGCATGCACCACCACGCCTGGCTAATTTTATATTTTTAATAGAGATTTATTAAATCTCTAGTAGGGTTTCTCCATGTTGGTCAGGCTGCTCTTGAACTCCCAACCTCAGGTGATCCACCCACCTCGGCCTCCCAAGTGTTGGGATTACAGGCGTGAGCCACCGTGCCCAGCCTTAGTTTTCTTATATACAAAGAGGATCAATATCTCATAGGGGCTGTCCCCAGGGCTCAGTGAGGGGCTGCTGCCACCTGTTTGGCCAAGGCCTGGTACCCAGCAGTGCCAGTGCCTTTCTCCTCCCACGTGGGGGACTCTGCACATTGGTGCCCCCTGCAGGATGCCTTACCTTCCTCTCCTTTCCTTAACCCTCACCAAAGGTCTCTCCCAGATATCCCACATTTCCTACAGTCACTGTCTCAGGGTTGGTTCTTGGGGGACCTCCAAACTAAGCTAGTGCCCACCATATATTGGTTAGTTTTTATGTCAACTTCAGCTGTACCCAGTTTATTTTTTTGAGACAGGGTCTCGCTCCGTCGCCCAGGCTGTAGTGCAAGTGGCACAGTTAGGGCTCACTGCAACCTACTCACTGCAACATCCAACTCAACCTCAAGGGATTCTTCCAACTCGGCTTCCCAAGCAGCTGGGACCACAGGCACATGCCATCACGCCCTAATTTTAAACTTTTTCTGTAGAGACAAAGTCTTGCTTTCTTGCCCAGGCTGGTCTCAAACTGCCGGATTCAAAAGATCCTTCCATTGTGGCCTCCCAAGTCCTGCGATCATAGATAGGCATGAGCCACGGTGCCTCGCCTGTACCTAGTTATTCCTGGCACCTTTTACCCTCCGTTGAACAGGAAGTGGTGTGACTTCCAGACTTTTGCACGTGTGATTTCTTTGACTTTTCTGTCCCTTGTCTGTGTGGAGAGCTCCTATGCATCCTGAAAGATACATTCCATCTCCCACCTCTGGGCAGAGCCTAGCCCCCTCCAGCCTGCCCAGCCCTGACTACACAGAGCTGAGGACCTCTGTGGGGACCTGCATGCACCTAAGACTTGTGATCTGGGAGGATGGGGTTTTTTTTTTTTTTTTTTTTTTGAGACGGAGTCTTGCTCTGTTGCCCAGGCTGGAGTGCAGTGGCTCACTGCAACCTCTGCCTCCCGGGTTCAAGTGATTCTCCTGCCTCAGCCTCCCAAGTAGCTAGGACTACAAGCACTTGCCGCCACACCGGGCTAATTTTTTGTATTTTTAGTGGAGACAGGGTTTCACCATGTTGCCCAGGCTGGTGTTGAATTCCTGAGCTCAGGTGATCCGACCGCCTTGGCCTCCCAAAGTGCTGGGATTACAGGCATGAGCCACCGTGTCCGGCAGGACAGCGTTCTTGGTGGAGGGAACAAGCCTGCTATGTTGGAGGCTTGAGAAGCCAAGAGTAAGGAGGCTGGAAGTACTGAGCTGAGAGGGTAATGGGGAGTCAGGGGACAGCAGGGCTGTCCAAGGCCAGGCACACAGTGGGGCCTTGATGGCCATTTCTGGCACCAGGAGCTGCTCCAACCTCTACCCAGGCCCACTGCCCACTAGGTAAGTGCTGCAGATGATCTGACCACTGCAACTTTTTTTTTTTTTTTGGCAGAGTCTTGCTCTGTTGCCCAGGTTGGAGTGCAGAACTATGATCTTGGCTCCCTGCAGCCTCTGCCTCCCGGGTTCAAGCAATTCCTGTGCTTCAGCCTCCCGAGTAGCTGAGATTATAAGCATGCGTCACCACACCCAGCTAATTTTTGTATTTTTAGTAGAGACGGGGTTTCACCATGTTGGCCAGGCTTGTCTCGAACTCCTGATCTCAGGTGATTCGCCCACCTTGGCCTCCCAAAGTGCTGGGATTACAGGCGTGAGCCACTGCACCCAGCCCTGACCACTGCAACTTCTGGGGGTACCTCCTTCCCCTGCTTGCCCTCCTGGGTCTAAGCAATTTGCTCAGCCCACACAGCCTCATAGGCCCATCTCCCAGCTGCCCTTCCTCTGTTCTTAAGGGCTGGCTAAGCTCTAGGAAGCCAGAACTAAGTTCAAATCCCACTCCACCCTTCCCAGGCGTGCAGTCTCCGACGGGACGCTTGCTCACACCCACTCCAATCCACCTGCTTACTGCAGCCTCCAGGCCTTTCCCGGCCCAGTGCCTTCCTCCTCCCTCTGCGATGAGATCTGACTCATCCCCCACTAAGGAAGAAATCCTCCACTGGGAAGCCTGCCCAGGATTCATCACAGAAGGATTTGGCCCAGATGCCTCCCCTGTAGGAATAACACCACAGCCGTCAGCATTTCCTGACCCCAAACACAGCATGGAACCCCCAATGAAGTCCTAGGGCCCACCCTGACCTAGAATCTCAGGAGGCAGACAGCCTCCAGCTCTTCTCTGGCTCTGCCCCTGAAGTGTGGCCAGCACCTCCACTTCCACCTTTCTGAGCGTGTGCAGGGGATAGCGGAGCAGGTCCCTCACTGGACAAGTGGCACAGTCAAGGAGGGGTGCTGGCAGGAGCCGATGAGGTACAGCTGGCAGCAGGAAGGAGTGCGCTGTTGGGGCTCTTGTCTTTTCTAGCTATGGTCCCAGTGCGGTTCACAACAGGTCCCCAAAGCTGTTCCCTCTCCCCTGTCTCCACCCACCTCTCCCCACCCACTCACTTAGGCTTCAAGTGCCTCACTGCAGCCTTGCCGCCACCTTTATTGGGCACTCAGCCCTGAGGCTCTACACACACGCGCTGGGGGATGGGAGGGGGTGGGGTGTCACTTGGGGCAGGGATCCTCTGGCGGGAGGACGGGTGGCTGGTGATAACAGCATGGCCCCGGGGCCCGACGCCTTGGCCCCCCCGGAACGCTCTGTGACCCTTGAAGCTGACCTGGCGTAAGGGCGTGCAGAGTCGTGACCTGGACCACCCGTGGGTGAACTGGCTCCCCCAGTTCTGGGCTCACTTGGGGGCATTGAAGGGCACAGCCCGCTGGTTCATGGGGTTGTCGGGAGAGCGGAGCCACTCCTTCTTGAGCAGCTGTTTCAGCTGCGACAGCCGCATGTTGGGGTTCTCTTGTTTGAGCCGCGGCAGCTGGGCTTCCTCAAAGGCTGTGAAGGCTGCCCGCATGCGTCTTTCTGGGTGCCGGTCGGCCGCCTCCTCCGCCACGCTGAGTAGGGGTGGACATGCACGTCAGGGGGCCTTGGGCGCAGCCTCGCCCCGAAAAGCCCGGCCCCGCCCCCCGGTGGCCCCGCCCCCTCGGAGGTCTTAGGTCCCGCCCCCAGAGGACCAGCTCCACCCCTGGGAAGCCCCAGGCCCCGCCCCGTTACCTGAGCACGGCGATGGCGTCCTCGATGGTGCGGGCCTCCATGCTGCCCTCCTCCAGCACGCGGCGGTTCACGTTCTCCTCCAGCGGCACCTCCAGATGGCTCTTGGCTTTCTCGGCTGGGCGGGTGGGTGGGTGAAAGAGACAGAGAGAGATAAGCAAAGATGCACAGTTCCAAGGAGATGAGATAGAGACTAGCAGGAGAAGCTAGGGGCGGGAGGAAGGCGGGAGAGATGAGGGGGTATGGAACCGACTTGAGCTGGTAAGCCCTCTTGGGACAGGTCTCACCCTCCCGGCGCCCAGTTCTCTGCCTTCCTTTGCGGCAGCCCTGCAAACAAGAGGACCCTAGGGGGCCCAGGCCCAGAGGTTGTATGTGCTCACGGCCAGGCTTACCAGGAGGCGGCCTACCCACCCACCTTGCACCACGCGGAGCCCTGGCAGCTTCTCTGGGGGCCAGGAGGGGGTCTAATGGACTTAAAGTCCACTGCCTCTGCAGTGGGCAAAAGTGCAGCTCCAGAGCGGGATGCCGCCCCACCTGTGTCCGGGGCCTCCCTGAGCTGATGGTCTCGGCGCAGCGTGTCCTCGATCTGGGCCCGGGTGACCTTGCTGGACGTGGCCACCCGCGGCGCCTTGCCGCCCTTGAGCTTGGAGTCCTCCTCCTCCAGCAGGCGCTGCGTTTCCTTCTTACGTTCCAGCTGGTCGAGGCGCCGCTTCTCCTTCTCCTCCTGCAGGGGCCGCGTGCATGGTCAGGCAGAGGACCCCACACCCCCGCGGCACCCACTAGCCTGGGGTTCGAGTTTTCATCTCAGCCAATAAAGATTTAGACTCTCTGCTGGGTGCAGGGGACATGCCAGGAACAAGATGGGTCCTGGTGCTGCCCTGGGCAGGGGATGTGAGGCCAGCAGGGGAACCTTGGACAGGGCGGGTGGGTGGCTCTTGAAGTGACACTCCTGGGTCCGAAGAGGGCCGGCCAAGGGGGAGAGCAGGGGAACAGGGGCGTCCTTAGAGGCAGGGGTACTAGTACAAAGGCGCCGAGGCAGGAGCCATTTGTTATAACAGGAACAGCTTGGAGGCTGGAGTGGGAGTGAAGGGGGTGGGGGAAGAGGTTGGGAGGGAGATGGCTGGGCCATGTGGAGCCAGCCTCTGGAGGCCAGGGAGGGGTTCATGTTGGATTCTAAGAGCGGTGGGAGGCCTAGACCCGTTTCAGGCTAGGGCAGGGGCTCTGTCCTTATGAGTCGGGCAGCACTGTCCACTTTTCCCTGACGTGGGTCACTGAAGCTGAAACTGATCCCACATCGGCCACCCAGGGAAGCCCTGATGCTGGCTGGATGAGGGACATCTGGGCTAGGGGACTTGCCCTTGCCCTGTCCTGCACCTACCCCAGGGGGCCGAGTGAGCCCATGGTTTATATATAGTGCTGCTGGAGGCTCAGGGCAGTACTCTGCCCGCTGCCTGGCACTCCCGCAGGGCCCTGGTCTTGGACACCCTTGCCTGCCCGCTCACTGCTTGAGACTCCACCATCTGACTCTCACACCTTCAGCCTTCCCAGGGATGATCCCCACACCCACAGTGTCCCCCTGGGACACTACCATTGCGTCTCCAGATAGATTTGACAGAAGGAAATGTCACAGAATAGGGGTAGACGCGCCTAAGACAGCACCAGAGCCTGACCCCCACCCCCACCTGCACAGCAGGAAAGTTGGAGGGGGTGTTAAAGTCAAGGATGTTAGAGCGCACAAACGGCTCCCACTGCTGTGCTGAGGAGGCTGTTTCTCCCTCGGTCAGAGGCAACGTCCTGAGGCTCCCTGACTGACGCATGTCACACACACATTCTGAACCCTGCCTGAGGCTTTTTTTTTTTTTTTCCTGAGACAAAGTCTTTGTCAGCCAGGCTGGAGTGCAGAGGTGCGATCTTGGCTCACTGCAACCTCTGCCTCCTGAGTTCAAGCAATTCTCATGCCTCAGTCTCCCAAATAGCTAGGATCACAGGTGCCCACCACCACGCCTGGCTAACCTTTTCTAATTTTAGTAGAGACGGGATTTCACCATGTTGCCCAGGCTGGTCTCGAACTCCTGACCTCAAGTGATCTGCCTGCCTTGGCCTCCCAAAGTGCTGGGATTACATGTGTGAGCCACTGTGCCTGGCCAATGCACGATGTTTGAAGTGAGGAGAGGTATCACTGGTGGGGGACAGACCAGGATGGGTATGAGGGAAACTCACGGGGCTGGGAATGTTCTAGAGGGCAGGGGTTGACAAACTGTAGCCAACTGCCTGCTTTGGTAAATGTTTTCTTTTTTTTTTTTTTTGAGACAGAGTCTCGCACTGTCGCCCAGGCTGGAGTGCCGTGGTGCGACCTCAGCCCACTGCAACCTCCGCCTCCTAGGTTCAACTGATTCTCCTGCCTTAGCCTCCGGAATAGCTGGGATTACAGGTGCCCGCCACCATGCCCAGCTAATTTTTTGTACTTTTAGTAGAGATGGGGTTTCACCATGTTGGCCAGGCTCGTCTCGAACGCCTGACCTTGCGATCCACCTGTCTTGACCTCCCAAAGTGTTGGAATTACAGGCAAGAGCCACCACGCCTGGCCCCTTTGGTAAAGTTTTATGGGCACGCAGCCATACCTATTTGCTAACCTACTGTCAGTGGTGGCCTTCATGCTCAATGATAGGCTCTAGTGGCTTCCTGTCTGACCCCTAACTGAAGACTAAGCTATTCACCACCTGGCCCCAACTGCCTGTCCAACCCTCTCTATACCTTGTCCCGGATACATGCAATACAGGCGTGCTCAGAGGTTCATGCTCTCTGACCTACACTCCTAGGACAGGCACGCTTTGCTGTCCCTTAATCAAACCTCTTAACAGGCCAGAGGCAGTGGCTCACGCATGTAATTCCAGCACTTTGGGAGGCCGAGGTGGGCGGATCACTTGAGGTAAGGAGTTGGAGACCAGCCTGGGCAACATGGTGAAACCCCATCTCTGCTAAAAATACAAAAATTATCCAGGCGTGGTGCCATGCCTGTAATCCCAGCTACTTGGGAGGCTGAGGCAAAAGAATCGCTTGGACCTAGGAGGCGGAGGTTGCAGTGAACTGAGATCATGCCACTGTACTCCAGCCTGGGCGACAGAAACTGTCTTAAAAAAATGAAAAACCAAACAAACAAACAAAACAAGGCCAGGTGCGGTGGCTCACACCTGTAATCCCAGCACTTTGGGAGGCAAAGGTGGACGGATCACTTGAGGCCAGGAGTTTGAGGCCAGCCTGACCAACATGGTGAAACCCCATCTCTACTAAAAATTAGCCTGATTTGGTGGCACACACCTGTAATCTCAGCTACTCAGGAGGCTGAGGCAAGAGAGTGGTTTGAACCTGGGAGGCAGAGGTTGCAGTGAGCCGAAGTCGCACCACTGCACTCCAGCCTGTGTGATTGAGTGAAACTGCCTCAAAAAAAAAAAAAAAACCGCTTAACAAATGAGAAGGTGCTAGTCTGGCTCCAGCTCTTCCTCATAGCCATGTGATCTGGGCTTTCTGCCTTCTCTGCCTGTTTCCTCCCAGAGGATAGGGCCAACACCAGTGGCCAAGATGCAGGCCACGGGGAGGGCTAGGCCAATGATCCTGACTCTATGGGCGGAAAGGTCTCTGGATTCTCTATCTGGATACTGGATCTTTTTTTTATTTTATTTTATTATTATTATCTTTTTTTTTTTTGGAGACAGAGTCTTGCTGTGTCGCCCAGGCTGGAGTGCAGTGGCGCAATCTCAGCTCACTGCAAGCTCCGCCTCCTGGGTTCACACCATTCTCCTGCCTCAGCCTCCCAAGTAGCTGGGACTACAGGCGCCCATCACCACACCCGGCTAATTTTTTTGTGTTTTTAGTAGAGACGGGGTTTCACCTTGTTAGCCAAGATGATGTTGATCTCCTGACCTCGTGATCCGCCCACCTCGGCCTCCCAAAGTGCTGGGATTACAGGCGTGAGCCACCATGCCCAGCCTTATTTTATTTTTTTGAGACAGACTTGCTCTGTTGCCCAGGCTGGAGTGCGGTGGCGCGATCCCGGCTCATTGCAACCTCCGCCTCCTAGGTACAAGCGATTCTTGTGCCTCAGCCTCCCGAGTGGCTGGAACTACAGGTGTGTGCCACCACGCCTGGCTAATTTTTATATTTTTAGTAGAAATGGGGTTCCACCATGTTGGCCAGGATGGTCTCAAACTCCTGACCTCAGGTGATCTGCCTGTCTCGGCCTCCCAAAGTGCTGGGATTACAGGCGTGAGCCCCCGCACCTGGATGGATAATGGATCTTTGACATTGTTTTGCTTTTGAGTTTTCAGCTTTCCTACAGTGTCAAAATTTTGATGATCCCCCCACCCCAAACTATAAATATCTTCATGGACCCATTGCAGCAGGGTGGGTAGGGGTGGGGCTGGAAGAAAGCCAGGGACAGTCAATGTGTACTAAAAACAAGGCAGGATCTACCCCTTCACAGAAAGGTGATGGGAGGCCAGGCACAGTGGCTCATACCTGTAATCCCAGCACTTTGGGAGGCTGAGGTGGGAGGACTGCTTGAGCCCAGGAGTCTGAGACCAACTTGGGCAACACAGTGAGATGACTCCCCTTCTCTACACAAAATACAAACAATAGCTGGGCATGGTGGTGCATGCCTGTAGTCTCAGCTGCTTGGGAGGCTGAGGCAGGAGGCTTGCTTGAGTTCGAGAGGTCAAGACTGCACTGAGCTGTGATCATGCCACTGTACTCCAGTCTGGGCGACAGAGCAAGACCGTCTTTAAAAAAAAAAAAAAAAAAGATGATGGGTAAAGCAGGTGGAAATGTTCAGATTCCCCCCAAGAACTGGGCATGTTGTCAGGATAGCAGCCCCTAAGCTGGGGGGTTGCCTAGGGAGCCGGTGTCTCAGCTACCCCAGGGGGTGGAAACCAGGAGCTGTGGCTAGCATGGGTCACTGGCGCCACCTACTGGGCCAAGCAGATCAGCATCAGCCCTAAACCACAACCCAGACACCAATGAAGCAAGCACTGTGTGCTTGGTCCTGGGCTTTTTGATGGATCTCGGGTCACATTCTCATTCTGTTGCCCAAGCTGGAATGCAGTAGCATGATCATAGCTTACTGCAGCCCTGACCTCCCAGGCTTAAGTGATCCTCTCACCTCAGCCTCCCAAGTAGCTGGGACGACAGGCATGCACTACCATGAATGGCTAATTTTTACATGTTTTCTGGAGATGGGGTCTTGCTATGTTGCCCAGGCTGGCCTCAAGCAATCCTCTCACCTCAGCCTCCCAAAGTACTGAGATTACAGGCATGAGCCACCACGCCAAACTATGGCTTTTAAAAAATAAACACCTGGGCCGGACGCAGGGGCTCATGCCTATGATCCCAGCACTTTGGGAGGCTGAGGCGGGCAGATCACCTGAGGTTGGGAGTTTGAGACCGGTCTGACCAACATGGAGAAACCCCATCTCTACTAAAAATACAAAATTAGCTGGGCGTGATGGTGCATGCCTGTAATCCCAGATACTCAGGAGGCTGAGGCAGGAGAATTGCTTGAACCCGGGAGGCGGAGGTTGTGGTGAGCCGAAATTGGGCCACTGCACTCTAGCCTGGGCAACAGAGCGAGACTCCGTCTCAACAACAACAAAATAAACACCTAGAAGAACCTGTGGACCTGGGTCAGCAGGTTGGAAACGGGGGCCGGATCACAGCGTTTCTCTGTCTCAGCACTGCTGACATCTGGGGCTGGCTCGTTCTTTGCTGTGGGGGCGTCCTGTGCATTCTAGGGTGTCAGCATCTCTGGCCTCCACCTTCTAGATGCCAGCAACACGCCCTCTCCCCGAGTTATGACAACTAAACACATCTCCAGGTGTTGCCAAGCGTCCTCAGGGGCAGAGTGGCTCCATGGTGAGAATGACCATCTAGCCCAACCCTGGCATTACTCAAAGGAGAAAAACGTCCACAGAGAGCAATGACAGCCTCACTGTCCACAAACAAGCAAGACCATGCCACCCCAGGGCCTTTGCACACACTATTTCCTCTGCCTCCCTCCCCTCTGTCATTTCCAGTGCCTCTGGTGTTTTGCTTTTTGTTTTCTGAGTCAGTGTCTCACTCTGTTGCCCAGATTGGAGTGCAATGGCACGATCTCAGCTCACTGCAACCTCCGCCTCCCGGGTTCAAGCAATTCTCCTGCCTCAGCCTCCCAAGTAGCTGGGATTACAGGAGCGTGCCACCACACCCAGCTAACTTTTGCATTTTGAGTAGAGTCAGGGTTTCACCATGTTGGCCAGACTGGTCTTAAATTCCTGACCTCAGGTGATCCGCCCACCTCGGCCTCCCAAAGTGCTGGGATTACAGGCATAAGGCACAGCACCCCACCTCTTTTTTTTTTTTTTGAAATGGAATCTCGCTCTGTTGCCCATGCTGGAATGCAGCAGGGAGATCTCGGCTCACTGCAAACCTGCGCCTCCCAGTTCAAGCAATTCTCCTGCCTCAGCCTCCAGAGTAGCTGGGACTATAAGTGTGCACCACCATGCAGTTAATTTTTGTATTTTTAGTAGAGACGGGGTTTCACCATGTTGGCCAGGCTGGTCTTGAACTCCTGACCTCAGGTGATCTGCCCACCTTGGCCTCCCAAAGTGCTGGGATGACAGGCGTGAGCCACTGTGCCCAGTCCCTCCTGGCCTTTCAGACCAAAGCTCAGAGGGGTCTCTTGCTATTCACCCACATTGACATAAGCACCACTGGCCTCGGCCACAGGGCACACGGGCCGCGGGGACTTGGGGCACACGCACCTTGCGCTGCTCCTTCCTCATGACGTGTTTGTCGTTGTCCTTCCAGTAGGCATCCTCCAGCTCCTTCTGCTTCTTAGCATCAGCGGCCGCCTTGGCCTCTGCCCTCCGTGCCCGGGCCGCTGCCGACTTGGTGTTCTCACCCTGGAACTTCTTGGGCATCCCTCAGCAGGCTGTGGGAAGAGGATGGGGGCAGGGGAGCAGGGGCTGGTGGGGACATCGGCACTCAGCACCCCCAGACTCACACCTGGGCAGCCAGGACCCTCTTGGGGCCTCCATGGCCTTCTCTGTATAAAACAAGGGCTTTGGACTTAGCGCTCTCCTTGTAAAAGTTTATTAAGGCAAAATTCACATCATGACACCAAATGAGATCATTTGGGCCGGGTCTAGTGGCTCACACCGGTAATCCCAGCACTTTGGAAGGCCGAGGCAAGCGGATCACTTGCGGTCAGGAGTTCAAGACTAGCCTGGCCAACACAGCAACACCCCATCTCCACTAAAACTACAAAAATTAGCTGGGCATGGTGGTGTGCACCTGTATTCCCAGCCAGTCAGGAGGCTGAGGCAGGAGAATAGCTTGAACCCAGGAGGTGGAGGTTGAAGTGAGCCAAGATCATGCCACTGCACTCCAGCCTGGGCGCTAGAACGAGACTCCGTCTCAATGAAAGGAAAAAGAACCAATTTAAAGGTGTACAATTCAGGCCGGGCGCGGTGCCTCACGCCTGTAATCCCAGCACTTTGGGAGGCCAAGGTGGGCAGATTACCTGAGGTCAGGAGTTCAAAACCAGCCTGGTCAACAGGGTGAAACCCCGTGTCAACTAAAAATAAAAAAATTAGCTGGGTGTGATGGTGGGCACCTTTTTTTTTTTTTTTTTTGAGATGGAGTCTCGCTCTGTCGCCCAGGCTGCAGTGCAGTGGCCGGATCTCAGCTCACTGCAAGCTCCGCCTCCCGGGTTTACGCCATTCTCCTGCCTCAGCCTCCCGAGTAGCTGGGACTACAGGCGCCCGCCACCTCGCCCGGCTAGTTTTTTGTATTTTTTAGTAGAGATGGGGTTTCACCGGGTTAGCCAGGATGGTCTCGATCTCCTGACCTCATGATCCGCCCATCTCGGCCTCCCAAAGTGCTGGGATTACAGATGGTGGGCACCTTTAATCCCAGCTACTTGGGAGGCTGAGGCAGGAGAATTGCTTGAACCTGAGAAGCAGAGGCTGCAGTGAGCCGAGATCGTGCAACTGCACTCCAGCCTGAGTGGCAGAATGAGACTGCCTCTCAAAAAAATAAATAAATAAGAGCTGGGTGTGGTGGCGCATGCCTGTAATCCCAGCTACTCAGGAGGCTGAGGCAGGAGAATCACTTGAACCCAGGAGGCGGAGCTTGCAATGAGCTGAGATCACACCACTGCACTCCAGCCTGGGCAACAGAGCGAGACCCTATCTCAAAAAAAAAAAAAAAAAGGTGTACAATTCAGTGTTTAGGTATATTCACAGCGTTGTACAAATACCACCTCTGTCTAGTTGCAGAACACTTGCATCCCCCCAAACGAAGTCACATCGCCATCAGCAGTCACTCCCTGTTCCTCCTCCCCTAGCCCCTGGCAACCACCAATCTGCTTTGTTTCTATGGCTTTGCCTGTTCTGGACATTTCAGTCCATATCAACGGAATCATAGGCTGGGTGCGATAGCTCACGTTTGTAATCCCCATGCTTTGGGAGGCTGAGGCAGGAGGATTGCTTGAGGCCAGGAGTTCAAGACCAACCTGGGCAACATAGCAAGACTCCATCTCTACAAAATAAAAAATAACTAGGCACAGTGGCTTGTGCCTGTAGTTCCAGCTACTTAGGAGGCTGAGGTGGAAGGATCACCTGAGCGTAGGAGGCTGAGGCCACAGTGAGCTGTGACTGTGCCGCTGCACTCCAGCCTGGGCGACAGAACACAACCCCGTCTCTTAAAAGGGGGAAAAAAAAAAAAAGGAAACGAGGCACCAATACATGATACAATGTGGTTGAACCTCAACAACACGATGCTGAGTGAAAGAAGCCAGACACAAAAGGTCACACAGTGTGAGAGTACATTTATTCATTTATTTTGGAGACAGGGCCTTACTCTGTTGCCTAGGCTGGAGTGCAGTGGCGAGATCTTGGCTTACTGCAGTCTTGACCTCCTGGGCTCAAGAGATCCTACCACCTGAGCCTCCTAAGTAGCTGGGACTATAGGTGCAGGCCACCATGCCTAGCTTTTTTTTTTTTTTTTTTTTTTAGGCAGGGTCTATGTTGCCCGGGCTGGCCTTGAACTCCTGGGCTCAAGTGATCCTCCTGCCTGGGCCTTCCAAGGTGCTGGGATTACAGGCCTGAGCCGCTGCGCCTGGCCCTTCTTTCCTTTTTATGGCTGAATACTCCTCCACTGCATGGATACGCCACATTTTGTTTATCCATTTGTCCACAGCTAGACATCTGGGCTATTTCTACAGTGGGGCTCTTTTTTTGTTTGTTTTGAGACGGAGTTTTGCTCTTTCACCCAGGCTGGAGTGCAGTGGCGCAATCTCTGCCCACTGCAACCTCCACCTCCCGGGTTCAACCAATTCTCCTGCTTCAGCCTTCCGAGTAGCTGGGATTACAGGTGCCCGCCACCACGCCTGGCTAATTTTTGTATTTTTACAGAGATGGGGTTTCATCATGTTGGCCAGGTTGGTCTCGAACTCCTGACTTCAGGTGATCCACCTGCCTTGGCCTCCCAAAGTGCTAGGATTACAGATGTGAGCCACCGCGCCTGGCCCCATCAGGTCTCTTGCAAGTCATGCTTCTGTGACCATGTGGCAGTCTGCCCCCGGGAGACTTCAGTCCCCAAATTTCCTAGAGCTGGGTGAACAATAAAGCCACCATAAATTGCCCCTGATGGCTTGGGGCCTGCACCGCTGGGAGATGTTATAACAATCCTAAAGCTTCAGGCCCCTGGGCACCTGGTCCCTATCTGGTGTGAGGCCCACGTGAGAAGCCAGGGAATGACAAGGCACACACAAATGGTAGGCACCACCGTTCACCAAATGTCTGGCCCTTGGTGAAGTGCTTTACAAGGACCAAAACAATGGAATGTCCCCAAAACCTTAAACATGGGGACTGTCATTTATCCCCATTCTAAAGAGGGGAAGCCGAGGTCTCTGGCCAGGACACGCAGGGCTGAGCCTGGAGCCTTATCTCAAAAGTCTGTTTTCAGGTGAAGTGGGGGAAGGCCACCAGCTGAGAAATTAATAGCACTCCACCAGGGTGCTGAGGATGCCAGCGCTGTGCCATCCAGGGCATGAGACTCAGCACTCTTATTTTATTTTCAGACGGAGTCTTGCTCTGTCACCCAGGCTGGAGTGCAGTGGTATGATCTCAGCTCACTGCAACCTCCACCTCCTGGGTTCAAGTGATTCTCCTGCCTCTGCCTCCCCTGTAGCAGGGACTACAGGCATGTGCCACCATGCCTATCTGATTTTTGTATTTTTAGTAGAGATAGGGTTTCACCATGTCGGCCAGGCTAGTCTCAAAGTCTTGACCTCAAGTGACCCGCTTGCCTCGGCCTTCCAAAGAGCTGGATTACAGGCATAAGCCACAGTGCCTGGCAATTTCTGCTGTTTAATCCACCCAGTCTGTGGTATTAGTTATGACAGTCCAAGCTGACAAATACACTCTTCTGTGTGTGGTAAACACTCATTCACACACACCACGTCACTCAACAAATATGTACTGGGCACCTAATACGTGTGCGATGCTGGGGAAAGAGGTGGCACAAATGAGCTTTCTGCCTGCATGGGACTCCCAGACAAGAGCCACCACATGCAGTCAGAGTCCTAACAAGGGCACACAGGGCGCTGGGGAAGCCCAGAGAGGGCTTCTGACCCAGCCTGGGTCAAAGGGCTTCCTAGAGGAGACATCTAAGGAAAAGTCTCAATGAGTGGGGGAGATCCCAGCCTGCACGGGGGATGCAGGAGATAGGCTGGAAAAAAGGGGCGATTTGTATTCCAGGGAGATGGGAAGGTGTGGAGGGCGTTAGACCCGGGAGGCCCAATCTGTGGGTCACACAAGCCCTCTGGGGTTGTTGAGGAGGTGGACTCCCCAGATGGCAGGAGCTGGGAGCCCAGGCGGGACCCAGGGAGTGGCTCAAGCTGGGTGAGGGGCACACTTAGGAGATCCACGGGGATCAAGACCCCACGGATGTGAAGGTAAAAGAACAGAATACGAAGATCAACAATGCCTCCTCCAAGCAGCCCTCCCGGCTATCCCTTCTGAGGTTCCCCACCACTAATCCCCCTACAAGAGGCCGGGGTCGTCCGCACCCAACTCTGTCCCTCTCGAGACCGGAAGCTGCCCTGGGACAGTCCGGGACCAGGGGGCCTCGAACACTACGCTGTCGCGTCGGGCTTCAGTCGTCTGGTCTGGAAATGGGCATCGCCCCCAATTAGGTGTGGTTCAGACTGGATGCCGGAAGTGCTCCCGCCTCCCAGCATCCCTCCTCCAGCCTTCCCAGGGGATGGTCCCAGGCCAAGCAGCCCCCGCCCCGCGCCTTTGCCCCCCGAACCCAGGTTCCGCTCGCGCCACAGGCGCTCGTACCTCCTTACCCCAGCGCCGGCCCGGTCGCGCCTCCGTGACGTCACCGCGGGGCCTGCGCGCTGAGCTCCTGGCGGCGCGCGCTCATTGCGCCTCCGTACTGCCACCATCTTGGTAAAGGAAAGGATGGCTGGGCCTCGAACCCAAGCCAGGGTAGTCAGCCACTTCTTTGTCTCTTCAAAAAGAGGACACTTAATATGCCCTCATTCCCTACGCTCGCTTTATATATTGACGAACCAGGAGGGGCCGCAGAGGCGAAAATCTAGAACATTGCCTTTACCAAGATGGCCGATGCCCGGACGAAAGATGGCAGCTGCGACTACACACGTGGACTGGCGGTTTCAGCCAGGAGCTGCCCGGCCGCCAGAGCGCGCCCGCGGTCCGTGAGGGGAGGTGGACCCGACGACAGAGCCCTGTGGAAGCCTCTCCGTAGCTCTTTGCAATCCCTTAGCACTTTAAAATTGCTTTGCTAGTCCTGAGTTTCTGCGACCCACTTGTGACTCTGGGGTGGAGCTGGGAGAGGGGAGACAAGATAAATGGGGCAGAGAAATTAACACACACCAAGCAGGCCAGGTAGAGAAACTGAAGTTCAGAGAGACCAGGAATTGAGTTTGGCCAAAATGTAACCGCGAGTAGGCTCATAACCGCGAGTAGGCTCAAATTCCGTCTCTTGCTCCTGTAAACTGAGGCTGGAGCCAAACCGGGAACGAAGACACAAGGCAAATGGCAGTGAGAATAGCCTTTTATTAGGGCTTGCGGGCGAGGTTCCTCAGTCCAAAGGTGTGGGCCGAGGAAGTCGCGCTGAGGAGGGAGGGTAGGGGCTTTTTATAGCCGGAGAGGTAGGGAAGCTGGTTGTGCAAACAGGGCCTGGGGGGGCTTGAAACTACTAGGGCAGGAGTTGAGTAAGGGTCATGAGGAAGGGGTCTTTGGAAACTGTCAACCGAAATTGGTGTTTACCAACTTGTGGAATGCAGGTGAGCTGCAGGTCATAGGGGAGTGTGGTTACCCAGCCAGAACTCTGACGCATGTAAGCCTGCGGGTGTGTACAAGGGTGAAGGGAGTCTTTAACAAAAGGCCTGCTACGTGGGTAACGCCGCCATGTTGGGTCTATATTCCTGCCTAACAGCTCGTGCCAGTGCCTCCCCCTGGATTGCTGACCTGCTCCCCACTTTTGCAATATTATTTATTAATTTTATTTAGAAATTAGGTTCAGTGTGCCAATTTGTTTTAGGCACTATACTTTAGATTTTGTGCATTTACTATTTCTCAGTGTCGTCATCAGTAAAAATGGCGGTATTAGGTGTCTAAGGATGGTTACACTGGATCTGACTGTGGAGAGGGAAAAGCAAATGCTTTTGGGGCAGTTTGGGTAGGAGTAGTTGACCACAGAGTCCATTTCCTAAAAGGCATCCCCACAGCGACCCCGCTGGCACCTAAATCCCAGTGCGTGATGCACCTCCCCTGCTCTAACACCTCCCCTGGGTTCCCATTGTCCCATAAGACTCCTCCCACCTCCCACCCCATCTCCTTTGCCCTCCCTCTCATCCTTCCGTTAGCTCTCAGCTCAGGTCGCATCAGCCCCATCTTACAAATTGTCAGGCGCAGTCTTGCCTCAGGGAGTTCCCCCAGGAATTTCCCAGGTTTTTCCATGGCCAGCTCCCTCCCTTCCTTCAGGCCTTGCCCTAAATATCCCTTCCTCAGAGAGATTCTCCCAGATCCCCCCACCCCCGCCACCAGGCAAAATGGACACGTCCTTCTCCAGGCTTCTTTCTTTCTTTCTTTCTCCTTCCTTCCTTCCTTCCTTCCTTCCTTCCTCCCTCCCTCCCTCCTTTTTTTTTTTTGAGACACGGTCTTGCTCTGTCTTCCAGGCTGGAGTTCAGTGGCGCGATCTAGGCTCACTACAACCTCCGCCTCCCGGGTTCAAGCGATTCTCCTGCTCCTGCCTCAGCCTCCCAAGTAGCTGGGAATACAGGCACGTGCCACTGCGCCCGGCTAATTTTTTTTTTTTTTTTTCTTTAGTAGAGACGGGGTTTCACCCATGTGTGCCAGGCTGGTCTTGAACTCCTGACCTCAGGTGATCCAACCGCCTCAGCCTCCCAAAGTGCTGGGATTACAGGTGTGAGCCACCACAGCCGGCCCATCTTTCTTTTTTTTCTTTTGTAATATCAAGTTGCTTTAACATTTTGTGGACCTGTTTAGTTTTGGACTCCCCCATGGCTTCGATGTCCAGAGGTGAAGTTCCTGCACCTGGAACGGCGTTTGGCCCTTAGAAGAAGAGGCTCAATATAACCATGTATTGTCAGTGTTGGGGGAGGCGTTGGAAGGTGCCAAAGGCACCTTAATTAACCTTCCACTGATAAAGAACCAGGCCTGTCACGCCTTCCCGACCAGGCTTGTCACACTTTCCTAAGTGTGAGAAGAAAGCCTCTTCCTTCATACTGACATAACTTAGGGGTGTAGATCAAGTGAATTTCAATCCAGAACAAGCCACGTCTTCGGCAAGGTGACTTCTGGTGTCTCCAAGGCACCCCGCCACGGAGTACAGTGCCCAGAACTGTACAGCTTCTATTGTTCTAACATTCCATAACTTTTAGATGTGCGCATTCTCAAGTATTGAGGTCCTACTGTGCGCCACAGCTGGTACCACACAGTAGGATGAGACAGAAAGGGCTCTGGTTGCACGGGGCTCAAAGCGGAAAATCACATGAAAGATTATTATCCTGGCTGGTCGCAGTGGCTCATGCCTGTGATCCCAACCCTTTGGAAGGCTAAGATAGGAGGATCTCTTGAGGCCAGGTGTTTGAGAGCAGCCTGGGCAACATGATGAGACCCCATCTCTATAGAAAATAAAAATATTCGCTGGCCGTGGTGGCATATTCATCCTCCCATTCAAGGGGCTCACTTGAGCCCAGAAGTTGGAGGCTGCAGTGAGCTATGATAGCGCCACTGCACTCCAGCCAGCCTGGGCAAAGGAGCCTGTCTCTTAAAAAATAATAATAAAGGCCAGGCATAGTGGCTCACGCCTGTAACCTTAGCACTTTGGGAGGCCGAGCCGGGCAGATCACCTAAGGTCAGGAGTTCGAGACCAGCCTGACCAACATGGCGAAACCCTGTCTCTACTAAAAACACAAAAATTAGCTGGGCGTGGTGGCGCATGCCTGTAATCCCAGCTACTTGGGAGGCTGAGGCAGGAGAATCACTTGACCCCAGGAGGCAGAGGTTGCAATGAGCCAAGATCATGCCATCGCACTCCAGCCTGGGCTACAGAGCGTGACTCCATCTCAAACTAAATAAATAATAATAATAAAGGTCAGGCATTGTAGCTCATGCCTATAATCCCAGCACTTCAGGAGGCTGAGGTGGGCAGATCACTTGAGGTCAGGAGTTCAAGACCAGCCTGGCTAACATGGTGAAACCCCATCTAAAAATTACCCAGGCATGGTGGCATGCGCCTGTAATCCCAGCTACTTGGGAGGCTGAGGCAGGAGAATCACTTGAACCTGGAAGGCGGAGGTTGCAGTGAGCTGAGATCATGCTACTGCACTCTAGCCTGGGTGACAGAGTAAGACTCTGTCTCAAAAGTAATAACAATAATAATAATAATGATCCTAATCATAACTAAAAGATGTGCCTGGGGTTGAAACAGGGTTGTGGAGGCCCACAGCCTGGGTGATCAAAGAGGGCTTCTCAGAGGTGCTGTTATTTAAACAAAGCTCTGAAGCTTCAGAAGGAAAGAGTTGAATGAAAAAGAGAGGGAAAGGTGTTCTGGGCAGAGGGAACAGCATATGCAAAGGTGAGGAGGTGAATATAAAGTGAGGAAGAAACAAGTAGCCCTGGACCACTGTCAGCTAGCAGTTGGCCTGGCAGTCACAGCTAAGCTGTGGAGTTTTTTGATTGACCAAACCAATTTCATGGAATGTCCACATCAGACAGTGACACTTGGCCATAGAAAAACAAAACCCTTCCGTAATCGAGTCTTAGCACAGGTGAATACAAGAGCATTGTCCAAACCACAAAAATGGCCAAACCTCCCCATCTCCTGGCCAAAGGGTGTGACTGCTAGTTTTCGCCAATTCCCAGCAGGTTCCCTTGCCTTCTAGGTAAAAGGATTATTAAAGGCCGGGCGCCGTGGCTCACGCCTGTAATCCCAGCACTTTGGGAGGCTGAGGCAGGCAGATCATGAGGTCAGGAGATTGAAATCATCCTGGCTAACACAGTGAAACCCCGTCTCTACTAAAAATACAAAATTAGCCGGGCGTGGTGGCGGGCGCCTGTAGTCTCAGCTACTCGGGAGGCTGAGGCAGGAGAATGGTGTGAACCCGGGAGGCGGAGCTTGCAGTGAGCAGAGATCCGGCCACTGCACTCCAGCCTGGGCGACAGAGCGAGACTCTGTCTCAGAAAAAAAAAAAAAAAAAAAAAAAGATTATTAAAATACTTAGAGAATTGTCCCCACTAGCTGTTTGCAGGCAATCCAAGGCAGAATCCCACTCCCTTGAACTCTCCTGAAATCACCCCACAGTCGCCCTAGTTCTGTAACATGCTCTTTCTCATTTTCTCTTTCTGAGATAAACAGAACCCCTTCCGGTGTTTCTTCCTTCAATGGTTTAATCCATAAACCCAGCTAGGTTTCACTGCAGCTGTTTTTCTGGTGATATTTGACATCAACAGGACTGGACGTCCTACTGAGATTGGGCTGAGACCCTCCCTACCACCAGTCAGTAACCTGGACTCAGCAAAAGTGTGCACATCTGAGGTCGGGCGCGGTGGCTCGTGGCTGTAATCCCAGCACTTTGGGAGGTCAAGGCAGGCAGGTCACCTGAGGTCAGGAGTTGAAGACCAACCTGGCCAACAGTGTGAAACCCCGTCTCTACTAAAAATACAAAAAGTAACTGGGCACGGTGGTGTGCGCCTGTAATCCCAGCTACTCGGGAGGCTGAGGCAGGAGGATTGCTTGAACCCGGGAGGCAGAGGTTACAATGAGCTGAGACTACACCACTGAACTCCAGCCTGGGTGATAGAGCAAGAGTCTGTCTCAAAAAAAAAAAAAAAAAAAAAAAGTGTGCACGTCTGAGAACTTTGTGTCTCTATCTGCTTAAGGTGATTCTGCCTATGGCTGGAAGGTAAGTTAATGCTGAATGGAGTTTCGGTTATGATCTCATTAGGGCCCTTCCATGCAGGGTTTATTTCATTTGCTATTCTAGGAATGAGTTTCTCCGGGGTTTTTTTTTGGTTTTCTGATCAGTCACTCTGTTCCTTGGTTAAATTGTTTTCTCTCTCGATACCTCCTCCTGTGGTCTGTCTCTTGTGCAGGCCTGTATGAGTTTCTGGTGGCTGCAGTAGCAAATGACCACAAACTAGTGGTTTTGAGAACAACAGAAATTGGCTGGGCGCGGTGGCTTATGCCTGTAATCCCAGCACTTTGAAAGGCCAAGGCAGGTGGATCTCCTGAGGTCAGGAGTTCGAGACTAGCCTGACCAACATGGTGAAATCCTATCTTTACTAAAAATCCAAAAATTAGCCAGGCATGGTGGTGTATGCCTGTAATCCCAGCTACTCAGGAGGCTGAGGCAGAAGAATCTCTTTAACCTGGAAGGCAGAGGTTGCAGTGAGCCAAGATAGTGCCACTGCATTACAGCCTGGGAGACAGAGCAAGACTCTGTCTCAAAAAAAAAAAAAAAAAAAAAAAAAAAGCCAGGCACGGTGGCTCAAGCCTGTAATCCCAGCACTTTGGGAGGCCGAGACGGGTGGATCACAAGGTCAGGAGATCGAGACCATCCTGGCTAACACAGTGAAACCCCGTCTCTCCTAAAAAATACAAAAAACTAGCTGGGCGAGGTGGTGGGCGCCTGTAATCCCAGCTCGGAGGCTGAGGCAGGAGAATGGCGTGAACCCGGGAGGCGGAGCTTGCAGTGAGCTGAGATCTGGTCACTGCACTCCAGCCTGGGCGACAGACCGAGACTCCATCTCAAAAAAAAAAAAAAAAAAAAGGAAACTGCAAATCAATTCTCTCATAGTCCTGGAGGCTTTAAGTCTAAAATCAAGGTCTCACTTTGTTGCCCAGGGAGGAGTGGAGTTGTGCAATCTTGGCTCACTGCAGTCTTGACCTCCTGGGCTCAAGTGATCCTCCTGCCTCAGCCTCCCAAGTAGCTGGAACTACAGGCCTCACCGCCAAGTCCAGCTACTTTTTTTTTTTTTTTTTTTTGAGATGGAGTCTTGCTCTGTCACCAGGCTGGAGTGCAGTGCTGCGATCTTGGCTCACTGCAACCTCTGCCTCCTGGGTTCAAGTGATTCTCCTTGTCCTCAGTGGGAGGTACCATTGGAGAGGGACATGTTTGGTCTTGGTTTTGTTTTTTTGAGACAGGATCTGCCTCCATCACCCAGGTTGGAGTGCTGCAGTGTGATCATGGCTCACTGCAACCTCTGCCTCCTGGGCTCAAGCAGTTCTCCTGCCTCAGCCTCCCGAGTAACTGGGACTACAGGTGTGCACCACCACGCCCAGCTGATTTTTGTATTTTTAGCAGAGACGGGGTTTCACCATGTTGGCCAGGATGATCTTGATCTCTCGACCTCGTGATTCACCTGTCTCAGCCTCCCAGAGTGCTGGGATTACAGGTGTGAGCCACTGCGCCTGGCCAATTTTTGTATATATTTTTTTAATTTTTATTTTTATTTATTTATTTTTTTATTTTATTTTTTTTTTTTGAGACGGAGTCTCGCTCTGTCGCCCAGGCTGGAGTGCAGTGGCGCAATCTCGGCTCACTGCAAGCTCCGCCTCCCGGGTTCACGCCATTCTCCTACCTCAGCCTCCCGAGTAGCTGGGACTACAGGCGCCCGCCACTGCGCCCGGCTAATTTTTTTCTATTTTTTAATAGAGACGGGGTTTCACCATGGTCTCGATCTCCTGACCTTGTGATCCGCCCGCCTCGGCCTCCCAAAGTGCTGGGATTACAGGCGTGAGCCACCGCGCCCGGCCTTAATTTTTATTTTTTACCAGTCATCTTTTATTTGGAGGTTAATTCCCATTAGGACATGAAAGGATTCAGCAACGATCGAGATTGTGTTCCTCACGGAGGGGCTCGGGCCAAGGTCATGGGGTCAGGGGGTGGTGCAGAGTGTGTCCTCTTCAGTGGTATTTACGGAGCCGCTCGTGCTTGAGATGCTTGTAGGAAAGGCAGTAGTTGAAGAGCACGTAGCATGCCAGCACCATGGTAATCCCCGAGATGCTCCCCTTTCTCACGTTAATGTACTTGTTGTAGTACTGATAGTAACCTCTTCGAAATGCTCCGAAAATGCCACTAGGGCTGAAGTCCCACATCAAGATCCAGCTTGGCAGCTCCCCCAGTTTGACCTCCAGAAGTTTCTTGTCCTTCACTGGTACAACTGACGCCATCTTGGAGTCCTGGTGTCCGCAGTCAATTTTTGTATTTTTTGTAGAGACGAGGTCTCACCATGTTGCCCAGGCTGGTCTCGAATCCTGGGCTCAAGTGATCCTCCTGCTTCAACCTCCCAAAGTGCTGGGATTGCACTGTGGGTCCATCGGGGGAAATGTCGCTAGAGGGAGGACAGGTCTAGACTCAGTAAGTCACCCTTGAGTCAATGATGATGGCCAAAGTGTTCCAAAGATCTCCTTGGACCACTGTCCTTTGAGAAACGTTTCACCATTTCAAAGTCCTATAAGGAAGCTGTGCACAGTGTTGTGCGCCTGTAATCCCAGCTACTCAGGAGGCTGAGGCAGGATAATCGCTTGAGCCCGGGAGGCAGAGGTTGCAGTGAGCCGTGATCACACTACCGCACTCCAACGTGGGTGACAGAGCCGGATCCTGTCTCAAAAAAACAAAATGTGTCTCTCTCCAATGGTACCTCCCACTGGGGACAATTTAGAATTTGAGTGGCCACTGTGAGACTTTTCCACTGGAGAGGAGACTTTTAATGGAAAGATCAAATTCTCATGAGGCGATCATCTGTTGTGCTATTTATTTATTTATTTGAGACAGGGTCTCACTCTGCTGCTCAGGCTGGAGTGCAGTAGTGCAATCACAGCTTACTGCAGCCTCGACCTCCCAGGCTCTAGCAGTCCTCCTGCCTCAGCCTCCCGAGTAGCTCGGACTATAGGTGCGTACCACCACACCCGGCTACTTGAAACGTTTTTTTAAAAATTGCAATAGGGTCTTGCTCTGTTGCCCAGGCTGGTCTCGAACTGCTGGGCTCAAGAGATCCTCCCCCTTTGGCCTCCCAAAGTGCTGGGACTACAGGTGTGAGCCACCATGCCCGACTAATTTTTGTATTTTTAGTAGAGACGGGTTTTTGCCATGTTGGCCAGGCTAGTCTCGAACTTGGGACCTCAGGTGATCTGCCTGTCTCAGCCTCCCAAAGTGCTGGGATTACAGGTGTTAGCCACTGCACCTGGCCAATTGTCTTTTGAAGGTCCAATTTTTATGTTTGTCTGGAGCCCCCTTTATCTCTGTTCTTTAATTTTTCTTTTTTCTTCCTTCCTTTCCCTTTTTCTTTTCTTTTCTTTTCTTTTTTTTATTTATTTCTCTTTCCTTCCTTTCTTCTATCTTTCCTTCCTTTCCCTTTCTTTTCTTTCTGGGCTCCCTCTCTCTCTCCTTCCTTTTCTTTCTCTCTTTCTCTTTCTTTCATAGGGACATGGCAACATACTGAGACCCACAGCAAGAACTGTTCCTCTAACTTATTTTTTTCTGGCCTTCTCCCTCCCTTTTCTCCTCACTTGGGAAACTTGAAAGATGACAGGCCAGCCACAGTGGCTCATGCCTGTAATCCTAGCACTTTGGGAGACCAAAGTGGGAAGATCATTTGAGGCCAGGAGTTTTGAGACCTGCCTCAAAACTCTTGCCCATGCCTGGCTAATTTTTTGTATTTTTAGTAGAGACGGGGTTTCACCGTGTTAGCCAGGATGGTTTCGATCTCCTGACCTTGTGATCCGCCCACCTCAGCCTCCCAAAGGGCTGGGATTACAGACATGATCTGTAGAGAGAGACAAGACAAGAGAGACCCCTGTCTCTACAAAAATAAAACAAAAAAAAGCAGCTGGTGTGTTGGCGAGCTCGTCTTCATAGCTACTCAGGACGATTGCTTGAGCCCAGGAGTTGGAGGCTGCAGTGAGCCGCCATTGCACTGCTTGCACTCCAGCTTGAGCAACAGAGTGAGACCTTCTCTAAAAAAAAAAAAAAAAAAAAAAAAGTCCTAACTGTGACCAAAAGATGTGTCTGGTGTTGAAATGAGTTATAGAGGCCCACAGCCTGTGTGATCAAAGAGGGCTTCTCAGAGGAGGTGGCATTTAAGCAGCGCTCTGAAACTTGAGAAGGAAAGAGCTGAGTGAAGACTGGGAAGGAAAGGCATTCTGAGCAGAAGGAACAGCATACGCAAAGGCGAGAAGGTGAATGTAAAGTAAAGAAGAAAAAATTGGCCCCAGGTTCTGGTCAACTGGGAGTTGGGCTGGTAGTCACAGCGAAGCCGAGGAGTTCTTTGGTTGAACATATACAATTTCACAGAGTGACCACATCAAACAGGGCCACTCTGTCCAGGATGAAACCAGACAAAAATGAAAACCCTTCTGTAACTGAGTCTTACCACAGATGAATATAAGAGCATTGGCCAAACCACAGACATGGCCAAACCTCCCCATCTCCTGACCACAGGAGTGACTGCAGTGAGATACAATCACACCACTCCAGCCTGGACGACAAAAGTGAGACCCTGTCTCCAATTAAAAAAGAGAGAAAGAAAAGGAAACATCATTGTTATGTGCGGAAAATCATTCTATGTGCGGAAAAATCATTGTCATTCTATGTCCAGGAGTATCCACTTCATGGCTGGGCACAGTGGCTCACGCCTGTAATCCCGGCACTTTGGGAGGCCAAGGCAGGTGTATCACCTGAGATCAAGAGTTCAAGATCAGCCTGACCAATATAGTGAAACCCTGTCTCTACTAAAACTACAAAACTCAGCCAGGTGTGGTGGTGCATACCTGTAGTCCCAGCTACTCGGGAGGCTGAGACAGGAGAATTGCTTGAACCTGGGAAGCAGAAGTTGCAGTGAGCCGAGATTGCACCACTGCACTCCAGCCTGGGTGACAGAGGGAGACCCCATCTCAAAAAAAAAAAAAAAAAAAAAAAAAAGAAAAGGAGTATCTACTGCGGTTAACTATTCAAAAAGGGCTAAAAGACACACATTTATAGCAGTATTGTTCACGATCACCAAAAAGTGGAAACAATTCAGCTGTTCCTTAAAGGATGTGTGGATCAACAGACTGTGGTCAATCCATGAAATGGAATACTATGAAGCCATAAAAAGGAATGAAGCACTGATCCATCCTACAGCACAGATGAACCCTGAAAACACGATGCTGAGTGAAAGAAGCCAGGCACAAAAGACCATAGAGTGTCTGATTCCATTTATAAAAATGTCCAGGGTCATGGCCGGGCATAGTGGCTCACACCTATAATCCCAGCACTTTGGGAGGCCGAGGTAGGCGTATCACCCGAGGTCAGGAGTTCGAGACCAGCCTGGTCAACATGGTGAAACCCTGTCTCTACTAAAAATACAAAAGTTAGCTGGGTGTGGTGGTGGTGCCTGTAATCCCAGCTACTTGGGAGGCTGAGGGAGGAGAATCGCTTGAACCCCAGAGGCGAAGGTTGCAGTGAGCCGAGATTGTGCCATTGCCCTCCAGCCTGGGTGACAGAGTGAGTCTCTGTCTCAAAGAAGAAGAAGAAATATCTAGGGTCAAGCATGGTCGTTCACACTTGTAATTCCAGCACTTTGGAAGGCCAAGGAGTTTGAGCCTAGAAGTTTGAGACAAGCTTGGGTAATGCAAGAAGACCCCATTTCTACAAAACAGCCAGGCACGGTGGCTCATGCCTGTAAGCTCAGCACTCTGAGTGGCTAAAGCCAGAGGACCACTTGATCTCTGGAGTTCAAGACCAGCCTGGGCAACGTAGAGAAACCATGTCTCTATCGAAAAAAAGTTTTAAAAATTAGCCAGGGCCGGACACGGTGGATCATGTCTGTAATCCCAGCACTTTGGGAGGCTGAGGTGGGCGGATCACAAGGTCAGGAGATCGAAACCATCCTGGCTAACACAGTGAAACCCCGTCTCTACTAAAAATACAAAAAATTAGCCAGGCATGGTGGCGGGCGCCTGTAGTCCCAGCTACTCAGGAGGCTGAGGCAGGAGGATCACTTGAGCCCAGAAAGTTGAGGCTGCAGTGAGCATTGATTATGCCAGTACACACCAGCCTGGGTGACAGGGTGAGACACTGTCTCTTAAAAAAATGAATAAAAATAGAAAGATTTCAAAAGTAATAAAGTGCTAAATGAATTGGGCAAAAAAGAAGGGCTTAAAATAAATAAAGCCAGCCTGGGCAACATGGCAAGACTCCATCTACACAAAAATTTTAAAAATTAGCCAAGTGTGGGGCTGGGTACTGTGGCTCATGCCTGTAATCCCAGCACTTCAGGAGGCTGGGGTGGGCGGATCACTTGAGGTCTGGAGTTTCAGACCAGGCTGACCAATCTGGTAAAAACCTATCTCTACTAAAAATACAAAAATTAGCCCAGCATGGTGGTGGGTGCCTGTCATCCCAGCTACTTGGGAGGCTGAGGCATGAGAATCCTTGAACTTGAGAGGTAGAGGTTGCAGTGAGCCGAGATCACGCCACTGCACTCCAGTCTGGGTGATAGAGTGAGACTCCATCTAAAAAAAAAAAAAAAAAAAAAAAAATAGCCGAGTGTGATGGTGCGTAGTTGTGGTCCCAGCTACTCAGGAGGCTGAGGTGGGAGGATTGCTTGAGCCCAGGAGGTTGAGGCTGCAGTGAGCCGGATTGTGCCACTGCACGCCAGCATGGGCAACAGAGTGAGACTGTCTAAAAAATAAAATATCAGACCAGGCGCGGTGGCTCATGCCTGTAATCCCACCACTTAGGGAGGCCAAGGCACCCTGAGGTCAGGATTTCGAGACCAGCCTGGCCAACAGGGTGAAACCCCACCTCTACTAAAAACACAAAAAATTACCTGGGCGTGGTGGTGTGAGCCTGTAATCCCAGCTACTCGGAAGGCTGAGTCAGGAGAATGGCTTGAACCTGGGAGGCGGAGATTGCAGTGAGCCGAGATCATGCCATTGCACTCCAGCCCAGGCAACAAGAGTGAAACTTCATCAAATAAATAAATAAATAATAAATAAAATAAAATAAAATAACAAAAAACAAAGACGAGGGAATTTGGAACATGGGGCCATGTGAAGAAGGCAGTGACTGGAGAGATGTGGCCACAAGCCAAGGAATTGCCAAGGACGGCTGAAGCCACCAGAAGCCCGGGGAGAGGCCTGGGATGGATTCTCTCTCAGAGCCTCCAGAAGGAACCAGCACTGCCCACACCTTGATTTCAGACTTCTGGCCTCTAGTGCTGTGAGACAATACATTTCTGTAGTTTTCTGTTTTTCTGCTTTTTGTTGTTATTGTTGAGACAGGGTCTTGTTCTGTCACCCAGGCGGGAATGCAGTTGCACGATCTCAGCTCACTGCAACCTTCACCTCCCGGGCTCAAGCAGTCCTCCCATTTCAGCTTCCCTAGTAGCTGGGACTACAGGTGTGCACCACCATACCTGGCTAACTTTTTGTTATTTTTCAGATACAGGGTTTCGCCATGTGACCCAGGTTGGTCTTGAACTCCTTGGCTTAAGCAATCCTCCTGCCTCGGCCTCCCAAAGTGCTGGGATTACAGGTGTATGCCATCACATCCAGCCTTTTCTGCTGTTTTAAGCCACCTAGTTTGTGGAACTAGGTTACATCAGCCTCAGGAACCTCATGTCATAGATTTACTTCTATAATGTAAATCTCCTAGAATGTACATTTTCTTCACATACTTAATTCCAACCTTCATCTTTCAAAATTGGATCTTAATCCTATGTCCACGAACTGCTTCTGCTGAAGTTATTGCAACTCTATCAGGAAGCCCAGCCCATCAAGAGTGGAAACAAATATTGGGATTATCCTTATTGTAATAGTCAATGTGTTCTTAGGGACACCTCAGCCACTGCAGGAACTGTTTAACTGACCTTAGAAAACCCCTTCCCCGGCCGGACACAGTCATGCCTGTAATCCCAGCACTTTGGTAGGCCGAGGTGGGCAGATCACGAGGTCAGGAGATCGAGACCATCCTGGACAACATGGTGAAACCCCGTCTCTACTAAAAATACAAAAATTAACCGGGCGTGGTGGTGCTTGCCTATAGTCCTAGTTACTTGGGAGGCTGAGGCAGGAGAATTGCTTGAACCCAGGAGGCGGAGGTTGCAGTGAGCCGAGATCATGTCATTGCATTCCAACCTGGCAACAGAGTGAGACTCTGTCTCAAAAAAAAAAAAAAAAAAGAAAGAAAGAAAAAGAAAAGAAAAGAAAACTCCTTCCCTTAAGGGATTGCTGTGTGGCTCACTCATTTATTTATTTATTGAGACAGGGTCTTGCTTTATTGCCCAGGCTGGAGTGCAGTGGCACTATCACAGCTCACTGTAACCTCAAACTCCTGAGCTCAGGTAATCCTCCTGCCTTAGCCTCCCGAGTAGCTGGGACCAAAGACATGGGCCACAATGCCCAGCTAAATTTTTCTTTTCTTTGTTTTTTGTTTGTTTGTTTGTTTGTTTTGAGGTGGGGATGGGGTCACTCTGTGTTGCCCAGGCTGGTCTTGAACTCCTGGACTCAAGCGATCCTCCTGCCTCGGACTCTCAAAGCACTAGGATTACAGGCATAAGCCAGTGCACTTGGCCATGGGGGAAGCCTTTAAGATGGTTTGCAATGATCCCTACCTCCTGGCATTCTTTCTTTTGTAGAATTCCCTCTTTGAATGTGTGCTGATTGCTTTTTTTTTTTTTTTTGAGATAGGGTCTCATTCTGTCACCAAGGCTGGAGTGCAATGACAATCTTGGCTCACTGCAACCTCTGCCCCCCAGGTTCAAACAATTCTCCTGCCTCAGCCTCCCGAGTAGCTGGGATTACAGGCGCCCACCACCACACCTGGCTAATTTTTGTATTTTTAGTGGAGATGGGGTTTCACCATGTTGGCCAGGCTGGTCTTGAACTCCTGACCTCAAGGGATTCACCTGCCTTGGCTTCCCAAAGTGCTGGGATTACAGGTGTGAGCCATCGTGCCCAGCCTTTACTGACTGCCTTTTGATCACTATTATACCATACAAGCAAGGAGCCATCACTTCTGAAATTAGATTTAAAAGACAATGGGTTCCTATTCTCCAGTTTCCCAGCCGCCTCTGTAGGTAGAGGTGGCCCAGGACCCAGTTCTGACCAATGAGCCCTAAGAAGAAGGATGCTGTGGGAATTTCTGGGAAATATTTTTATGCTTTTATCTGATCAAAGGGAAATGCAGCTGGCTTTCCCCCTTACCCCCTTGTTTCTGCCTTGAATGCGCTTTTCCCCTTACCCCTTGTTTCTGACTTGAATGTGATGTCTGGAGCTGCAGCAGCCATTCTGCAACGAGAGGCAACAAGCACGAGGATAAAGGGAACACACTAGAGATGACAGAACCAAAAAGAAAATCTGTGGCATCATGGAGTAGGTAAAGAAGAAACGTGGGCCAGATGCGGTGGCTTACGCCTGTAATCCCAGCACTTTGGGTGGCTGAGGTTGCTGGATCACCTGAGGTCAGGAGTTCAGGACCAGCCTGGACAACATGGTGAAACCACATCTCCACTAAAAATACAAAAATTACCTGGGCGTGGTGGCACACACTTGTAGTCCCAGCTACTTGGGAGGCTGAGACAGGAGAATTGCTTGAGCCCAGGAGGCGGAGGTTGCAGTGAGCCGAGATCGCGCCACTGCACTCTAGCCTGGGGGACAGAACATGACTCTGTCTCAAAAATAAATAAATAAAAATACAAAAATTAGCCAGGCATGGTCGCAGGTGCCCGTAGTCCCAGCTACTCAGGAGACTGAGACAGGAGAATTGCTTGAACCCGGGAGGCAGAGGTTGCAGTGAGCCGAGATCGGGCCACTGCACTCCAGCCTGGGAGACAGAGCAAGACTCTGTCTAAAAACAACAACAACAACAACAACAACAACCACAACCAAGAAGAAACTTGTGAAGCTACCTCGTTCTGGATTTCTTCTTAATGCTAGATAAATAAGCCAAAGGGCCAGTGGTGGTAGCTCACGCCTGTAATCCCAGCACTTTGGGAGGCCAAGGCAGTCAGATCACTTGAGGTCAGCAGTTTGAGGCCAGCCTGACCAACATGGTGAAACCCCGTTTCTGCTAAAAATACAAAAAATTAGTGGTGCATCCTGTTATCCCAGCTACTCAGGAGGCTGAAGCAAGAGAATTGCTTCAACCCAAGAAGCAGAGCTTGCAGTGAGCCAAGATCGCACCACTGCACTCCAGCCTGGGCGACAGAGTGAGACTCCGTCTCAAAAAAAAAGAGTTTTTCTTTGGCATGGCCTGGAATCCACTGCTTTCTGAGGCCAAGGCAGGAGGATCCCTTGAGGCTAGGAGTTCAAGACCAGCATGGACAACATAGTAAAGCCCCATTTCTGCCAAAAATAAAAAAATAAAAAACCATTTTTTCTTTAAATGAGCTGGGTGTGCTGCACGTGCCTATAGTCCCAGCTACTCAGGAGGCAGGGAGGAGACTGGTTTCAGAATTATTCAAGCAGATTACGTTTATTGTGCACTTTATTATTATTATGTATGTTTTTCGAGACAGAGTTTCGCTCTTGTTGACCAGGCTGGAGGGAAATTTGCAATCTCGGCTCACTGCAACCTCCACCTCCCAGGTTCAAGCAATTCTCCTGCCTCAGCCTCCCAAGTAGCCAGGATTATAGAAGCTTGCCACCATGCCCAGCTCATTGTTGTATTTTTAGGGGAGACGGGCTTTCATCATGTTGGCTAGGCTGGTCTCAAACTCCTGACCTCATGATCCGCCTGCCTTGGCCTCCCAAAGTACTGGGATTACAGGTGTGAGCCACTTCACCCGGCCTATTTCTGTTATTATTACATTGTAATAATACAGCTGACCATAATGTAGAAACAGTGGGAGCTCTGAGCTTTATTTTCTGCAACTAGATAGTCCTATCTGGGAGTGATGGGAGACAGTAACAGATCATCAGGCATTAGATTCTCTCTGTCTCTCTCTCTTTTTTTTTTTTTTTTTTTTGAGACAGTCTCACTCCGTTGCCCAGGCTGGAGTGCAGTGATAGGATCTCAGCTCATTTCAACCTCCACCTCCCAGGTTCAAGTGATTCTCGTGCCTCAGCCTCCCGAGTAGCTGAGATTACAGGTACGCACCACCACACACGGCTAATTTTTGTATTTTTAGTAGAGATGGGGTTTGCCTTGTTGGCCAGACCGTCTCAAACTCCTGACGTCAAGTGATCTGCCTGCCTCAGCCTCCCAAAGTGCTGGGATTACAGGCGTGAGCCACTGCGCATGGCAGCTTCCTTCCTTTTTATGAGGACATCTGGAGAGTCTTGAGTCTGTGACCCAACACTGTGAGCCCTGTCCATGCTCTGACCCCAGGACTCCCTGCCTGGAGTCTCAGAGTTGGGAGAGAAACCTACAGGTCCAGCCTTTTGCAGACTCTCCTCCTCTGCCACAGCTGTGAGCTCTGACCTGGTTAGAGGGCATGAGGCACCTTCAAGCATCTTGTCTCAAAAAAACAAATGTTTGGGCAAGGCTTAAATTCAGCAAACAGCCTGTGCTTCCATGCAGGATGGCTGGGCCGGTGTGGGCTGGGGCAGGAACCTGGCGTTAACATGCAGCCAAGCCCCTCAGAGACACAAAACCTCTGTTTGCTTTGTGGACTTGACCCGTTGCCCCAGTAGACTGGAATCTGTGGGCTTCCCACAGCCTTTGTCCACCCTGGGTGTGTTTTCCCTTTTTTCTGGTAACTGCCAATCTGGTGCCTCTTTCCCTGCATCAACCTTGCTCCCCATCAGCAACTGAGGCTTGGGTCTTTACTGTGGCCACACATCCGGCCAAGGGCACACTTACTTTGTTTTGTTTTGTTTTGTTTTTAGGCAGCCTGTTGCCCAGGCTGGAGTGCAGTGGTGGGGTCTTGGCTCACTGCAACCTCCAACTCCCGGGTTCAAGCAATCTTCATGCCTCAGCCTCTGGAGTAACTGGGATTACAGGTGTGCACCACCATGCCCAGGTAATTTTTGTATTTTTAGTAGAGACAGGGTTTCTGCATGTTGGCCAGACTGGTCTCAAACTCCTGACCTCAGGTGATCCACCCACCTCGGCCTCCCAAAGGGCTGAGATTACAGGTGTGAGTCACTGTGCCCGGCCGATATTATAATTTATGGTAAGATAAATATTTGGTCTTTGCCCCAGTTCCTGACACAGAGCTCCTGAGATCTTTGCAATCTCCTGAGTGATGGGAACATCTGATGCAGAGTTTCAAATTTCCTGGGTGACATGAGTGTCTTTTGTTCTAATGAGGTGACGCTTGGGAGGTTCCTGGGTCAGGGGCCAAGAAGATCAAGCCATGCTTATGAGCCTGGAGCTTTCCGCCTCACCCCATTTCTCTGGAAAGGGAAGAGGGCCTGGAAATGGAGTTATTAACCGATCATGGCTTCGTAACAAAGCTTCCATAAAAATCCCTCGGCCGGGCGTGGTGGCTCACACCTGTAATCCCAGCACTTTGGGAGGCTGAGGCAGGCGGATCAGGAGGTCAGGAGGTCGAGACCATCCCAGCTAACACAGTGAAACCCCATCTCTACTAAAAATACAAAAGATTAGCCAGGCGTGGTGGTGGGTGCCTGTAGTCCCAGCTACTCGGGAGGCTGAGGCAGGAGAACGGTGTGAACCTGGGAGGCAGAGCTTGCAGTGAGCCGAGATCGCACCACTGCACTCCAGCCTGGGTGACAGAGTGAGACTCCATCTCAAAAAAAAAAAAAAACAAACACCTCAACAACAGAGTTTGAAGAGCTTCCACATTGGTAAACACTTCCACGTACCAGGAGGGTGGTGGACCCCACTCCCTGGAGGCAAAAGCTCCTGTCTCCCTCCAGACCCTGCTCTAGGTATCTCCTCATCTGGCTGTTCACCTGCATCTTTTTATTATTATTATTATTATTATTATTATTACTATTATTATTATTTTGAGATGGAGTTTCGCTCTTGTTGCCCAGGCTGGAGTACAGTGGTGCGATCTTAGCTCACTGCAACCTTCACCTCCCAGGTTCAAGCAATTCTTCTGCCTCAGCCTCCCAAGTAGCTGGGATTACAGGCATGTGCCACCACACCCAGCTAATTTTGTATTTTTGGTAGAGACGGGGTTTCTCCATGTTGGTCAGGCTGGTCTTGAACTCCTGACTTCAGGTGATCCGCCCACTTTGGGCTCCCAAAGTGCTTGGATTATAGGCGTGAGCCACCGTGTGCAGCTATTATTATTTTTCTTTTTTCTTTTTCTTTTTCTTTTTTTTTTTTGAGATGGAGTTTCACTCTTGTTGCCCAGGCTGGAGTGCAGTGGTGCAATCTCGGCTCACTGCAACCTCCGCCACCTGGGTTCAGGCGATTCTCCTGTCTCAGCCTCCCAAGTAGCTGGGATTACAGATGTGTGTCACCATGCCCGGCTAATTTTTTGTATTTTTAGTAGAGACAGGGTTTCACTATGTTGGCGAGGCTGATCTCGAACTCTTGACTTCAGGTGATTACCTGCGTCAGCCTCCCAAAGTGCTGAGATTACAGGCGTGAGCCACTGTGCCTAGCCACCAATTTTTTTTTTTTTTTTTAAGCAGGGTCTTGTTCTGTCACCCAGGCTGGAGTGCAGGGGTGATCTTGGCTCACTGCAACGTCCACCTCCCAGGCTCAAGCAGTCCTCCCACCTCAGCCTCCTGTGTAGCAGGGATCTCAAGTGGGTGCCTCCAACAGCTGGCTGTTTTTTTTGTATTTTTCATAGAGACAGGGTTTCACCACGTTATGCAATCTGGTCTTGAATTCCTGAGCTTGACTGATTCTCCCACCTTGGCCTCCCAAAGTGCTGGGATTACAGGTGTGAGCCACTGCACCTGGCCATGCCCCCTTTTTAAAAAAATAATACTGTTTAAAGTTTTTTTTTTTTTTGAGATGGAGTCTCGCTCTGTCGCCCAGGCTGTAGTGCAGTGGCCGGATCTCAGCTCTCTGCAAGCTCCGCCTCCTGGGTTTACACCATTCTCCTGCCTCAGCCTCCCGAGTAGCTGGGACTACAGGTGCCCACCACCTCGCCTGGCTAGTTTTTTGTATTTTTTTTTAGTAGAGACGGGGTTTCACCATGTTAGCCAGGATGGTCTCGATCTCCTGACCTCGTGATCCGCCCGTCTCGGCCTCCCAAAGTGCTGGGATTACAGGCTTGAGCCACCGCGCCCGGCCTAAAGTTTTTTTTTTTTAGATGACGTTTTGCTCTTGTTGCCCAGGCTGGAGTGCAATGGCGTGATTTTGGCTCACTGCAACCTCTGCCTCCCGGGTTCAGGTGATTCTTCTGTCTCAGCCTCCCAAGTAGCTGGGATTACAGGCATATGCCACTACGCTTGGCTAATTTTTGTATTTTTAGTAGAGATAGGTTTTGAACTCCTGACCTCAGGTGATCTGCCCACCTTGGCCTCCCAAAGTGCTGGGATTATAGGCATGAGCCACTGTGGCTGGCCACCAATTTTTTTTTTTTTAAGATGAGGTCTTGCTCTGTTGCCCAGGCTGGAGTACAAGGATGCGATCTCAGCTCACAGCAACCTCCACCTCCTGGGCTCAAGCAATTCTCCCATTCCAACCTCCTGAGTAACTGGGACCACAGGCACACACCACTATGCCCAGCTAATTTTTTGTATTTGTTGTAAAGACGGGGTTTCACCATGTTGCCCAGGCTGGTCTCAAACTCCTGAGCTCGAGTGATCCTCCCAACTTGGCTTCCCAAAGTGCTGGGATTACAGGAAGGGACTCTGTGCCTAGCCTAAGGGAGTCTTGATTTATAGCCAGTGCATTAGAAGTACAGGTGAAAACCTACTGTTTGCACATGGCATCTGCAGTAGGGACCGTCTTGTGGGACTGAGCCCTTAACCTGTGGGATCTGATACTATCTTCAGGTAGATAGCTTCTGAACTAAATTGAATTTAAAAACAGCCAGCTAAAAAATAAAAAGACAAAAAACCACCCAAACAAAAAAACCCCACCCAGTTGGTGTCTGCTGGAGAATTACTTGATGTTTGGAAAAGTTCCCATATATCTGGTGTCAGAAATGTTGTGCTAAGGCCAGGCACAGTGGCTCATGCCTGTAATCCCAGCACTTTGGGAGTCTGAGGCTGGCAGATCACCTGAGGTCAGGAGTTCGAGACCAGCCTGGGCAACATTGTGAAACTCCATCTCTACTAAAAATACAAGTTAGCTGGGCGTGGTGGCGCACTCCTGTAGTCCCAGCTACACGGGAGGCCAAGGCAGGAGAATCGTTTGAACCCACAAGGCAGAGGGTTGCAGTGAGCGGAGATCATGCCATTGTACTTCAGCCTAGGCAATAGAATGAGACTCCATCTGAAAAAAGAAAAACGAAAAGAAGGAAAAGAAAGAAATGTTGTGTTGAGTGATGTGTGAGCAGAAAAAAATTAATTTATGTTTTCTTCTAACTTTTGGTGTCACAAGTGGGATTTGGACGTGATGCAGTTCTTAAGTGTAATAATACACTATCTCGATGACATTATGATATTATTGGAAACTGAAGATCAGGCTAGGACTGAGTTGAATGCAGTGGTGACCCACATGCCCAACCAAAGCTGGCTAATAGCTGTCCAAAAGGTGAAATTCTTAGAATAATCTAGGCAGGAGCCACCGAGGATAGTGCACAAGTGACTAAAAATAAATTGTTGGCCAGGTGTGGTGGCTTACACCTGTAATCCCAGCACTTTGGGAGGCCGAGGCAGGTGGATCACCTTAGGTCGGGAGTTCGAGATTAACCTGACCAACATGGAGAAATCCTGTCTCTACTAAAAATACAAAATTAGCTGGGCATGGTGGTGCATGCCTGCAATCCCAGTTACTCAGGAGGCTGAGGCAGGAGAATTGCTTGAACCCAGGGGGTGGAGGTTGCAGTGAGCTGAGATCTCACCACTGCACTCCAGCCCGAGTGACAGAGCAAGATTCCACCAAAAAAAAAAGAAAGAAAGAAAAGAAAGAAAAAAAGAAACTGCTGTTGTTACCTACCCCCAGGACCAAACAAGAAACATCAGTGTTTCTGGAGTCTCCAGCAGGACTCAGTCCCAACACCTCTGCTCCCCATGAATTCAGAGAACAGATTGGGGCTGGAAGAGTCTTCAGTAGGTCCAAGGCCATGCACAAGCCCCACTGCCCAGAGGAGAGGGAGATTCGGGTCCTCCAGTGGTCCCCACGCCGATTTGTTTGACAGATTGCAGAGGTCCAAGCACAGGTAGCCTCTGTGTCCCCCAGCCTCAGGCCTCAGTGTCTGGCACTCCAGCTTCACAGGCGTTTGCAGTGGGGCATCCTCAGGGAATACAAAGTTTTGTGAAGACCTGGAGATCTTTTTTTCAAAAGCACAATTACAAGTTTTCACACAGACTTGTCTTCATTCATACCTAAAACTCTCATTTCCGGTAGAAAATATGCACCAGTGAAAAACAGGGCATGGGGCTGGGCATGGTGGCTCATGCCTATAATCCCAGCACTTTGGGAAGCTGAAGCAGGAGGATTGCTTCAGCACAAGAGTTCAAGACCAGCCTGGGCAACTTAGTGAGTTGCTGTCTCTACAAAAGATAAAAAATTAGCTGGGTACGGTGGTGTGTGCCTGTAGTCCCAGCTACTTGGGAGGCTGAGGTGGGAGGATGGATTGAGCCTGACAGTTTGAGGCTGCAGTGAATCAAGATCTCCCCACTGCACTCCACCCTGGGCAACAGAGAAAGATTCTCTTTCTAAAAATGTTTAAAAATAAAAATAAATAGTCTGGGCAGGGTGGCTCATGCCTGTAATCCCAGCACTTTGGGAGGCGGAAGTGGGCAGATCACTTGAGGCCAGGAGTTTGAGACCAGGCTGGCCAACATAGCAAAACCCCATCTCTACTAAAAATACAAAAATTAGCCAGGCCTGCGGCACACCTCTGTAATCCCAGCTACTTGGGAGGCTGAGGAAGGAGAATCGCTTGAACCCAGGAGGCAGAGGCTGCAATGAGCTGAGATCGCACCACTGCACTCCAGCCTGGGCAACAGAGTGAGACTCCATCTCAAAATAATAATAAAAAATAAATAAATAATATTTGGTCTTTTGACCCCAGTTCCTGACACAGAGTGATGGGAATGTCTGACACAGAGCTCCTAAATCCCCTAGAATTTCCTGGGTGACAGGAGCGTCTTTGGTTCTAAAAAGATGACTCTTTGTGGGTTCCTGGGTGGGGACCAAAAAGACCAAGCCGTGATTAGAAGCCTGGAGCTTTCAGCCCCACCCCCTTTCTCTGGAGACCGGAGGGGAGCTGGAGACTGAGTTAATAATCATCATGCCTTCACAATGAAGCCTCCATAAAAATCCCCAAAAGATGGGGTTTGAAGAGCTTCCGAGTCGATGAACACATCTGCAGGTTGCAAGGGTGGGGTACCCCACTCTACAGAGACCATTGTGTCTCAAGGCGGGGCCGTTTTGTGGGATTGAGCCCTTAACCTGTGGGATCTGATGCTGCGTCTGAGTAGATAGCATCAGAACCAAATTGCATCAGAGGAATCCCAGCTGGTGTCCACTGGAAAATTGCTTGCTATGTGGAAAAAATAAAAACAACCCGCACATCTGGTGTCAGAAGTGTAGTGTTGAGTGGGGTGTGTGTTTTGTTTGTTTCTCTTACAATGTGTTTTGAAATAAAACCAATATTCAGCCGCAAAGCAACCGCATTGGTCACATTTCTGCGATTGTGTTGATGTTTTTCTTGATTTCGTCAAACATGAGAGCCACGGGGGGCTGCAGATTTTCATAACAACGCCTTCAGGATAAATTGGCTTTTGAAATTATTTTGTGATTTAAAAAAAAAAAAGAAAAACCAAATTTAAAAAGTAAATTAAAAAAAGATTTAATAATATTTATATGTATTCAAAAGAATATTTAATCAGATTTATATGTATTCACCAGGAAACATTTTTATGATTTGTTTTGGAAGGACAAAAGAAATTTTCACAGTAATGTGAATTTTGTAATCTAATTTGTTTTTTTTTTTTCTTTTTTTTAGATTTTTGAGGCAGGGTCTCACTCCCATCACCCAGGCTGAAGTGCAGTGGCGTGATCACGACTCACTGCAGCCTCGACTTCCAGGCTCAGGTGATCCTCCCACCTCAGCCTCCTGTGTAGCTGGGACCACAGGCATGCATCACCACACCAGGCTAATATTTGTCTTTTTTGTAGAGATGCAGTTTCACCATGTTGCCCAGGCTGGTCTCAAACTCCTGGGCTCAGATGATTGTCCTGCCTCCCAAAGTGGTGAAGCACTGCACCCAGCTCATTTTTCTAAGGAAAGAAAAAAAAGTCTTCCTCTCTACATTTTCTTTTTTTCATGTTTGAGGGCTCTGCATTGCTGGGGCAACTGTGGATTTGATCAGCTCCTTGAACAATCCATTGCCAGGTCAGGACTTGGAGAAAGCAATGTAGATGACCCAGAGAGGGGCAGCAACTGGCTGCAAGCCACACAGCAATTTCATTATGATTCCATCCTTAGGCCGGGTGCAGTGGCTCATGCCTGTAATCCCAGCACTTTGGAAGGCCAAGGTGGGCAGATCACTTGAGGTCAGGAGCTCAAGACCAGACTGGCCAACATGGCGAAACCCTGTCTCTACTAAAAATATGAAAATTAGCTGGGCGAGGTGGCGGGAGCCTGTAATCCCAGCTACTCGGAAGGCTGAGGCAGGAGAATCGCTTGAACCCGGGAGGCAGTGATTGCAGTGAGCCAAGATTACGCTACTGCACTCCAGCGTGGGTGACAGAGCAAGAGTCTGTCTCAATAAAAAAAAAAAAAAAAGATTCCATCCTGGTGGGGTAGGTGGCATGAGGTGAGCTACCTCCTGAGAGCCACCAGTTTTGGGATGATCCTCAATCCCAGCCCCAGTCTGAGACCTGGCTCTGGGGAGGATATAATGTAGGGGAGACCCTCCATCCTTGCCGTGCTGTGCCCCAGGTGGGCCTGGAGCCAGCCACACCTGAAGCTGACACAGCCCTGGGCCTGGGTAGGAGGCAAGTGGAGTCGTTCCAGTGGAAACTTACCTGCTTCCTGCCTGGTCTTGTCCTCTACTCTGCCTGGCTTCTTGACAACTCTCCCGCTGTACCAGAAAGAACAGGAATTCGGGGCCTCAGTATTAGCTTAAGCTACAGATACCAAGATCAGCAGGGGAGACAGAGACAAGCCTGTGGACCTAAAGGGGAGGGGCCCCACCTCACAGTCATTTAGGAGAACATTCAACAGGGCTGCAGGATAGGGCTCAGAGGGCGAGGAGGAAAAGGAGGCAAGGGCACTGCCGAGGGTGCTGGGGTAGGCAGCAGGGTTGCCCGGAGGAAGAGAAGATTCTGGGAGGAGGCCTCTGGAGCTGCTCGGTTGAAGTCACCCAGTTGACCTTATGCAGAGGTTCCAGGATTCCTGTGGAATCAGCTCAGCAGCAGGGTACTGAGCTGCCGGGAAGAGGTCAGGGCTCTTGGTGCATGCAAAAATGCTAAATAAAACATTAGCAAATTGAGTTCAGCTGTGCTTTAAAAGACACTATACTGGGAGTATGCAGGGTCTTATTCCAAAGAGACAAGGAAAGTTCAGCTTTAGAATGCTTCATTTATTTAATGAAAAAATAAAAGGAGAAAAATTCCATGTGATCATTTCACCATGGAAAAACTATGGATAACATTCAGAAACCACTTTCCCTTTTTTTTTCTTTTTTTTTAAGTTCTTAGAATTTTTCTTAAAAGTTCTAATCACCATCGATGGTGATTAGAAAGGATCACCTCTTGCATCCTGTTAGACGGTAAAACAGAGCTGGGTGCAGTGGCTCATGCATGTAATCCCAGCACTTTGGGAGACAGAGGGGGCAGATCACCTGAGGTCAGGAGTTCGAGACCAGCCTGGCCAACATCGTAAAACCCCGCCTCTACCAAAAACACAAAAATTACCCAGGTGTGGTGGCGTGTGCCTGTAATCTCAGCTACTCAGGAGGCTGAGGCAGGAGAATCACTTGAACCTGGGAGGCAAAGGTTGCAGTGAGCTGAGATTGTGCCATTGCACCCTAGCCTGGGTGACATAGCAAGACTCTGTCCCCCACCACACACACAAAACAAAAAAGATGGTAAAACAGGATGCACAACATATTTTAGGATGAGGCAGGAATGCCTCAAATCATGGCTAATATTTAATACTTATGTGGGAGGTGCTGGCCAATGCAATAAGATAAGAAAAAGAATTGAGACTGGATGATATGACCATCTACAGAAAATGAAAAAGAATAAATAAACAAAATGAATAGAACTGAGGAAGATGCTAAAAGCAAGACCAATATAGATTAACCATGGGGATTTATTTATTTATTTATTGAGACGGAGTCTCGTTCTGTCACCCAGGCTGGAGTGCAGTGGCATGATCTCTATCTAGGGCAGACTGGGGTGCAAGGAGGATTTTGGAGTTTTTTTTTGAGACAGAGTCTCAGTCTGTCACCCAGGCTGGAGTGCAGTGGTGCAATCTTGGCTCACTGCAACCTCCGCCTCCGGGTTCAAGTGATTCTCCTGCCTCAGCCTCCTGAGTAGCTGGGATTACAGGCGTGTGCCACCACACCCAGCTAATTTTTGTATTATTTAGTAGAGACGGGGTTTCACCATGTTGGTCATGCTGGTCTTGAACTCCTGACCTCGTGATGCACCTGCCTTGGCCTCCCAAAGTGCTGAGATTACAGGTGTGAGCCACCACACCCACCCCAATACATTTTTTTTAAGATACTAGTTTCACTCTGTTACCCAGGCTAGAGTGCAGTGGCATGGTCATAGCTCCTTGCAGCCTAGAACTCTTGGGTTCAAGCAATCCTTCTTCCTCTGCCTCCTGAGTAGCTAGAACTATAGGTACACACCACCCTGCCTGATTAATTTTTTTATTTTTAGAGATGGAGGTCTCACTATATTTTTCCAGTTGGTTTCAAATTCCTGGCCTCAAGCGATCCTCCTGCCTCAGGCTTTGAAAGCCCTGGGATTATAGGCATGAGCCACCAAATCCAGCAATAAACATCAATACTTTTTTTTTTTTGCCTGGGGCGGTGGCTCACGCCTGTAATCCCAGCACTTTGGGAGGCCGAGGCGGGTGGATCACGAGGTCACGAGATCGAGACCATCCTGAACACGGTGAAACCTCGTCTATACTAAAAATACAAAAAACTAGCTGGGCGTGGTGGCGGGTGCCTGTAATCCCAGCTACTCGGGAGGCTGAGGCAGGAAAATGGTGTGAACCTGGGAGATGGAGTTTGCAGTGAGCCGAGATTGCTCCACTGCACTCCAGCCTGGGTGACAGAGCGAGACTCCCTCTCAAAAGCAAAACAGAACAAAAACTTTTTTTTTTTTTTTTTTGAGATGCAGTTGCACTCTTGTTGCCCAGGCTGAAGTGCGATGGCACAATCTTGGCCCACCGCAGCCTCCGCCTCCCGGGTTCAAGCGATTCTCCTGCCTTGGCCTCCTGAGTAGCTGGGCCTGCAGGCATGTGCCACCATACCCAGCTAATTTTTTTTTTTTTTTTTTTTTAAGTAGAGATGGGGTTTCTCCCTGTTGGTCAGGCTGGTCTTGAACTCCTGACCTCAGGTGATCCACCTGCCTCGGCCTCCCAATGTGCTGGGATTACAGGCGTGAGCCACCATGCCTGGCAAACATCAATACTTTTTTTTTTTTTTTTGAGATGGAGTCTCACTCTGCTGCCCAGGCTGGAGTGCAGTGGCGCCCTCTCGCCTCACTGCAAGCTCTGCCTCCCGGGTTTACGCCATTCTCCTGCCTCAGCCTCCTGAATAGCTGGGACTACAGGCACCCACCACCACGCCCAGCTAATTTTTTGTATTTTTAGTAGAGGCGGGGTTTCACCGTGTTAGCCAAGATGGTCTCGATCTCCTGACCTCATGATCTGCCCGCCTTAGCTTCCCAAAGTGCTGGGATTACAGGCGTGAGCCACCATGCCTGGCCATCAATACTTTTAATATGGGTAAACTTCTTGGCACATATTGTACGCTCAATAAATGTAAATAATTTCTTTTTTTCTTTCTTTTTGAGAAAAGTTCTCACTCTGCTGCCCAGGCTGGAGTGTAGTAGCATGATCTTGGCTCACTACAACCTCCCCCTCCTGGGCTCAAGTGGTCCTCCCAAGTAGCTGGGACTATGGGTACAAGCCCCCACAGCTGGCTAGTTTTTATATTTTTGTATTACAAGCATGAGCCAGTGTACCTGGCCAATAATTTCAAAACGTTATTTTCTGGCTATAAAAATGAATCACTTTAAATATTAAATATAGGCCAGGCACGGTGACTCATGCCTACAACCTCAGCACTTTGGGAGGGCGAGGCGGGTGGATCACCTGAGGTCAGCAGTTTGAGACCAGCCTGGGCAACATGATGAAACTCCATCTCTACTAAAAATACAAAAAATTAGCCGGGTGTGATGGCGGACACCTGTAATTTCAACTACTTGGGAGGCTGAGGCAGGAGAATCGCTTGAACCCTGGAGGTGGAGGTTGCAGTGAGCTGAGATCGCACCATTGCACTCCAACCGGGGCAGTAAGAGTGAAACTCCATCTCGGGGAGAAAAAAAGTAAATATAGGCCAAGTATGGTGGCTGACACCTGTAATCCCAGCACTTTGGGAAGCTGAGACAGGTGGATCACAAGGTCAGGAGTTCGAGACCAGCCCGGCAACATGTTGAAAATCCATCTTTACTAAAAGTACAAAAATTAGCTGGGTGTGGTGGCATGCGCCTGTAATCCCAGCTACTCGGGAGGGTAAGGCAGGAGAATTGCTTGAACCCAGGAGGCGGAGGTTGCAGTGAGCCAAGATTGTGCCACTGCACTCCAGCCTGGGCAACAGAGCAAGACTCCGTCTCGAAAAAATTAAAAAATAATAAATATGTATTATGGAAAAGGGAACTGTACATATCCTTCTTGATTCTTTTTTAGCACAGAATAATGATCCTCAAGCAAGGATGATTCTGCTCTCCTACTCCATCCCAGGCCCCAGGGAACATTGGCCATGTCTAGAAACAATTTTGATTGTCACTAGAGGGGATGCTGGTGCTACTGGCACCTAGTGGGATGAAGCCAGAGATGTTGCTAAACATCCTACAGGCCAGGTGTGATGGCTTATGCCTGTAATCTCAGATAATTTGGGAGGCCAAGGTGAGTGAATCACTTGAGGTCAGGAGTTCGAGACCAGCCTGGCCAACATGGTGAAACTCCATCTCTACTGAAAATACAAAAATTAGCCACGCATGGTGGCACATGCCTGTAATCCCAGCTACTCGGGAAGGCCGAGGCAGGAGGATTGCCTGAACGTGGGAAGTGGAGGTTGTAGTGAGCCGAGATCACACCATGCACTCCAGCCTAGGTGACAGACCTATACTCCATCTTAATATATATATAATTTGTCTTAAAAAGTAAAGTTTTATATATGAAGAATATATACATATATATGAAGTTTTCTATATGAAGAATATATATATCATATATATATATATGAAGTTTTAGCCAACGTGATTAGGTATGAAACAAAAATTGAAAATTTCTGCATCCAAATTGGAAAAGAAGAAATAAAATGATCCCTGTTTGCAGATGACATGATCTTATACATAGAGTATCCCAGAAGTTACACACACGTCCACAGAAACCTGTTAAAATAAGTAAATAGAGCAAATTTGCAGAATATGAAACCAAAAAATCAATTTTATTGGCTAGGCGCGGTGGCTCATGCCTGTAATCCTAGCACTTTGGGAGGCTGAGGCGGGTGGATCATGAGGTCAAGAGATCGAGACCATCCTGGCCAACATGGGGAAACCCCGTCTTTACTAAAAATACAAAAATTAGCTGGGCATAGTGGTGCGTGCCTGTAGTCCCAGCTACTCAGGAGGCTGAGGCAGCAGAATAGCTTGAAACCGGGAGGCAGAGGTTGCAGTGAGCCGAGATCATACCACTGCACTCTAGCCTGGGCCACAGAGAGAGACTCCATCTCCAGAAAAAAAAAAAATGAATTGTATTTCTACACCACTAACAATGAACAATCTGAAAAGGAAATTAGGCAAACAGGGCAGGCACAGTGGCTCACATCTGTAATTCCAACACTTTGGGAAGCTGAGACAGGAGGACCACTTGAGCCCAGGAGTTCAAGACCAGCCTGGGTAACATAGCAAGACCCCATCTCTACAAAAAATTTTAGGATTAGCCAGGCATGCTGGTGCTTTCTGTAGTCACAGCTACTCAGGACACTGAGGTGGGAGGATTACTTGAGCCCTGGAGGTTGAGGCTGCAGTGAGCTATGATCATACCACTGCATCCCAGCCTCTGTGACAGAGACCCTCTCTACAACAACAACAACGTAAAAAGAAACCAATTCCAGTTTGTCATTGGAGAAAGGAGAAAAACGAAAGCACAAAGAACCTCCACCACTATCGCCACCAGCACAACCCTGCAGGAGCCCAGAGGATACCGGGGTCACCTTCAACCTCCCCTGCTTCCCACCACTGGCTGCCTGCATTCTTGGACCTGGTCCCACCATCTGTTACAACATGGAGGATTACCACTAAGTTCTAGGCATGCAGAGACATGCCTCACCCCAGGATGTGAAAAAGGCATATGAGGTCCGGTGTGGCGGCTCTCGCCTATAATCCCAGCACTTTGGGAGAATGACACAGGAAGATCACTTGAGCCCAAGAGTTCGAGACCAGCCTGGGTAACATAGTGGGGCCCCATCTCTACAAAAAATTTTAAAAATCAGCCAGGTGTGATGGTGCATGCTTGTAGTCCCACTTACTTGGAAGGCTGAGGTGGGAGGATCACTTAAACCCAGAGGTTCATGGCTGCAGCGAGTTCGGGCCACTACACTCTAGTCTGAGAGACAGTGAGAGAGTGAGAATTTGTCTTTAAAAAGTAAAAATAAAAATATGTAGTGTTAAGGTTAGGTGGGTGTTTTTGTTTTGTTTTGTTTTGTTTTTTTTCTGAGATGGAGTCTCACTCTATCACCCAGGCTGGAATGCAGTAGTACGATCTCGGCTCACTGTAGCCTCCACCTCCTGGGTTCAAGTGATCCTCCCACCTCAGCCTCCCAAGTAGCTGAGATTATAGGTGCCCAGTTAATTTTTATATTTTTAGTAGAGATGGGGTTTCACCATGTTGGCCAGGCTGGTCTTGAACTCTTGACCTCAAGTGATCCACCTACTCAGCCTCCCAGAGTGCTGGAATTACAGGTATGAGCCACTGCACCCGGCCAAGGTTGGGTTTTTAAAAGTAAAAATGGTAAACTCTGCCTGGCTATTTGCTTTAGAAAAGAAAAAAAAAAACAAAAAACGAAAAACAGAAGTGGCACAACTGAGGCTCACTGCAAGATTGCAGCTCACTATAAGAAAAAATTCCACTTATGGTAGCATCCAAAAGAATAAAAACTTAAGAAAAACTTAGCCAAGGAGGTGAAAGACTTGTACACTGAAAACTGTAAAACATTACTGAAATAAATTAAAGACAAAAATACTAGAAAGACATCCCATGTTCATGGATTGGAAGACTTAATAGTGTTAAGATGGCTATAGTACCCACAGTGATCTGTTGGTTGAATGCAATCCTATAAAAATCTTGATGTTTTTTTCAGAAAGAGAAAAATGCATTCTTAAATTCAACTCAAGCAACCTTGAGGTCAAAATTATATAGACAGACATATAGATCAATAAAAGACATGGAGAGCCCAGAAATAAACCCTTAATACATGGTGAGATGATTTTTGACAAGGATGCCAAGACTATTAAAGGAAAAGGACAGGTGTTTTTCAACAAATTGTGCTGAAAACTGGATATCCACAGCAAAATGATGACGTTGGACCCTGTATTAGTCCATTTTCATGCTGCTAGTAAAGACATACCTGAGACTGGGAAGAAAAAGAGGTTTAATTGGACTTACAGTTCCACATGGCTGGGGAGGCCTCAGAATCATGGCAGGAGGCAAAAGCACTTCTTTACATGACAGTGGCAAGAGAAAATGAGGAAGACACAAAAGCGGAAACCCTTGATAAAACCATCAGATCTCGTGAGACTTACTACCACGAGAACAGTAAGGGGGAAACCACCCCCATGATTCAATTATCTCCCACCAGGTCCCTCCCACAACACGTGGGAATTATGGGAGTACAATTCAAGATGAGATTTGGGTGGGGACACAGAGCCAAATCATATTCTGTCCCTGGCCCCTGCCAAATCTCATGTCCTCACATTTCAAAACCAATCGTGTCTTCCCAACAGTCCCCCAATGTCTTAACTCATTTCAGCATTAACTCAAAAGTCCACAGTCCAAAGTCTCATCTGAGACAAGAAAGTCCCTTCTGCCTATGAGCCTGTAAAATCAAAAGCAAGCTAGTTATTTCCTACATAAAATGGGAGTACAGGGTGAATACAACCATTCCAAAAGGGAGAGATTGGCCAAAACAAAGGGGCAACAGGCCCCATGCAAGCCTGAAATCCGGTGGGGCAGTCAACTCCTAAAGCTCCAAAATTATCTCCTTTGACTTCATGTCTCACATCCAGGTCATGCTGATGCAAGAGGTGGGTTCCCAGGATCTTGGGCAGCTCCATCCCTGCGACTTTGCAGGGTACAGCCTCCCTCCCGGCTGCTTTCATGGGTTGATGTTGAGTATCTGTGGCTTTTCCAGGTATATTGTGCAAGCTGTCGGTGGATCTACCATTCTGGTGTCTGGAGGATGGTGGCCCTCTTCTCACAGCTCCACTAGGTAGTACCCCAGTAGGGACTCTGCATAGGGGGCTCTGACCCCACATTTCCCTTCCGCACTGCCCTAGCAGAGGTTCTCCATGAGAGTATCACCCTTACAGCAAACTTCTGCCTGGGCATCCAGGCATCTCCATACATCTTCTGAAATCTATGTGGAGGTTCCCAAACTTTGATTCTTGACTTCTGTGCACCTAGAGTCTCAGCGCCATGTGGAAGCTGCAAAGGCTTGGGGCTTGCACCATCTGAAGCCATGGCCTGAGCTCTGCATTGGCCTTTTTCAGCCATGGCTGGAGCAGCTGGGATGCAGGACACCAAGTCCCTAGACTGCACATAGTTTGGGGACCCTGGGCCCAGGCCACAAAACCACTTTTTCCTCCTAGGCCTCCAGCCCTGTGATGGGAGGGGCTGCTGTGAAGACCTCTGACATGCCCTGAAGACATTTCCCCCATTGTCTTGGGGAATAACATTCGGTTCCTCATTACTTATGCAAATTTCTGCAGCCGGCTTGAATTTCTCCTTAGAAAATGGAATTTTCTTTTCTATCACATTGTCAGGCTGCAAATTTTTCAAACTTTTATACTCTGTTTCCCTTTTAAAACTGAATGCTTTTTTTTTTCCCCACAAAGTAGTATTCTTTTTTTTCCATTATTATACTTTAAGTTCTAGGGTACATGTGCACAACATGCAGGTATGTCACATGTGTATACTTGTGCCATGTTGGTGTGCTGCACCCATCAACTCATCATTTACATCAGGTATAACTCCCAATGCCATCCCTCCCCCCTCCCCCCTCCTCATAATAGGCCCCGGTGTGTGATGTTCCCCTTTTAAAACTGAATGCTTTTAACAGCACCTAAGTCACCTCTTGAATGCTTTGCTGCTAAGAAACTTCTTCCACCAGATACCCCAAATCATCTCTCTCGAGTTCAAAGTTCCACAGATCTCTAGGTCAGGGGCAAAATGCTGCCAGTCTCTTTGTTAAAACATAACAACAGTCACCTTTGCTCCAGTTCCCAACATGTTCCTCATCTCCATCTGAGACCACCTCAGTCTGGACCTTATTGTCCGTATCACTACCAGCGTTTTGGGCAAAGCTATTCAACAAGTCTCTAGGAAGTTCCAAACTCTCCCACATTTTCCTATCTTTTTATGAGACTTCCGAACTGTTCCAACCTCTGCCTGTTACCCAGTTCCAAAGTCACTTCCACATTTTCAGGTATCTTTTCAGGAATGCCCCACTCCCAGTACCAATTTACTGTATTAGTCTATGTTCACACTGCTGATAAAGACATGTCCAAGACTGAGAGAAAAAGAAGTTTAATCGGACTGGCAGTTCCCCATGGCTGGGGAGGCCTCAGAATCACGGCAGGAGGTGAAAAGCATTTCTTACATGGTGGTGGCAAGAGAAAATGAGGAAGATAAAAGCGGAAACCCCTGATAAAACCATCAGATCTCAGCCTGGTGTGGTGGCTCATGCCTGTAATCCTAGCACTTTGGGAGGCCGAGGCGGGCAGATTGCCTGAGCTGAGGAGTCCAAGACCAGCCTGGGCAATACAGTGAAACCCTGTCTCTACTAAAACACAAAAAATCAGACGGGCGTGGTGGCAGGGACCTGTAGTCCCAGCTACTTGGGAGGCTGAGGCAGGAGAATCGCTTGAACCCAAGAGGCAGAAGTTACAGTGAGCTGAGATCATGTCACTGCACTCCAGCCTGGGCAAAAGAGCGAGACTCTGTCTCAAAAACAAAACAAAAACCATCAGATCTCATGAAACTTATTCACTAAGAGCAAGAACAGTATGGGGAAAATTGCCCCTATAATTTAATTATCTCCCACTGGATCCCTCTCACAATACGTGAGAATTATGGGAGTACAATTCAAGATGAGATTTGGGTGGGAACACAAAACTGAACCATATCAGACCCTTACATCATATACAAAAATTAACCCAAAATGAAACTGTAAATTTCCCCTTTTTTTGTGATCAGGTGCAGTGGCTCATGACTGTAATCTCAGCAGTTTGGGAGGCTGAGGCAGGCAGATAACTTGAAGTCAGGAGTTCCAGAGCAGCCTGATCAACATGGTGAAACCCTATCTCTACAAAAATACAAAAATTAGCCAGGCATGGTAGTGTGTGCCTGTAATCCCAGCTACTCAGGAGGCTGAGGTACGAGAATCGCTTGAACCCAGGAGGTGGAGGCTGCAGTGAGCTGTGATTGCACCACTGCACTCCAGCCTTTTTTTTTTTTTTTTTTTTTTTGAGACAGGGTCTTGCTCTGTTGCCCAGGTTGGAGTGCAGTGGTACAATCATGGCTCACTGCAGCCTTGATCTCTGGGGCCAAGGGATCCTCCCACCTCAGCCTCCCAAGTAGGTGGGACTACAGATGCATGCCATCATGCCTAGCTATTTTTTTTTTTTTCTAGAGACAAGGTTTCTCCATGTTGCCCAGGCTGGCCTCAAACTCCTAGGCTCAAGCGATCCTCCTGCCTCAGCCTCCCTAAGTGCTGGGATTATAAGCATGAGCCACTGTGCCTGGCTTGCAGTTTCTTACAAAGTCAAACATATATCTACTCTTAGATCCAGCCATTTTACTTCTAGATACTTACCCCAAGAAAAATGAAAATGTTACCCAAGAAAAAGGGGGCTCATTTGCCTAGTAACAAACAACTCTCCAAAAGAATGCAGGTTTTGATCAATAGGGGTTTCATTACTTGTCCCAAGTAAGCAAAGAATCAGGAGTGGGCTTTGCTGTTTTTCCACTGCAGTGTCCCCAAGAGGGAACGTGACAGGAGGGTTTTCTGGGGCAATGGAGAGGGGAGAGGGTACATCATTGCATGCATAGAAAGTGTCGCAGTGGCGCAGACGCAAGGAGCCATCACGCCAGCACATAGGTCGCATTGTGAAGGCATTGAGCTGTAGTTCCTCCCAGCATGGAAACTTTATTTTATTTATTTATTTATTTATTTATTGAGACAGAGTCTCACTCTGTTGCCCAGGCTGGAGTGCAGTGGTACGATCTTGGCTCACTGCAACCGCTGCCTCCCGGGTTCAAGTGATTCTCCTGCCTCAGCCTCCCGAGTAGCTGGGATTATAGACATGCGTCACCACGCCCGGCTAATTTTTGTATCTTTAGTAGAGATAGGGTTTCACCATATTGGCCACGTTGGTCTCGAACTCCTGACCTCAGGTGATCCTGCCTCCTCAACCTCCCAAAGCACTGGGATTTCAGGTGTGAGCCCCCTCCCCTGGACTGGAGTGGAAACTATAGCATGGTAAGAATCAGAGTTTACCATTTCATCTATAAGTTGCTGAGGTCTGTCATAAACTGGTTTCAGCCAGCCAGGTGACCTCATTCTTCATGGGGTTTGGAAAAAAGCTATGGGGTAGGGGGCTGTAAAACAGGCTCATATGTTCAAGCTGGTTAAATTCTTGTAGTCCAGGTTGGGTGCGGTGGCTCATGCCTGTAATCCCAGCACTTTGGGAGGCTGAGGCTGGTGGATCACTTGAGGTCAGCAGTTCGAGACCAGCCTAGCCAACATGGCAAAACCCCGTCTCTACTAAAAATACAAAAACTAGCTGGGTGTGGTGGTGCATGCCTGTATTCCCAGCTACTAGGGAGGCTGAGGCAGGAAAATCACTTGAGTCTGGGAGGCAGAGGCTGCAGTGAGCTGAGATTATACCACTGCACTTTAGCCTGGGTGACAGAGCAAGACTGCATCTGAAAAAAAAAAAAAGAAAAAGAAAAGAAAAAGAAAAAAGAAACATTAAAAAAAAGAATTCCTGAATCCCTGGCCAGGCGCAATGGCTCATGCCTGTAATCCCAATATTTTGGGAGGCCAAGGTGGGCAGATGACTGGAGGTCAGGAGTTTGAGACCAGCCTGGCCAACATGGTGAAACCCTGTCTCCACTAAAAATACAAAATCAACCAGGCTTGGTAGTATGTGCAGTGGTGGTGGTACATACCTGTAGTCCCAGCTACTTGGGAGGCTGAGGCAGGAGAATCACTTGAGCCCGGGAGGCGGAGCTTGCAGTGAGCCGAGATCATGCCATTGCACTCTAGCCTGGGCGACAGAGCAAGACTCCATCTCAAAAAAAAAAAAAAAAATTCCTGTAGACCTGGAGGCCCTCCCTGTCTGCTTACAAAAGTAGAGATAACCACTGACTTTTGATCATTTGACTTATGATTTTTCAGGTTTATGATGCTGCAAAAGTGATCTGTGTTCAGTAGAAACCTTACTTCGGTATAGTATTCAATAAATTACATGAGGTATGCAGCAGCTTATTACAAAATAGGCTTTGTGTGAGATGATAGCCCAACTGTAGGCTAAGGTAAGTGTTTTCTTGTTTGTTTTTTTGAGATGGGGTCTCGCTCTGTCACCTAGGCTGGAGTGCAGTGGCGAGGTCTCGGCTCACTGCAACCTCTGCCCTCATAGGCCTAAGCAATCCTCCCACCTCAGCCTCCCAAGTAGCTGGGACCACCGACGCATACCTCCATGCCCAGCTTTTTTTTTTTTTTTTTTTTTTTTTGTATTTTTGTGTTTTTTGTAGAGCCAGTGTCTCACCACATTGCCAAGGCTGGTGTCAAACTCCTGGGCTCAAGCAATCTGAGAGCCTCGGCCTCCCAAAGTGCTGGGATTACAGGTGTGAGCCACCGCGCTGGGCTTAAGGTAAGTGTTCCTGGCATGTTTAAGGTAGGTTAGGCTGAGCTACCGTGTTCACTAGGTTAGGTGTGTTAAATACTTTTATGGTGTGCGATATTTTCACCTTATGATGGGTTTACTTGGACATAACCACCTAGAGGAGCATCTGCATATATCCCCACAAATACTTTTCAAAAGTACTGACAGGATCTTGCTGTCCCCCAGGCTGGAGTGCAGGGGTGCGATCACAGCTCACGGCACCCTCAACGTCTTGGGCTCAAGCAATCCTCTCACCTCAGCCTAGCAAGTAGCTGGGACTCTAGGCATGCGCCACCTCACCTGGCTAATTTTGAAATTTTTCTATAGAGATGGGGTCTCGCTATATTGCCCAGGCTGGTCTCAAACTCCTGGTCTTGAGCAATCCTCCTGCCTCAGCCTCCCAAAGTGCTGGGATTACAGGTGTGAGATACCACCCCCGTCCAGTCATTGATTTTAAAGTTGTAATGGCCCGTTTTAACTTCAAATCTAAAGGTGTCCAATCCCAACAACAGGCACAGAGGACCAGGCCTCCAAGGGGTAGACAGAAGCGGGATCAGAAGGTGAGTATGAGGCCAGGTGCGGTGGCTCACGCCTGTAATCCCAGCACTTTGGGAAGCCGAGGCAGGCAGATCACTTGAGGTCAGGAGTTCGAGACCAGTCTGACCAACATGGTGAAACCCCGTCTCTACTAAAAATACAAAAGTCAGCCGGGCATGGTGGCGCATGCCTGTAATCCCAGCTCCTCGGGAAGCTGAAGAAGGAGAACCCGGGAGGCAGAGGTTGTAGTGAGCCAAGATCGCGGCACTGCACTCCAGTCTGGGCAGCAGAGTGAGACTGTGTCTCAAAAAAAAAAAAAAAAAAAAAAGGTGTGTATGAGCTCCTGTGGCTGCTGTAACAAATCGCTATAGGCCTGGTGGCATCAAACAACAGAAATTTATTCTCTGACAGTTCTGGCAGCCAGAAGTCTGATATCAAGGTGTCAGTAGGGCTATGTTCCCTCTAAAGGCTCTAAGAAATAATGCATCCCATGCCCCATCTCCTGATTTCTGGTTGTTGCTGGTAATCCTTGGGTTCTCTGACTCATGGACGCATTGATCCAACCTCTGCCTCTGTCTCCACATGGAATCTTCCCCAGGTGTTTCTCTGCATCTCTTCTCTACTTCATATGAGGAACCAGTCACTGGATTCATCCATCCTCCTCCAGTAAGACCTCTTTTAATTTAACCAGTTACACCTGCAAAGACCCTATTTCCAAGTAAGCTCATGGTCTGAGGTTCTGGGTGGACATGACTTTTGAGGGGACACAACCTGATTCGAGGGCCTCCATTGTCAGGTGAGGAGGGGACGCCAGCAGGCTCAGGGTGATGGGAGCCATGGCAGGTGTGTGGGCCAAGGTTGGAGGCCATGTGGGGTCTGAATTATCCCCTCTCCAATCCCAGGAAGAAAATAAAGAAGAAAGAGGCGGGGCACAGTGGCTCACCCCTGTAATCCCAGCCCTTTGGGAGGCCAAGACAGGAGGATCACCTGAGATCAGGAGTTTGAGACCAGCCTGGCTAACATGGCAAAACCCCGTCTCTACAAAAACACAAAATTACAAAAATTACCCAGGCGTGGTGGCGCTCACTGTAATCCCAGGTACTCAGGTTGCTGAGGCAGGAGAATCACTCGAACCCGTGAGGTGGAGGTTGCAGTGAGCAGAGATTGTGCCACTGCATCCAGCCTGGGTGACAGAGCGAGACTCTGTCTCAAAAAAAGAAAAGAAAGAACAAAGAAGGCCGGGCGCGGTGGCTCACGCCTGTAATCCCAGCACTTTGGGAGGCCGAGATGGGCGGATCACGAGGTCAGGAGATCGAGACCATCCTGACTAACACGGTGAAACCCCGTCTCTACTAAAAATACAAAAATTAGCCGGGCGTGGTGGCGGGCGTCTGTAGTCCCAGCCACACGGGAGGCTGAGGCAGGAGAATGGCGTGAACCCGGGAGGCGGAGCTTGCAGTGAGTGGAGATTGCGCCACCGCACTCCAGCCTGGGCGACAGAGCGAGACTCCGTCTCAAAAAAAAAAAAAAAAAAAAAAAAAAAAAAGAAAGAACAAAGAAAGGAGAGAGAGTTGGTGTTCAACTCTTGGTGAATGCCTGGATTACTATTGTATCCTTGGCCAAGTCATTGCCCTCCTCTCCAAGCCTCAGTTTCTCTGCCTTTGAAATGGGGCACAGGAAGTTGGGCCTGAAGACTTGCAAAATGCTTGCTAAGGTTAAACGTAGGCCAGGCACAGTGGCTCTGGCTGGGCCTGGTGGCTCACGCCTGTAATCCCAGCACTTTGGGAGGCAAAGGCAGGTGGATCACCTGAGGTCAGGAGTTCGAGACCAGCCTGACCAATACGATGAAACCCTGTCTCTACTAAAACTACGAAAATTAGGTGGGTGTGGTGGCAGGCACCTATAATCTCAGCTACTTGGGAGGCTGAGGCAGGAGAATCGCTTGAACCCGGCAGGGAGAGGTTGCAGTGAGCCGAGATCATATCATTGCACTACAGCCTGGGCGACAAGAGCTAAACTCTGTCTCAAAAATAATAATAAGGTTAAACACGTTTCAGGTAAGAGCTGGGGTCTTTCTCAGATCCTGATGTCAGATCTGGGAGTTTCCTGTGTTGTCCAGAGGGGATTCCAACATCTTTCTATAATAGACTGAGAAAAACGGTAGGCCGGGCATGGTGGCTCACGCCTGTAATCCCAGCACTTTGAGAGGCCAAGGCGGGTGGATCACTTGAGGTCAGGAGTTCGAGACCAGTCTGGGCGATATGGTGAAACCCCATCTCTACTAAAAATACAAAAAGTTAGCTGGGCATGGTGGGGGGCACCTGTAATCCCAGCTACTCAAGAGGCTGAGGCAGGAAAATCACTTGAGCCTGGGAGGCAGAGGTTGCCGTGAGCCGAGATCACACCACTGTACTCCAGCCTAGGCGACAGAGTGGAACTCCATCTCAAAAAAAAAAAAAAAAAAGGCCGGGCGCGGTGGCTCAAGCCTGTAATCCCAGCACTTTGGGAGGCCGAGACGGGCGGATCACGAGGTCAGGAGATCGAGACCATCCTGGCTAACACTGTGAAACCCCGTCTCTACTAAAAAATACAAAAAATTAGCCGGGCGCAGTGGCGGGCGCCTGTAGTCCCAGCTCTCGGGAGGCTGAGGCAGGAGAATGGCGTGAACCCGGGAGGCGGAGCTTGCAGTGAGCCGAGATTGCGCCACTGCACTCCAGCCTGGGAGACAGCGAGACTCCGTGTCAAAAAAATAAAAAAAATAAAATAAAATAAAATAAAAAAATAAAAAAAATAAAAAAATAAAAATAAAAAGAGAAAGAGAGAAAAACCCAGCCTTATTTTGGGGGAGCCGTCGGGGCTGCAGCATCTAATACTAGGAACGGTTGAAGCAAGGGGCTGGATTTAAAAAATGACCTCCTGGAGGCAGGGCCTCCCCATGGGGTAGGGTCTTGTAGTCCTGAACTCATTTGCATACAAGGCAATCCAGCCAATCGCAGCCTGAGGCCGTGGGCCCATGGTCTGGGATTGACCCATCCTGAGGTTCCATCCCAGGGTATCAGTCAGCAGCTGGCTCTATCCTCAGAGGTTTGTCTCCCGCTGGTCTCGACCACCATCATGTCTACTACAGGGGGTCCAGGAGCCAGCTCCCTCCAGCTCTTTCTGCCCCAGGAAAAACAGACGGTCCTCATTGGTGGGCAGGAAGCCAGGAGCCTTCTTGGTTCCAGCAGGGACTTCTTCAGGACCCTGGGGAAAAATGGGGTAAAGAGACCCTATCAGGCCGGGCGCGGTGGCTCAAGCCTGTAATCCCAGCACTTTGGGAGGCCGAGGCGGGCGGATCACGAGGTCAGGAGATCGAGACCATCCTGGCTAACAGGGTGAAACCCCGTCTCTACTAAAAAAATACAAAAAACTAGCCGGGCGAGGTGGTGGGCGCCTGTAGTCCCAGCTACTCGGGAGGCTGAGGCAGGAGAATGACCGGAACCCGGGAGGCGGAGCTTGCAGTGAGCTGAGATCCGGCCACTGCACTCCAGCCTGGGCGACAGAGCGAGACTCCGTCTCAAAAAAAAAAAAAAAAAAAAAAAAAAAAAAAGAGAGACCCTATCAGAGACCCTGTCCCCACCCTGTTACATGTCAGCTCACCTCCCAGATGGGGCCACTGAGGACCTGGCGGGACGGGGCATGCGCAGAATTGCACACTATCCCCTTGCTCGGTGCACAGGCTAGTCCTGCCCCCTCTGCCTCCAAAATTTCCATGTGCTTCTCTTTCCCACTCCCATGTCACCTACAGCCCAGGCCATCAACGCTTTCTCAGATGCCTGCAATAGTTCCTCCCTCCTCTCTCTGCTTCTCTGCTCATTCACCTTCAAAAAAATAAACATTTCTGGCCGGGCACAGTGGCTCACCCCTGTAATCCTAGCATTTTGGGAGGCCGAGGCGGGCAGATCACTTGAACCCAGGAGTTTAAGACCAGCCTGGCCAACATGGCAAAACCCCATCTCTACCAAAAATAAAAAAAATTAACCAGGCTTGGTGGTGCACGCCCGTAATCCCAGCTACTCAGGAGGTTGAAAGACAGGAGAATTTTTCAGGCCATGGGGGTTGGGGCTGCAGTGAGCCGTGGCCATTCCACTGCGCTCCAGCCTGGGCAATAGAGTAAGACCCTCTCTCAAAAAAAGAAAAAAAAAACACAAATAAAACAAAGACAACAAAAAAAGAAAAAGAAAATAATAAAGAACAAAAACTAAAAGAAAAAGAGAGAGAAAGAAAAGAAAGGAAAGAAGAGAAAAGAAAAGAGGAATAAAGAAAAGATAAATACTTCTCTAGGGCAGCTGGAGGGAGTTTTAAACCCCTTCAGCTGAACCCCTCCCCTCCCAATCCCCTTCTCAGTCAAAGCTGTTCCTGTTTGTGGCTGGTTCCTTCTCCTAACTCAGGGTTAATCAATGTCATCTCTCCCAAGAGGCCACCCCCGACTTCCCTGGCTAAAGTTGCTCCCCATCACAGCATCCGGTTTTATTATCCTTTGAATGTTTATCATGCTGAGACCCTACATGTTTTTCTTTTTTTGTTTGCTTGCTTGCTCTCTTACGTTCTCTCTCTCTCTCTCTCTCTCTCTCTCTCTCTCTCTCTCTCTCATCTGTCTTTTCTTTCTTTCTGACAGTGTCCGGCTCTTGTTGCCCAGGCTGGAGTGCAATGGCACGATCTCTGCTCACTGCAACCTCCGCCTCCTGGGTTCAATCGATTCTCCTGCCTCAGCCTTCCGAGTAGCTGGAATCACAGGCACCTAACACCAAACCCGGCTAATTTTTCTGTATTTTTAGTAGAGATGGGGTTTCACCATGTTGGCCAGGCTGGTCTCAAACTCCTGACCTCAGGTGATCCACCTGCCTTGGCCTCCCAAAGTGCTGGGATTACAGAGGTGAGGCGCCACACCGGGCTCTTTCTTTCCTTTCCTTCCTTCTTTTTCCTTCCTTCCTTCCTTCCTTCCTTCCTTCCTTCCTTCCTCCCTCCCTCCCTCCCTTCCTCCCTCCCTCCCTTCTTTCCTTCTTTTTTGACAAAGTCTTGCTCTGTCACCCAGGCTGGAATACAGTGGCACAATCTCAGCTCACTACAAGCTCTACCTCCCGGGTTCAAGTGCTCAGTTCTCCTGCCTCAGTCTCCCAAGTAGCTGGGATTACAGGCACACGCCACCATGCCCGGCTAATTTTTGTGTTTTTAGTAGAGACCGGGTTTAGCCATGTTCGACAGGCTGGTCTTGAACTCCTGGCCTCAAGCAATCTTCCCACCTCAACCTCCCAAAGTGCTTGGATTACAGGCGTGAGCTATCGTGCCCAGCCTGACAGCATCTGGTTGTATTATCTTTTGAATGCTTATCACATGCTGAGACAGACCCTACATGTTTCTCTTTTTAGTTTTCACCTGCCCCTGCTAGATGAGGGTGGGGTGGGGGCCTCAGATCATAGCCCAGAGCAGGACTGGGTACACAGCAGGTTCTCAGTAAATGAGAGAATGTAACAGGGATCCCAAAACAGGGGTAGGCATGGGATCAGGTCCCCCAGGGACAGCATTTTCCAAACTCTGGGAATTCACAAAGCAACCACGCGGTTTTAGCCAAAATCGGTCTACCATCTGTTGTGTTTCTTATGTAAGAGTTTTCCCCCAAGTTGACTCACTTTTGAATTAAGTAATTTTATTTTAAGAAGAGACTTTACATCAATACCCTAACGGCACACCAGTTTCACCTGCCAAAGATTGGAAGTCACTGTAAGAACAGATAACGACAAAAAGGAATAGTATTCAACTTTGTTCAGTCCTTATGAAGGGAGATAATAAAAACTTGAAGATGAGGCTGGGCTCGGTGGCTCACGCCTGTCATCCCAGCACTTTGGGAGTCCAAGGTGGGTGGATCATTTGAGGTCAGGAGTTCAAGACCAGCCTGGGCAACATGGTGAAACCCCGTCTCTACTAAAAACACAAAAATTAGCTGGGCGCGGTAGCATGTGCTTGTAGTACCAGCTACTCAGGAGGCTGAGGTAGGAGAATCGCTTGAACTCGGGATGTGGAGGTTGCAGTGAGCCAAGATTGCACTACTGCACTCCAGCCTGGGCAACAGAGTGAGACTCTGTCTCAAAAAACAAGCAAACAAACAAAAAGGAATAGTATTAAACTCCGTTCAGTCCTTGTGAAGGGAGATAATAAAAACAGTTGAGGATGAATCAGCTCCCAACAGAGTGTTTTGACTGGATATAACAAGAGATGGAGAAAGGTGCTGATGTACCATGTCCCTCCCCTGAGCTATGGTCATGTCCCAAAGCCACTTGGTTGCCTCTAGATCTGGGAATCCAGCCTAAGACTGACCTTGACCAAGTTGTCATCCAGGATGGCCACTTCTTCCTTGGGGGCCACTGATGCTGTCTGCCGTGCGAGGTCCCACCACAACAATCCCGGGGCCAGCGTGCTGCGTTTGGTGGGGCCTGAGAGGCGGGAAGAAATGGAGAAATCCAGGTATTTAATGAAGGGGTCATGGGGGTTGGAGACCAGGCCCTGGGAAAGAGAAAGAAGATCCCTGGACTATGAAGTCTAACAGGCTCCAGTCTCACTGAGGGACCCTGGCAAGTCTCTGAGCCTCAGTTTCCTCATCTATTCAGTGACGTTGTAATAAAACATCAGTGAGGCCAGGCATGGTGGCTCATGCTTATAATCGCACTTTGGGAGTCTAAGGCGATAGGATTGCTTGGAGTTGCCCAGTAGTTGGAGACCAGCCTAGGCAACATAGTGGGACCCCATCTCTACAAAATATTACAAAATTAGCCAGGCATGGTGGCGCGTGCCTCTAGTCTCAGCTACTTGGGAGGCTCAGGCAGGAGGATCGTTTGAGCCCAAGAGGTCAAGGCTGCAGTGAGCCGTCATTGTGCCACTGCACTCCAGCTTGGTGACAGAGCAAGACCCTGTTTCTAAAACAAAACAAAACAAAACAAAAACATCAATGGAGGTTGGGTATGGTGGCTCACACCTGTAATCCCAGCACTTTGGAAGGCAGGAGTTCGAGACTAGCCTGGCCAACATGGTGAAACCCCATTTCTACTAAAAATACTAAAATTAGTCAGGCGTAGGGGTGGGTGCCTGTAATCCCAGCTACTCAGGAGACTGAGGTAGGAGAATTGCTTGAACCTGGGAGTCAGAGGTTGCAGTGAGCCAACATTGCACCATTGCACTCCAGCCTGGGTGACCAGAGTGAAACTCCATTTCAAAAAACAAAACAAAACAAAACAAAGACATTAATAGATGGCTGGGAGGGTTCAGCACACGGTTCCATTCACTGCTGCATCCCCAGTGCCTAAAATAGCGCCCAGCACACAGGAGGACTCGATAAAGGTCTGATGAATGTGAAGTCTGAGACTCAAGAAGTGTGAGCAGGTACTGTTATCACTACTGATTTTCCCCTCTTTATCTCCTTCTAGTTTTCCGTGGAATTTAGAATTCTCTAACAAGTGCAGAGTCACCGGCAGCTTTAAAAGATATTTCAGCACCAGGGATAGCGCCACCCGCCCCATCCCATATCCTCTACTGAGGACTTAATCTTACGGGGGAGAGGAGTTGCAGGCAATGCCTCAGTTTCTGTCTCTGCAAAATAGGGCAAGCTCTGAGAGGTGCAGGGTTGTCAAGAAAGCGACATAGCTTTAAAGGGTGTAAATGTGAGCTGGTTACGTTGGCGCACACCTGTAGTCTCAGCTACTTGGGAGGATGAAGTGGGAGGATTGTTTCAGCTCAGGAGTTCAAGGTTGCAGTGAGCCATGATCGTGCCACTGCACTCCAGCCTGGGTAACAGAGTGAGACCCGTCTCTTTTCTTTTCTTTTTTTTTCTTTTCTTTCTTTCTTTCTTTCTTTCTTTCTTTCTTTCTTTCTTTCTTTCTTTCTTCCTTCCTTCCTTCCTTCCTTCCTTCCTTCCTTTTCTCTCTCTCTTTCTTTCTTTTTCTTTTCTTTCTTTTTCTTTCTTTCTTCCTTCCTTCCTTTTCTCTCTCTCTCTTTCTTTCTTTCTTCTTTCTTTTTCTTTCTTTCTTTCTTTCTTCCTTCCTTCCTTTTCTCTCTCTTTCTTTCTTTTTCTTTTCTTTTTCTTTCTTTCTTCCTTCCTTCCTTCCTTTCTCTCTCTCTCTCTTTCTTTCTTTCTTTCTTTCTTTCTTTCTTTCTTTCTCTCTTTCTCTCTTTCTCTCTTTCTCTCTTTCTTTCTTTCTCTCTTTCTCTCTTTCTTAGATGGAGTCTCATTCTCTCACCCAGGCTGGAGTGCAGTGATGCAATCTTGGCTCACTGCAACCTCCACCTCCCCGGATCAAGCAATTCCCTTACCTCAGCCTCCCAAGTAACTGGGATTACAGGCTCCTGCCACCACGCCCAGCTAATTTTTTTTTGTATTTTTAGTAGAGACTGGGTTTCACCATGTTGGCTGGGCTGGTCTCGAACTCCTGACCTCAGGTGATCCACCCACCTCAGCCTCCCAAAGTGCTGGGATTACAGGCGTGAGCCACCACACCCAGCTGACCCAGTCTCTTTAAAAGGAACTATATATACACACACACACACATATATATATACACACACTTTATTTTATGTATATATATATATTCATAATTTTTATATAAATTCATAATTTCTTTTATGTATACATATACATAAAAGTGTGTGTGTGTGTGTGTGTATATACACATACACCCTTCTTTTTTCCTCACAAACTTTTTTTTTCCTTTTAAAAAAATAGGTACAGCCCAGGTGCAGTGGCTCACACCTGTAATCCCAGAACTTTGGAAGGCCAAGGTGGGTGGATCACTTGAGCCCACGAGTTCAAGACACATGGTGAAACTCCATCTCTACTAAAAATGCAAAATTAGCCAGGCATGGTGGCGCACCCTTGTAATCCCAGCTACTCGGGAGGCTGAGACATGAGAATCACTTGAATCTGGGAGGTGGTGGTTGCGGTGAACTGAGATCACACCACTGCACTCCAGCCTGGGTGACAGAGTGAGACTCTATCTCAAAAATGATGATGATTATAATAATAATAATTATGTGCAAATGTGTCCAACAGGCAGTGGTAGCTCGGCCAATGGGAGCGTCCTTTCTCCCCTCCCTGCTGGGTGGAGTCTTGACACAGAGAGATGAATGGGGTGACCTCTAAGGCCACAGGCTCTGTTTACCTACCTGTCAGGCAGCTGATGAGGGCTCCGCACAGCACAGTGGTCAGCGTGCCCAGGGCACCATAATAGAGATAGGAAATGGCATAGAAGCTGTCAGCTAAGGCGGGTCGGCTGGCGTCCATTCCTGAGCTGCAGGTTGGGACAGACAGACTTGAACCTCCTCTTTTATCCCCTGCCTGTGCTCAAAAGCTGTTCCCACCTCACTCCTTACTTCCTTCCCCCAACTGCCATGACCTAGCACAGACCTCCACTACTGTCTGTCCAGACCTTGCAGTAGGCAACGCTCCTTCCCTCCAGGTATCCTATGCCCACCCTGGACATCCTCCACATGCAGTCAGAGGGCGCATTACTAAAATGTAGCTCAGATCACCTGCTGCTGCCCATCACTGTCTGTGGCTCCCTGTCACCCTCAAAATCAAACCAAATTAAACTCTCAGAAGAAAACATAGGTGGGGGCCGGGCGCGGTGGCTCAAGCCTGTAATCCCAGCACTTTGGGAGGCCGAGACGGGCGGATCACGAGGTCAGGAGATCGAGACCATCCTGGCAAACACGGTGAAACCCCGTCTCTACTAAAAAAAAATACAAAAAACTAGCCGGGCGAGGTGGCGGGCGCCTGTCGTCCCAGCTACTCGGGAGGCTGAGGCAGGAGAATGGCGTAAACCCGGGAGGCGGAGCTTGCAGTGAGCTGAGATCCGGCCACTGCACTCCAGCCTGGGCGACAGAGCGAGACTCCGTCTCAAAAAAAAAAAAAAAAAAAAAAAAAAAGAAAAGAAAACATAGGTGGGAATCTTCGTGACAGTAATTGTTTCTTAGATATGACCCCAAAAGCAAAAGCCACCAGAGAAAAAATAAATCAAATGGACTTCATCAAAAATTAAAAACTTCTGGCCAGGCATGGTGGCTCATGCCTGTAATCCTAGCACTTGGGGAGGCTGAGGCAGGCTGAGGTCAGGAGTTTGAAACCAGGCTGGCTAACTTGGTGAAACCCCATCTCCACTAAAAACACAAAAATTAGCCTGGCATGGTGGTGTGCACCTGTAGTCACAGCTACGCAGGAGGCTGAGGTGGGAGAATCCCTTGAACCTGGGAGGTGGAGTTTGCAGTGAGCTGAAATCGCACCACTGCACTCCAGCCTGGGTGACAGAGTGAGACTCCATCCCCACCCCCCAAAAAAAGAATTAAAAACTTCCGTGCATCAAAGGATGCCATCGAGAGAATGAAGACAACCTACAGAATGGGAGAAAATATCACATGCAAATTATACATCTGATCAGGGGCTTGTACCCAGAATATATAAAGATATAAAAATATGTAAATTATAACTCAACAATAAAAAGACAAATCACCCAATTTAAAAATGGGCAAAGGGTGTTTTTGTTTTTGTTTTTTTTTAATTTGGGACAGGGACTTGCTCTGTGGCCCAGGATGGAGTGCAGTGGTGGGATCATGCCTCAATGCAGCCTTGGCCTCCCAGGCTCAAGCAATCCTCTTTGCCTCAACCTCCCAAGTAGCTGGGACTACAAGTGTGCACCACCATGCCCAGCTGTTTTCATTTTTATTTTTATAGAGATGGGGTCTTTCTATGTTACCCAGGCTGGATGGGCAAAGGGTTTGAATAGACATTTCTCCAAAGAAGATACACAAATGGCCAATAAGCACATGAAAACATGCTCAATATCATTATTCATCAGGGAAATGCAAATCAAAACCACAGTGAGGCATCACTTCACACCCACTAGGATGGAGAATAATGAGTATTGGCGAGGACGTGGAGAAGTTAGAATCCTCATATGTTGCTGGTGGGAATGTAAAATGATGTGGCCGCTGTGGAAAACAGTCTGGTAGCTCCTCAAAAAGTTAAACATAGGCCGGGCGTGGTGGCTCAGGCCTGTAATCCTAACACTCTGGGAGGTTGAGGCAGGCGGATCATCTGAGGTCAGGGGTTTGAGACCACCCTGACCAACATGGTGAAACCCCTTCTCTACTAAAAATATAAAAATTAGCCAGGCGTGGTGGCGCACACCTGTAATCCCGGCTACTTGGGAGGCTGAAGCAGGAGAATCGCTTGAACCCAGGAGGCGGAGGTTGCGGTGAGCCAAGATCACACCACTGCACTCCAACCTAGGTGACAGAGCAAGACTCCATCTCAAAAAAAAAAAAAAAAAAAAAAAAAAAAAAAAAAGTTAAATAAAGAATTACAACATGACCCAGCAATTCCACTCATAGGTATATACCGAGAGAAATTAAAACATATGTCCATACCAAAACTTGTTCACAAATGTTTTTGGGTTTTTTTGTTTGCTTGTTTGTTTGTTTTTGGTGGAGTCTCAACTCTCTTACCCAGACTGGAGTGCAGTGGCTCCACTGTACTCTGCTGTAATCCCAGCACTTTGGAAGGTCAAGCTGTGTGGATCTCCTGAGGTCAGGAGTTCAAGACCAGCCTGATCAATATGGTGAAACTCCATCTCTACTAAAAATACAAAAATTACCCAAGCATGGTGGCATACACCTGTGACCCCAGCTACTCAGGAGGCCAAGACAGGAGAATTGCTTGAACCTGGGAGGAGGTTGCAGTGAGCCGAGATCACGCCACTGCACTCCAGCCTGGGCGACAAAGTGAAACTGTCTCAAAAAATATATATGTATTATGCTAAGACACAAAAGGTCACATATTTTATGATTCCATTTACATGAAATGCCCAGAACAGGCAAATTCATAGAAACAGAAAGTGGATTCGTGCTTGCCAGGAGCTGGGGAAACGGGGGAAGTGGGAAGTGACTGCTGATGGAGACAGGGCTTGTTTCTGGAATGATAAAAAAATGTTCTTGTGGCCGGGCACAGTACCTCACACCTGTAATCCCAGCACTTTGGGAGGCAGAGGCAGGCAGATAACTTGAGCCCAGTAGTTTGAGACTGGGCAACATGGCAAAAACTCATCTCTATAAAAAATACAAAAAATTTAGCCTGGCATGGTGGTGCATGCCTGTAGTCCCAGCTGCTTGGGAGGCTGAGGCTGGAGGATCACTGGAGTCTGGGGGTCAAAGGGGCAGTGAGCTGTGATGGTGCCATTGCACTCCAGCCTGGGTGTTAGAGTGAGACCCTGTCTCCAAAAAACCAAAAAGCAAAAAAACCCACCCAAAAACCAAAAAAAAAAAAAAAAAGAAAAGAAACAAAACAGAAAATGTTCTTGGTTGGCTGGGTGCTCACACCTGTAATCCCAGCACTTTGCCAGGCTTAGGCGGGCAGATCACTTGAGCCCAGGAATTCCAGACCAGCGTGGGCAACATAGTCAGATCCTGTCTCTACAAAAAATAAAAATAAAAACTAGTAGGACATGACGGTGTGTGCCTGTGGTCCCAGAAACTAGGAGGGGCTGAGGTAGGAAGATTCCTTGAGCCCAGGAGGTTGAGGCGGCAGTGAGCTATGATCGCGCCACTGGACTGCAGCCTGGGCAACAGAGCAAGACCCTGTCTCAGAAAAAAAAAAAGAAAGAAAGAAAGAAAAGAAAAGAAAATGTTTTTGGGGCCACGCACGGTGGCTCACACCTGTAATCCCAGCACTTTGGGAGGCTGAGGTGGGGGGATCACCTGAGGTCAGGAGTTCGAGACCAGCCTGGCCAACATGGTGAAATCCCGTCTCTACTAAAAATACAAAATTAGAAAAAAAAAGAAAACGTTCTTGAGTTAGATAGTGGTGATGGTTGCACAAATATACTAAATGCCACTTTTATTTATTTATTTATTTGAGATGGAGTTTCATTTTTGTTGCCCAGGCTGGAATGCAGTGGTATGATCTCAGTTCACTGCAATCTCCACCTCCTGGGTTCAAGCAATTCTCCTTCCTCAGCCTCCTGAGTAGCTGGGATTACAGGCGCCTGCCACCATGCTTGGCTAAGTTTTGTATTTTTAGTAGAGACAGGGTTTTCCCATGTTGAACAAGCTGGTCTTGAACTCCTGACCTCACGTGATCCACCTGCCTCGACCTCCCAAAGTGCTGGGATTACAGGTGTGAGAGCCACTGCGCCCACCTGGCCTAAATGCCACTTTTATATGGCTAATTTATCTCAATAAAAATTAGAATCAAACCAAATTCTGGGCCTCCCTCAAGCTGGGAGGACTGCTTTAGCCTGACAGTCTGAAGCTGCAGTGAGCTGAGACTGCACCACTGCACTCCAGCCTGGACAACAGAGCGAGACTCTGTCTCAGAAAAACAAAACAAAAAAAGTACTAGCTTCCTCTGGCTGCACCATATCTCCCACCCATCTCTCCTCCTATTAAATGCACCCTAACCTCAGTGCAGTTGGACTGGGACTAGCCTGATTGTGGCCTCAGGGCCTTTGCACCTACCATTCCCTCCACCAGGAATGCATTTTACTAATCAGTCTTCTTAGGCAGAGTTCAGGGCAAGCAAGTTTCCCTTCAAGATCACACCACCCCGGGATCGGTTCCCTCCCACCCCAAGTCGGCTCACCTGGGGGCCCTGCTGGAGTCGTTAGCAGGGAGGAGAGCCATGTTCAGCAGGCCAGAGGTGTTGACTGAGAGAGCCAAGCAGCGGGCAGCCGACGACGGCAGGACCCTCATGGTCTGCTCGCTGGGTGGGTACAGTGTGGCGCCCAAGGCCACCCACAACGACAGCGCCAAGCCGGCGCCCAGTCCCGAGAGGACTCCCTGGGGGCAGAGCCGGAGTCAGGGAAGGGGAGGGGCCTGTCTGGCCCTGCCACCGCCCCGCCCCTCGCCACCGACCCCACTCACCGGGGTGTTGCAGGCTGGCAGGAACATTCCCAAGATGAAGGCTCCAAGGAGGGGGCCGCTGATGACTCCCATGACTGTGAAGGAGCCCTGGGAGAGTAGGTGGAAGTGGGGCTGAAGGCGGAGCCCTCCCACCCCTCCGGGCCTCAGTTTACCCGCTGGGAAAGCGAGACCTCAGGAACGCCACTGTGGGGCTCAAGGACTCCTCTGTGTCTCAGTTTCCCTAAAGGGAAGAGGACCCCCCTACCCCCCCCGTTCCTGCCTCTCTCCCCTGGGTTGGAGGCAAAGATACTGATTTTCTCCTCAAGCCAGGGAGGCCCTTTCTTCTTCTTTTTGTTTTTTAGACAGAGTCTCACTTTGCCACCCAGGTTGGAGTGCAGTGGCACGATCTCGGCTCATTGCAACCTCCCTAAGGTCGCCACCCCCCACTTCCCAATTCCTCCGCCCCAAGCCAGCCAGCTGCAAAAAAGTCCCGTGATGGCCTCTGGCATCAAATAGAACCTAGTTCTTAATCTCAGCGACTTGGAAAGGTGAGGCGGGTGGTTGCTTGAGGCCAGGAGTTCAAGACCAGCCTAGGCACGAAGCGAGACCCTGTCTCTAAAAAAAGTTTTAAAATTAGCCAAGCCAGACTGGGCGCAGTGGCTCACGCTTGTAATCCCAGCACTTCGGGAGGCCGAGGCGGGCAGATCACCTTGGGTAGGGAGTTCAAGACCAGCCTGACTAACATGGAGAAGCCCCATCTCTACTAAAAATACAAAATAGCCGGGCGTGGTGGTGCATGCTTGTAATCCCAGCTACTAGGGAGGCTGAGGCAGGAGAATTGCTTGAATCCAGGAGGTGGAGGTTGTAATGAGCCGAGATTGTGCCATTGCACTCCAGCCTGGGCAACAAGAGTGAAACTCCATCTCAAAAAAAAAAAAAAAAATTAGCCAGACCAGTCATGGTGGCTCACACCTGTAATCCCAGCACTTTGGGAGGTAGAGGCGGGTGGATCACTTGAGGTCAGGAGATCGAGACCATCCTGGCTAACACGGTGAAACCCCGTCTCTACTAAAAATACAAAAAAATGCCAGCGTGGTGGCGGGCGCCTGTAGTCCCAGCTACTCAGGAGGCTGAGGCAAGAGAATGGCATGAACCCAGGAGGCAGAGCTTGCAGTAAGCTGAGATGGCACCACTGCACTCCAGCCGGAGCAACAGATCGAGACTCCGCCTAAAAAAAAAAAAAAAAAAAAAAAGGAGTTCTGCCACGGACACATGTGACCTCTCTGAGCCTCAGTTCAATGGGAAAGATGCCTCCACCTCTCAGGGAGACCAGGGCAGGGGGCAGGTGGGGTCTCACCTGGAGGACACCTCCTCCAAGCAGCGAGGACAGAGCTGCCACAGTGAGACAGGCCAATCCGTAGATGAGTGCTGTAGTGAATGGGGGTGGCATGGTCAATGGCGAGGGACTGCCCTGGCCTCCCACCCAGGTCTCCCTGAAACTCACAGAGCCCCTTGGATATAATCACGAGTTTCCTGGGTGCCAGGTTCTGTAGCCGAGGTTTGATGAGGTCTTCCACAGTGACTGCAGCCATGGCATTGATGCTGGTGGATGCTGTGCTGTGTGAGGAAGGCGGTGGGGGTTCCTCAGGCCATATGGAGAGACCATCCACACCATCTGGCCTGCCAGACCTCACCCAGCCTGAGGGCAGAGGTGGGGGTAACCCAGTCCTGCAAAAGTGAAGGAGATATCCACCCCTCCCCTCCCCAAAGACCTGAGACATCCCCACAGGAGCAAGGACACCTGTGACCAAGGGCAGGTGGGACAGACAGGCAGGTTCTGGTTCTAGAGGGACTATAGTCACATGTGGGAGATTTGCAAAAGGGACAGTGAGAGCATGTGACCAGAAGTCCCGGAAGAGTGGAAACCACCTGAGTGTGTGGCCTTGGAAGGCAGGAGTAGGGGACTGCTTGGTCATGGCTGTGCCCCAGGGTTTGGAACAACAGTACCTGGGCTGGGCATGGTGGCTCACGCTTTCAATTCCAGCACTTTGGGAGGCCGAGGCATGCGGATCACCTGAGCTCAGGAGTTCAAGACCAGCCTGGCCAAAATGGCGAAACCTCATCTCTACTAAAAATACAAAAATTAGCCAGCCATGGTGACGTGCCCCTGTAATCCCAGCTACTTGGGAGGCTGAGGCAGGAGAATCGCTTGAACCCAGAAGGTGGAGTTTGCAGTGAGCCAAGATCGCGCCACTGCACTCCAGCCTAGGTAACAAAGCAAGACTCCATCTGGAAAAAAAAAAAAAAAAGAACAACAGTGCTTGCCACATGGTAGATGTTCAATAAATATTTGTCTGGGGGAGGAAGGAAGGAAAGAAGGAAGAAGAAGAGAGGAGAGTCAGGCGTGGCCATGACGGGTGATAAGAAGGTAAACCCCTGCAGTTGGGGTCCCTGTGCCCAGGGCATGCTCTCTGCCAGCGCCTCCCTGAGCTGTCTTCTAGGGATCAAGCAGGAACTGGGAATGATGGACAGGTCCAGACCATTCCATGCCCCAGGGGGATGGCAGGTCGGGATGAGGAGGCTCCCAGGGGCTGAAATAACACTCCATGAACAAGCGGGGGTGCTCACCTGAGGGTGCCACTATAAGCACAGGCCAGGAAGAGCCCAGGGACTCCAGGCAGATCTTCGAAGATGTCCAGCACCAGCAGAGGCATGTACTGGGGAGAACTGGGGGTCAGCCTCCCAGACAGCAGCACCCCGAGGGCAGGGGCTTCTATCTGTCCTGATGCTGCACGTCCCCAGCACCCAGGACAGATGGGGTTCACAGTCGGCATTTAATATGCATTTAGTTTTTGTTTGTGGTTTTTGTTTTGTTTTGAGACAAGATCTTGCTCTGTCGCCCAGGCTGGAGTGCAGTGCCACGATTGTGGCTCACTGCAGCCTAGAACTCCTGGGCTCCAGCGATCCTGCTGCCTCAGTCACCCAGTAGCTGAGACCACAGGTGCGCGCCACCATGCCTGGCTAATTTTTTAAAATTTTTGTGTAAAGATGGGGGTCTGGCTGGGCACAGTGGCTCACGCCTGTAATCCCAACACTTTGGGAGGCTGAGGTAGGTGGATCACTTGAGCTCAGGAGTTCAAGACCAGCCTGGCCAACATGGTGAAACCTCATCTCTACCCAAAACACAGAAATTAGCTGGGTGTGGTGGAGCTGGTGTGGTGGTTCACACCTGTAGTCCCAGCTACTTGGGAGACTGAGGCAGAAGAATCGCCTGAATCCGAGAGGCAGAGGTGAGCGGAGATCGTGACACTGCACTCCAGCCTGCACAACAGAGCTAGACTCTCAAAAAAAAAAAAAAAAAAAAAAAAAAAAAAAAATTGTTTAAAGATGGGGTCTTCCTATGTTCCTCAGGCTGTAATGTGTGTTTATTGATCAACTGCATGAACCTGAGAATTGTCCCTGAGCCCCACTGTGTGCTGAGCCCTGGGATCCCTGTGAAGCAGGGACCTGTGTCATCCCTGTTTTACTGATGAAGACTGTGAGGCCGAGAGGCACAGTCCCTCCCTGAAGTTACACAGTCCAGCAGTCCCGGATCTGATCTCCAGGGAGGAGTGCAGATGGGGTGGTCCCCGGTACCCTCTGCTAACTCTGAACCCCATGATCAAAACTCTACTTGGGGTGTGACCTAGGCATGGGTCCTGGCACTTCCCCCACCGACTTGCCCATTGACCTCAGGCAGTCACTTCCCCCCCGAGCCTCAGTTTCCTCATCTGTAAAGTGGGAGCCATGACCGCCCTGCCTTTCTCAGAAGAAAGATTAGATGGGAAACTAACTGCTGGTGAAGGGAACAGCAAGAGACACAGAGTAGACACTTGGGACACGGGAGACCAGAGCTGGCCATTCTTATTATTATAACCAACATGATTCGTTCCTGCTGGATAACAGTTTTTGTTTTTGTGGGTTTGTTTTGTTTTGTTTGAGATGGAGTTTCTTTCTTGTTGCCCAGGCTGGAGTGCAATGGCGCCATCTCGGTTCACCACAACCTCCGCCTCCCGGATTCAAGCGATTCTCCCGCCTCAGCCTTCTGAGTAGCCGGGATCACAGGTATGCGCCACCACGCCCTGCTAATTTTGTATTTTTCAGTAGGGACAGGGTTTTTCCATGTTGGTCAGGCTGGTCTCCAACTCCCGACCTCAGGTGATCCCCCTGCCTCAGCCTCTCAAAGTGCTGAGATTATAGGCGTGAGCCACCGCACCCGGCCTTCTTTTGTTTTGTTTTTGTTTTTGTTGTTGTTGTTGTTTGAGATGGAGTCTCTCTCTGTCACCCAGGCTGGAGTGCAATGGTGTGATCTCTGCTCACTGCAACCTCTACCTCCTGAGTTCAAACTATTCTCCTGCCTCAGCCTCCCGAGTAGCTGGGATTACAGGCAAAAATTAACCAGGTCTGGTTACTTTTTGTATTAGTGGAGAGGGGGTTTCACCATGTTGGCCAGGTTGGTTTAGAACTCCTAACCTCAAGTGATCTGCCCATCTTGGCCTCCAAAAGTGCTAGGATTACAGGCGTGAGCCACCACGCCCAGCCTGCATCATGGTTTCATCTCCTCCTGAGCATCTCGCAGGGGATCTCTGGAACTCTCTGGAACTCTGGATCTGAATGTGGCCCTCTCCTGCTCACACCCACTGAGGGCGGTCCATTGCCTCCCAGACTCACCTTCCCCACTCCTCACAGATCCTCCTCTGAGCTCCTTTTTTTTTTTTTTTTTTTTTTTTTTGAGACAGAGTCTCACTTTGTCACCCAAGCTGGAGTGCAGTGGTGCAATCTCCCCTTATTGCAACCTCCGCCTCCTGAGTTCAAACGATTCTTCTGCCTCAGCCTCCTGAGTAGCTGGGACTACAGGTGTGTGCCACCACGCCCAGCTAATTTTTATATTTTTAATAGAGATGGGGTTTTACCATGTTGGCCAGACTGGTCTCAAACTCCTGACCTCCGGTGATCCACCTGCCTCGGCCTCCCAAAGTGTTGGGATTACAGGCGTGAACCGCTGCGCCTGGCCTCCTCTGAGTTCTTTCCTGCTTCTTGGCCTTTGCACAGGCCATTCATTCTGCTAGAAATGCTCTTTGACCTCAGTACCACCAAGGTAGCGAGGGAGTGCAGAGCCAACCAGGAGCCTGGGTGGGACTCACCTGGTCTGGGGCAGAGATGCGCCCCAGTAGGAGAGGGTCGCAGTCAGTGTAGAACACAAACATGACAATGCCACAGCAGGCAGCGCTGGACACGATCAGGAACAGGCCCACCTGGTTGATGAGCAGGGCCCTGGGGGAAGAGGTGGCCTAAGGCTTAGGGGACAGCCTCAAGCTGGTGGAGGGGGACAGCATGTCCCAGAAACCCCCACCTTGCTCCACCAAACACTTACAGCTTGGCCTGCTTCTCTGTGCGACAAGCCACGTAGCGCTGTACCTGCGCCTGGTTCACACCATACATGGAGAGCCACACCAACGTGCCACCCACCATGAAAGTCCAGAATGTATAGCGGCTCCTCGGGTCAGGGTTAAAGCTGGGTGGGGACAGGGCAAGTTAGTCATGTGGAGATGTCACGCTGACTTCACCCTCCCAAGGGCCCCAGACAGCACTTCTGGACCTTATAGGGGATACTTGTAGTGGGTTTTGTTGGCCAGGCGCGGTGGCTCATGCCTGTAATCCCAGCACTTTGGGAGGCCAAGGCGGATGGATCACCTGAGAATAATGGCGGGCGCCTGTAATCCCAGCTACTTGAGAGGCTGAGGCAGGAGAATCACTTCAACCCAGGAGGTGGAGGTTGCAGTGAGCTGAGATCGCGCCACTGCACTCCAGCCTGGAGCAAGACTCCATCTCAAAACAACGAAAAATTTAATTAATTATATTAAAAATAAATAAAAAATAAATGGAGTGGGTTTGACGTATGCATAGGAATTTGCTAGATTGAAAATTCATGTATTTGTTTTTTTGGTTGGTTTTTTTTGTTTGTTTTTTGTTTTTTTGAGACAGAGTCTCGCTCTGTCGCCCAGGCTGGAGTGCAGTGGCTGGATCTCAGCTCACTGCAAGCTCCGCCTCCGGGGTTTACGCCATTCTCCTGCCTCAGCCTCGCAAGTAGCTGGGACTACAGGCGCCCTCCACCTCGCCTAGCTAGTTTTTTGTATTTTTTAGTAGAGACAGGGTTTCGCAGTGTTAGCCAGGATGGTCTCAATCTCCTGACCTCGTGATCCGCCCGTCTCGGCCTCCCAAAGTGCTGAAATTACAGGCTTGAGCCACCGCGCCCGGCCTCATGTATTTGTTTACTGAGTCATCTATCTATGCACTCAAAAACCATTCTTTCTTTGCCCAGCTGAGAGTTCAGAGCTGCTTTAGCTCCCAGTCTGATCTGAGGGGAGGAGCAGAGAGCAGCAAGGACCTCCTGGAGCAGGAGGCACTGACTGATTTCTACCATCCCAGGGCACAAAGGGAGCCCAGCTGCATTCTTCTCTTTTTTTTTTTTTTTTTTTAAGATGGAGTTTCACTCTTGTCACCCAGGCTGGAGTGCAATGGCGTGATCTCAGCTCACCGCAACCTCCACCTCCTGGGTTCAAGTGATTCTCCTGCCTCAGCCTCCCAAGCGGCTGGAATTACAGGCATGCACCACCATGCCCCGCTAATTTTTTTTTTTTTTTTTTGAGACCGAGTCTCTCTCTGTCACCAGGCTGGAGTGCAGTGGCACCATCTCAGCTCACTGCAACCTCCGTCTCCCAGGTTCAAGCAATTGTCCTGCTTCAGCCTCCTGAGTAGCTGGGATTACAGGCGCCCGCCAGCATGCCCAGCTAATTTTTGTATTTTTAGAAATGGAGTTTCACCAGGTTGGCCAGGATGGTCTTGATCTCTTGACCTCGTGATCTGCCCACCTTGGCCTTCCAAAGTGCTGGGATTACAGATGTGAGCCACCGCGCCCAGCTTAATTTTGTATTTTTTAGTAGAGACGGGGTTTCTCCATGTCGGTCATGCTGGTCTCAAACTCCTGACCTCAGGTGATCCCCCCACCTTGGCCTCCCAAAGTGCTGGGATTACAGGCGTGAGCCACCGTGCCCAGCCACCCCCCTGCTTTTTTTTTTTTTTTTTTTTTTTGAGACAGAGTCTAGCTCCGTCATCCACGCTGGAGTGCGGTAGTGTGATCTCAGCTCGCGGCAGCCTCGGCCACTGGGCTCAAGCAACCCTCCAGCCTTAGCCTCCCAACTACCTGGGACCACAGGTGCACACCACCACACACAGCTAATATTTGTATTTTTGTAGAGATGGGGTTTCACCATGTTGCCCAGGCTGGTCTCGAGCTCCTGAGCTCAAGTGATTTGCCCACCTCGGCCTCCCAAAGTGCTGGGATTACAAGCGTGAGCCACCACGCTGGTCCCAGCCCCACCCTGCCGCAGTATCCTCTGCATTTTCACTCACTCCATCATGTTGATCCGGGAGTGGTTCTGGGCCAGGGTGAGCACCTGGCGGGGTCCACCCACAAGCATGACACCGCGGGCCAGGACAACCCAGAAACCACTTAGCATCACCACGACCTGGAACACATCAGTCCAGACCACAGCCTTCATGCCGCCCTGCAGCATGGGACAGAGAGAGGGAGAGGGGCAGTTAGATGGGGGACCTGGCCGTGGCTAACCCTACCTGGCCTTCAGTGGTGCCTGGGACTAATGCCCTTCTATGCCTCAGTTTCCTCATCTCTAAAGTGGGATTAACAAGAATACCTTCTTACTGTGTTGTTGTAAGAATTAAGTTATTTTATTTTTAAAGAAAGGGTTTCTCTCTATTGCCCAGGCTGGAGTGCAGTGGTGTGATCACAGCTCACTGCAGCCTGAAACTCTTAGGCTCAAGTGATCCTCCTGCCTCAGCCTGCGGAGTAGCTGGAACTACAGCAGGTACCACCACATGCCCGATTAATTTAAAAAAATTTTTTTGTAGAGATGGGGGGGTCTCACTATGTTGCCTAAGGGTCTCGAGCCCTTGGCCTCAAGTGATCCTCCCACCTTGGCATCTCAAAGTGCTAGGATTACAGGTATGAGCCACTATGCTCAGTGGAATTAAACAAGTTAATAAGTGAAAAAGATTTGGAACATGACATAATATATATGAGCGTCAGTGAGTGACTGCTGCCATTACTATTATTATTATTTTACTTTTTTGAGACGGAGTCTTGCTCTGTTGCCCAGGGTGGAGCACAATGGTGCAATCTCCGCGAACCGCAACCTCCGCCTCCCGGGTTCAAGTGATTTTCCTGCCTCAGCCTTCTGAGAGGCTAGGATTACAGGCATGTGCCACTGCGCCCACCTAATTTTTGTATTTTTAGTAGAAGTGCTACTACACTGTGTTGGCCAGGCTGGTCTTGAACTCCTGACCTCAGGTGATCGGCCTGCCTCTGCTTCCCAAAGTGCTGGGATTACAGACGTGAGCCATTGTGCCCTGCTGCCATTACTATTATTATCACTATAATGGTAATATCACTATCAAGGTCAGACCTGAGCCAGCCAAAGGTAACCCTCCCTGGGACCTCAGCCAGCCCCAGGATGAAGCAGGAGCTCACTTCCTGCTGGACAGGAAGCCAGAAGAGGTGGAAGCCTGGAGCTGATGGGGCCTGGGAGAGGGACCGAGAGGACGAGGTCAGAGTGCCTCGATCCAGCCACGCCTGAAGCTACTATACCTCTACATTCTCAGCAATAAGCTTTTCAGCTCACTTTTCACTATAAAGATGAGGACACTGGGTCCCAGCTGGGACAGAGGCTTCCTTGGGAGAAAGGGGCAAGCCCAGAGTCTCCCCACAAGTGACACAGTGGGCCTGATCCCCCGTATGGAGTAGGTTCCCAGGGCCACTCACCACAGCCGTGTAGAAGGTACAGATAATTCCGGTGGACAGGAGTGACGCCCAGATGTCCAGCCCGGTCACTATGCAAAAAGAGGTCCCTCTGTTAGGCCCCTGGGCGGGGCGCAAACTTAGTTCCCAGCGTCTTGGGTCCTCCTCTCCCTCCCTTTCTCCTCCCAGACACCCTCCACTGATCTCCCAGAGTCACACCTTGGTTCAGGATGAGGGCCGGTGCGTAGATCACGATGCCAGTGTACAGCATCTGTAGACAAAGTGTGGAGCGGGTGAACTGGGAGGGCGTCTGGGCGAGTTGGGGATGGGGAGAGAGGGGAGAAGGGTGGTCCCAGCATATGGGCGGGGCAGATAAGCCGTGTCTCGCAGAGTGGAGGCGGGGTCAGGCTAGGTGTGGATGGGACGGGACTGGTGGGGGCGGAGTCAGAACGGGAGCGTGGGGCGGGGTCTGCGCGGGGTCTTGAATGGTTGAGGCGGGGCTAGTGAAGGCTGGCGCTCGCGGGACCCTGCGCGGAGGGCGGGGCTGAGGCCACTCACCGTGGCTACAATGTACTGCAACGTCCCGCAGAGCCGCACCGCGCGGCTGAAGCGCATCTCCAGATACTGCAAGGAGGGACTCGAGGTCACCTGGACAGTCCCTACCCGGGAGCTGAGGCCTCTGGGGTCCCTCGCCTGCTCTCTAGGTGGGCCCATTCCTCTGGAAGCCAACGGCGCTCGCCAGATTCTTGCACGTGGGGGCTCCGTCGCACGCACACACCCGTTTACAGGTGCCATCCCATGCCTGTGCGTACCCCGTGGACCTGGAGGACTGGTCCATGCGTGTGCACGCGCCCTCCCACTTGCGCCTGACGGGCGCGGGCTCCTGGAACAGCCACCGCTCAGCAGACACCAACGTGGCCCGCAAGCGCACAGTGTAGACAGTGCCCGGGGCCAATGGTGTTGGCCGCCTAGGATACACCTGTCACGATTTTTTTTTTTTTTTTTTTTTTTTTTTTTTTTTGAGACGAAGTCTCGCTCTGTCGCCCAGGCTGGGGTGCAGTGGCACGATCTCGGCTCACTGCAACTTCCACCTCCCAGGTTCAAGCAATTCTCCTGCCCCAGCCTCCTGAGTAGCTACGATTACAGGCGCGCGCAACCACGCTCGGCTCATTTTTGTCTTTTTAGTAGAGACGGGGTTTCACCATGTTAGCCAGGCTGGTCTTGAACTCCTGACCTCGTGATCCACCCACCTCGGCCTCCCAAAGTGCTGGGATTACAGGCGTGAGCCACCGCGCCCTGCCACAATTTTTTTTTTTTCCTTTGAGAGAAGAGTCTAGCTCTGTCGCCCAGGCTGGAGTGCATGGAGCGATATCGGCTCACTGCAACCTCCCGGGTTCAAGCAGTTCTCCTGTCTCAGCCTCCCAAGTGGCTGGGATTACAGGTGCCCACCACCACATCCGGCTAATTTTTGTATTTTTAGTAGGGACGGGGTTTCACCATGTTGGCCAGGCTGGTCTCGAACTCCTGACCTCAAATGATCCGCCGGCCTTGGCCTCCCAAAGTGCTGGGATTACAGGCGTGAGCCACGATTTTAATCGCTTTACCCTCTCCCCTGAAGGGAGGTCCTGTAATTCGCCCATTTGACAGCTGGGAAACCCAAACAGAGGCACGCCCCTTGCCCAAGATAGAAGAAAGCAGTGAAGCCGGGTTTCGAACCCGGAGCCGTCAGCAGTTCCCTCTATCGCGCAAACGTGGGTCTCCACGCCCGGGCAGGTGGGAGGCAGGTGTGTGTCCACACATAAGTACACACCTGGTGGAGCCGGGCCCCGCCCCTCGCGCGCTTCCACCGAAGAAGCAGGACGCCAGGCTCTCTCTTCCTCCCTCCTGCCCCTCTCCGGGCGCCTGGGGCCTTTTCCTAGAAACCTCCCCACGTGTCTGCCTAGGGGCCCCTTCCGTTAAAGCACCGAGGTGCCATTCGCTTCCTCCTGCACAGTGGCTCAAAGCCCCAGCGCCTCCCCCGCACCGGGTCCCAGCACTGCCAGTGGGGCGGGTCCTGCCCCTGGGCCTCTGTCCGGTACCTCGTAGGTGCTGGTGAGGCCCAGGCGGTAGAAGACAGGCATGAAGAGCAGCGCGGTGAGGACCGAGTTCAGAAGCTGGCCCAGGCACATCCAGAGGAACTTGAGGCCGTAGCGATAGGCCTCCGACGGCACGCCTAGCACCTGCACCGCCGACATGAAGCTGGCGGACAACGACAGGCCCACGGGCAGGGCCGCCAGGCGCCGGCCCCCGGTGAAGAAGTCCTCAGCGCTGCGCTGCCCGCCCCGAGCCAGCCCGACCCACAGCCCAATGCCAGTGGACACCAGGAGCATGAGGGCAAAGACCCCATAGTCCCAGGCTCCGAAGGTGGGCCGTTCCCCGGTCTCCACGGCCTTCATGAGGGCGGGTGCGGAGGCCCAGCGCGTCCTCGGACGCCCTGTGTGTTCAAGCCGGGGAAGCTGGCAGAAGCCGAGGAGGCAGGACCGGGCGGACGGGTAGGAGGATGCTGGGCAGCCTGTCCCTGCTCCGTCTGGGGTGGAAAGCGGCGAGAGGGGCCGGGGCTCCCTGGGTTAAGAATCTATGGGTTGTCAATGTCCGTGTCCGCCTCCCTATCCCCGCTCTATCTCCGCGTCTGCCCCTGCTGTCTGTCTGGCCACCTCGCCTCTCACTCTGGGTTCCGCTGTCCCATGCAGCCAGCTGTCTGTCCCTCTCCCTGGGTGCTGTGCTCAGCGCTGACAGCTGGAGGTCGCCTTGGGGCTTAGGGAGCAGCTCGTGATTGTGGACTGCAGATTTATTGGGCTCCCAGGTCACCGCGACTCCGCCTCCAGACCTAGGGGCGGGCAGGACCCACACCCTTTCCGCCCTGGACTGGGACAGACAGGCCGGGACAGGCTACCTGGGTGGCTGCAGGGGGTGGTATTGGGGAGAGCTCCCAAATGCCTCCCCATCCCCATGCACTCAGCCATCCCCATGCACTGTGATCCCCTGATCACAGCTGTCACTGCTGTTGACAGGTGGAGAAATTGAGGCTTAGAGAGGGCATGTCACTTATCCAAGGCTGCACAGCCTGCTTCAGCACTCAAAGCCACATTGTGCTTGAATACATTGAGCTATGGGGAGCTCACTTTCATGCAGGACTGGGGTTCGCTTTCAGGGCTTCAGGGGACCCGTAAAGAAAACTTATCCGGCTTTACCAACCCTGAACTGGCATACGGGCCTACCCCCTTTCTCTAGAGCCTTAGGGGGTGGGCACCACTGAACCCCACTCTTGGGCTGAGCTGGGTGGGAGACATTCAGAGCTCAAGTCCTGAGTGGGTACATACTTGGGGAAGATTTTGCTCCTCCCTGGGCCTCAGTTTCCCCATCTGTAAACAAGGATAAAATAGACCCTGCCTCAGAGGAATAAATGGGACCTGGTAACAAAAGCTGGGTACATGATAAGTGCCTCATTCATTTATTCCTTTATTCATTTACCGCTTCATTCATAAACCAAGGTTGGGTGTGGGAGAAAGTCTACTGAGGGGGGTCATGCTACCATGAGGACCAAGGAGCTGTCATCTCAGGGCCCTTCTCTGGGGGACCCAGGAGGACTTTGGCCTCTGGAGGTTCTGGTCTCTGGGTTCAAGTCTCAGCTCAGCCTCCAACTTTCTGGGTGACCATGCATCTCAAACTTGGTTCCCTTCTCCATAAGCTGGTGGAATCTGAAATCCTGGGGGTTGAATGAAACAGCATTAGAGGCTGGGCATGATGGCTTATGTCTGTAATCCCAGCACTTTGGAAGGCTGAAGTGGGAGGATCATTTGAGTCCCAGAGTTCGAGACTACCCTGAGCAACATAGTGAGACCCTGTCTGTATGAAAAATACAAAAATTAGCAAGGCGTGGTGGCACGTGCCTGTAATCCCAGCTACTCAGGAGGCTGAGGTGGGAGTCACTTATCCAAGGGAGGATCGCTTGAGCGTGGGAGGCCGAGGCTGCAATGAGCTGTGGTCGAGAACTGCACTGCACTCCAGCCTGGGCAGTACAGCAAGACCCTGTCTCAAAAAAAAAAAAAAAAAAGAAAAAAAAAAAAGCTGTGTTCGAGTGCTTCTCGCCATCCTCTGTTGCCCCCTGGTGGCCTCCTCTGGCCTACCCTGCACTGGCCGCTCCAGCTGGGTCCAGCGTTTCTCCACGCGTTCCCACCTAACCTCGGACAGTCCTCTTGCTCCCTCTCCGCTGTGCAAGGTGGGCCTGTCCCTCCTCCCGGGGCTGTGACACTGAGGCTGCTACACGGGCACCTGTTGCCAGCTGACGCATACCTCCTGCCCTCACCAGGAGAGTGCGTTGGGCACCAAGTTCTCCTTCCACCCTGGTCAGGCATCCTCCTGGAAACCCGATTGGAAAAGGGGAGATCTGGCCGGGCACGGTGGCTCCCGCCTGTAATCCCAGCACTTTGGGCTGAGGCGGAGGGATCTCTTGAGATCCATTCAAGACCAGTCTGGCCAGCATGGTGAAACCCCGTCTCTACTAAAAATACAAAAATTAGCCAGGCGTGGTGGAGGGCGCCTGTAATCTAGGAGGCTGAGGCGGGAGAATCGCTTGAGCCTGGGAGGCAGAGGTTGCAGTGAGCCAAGATCGTGCCACTGCACTCCAGCCTGGCGACAGAGCAAGACTGTGACTCAATCAATTAATCAATCAATCAATCAATGAGAGATCCCAGCGGGATCCCCTACTTGCAAAGCCCTGCCGACCAATGTGAACATATGCAAATTGTGCAAATACATGCAAATAGACCCCTTCTCTCCAGGGAAGTTCTGGGAAGGCATAGCTTCTCTTCTTCCCACCGTGGGGGTCCAGGCTGCGGCCAGAGGCCTGGGCTGAGGCCCGTTCATTGAGTGCGTACTGTGTGCAGGGCCCTCCCCCAGGTGCTGGGGACACAGCATGATCCAGGTGGATCCACCCCACGGTGGTGATGGCCCTACCCTCACGGCAGATAAATACTAATTTCAGTCCAGCGCTGTGGCTCACACCTGAAATCCCAGCACTTTGGGAGGTTGAGGTGGGAGGATCACCAGAGCCCGGGAGGTGGAGGCTGCAGTGAGCAGTGATCACACCACTGAATTCCAGCCTGGATACGGGGCGAGCAGAGACAGACAATCACGGGGTATCTTCTGGGCCTTCGTAAGGGGTGTGGATTTTATTCTGGGGGTGCTGGGGAACTCTAGGAGAGTTTGGAGCAGGTGAGGAGTCTGATGAGATTTCTAGATTCTGAAAAATGGGTCATATCCAAGTGGCAGGAGTGGGGTGGCTGCCGGGTGGGGAGAGGAGGGTGCATTTGGAACACACTTTGGAATGCCTAAGGAGGACTGGAGTGAGGGCCCCTGCAGAGTGGGCGGGACCATCTCCTGACCTAGGGGAGGGAATTGTGAACCTGGAGAGGAAAAGCAGCAGAGTGGGGAGAATCACGTCACACCTTCCTTGACTGTGATTCCAATCATAGGAGCGGGCAGTAGGACCCCAGGATGTGAGTTGGGAAGGGCCCAAGGCCGCAGCAGACAATGTGAGCAGAATGTGCAGGAATGGGAGAATGGCGGCAGTGTCGGGGAGCTGTACACCGCCCCTTGGTTCCCTGGGAGATGCAGCAGGGGTTGGGGTGAGAAGTTGTGAGCTGCTGTGACTGCAGCATGACCTGCTGGGTGGCCCTGGATATCAATTCTCCTTCTGCGAGCTAGGAGCCACAGTGGGACTTGAACCCATGCCATGGGGAGCCAGAATCTGTCCTTGAACTTCAACTCTGCACTCAACAAGTGCAACAAGGCCAGTTTCAGTGGCTCATGCCTGTAATCTCAGCACTTTGGGAGGCCAAGCCAGGAAGAAGGCTGGAGGCTAGGAGTTGGAGACCAGCCTGGGCAATATAGTGAGACCCCAACGGTACTCTCTCTATATATATATATATTGTATTTTTAGTAGAGAAGGGGTTTCACCATGTTGGCCAGGCTGGTCTTGAACTCCTGACTTCACGTGATCCACCCGCCTCTGCCTCCCAAAGTGCTAGGATTACAGGTGTGAGCCACTGTGCCCAGCCAAAAATTTTTAAAAATTAGCTGAGTTTGGTGGTGTGCCCCTGTGGTCCCAGCTACTTAGGAGGCTTAAGCAGAAGGATTGCTTGAGCTGGGGAGGTTGAGGCTGCAGTGAACGGTGATTGCGCCACTGCACTTTAGCCTGGGCGACAGAGGGAGACCCTCTCTCTAAAAAAATAAATAAATGCAAACTATTTTTCCTTGTTGCTGCTGCTGTCTGTAAGATTCCATAATTCAAATGGCCACAGTGACTCATGCTTGTAATCCCAACACTTTGGGAGGCCCAGGCAGGTGGATCACCTGAGGTCAGGCGTTCAAGCTGATCCTGGCCAACATGATGAAACCCCGTGTCTACTAAAAACACAAAAAACTAGCCAGGCATGGTGGCGGGCACATGTGATCCCAGCTACTCAGAAGGCTGAAGTAGGAGAATTGCTTGAACCCGAGAGGCAGAGATTGCAGTGAGCCGAGATCGTGCCATTGCACTCCAGCCTGGGCAGCAAGAGTGAAACTCCATCTCAAAAAAAAAAAAAAAAAATCCATAATTCTAAGTCCTGATACTCAACTGTGAGTCTCAGATTCTGTGATTCTTACATAGTCTCTCTTGGTTGCAGGAACTGGGGCTGGGGTCTCTTGGGGTCCCTACTCATCCGTCCTGCTTTGGCACTGCCCTTGTCCCCGTCCCCATTGGTTCTGACTCAGGAGTAGAGGTGCAGGGCGACACAGGGAGGGGAGGCTTTGAATGTCGCTCCCCCACGGATCACAGCCCTACCGAGGTGACACCTGGCACCTTGACAAGCCCAGGAATAAGACCCAGGAGCGCCTCGGCACCTGAGGAGGTGGGAGGAGTTCCTGGATTCCTGCCCTTGCTTATCCTTGGGTTAACTGGATGAGCCTGGATAGGACCTGTCCCGCTCCAGACCCCAGCAGACATCCAGGCTCTCCCTGGCCAGCCTCTGCCTTATCGGCCCCGCTCACGGCCACACGAAATGACCCATTGCTGCCCAGCCCGAGGGCTTTCGCTCTGGTTGGTGTTGTATCTCCTCTCCTCAACAGCCAGGAGCAGTTCTTGTTTATTTTTGTATCTGTTTTTCTGAGGCAGGGGCTCACTCCGTTGCCCAGGCTGGAGTGCAGCGGAGAGGTTAGGGCTCACTGCAACCTCAGTCTTGTGGGCTCAAGTGATCCTCCTGCCTCGGACTCCCAAGTAGCTGGGCCTACGGGCGCACCACCACACCCAGCCTCTGCATGGGATTGTGACTCTCTTTTCCCTCCTGAGAACGAACCAGGGGCTGTCTATTCCTTCAAGCACCCACACTGGAATTAACACAGGCCCCTGCACAAAGTAGGGGCTCAAGGACGATTGAGGCTGCAACAAAGGGATGGTGTGTGTGGGGTGAGGGTGGGCACGTGGAGTTTGGGTAGATTGGATGACAGATGGGTAGATGGGTAAATGGATGGATGAATGGATGGATAGATGTATGTATGTATGGACTAGTGCGTGGCTGGATGGGTGAATGAGTGAATGGGTGGATGGATGGATGGGCGGGTGGATGGATGGATGGATGGGTGGGTGGGTTGACGGGCAGGTGGGTGGGTGGATGGATGGATGGATAGATGGATGGATGGGTGGGTCGGTGGATGGGTGGATGGATGGATGGATGAATGAATGGGGTGGGTGGATTGAGTGGACGAATGGATGGACAGGTAGCTGGTTGGATGGTGGAGGAATGTGACTGAATGGAAGGATGGTGATTCACTGGGGGTGGGGGAATTCGGTGGTAGAGCTTCTGGGCACATTTACGAGAGGCTGAGTAGATGGCAGGTTGGTGTTCTGTAAGTGCATTCATCCTGTCAATGGCTCCTCAACAATGGGATTGGCCTCCATGTCTCAGCTGGTTGGGTAAGAGCTCTCCCAACTGGTTCCCAGGCTGCTGCCATGTGGTTGAAGCCCTGGAGGGGCTCCAAGGCACAGGGAGGGGACTGAGGTGGAGACGCGGGTGTGCAGTGAGCTTTGGTGGGGCCCTGAGCCTTCCGTGCCTTCCACTCTCCTGATCTCTCATCCTCCAACTCACTCAATATCACCTCGCCTGCCCCGCAGCCTAGAGGGATCACCACCCTCACTGTATACAGGAAGAAATGGCTCAGAGTGGGCAGGGACTTCCAGGCAGTTATGGCCCGAGTTCACAGTGCCACGCTCCGCTTCAGGCCCAGCTCAAGATAAGGTCACATCTACCAGAGCAGCTCCATTACAGCCTAAGCAGGACTCGTTTCCTCCCCGTGTTCTAATCAAGGGGGTAGAAGGGTCAAGCCTTAGGGAGGAGGGCAGCATTGCACAGGGTCTGGTACCCGAGGTCCTTCTCCCTCGCTGCTCCTGCGTTGCTTCTTCATGGTCCAAAATGACTGCTGGAGCACTGGCCATCATGCCCACACACCAGCCAGACGCGTTCTTTCTTGGAAATGGCCCATCACTGCTGTATTTTTTTTTGTTTGGTCTCGCCCTGTTGCCAGGCTGGAGTACAGTGGCACGATGGTGGCTCACTGCAGCCTCAACCTCCAGGCTCAAGCAGTTCTCACACCTCAGGCCCCCAAGTAGCTGGGACTACAGGTGTGCACTACGGCCAGCTAATGTTACTTGGTAAAGACAGGGTCTCGCAAGTCTACCAGTCTGGTCTCAAACTCCTGGCCTCAAGTGATCCTCCTACCTCAGCCTTCCAAAGTGCTGACAGTCATGAGGCACACCTGGCCACTGCTATGGAGACCAGGAAATGTATTTTCTTTTGTGGGTGGCACTTAAGTATGAAGATTCCCTTACGGAGAAAGGAGACTTTGTACTAGAAACCACAAAAGATGAAATTCAGGCAAAATTTTGAAATTTCCAGTTATCACCCCCCCCCCCCAAATATACTCTGAGGAACATCAAAAGATATCCTGGGCCAGGCAGGGTGGCTCATGCCTGTAATCCCAACACTTTGGAGGCCGTGGCGGGTAGATCACAAAGTCAGGAGTTCCAGACTAGCCTGGCCCACATGGTGAAACCCCATCTGTGCTAAAAATACAAAAAATTAGTCAGGCATGGTGGTAGGCACCTGTAATTCTAGCTACTCTGGAGGCTGAGGCAGGAGAATCCCTTGAACCTGGGAGGCAGAGGTTGCAGTGAGCCGAGACCGTGCCACGGCACTCCAGCCTGGGCAACACGGCGAGAGTCCATCTCAAAAACAAAAGTAATTCTGGAAAAACATGATTTTCCCCAAGCTTTTGCCCGCATGTGTAAAGAACTTTTACAAAATAAAAAAGGACACCATAGGAAAGTTGAGTCCCTCCTGGATACACTGGGTGACACACATGGCCCCTGCCCTCTCAGAACTAGTGGGGGATAGAAATCAAATATAGCCCAGTCCCGGGAACCCATGAACAGTTTCACAAACTCGAGTGAGGCCAGCCTGGGGGAATCCGTGGTATTCCAGGCAAGTACAAAGGCCCTAACGTGGGAAGGAGCCAGCTGTTGGGGACCCATGGGGTTCTACGGTCTACAGGGCTGTCCCCAGGCCTGGGTCTTACCCAGATGGTTGCTTGCGTGCTGGCCCTGCCCAGGCTCTGGGCGCCTCTCAGGTGAGGCTGAAAAAGGCCTGGTTTCCTGGAAACCACACGGCAACTCCACATGTGGAAGAGTGTGGTGGTGCCCCTGTAGTCCCAGCTACTTGAGAGGCTGAGGCAGGAGGATCACTTGAGCCCAGGAGGTCAAGGCTACAGTGGGCCATGATCTCTCCACTGCACTCCAGTCAGGGTGACAGAGCAAGACCCTCTTTCAAAAAGCCGTAACTGCTACCTAGTCCTGGCTTCCTCCTGATCCTGCGCTCCCTGGGACAAAGGAGGGCCCCACAGGCTGCCCCCAGCAACTGCACAGCAGCACCTCCCACATCAATGCGGAACCTCATGTTCAGATCAAGACGGCAAGTCCCAGATCAAGACTGGCCCAGAACAGGGTTGCCCAAGGTCACACAACAAAGGATGGGTGGGGGCCTGAGCTCTTGGCTGTGTCTCAAGCTTCTCCAACGCCAGCTTAGCCTCCACCTGACAAGACGGACTCAGCCAGGATGGGATTAGTGTCATGCCTGGAATTTTCCAGGCCTGAAGCGGTTTCCTGGAGACAAGTACCTGTGGTGAGTCCTTGACCTCCTTGGGCAAGGTTAGGGTGTCATCTAAGAGGCCCCCAACCAGCGAAAGAGAAAAACAGCCTCCAAGCAGCAGAGCGCGCCCCTTGGGTGCCCTCTTGTGTCTACTCTGAGAACTTTGGGGACTTAGGAGAATCCCCAGGGAGCGACCCCCAATCCCACTATCTAGGGAGACTCTCCCTGGTCCAGACTCAGGAGGGAAGCCTCAGAGGCCTGTGTCTGACAAGGCAGTTGGGACAGATTTAGGGGCCCAGGACAGACAGTACCCCTGCAGCTAATAGCCCGGGGATGAGCAGGGCTAAGAACTGACCAAGCAAGAGGGAGCTCAGGGGTGGGGGCTCCTGGAGGGCCCACTCCAGGAGAGGAGAATGTAAGGGTTTGTTTGCACTGAAAACCCCTCCTAGGACAGAGAAACAGCAGCTCAGCTGCGCCCCAGGAGGTGACTGAGCCGGCCTCTCATAGCATCCCTTTGAGCTCTGCAGTGTATGCAAAGAAAACATGCGGTGAGCACCAGGGCATTCCTGAGTTTATTTGGGGCATACCCAGGCGAAAGCCCTGCACCTAAAAGAAGGTGTTGGGCCTCTTGGTGGTGAAGCGTGGCTTGTGCTGACGGCGCAGGACCCGGTGGGGCAGCGGGAACTTGATCTTGGAGTCCTGTGAGAAGGGGAGGCAGGTTGAAGAGGTTGGAAGTCTCTTAACACTCCATCCTGTGGGGTCACTGAGGTGTAGCCGCCCCCCACTGGGCTCCTGCGTCAGAGCAGGTGCTTCCCTCCAGGGGAGTCCCCCAGGGCACTTACATGGAACTGCTTGACAGCCGGCCGACGGCACTTGCTGGCTGCGATCTCCTCCACCTTCATGATCTGAATGGAGTGGGCCCGGGCACGGTGCCGGGCACCCATGTCTCGGTCTGTGGAAAGGAGGAAGGGCAGTGTCACGGTGTTGCCTGGGCTCTGGGCATTCAGCAAACCTCCTGCTCAGTGCCTGCCCAACTACCTAGCACATCCTGTTGGTCACAGCAACTGCCTGAGGGCTCAGAGCTCACGGGAAGGTGGTAGGGAGGAAGCGAGATAGCCCAACGCCTGGGTCCCAGCAGGCACTGGCCACTAGTGTTGTAGAATCTCCAAATTCACTTTGAGGGGCACAGCCACAGCCCCCCAAAGGCGACGAGATCCGCTTGCTGTTTGCACCTCTGTTTAAACCACCGCTATAAGAAACAGTGATTCTTGGGTTTAGGTGCAATCAGGGAGGTGTGGGGGTCTCACAGACCCTGGCGGGTGAGTCAAGGAAAAGGTGCCAGCTCCCAACAGTGGGCAGGGGTTGAACTCGGCTGTAAGTGGGTCCCAGAAGACAGTGGTGAAGTGGACCTGAGTCTAAACAAGGTGCAGACCCAAAATGGGAGTTTCCGGATGCGATGTGATTTACAACTGAGCCTGGTAGGGCTCTCAGAAAAGGGCATCTGGGGCCCGGGGCATTCTCTCGTCTTCCTGTGCCCCGCCACCAGCTCTGAGTCTCTCCTGCCCTGGTAGCCTCTGGCATTTGCCCTGCCTCAGTGTGAGGGAATCAAGGAGCATCTAAAGCCAGAGGCGGGAAGCACAGCTTACAGCACTGGGTGACAGCGCCCGCAGTGGTCAGGTCCCGGTATTCCCGGTACATGTTGTGGGTGCCGCTCCGGGAGTCATAGCGCAGCCAGATTCCGAAGTTCTTCACCCGCAGTGGGGACTTCTCAAACACCTGCCGAGGAGAGGCCACAGGGAGAGGTGAGCCAGATCCGCCCTAGCCCCATCCCCACTGAACCCTCGGCCTCTAAAGCACACCCCAGCCTCTAGGCTTACTCTATGGCCAGACTGTTGTGCCTCAGTTTCCCAGCCCCATCCACCTTCAGGAACCCTTGGGGAGCCTGTCAGGTAAGGGAACTTTCCATGCCAACAGCCTGAAGTCCAGGCTTCCTCCACGGAGACCAACCCACCCCAGATGCAGTCCCTGAACTCAGGTCTCCTGGGACCTGTCTGGGCCAAGTTAGCTACCACCACTGACTGGACAGCCATCGCCTCTCCTCACTTGATAAAACAGGGCCCAGAGAAGACAGCACCAACCAAGGTATCCCACCATGCCACCCACCCGCTCCCTGCATCCCTGGCTTTCTAATCAGGGAAATGGCACATAAGCTCTCTGCTCCAGTCCCATGACCCAGAAAGAAACACGACCCGTGGCTCTGATGTCTGATGTGCTGGGATTACAGGCGTGAGCCACCGTGCCCGGTCCATGTCTGATTAATTGTTGAGATGCATTATGCCCCATGAGGCGCAAATCCACTCCAGACCCACATGGCCCCGGCCTCCCCATACCTGCCCACAGTAGACAATCTCCCCTGAAGACTTCTTCATCTTCTTTAACTGAGATACGAAGTACCAGAAGCGGGACTTGGCGACGACATGATTAGGCGCAAAGATTCGCATGCGGTAGAGGGGTGGTGTGTGGCATTTGGGGGTGGGCAGGCAGCGACCCACCACCTTGTACTCTCGTAGCTGAAAGGAAACAGGACTGAGGTTAAGGCCAGCACACCCGGCAACTGTGGAGATTCACCTCACTCCCTTGCCTGCAACCGATGACCACAGATTCGGGCAGCAGGAGGCAGGGCCACCCCAGGGCCTCCATGTGGATTCCTGGTGACTGTGGGTCACACTCCCCAACACAGCTTTATCTACAAAATGAACTGAGGAGAGAGAGGTCTCCAGGGAGGATTAAGTAAGTTGCCTGCTTCTCCCTTGCCTGGGCTAAAGGTTTCAGACCAGGAAAGCTGAGGCTTAGTTAGATCCACAGTCTCCTTTCTTCATGCTGCAGTCCTGAACTGCTTTGCAGTCCCTGTCAAACAGCCACTCTGCACCTAATAACATCCAGCCAACATCTTCTTTCACCCTGAGGCCCACAGGCAGTGACCAGTACGGGATCTCACAGCCCATTCCAGGCAGAACTAAGACAAGACCTCAGGTCTCTCCCCAGTCCTGGGATCCCTGCACTGTCGCCATGCGAGCTGCGGCTGCCTCCGTTTTCCCAACTGCAATCCAAACGTTTGGCCCAGGGAAAGCTCCCGGTTTACAGATGCAGAGGTGAGAATCTTTGGTCAAGTCCAGGCTCTGTGATATGGCACAAAGAAACCACCTCTGAAACTGACTCGTCAGCTTTTTACTAGTATCAATCAAAAACAGTCACAAATTATCGCAGACTCAGTTCCTACTTTTACTGTGAACCTGACCCACCGGCCTCGGCACCACACGTTCAGGAAGCATCTGGGGCCCGGGGCATCCTCTCGTCTTCCTGTGCCCCACCACCAGCTCTGAGACTCTCCTGCCCTGGTAGCCTCTGGCATTTGCCCTTGGCAATGGGGCCCGCCCCTTTAACAGCAAGGAAACTGAGGCTGGAGATCTGGACATAACACACCCACTCCATGGGAGTCCGGGTTCTCCTATCTCTGCACCATAACGCCGTTTGGTTCTATCCAGTATGTGTCACGGCGTTAAGCCTCACGCTCCCCATTTCGGCTCACTGTCAGCAATTTTCATCTGCTTCTCACAGCCATTCCGGGGAAAAGAAAATACTACTGCTCCACCGCCACGTTCACATTGCAGACAAGAAAACAGAAACTTGGCGGCTTGACGAGGTGCCGGGGCTCGGGCTTCCACGCTGCGCGACTTATTCCTTCCCCCGGGAAGAAGACCCGGAGTCCTCGGGCCCCCGCGATCCCTGAGCTGGCCCAGGCCACGCATCGCTCTCTCCACGCGGCGCCCACGATGGCCGCCATGTTGACTGCAACAAGAGAACGCGGCCCGCGGCCAAGCAGGACCGACAGGAGCGCGCGCCACCAACCCGACCCACGCCACCTCTGCAGACCCCCGATGGGGCCCGTGACCCATCTCTTGGCCTCCTTCCGCGTCGCGCTCGCCTTACTGTGCCAGAAGCCTTCATGGCGTCCTCTCCCCTCTCGCAGCCACCAGCAAAAGGAAGTGCCCTCTTTCGCGCAGCCGTTCACCAGGCCTTCATTACCGGAAAACCCGCCCTCTCAATGCCGCACGCCCATTGGCTTCTCTGCCCCGCACTCAACGCGACCCGCGTCTTCATTGGCTACGGATCCACCCACCACTCAAAGCTCGTCCTCTCTTCACAGCGAGACTTCGTTTCCCAGAAGGCAACGAGGCAAGCACCACCTGTTCCACCACGACCGTGACGGAGCGTCGGCGCGCGCGGCACGCCGGGAGTTGTAGGCACTCCGCCAGTCCCGGCTGCAACTAGGGGCGGCGGCGCGCGCCGCCTGCAGGATGCCTAAGCATTGAACTGGACCTCGGGTGGCTGCGGTGTTTACGATGAGATGCCGATGCTTCACACTCTTGGCCTCGTCCTCCGGGGAGGTGTGTTACGGAGGTCTCCAGCCAGATACCTGAGGGTTCTCATCTGTAAAACTGGAATACAAATTATATGTTTTTCTCCTAGCGATGTTGCAGCACGAATATTGAGTAAGCGCTGGAATGCCGTTTTTATTTGGGGTCCGATTTGTGTTTCGTAGTAGGTGGGATTCAAACCCTGTCTGCCTGCCTCCAGTTCATAAAGAACCTGGGGGAGCGGGGGTTGGGGGAGAGCGCGGAGAGCGCGAGAATGGATCAAGATCCAGCCGCCCACTTTGAGGGGCTCGGACAGAAAGAAGCCCTCCTGGGGATGAGGGCGGAGACCAGATATGAAAAAAGAAACAGCCGCCAACAACTCCCTGATGACAAGGCTGTGAAGTAAAATTAAGAGGAAAGAGGCAGGAGGCTGAGGCATGAGAATCGTTTGTACTCAGGAGCCAGAGGTTGCAGTGAGCAGAGATCGCGCCTTTGCACTCCAGCCTGGGCGACAGAGTAAGACTCTGTATCAAAAAAAAAAAAAAAAAAAAAGCCAGGTAGGTGCGGTGGCTCACGCCTGTAATCCCAGCACTTTCGGAAGCCGAGGTGGGTGGATCACGAGGTCAGGAGTTCAAGACCAGCCTGGCCAACATGGCGAAACCCCGTCTCTACTAAAAATACAAAAATCAGCCAGGCGTGGTGGCCGGTGCCTGTAATTATAGCTACTCAGGAGGCTGAGGGAGGAGAATCGCTTGAACCTGGGAGGTGGAGGTTGCAGTGAGCCGAGATCACACCATTGCACTCCAGCCTGGGAGACAGGGTGAGACTCCGACTCGGAAAAAAACAAAAAGAAAAAAAGAAAGAAAAAGGACAGCAAGAATGCAATTTTTTATTTTCATTTTCTTATTTTGCATTTCAGGTTCTCTGAATCTGGTTTTGTGGATTCAAGTCACTACTGGGTGTGATTTTCTTTTCTTTACTTTTTTTTTTTTTTTTTGAGACGGAGTCTTACCGTGTTCCTCAGGCTGCAGTGCAGTGGTGAGATCTCGGCTTACTACAACCTCTGCCTCCTGGGTTCAAGCGATTCTCCCGCTTCAGCCTCCCGAGTAGCTGGGATTACAGGTGCCCACCACCATGCCCGGCTAATTTTTGTATTTTTAGTAGAGACGGGGTTTCACTATGTTGGTTAGGCTGGTCTCGAACTCCTGACCTCAGGTAATTCGCCTGCCGTGGCCTCCCAAAGTGTTGGGATTACAGGCGCGAGCCACCGCGCCCAGCCCAATGATTTTCTTATTCCTGTATGGCTTGGCTCCCTTCACCTCCTTTGTGCTGTTAATGTCAAACATATTACCTTTCTCTATATTATAGACCCAACAATACAATTAATATATAGTTTTTGTTGTTGTTGTTTTGAGATGGAGTCTAACTCTGTCGCCCAGGCTGGAGTGAGTGCAGTGGCGCGAGTTGCACTGCAACCTCCACCTCCCAGGTTCAAGCAATTCTCCTGCCTCAGCCTCCCGAGTAGCTGGGACTACAGGCGTGCACCACCACGCTTGGCTAATTTTTTGTATTTTTAGTAGAGACAGGTTTTACTATGTTGGCCAGGCTGGTCTCGAATTCCTGACCTCAGGTGAACCACCCCCTCGGCCTCCCAAAGTGCTGGGATTACAGACATGAGCCACCAGGCCTGGCCAATATATAGTTTTGTACAATTGCTTTTTAAATGTGTTAAGAAGCAAAGATAGAAGAAATCTGCATTTATGCTATATTTTATTTTTATTTATTTTGAGACAGGGTCTCGCTCTGCTACCCAGGCTGGAGGGCAGTGGCACAATATTGGCTAACTGCAACCTCTGCCTGCCAGGATCAAATGATTCTCCTGCCTCAGCCTCCCAAGTAGCTGAAATTACAGGTGTGTGCCACCATGCCTGGTTAATTTTATTTTTAATTTTTAGTAGAGACAGGGTTTCGCCATGTTGGCTATGGCTGGTCTCGAACTCCTGACTTCAAGTGGTCTGCCCATCATGGCCTCCCAACGTACTGGGATTACAGGCATGAGCCACTGTAGCTGGCAGATTTTATTTTTATTTTTTTTAATACAGGATCTCACTCTGTTGCCCAGGCTGGAGTGCAGTGGCGAGATCTCTGTTCACTGCAGCCTCAAACTCCCAGGCTCAAGAGATTCTCCCACCTCAGACTTCCCGAGTAGTTAGGATGTGTGCCATGAAACCCAGCTAAGTTTTGTATTTCTTTTCTCGAACTCCTGACCTCGGGATCCACCTGCCTCCACCTCCCAAAGTGCTGGGATTACAGGCACGAGCCACCATGCCCGGCCAAGTTTTGTAGTTTTTGTAGAGACAAGGTCTCTCTATGTTGCCCAGGCTGGTCTTAAACTCAGTTGATCTGCCCACCTCAGCCTCCCGAAGTGTTGGGATTACAGGTGTGAGCCAAAGCACCTGGCCTTATGCAATCTTTTAAAATTACATACATTACCTTTATATGTGTTCTTCAGATTTTCGCATGGATTGGAATAAATGTCTGGGGTCCCTTGTTTTCAGCCTAAAGAATTTCTTTTGGGCGGGTGCGGTGGCTCTCACCTGTAATCCCAGGTCTTTTCGAGGCCCAGGTGAATGGGTCACCTGAGGTCAGGAGCTTGAGATCAGCCTGGCCAACATGGTGAAACCCCGCTTCTGTTAAAAAATACAAAAATTAGCTGGGTGTGGTGGCGGGCGCCTGTAGTCCCAGCTACTTGAGAGACTGAGGCATGAGAATCGCTTGAGCCTGAGAGGCAGAGGTTGCGGTGAGCCGAGATCACGCCACTGCACTCCAGCCTGGGCAATAGAGTGAGACTCTGTCTCAAAAAAAAAAAAAGATTGGTATTTCTTGTAAGGTGGGCAAATTAACTTTTGCACTAAAATCTTTAGCCCAACTGTAACACAGGTGGCTAGTTACCCAGTCCCTTCCTGATGGACACTTAGACTGTGGAAATTCGGAAAACTGATGGGTATGATGGGGGACAGGGAGGCCAGAGGAGCACGTCAGCCCTCCTCTGGCCGGGGTCTTCTGGGCAGGACGTCAGGTGAGAGGCGACTCTATCTGAACAGCGCTGCCGCAAGTGTCCACCAGGTGGCAGCAGAACCACGTCCCGTCTGCGGTGGCCCAGCTGAGGCCAAGCGGGAGACTGTGGAATGATATACAACCAGGTTCAAATCCCACCGATGGTTCGCTGGCCACGTCGCCGCTCTGGGCCTCAGTTTCCCCTTCCACACAGACCAATAATAGTCGCCAGCTTTTAGGGTTGTTGTGAGATTTAAATGGCATATGATTGTTTGGACTGGGGAGCCTGTCCCTCCCTCTGTGCTGGAACTCACCACTCTGGCCTTAGGCTACAAGCAGGTGGAAGGAGAACCTGGAGAGGGCAGAGCGCAGCCTGGAGCATGAATTGGATCCTAGAACAGCAGGAGAGGGGCAGGAAAAGGAATTTAGGGAGGATGGGGAGGAGGAAGAGGAGAGGGAGATCCTCCAGACCCAGCCCTGGCCTTGGGGCCTGGTGTTTCTGCCTTCAAGGCCTGGGTTGGAGCAGAGGGAGGGCATGCCAGGGTGGGGAAGGGCACGGGTTGTGAGGTGCTGACTGTTTGTTTCAAAGCTTTATTATTTTTCTTTAGTTTTTTTTTTTTTTTTTTTTTTTTTTGAGATGGAGCTTCACTCTGTTCCCCAGGCTGGAATGCAATGGCATGATCTCGGCTCACCACAGCCTCTGCCTCCCAGGTTCAAGCGATTCTCCTGCCTCACCCTCCAGAGTAGCTGGGATTACAGGCACCCACCACCATGTCCGGCTAATTTTTGTAGAGACAGGGTTTCACTGTGTTGGCCAGGCTGGTCTCGAACTCCTGACCTCAGATGATCCGCCCACCTCGGCCTCCCAAAGTGCTGGGATTACAGGCGTGAGCCACCGTGCCTCTCCCAAAGCTTTATTATTTTTCTTTTTGGCTATGCACGGTGGCTCACATCTGTAACCCCAACACTTTGGGAGGCTGAAGCGGGCAGGTCACTTGAGGTCAGGAGTCAAGACCAGCCTGGTCAACATGGTGAAACCCCCTCTCGATTAGCCGGCCTTTTTTTTTTGTTTTTTGAGACAGAGTTTTGCTCTTCCTGCCCAGGCCGGAGTGCAATGGTGTGATCTCGGCTTACCGCAGCCTCCACCTCCTGGGTTCAAGGGATTCTCCTACCTCAGCCTCCCGAGTAGCTGGGATTACAGGTATGCACCACCACATCCGGCTAATTTTGCTTTTTCAGTAGAGATGGGGTTTCTTCATGTTGGTCAGGCTGGCCTCGAACTCTCGACCTCAGGTAATCTGCCCACCTGGGCCTCCCAAAGTGCTGGGATTACAGGCGTGAGCCACAGTGCCCAGACTTTTTTTTTTTTTTTTTTTTAAATACAGAGTCTCACTGTCACCCAGGCTGGAGTGTAGTGGCGTGACCTCAGCTCACTGCAACCTCTGCCTCCCTGGTTCCAGCAATTTTCGTGTCTCAGCATCCCGAGTCCCTGGGATTACAGGTACCCATCACCACACCAGGCTAGTTTTTGTTTTTTTATGTTTTTTTTTTTTGAGACGGAGTCCGGCTCTGTCACCCAGGCTGGAGTGCAGTGGCACGATCTCCGCTCACTGCAAGCTCCGCCTCCGAGGTCCACACCATTCTCCTGCCTCAGCCTCCAGAGTGGCTGGGACTACAGGCGCCCGCCACTACGTCAGGCTAATTTTTTGTATTTTTAGTAGAGACGGGGTTTCACCACATTAGCCAGGATGGTCTCGATCTCCTGACCTCGTGATCCACCCGCCTGCAGCCTCCCAAAGTGCTGGGATTACAGGTGTGAGCCACCGCGCCCGGCCCAGTTTTTGTATTTTTAGTAGAGGTTGGGTTTCACTATGTTGGCCAGTCTGGCCTGGAACCCCTGACCTCAAGTGATCTGCCTGCCTCAACCTCCCAAAGTGCTGGAATTACAGGAATGAGCCACTGTGCCCGGCCCAGGCCCTGACTGACCTTCCACCCCGTCCTCTTCTGCCTCCAGTTGTCCCTGATCCCTGCTCCCATCTCTCCCAAGAGTCCTCCTCTGAATTCATTTCATTCATTCATTCATTGAGTACTTACTGCGTGGACACATGGCACAGGGGACACAGCTGTGACTGGGACAAGCAAAAATCCCAGACCTGGGAGAGTTGAAAGGGAAAAGGATGGGGGAAACGGGAAAAACAAGATACATAAGAAAAATGAGCCAGGCATGGTGGCTCTCACTTGTCATCCCAGTGACTCGGAAGGCTGAAACGGGAAGATTCTTTCAGGCCAGGAGTTCAAGACTAGCCTGGGTGACATAGTGAGATCCCATCTCTAAAAAAAAAAGTTTTGGCCAGGTCTGGAGAGATGGGTAGATCACCCAAGGTCAGGAGTTCAAGACCGGCCTGACCAACGAAGTGAAACCCCGTCTCTACTAAAAATACAAAAAATTAGCCAGGTGTGGTGGCGTGCACCTGTAGTCCCAGCTACTCAGGAGGCTGAGACAGAAGAATTGCTGGAACCCGGGAGGCGGAGGTTGCAGTGAGCCGAGATTGAGCCACTGCACTCCAGCCTGGACAATGGAGGGGAGACTCGGTCTCAAAAAAAAAAAAAAAAAAAAAAAAAGAAAGAAAGAAAAGAAGAAAGAAATTTACAAACAACAAAAATTTATTTCTCACAGTTCTGGAGTCTGGGAAGTCCAAGATCAAAGCACATTCAGTGTCTGCTGAGGTCCCACATTCTAGTTCATAGATGGTGGCTTCTCACTGTGCCCTCACATGGTAGAAGGGTCAAGGCATCTCTTTGGGGCCTTTTTAACTTGTTTTTGTCTGTCTTGTCTTGTCTTGTCTCTTTCTTTCTTTCTTTCTTTCTTTCTTTCTTTCTTTCTTTCTTTCTTTCTTTCTTTCTTTCTCTCTCTCTCTCTCTCTTTCTTTTTCTTTCTTTCTTCCTTTCTTGGGGCCTCTTTTTTTTTTTTTTTTTTTTGAGACGGAGTCTCACTCTGTCGCCCAAGCTGGAGTGCAGTGGCCGCTCACTGCAAGCTCCGCCTCCCGGGTTCACGCCATTCTCCTGCCTCAGCCTCCCGAGTAGCTGGGACTACAGGCGCCCGCCACCTCGCCCGGCTAGTTTTTTGTATTTTTTAGTAGAGACGGGGTTTCAGGTGTTAGCCAGGACGGTCTCGATCTCCTGACTTCGTGATCCGCCCGTCTCGGCCTCCCAAAGTACTGGGATTACAGGCTTGAGCCACCGCGCCCGGCCACTTGGGGCCTCTTTTACTTGTTTTCTTTCTTTCTTTCTTTTACTTGTTTTCTTTTCTTTTCTTTTCTTTCCTCTCTTTCTCTTTTTCTCTCTTTCTAACAGTCTCACTCTGTTGCCTGTGCTGAAGTGCAGGGGCATAATTTTGGTTCACTGCAGCCTTGACCTCCTGGGCTCAGGTGATCCTCCCGCCTCAACCTCCCAAGTGTCTGGGACTACAGGTGTGCACCACCATGCCCAGCTAATTTTTGTGGTTGTTTTGGGAGAGGTGGTGTTTCGCCACGTTGCCCAGGCTGATTTCAAACAAAAGTTCTTTGTCGGAGACCAGCCTGCAGTTCTCCCAGGGCGCTGAGATTACAGGGATGAGCTCCCACACCCAGCCTAGGAGCCTCTTTTATAAGGGCATGAATCCCATTCAAGAGGTTTATGATTCATGATCTAATCACCTCTTAAAAGGTTCTGCTTCTGAATACCATCGCCTTCGAGGTTAGGATTTCAATGTATTAATTTTGGGGAGACACAAACTCTCAGACTATCGCAGTATTTTATCTTTTTCAGTGCTGCTGCAAAGGAAATTTTTCAAGATTTTTTTATGTTCCAATTGTTTGCTGCTAGTATATAAAAATTCAGTTGACTTTTGTATTGAATTCAATGGACTTTTTAAACCTGCTAACTTGCTGAATTTATGTATTAGTTTCCATAGTTGTCTTATAGATTCCCTTGGGTTTTTGACATATACAATCATATCATCTGCAAATAGCAACAATTTTATTTACTTACGTTGTTCTGTTTTGCTTTATACAGAATCTTGCTATGTTGCCTTCAAATTCGTGGGCTCTCATTTCAGCTTCTCCAGTAGCTAGGGCTACAGGCATGTATCACCATGCCCAGTCACACCTGACTTGTTTATTTTTCTCATCTTTTTTTTTTTTTTCTTTTTTGAGACAGAGTCTCTCTCTGTCACCCAGGCTGGAGTGCAGTGGCCGGATCTCAGCTCACTGCAAGCTCCGCCTCCCGGGTTTACGCCATTCTCCTGCCTCAGCCTCCCGAGTAGCTGGGACTACAGGCGCCCGCCACCTCGCCCAGCTAGTTTTTGTATTTTTTAGTAGAGAAGGGGTTTCACTGGGTTAGCCAGGATGGTCTCGATCTCCTGACCTCGTGATCCGCCCGTCAAGGCCTCCCAAAGTGCTGGGATTACAGGCTTGAGCCACCGTGCCTGGCCTATTTTTTTTTTTAAGACAGGATCTCGCTCTGTTGCCCAGACTGGAGTGTAATGGTGTGATGATGGCTTACTGCAGCCTTGACTTCCCTGACTCAAGCAATCCTCAGCCTCCCAAGTAGCTGGGATGACAGGTGTGAGCCATCACACCCTGCCAATTTTTAATTTTTTTTTTTTTTTTTTTTTTGGAGACAGAGTCCCTCTGTTGCCTAGGCTAGAGTGCAGTGGCACAACCTTGGCTCACTGCAACCTTTGCCTCCCGGGTTCAAGCGATTCTCCTGCCTCAGATTCCTGAGTAACTGGGATTACAGGCACACATCACCATGTCCCGCTAATTTTTGTAATTTTAGTAGAGATGGGGTTCATCATGTTGGTAAGGCTGGTCTCAAACTCCTGACCTTGTGATTCTCCCACCTCAGCCTCCCAAAGTGCTGGGATTACAGGCATGAGCCACCACACCCGGCAATTTTTAAATTTTTTTGTAAAGATGAGGTCTCATTATATTGCCCAGGCTGGTCTCCAACTCCTGGGGTCAAGTGATCCTCCCATCACAGCCTCCTAAAGTGCTGGGATTACGGGCATGAGCCACCATGCCCAGCTTTTTCTTTTCTTTTTTTTTTTTGACAGAGTCTTGCTCTGTTGCCCAGGCTGGAGTGCAGTGGCGCAATTTCAGCTCACTGCAAGCTCTGCCTCCTGGGTTCACGCCATTCTCCTGCCTCAGCCTGCTTTTTCTTTTCTTATTACAGTGGCTAGCATCACCAGAACAATGTTGAATAGAGGTGGTGAGAATGGACATCCTTGTTCTCAATCTCAGGAGGAAGTTATTCAGTCTCTTACCATTTTTGTTTTTGTTTTTGTTTTTTGAGATGGAGTCTTGCTCTGCTGCCCAGGCTGGAGTGCAATGGTGCCGTCTCGGCTCACTGCAACCTCTACCTCCTGGATTCAAGCAATTCTCCTGCCTCAGCCTCCTAAGTAGCTGGGGCTACAGGCACACACCACCATGCTTGGCTAATTTTTGTATTTTTAGTAGAGATGGGTTTCACCATGTTGGTCAGGCTGGTCTCAAACTCTTGACCTTGTGATCCGCCCTCCTCGGCCTCCCAAAATGTTGGGATTACAGGTGTGAGCCACTGTGCCCGGCCTTCAGTCTTTTACCATTAAGCAGAATATTACCTATGGCCTTTTGTAGATGTTGTCTATCAGTTTGAGGAAATTCCCATTTATTCATAGGTTTCTGAGAGGTTTTTTTGTTTATTATTATCCTGAAAAGGTGTTGAATTTGTCATATCTTTCTCTCATTTGTTGAAATGATCATGTAGCTTCACTGTATTATTTTTCTTTTCTTTTCTTTTTTTTTGAGACAGGATCTTGCTCTGTTGCCCAGGCTGGAGTACAGTGGCACAATCTTGGCTCCCTGCAACCTCTGCCTCCTGGGCTCAAGCCATCCTCCCACTTCAGGCTTCCAAGTAGCTGAGACTACAGGTGCACACCACCATGCCTGGCTAATTTTGTATGTTTTATAGAGACGGATCTCACTACGTTGCCCAAGCTAATCTCCAACTCCTGAGCTCAAATGACCCTCCCACGTTGGCTTCCCAAAGGGCTCAGATTACAGGCATGAGCCACTGTGCCCGGCCCTGCCTCACTGTACTCTTGATTTTCATTTGGCAAGTGAAGCTGAGGAACTTTTTCTGGGTTTAAGAGCTATTTGTCCTTCGTTTTCTGTGACTTCTGGATTCATATCCGCCTAAGTGGTTGGCATTTTCTTACTGCTTTCTAGATGTTACTTATATAACGAGGATATTTTATCCATGAGTTCAACTTTGTTTCCAGTTACACTTTGATTATATTTTATTCTTTGATTGTATTTATGGACTTCTTCTCAGCAGAAAAATGTGGGTATTTGCATCACTGATGTGCCCTGTTTTTCTCGGGCAAGTTCTGGGTTATGTCTCCAGAACTTCCTTTTTAAAAAATTTGTATTTCTTTATTTATTTTATTTTATTTTTTTATTATACTTTAAGTTCTAGGGTACATGTGCACAATGTGCAGGTTTGTTACATATGTATACGTGTGTCATGTTGGTGTGCTGCACCCATGAACTCGTCATTTGCATTAGGTATATCTTCTAATGCCATCCCTCCCCCTCCCCCCCCGACAATAGGCCCCGGTGTGTGATGATCCCCTTCCTGTGTCCAAGTGATCTCATTGTTCAGTTCCCACCTATGACTGAGAACATGCGGTATTTGGTTTTCTGTTCTTGTGATAGTTTGCTGAGAATGATGGTTTCCAGCTGCATCCATGTCCCTACAAAGGACACGAACTCATCCTTTTTTATGGCTGCTTATTTATTTATTTATTTATTTATTTTTATTTTTTATTTTTTTTTGCTTATTTATTTTTTGAGATGGAGTCTCGCTCTGTCTCCCAGGCTGGAGTGCAGTGGCGCAATCTCGGTTGACTGTAACGTCCGCCTCCCAGGTTCAAGTGATTCTCCTGCCTCAGCCTCCTGAGTAGCTGGGACTACAGGCGCCCACCACTACACCCGGCTGAGTTTTGTATTTTTAGTAGAGATGGGGCTTCACCAGGTTGGCAAGGCCGGTCTCGAACTCCTGACCTCAGGTGATCTGCCCGTCTCAGCCTCCCAAAGTTCTGGGATTACAGGCATGAGCCACCGCGCCTCGCCAGAACTTCCTTTTAGAGCTTTCACATGCTCTTCTCTGGGGCTGAAGGTACCAGATTGGGGCTGAGGTACTCACCCCAATCTCCTCTTACTCATTCTCAAAATATTGCAGAAACCATCACACTGGAGGTAGTAGAGACCCAGAAACTCACTTTACTTCCGGAAAGGGGAGGCTTCAGTCTCAGGCCAAGGATGAGAACATAAAGTTGCATTCCTGTCTGCTGAAGCCACCCAGGAAGTGAAAGAAAACACTACGGCCAAGCTTCTGCTTGGCACTTCCTGCCGCAGGTCAGCTGTGGCTCCACTGAGCTGAGGACATAATCTCTATCTCTTTCCCTTGACCCACGCGGCCCTACCCACGCCATCAAATGAGTCTCAGCTCCCCGTGGCCCTGACATCCTGCTCTTCTCAGGAACACTGTGAATTCGCGAAGCCTCCTGGCCTTTGCCTGGGCTGTTCTGCCTGCCAGAACTGCCCACACTCCCACACTCTCAGGTCACTCTCGGGCTAGTCCCACTTGTTGTTGGATTTCAGTATCAAAGCCACCTCTTCCAGGAAGCCCTCCCAGATCCAGTCATCTCTCTTAGCAGCCTGGTCCCAGGGGCAACTGGTATCATTATTGGGCAATAGCTTGTTTATTGCCATCTCCCCTGCTGGACTCTCAGCTCCCCTGGGCAGGGATTGGGTCTGCTTTGTCCCCGACTCCCTGCACACAGGCTGTGTGCAATAAACATCTCTAGGTGATTGAACAGTTAAGGTCAACAAAATACTTCCCAAATCATTTTTGTGTTAAGACTTGTGATGGTGATACAGAGATGAAGATGACTTTTTTTTTTTTTGAGACAGGGTGTCACTCCCATTGCCCAGGCTGGAGTGCAGTGGTATGACCACGGCTAACTGCAGCCTCAACTTCCTGGGCTCAGGTGATCCTCCCACCTCAGCCTCCCTAGTAGCTGGGACTACAGGCACATGCCACCACACCCAGCTTATTATAATTTTCTGTTGTTGTATTTTTTTGTAGAGACAGGGTTTCACCATGTTGCCCAAGCTGGTCTCAAGCACCTAGGCTCAAGCCATCCTCCTGCCTCAGCCTCCCAAAGTGCTGGGATTACAGGTTTGAGTTACTGCTCTTGGTCACAACTTCTTAAATCTATTCCTTTTTTTTTTTTTTTTTTTTTTTTGAGACAGAGTCTTGCTCCGTCACCCAGGCTGCTGGAGTGTGGTGGCATGATCTCAGCTCACTGCAACCTCTGCCTCCTGGGTTCACACCATTCTCCTACCTCAGCCTCCTGAGTAGCTGGGATTACAGGCACATGCCACTACGCCCAGCTAATTTTTATATTTTTAGTAGAGATGGGGTTTCACCATGTTGGCTAGGCTGGTCTTGAACTCCTGGGCTCAAGCAATCTTCCCACCTGGGCCTTCCAAAGTCTGGAATTACAGACTGCACGCAGTCACCACTTGTCAGTTTATTCCTGAAGCTCTACTGCCAGGGGCTCCAATCCTATTATCCTACGAACACTGGCCCAAGTCTCTGCATTTGGATGCTGCCCGGGCCTTTTGCTTCTTCCATTTATAACAGTTCCTCCTTCCAACCCTCCTGTGGCTCCAGATTATGATCCGGGTAAAACCCACCCTTCTCCCAAAGACCCTGATCCCCCTGTCCCCACACGATCTTGCCCCTGTTGACCGCCCTGCAGTCCCCTTCCCCCTCATCTCACCCCCGCCCCTGGCCTCCTGACTGCTCTTCAAGCTGCTAAGATCATTGCTCTCTCAAGGTCTTTGCCCATCCTGTGCCCTCCTCCTACAGCGCCCTTTCCCTGGCCAGCTCCCTGTCCTGCCTCGGGTCCAAGTTCCAGTCCGTGCCGGTCCTGACACCCTGGCTTTCTTTGTTATCTGCGATGATTTCGCTCCTTCATTTGCTGGTTGTCTCAGGGCCAGATCCACCTGGTTTTTTAGGACTGGGCCCAGGGCACCACAGGCAGAAGTGGGTCATTATCTCTCCCTGAGTCTTGTTTTTTTTTTTTTGAAACGGAGTCCCGCTCTGTTGCCAGGCTAGAGTGCAGTGGTGCCATCTCATCTCACTGCAACCTCTGCCTGCTAGGTTCAAGCAATCCTCCCACCTCCGCCTCCCGAGTAGCTGGGATTACAGGCATCACCAGGCCTGGCTAATTTTCCTATTTTTAGTAGAGATGGGGTTTCATCATATTGGCTAGGCTGGTCTCAAACTCCTGACTTCTAGTGATCCACCCACCTCAGCCTCCCAAAGTGCTGCCACAGGCTACCACGCCTGGCTAATTTTTGTATTTTTAGTAGAGATGGAGTTTCGCCATGTTGGCTAGGCGGGTCTCAAACTCCTGATCTCAAGTGACCGCCTGCCTCAGCCTCCCAGAGTGCTGGGATTACAGGCGTGAGCCACTGCGTCCAGTGTCTCCCTGAGTCTTAAGGGAGAAATACCTCAAAGAAGAACTTGATCTTCCTCTGGGGCAACTTCCCTGCTTCCCTCCTGGGCAAATCCAGCCAGGTTTCCTTCCCTGGGTGCAAAATTAGTTCCACTGGGTGCTCAACTCACACATGCTACAGATGGATTAACCGAGGCAACAAGGGCCGGGCCAGAGCCCCCACTTAACAAGTGGGTCTAGAGTCGGCTGAGCCCCCGGTGTGACTCAGACCTTTCTCTGTGTTATCATCAGTTCCTCTGGGTTAGGGGTCTCCAGCAGCCTGTCTGAGCGGGGCGGCTGCTGCAGAGGCTTCCGGAACTTTCTGCCCCTCCTTGGCCGCCTCCCCGCCCCCGTCTCCCACAGGGCCCTGACTTTCGGTAAATGACAGTGGCTCAGGAAACCAAGGGGCCCACACAGGAAGGAGCCGAGTGGGACTTTCCTCTCGCTGCCTCCCGGCTCTGCTCTCCCTTCGAAGGTCCAGGGTCCCTGCCTGCTAGGTAAGAGCTGGTGATGCCGCAGGGCTCTGCCCAGACACTGGGGAGGACGGTGGTGGCTGGGGATGGCTGGGCTGGCACAGGGTACTGCCAGGGCAAAGGTGAGCTCGCCTTCCAGGCCTCAGAGGAAAGCTGCCAGACAGACGCGAGCTGGGACTCGCATCCTCCGATTGCTCGCTTCTCTGGACCTCAGCTTTTAATAAGGCCCGGAGTTGCCCGCCTTGCGGACCTGGAGGGGTCACTGCGCATGCGCAATGGGGGCTGTGAGGTTGAGGGGTGGGAAGGAGGGGTTGGGGGGCGGAGTTCCCATCCCCGACCCTCCGAGCCTTCCCGGTCCAGACACAGGGTGCCCGACCATGCCAGGATGTAGAACGCTGGGGATTATAAACGGGATACCGAGGCGAAAAGAGAGCTTGAGGCCAGGAGTTCAAGACCAGCCTGGGCAACGTAGCCAGACCCCCATTTCTACAAATATTTTTAAAAAACAAACAAACAAAAAACCCATGGCGTTTTCTGGGCCCAAACATCACCTCTGACTTCATTGTTTTCTTTCAATATTTAAAAAAATATATGTTGTTAAGTTTTTTTTTTTTGTTTTGGAGAGGGGGTCTTGCTATGTTGTTCAGGCAGGTCTCTAACTCCTGGTCTCAAGCCATCCCTCTGCCTCAGCCTCCTGAGTAGCTGGGATTGCAGCGGGGCGCCATTGCCACTGAAGCTTTATTTTAAACTTGATTGGGGCTGGGCACAGTGGCCCACGCCTGTAATCCCAATACTTTGGGAGGCCGAGGTAGGTGGATCGCTGGAGGTCAGGAGTTTGAGATCAGCCTGGTCAACATGGTGAAACCCTATCTCTACTAAAAACACAAAAATTAGCCAGGCATGGTGGCGGGTGCTTGTAATTCCAGCTACTCGGGAGGCTGAGGCAGGAGAATTGCTTGAACCTGGGAGGTGGAGTTTGCAGTGAGCCGAGATCATGCCACTGCACCCCAGCCTGGGAGACAGAATGAGAATCCGTCTCAAAAAAAAAAAAATAGAAAAAGGCCAGGCGAGGTGGCTCACGCCTGTAATCCCAGCACTTTGGGAGGCCGAGACGGGCGGATCACCTGAGGTCAGGAGTCTGAGACCAGCCTGGCCAACATGGTGAAACCCTGTCTCTACTAAAAATACAGAAATTAGCCGGGCACAGTGGTGCGCACCTGTAATCCCAGCTACTCGGAAAGCTGAGACTGAATAACTTGAACCCAGGAGGCAGAGGCTACAGTGAGCCAAGATCGTGCGACTGTACTCCAGCCTGGGTGACAGTGCGAGACTCCGTCTCAAAACAAAACAAAACAACTTGATTGACTGATGTTGAGGGGAAGATAAAGAGGACACGCTGTGTGATTTTATTTCTATAAAGGGCAAAACTAGGCATCATCTCTCTGTGGGGGACATGGGGCTTCTCCAAGGTTCCTGGGACTAGGAATGTGCTCCTTCTTGGTCTGGGCATTGGTGACATCAAAGTATCCCTTTGGGCCGGGCGCGGTGGCTCACGCCTGTAATCCCAGCACTTTGGGAGGCCGAGGTGGGTGGATCACAAGGTCAGGAGATCGAGATCATCCTGGCTAACACGGTGAAACCCTGACTCTACTAAAAATAGAAAAATTAGCCAGGCGTGGTGGCAGGCACCTGTAGTCCCAGCTACTCGGGAGGCTGAGTCAGAAGAATGGCGTGAACCCGAGAGGTGGAGCTTGTAGTGAGCTGAGATCGCGCCACTGCACTCCAGCCTGGGTCACAGAACCAGACTCCGTCTCAAAAAAAAAAAAAAACAAAAAACAAAAAAACAAAGTGTCCCTTTGGTAAGGTTCTTTCCCCTACAAGACTTCCCTTCCCATGGTAACCACCACACCGCTGTGCAAACTGCCCTTCCTGTTTGGTTTAACAGGCTTTGTTGATCGCTTACCGGCACATCATCAAGAAGTATACAAATTAATGCAGATTAATTGAGTTGACACTTTAGGCCTGGACTGGGCTCAGCAAAGTGCCTCACTGAGGCTGCTGTGGAGTCAGCCCATTTCACAGCTGCGAAAGCTGAGTCCTAGGGGTCCTAGTCCTCTGGTTGTCTTAAACCTCATTAGGCCATCAGCAGTTTCTCACACTGGTAATCCCAGCACTTTGGGAGGCCGAGGCGGGAGGATCACTTGAGGTCAGGAGTTCCAGACCAGCCTCGCCAACAAGGTGAAACCCTGTCTCTACCAAAAGTACAAAAATTAGCCGGGCATGGTGGCGTGCCCCTGTAATCCCAGCTACTTGGGAGGCTGAGGCAGGAGAATCACTTGAACCCAGGATGCAGAGTAAGCCGAGATTGTGCCACTGCACTCCATCCTGGGAGACAGAGTTAGACTCTGTCTCACAAAAAAAACAAAAACAGAAACAACAAAAACCCTTATTAATGCCGCCCCACCCCAGCCCTGGGGCATTATTTTGGATCATAGTTTTATATCGTGTTGTTGTTGTTGTTTTTTCTGGAGATAAGGTCTTGCTCTGTCGCCCAGGCTGGAATGCAGTGGTGTGATCATAGCTCAATGCAGCCTCAACCTGCATAGCTGAAGGTATCCTCCCGCCTCAGCCTCCCAAGTAGCTGGGACTATGGGGGTGTGCCACCGTGCCTTGCTAATTTTTTAGAGATGAGGTCTCAAATTCCTAGCCTCAAGTGATCCACCCGACTCCGCCTGTCAAAGTGCTGGGATTACAAGGCTTTTTTTTCTTTTTGAGAGGCGGTCTCACTATATTGCCCAGGCTGGTTTCAAACTCCTGGTCTCAGCCAGGCGTGGTGGCTCACACATGTAATCCCGCATTTTGGGAGGCTGAGGCAGGCAGATCACTTGAGGTCAGGAGTTTGAGACCAGCCTGGACAACATAGTGAAACCCCATCTCTACTAAAAATACAAAACAATTAGCTGGGCATGGTGGTGCACACCTGTAATCCCAGCTACTGGGGTGGCTGAGGCATGAGAATCTCTTGAACTTGGGAGGCAGAAGTTGCAGTGAGCTGAGATCACACCACTGCACTCCAGCCTGGGCGACAGCGCGAGACTCTGTCTCAAAAAAGCATAAAACAAACTCCTGGTCTCAAGCTATCCTTCCTATTTGGCCTCCCAAAGTGATGGGGTTACAGGTATGAGCCACTGCGCCCTGCTGGAACATAGGTTTTTGTTTGTTTGTGTTTGTTTTTCCCGATATTTTCTTCAGATCTTCTTCATTCAGGTCAATTTGAGTGACCTGCTTTTTCTCCCCGATTTTTCTCAGGGGACTCGAAGCCCCACCACTTACCCCACCCAGCTGGGGGCCCTGAGCGCTGAGGTTTCCGAGGGCAAGTGAGTGAGAGGGTGGGAGGTGTTGGGAGCTGGGAAGCAGGGGGTCGGTTTCCTCCTGGGCCCATCCCAGGGAGGCTTTCCTTCTTTCCTTTCCTTTCTCCTTTCCTTTCCTTTCCTTTCTCCTTCTTTCTCTTTTCTCCTTTCTCCTTTCCTTTCCTTTCCTTTCTTTTTTTTTTTTTTTTTTTTTTGTTGAGACAGAGGCTCACTGTTGTCCAGGCTGGAGTGCAATGGCATGATCTTGGCTCACTACAAGCTCCGCCTCCCGGGTTCAAGTGACTGTCCTGCCTCAGCCTCCTGAGTTGCTGGGATTACACGGACACACCACCACACCCGGCTAAGTTTTGCACTTCTTAGAGACAAGGTTTTGCCATGTTGGCCAGGCTGGTGTCAGACTCCTGACCTCAAGTGATCCCCCTGCCTTGGTCTCCCAAAATACGGTGATTACAGGCATGAGCCGCCGTGCCTGGCCTCCATTGCTCCTTTCCATGCCCTCCCCGCTCAGAAGTCCAGTCCTCTCTGAGCAGGACTGAAGGGCTTTTTCTCTCTGTGGCCCAGGCAAGTTGCACTCATGGCACCTCCGAGTGAGGAGACACCCCTGATCCCTCAGCGCTCCTGCAGCCTCTTGTCCACGGAGGCTGGTGCCCTGCACGTGCTACTGCCCGCTCGGGGCCCCGGGCCCCCCCAGCGCCTATCTTTCTCCTTTGGGGACCACTTGGCTGAGGACCTGTGCGTGCAGGCTGCCAAGGCCAGCGGTGAGTGCATCCCTAGTAGATCGGGCCAGAAGGAAGGATAGGGCTGTGTGGGGCCAAGATTGGGAGCTGGAATAGTTGCCTGCAGAAGTCAGCATTGGAGCTGGGGCTTTGGGGGATGAGTAGGAGTTTGGTAATGGAGAAAGGTGTGCAGGGTGAGCCTCTGAGGCAGAGGGAATGGCCTGTGCAGACTGAGAGGTGTGACAGCACATGAAGGGAACAGCTGGTCATCTCTTGAGGTATGGAAGGATCTGGATGGTTGGGTATGATCCTGGCACTCATGAAGCCACCGATGGGGTGACTCAGGAGGGAGCTGATGGGACCGTCCCCTGTAGGCATCCTGCCCGTGTACCATTCCCTCTTTGCTCTGGCCACGGAGGACCTGTCCTACTGGTTCCCCCCGAGCCACATCTTCTCCGTGGAGGATGCCAGCACCCAAGTCCTGCTCTACAGGATTCGGTAGGAAGTGCCCCCCCCAGCCTCCAGGGATTGTACAATTTTATCATCTCCTTGCATTTCGAGGTGCCCATACCCCTGCCCCAGGGAGGATATGATCACTACCCATTTCTCAGATGAGGAAACGGAACAGAGAGGGTGGGTCACTTGCCCAAGGTCACACAGCAAATTAAAGGTACAAGCTGGGCTCTGTGAGGCCTCTGCAGAATCTGTCCCCCACTCCCCGCCCCACCACTATACTGTCACTCCTACTGAGGCTGGGTTGCACTTTCATCCCAGGGTTCTCTCCTCTCCTAACAGTTTTTACTTCCCCAATTGGTTTGGGCTGGACAAGTGCCACCGCTTCGGGCTACGCAAGGATTTGGCCAGCGCTATTCTTGACCTGCCAGTCCTGGAGCACCTCTTTGCCCAGGTGGGGTTCTGCCTGGGGTTTGACCCAGGGGTTGGAGGCCTGAGGGACAACATCAGGGCTGGCTTGCAATCAGGTGGGGCCTCGTCTGACCCTCCCTGTGGCAGTCCAGGGGTGGGGGTCAGCCCAGGATTGGGGGGTCTTCAGGGCTTGAAGTTGGGCCGCCTCAGTTGATGCTCCCTGTGGTGGCCCCCCAGCACCGCAGTGACCTGGTGAGTGGGCGCCTCCCTGTGGGCCTCAGCCTCAAGGAGCAGGGTGAGTGTCTCAGCCTGGCCGTGCTGGACCTGGCCCGGATGGCGCGAGAGCAGGCCCAGCGGCCAGGAGAGCTGCTGAAGACTGTCAGGTGAGAGCCACCAGACTGTGGGGATGGCCTCTGCTTGGGAGTGAACAACGTGGGCTCCACTGGGGCTTTGCCGGGCTCCCAAAATGGAGCTCCCCTGCAAGCTTTCAGGGTGTTCCCATGACCCAGGGCCTCCCACGAACCCAGCCCTCTCCACCTCCAGGCTCCAGCTTGAAAGACACCTGACCTCCCCCAGCTAAAAGGCCTGTGGGGTCCCTGTCCGACCTGTGGGCGCCAATGGCCCTCCCCTACTCTGAGGTCCTGTCCCCATACCTGACCCTGAATGAGAGTCTGTATGTGCCTCTTACTCCAACTGGGGCCGCACCCCAGCCCCTGGCCTAAAGCCTGGGTTTGTGTGTGTCCCCTCGGTGACTCCTCCCGACGCTGAAGACCAGCTCCCTCCCCTCCAACCCCCGCAGCTACAAGGCCTGCCTGCCCCCAAGCCTGCGCGACCTGATCCAGGGCCTGAGCTTCGTGACGCGGAGGCGTATTCGGAGGACAGTGCGCAGGGCCCTGCGCCGCGTGGCCGCCTGCCAGGCCGACCGGCACTCGCTCATGGCCAAGTACATTATGGATCTGGAGCGGCTGGATCCGGCTGGGGCCGCCGAGACCTTCCACGTGAGCCTCCCTGGGGTCCCTGGTGGCCAGGACGGGCTGGGGATGCTCCGCGTGGCTGGTGACGGAGGCATCGCCTGGACCCAGGGAGAACAGGAGGTGAGGGCGGACCCTCCGCTGGGCGGGACCAACGTGGGGTGGGGCTCGGGAGGGGCCGGAGAGTGGGCGGGGATGTGGGGCGGAGCCAAAGCGAAACAGATGGGGAAGTGGGCGAGGCTTAAGGAGGGGCGGGGCTTAGGAAGGGAGGAGACTACGGGAGTGGGAGGGGCAAACTGAGTGAAGGGTGGGGCTGAGCGACGCCGGAATGAAAATGGGAGGGGTTGAGGAGGGAGTGGGTGGGTGGGCGCTGGAATGAAGCAGGACTAAGAGAAGGAGTGAGGCTCCGAAACCTGGGAGGCTGCGAAGTGGGGCAGGGATCAAGGAGCGGGGTACCAGCAGAGAGAAGGAGGCGGGGATTGGCAGAGTGGGTGGGAGATGTTTGGGGATGGGCAGGGGAGGGGTTGAGAGGTTTGGAGTTGATAGGAGGGGGCGCGGCTTGGAAGGGTTGAGTGGGAAAGGGGTAAGGAAGGGGATGGCGTGGTTTGGGGGGCTCATGGGCATGGTTTGGTGGGGTCCAGCAGGGCCCCCACTTCGGTATCCCCCTCCTTCCCAGGTCCTCCAGCCCTTCTGCGACTTTCCAGAAATCGTAGACATTAGCATCAAGCAGGCCCCGCGCGTTGGCCCGGCCGGGGAGCACCGCCTGGTCACTGTCACCAGGACAGACAACCAGATTTTGGTGGGTGCAGGATCCCTCTCCCCTCCAGCCTTACCTCGAGGGCGGGACCGGCACCCTCCGGTTGCACTGGGCTCTGACGCTTGTCCCTCGCAGGAGGCTGAGTTCCCGGGGCTGCCCGAGGCTCTGTCTTTCGTGGCGCTCGTGGACGGCTACTTCCGGCTGACCACGGACTCCCAGCACTTCTTCTGCAAGGAGGTGGCACCGCCGAGGCTGCTGGAGGAGGTGGCAGAGCAGTGCCACGGCCCCATCACGTAAGAACCTGTCCCCCATTCGCGGCCTCTGCGGCCACGCAGGTTGTCCATGCTTCAGTGTCCTCACCTTCCAGGAGCCCTGGACAGGGATCAAGTGCTCAAACCACACCTGCCCCACAGTCAGCGCTCAGTGAAGCTGAAGTATTCCGTTTGCTGCACAGGGCGACCACTACTCTCTCTCTCTCTCTGACCCTAGGGCCATTTCCTGGAGATGGATAAGTCACCCATCTTCACCTACAGCCTCTTGTTTAATCTCCCAGGAAGGGCCAGGCATAGTGGTGCACATCTGCAATCCCAGCACTTTGAGGGGCCAAGGCGAGAGGATTGTTTGAACTCAGGAGTTGGAGACCAGTCTAGGCAACAAGAGAGACCCCATCTCTACAAAAAACAAAAACAAAAACAAAAACAAAACAAACAAACAAACAAAAAACAGCTGGCTGTGGTGGTTGACCTGTAGTCCCAGCGACTATGGAGGCTGAGGCAGGAGGATCACTTGAGCCCAGGAGTTGGTGGCTGCAGTGAGCTGAGATTGCACTCCAGCCTGGGCAACCAAACCGAGCAAGACCCTGTCTCTATTAATACAAACAAATAAACAATCTCTCGGGAAGACGCGAAGACTTACGGCCGAATTTTTTTTTTTTTTTTTTTTTTGAGATGGAGTCTGGCTCTGTTGCCCAGGCTGGAGTGCAGTGGCGCGATCTCGGCTCACTGCAGCCTCCGCTTCCTGGGTTCACACCATTCTCCTGCCTCAGCCTCCCACGTAGCTGGGACTACAGGTGCTTGCCATCACACCCGGCTAATTTTTTGTATCATTAGTAGACACGGAGTTTCACCGTGTTAGCCAGGAAGGTGTTGATCTCCTGACCTTGTGATCCGCCTGCCTCAGCCTCCCAAAGTGCTGGGATTATAGGCTTCAGCCACCACTCCCTGCCCATGGCTGATTTTATAAATGGGGGGAGAGAGTCACCTGGCAAGGATCCCAGGGCTACAGAGGTACCTGAATTTGAACCCAGGTCTCTCTGTCTTCTTCTGTCTCTGACTCCTCCCTATTCCCTCTCACCTTTCCCCACAGTCTGGACTTTGCCATAAACAAGCTTAAGACTGGGGGCTCACGTCCTGGCTCCTATGTTCTCCGCCGCAGCCCCCAGGACTTTGACAGCTTCCTCCTCACTGTCTGTGTACAGGTCGGTCTACGGCTAGGGTGGGTAGTGGAGGGCTTTCTGGAGGAGGTGACATTTGAGTTGAGATTTAAAAGATCAGTCAGTATTTGGTTCCTGAAGAATAGGAGGGAAAAGATACCCTCAGTGAACAGAACAGCATATTCAAAGGTCTAGAGACTGGAATGAGTTTGTGGTGCTTTAGGAGGAAGGACTGAGACTGGGCACGGTGGCTCACGCCTGTAATCCCAGCATTTTGGGAGGCCAAGGCAGGCAAATCACCTGAGGCCAGGTGTTCGAGACCAGCCTGGCCAACATGGTGAAACCCCATCTCTACTAAAAATACAAAAATTAGCTGTGCGTGTTGGCACAAGCCTGTAATCCCAGCTACTCGGGAGGCTGAGGCAGGAGAGTCGCTTGAATCTGGGAGATGGAGGTTGCAGTGAACAGAGATCATGCCATTGCACTCCAGCCTGGGGCAACAGAGCGAGACTGTCTCAAAAAAAAAAAAAAAAAAAAAAAAAAAAAAAGGCCTGCCTGGCACAGTGGCTCACACCTGTAATTTCAGCACTTTGGGAGGCCAAGGCGGGCGGATCACGAGGTCAAAAGATCAAAACAATCCTGGCCAGAATGGTGAAACCCTGTCTCTACTAAAAATATAAAACTTAACTGGGCGTGGTGGCACACACCTGTAGTCCCAGCTACTCGGGAGGCTGAGGCAGGAGAATCGCTTGAACCCGGGAGGCGGCAGTTGCAGTGAGCCGAGATCGCACCATTGCACTCCAGCCTGGGCGACAGAGCCAGACTCCGTCTCCAAGAAAAAAAAGGAAGAAGGACTCAGAGGGAGAGTGTCGCTCACTCCCACTCAGGGTTCACTCCTCTTTTGCAGACCCCCCTTGGTCCTGATTATAAGGGTTGCCTCATTCGGCGCAGCCCCACAGGGAGCTTCTTTCTGGTTGGCCTCAGCCGATCCCACAGCAGTCTTCGAGAGCTCCTGGCAGCCTGCTGGGATGGGGGGCTGCACGTAGATGGGGTCGCAGTGACCCTCACCTCCTGCTGTATCCCCAGACCCAAAGGTGAGCCCCCTCCTCCCCTGAAATGAGTGGCTGATCTGGGACCCTGGCTTTCTATGTCTGTGACAACTCCTGTGTGGGTGGCAAGTGGCAGAAACTGCAGATCAAGGTGGGTTAGGGAAGAAAAGGTGATTTATTGGCTCAGGAAGTTAGAGATATATAACCTTTAGGTCTGGCTTGATCTAGGCACAGCTAGATGTAAGCCATGTCACCTGCACCTAGTCTCTCTCCATCTCTCAGCTCTGGGTGCATTTCACTCTTCAACAAACCCCTCTGATGGGACAACTCTGAGATGTGAGTTCTTCAGAGTCTCCAGAATCCCTAATAGAACCGAGCCCTGGTTGTCCACAGTGCCACTTGCTCATTAAAGCGCCCTGCAGGGCTCCTTCCTTCCTTGTCTCTCATCCCAAATCCCTGTGAGGGCTTTCTGGATCTCCTTTCAAGTAAACCATATGCCAGCCAGGCGCGATGGCTCACGTCTGTAATCCCAGCACTTTGAGGGGCTGAGGCAGACGGATCACTTGAGGTCAGGAGTTTGAGACCAGCATGGCCAACATGGTGAAACTCCATCTCTACTAAAAATACAAAAATTAGCCGGGTGTGGTGGCACACACCTGTAGTCCCAGCTACTCGGGAGGCTGAGGCAGGAGAATCACTTGAACCCGGGAGACGGAGGTTGCAGTGAGCTGAGATCTCACCACTGCCCCCCTAGCCTGGGTGACAGAGTGAGACTCCGTCTCAACAACAGCAGCAACAACAAAACAAAAACAACAACAACAGAAAACCATGTGCCCTGGAGTCTTCATCAAGGGCAGCTTCTAGAGGTACCCCAAACTAAGGCATGAGTTAGCTAACCCTTGGGGACTTTTCACCACTGATTTCTGGTTTTTGTCCCTCATCCTCTCCCCATAGAAAAGTCCAACTTGATCGTGGTCCAGAGAGGTCGCAGCCCACCCACGTCCTCCCTGGTTCAGCCCCAATCCCAATGCCAGCTGAGTCAGATGATATTTCACAAGATCCCCGCTGACAGCCTAGAGTGGGTAAGGGGCCCTGGGAAATGGGGCGATACCTCAGTCTATGGACCAGAGACTCAGATGTGTGGCCGCAGGCACATGCTATAACTTTGCCTTGCTTCGGTTTTCCCATCTGTAAAATGAGGCTAGCAGCTATGTATCACTTGGGCTGGGATCCTGCAGGAACCCCCTCACTGGCCCCTTCTGCTGTCCCCTCACCATTCAGCATGAGAACCTGGGCCATGGGTCCTTCACCAAGATTTACCGGGGCTGTCGTCACGAGGCGGTGGATGGGGAGTCCCGAAAGACAGAGGTGCTGCTAAAAGTGATGGATGCTAAGCACAAGAACTGCATGGAGGTGAGAGTGGTGGGGACCAGACTTTTGGAGTCAGGGCTGGCTGGAGAGGGGGTCGTGGATATAGAGAAATTTAAAAACACACAGGGGCCTGGGCGTGGTGGCTCATGCCTGTAATCCCAGCACTTTGGGAGGCTGAGGCAAGAGGATGGTTTGAAGCCAGGAGTTCAAGAACAGCCTAGGCAACCTAGCGACATCTCATCTTTACAAATTTTAGGCCGGGCACAGTGGCTTATGCCTATAATCCCAGCACTTTGGGAGGGTGAGGTGGGCAGACCATCTGAGGTCGCGAGTTGGAGACCAGCCTGACCAACATGGAGAAACCCCGTCTCTACTAAAAATACAAAATCAGCCAAGCATGGTGGTGCATGCCTGTAATCCCAGCTACTCGGGAGGCTGAGGCAGGAGAATCGCTTGAGCCTGGGAAGTGGAGGTTGCACTGAGCGAAGATCGCGCCACTGCACTCCAGTCTGGGTGACAGAGGGAGACTCCATCTCAAAAAAAAAAAAAAAAGAGAGAAAAGGTAGATGATAGTGGGAACTTCCATCCTGTATCAGAAAATCATGGTAGTGCTGTGTGCACCAATGACAGACTCCAGGGCCAAAGGCGAACTGTGGCCAGATGTTCACCTAAGGCAGGTTTGTGAGCCCAAAATTTGGGATTGTTGGCATGGAAGGAACCCACGTATCTTCTCTCCCTTCCCACCTTCCGCAGTCATTCCTGGAAGCAGCGAGCTTGATGAGCCAAGTGTCGTACCGGCATCTCGTGCTGCTCCACGGCGTGTGCATGGCTGGAGACAGTGAGAGCCCCTCACCCTCCCACCCCACCCCTGCCTCACCCAAGTCCAGGCTGTTTTTCCCGCCTCTGTTCTGAGCCTCTATATGACAGCACCGGCAACACACTGGGCCTCCGTGGATGGGGGCCGTGTTCGAAACCCTTTATTTATGTCTCTTCATCATCACTGCTTGGAAAGTGGCTCCAGGTTCCCACCCATACTCAGCCCCAGAATGATCTGAAGTCAGACAAATCGGGCTTTCTAATCTCTGCAGCTTTGCACGGGTCACATAACCTTTCTGAGCCTTGGTTTCATCGTTTGGGAGTCCAGGATGGGCCAAGAGCTGGGGACAGAGGCTAGAATGTGACAGGCAGGGCGTGATGAGGGGCGAGGAGGGCAGCATGGGGCACTGTGGATGATCAGAGAGGCTGCGGGGCCAGCCTGGGGGTCAGGCAATGCTTGTGGGTAGACAGAGATGCATTCTAACCTGGAAAGATAAGGACAAGTGTGAATTAGTAAAGGAAGAGGGGTGTTCTAGGCAGAGGACACAGAACATGCAAAGGGTTAGAAGTAAGATACAAAGGCTGGGCATGGTGGCTCACGCCTGTAATTGAAAAGCCGAGGCGGGTGGATCACCTGAGATCGGGAGTTCAAGACCAGCCTGGTCAACATGGCAAGACCCTGTCTCTACTAAACATACAAAATCAGCTGGGTGTGGTGGCGGGCGCCTGTAGTTCCAGCTACTTGGGAGGCTGAGGCAGGAGGATAGGTTGAATCCGGGAGGCGGAGGTTGTAGTAAGCCGAGATCACGCCACTGCACTCCAGCCTGGGCAACAGAGTGAGACTCTGTGAAAGAAAGAGAAAGAAAGAAAAGAAAGAGAAAGAAAAGAAAAGAAAGAGAGAGAGAGAGAAAGAGAAAGAAAGAAAGAGAGAGAGAGAGAGAGAGAGAGAGAGAGAGAAAGAAAAGAAAAGAAAAGAAAAGAAAAGAAAAGAAAAGAAAAGAAAAGAAAAGAAAAGAAAAGAGAGATACAGATACAGAGAGGGCTCAGCACCTTCCAGGCATTCCAGACAAATCATTCAGAAATGGAGGTGGGAGGAGAGGTGAGTACAGTATGAACAGAGGTAGCAGAGGAGGGAACAGAGATGAGAGTTTGAGAGACCCTGAGAGCCAGGGTGTTGGCAGAACCTGCTCAACACACCCAATCCTGCCTCTCCCTGCTGCCAACCAGGCACCATGGTGCAAGAATTTGTACACCTGGGGGCGATAGACACGTATCTGCGAAAACGTGGCCACCTGGTGCCAGCCAGCTGGAAGCTGCAGGTGGTCAAACAGCTGGCCTACGCCCTCAACTATCTGGTGAGTGCTCCTCTGTCTGCTCCACCCTCCATTCCCAGGAAAGGCTTTCTCTGGGTGGAACAGGAATTGAGAGTGGGCTCTGTAGTATGCATAGGAGTTTGGTAAATGTTCAAGGGGAGGGCATTTTAGGTTGAGGTTGTGAGAACACTAGAAGACAACAAGTCATTCATGGATGTCAGGGGCTATAGTGAATGATAAGGCTGGGCATGGAGAAAGACTTCCTAGAAGAAGGAACATTGGAGATGGGGCCTTGAAGGTTGAGTAGAAGTTCATCAAGAGAAGAAAGGAAGGCAGGCACGTCAGGCTGTGGGAACAACCTAGGCAAAGGCCTGCAGGCTAGATAGTGTGTTGCATCCCCTGGGGTCTATCAGGCAGTTCTGTTGGCAGGAGACCAGGGTGCAAGTGTGGAAGGGAAGTCCATTGGAAGCTTGAGCAAGGGCCTTGAATGCCAGGTTGAGAAGCTTCACTTTGTGTCAAAGGCACTGGGGAGTCACAGGATGGGGTGGTGTTTGAGAAGGGGAGGGACATAGCCAGGTCAGTGTAGGGGGTGAACTAGAGGGGCAAGACAGGATGTCAAGAGTCAGGGATGATGCTAGAACATGTCCCTGCTCCAGATGGGAAAAGCCCATCTGAGCAGTACCAAATGGGCTTTGAAGGATGTATAGGAGTTTGCCAAACAGACTCTTCATTCATTAAACCCTCCCTGGCATTTCCCTATGCCTGGCCCCCTTAGGAGGACAAAGGCCTCCCCCATGGCAATGTCTCCGCCCGGAAGGTGCTCCTGGCTCGGGAGGGCACTGATGGGAGCCCGCCCTTCATCAAGCTAAGTGACCCTGGGGTCAGCCCCGCTGTGTTAAGCCTGGAGAGTAAGTTCCTGGAGGTGGAGGAGGGAGGGGCTGAACAGGGTAAGGAAGTGGATGCCTGATCCCACTTCCATTCCCTCAGTGCTCACCGACAGGATCCCCTGGGTGGCTCCCGAGTGTCTTCGGAAGGCCCAGACACTTAGCTTGGAAGCTGACAAGTGGGGCTTCGGTGCCACGGTCTGGGAGGTGTTTAGTGGCGTCACCATGCCCATCAGCGCCCTGGATCCTGCTAAGGTCAGAGTCCCTCACCTGGCATCGGTCTCCGAGCCCCTACTTTGACAGAAGGGTAGACTGATATCTAGTTTGGGGAGATTGGGGTGCATCTGGTGTGTTGGGAATTACCAACTCCTCCTCTCACCCTCAGAAACTCCAATTTTATGAGGACCGGCAGCAGCTGCCAGCCCCCAAGTGGACAGAGCTGGCCCTGCTGATTCAACAGTGCATGGCCTATGAGCCAGTCCAGAGGCCCTCCTTCCGAGCCGTCATTCGTGACCTCAACAGCCTCATCTCTTCAGGTGCCCGCTGGGCCGGGTTGGGTGGGAAGGTGATGTCATATTAGGCCCAGGAGAAGGAGTGTGGTTTGCAGCAGGTCACACCTTGTGTGTCTGGCAAGGTTGGAGGGGCTGGTGACTGTGACAGTCAGTGTGAGCTTCAATGGCTGCTGTAACAAACAGTCCCCTCAGTTCAAGTTTCAACATGATGATATCTTATGTATGTATGTATTTATTTATTTTTGAGACGGAGTCTTGCTCTGTTGCCCAGGCTGGAGTGCAGTGGCACAATCTCGGCTCACTGCAACCTCTGCCTCCTTGAACCTCTGGTTCAAGGGATTCTCCTGCCTCAGACTCCCAAGTAGCTGGGATTACAGGTGCATGCCACCATGCCCAGCTAATTTTTGTATTTTTGGCAGATGTGGGGTTTCACCATATTGGTCAGGCTGGTCTCGAACTCCTGACCTCAAGTGATCCTCCCGCCTCGGCCTCCCAAAGTGCTAGGATTACAGGCATGAACCACCATACCTGGTCCATTTCATTCTTTTAAAAAAATGTTTGGCTGGGTGCAGTGGTTCATGCCTGTAGTTCCAGCTATAGGTAGGTGTATCACTTGAGCCCAGGAGTTCCAGACCAGCCTGGGCAACATGGCAAAACTCCCTCTCTCAAAAAAAAAAAAAAAATCATTTAGCCAGGCATGGTGATGCATGCCTGTATGCATTTTTATTTTATTTTATTTTATATTTTTGAGACACCATCTTCCTCTGTCACCTAGGCTGGAGTGCAGTGGTACGATCTTGGCTCACTGCAACCTCCCTGGTTCAAGCAATTCTTGTGCCTCAGACTCCTAAGTAGCTAGGATTATAGGGGTGTGCCACCAAATATGGCTACATTTTTGTATTTTTTAGTGAAGACAGGGTTTTGACATGTTGGCCGAGCTAGTCTCAAACTCCCAGTCTCAAAAAGATCCATCCACCTCAGCCTCCAGTATTGGGATTACAGGCGTGAGCCACCACACCTGGCTGGATTTTTTTTTTTTTGTGATGGGGTCTTGCTATGTTCCCCAGGCTGGTCTTGAATTACCAGCTCAAACAATCATCCTGCCTTAGTCTCCCAAGTAGCTGGGATTACAGGCACACACAACCATGCCTAGTGTGATATTTAATCTTCATTCGATGAGGGTGTCCAGGCCCACAGGAACCTCTCACCTTGTGGCTGCACTCACCTCTGGTGTTGGGTCTCTGTTGGATCCTTTGCGGATAAAAGAGAGAGTGTGGAGGGCCCCATACTAGGTTTCCATGGGCCAGGACTGGAGGGGCACCCGGCATATCTTGTCCATTAGCCTGAGCTCAGTCATGTGGCCACATTTCTTTCTTTTCTTTTTTTTTTTTTTTGAGACGGGGTCTTGCTCTGTCACCCAGGCTGGAGTGCAGTGGTGCGATCTCCACTCACTGCAAGCTCCGCCTCCCGGGTTCACACCATTCTCCTGCCTCAGCCTCCCGAGTAGCTGGGACTACAGGCGCCCGCCACCGTGCCCGGCTAATTTTTGTATTTTCAGTAGAGCAGGGTTTCACCGTGTTAGCCAGGGTGGTCTCGATCTCCTGACCTCGTGATCCGCCCCTCTCAGCCTCCCAAAGTGCTGGGATTACAGGCGTGAGCCACCGTGCCTGGCCATGGCCACATTTCATAGCAGTGGAACTGGGGAAATGAGTTCTCATTATATCCTCCATCTTTGTAGCCATGTGGAGTTGCACAGGGTGTGCACTGCACAAGGAGGCTTCCTTTGCCTGGGATGGAGTGGGAGACAACTTTTTCCAGTCTCCACAAGGTACCCTTTGGCTTGCAATGGCCCTGCCATAATGCACAGAGAGGGTCAATATGCAGATGGAGGTTGCACAGCAAGTCAACTCAGGAGTGGGGCCCAGGATGAGAGGCCCTGCTTACCACTGCCCATGCCCCCACCCCAGACTATGAGCTCCTCTCAGACCCCACACCTGGTGCCCTGGCACCTCGTGATGGGCTGTGGAATGGTGCCCAGCTCTATGCCTGCCAAGACCCCACGATCTTCGAGGAGAGACACCTCAAGTACATCTCACAGCTGGGCAAGGTAAGGTGGGCAGGGCCAGGATGGGTTGGAGAGGGCAGAGCAGCATCTAGATGCCTGGACACCAGTCCTGCTGTCCCCCAGGGCAACTTTGGCAGTGTGGAGCTGTGCCGCTATGACCCGCTAGGCGACAACACAGGTGCCCTGGTGGCCGTGAAACAGCTGCAGCACAGCGGGCCAGACCAGCAGAGGGATTTCCAGCGGGAGATTCAGATCCTCAAAGCACTGCACAGTGATTTCATTGTCAAGTATCGTGGTGTCAGCTACGGCCCGGGTGAGCCAGGTCCCGGATGAGTGAACTGAGACATATGGGTGCTTTTCAAAGTGCACATTCTTACCTTCCTGCCAGGCCACTTTAGGTAGGCTGGGAATGTGATTATTGATTGATCCAGATTCCCATGGGTTACAGGTTTGAATCCTGACTCTACCCCTTAACAGTTGTGCAATCTTAACTTCTCTGAGCCTCAGTTTCTCTAGCTGAAAAATGGGTCATTGTGATATTTACTTTGTTGTTGTTGTTTGTTTGTTTTTTGAGACGGAGTCTCGCTCTGTCACCCAGGCTGGAATGCAGTGGCTCAATCTCGGCTTACTGCAACCTCTGCTTCCCAGGTTCAAGTGATTCTCCTGCCTCAGCCTCCCGAGTAGCTGGGATTACAGGAGCGTGCCACTGCACCCAGCTAATTTTTATGTTTTTAGTGGAGATGGGTTTTCACCATGTTGGCCAGGCTGGTCTTGATCTCCTGACCTCAAGTGAGGCTTCCAAAGTGCTGAGATTACAGGCGTGAGCCACTACGCCTGGCCGTGATATATAAACACATCAATGTATGTTGTAGAAAGTACTCAAGAGATATTAGCCATGTGTAATTGTCGCGGTTCCCATATTACAGTCAGCAAAACTGAGGGCGAGAGGGACACAAGGTCCCACTGTGAAACGGGGGAAGAATGAGGGGAGGAGCACAGCTGGGCCCTGCTGTGACAGCTCCTGCCTTCTCCAGGCCGCCAGAGCCTGCGGCTGGTCATGGAGTACCTGCCCAGCGGCTGCTTGCGCGACTTCCTGCAGCGGCACCGCGCGCGCCTCGATGCCAGCCGCCTCCTGCTCTACTCCTCGCAGATCTGCAAGGTGCGAGGGGGCGCTCCGGGACTTGTGGGGATTCAGCTGGCTCGGCCTGGGCAGGGGTCTGCGTGGAGGTCGCGGTGAAGGCTGAGGAGTGAAGTTTGGGGTCCAGGTCTCGGGGGTGGTGGGGTTGGCTTAGGGCTCAGGATCAGAACTTCAGTGAAGGATGACTCGAGGGTAGGGTTAGAGTTGGGGTCTGGGTTAGGGTTAGAATCCAGGTCAGGCTTGGGGTGCCTGCCGGATTATCCTGGGATCCTCTCTGCACGCTCACACCGCCCGCCCACAGGGCATGGAGTACCTGGGTTCCCGCCGCTGCGTGCACCGCGACCTGGCCGCCCGAAACATCCTGGTGGAGAGCGAGGCACACGTCAAGATCGCTGACTTCGGCCTAGCTAAGCTGCTGCCGCTTGACAAAGACTACTACGTGGTCCGCGAGCCGGGCCAGAGCCCCATTTTCTGGTGGGGAACCCGCGCCCAGACTCCGCCCCTACCCCTCACGGCTCTGGCTCCTCCCCCAGCCATGGCCCCGCCCCCTGCCTCTGCTTTGTTCCCCAGCCTTAGCCCCGCCCTTCCTCCGCTCCCGCTTTGGCCACTCCCACTCCCCAGAGCCCCGCCCCCTCAACAGCACTGGCTCCTCCGTCTCCTGCTGCCCTGCTGTCAGCTGCCCCCAGCCTTAGCCCCGCCCTTCTCTCAGCTCTCGCCCTGCCCAAACTTAAGAGCCCCACCCCTCCAACACCCTGGCTCCGCCCCTCAGTGCTGGCCCCTCTTAGTTCCGCCCTTCCCCCAGTTCTGGCCCCTCCCCCTCCCTCGGCTCTGGCTCCGCCCAATCTCCGCCCCTCCACGCTGGCCCCGCCCCTCCCCTTGGCTCTTCTCAGGCACCTCCCAGGGCTGGAGAATCCGCCCATCCCACAGCCAGGGAAACCGAGACCTGGGGACGGGACTGACCGGCACACAGTCCCCACCTACCCTGACCAGTTCCCCATTCCAAGGCTGCCCCCCTCTTCCTGTCTTTTCTCCACCCTCGCATCTCAAGACCTCCCTGTCCCCTCTCCAGGTATGCCCCCGAATCCCTCTCGGACAACATCTTCTCTCGCCAGTCAGACGTCTGGAGCTTCGGGGTCGTCCTGTACGAGCTCTTCACCTACTGCGACAAAAGCTGCAGCCCCTCGGCCGTGAGTCGGCTCCCGTGGGCCCCAGCCTCCTTCTCCCTCCACGCCCCTCGTGGCCAGTCTCCAACCTGTCTGCGCCTGCGTCCCTCTTTAGCATGGGGTCACCTAGTCCCAGCATCATAGGCCTCAGTGGGGAGGACCCTACCTCACTTTTCTGACCCCTTCACGGTGCAGGCAGCCCCTCCCCACTCCATCACAGGTGGCCCCTACCCACACCACACCACGGGTGGCCCCTCCCCCTCCACCCACGGAGGCCCCTCCCCCACCACATGCGCTCCTCCTTGACTCCAGGAGTTTCTGCGGATGATGGGATGTGAGCGGGATGTCCCCGCTCTCTGCCGCCTCCTGGAACTGCTGGAGGAGGGCCAGAGGCTGCCGGCGCCTCCTGCCTGCCCTGCTGAGGTGAGCGCCAGCCTCAGTTTCCCAGTCTGTAGATTGGGCCGGGGTCTCGGGCAAGCCAGCTGGCGCCTGAGTCTCTGGACTGAGAGGAGAGGCTAGAGTGTGAGGCTGATGAGGATCCTGACCCCCTACTTGGCTACTCTCTCACTGTGAGGCAAGTCAGAGCACTTTCAGAGCCTCAGTTTACCCTTTTCCAAAATGAGAACAGTAACGCCTTATAGCGTGAGGGAAGATCAGACTCCTGAACACCTGTGCCTATGAGGGCTCAGCTCAAAGCCGAGCACACAGTCGGTGCTCCATAAATGTTGGTGACGTTCTTGGTTTTTTTTTTTTTTTTTTTTTTTAGAGACTCCAGGGGCACAATTATAGCTCACTACAACCTCCACCTCCTGTTCAAACCAGCCTGGGCAACATAGTGAGACCCTGTCTCTACAATAATACAAGCATTAGCCGGTGCGGTGATATGCACCTGTGGTTTCCGCTACTAGGGAGGTTGAGGCAGGAGGATTGCTTGAGCCCGGGAGTTCAAGGCTGCAGTGAGCCATTATTGTGCCACTGCACTCCAGCCTGGACAACAGAGTGACACCCTGTCTCAAAACAAAACAAAACAAAACAAAACAAATTCTGGTAGTGATAAGTGCCTTGAAAGAGATGAACAGAGGGAAATGGTGGGGGGTGGTCAAAGAGAGCCTCTTAGTGGGACAATGTTGGAAGGAGGAGAAGTCTACCCACAAGTAAAGCTAGGAGAAGAAATTTCCAGTGGAAGACACGGAAGGGATAAAGGCCTTGGGGAGGGAATGAGCTGGGTGCGTTTAAGCACCAGTGCCATGGAGGCAGGTGTGACTGCCTGGAACAAATGAGGCAAGGAGGGATGGAGATGAGCGAAGGAGGGCATCAGGGGAGAGGTGGTTTTCGTTTTTTGAAATGGGGTTTCGCTCTTGTTGCCCAGGCTGAAGTGCAATGGCGCGATCTCGGCTCACTGCAACCTCTACCTCCCAGGTTCAAGCAATTCTCCTGCCTTAGACTCCGGGGTAGCTGGGATTACAGGCGCCCGCCACCAGGCCCGGCTAAGTTTTTTTTTTTTTTTTTTTTGAGACGGAGTCTCTGTCGCCCAGGCTGGAGTGCAGTGGCTCGATCTCGGCTCACTGCAAGCTCCGCCTCCCGGGTTTACACCATTCTCCTGCCTCAGCCTCCCGAGTAGCTGGGACTACAGGCGCCCGCCACCACGCCCGGCTAGTTTTTTGTATTTTTTAGTAGAGACGGGGTTTCACCGTGTTAGCCAGGATGGTCTACATCTCCTGACCTCATGAGCCACCCGCCTCGGCCTCCCAAAGTGCTGGGATTACAGGCGTGAGCCACCATGCCCAGCCTAATTTTTTTATTTTTTTATTTTTAGTTAAGACGGGGTTTCTCCATGTTGGTCAGGGTGGTCTTGAAAGAAGTGTGTTCTAAGATCCACAGGGGCTGGGTGCGGTGGCTCATGCCTGTAATCCCAGCACTTTGGGAGGCCCAGGCAAGTGGATCACATGAGGTCAGGAGTTCAAGACCAGCCTGACCAACATGATGAAACCCCGTCTCTACTAAAAATGCAAACTTAGCCAGGTATGGTGGTGTGTGCATGTAATCCCAGCTACTTGGGAGGCTGAGGCAGGAGAATCACTTGAACCCAGGAGGCAGAGGTTGCAGTAAGCCGAAATCGCGCCAATGCAGTCCAGCCTGGGCAACAAGAGCGAAACTTTGTCTCAAATAAATAAATAAATAAATAAGATCCCTAGGGAGCCATGGGAGGTTTTGGAGCAGAGATGGGATGGAATTTAATTTGTGTTTTAAAATTGAATGGGGCTGGGTGTGGTGGCTCATGCCTATAATCCAAGCACTTTGGGAGGCCGAGACAGGTGGATCACCTGAGGTCAGGAGTTTGAGACCAACCTGACCAACATGGTGAAACCCTATCTCTACTAAAAATACAAAATTAGCTGGACGTGGTGGCACGTGCCTGTAATCCCAGCTACTTGGGAAGCTGAGGCGGGATAATTGCTTGAACCCGGGAGGTGGAGGTGGCCGTGAGCGAAGATCATGCCATTGCACTCCAGACTGGACAACAGAGCTAGACTCCGTCTCAAAAAAACAAAAACAAATACACTGAATGGGAGTCGTGTCCTTCTGATTGTTCAGGCATGACCCCATTCTCTGTCCCCCATCCCTCAGGTTCACGAGCTCATGAAGCGGTGCTGGGCCCCTAGCCCACAGGACCGGCCATCATTCAGCACCCTGGGCCCCCAGCTGGACATGCTATGGAGCGGAAGCCGGGGGTGTGAGACTCACGCCTTCACTGCTCACCCAGAGGGCAAACCACACTCCCTGTCCTTTTTATAGCTCCTGCCCGCAGACCTCTGGATTAGGTCTCTGTTGATTGGCTGTGTGACCTTAGACAGGGAGCTGCCCCTCTCTGGGCCTCAGAGGCTTTATAAGGGTCCTCTACTTCAGGAACACCCCCATGACATTGCATTTGGGGGGCTCCCGTGGCTTATGGAATAGGCTGTGGCCTTTGCAATCTGTTACGATTCAAGACAGATTGGCAGATGTGTCAGTGACACTCTCTGAGTCCTGGCCCAAAGAAGCAAGGAACCAAATTTAAGACCCTCCTATCTTCCTATCCCCTCAAGCCCTGGCCCCCTGAGTTTCCTTTTCTCTCTCTCTCTCTTTTTATATTTATTTTTATTTTTGAGACAGAGCCTAGCTCTGTTACCCACAGTGGAGTGCAGTGGTGCAATCTCGGCTCGGTGCAACCTCTGCTTCCCAGGTTCAAGTGATTCTCCTGCCTCAGCCTCCTGAGTAGCTGGGATTACAGGTGTGCACCACCATACCCAGCTAATTTTTTTTTATTTTCAATAGAGATGAGGTTTCACCATGATGGCCAGGCTGATCTCAAACTCCTGACCTCAAGTGATCCTCCCACCTCAGCCTCCCAAAGTGTTGGAACAATAGGCGTGAGCCACCACGCCCGGGCTTTTATTTTTTTAATTTATAATTATTGATATTAAGAGACAGGATCTTGCTATGTTGCCCAGGCTGGTCTTGAACTCCTGGACTACAGTGATCCTTCTGCCTCAGCCTCCCAAATAGCTGGGACTACAGGCACCCAGTTTTGAGTTTCCTGTCTTATTTTCAATGGAGACATTCATGTAGCTTTAAATGTATGATCTGACTTCTACTTCCGATCTCTTGTTTCTCTGGAGAAAGCCAAGGACAAGAGCAGTTGCCCTGGCTGGGACTCTGTCTTTTGGGGTAGTCCGTGTATCTTTTTGGTATCCTGTAAGGGGGCAGGAGGGGCTGGAGTCCCAGTCCACCCTAATGGTACCTGAGCATCCCAGGGCTTCAGTTTTCCCACCTGTCCAATGGGACCCCTTCTGTCCTCACCCTATAAGGGGCACAAAGGGATGACACCAAACCTGGCAGGAACTTTTCACGCAGTCAAGGGAAGGAAAGGCATTCCTGGCAGAGGGAACAGCATGCCAAGTGTGAGAAGATTCAGAGTAAGGAGGTTAAGAGTCCAGGTATTGGAGCCTATGGTTTTGCCCCTTCCACGCTGTGTGACGGTGGGCAAGTTCCTTTCCCTCTCTGGGTCTCAGTTCCGTCACCTGCAAAATGGGCAGAGCTTACCCCTTGGCTGTGCAGGGTCAACTTTCTGACTGGTAAGAGGGATTCTCATGAAGGTTAAATTCCTGCTGCTCCTCCTCACCTACCTGCAAAGCTTTTCTGCCACTTTTGCTCCTTGGAAAACTCTTATCCATCTCTCTAAACTCCAGCTACCACATCCTTGCAGCCTTCCCTCATATACCCCCACCACTATTGCACCCCTGTCCTTCCCTCCAGCCCCACTGTGACCCTGGGGTTGGGGAAGTGTCTGTGTCCAGCTGTCTCCCTGAGGTCAGCCTCAGGGTTCCTTGAGGCCTCAACGCAGAGGGACCTCTGGGAGTGTTTGTTGACTGAATAAAGGAATTCAGTGGAAACAATGGTTTGTGCTGGACTTGGGGCGATGGGGAGCCTCAGAGGGTGTGTGAGCTGGGAGGGATGTGGTTAGGGCTGTGGGCCAGAGACCTCTCAGGGAGCCACTGTGGGGGCCCCAGGGCAGGCTGGTGGAGAAGGACCACTGGGTAGGGCTTGGCTGGAGCCCTCAAGGACAGAGCCCCCTCACTCCCAGGCCCAGCTGCTGGCCTTGGCTGCAGACTGGGGGAGCTGATTACAGGCTCTCTGTGGGTGGGGAAGGAACAGGCTGCTCTCCCAGTGGTCAGAGGACAAGGCTAGGTTGGGGGAGCGAGGCTGTGGAGAGGGAACCAACATCACTGGGGCTAGGCCACCTCCCCCACACCGGCCCCCGTCATGTGTACCTCATAACTGCTAGAAAGATGTGGAGAGTGGCCAGGTTCAGTGGCTCACGTCTGTAATCCCAGCACTTTGGGAGGCCAAGGCAGGAGGATCACTGAGGTCAGGAATTTGAGACCAGCCTGGCCAACATGGTGAAACCGTCTCTACTAAAAATACAAAAATGAGCCTGGTGTGCTGGCACATGCCTGTAATCCCAGCTACTCAGGAGGCTGAGGCAGGAGAATTGCTTGAAACTGGGAGATGGAGGTTGCAGTGAGCTGAGATCATGCCATTGCACTCCAGCTTGGGCGACAGAGCGACTCCGTTTCAATAAAAAGAAAGATGCGGAGAGACAGACAAACAGAAGGAAACTGAGAGATGAAGGCCGAGAGAGACTCGGAGAGAGAGAGAGAGAGAGATCTCTGTCCCTACTCTCTTAGCCCCAGAGAGTCCCCTAATTTGGTAGAAATGGGGAGGGAGCTGCTCTGTGGTCAAGTGAGACCCGAGTTCCAGCCCAGGTTCTCTCCTGCCTCGGGTCATCCTTCCCTCTCTCAGCTTCAGATTCCCTCCTGTAAAACAAAGCTATAAGACCCCCTAGGCAGGAAGCTGGGGCCAAGCATCCGCTGAACAAATAAATCCTGCTCTATTCCGGCTCCCCCAGCCCCTGCTCACCCAGAGGGGACCACTGTGTTGGGGAGACAGAGTTTTGGATGAGACACCCCCAGTCCTGCGTGTGAGGCGCCTTGAGAAGACCTGGGCTCTGCTCGGTCTCCTGTGACCTTGGGCAAGTTTGGGGTCCTTTCTCTGTGCTTCAGTTTTCTTTTCTTTTCTTTCTTTTTCTCTTTTTCTTTTCTTTCTGGTTTTTTTTTTTTTTTTTTTTTTTTTTTTTTTTTTTTTTGAGACAAAGTCTGGCTCTGTCACCCAGGCTGGAGTGCAGTGGCGCGATATCGGCTCACTGCAACCTCCACCTTCTCGGGTTCACACCATTCTCCTGCCTCAGCCTCTCGGGTAGCTGGGACTACAGGCACCGCCATCACGCCCGGCTAATTTTTTTGCATTTTTAGTAGATACGGGGTTTCACCGTGTTCGTCAGGATGGTCTCCATCTCCTGACCCTGTGATCCGCCTGCCTCAGCCTCCCAAAGTGCTGGGATTACAGGCGTGAGCCACCGCGCCCGGACTCTTTCTTTTTTTCTAGTGAAGAGACAGAGTCTCTGTCCCCCAGGCTGGTGTGTATCAGTGCGATCTCGACTCACTGCAATCTCCGCCTCCTGGGTTCAAGCGATTCTCCTGCCTCAGCCTCCCGAGTAGCTGGGATTATAGGCATGCACCACCACACCTATTTTTTTTTTTTTTTTTTTTTTTTTTTGAGACGGAGTCTCACTCTGTCGCCCAGGCTGGAGTGCAGTGGCCGGATCTCAGCTCACTGCAAGCTCCGCCTCCTGGGTTTACGCCATTCTCCTGCCTCAGCCTCCCGAGTAGCTGGGACTACAGGCACCCACCATCACGCCTGGCTAATTTTTTTGTATTTTTAGTAGAGACGGGGTTTCACCATGTTAGCCAGGATGGTCTCGATCTCCTGACCTTGTGATCCGCCCGTCTCGGCCTCCCAAAGTGCTGGGATTACAGGCTTGAGCCGCCGCGCCTGGCCTTAATTTTTTATTTTTAGTAGAGACAGGGTTTCACCATATTGGACAGGCAGGTCTCGAACTCCTGACCTCAAGTGATCCACTTGCCCCATCTTCCCAAAGTGCTTGGATTACAGGTATGAGCCACTGTGTCTGGCCTGTGTGCCTCAGTTTTCTTATTTGTACAGTAATAGAAACAAAATTCTGAACATTGCTGGTCTTGGAAGATGCCCGCTGTCTTCCCCCCTACCCCCCAGAAAATGCAAGATTATTACTTTTCAGATCTATTTCATCTCTTTAAAATGGTTAAGACAATAGCGAAGACTTGGCTGTGTGTGGTGCCTCACACCTGTAATCCCAGCATTTTGGATGGCTGAGTAGGGAGGACCACTTGAGTTCTAGATGAGCCTGGGCAACATAGCAAGACCCCTGCCTCTACAATTAAAAAATTAAAAATGGCCGGGCGTGGTGGTTCACACCTTAATCCCAGCACTTTGGGAGGCTGAGGCGGGTGTATCACTTGAGGTCAGGAGTTTGAGACCAGCCTGGCCAACACGGTGAAACCCCGTCTCTGCTAAAAATACAAAAATTAGCCGGGAGTGGTGGTGGGTGCCTGTAATTCCAGCTACTCAGGAGGCTGAGGCAGGAGAATCGCTTGAACCCAGGAGGCAAAGGTTGCAGTGAGTCGAGATCGCACCACTGCTCTCCAGCCTGGGAGTGGCTGGACTCTGCAGCCTGGGAGAGCAAGACTCTGTCTAAAAAGGTAAAAATAGACCGGGCGCGGTGGCTCACACTTGCAATCCCAGCACTTTGGAAGGCCGAGGTGGGCAGCCAAGGTGGGCGGATCATGAGGTCAGGAGATCCAGACCATCCTGGCTAACACGGTGAAACCCCATCTCTACTAAAAATACAAAAAAGCGCGGGGCGCGGTGGGTCACGCCTGTAATCCCAGCACTTTGGGAGGCCGAGGCGGACGGATCAGAAGGTCAGGAGATCGAGACCATCCTGGCTAACACGGGGAAACCCCGTCTCTACTAAAAATAGAAAAATTAGCTGGGCGTGATGGTGGGCGCCTGTAATTCCAGCTACTCAGGAGGCTGAGTCAGGAGAATGGCGTGAACCCGGGAGGCGGAGCTTGCAGTGAGCCGAGATTACACCACTGCACTCCAGCCTGGGCGACAGAACCAGACTCCGTCTCAAAAAAAAAAAAAAAAAAAAAGTTAGCTGAGCGTGGTGGCAGGTGCCTGTAGTCCCAGTTACTTAGGAGGCTGAGGTAGGAGAATGGTGTGAACCTGGGAGGCAGAGCTTGCAATGAGCTGAGATCACGCCACTGCACTCCAGCCTGGGAAACAGAGCGAGACTCTGTCTAAAAAAAAAAAAAAAAAAAAAAAAAAGATAAAAATAAAAATTAAAAAATTTAACAATTAGCCGGGCATTGTATTGCAGGCCTGTAGTCCCAACTACTCAGGAGGCAGAGGCTGAAGGATGGCTTGAGCCCAGGGGAACGAGGTTACAGTGAGTTATGATCCTGCCATTACAGTCCAACCCAGAGAGACCTTATGTCAAAAATGAATAAATAGCCTGGTGTGGTGGCTCTCACCTCTCCCAGGACTTTGGGAGGCCGAGGCGGGAAGATGACTTGAGTCCAGGAGTTTGAGACCAGCCTGGGTAACATGGCGAAACCCCATCTCTACAAAAAAATACAAAAAATTAGCCGGGTGTGGTGGCATGGGCCTGTAGTCCCAGCTACTCAGGAGGCTGAGGCAGGAGAATTGCTTGAGTCAGGGACAGGGAGGTGGCAGTGAGCCCATATCACGCCACTGTACTCCAGCCAGAGTGACAGAGCAAGACCTCATCTCAAAAATAAAAAATAAAAATAGGCGCCTGGGCATGGTGGCTCACGCCTGTCACCCCAGTTACTTGGGAGGCTGAGGTGGGAGAATCACTTGAACCACGTCACTGCACTCCAGCCTGGGTGACAGAGCAAGACTTTGTCTCAATAATAATAATAAAAGTAATAATGATCCAGGCACAGCTCATGCCTGTAATCCCAGCACTTTGGGAGGCCAAGTCAGACGGATTGCTTGAGGTCAGGAGTTGGAGACCAGCCTGGACAACATGGCAAACCCCAGTCTCTACTAAAAAAAAAAAAAAAAAAAAAAAAAAAAAATTAGCCGGGCATGGTGGTGTGCACCTGTAATCCCAGCTATTTAGGAGGCTGAGGCAGGAGAATCTCTTGAACCCGGGTGTCAGAAGTTGCAGTGAGCTGAGATCAAGTCACTGCACTCCAACTTGGGCAACAGAGCCAGATTCCATCTCAGAAGAAAAAAAAAAAAGAAGAAAAAAAAAAAAAGAAAAAAGAAAGACTCATTGCCCAGTGCTCCCTCTGGGAGAAATACATCCAAGGCCCTGGCCCTGGGAGAAAGGCCCTGGCACTAACCCCACCCTTGACCTTCTTCCTGGGCGGTCCAGAAGAATGTTCTGTCCCTTCTCCAAGGTCCCCAGCTGGGGCGTCCCAGGCGCCTATAAAGGGGGTCCCCGCTTGGCCTAGGCGCCACCCACCGCCATGGACACCCGTCTGCCTGCCTGGGCGCTGGTGCTGCTGGGCCCTGCCCTGGTGTTCGCGTTGGGCCCCGCGCCCACCCCAGAGATGCCTGAGAAGTTGTGCGGCCACCACTTCGTGCGCGCGCTGGTGCGCGTGTGCGGGGGCCCCCGCTGGTCCACGGAGGCCAGGAGGCCTGCAGCAGGAGGCGACCGTGAGTGGGGACGGGCAGGGGCAGCGCTCTGGGAAGCTGAGGTGGGGCAGGTGCACGCAGGCGCAGGTGCACGCAGGCGCAGGTGCACACGTGCAGGGCAGGTGGGTAGGCTTGCATGCGTGTGCCCAGGGCTCACCTGCTGGCTGCGTGCACAGGTCATGGATCCCCACTGCGGTGTGTGTGAACCCGCGTGTGAAAGTCCCCGGGGCCATTAGCCAGGCGCAGTGGCTCGTGCCTGTAATCCCACCACTTTGGGAGGCTGAGGCAGGCGGATCCCCTGAGGTCAGGAGTTCCAGACCAGCCTGGCCAACATGGTGAAACCCCATCTCTACTAAAAATAATGAAAAAAAAAAAATTAGCTGGGCGTAATGGTGTACATCTGTAATCCCAGCTACTTGGGAGGCCAAGGCAGGAGAATCGCTTGAACCAGGAAGGCGGAGGTTGCAGTGGGCTGAGATCATGCCATTGCACTCCAGCCTGGGCGACAGGGTGAAACTCCATCTCAAAAAAAAAAAAAAAAAAAAAAGAAGAAGAAAGAAAGAAAGTCCCTGGAGCATGAGTCCCCTGAGGGGCCAGAAACAATGTGAGGCAGGAGAGGTAGGCTCTTGCAAGTACACGATGAGATCCTGTCTTAAAATTTCTATATTTTGATCTTCATGAATTTTTGCCTTAATTTTGCTTTGTTTGTTTGTTTTTCGAGACAGGGTCTCACTCTGTCGCCCAGGCTGGAGTGCAGTGGTGTGATCTTGGCTCACTGCAGGCTCAACCTCCTGGGCTCAAACAATCTTCTTGCCTCAGCCTCGGAGTAGCTGGGATACAGATGCTGCCACTACGCCCAGCTAATTTTTTTTTCTTTTTTGTAGAGAGGGAGTCTCACTCTGTTGCCCAGGCTGGTCTCAAACTCCTGAGCTCAAATAATCCTCCCACCTTGACCTTCCAAAGTGTTGGGATTAGGGACATGAGTCACTGTGTCCAGCCTTAAAGATATTTAAAAGTATTGCTTTGTTAAAGTATTGCTTTTTACAATTATTTTATTTTATTATTTTTTTTTAATTTATTTTTTATTTTTTGAGACCGAGTCTCGACTCTGTCGCCCAGGCTGGAGTGCAGTGGCCGGATCTCAGCTCACTGCAAGCTCCGCCTCCCGGGTTCACGCCATTCTCCTGCCTCAGCCTCCTGAGTAGCTGGGACTGCAGGTATGCACCATCACACCGGGCTAATTTTTGTATTTTGTTTGTTTGTTTGAGATGGAATCTCGCTCTGTGATCCGGGCTGGAGTGCAGTGCTATGATCTTAGCTCACTGCAACCTCCGCCTCCTGAGTTCAAGCAATTCTCCTGCCTCAGCCTCCTGAGTAGCTGGGATTACAGACCACTGCCCAGGCCACCCACCACCATGCCCCGCTGATTTTTTTGTATTTTTAGTAAAGATGAGGTTTCACCATGTTGGCCAGGCTGGTCTTGAACTCCTGACCTCAAGTGATCTGCCTGCCTCAGCTTCCCAAAGTGCTGGGATTATAGGCATGAGCCACGGCACCCGGCCTAGTTTTTGTATTTTTAGTAGAGACAAGGTTTCACTCTGATGGCCAGGCTGGTCTTGAACTCCTGACCCTAAGTGATCTGCCCTACCTTGGCCTCCCAAAGTGTTGGGATTACAAAAGTGAGCCACCGTGCCTGGCCTTTTTACAAGTATTTTAAATTTGATTTTAAAAGTATTGCATTAAAATACTTACCTTGCTGGACATGGTGGCTCACACCTGTAATCCCCACTACTCAGGAGGCAGAGGAGGGAGGATCACTTGAGGCCAGGAGTTTGAGACCAACCTGGGCAATATGAGACTCAGCCTGAGACAGAGACCCTTATCTCAAAAAAAGAAAAATTATTATTATTATTATTATTGTTATTATTATTATATTTTGAGACAGGGTCTTGCTCTATCACCCAGGCTGGAGTGTAGTGGCGTGATCTCGGCTCACTGCAACCTCTGCCTCCCAGGCTCAAGCAATCCACCCACCTCAGCCTCCTGAGTAGCTGGGACTATAGGCACATGTCACCATGTTTGGCTAATTTTTCTATTGTTAGTAGCGATAGGGGTTTCACCATGTTGCCTAGGCTGGTCTCAAACTCCTGAGCTCAGGCAGTCTGGTCGCCTTAGCCTCCCAAAGGCTTGAATTACAAGGCCTGGCCACAAAGTTCTTTTTGTTTGTTTTGTTTTGTTTTGTTTTGTTTTTCTGAGACAGAATTTCGATCTTGTTGCCCAGGCTGGAGTGCAATGGCACGATCTCGGCTCACCACAACCTCTGCCTCCCGGGTTCAAACGATTCTCCTGCTTCAGTCTCCCGAGTAGTAGGGATTATATAGGCACGTGCCACCACGCCTGGCTAATTTTGTGCTTTTAGTAGAGAAGGGGTCTCTCCATGTTGGTCAGGCTGGTCTTGAACTCCCGACCTCACATCTGTAATCCCAACACTTTGGAAGGCTGAGGCAGGGAAGTCACTTGAACCCAGGGGTTCAAAAGAGACCCCATCTCTATTTTATTTAAAAAAAACTAATGCTGGCTGGGTGCAGTGGCTCACGCCTGTAATCCCAGCATTTTGGGAGACCCAGGTGGGCAGAACATGAGGTCAAGAGATTGAGGTCATCCTGGCCAACATGGTGAAACTCCGTCTCTGCTAAAAATACAAAAATTACCTGGGAATTGTGGCACGTGCCTGTAGTCCCAGCTACTCAGGAGGCTGAGGCAGGACAATCACTTGAACCCGGGAGGTGGAGGTTGCAGTGAGCCAAGATCATGCCACTGCACTCCAGCCTGGCGCTAGAGCAAGACTCCATTTCAAAAAAAAAAAAAAGCTGACGCTGACATTTGGGGATGTGTATGGTAGAGGGGCCGTCCTGTATATTGTAGGGTGTTAGATAACATTTTTGTCTTCTGCCCCTTAATGCCATGAATAGCCTCACACCCCACCCAAGTTGTGCCATCCAAAACTGTCTCCAGACAAGTATCCCCTGGAAACAAAATCACCCTGGTTTGAGAACCACTGGTGTCCATTGTAAACCGCAGATTGGGTAGGGGGTAAACAATCCTCTAAATTTTCATAAGTCCTTTTTTTTTTCTTTTTCTTTTGAGACAGTCTTGCTCTCTCACCCAAGCTGGAGTGCAGTGGCATGATCTCAGGTCACTGCAGCCTTGCCTTCCCAGGCTCAAGTGATCCTCCCACCTCAGCCTCCCAAGTAGCTGGGACTACAGGCACGCACCACCACGCCTGGCTAATTTTTGTATTTTCTGCAGAGACGAGGTTTCGCTGTGTTGCCCAGGATGGTCATGAACTCCTGGGCTCAAGCAACGCACCCACCTAGGCTTCCCAAAATGCTGGGATGACAGGTGTGAGCCACGGTGCCTGGCCTCAAAAAAATATCCTGATGGCTTCATGCTTCCCTCTCCGTACCCTAGTCCTGGCCCTGGTGCCGGTATAGAAGACGAGTTTGTGCAGATGTGTTAACGTGTGTCCACATACCTCTGTGTGCCACTCCACTTGGGGCGTTAGGGATCCAGGAGAGGGGGTCTGCAAGGGTGTGTCCACGTAGGGGTGTGTGTGTGTCTGTGGGTCCACCACACATGCGTGGGTGACCAGGAGGTGGACCCACAGACACATGCACACCCCTGCACGTCTCTGTGCCATGAGGAGTCTGTGGGTGGGTCTCTGACCTGCTCTGGGTGCCTCATGGACCCTCGGACCTGTTGGGGAAACTGACACCATCTGTAGCTCCAAGACCCCCGACACTCCCTGGGCAGGGCTTGGAGCACTCAGGTGGCATATGGGGACGCACGCAGCTGGGTATGTGAGTGTGGACATGAGTTGAGTGGATGAGAGGATTAACCAGGTGCCTGGTGTACAGTAGGTGCTTAATAAGTGCTTTTTTTTTTTGAGACAGAGTTTCATTCTTGTCGCTTAGGCTGGAGTGCAATGGCACGATCCCAGCTCCCTGCAACCTCCACCTCCTGGGTTCAAGTGATTCTCCCACCTCAGCCTCCCAAGTAGCTGGGATTACAGGCGCCCGCCACCACACCTGACTAATTTTTGTATTTTTTAGTAGAGACAGGTTTTCACCATGTTGGCCAGGCTGATCTCAAACTCCTGACTTCAAGTGATCTGCCTACCTCGGCCTCCCAAAGTGTTGGGATTACAGGCGTGAGCCACTGCGCCCGGCCAGTGCTCACTTTTTTTTTTTTTTTTTTGAGACGGAGTCTCGCTCTGTTGCCCAGGCTGGAGTACAGTGGCGGGATCTCAGCTCACTGCAAGCTCCTCCTCCTGGGTTCATGCCATTCTCCTGCCTCAGCCTCCCGAGTAGCTGGGACTACAGGCGCCTGCCACCACGACCAGCTAAGTTTTTGTATTTTTTTTTTTTTGTAGAGATGGGGTTTTACCATGTTAGCCAGGATGGTCTTGAACTCCTGACCTTGTGATCCACCCACCTTGGCCTCCCAAAGTGCTGGGATTACAGGTGTAAACCACTGCGCCCGGCCAATACTCACTTTTTATTTGCATGCATGATGCACGTTTGGTGGGTCACTCAGTGGGATGTGTGCATTCGTGCACATGCAGCACGGGGTGGCGTGTCCTCTGTCGTTTCTGTTCCAGTTGAGTTTCACTCTGTCCCCAGGTGAGTTGCTGCAGTGGCTGGAGAGACGACATCTGCTCCATGGGCTGGTGACCGACAGTAACCCTGTGCTGGGACCTGGCCTGCAGCCCCTGCCCCAGACTTCTCACCATCACCGCCACCACCGTGCAGCTGCCACCAACCCTGCACGCTACTGTTGCCTCAGTGGGTGTACCCAACAAGACCTGCTGACCCTCTGTCCCTACTGATTCCTCCTTGGGTGCAGCCTCAGAGTGGCCTGAGGCCCAGAGGGTCTAGTCTGGTGAGCTCCTGAGGCCACACAGCACCATAAAGTCTCGTGTCTGCAAGCCTTTGATTACCTCCTGGGATGGGGTGCTCACTCTCTACCCCAGACCAATGCCACCTGCAGCCTGTGGAGTCAACTACAGAATAAATCACACCCTAGCCCGGGCTTGGAGGATCCCCACTTTCACAGATGCTGGACGCTGAGAGCCAAATGTCTTTACTCCAGAGGCACCCCAGACGCTCCGCTCCCTGCATGTGTAACACCCCTTCTTGCTGTCTCCTAGTAAATAAACCACCCAAAGCAGCTTCCTGCATTTTCTCTAGAAAAAGGGACAAGCCTCAGTCAGTCCCTGTGTGGGCTTGTCCCCCAGCAGCCACAGACCCACCGGCACTTCCAGGAGCTTAATAACTAGAGAGGCATTGCGACGCAAAGTGGGGAAACTGAGGCCCAGGGTGAGGGCTGCTTGCCAAGGTCACCCAGGGAGGGAAGGGTTAGGTGCAGGACTTGAGCCGAGGTCTCCACCAAGGCCCATGGGAGTCCTTAGCATTGAGGACTTAGAATGGCAGACATTAGACACAAAACAAATGTCTGAAAATGATCATCACAAAACACACTGGTCTTTTTTTTTTCAGACAGGGTCTCACTATGTTGCCCAGGTTGGAGTGCAGTGGCACAATCATAGCTCACTGAAGCCTCCAACTCCTGGGCTCAAGTGATCCACTTCAGCCTCCAAGGTAGCTGGGATTACAGGCGCCCATCACCACACCCGGCTAATTTTTGCATTTGTAGTAGAGACGGGGTCTCACCATGTTGGCCAGACTGGTCTTGAACTCCTGAACTCAGGTGATCCACCCACCTCGGCCTCCCAAAGCGTTGAGATTACAGGCGTGAGCCACTGCACCTGGCCCAGTCATTGGATTCAGGGTCCACCCTAATCCATGATAACCTCATCTCTGTCTACAAAGACTCTATTTCCAAGTAAGCCCATATTCTGAGGTTCTGGGTGGACGTGAATTCTTGCCAGACACTACTCAATCCCGTGGAGCAGAGGAGCTGGGACTCTCCCCCGAGGGCAATAGGGAGCCACAGAGGGTGTCTGAGCAGGGACAGAATGAGGTCAGATGTGCCTGTTAGAAAGACCTGCAGCCCCATCTCATCCAGGCCTGATTGTCCTGCTTGGATGATGTCTCAGCCTTCCAATTCCCTCCAGTCCCCACAGCAGCCATTTTTAACCATCTTTTTTTTTTTTTTTTTTTTTTTTTGAGACTGAGTCTAACTCAGTCACCCAGGCTGGAGTGCAGTGGCACGATCTTGGCTCACTGCAACCTCCGCCTCCCAGGTTCAAGTGATTCTTTTGCCTTCAGCCTCCTGAGTAGCTGGGACTATAAGCACACACCACTACGCCCGGCTAATTTTCCTAGTTTTAGTAGAGACGAGGTTTCACCATGTTGGCCAGAAAGGTCTCTATCTCTTGATCTCGTGATCTACCCGCCTTAGCCCCCCAAAGTGCTGGGGTTACAGGTGTGAGCCACCATGGCCAGCCTACTTATTAATTTTTTTGAGATTGAGTCTCACTCTGTCACCCAGGCTGGAGTGTAGTGGCTCAATCTCAGCTCACTGAAAACTCCGTCTTCCAGGTTCAAGCGATTCTCCTGCCTCAGCCTCTCAAGTAGCTGGGATCACAGGCATGAGCCACCACACCCTGCTAATTTTTGTATTTTTAGTCGAGGCAGGGTTTCGCTATGTTGTCTAGGCTGGTCTTGAACTCCTGACTTCAGATGACCCGCCCACCTCAGCCTCCCAAACTGCTGGTATTACAGGCGTGAGCCACCATGCCCAGCCTCATTTTATTTTTGAAACAAGGTCTCCCTCCCACCCAGGCTGGAGTGCAGTGGCATGGTCCTGGCTCACTGCAACCTCAACCTCCCAGGCTCAAGTGATCCTCCCACCTCAGCTTTCCGAGTAGCTGGGACCATAGGTGGGCACTACCACACTGGGCTAATTTTTTCTGTAGAGACAGGGTCTTGCTATGTTGCCCAGGCTGGTCTCAAACTCCTGGGCTCCCAGGTGATCCTCCCACCTCGGCCTCCCAAAGCCCTGGAATTATAGGCATGAGTCACTGTGTTTGGCCCTATCACCCCATTTAAATTCTGCTCAGGCTGGTGTATAGTGGCTTATGCCTGTAATCCCAACACTTTGGGAGGCCGAGGCAGGTGGATCCCTTGAGGCCAGGAGTTCGAGACCAGCTTGGACAACATGGTGAAACCCTGTCTGTACTACAAATACAAAAATTAGCCAGGCGTGGTGGTGCATGCTTGTAATCCCAGCAACTTGGGAGGCTGAGGCATGAGAATCGCTTGAACTCAGGAGGCGGAGGTTGCAGTGAGCTGAGATTGCACCGCTACACTCCAGCCTGGGCAACAGAGCGAGATTCAGTCTCAAAAATAAATAAAATAAAATAAAATAAAATAAAAGTAAAATTTTAAAAATATTCTGCTCAAAGCTTTTATTGCTCCCAGGAACTTCCCATTTGATCATTTTCAGGTTTGTTTCCTCGCTATAAGGTGAGTCTGTGTCCACTGACCCTTCCCACAGGAGGGAGGAGGAGTACAGGGCAAGGCATGTGGCACACAGTAGGTGCACAATCAATACTTGAGGGGAGGAAAGGATGAGCTAGAGAGGGCAGTAGATCCGAGGTTCCAACCAGGGAAGGCAAGCCTGGTAAGGAGAGGGAGACTGCTGGTGGCTGGGATGGGATTCAGAGGGGACCTTGCTGGAAGTGGGAGGCCAAGGTGGACCCAGTGTCCAATCCAGCTAAGAACAGCTCTCCCTGTACCTCCCACTCCTGAGTCTGCTGACAAGCTGGAAGCAAGAATCTATCTTTGGCTGGCCAGGCACTGTGGCTCACGCCCGTAATCCCAGCACCTTTGGGAGGCCAAGGCAGGTGGATCACTTGAGGTCAGGAGTTTGAGACCAGCCTGGGCAACATGGTGAAACCCCATCTCTATCAAAAATACAAAAATTAGCTGGGCATGGTGGCATATGCCTGTAACCTGTAATCTCAGCTACTTGGGAGGCTGAGGCAGGAGAATTGCTTGAATCTGGGAGGCGGAGGTTGCAGTGAGCTATCATACCACTACACTCCAGCCTGGGCAACAGAACGAGAATCCATCTTAAATTAAAAAAAAAAGAATCTGTCTTTGGGGATATGAGTTGAAAGCAATAGGGAGCTATGAAGGGTATCTGAGCAGGGGGTGGGTAGGATAAGGTCAGATCTGCCTGACAGAAATTGCTGCAGCTTTTGCCTCACCCACGTCCCATTTTATGTTTTTGTTTTCTTGTTGCTGTCCAGGTTGGAATACAGGGGCGCAATCATGGCTCACCGCAGCCTCCAACTCCTGGGCTCAAGCGATCCTCTCACCTGAGCCTCCCAAGTATAGCTGGGACTACAGGCATGTGAGCACCACCACGCCCGAGTAATTTTTTATTTTGTGCAGAGACAGGATCCGGAACTCCTGGGCTCAAGTGATCCTCCCACTTTGGTCTCCCAATGTGCTAGAATTACAGCCCTGAACCACAGCCCCATGCCCTGTTTTTTACCAGTGTATATTTTCCACTGGAAAACGAGACTTTTAGGGATGAATGTGGACTTGTCTGTTGAAACTTATAAATTTGCTTTAAAAAAAAAATCTCCAAGTCTTCACAAAACTTTTTATTTCCTGAAGGGGTGGCCTACCCCTCCACACCTGTGGGCGTTTCTCATTAGGTGGAACAAGAGACTTGAGAAAAGAAATGAGACACAGAGACAAAGTATAGAGAAAGAAAAAGTGGGCCCAGGGGACCCGCGCCGGCACCGGTCTCTGAGTTCCCTCAGTATTTATTGATCATTATCTTTACCATCTTAGAAAAAGGGAAGTGGCAGGATAATAGGATCATTGTAGGGAGAAGGTCAGCAGTAAGACATGTGAATGGCCGGGCACGGTGGCTCAAGCCTGTAATCCCAGCACTTTGGGGGGCCGAGACGGGCGGATCACAAGGTCAGGAGATCGAGACCATCCTGGCTAACCCAGTGAAACCCCGTCTCTACTAAAAAATACAAAAAACTAGCCGGGCAAGGTGGCAGACGCCTGTAGTCCCAGCTACTCGGGAGGCTGAGGCAGGAGAATGGCGTAAACCCGGGAGGCGGAGCTTGCAGTGAGCTGAGATCCGGCCACTACACTCCAGCCTAGGCGACAGAGCAAGACTCCGTCTCAAAAAAAAAAAAAAAGACATGTGAATAAAGATCTCTGTCATATGAATAAGTTTAAGGAAAAGTGCTGTGCCTTGATATGCATATGCAAACATCTCCATAAACCTTTTTAGTGCATAAAGAGCAGCATTGCCCTAAGGCAGTTTTCTCCTTTCTCAGTAAACAGAACATACAATTGGGTTTTACACCGAGATGTTCCATTGCCTAGGGACGGGCAGGAGACAGATGCTTTTCTCTATCTCAACTGCCAAGAGGCCTTCTTTCCTCTTATACTAGTGCTCCTCAGCACAGACCCTTCACGGGTGTCAGGCTGGGGGACGATTAGGTCTTTCCCTTCCCACGAGGCCAATTTCAGACTATCACATGGGAAGAAACCTTGGACAATACCTAGCTTTCCCAGGCAGAGGTCCCTGCGACCTTCTGCAGTGTATGTGTCCCTGGGTACTTGAGATTAACAGAATGGTGATGACTTTTCACAAGCATACTGCCTTCAGGCACTTGTTTAACAAAGCACACCCTGCACAGCCCCAAATCCGTTAAACCTTGAGTCACCACAGCACGTCTCTTGCAAGGACAAGGTTGGGGGTAGGGTCACAGATTAATAGCATCTCAAATACAGAACAAGATGGAGTCTCTTATGCCTACTTCTTTCTATATAGACACAGTAACAGTCTGATCTCTCTTTCTTTTCCCGACAATTCCCCAAGGATGCTCCATCGCAATGCCTGTGAAGCTTGAGTGGCAGACACTGAGGCCTGAAGCTGGGGGCTCCAGGGGGTCACTGGCTCACTCGTCCCCTGTAATCTGTAAAACATACTGGGCAGGGGGGCCGCTGGAGGACCTGAATCTCTCCATTCTCCAGGCAGTAGTGGGGCATGTGCCTGTTGGCCTTGGGCCCATTAAAGATCCTTCCAGCCCCAGTGCTTTTCTCTGAATTCTTGGAGAACACAGGGATGGGGGCTCCCAATGGGGACCCCAGAAACTCTGAGCTCCCAAAACCTTCAAAGGACACTTGCCTCCCTCCTCTGCCCACACCTCCACCATTACAGCATTTGATCCCACAAGTAAGCAGGGGGTGGTCCTATTTCAGCACCTCTCTGGCATCCCCCAAATCTTCTGAGTTGTCTGAGACCCAGGAAAGGGTTGAGATCAGGACCCCTCTCTCCTGGGCTGAAAGATATTTCTCACATCAGCTCTATGTGGACACAGGAGTTTATGGCTGGCCTGGAACTGTAGATGGAGCTTATCCACCATTAAACCACTGCAGGTACACTGCTTAGCATCCCATCTGTGACTAGGTCAGAGCAGGGAAGTAGGACTCTGACTCAAATGGGATGGATGCATCCACAGTTGGAACCCTAGCAGAGGCAATTCTGCCATTAGCTGCCATAAAAAGAAGACGGATATTTTCTGGAGTCCCTCCAGCCATCCAGAGAGGATGCTGAACAGTACCAGGTGGGTTTTGAAGGATGTATAGGAGTTCACCAGCCAGAATATTCACTCATCAAACATTCCCTGGCACTCACCTATGCTCAGACCACAAAGGTCTCAGCTTCCTGGGAGGAAAGTGTCACCCCTTCCTATGGAAATAGGAGCCCAGAGGCTGGGGACCCTGATGCTGACTCAGTAGATCCGTGTCTGTTTGCTGCAGGTGAGGTTGGGCTGGTTCAGCGCATCCCACATGAGCAGCATCTCATAAGGCAGGAAGCGGTGCACCAGCAGCAGGTCTCGGTAGAAGCAGGGGTCAAAGGAGGACAGGTGTTGCGATGGGGCACGCACACCAACCGTGCGGATGCCGCTGTGGGAGGTAGGCTTCAGTCCCTCGAGCTCCAGACACATACCCAGGAAGACATCATCAATAGGGAAGAGGTCCAAGACAGAAGCGGCACGGCGCACGGCAGCGGCAGTGAAGCGGGACAGCAGGAAGCCACCACCGGCACAGTAGGGTGGGTACCACTCATTCTGAGTTACCACCTTCGGCACATAGTACTTGCTCCACAAAGCCCGGATGGGGCCCACGTTTTGGATCAGTTGCCCCACAAAGAGGTGGCGGCCAGGGTCATGGTCCTGCAGGTAGGAGACCATGTTGTCTGTGTGTGCAAAGACGTCATCATCCCCGTTGAGCATGAAGCTGGCGTTGGTGCACCTTGTCTCCTGCCACTGTAAGAACAGCACCTGCAGGCAGGGTGGGCAGGGCATGCTTGCTTGAGGGCTGGAGAAATTGGCCTTGGGTCTCTGTTGGCCACTCCAGTCCAGTGAGCCCAGGAAAGAGAGTGTCCACAATCTGGCCTGGGTTTGAAGCCCTGCCCTGTGGGGTTACTTGGGAAACCCTCTCTGTGCCTTAGTTTCCAACTCTCTAAACAGGCCTTATCATGTGCCTCTAGGAGTGTTGGGGAATCCGTGGAGACCATGCTCCATGAAGCACCAAGAAATGCTGGAAAACTGTTACATTTACATTTATTGCTATTCCTTCCAACTCTGCCTGGCCAAGCCCTGTTGTTAAATCATCATTTGTGTGAATTTTGTTTGTTTGTTTCTGAGACAGGGTCTTACTCTATTGCCCAGGTTAGAGTGTAGTGGTACGATCATAGTTCATTGCAGCCTTGAATTTCTAGGCTGAAGTGATCCTCCCACCTCAGCCTCCCAAGTAACTGGGACTACAGACACATGCCACTACTCCTGGCTAATTAAAAAATATATATTTTTTTAGAGATGGGATCTTGCTATGCTGCCCAGGCTGATCTTACACTCCAGGCCTCAAAGGATCCTCCCACTTCAGCCTCCCAAAGTGCTGAGATTACAAGCATGATCCACCATCCTTGTGTAATTAATTTATTATTATTATTTTTTTTTAGATGGAGTTTTCGCTCTTGTTGCCCAGGCTGGAGTGCAGTGGTACAATCTCGGCTCACCGCAACCTCCACCCTCTGGGTTCAAGCAATTTTCTTGCCTCAGCCTCCCAAGCAGCTGGGATTACAGGCATGCGCCACCATGCCTGGCCGACTTTTTGTATTTAGTAGAGATGGGGTTTCACCATGTTGGTCAGGCTGGTCTTGAACTCCTGACCTCAGGTGATCCACCTGCCTTGGCCTCCCAAAGTGCTGGGATTATAGGCGTGAGCCACCGTGCCCTGCCCGTGTGATTGTTAACATCCACCTCTCCCAGCAAACACTGCGCTTCCCTACTTGGGTCTGTGTCTCTTTCTTTCTATTCATGCCATCTCCCTCAGCACCCAGCATAGTGCCAGCGCTTCACGGGTGCTAGGTTCATATTTGTCAAGTTGACGTTTATCACAGACTTTTGCGGGTTGTTTTTTTGAGACAGAGTCTCACTCTGTCAACCAGGCTGGAGTGCTGTGGTAGGATGTTGGCTCACTGCAAACTCCGCCTCCAGGGTTCAAGCAATCCTCCTGCCTCAGCCTCCCGAGAAGCTGGTTTCGAACTCCTGGCCTCAAGTGATCCGCCCACCTCGGCCTCCCAAAGTACTGGGATTATAGGCATGAGCCACTGTGCCCGGCCACTTTTGTGTTTTCAGAACACAGCACGTTGAGAGGCTGTGGCCCCTACCCACCTCAGCCTCAGTTTCCCCTATGGTAACCTACATGGGCTGGGTATCTGCTTGTTGCTGGGCGCTGTGCTTAGTGCTTACCTACCTTGAATCCTGAATTCACCGTTAGGAGGCAGAAGTGGTCCTCAATCTTATTTACAGACGAGGGAACAGAGGCTCTCCAGAGAAAACTACAGTAAGGTCACCCGCAGAGAAACGGCTACCAGAGGCCTTGAACCCAGGCCTGCCTGTACCTCCTACGAGCAGGAACCTGCAGAGTTCCCTGTTCCTCCTTGCAAATGTTTTCTCTACTTGTCTTGCTCTACTCGAGGACCTAGGAGGGGTCCTTGGAGTCCCTCCATTTCCTCATCTGCAGATGGGCGGGATTTTCTCACCTCTCCTGGGTTCTTTTATTAAGAAAGAGACGAGGCTGTGCACGGTGGGTCATGCCTGTAATCCCAGCACTTTGGGAGGCCAATGCAGTGTGGATGAGCTTAGGTCAGGAGTTTCAGACCAGCCTGGCCAACATGATGAAACCTCGTCTCTGCTAAAAAGTACAAAAAAATTAGCTGGACATAGTGGCATGCACCTGTAATCCCAGCTACTCAGGAGGCTGAGGCAGGAGAATCACTTGAACCTGGGAGGTGGAGGTTGCAGTGAGCCGAGATCGCACCACTGCACTCCAGCCTGGGCAACAGAGCCAGACTCCATCTCAAAAAAAAAAAATAATAATTAATTAATTTAAAAACATAAAAATTAATTAATTAAAATTAAAAAAAAAAAAGACGAAGTCTTGCTATGTAGCTCAGGCTGGCCTGAAACTCTTGGGCTCAAGCAATCCTCCCTCCTCAGCCTCCGACAGTGCTGGGATTACAGGCGTGAGCCACCATGCCCAGCTACCTCTCATGGGTTCTTGTCCATCAAAAAGGTCTCGACTGAGCACCTGTTGTTCACCTGAATCTATTCTAGGCACTAGGGACACAGCAGTGAGTGAAACAGACACAGCCCCCAGCCTCATTGGGAGACAGAACCAGAACAAATAAACAAGGAGATGTTGGCTGGGCGCAGTGGCTCACGCCTGTAATCCCAGGACTTCGGGAGGCTGAGGTGGGAAGATCGCTTGAGGTCAGAAGTTCGAGATTACCCTGGCCAACATGGTGAAACCCAGTCTACTAAAAATACAAAAATTAGCTGGGCGTGGTGGCGAGTGCCTGTAATCCCAGCTACTTGGGAGGCTGAGGCAGGAGGATTGTTTGAAACCAGGAGGCGGAGGTTGCAGTGCACCCAGATCACACCACTGCACTCCAGCCTGGGCAACAGAGCAAGACTCCATTAAAAAAATAAATAAATAAACATAAAAATAAACAAGGAGATGTGTCTCTGTCATTGCCAAGATGAGCTGGACATCCAGCACTGGTCTGGGTGCCTTATAAATGCCATCTCCCGTAAACCTCACAGCAGCCCTCAGAGGTGGGTGGGACTCATTCACATCCCATTTTCCAGGTGAGAAAACTGAGGCACAGAGAGGTGAATGGACTCCTCCAAGGTCGAACAACAAGTAAGAGGCAGAACTTGGATTCGAACCCGCATCATCAGGCTTGAGCTCTGTGCTAGTAACGTAGCTCCTCTACCCTTCCCCCCAGCCTCCCTGGGAAGAAGACGATTTGGGGTCACCACGAGGCTAGTGAGGACAGCGGAGGGGCAGAATGGGCTGTGATGGACTGATGAGGGCTTCTGGTCCCCTGGGTCCCTCAGGAGTGGGTGGCAATTTGGACAAGAAGGATAGGTGGCCCTGATCAGGTGACCCCAACCCAGCGCACCTGCTTGAGCGTGAGGTTGAAGAAGGAGTCGTGGAAGTCCCACTGCAGGATGTCTCCGTGAGTCTGTGCCTCCAGCTGCAGCAGCCGGTTGACCTTGCGGGCCTGGTGTGGGTTGGAGGCTGTGCCCACCAGGAAGAGGAGGCGCAGCTGCAAACCCTGCACCTTGCGCTCGCGGCCCCACGTGCGCCGCAGCAGCTGGCGGCGCTCATAGTTGGTGGGGGAGGACTTGATCACCAGCAGCAGGAAAACCGGCTGCGAGCACTTAGAAGGGGGCACATCCTGCAGCAGGGGAAAGTCGCGGCAGTGTTTGTACAGCAGGAAGTCCTGGACATTCTTCGGCTGCTTGGCGAAGTCCGAGTGGTTGGCCATAGAGGTGTTGGCCTGGCACGGGGCCCGGGCTGGGTGGGTGGGTGGAGTGGGCCAGGCCAGGGCCTCGGGGGTCGCCGGTGGCTGCTCCTGGACCTTGCGGGTGGGTGGTGACAGTTGCAGACTGAAGAGGAGGAGGAGAGTCAAAGCGACGATGGCCAGAATGAGGGTGGCATTGCGCCGCAGGTGCCGGAGATACCTCATCCTGGCTAGCCAGGGTTTGGGGTCAGCCTGAGGAGCCCCCCGGGCGGCTCCTGTGGAAAACAAAACTCACTGAACACTCACCTTGAGCAAAGTGCTTTTCCTGTGACCCCCAACACCTGGTTGTACCTGTACAGTTGCTCAGGTTGGCAAAATATTGAAATTCACCCCCCACTTAATTCCTCCACCCCTTACAAGATCCACTTCAAGGCATTCCAACCCCTGTTGACTCTGACAGGTGCCCTGGCCCTCCCTGCTGGGAATTAATTTTTTTTTTTTTTTTTTGAGACAGCATCTCTCTCTCGTTCTGTTGCCCAGGCTGGAGTGCAGTGTCTTAATTTCAGCTTACTGCAGACTCCACCTCATGGGTTCAAGCGATCCTCCTGCCTCAGCCTCCTGGGTAGCTGGGATTACAGGTGTGTGCCACCGTGCCTGGTTAATTTTTTTGTATTTTTAGTAGAGATGAGGTGTCACCATGTTGGCCAGGCTGGTCTTGAACTCCTGGCCTCAAGTGATCCACCTGCCTTGGCCTCCCGAAGGGCTGCGATGACAGGCATGAGCCACCGTACCCTGCCTTTCCATGTGAAGTCTTAGTTTTCTTATTAGGACATGGGGGTGCGGAGATCCCCTGCTCCAGTACACACACACACACATACAATGGGGCCACTGCTCCCTGACTGCAAAAAGGGCTTGACACATATTAGCTGTGTGGTGACCGCCTCAGTGACTGTCAGTCCACCACCCTGGCTACCTTAATTCCCCAGCTATTCCCCACTTACAGACAGAGACATTGAGGCTCAGCATGGAGCAGTATCAGAATCCAGGACTTTTTTTTTTTTTTTTTTTTTTTGAGACTGAGTCTCGCTCAGTCGCCCAGGCTGGAGTGCAGTAGCACAATCTCAGCTCACTGCAAGCTCCGCCTCCCAGGTTCACGCCATTCTCCTGCCTCAGCCTCCCAAGTAGCTGGGACTACAGGCGCCCACTGCCACTCGTGGCTAAGTTTTTGCATTTTTAGTAGAGATGGCGTTTCACCGTGTTAGCCAGGATGGTCTCGATCTCCTGACCTCGTGATCCACCGGCCCTGGTCTCCCAAAGTGCTGGGATTACAGGCGTGAGCCACCGCGCCCGGCCAGGACTTTTTTTTTTTTTTTTTTTTTTGAGATGGAGTTGCCCAGGCTGGAGTACAGTGGCGCAATCTCGGCTCACTGCAACCTCCGCCTCCTGGTTCGAGTGATTCTCCTGCCTCATCCTCCAGAGTAGCTGGGACCACAGGCACGTGCCACCACACCCGGTTAATTTTTTAGAGATGAAGTTTCACCATGTTGGCCAAGATGGTCTCGATATCCTGATCTCATGATCTGCCCACCTTAGCCTTCCAAAGTGCTGGGATTACAGGCATGAGCCACCGTGCCTGGCCAGAACCCAGAACTTTGACAGGTACAGTACGCCCACCTCACACGTCCCTCAACTCGGGGTCACTGGGAGACTCCCTTCCCAGACCTCAGGGCCTCCCAGAATCTATCACAAGGGACTGCGTCATGGATGGCACCAAACATCCCTCAAAGAGAACCTGGCCAACTCTCAGCCACGTGGGGCACAGACAGGTGAATATCTGTGAATATGCATGAGTCCAATCCTGTTAACTGTCACAGTGACTCAGCAGCCCTAGAGTGTTAACTGAGCACCTACTGTACGCTAGATGCTGGGGAGGCAGCCGTGACCAAGCCAGCCCTGCCCTCACTATAACAAGTAGAACACCTTAGGCACATGGTGAAACCCCGTCTGTACAAAAAACACAAAAATTAGGCTGGGCGCAGTGGCTCACACCCAGAATCCCAGCACTTTAGGAAGCCAAGGCAGGTGGATTACCTGAGGTCAGGAGTTCGAGACCAGCCTGGCCAACATGGGGAAACTCACTCTCTACAAAAAAAAAAAAAATTAGCCAGGTATGGTGGGCGCCTGTAGTCCCAACTACTCAGGAGGCTGAGGCAGGAAAATCACTTGAACCCAGGAGGTGGAGGCTGCAGTGAGCTATGATCACGCCACTCCACTCCAGCCTGGATGACAGAGCAAGACTCTGTCTCAAAACAAAACAAAAAATGAGCAGGCTGTGGTAGCATGCGCTTGTGGTCTCAGTTACTCGGGAGGCTGAGGTGGGAGGATTACCTGAGCCCAGGACTTCATGGCTACAGTGAGCTATGATCACACCACTGCACTCCAGCCTGGGCAACAGAGCAAGACATTGTCTCAAAAAAAAAAAAAAAAAAAAATTGTAAATGATATGAACAATTAGTGACAGCCATATTAATTGCTACTGAGGCAGGTCCACAGGGGACCTGAGCAACACAGGATCACGGAGGTCCTAAAGGATGATGGGAATTCCCTTGGGCAGACTGTGGGGAAGGGCATTCCAGACAGAGCGGAGCACGTGCAAAGGCATTGAGATGGAGATAAATTTAGGGTGTTGGTGGCAGAGCAAGGAGGCTGATGTGGTTGGGACAGGGGGAGAGAAAGGAGGTGATGATGGAATTATGGGACCCTGCTGGGGCACCAGAATAGAATGGGCAGGCCAGGAAGAAAGTCTCGTTTCCGGTGAGAAGCAATGGGGAGCCATGGAGGGTCTGTGAGCAGGGGAGGGATCAGATTGACTTATGCCTTTAAGAAGTCCCTTGTGGGCTAGGCAAGGTGGCTCAGGCCTATAATCCTAGCACTCTGGGAGGCTGAAGTGGGAGGATCACTTGAGTTTAGGAGTTCGAGACCAGCCTGCGTAACATGGTGAAACCCTGTCTCTACCCAAAGTACAAAAGTTAGCCAGCGTGGTGATGCATGCTTGTAGTCCCAGCTATTCAGGAGGTTCAGGTGGGAGGATGATCCCATGAGTTAGAGGCTGCAGTGAGCTATAATCACACCACTCCAGCCTGGGCAGCAGAGAGAGACTGTCATTTCAAAAAAAAAAAAAAAAAAAAAAAAAGGTTCCCTGTGGTCACTAAGGGATTAGGAATATTTCAATCCGGGTAGGGCAACAAAGGGAGACCCTGTCTCTGCTAAAAGTAAAAAATGAAACAAAATTAGCTGAGTGTGGTGGTGTACACCTGTAGTCCCAGCTACTCGGGAGGCTGAGGTGGGGGGAGATTGGGTAACATCTAGATGGAAGAGTTTGGTGGTCTAGACAGAGGCTGGCTGCTGAGGTATAGGAGAGTAGGCAGGTTTAGAAAATAAGGTGAAGGGCAGGCTCATTGGCTCACAGCTGTCATACCAGCACTTTGGGAGGCCAAGGTGGGTGGATCATCTGAGGTCAGGAGTTCAAGACCAGTCTGGCCAACATGGCGAAACCTCTGTCTCTACTAAATACAAAAAATTAGATACAAAAATTAGCGGGGCATGGTGGCTCATGACTGTAATCCCAGCTACTCCGGAGGCTGAGGCAGGAGAATCGCTTGAACCCAGGAGGCGGAGGTTGCAGTGAGCTAAGATCACACCACTGCACTCCAGCCTGGGTGACAGAGCAAGACTATGTCTCCAAAAAAAAAAAAAAAAAGGTTGGAGGCAGTGGCTCACGTGTGTAATCTCAGCACTTGGGGTGGCCAAGGTGGATCACTTGAGCTCAGGAGTTCGAGATCAGCCTGACCAACACAGCAAAACCCAGTCTCTACTAAAAATACAAAAATTATCCGGGTGTGGTGGTGGGTGTCTGTAATCCCAGCTACTCAGGAGGCTGAGACAGTAGAATCACTTGAATCTGGGAGGTGGAGGTTGCAGTGAGCCAAGATCCCGCCATTGTACTCCAGCCTGGGCAATAGAACAAGACTCTATCTCAAAAAAAAAAAAAAAAAAAAAGAGAGAGAAAAAATAAGATGAAGAAACTCATCAATGTTTTGATTACAGCCCAGATGTTAGGAGATGTTAAGGGGGTGGAAAAAGAAGGACCAGAAGGAACAGAATGTGAGGAACATCTGGGCGGTGGGAGACTCAGTCTGGTATCCAGGTGAGAGCTATTGGCACATGATGGCCTATAAGCCAAGAAGGCCCAACAGGTATTGATTGTGTGTGCTGTGTTTTAAGAGATGGGGTCTCACTATGTTGTCCAGGCTGGTCTTGAATTCCTGGCCTCAAACGATCCTCTTGCCTTGGCTTCCCAAAGTGCTGGGATTATAGACATGAGCCACCTTGCCAGCTAATTTTTTAATTTTTTTTCTTTTTTTTTAGCGATAGGATCTCACTTGCTCTGTTGCCCAGGCTGGAGTGCAGTGACAATATAGCTCACTGCAGCCTCCAGCTCCTGGGCTCAAGTGATCCTCCTGCCTTATCCTCCCAAGCAGCTGGGACCACAGGCACCAGTCACCACCCCTGGTGCCAACAGGTGATTGATGGAGGAGCACATCAGATGTTCCCTGCAGGTAACAGTGCCTCTCCTGCACTCTTGTTCAAGGTGGGTGAAGAAACTTCACCCCAAGCCAGGCGTGGTGCCACCAGTGTCCAGCAGTGATGTCCAGGCTGATTCCTGGGGACCCTCGCCTGACCGCCCGCTGCCAGACCAGTCGGTCCTGCCTGGAGCTATTTGCCCTTCATGTGCCAGGGTGATTTTGTCATTCTCCACAACACACTTCCTCAAATGCACACAGAAAAGCCACTTATTTCCTCTGCCAAGACCCAGAAGCCTCCGCCTGGGGTGTGGCTGCAGGATGTGGGTCCTCTCTGCTACCATCTTTCCCGCACAATCTCTGCCCTCACTCATCTGCTCCAGCTGTACCAGCCCCTTAAACATGGCCCGGCGCAGTGGCTCATGTCTGTAATCCTGGCACTTTGGGAGGTCGAGGGGGGCAGATCACCTGAGGTCAGGAGTTCGAGACCAGCCTGCCCAACATGGTGAAATCCTGTCTCTACTATAAATACAAAAATTAGCCAGGCATGGTAGCATGCATCTGTAATCCCAGCTACTCAGGAGGCTGAGGCAGGAGAATCATTCGAATCCAGGAGGTGGAGGTTGCAGTGAGTTGAGATCGTGCCACTGTACTCCAGCCTGGGCAACATAGCCAGACTCTGTCTCAAAAAAAAAAAAAAAATCCTTTAACACCCAGGCTCAGGCGGGATGCAGTAGCTCATGCCTATAATCCTTGCACTTTGGGAGGCTGAGGCAGGAGGATTGCTTGAGCCCAAGAGTTCAAGACCAGCCTGAGCAACAAAGGGAGACTCTGTATGTGCTAAAAATAAAAAAGAAAAGAAAAAGAAAAAAATTAGCTGAGTGTGGTGGTGTATGCCTGTAGTCCCAGCTACTCAGGAGGCTGAGGTGGGAGGATCACTTGAGCCCTGGAAGTGAAGGCCGCAGGGAGCTGCGACGGCACCCCCAGCCTGGCGAGAAAGCGAGACTCTGTCTCAAAACAAACAAAAACTATCCAAGCTCAGCCCTGTCTGAGGGCCCTTGCACCAGTCACTGCCTCCACCTAAGACCCCCTTCCTTCCAGCTCTTTCGACAGTCTTCATATTTAGGCTTCTCCTGAAATGTCACCTCTGAGAGGCTTCAACCTCCCAGCTAAAACATCTAGCCCTAGCACTGCTGATGTCTGTAGCATTCACCACCATCAGACACGGGAAATCTCTTCGCTTCTCTCAGCCAGCCTGAAGCCCCAGGGCTGCACATCTTTTTTTTTTTTTTTTTTTTTTTTTTTGAGACGGAGTCTCGCTCTGTCGCCCGGGCTGGAGTGCAGTGGCCGGATCTCAGCTCACTGCAAGCTCCGCCTCCCGGGTTCCCGCCATTCTCCTGCCTCAGCCTCCCGAGTAGCTGGGACTACAGGCGCCGCCACCTCGCCCGGCTAGTTTTTTGTATTTTTTAGTAGAGACGGGGTTTCACCGTGTTAGCCAGGATGGTCTCGATCTCCTGACCTCGTGATCCACCCGTCTCGGCCTCCCAAAGGGCTGCACATCTTACCTCCTGCAACTGTGCTCCCACAGGACGCTATCTAGTTTGTTGCAGAAGGCAAAGAAGATGACAGCCATCACCTCCTATCTCACTGCAACCTCGCCCCCACTCCACAAGGCAGCAGCCGCAGTCCCCTGCCACACAGGTTCTGCCTCAGAAGACAAACAGATTTATCGCTTGGGAGACCAGTAAGCCTTGGTCACCCATGATTCAGTCGAGATAAGTCACCTGTAATCCCAGTGCTTTAGGAGGCCGAGGCTGAGGCAGGAGGATCACTTGAGCTTAGGTTCTCAAGACCAGCGTGGGTAACATAGCAAGACCCTGTCTCTACAATTTTTTTTTTTTTTTTGGAGACAGAGTCTTGCTAGGTCACCCAGGCTGGAGTGCAATGGCATGATCTCGACTCACTACAACCTCTGCTTCCCGGGTTCAAGTGATTCTCCTGCCTCAGCCTCCCGAATAGCTGGGACTACAGGCACGTGCCACCATGCCTCGCTAATTTTGATATTTTTAGTAGAGACGGGGTTTTACCATGTTGGGCAGGCTGGTCTCGAACTCCTGACCTCAAGTGATCCGCCCACCTCGGCCTCCCAAAGTGCTGGGATTACAGGCGTGAGCCACCATGCCCGGCCAAAAAAACCTTTTTTAAATTAGCCTGGTGTGGTGGTGAGTGCCTGTAGTCCCAGCTACTCAGGAGGCTGAGTTGGGAGGATCACTTGAGCCCAAGAGTTCAAGACCTGCCCGGGCAACATGGTACAACCCTGTCTCTACTAAAAATTTAAAAATTAGCCAGGTGTGGTGGCATGCACCTGTAGTCCCAGCTACTTGGGAAGCTGAGGCAGGAGAATCACTTGAGCCCAGGAGTTCGAGGCTGCAGTGAGCTATGATAGCACCACTGCTCTCCAACCTGGGCAACAGAGCAAGACCCTGTCTCAAAACAAACAAACAAAAAAAACAGCTGGGTGTGGTGGCTCACACCTGTAATCCCAGCAGTTTGGGAGGCTGAGATGGAAGGATTACCTGAGCCCAAGAGTTTGGGCAACATGGCAAAACCCCCATCTCTACAAAAAGTACAAAAATTAGCCAGGCATGGTGGTGTGCGCCTGTAGTCCCAGCTACTTAGGAGGCTGAGGTAGGAGGATCGTTTGAGCCCGGGAGGTCAAGCTGCAGTGAGCCATGATCTCGCCACAGTACTCCAGCCTGAGGAACAGAGCAAGACCCTGTCTTAAAAAAAAAAAAAAAAAAAAGTGCTATGTGTTAGTGAAGTACTGAATATTAACAATCTATTAACTATAGAGGAGGTGCCTAGTATTTGTAACATACAAAATAGTTGCAAAGCAACAATTAAAAGTTGTAAGTTGTGTCCAAATATACATTCTGAATTTTTTTTAAAGTTGCAACTCACATACATGATACATTAATATTAATAGTATCATGAGGAATATATATATATTTTTTCAGACAGAGCCTCTGTCGCCCAGGCTGGAGTGCAGTGGCGGGATCTCAGCTCACTGCAACCTCCGCCTCCTGGGTTCAACTGATTCTCCTGCCTCAGCCTCCCAAGTAGCAGGGATTACAGGCATGTACCATCACACCCGGCTAATTTTTGTATTTTTAGTAGAGACGGAGTTTCGCCATGTTGGCTAGGCTGGTCTTGAACTCCTGATCTCAGGTGATCCACCCGCCTTGGCCTCCCAAAGTGCTGGGATTATAGGCGGGAGCTACCGCACCCAGCCTAATAGCATCATGAGGAATTAACAAGCCATAAACAGTCTTCAGATACCACATATTCATGGTCACTGAATATTCATGCTTCAATGCACAGATGATACTAAGTATTAATGACTCATTGAAAATTAACGACCACTAAATATGCAGAAGGGTTGTCTGCCCAGCAGAATCGTGGGCATTGGTGGCTGCACCCTGGCCCCATGTCCTCTGCCACTCTCTGGAGGCAGTCAAGCCTGGGCCCCTGCCCCAGATGCAAGTGGCTCCAGGCACCTCTGTCATCCTCAGCCCTGTTTTTTTTTTTTTTTTTTTTTTTTTTTTTTTTAAATTCTGGAGACAGTCTTGCTCACTCTGTTCCCCAGGCTGAAGTGCAGTGGTACGATCTTAGCTCACTGCAACTTCCGCCTCCTGGTTTCAAGCGATCCTCCTGCCTCAGCCTCCCAAGCAGCTGAGATTACAAGTGTGCACCACCACACCCGGCTAATTTTTGTATGTTTAGTAGAGACAGCGTTTCATCATGTTGGCCAAGCTGGTCTCAAACTCCTGACTTCAAGTGATCTGTCCGCCTCGGCCTCCCAAAGTGCTGGGATTATAGGCATGAGCCATTGTGCCCAGTCTCAACCCTGTTCTTGTCACTGTATCTAAGAGATGTGGGGCATGTGAAAGTCATCGAGGACCCGGCTGGTACCACCCAGGGCTAGATCTGTCCCCCTCACTCCCAGGACTGTTTGGAGACCACGGATGACGGGGAGTGGCACAGGGGGATACCCCTAATCGGCCCGGTCGCTGGCTCTCGGTCTCCGCCTTGCCTGCAGCTGGGAGGACTGGTCTGTGAGCTGATGCCTTTGAAGCAGCCATGGGGACCCCCGACAGCCCTTGAGGAAGGACCTTCTGACCCAGCTACTGACCATCCATGGGACGTGGGCCGAGTAGGTGGGGCCACCCAGACCTTAGCATCCTCCTCTGCAAAGCTGGGATGGTCAGCTGGGTGTGGTGGCTCATACCTGTAATCCCGGCACTTTGGGAGGCAGAGGCAGGCAAATCATGAGGTCAGGAGTTTGAGACCAGCCTGGCCAACATGATGAAACTCCATATCTACTAAAAATAAAAAAAATTGGCCGGGCGTGTTGGCAGGTGCCTATAGTCCCAGCTACTTGGGAGGCTGAGGCAGGAGAATCGCTTGAACCCAGGAGGTCGGAGGTTGCAGTGAGCCGAGATCGCGCCACTGCATTCCAGCCGGGGTGACAGAGTGAGACTCCGTCTCAAAAAAAAAAAAAGCTGGGATGGTGGCAGAGCCACCAACTGACAATCAGCATTGTTGTGGCCGCTGTTTCTCCAATTCTCACCAATGCTAAATTGGGATTTGGATGGAGGTGTGGAACATTCTGAGGCCACCAAAAGGCAAGGCAAGGAGTGGAGGGTGAGAGAAGCTTCTGGAAGAATCCTGTTTGAACACATAAGGACTTGAGTCCTGGGAAAGGCTAGAGGGTCAAGTGGCAGATCCAAGCAGTGGCCTTTTCTCCAAGTGGCACATATGTGAAGCGCCAACAATGAGGTTTTTTTCTTTTTGAGACAGGGTCACCCAGGCTGGAGTGGTGCAGTGGCAACGATCATAGCTCACTGCAGCCTCCAACTCCAGGGCTCAACTGATCCTCCTGCCTAAGCCTCCTGAGTAGCTGGGACCACAGGCGTGTATCACCACCACTGGCTAATTTCATTTTTGTTTTTTTGTTTTTTTTTTTTTTTTGAGATGGAGTCTCGCTCTGTAGCCCAGGCTGGAGTGCAGTGGCCAGATCTCAGCTCACTGCAAGCTCCGCCTCCCGGGCTTACGCCATTCTCCAGCCTCAGCCTCCCAAGTAGCTGGGACTACAGGCGCCCGCCACCTTGCCCGGCTAGGTTTTTTTTGTATTTTTTAGTAGAGACGGGGTTTCACCGTATTATCCAGGATGGTCTCGATCTCTTGACCTCGTGATCCGCCCGTCTCGGCCTCCCAAAGTGCTGGGATTACAGGCTTGAGCCACCGAGCCCGGCCTAATTTCATTTTTGTAGAGATGGGTCTCGCTATGTTGCCCAGAATGGTCTCCAACTCCTGGGTTCAAGTGATCCTCCCACCTTGGCCTCCCAAAGTGCTGGGATTACAGGTGTGAGCCACCACACCCAGTCACGATTTTTTTTTTTTTTTTTTTTTTGAGACAGAGTCTCTGTCGCTCAGGCTGGAGTGCAGTGGTGCTATCTTGGCTCACTACAACCTCTGCCTCCAGGGTTCAAGAGATTCTCCTGTCTCAGCCTCCAGAGTAGCTGGGATTACAGGTGTGCATTACCATGCCCAGCTAATTTTTGTATTTTTGGTAGAGATGGGGTTTCACCACATCGCCCAGGCTGGTCTCAAACTCCTGACCTCAGGTGATCTGCCCACCTTGGTCTCCCAAAGTGCTTGGAATACAGGTGTGAGCCACTGCGCCCAGCCACAGTGAGATTTAATAGCAACTGCCACCACCCTTATCACTCGCATAGTTGTGACTGTTACTGCTCTGAGCAAGTGCTGAGCACCTAGTGTGTGCCACATCTGGGTCTAGGTTCCAAGAACACAGCCAAGATGATGGAGAGAAACACTCGTGTGCACAGGATGCTGATACACTAACAGGGGACAGAGAAGTGGCAAACAGGACAATTTTCCAGAGGAGTGCAACCTCTGGGGGTGAAGAAACTCCAGGGTGGAAGTTGGGGATGCTTGCAGGAGAAGATGTGAGCCCCTGGCCTGTGGAGGAACCCGAGGAGTCTCACCGAGCCTTCCAGAGGGGAGCCTAGGGTCCGGGTGGGCGATCTGTGCAGAGGGTGCACCTCTGTCCAAGATCACACAGCCGACTGACACCAGGGCGGGTTGGTGGGATTTGAACCCTGACCTGAGGGTGGTTTCTCACCTGTTCTTACCAGTTTGGGTTTCCCAATAATGATGGGCTGGTCGCTTTTTACAAGGAGCAGGAGTTGCTTTTGCAAACAGAAGGGGAAGAAAAGAAGAAGAAATAGCCCAGTAGATTCTTTAGGTTCACAATGGCCGGACCCTGCTTTAGTGAAACCATGTGTGCTAGTGAGTTCTATCAATATACACTCAATATGCACACCGGAGAACGCCTGGATGTGGAAAAAGGGGTGGGGCGGGGCAGGATAACAGATGACACACGCACTTTAGACCTTGGTGTCCTGGGTTTCTAGGTCCCGAGGCTCTGTCATGGATGACTCATTGTACATCACCCATGCCAGCCCTACCCCGTTGCAGGAACTGCCTGGGGCACCTGTGTGAGACTGGAAAGGAGCCGAATAAACCCCAGACCTGGCCCAGTGGAGTCTTAAAGGACATCTCTGGGATCACTCCATAGATGGGGAAACTGAGGCTGGGAAGCCAGGCCATGCATTGCAGTTCAACCTCAGGCCCTTCCCATAGTCCATGAGTGATGGGGGAACTGAGGTATCATGGGCCCCTCCTCTGGGGACTTCCTGGACCCCCATGCCCTCAGGCCGATCAGGGCTCTTCTCCAAGTCTTGTGCTTAGAGCCCAGAAATATTCATGATATTATTTCTGTTGTGCAAAGATACATGTTATAAATGAGAACATAATGAGCTGCATAATCAGGGCTAGAATCAATATGCCAGGTCCTGTGTGCAGCCTGGCCACCATCTGTCCATCTAAACTCCATATCTGTGCTGAGAAGTAGGGCTGTATTTGCCCCATGTTTATGGATAGGAAAATTGAGGCACAGAGAGGTCTGGAAATCTATCTAAGAAAGGTTGGGTGGGAGCCTAGTTCCTGTCTTTAACTCCCAGCTGATGAGACTTCCCTTAGTTTGCCATGTTGTTAGTGAGCTCACCATCACGAGGAGCAATCAAGCCAAGCCAGATTCCCACCAGGAAGAGGGTCCACAATAGGCATCCTCCTTGGCTCATGGGGTTGGGGGAGTGAGCAAATTCCTGCCTTGCTCTGGGCCTCAGAGGCTGGTGGCAGGAGGAAATGTCACTCAGTGAGCCCTTACTTGCTCCTCCTGGGCCGACCTGGCTTGTCTGGATTCCCTGAACTCTGGCCTGGAACACAGAAGCACCAAGGCCCCCTTTTGGTTCCCCCACACCCAGAGCACCTGCCAGGAACTGCCACACCCTAGGGGTGAGGGTCAGGGAAGGTGTCCAGACTGGGCTGGGCAAACAGCCAACTGATAACCTAGGCCAGGTGGGGGCCCAGCTGCCTGACCTGGCCACACCTAATTCCTCCTGACTCCAGGCCCTGATACCAGCCCTGCCTGGTGTCACCTTGAGAACAGGGCAGTGGGAGGAAGTGATGGCCCCCAGGGCTGGCCAGACCTAGACAGCCAGGTGGCTGCCCCTGGGTCCTGAATCCCAGATCTGGACTGCAGGAGGCCCCGGCCCAAGTTGAGGGGGGACCTCAGTTTCCTCTTGAGAAGTGTCCATTTAAAAAAATCAAGGCTAGGCATGGTGGCTCATGCCTGAAATCTCAGCACTTTGGGATGCCAAGGCAGGAGGACTGCTTGGGTCCAGGAGTTTGAGACCAGCCTGGACAACATAGTGAGACCCTGTCTCCACACACACAAAAATTTTAAAATTAGCTGCGTGTGGTGTGCACCTGTGGTCCCAGCTGCTGGGGAGGCTGAGGTGGATCACTTGAGCCCAGGAGGTTGAGGCTGCAGTGAGCTATGATGGAGCCACTGCTCTCCAGCCTGGGTGACAAAGTGAGACCCCCCAACCTCTACAAATAAAACAAACAAACAAACAAAGTTTAAATCTGACCCAGAGGAAAAGGTAGGATCCTTGGAACAGGAATGAATCTGAACAGTGGCTACAGACATAATTATTATTAACATAATTATGATGACAGCTGACTGTCCCTGGGCACCCACTGAGTGGCCACAGCTCTTATCCACTCAACTCATCGTCGCCAAGGTCCCATGCTATGAGACCCCCCCCCTTGACACACAGGGAAACTGAGGCTCAGAGACCTAACGCCACTCACGCAAGGGCCCCAGTGGCCAGCAGTACACCTCCTCACAAAAACTTTGACTGAACGCTTCGGGCATCCTCATCCCAGCTGAGTCACTGTTCCACCTCACGGAGGGGAAACTGAGACCGGTTCAGAGAACAAGAGCAGTGTGTCCATGCCACACAGCCAGAGCCCCTGGAATGCCGCCCAGCACCTGGCAGGGCCTGCAGCACCGGAGCCGCAGGGAGAGACTGGGGGTCACCTGCAGTTCCTAAACCCAACCGGGGACCCCAGTGCTGGCTTGCCCAGCTACTCCCAAGGGGCCAACAATCTCAACAACGCAGGCAACAGTAATAGTAACAGCCAAAGCTGACTGTGCGGCATCTGCCTCGGAGGTATGATCCCACCCAATCTGGGAGGGGCGCCGGGGTCCCGGGTCGCCAGCCGTGGGAGAGGCTTCCTCCCCGACCTAGGTCCGAGCTGGCCTTGGGAACGCCGGAGACAATTACGGATGGGTGAGGGCAACTGGGTTCCTGAGACTCGGGGCTCCTGAATGTTCCCACATCTGCAGGGTATACACAGTGGAGACCGGCAGGGGCTCTTCCAGAGCCCCAACTTCCCCAACCCCAAATCCCCACCACTGGGGTCCGCCAGATCCTCCGGGGGCTGCCGACACTCACCCCCAGACAACAGTCACGCCTCTGCCCCTCTACCTGCTCCTCTCCGCTCGCCAGCCGAAGAGTTTTCACCTGAGCCAGAGCTCCCGCCCCTCCCCCGATTCCTCCCTCCCACCGGACTTCACGCCTTCCCGCCTCCCTCCGCCCTCGCCTCCTGCCAGGCCCCCTCTTCCAGCTGAGCTGAGTTTCCTGGTGGCCCAGGCGAGTTCCCCGCCGGCTCCTCCCTCCCCGGCCACGCCCCTTCCCCTCCCTGGGCGCGGCCCCCACCTCTGCCATCCCCCTCTTGCCACCCTCGCCCCTCTCGGGGCGCACGACCCCACCCTGGGTGTCCGCTGCTAGGGAACCTGAGGAATGAGCTCCCCGTGGCTGGAGATGAACAAGCAACGCCTTGCGGGTTCCTGGCACAGAGCCCGGTCGGCGATGGCCCACGTGTGTTCGGTGAAGAAATGATTGGATAAGGCCGTGGGGGAGGGAGGGAGGCAGGTTAAACCTTGTGGCGCCTCTGCTCTCTGCAGGGGGTTCAAAGATTCCTGAACCCCCCCTCCAAAAAAAAAGATTCCTGAACCCAGGGCGGGGCGCGGTGGCTCACTCCTGTACTTTGGGAGACCGAGGTGGGCGGATCGCTTGAACCCAGGAGTTTGAGACCAGCCTGGGCAACATAGTGAGATTCCATCTCTATATTTTAAATAATTCCAGGACCCAAAAACCTACGATGTGCCCCCAGACATCCCTGGCATTTGGAAAGGTTCTGGAAGTCGAAAATCAGACAGATTTGTAGTCTTTTCTTTTTTTCTTTTTTTGAGAGATAGGATCTCGTTTTTTCACCCAGGCTAGAGTGCAATGGTGTGATCTCGGCTCGCTACAATGTCGACCTCCCCAGTTCAAGCGATCCTCCTACCTCAGCCTCCTGAGTAGCTGGGACTACAGGCACCGGCCAGCATGCCTGGCTAATTTTTGTCATTTTTCTAGATATGGGGTTTTGACATATTGCCCAGGCTGGTCTTAACTGTGGGCCTCAAGTGACCCGCCTGCCTCAGATCCCCAAAGTGCTGAATTATAGACGTGAGCCACTGCATCTGGCCTCAGATTTGTAGATATTTAGGTTTGGGGTTGGCTAGGATTCAAACCCTGCCCTATGCTGCCTCTGAATCTCTAGAATATTCTAGCCTGGAGCCCGCGTTGGGAGCTCTGGGGTTGGGGAAGTCCAGGTGTGTGAGCTGGGCTATGGTTTGAGGAAGACCCTCCTTTCTCCTTAATCCCTGTTTCTTCCCGAGGAGGAAGCCGAGATGTATACGTGGCCTGGCTGTGCCTCAGTTTCCTCACCTATAAAATGTAAGAAATAGCTCCTGGGTCCTCTAGATGGGAGAGGTCTGGGGAGTGAACCCTCAGAGCAAATGCATGATTAAAACTGTATGGAAGGCAATTACCGGAAATGTCATAGTGTCAAATGTGGCACTACTGTTCTCAGTGGTACCAGGTGCACACACTCTCTTACTGTGATAAATCCTCGGACTTTGATTCAGACTCTATGCTCAGCCTATTGGGCCCCTGGGTTCTCCAAGTCATGGGCCCCAGGAAGGGAGTTGTTGGCCGGGAAGGAGCCGGAACGGAGCCGGAACCAAAAGTCCCGTGCTGCCTGGGCGGGGTGCCTCACCCTTGTAATCCCAGTATTTTGGAAGGCTGAGGTGGGCAGATCATGCTGGTAATCACAGCACCTGCCAAGGCCAAAGTGGGTGGGTCACCTGAGGTCAGGAGTTCAAGACCAGCCTGGCCAACATGACGAAACCCTTTCTCTACTAAAACATACAAAAATTAGCCAGGCTTACTGGTGGGCACGTGTAATCCTAGCTACTGGGGAGGCTGAGGCAGGAGAATCACTTGAACCTGGGAGGTAGAGGTTGCAGTGAGCAGAGATCATGCCACTATACTCCAGTCTGGGAGATAGAGCGAGACTCCGTCTCATAAAAAACAAAAGGACAAAAAAAAAACCTAGCCAGGTGTGGTGGCGGGCGCCTGTAATCCTAGCTGCTCAGGAGGCTGAGGCAGGAGAATCGCTTGAACCTGGGAGGCGGAGGTTGCAGTGAGCAGAGATCGCACCACTACACTCCAGCCTGCGCGACAGAGCAAGATTCCATCTCAAAAAAAAAAAAAAAAGTACCTTCCTGTGACAGGGTCCCTGCCCATCCCGTCCTCCACCAGGTGCTGGCTCTCCAGAATTGAGGGTGCTGGAAGGATGTGAGTTCTAGCCCCGCCCCACTCACCTAGGTAACTGAACGCTCCCACCCTTTTCCCATGTGTAAGACATGCAGACACCTGAGCCCCCAGTCCTTTTAAACCGGGTGATTCTGGGGTTCACTGGATGCAATAGAGTGAATTCTGGTGGTGGAGGGCCTGGGTTCAAATACGGACTAGAATGACCCTATGATCCCGCCATTGCCCTTTTAGGTATCTACCCAAAGGAACTGAAAACAGGTGTTCAAACAAATGCTTGCATAGGCAAGTTCATAGCATGATTCACAATGCTCTTTTCAGCTGTTTGGGTGGAGCTAACCCACCCAAATGTCCAGTGGATGAATGGATAAACAACATGTGGTCCATCAGTGGAATCTTGAGTCTTTTTTTTTTTTTTTTTTGAGACGGAGTCTCGCTCTGTCACCCAGGCTGGAGTGCAGTGGCAGGATCTTGGCTCACTGCAACCTCTACCTCCCAGGTTCAAGTGATTCTCCTGCCTCAGTTTCCCGAATAGCTGGGATTACAGACACCTGACACCATGCCCAGCTACTTTTTGTATTTTGAGTAGAGATGGGGCTTTCACCATGTTGCCCGGGCTGGTCTTGAACCCCTGACCTCAAGCAATCCACCTGCCTTGGCCTCCCAAAGTGCTGGGGTTACAGATGTGAGCCACGGTGCCCTGCCTGGAGTCTTATTCAGCCATCAGAAATACTAAAGTCCTGGCCAGGCGCGGTAGCTCATGCCTGTAATCCCAGCATTTTGGGAGGCTGAGACAGGCAGATCACTTGAGGTCAGGAGTTCAAGACCAGCTTGGCCAACATGGCAAAATCCCATCTCCACTAAAAATACAAAAATTAGTTGGGCATGGTGGTGCATGCTTGTAATGCCAGCTACTCGGGGAGCTGAGGCAGGAGAACTGCTCAAATCCAGGAGACGGAGGTTGCAGTGAGCCGAGATCATGCCACTGCACTCCAGCCTGGGTGACAGAGCAAGACTCTGTCTCAAAAAAAAAAAAAAAAAAAAAAGAGAGAGAGAGATTGAAGTCCTGTTAAGATATTGAAGTCCTGATCCATGCTACAACAGGGATGAAACTCAAAAACACGATGCTGAGTGAAAGAAGCCAGACACAAAAGGTCACGTGTTGTATGATTCCATTTATATGAAATGCCCAGAACAGGCAAATCCACAGAGACAGGAAGCGGATGAGTGGTTGCCAGGGGCTGTGGGAGGGGAAATGGGGCATGACTGCTGAAGGGGACGGGGTTTCCTTTCGGAGGGGATGAAAATGTGCTGAAATTAGATAAAGGGTGTGACTGTACAGTATTATGAATATACTGAAACTCACTGAATTGTTCACCTTATAGTGGTTCATTTTTTGTTTTGTGAATTTCAGCTCAAAAGAAAATCCAATTAGGTCACTTACCAGCTGGGGGTGGCCTCTGACACGTGACCCAATTGATGGCGCAGTGCCAACGGATCACTCTGTGTCACAGCTGAGGTTTTAAGGCCATCCGGGTGGAAGAGACCAGGGCATGTAAACTGAATAATGGAATCATGCCTGCCCGGGGTTGGCAGGTTTAACGGGTTCCACGCCCTCTCTCTTGGAATTCACTCTTCTAAGACAGGTTATGTCACACCTGCTCTGGAAGGTCAGGCAGTTAGGAGACCACACCTGGGAAAAGTTCCTTCTGCGCTTTATTGTTTGCTTGTGTTTTTTGTGTTGTTTTTGTTTGTTTGAGACGGAGTCTTTCTCTGTCACCCAGGCTGGAGTGCAGTGGTGCCATCTCGTCTCATTGCAACCTCCGCCTGCCGGATTCAAGCAATTCTCCTGCCTCAGCCTCCCCAGTAGCTGAGATTACAGGCACCCACCACCATGCCTGGCTTATTTTTGTATTTTTAGTAGAGATGGGGTTTTACCATGTCGGCCAGGCTGGTCTTGAATTCCTGACCTCAAGTGATCTGCCTGCCTTGGCCTCCCAGAGTGCTGGACTTACAGGCATGAGTCACCATCCCAGATGACTTCTTCATTTTCAAAGGTGCCCAGCCTCATTTGTGTCCCAAGGAAGGCCAATTAAAACTACTCGGAGGTGCCATGTACCTGCCACTTACCAGACAGGAAAGAACCCACACCCAGATAAGGCTACATTATGAGGAGGCGATGGCAAACAGATTTTGATTTTGTCACCTCTATAAAGCTGCAGCTGTCTCCGACACCCAGGGCCCCGCTGCGCAGGTGTGGTCTCTGAATTTACAGCCTAGATGCTAAGACCTGCAAGGGAGAAGACAGGAAGGGCTTGGAAGTCCCTGGGCTGTTTGTAGCCAGACAGGGCAGGTGCTGCAGCCACCTCTGCCCCCATTTGATGCCCCAACTCCTATAATCATCATTCCTTCCTACAGTTGACTTTTTTTGTTGTTTTTATTTTGTTTTGTTTTGATACAGGGTCTCACTCTGTCGCCCAGACTGGAGCGCAGTGGTGCAATCTGGGCTCATCACTACCTCTGCTTCCCAGGCTCAAGCAATTCTCCTGCCTCAGCCTCCTGAGTAGCTGGGATTACACATACACACCACTACCAACTGGCCAATTTTTGTATTTTTAGGGGAGACGGAGTTTCACCATGTTGGCCAGGCTGGTCTTGAACTCCTGACCTCAAATGGTCCACCTGCCTCGGCCTCCCAAAGTGTGGGATTATAGGCATGAGCCACCCTACCCAGCCTATTTTGTTTTAAGAGACAGTGTCTCACTCTGTGGCTGCCCAGGTTGGAGAGCACCAGTGTGATCTTAGCTCATTGTAGCCTCAACTTCCTGGGCTCAATTGATCCTCCTGCCTCAGCCTCCCGAGTAGCATAGCCTCCCGAGGAGCATAGGCGTGTGCCACCATGCTTGGTCAATTTCCCTATTTTTGTAGAAACAGGGGGTCTTGCTATGTTGCCCAGGCTGGTCTTGAACTCCTGGTCTCAAGTGATCCTCCTGCCTCAGCCTCCCAAAGCGTTGGGATTACAGGTGGGAGCCACAGTGCCCAACTCTCAGCCAATGTTAATTATGCACTTGCTTTGCGCCAGGAATGCTCCCTGAACCTCTCCGAACTACAGGATTCCTCCCACCTTACAGACAAGGAAACCAAGGCACAGCCAGAGGCACTCTCTCTTTGGAGGACAGGGTGGGAGGATCAGAGAAAGCGCACAGCAGGTCTCAGGCCAAATTCCGCCTCCTCCTTCCTTCCTTTTGAGCTTCATCCAGTCTAGGCTTGCTCCCTGGGGTCTGTACAGCCTCAAGGTCAGGAACACGGGACCTGGTTCCCTGAATGTCCATCAGGACCTAAGACTGGGCTCAGACCTGCTCCCCACTGCTTCTGTCCTGCCCTCCCCAGAGGGCCACTCTTGCACATCTGCACCAATGATGACCCTCCTCCTAGGGCTCCCAAAGCTGCCTGGTACTACTGGGGGTTTTGCCCTATAGTTGGCACTCTTCTAAGTGTGTGACCTCCCACAGATACCCAGTGAGGTGAGTTGCAGATGAGTTAACTGAGGCTCAAGTCCCACGCTCAGAGTCACACAGGCACTGGCAGCCAAGCAGGTTCTTCACTCAGGCTTCCTATCTCCACTTCCTGGCTTCCAAGAACTTTGTCCTGCTCACAGCTCTCTCCCTGCTACATGGTATACAGTAGATACTCAATTAATGTTTGTAGGTTGACTAATTGCTTCCTCACTGAACTAACAACCTTCCATCATTTTGCTTGGGATGCCCATTACTATCTTGCAAACTCCTACTCATACCTCAAAACCCCATTTATAATGCACCCTCCTTAGAAAGTTTTCCTGATTGCTTGGGAAGACTCCTGGCACCCCTTTCTGGGCTTCTCTAGTCCTCCTCCCTCCCTCTAGCCCACCTCTGAGCCCATGGGGCTGCGGTGTCTGGTTCCTTCTCTCCCAAAATGGCCCTGTACAGGTTGAACGCAGTGCAGGGAGGGAGGTGCATTAGTTCTCTCACATTCATCCGCCTTCTCTTCCTCCCCTCTCTGGCAATGCAAAGGATACTTCCTGGAGCAGGAAAAGGTTTTCTTTTTTATTTTATTAGAAAATAAAGTGTTTATTCAAAGAACATTAAAAGGCCAGGACCTGTGTGGGGTTGGCATGAGGGGGAGGAGCGAATCTCGGGCTCAGCCAGGCTGGGCATGGGGCTCCTCTCCATGGAGTCTGGGCCTCAGGAAGGCTGGGGTGGGAGGCCCCAGGGTCCGGCAGGAGGGTAGGGAGCGGTCAGCCAGCACCAGGGCGCAGTGTAGAGCTGGGGCGGCAGCATTTATGGGTTCAGCAGCTCACCAGGTACATCCCTGTGGGGGCGCAGCTGTGAGGGGGAGGGGTGGGAAGAAGGGGTACGGGAGGGGTTCCCCGGCTCTGACTCTGGGATGCTTCAATCATCTTTGTCCTCTTCAAAACACCCCTGTATCTCATAGTCCTTGCTGCCACCCGGCCCCAGGAACCCCTTGTTGGGGGCAGGAGAACAGGGTGGGACTGGAGGAGGGGATGGCAGGGGGGACTTCGGGCTTCCTGGTTTAGGTCTTTTCAAGGATGTCCTCCAGGGGCCAGCCCCAGACACATGGGGCCCTGACTCCTTGCCCACCTGTGCCCCCCATCTGGGGTCTCCTGGCCCCAACACCCACCTATCCTTCCCAAGGATCCCCACGCGCCAATCCCTCCCCACATCCCAGGGCTTGCCCCCAGCAAGGTCCCAGCTCCTGAGGTCACCCAGCAGCAGGGCTGGGGAGTACCTGTGGCAAACCTCCTCTTCACCAGTGACATGCGGTAACCGCTGCCCACCAGTTCCAAGTCCACGCCCGACAGAGTGGCCCCCTCGCTGGTGAACTGTGCGGCCACGGGGCTAGGTGTGCTGGGCCCTGAGAGCGGCTCCCAGCTGGCAGAGAGGCGGCCAGAGCCTGGGGAGACCTGCAGTCAGCTGCGCCCAGGCACCAGCCCCCCGTCCCAGCTGTGAAACAGGCTCCTCTTTGGCCCACACCTGAAGCCCTTTGTTCTGTGGTCTTCATGTGCCCTGTCAGACCTCCCTTCAATCCCCTGCATCCGTCTCTCCTGGCATCACTGGGCTTTGTGTGGCTGGCAAGGGAGTCCTGCCTCAGGGCCTTTGCACCTGCTGTGTCTGGCCATCTGGCCCTGGGATGCCCTCTCCTCCAGCTTTTTTTTTTTTTTTTTTTTTTTTTTTAGAGACAGGGTCTGGCTCTGTTGCCCAGGCTAGAGTGTAGTGGTACAATCATAGGTCACTGCAGCCTCCAACTCCTGGGCTCAAGTGATCCTCCCACCTGGGCCTCCCAAAGCACTGGGATTACAGACCTATGCCACTGTGCTCGGCCATCCTCCAGCTTTTTTTTTTTTTTTTTTTTGAGACAGTCTTACTCTGTCACCCTGGCTAGAGTGCGGTGGCACGATCTCAGCTCACTAAAACCTCCGCCTACTGGGTTCAAGCGATTCTCCTGCCTCAGCCTCCTGAGTAGCTGGGATCACAGATGCATGCCACCACGCCTGGCTAATTTTTGTATTTTTAGTACAGACAGGGTTTCACCACGCTGGCCAGGCTGGTCTTGAACTCCTGACCTCAAGTGATCCATCCGCCTTGGCCTCCCAAAGTGCTGGGATTACAGGCATGAGCCACCGCACCTGGCCTTTTTTGTTTGTTTTTTAGAGACAGGGTCTGGCTCTATTGCCCAGGCTAGAGTGCAGTGGTGCGATCATGGGTCACTGCAGCCTCCAACTGCTGGACTCCTGTGATCCTGCAGCCTGGGCCTCCCAAACCACTGGGATTACAGACTATGCCACCCAGCCCGGCCCTCCTCCAGCTTTTTAAAGCCTTCCTCAATGCCCACACTTGCCCGCCCTCAGTATGTCCCCAATTCTTCCCCAACATAAATAAGTGCCTCCCAGCTGACCCCAGTCCCTCCCACCCAGCCCTCATGTACCACCACAGCTCACCCCCTGCCTCAGACACATCTGGAAGCCTCCACATGAGCCGCTTCTCCTCCAGGTTCCTGGCCGTGAGAGAGTCTTGATCAGGGCTTCCCCACAGAGGATGCTGAGAGCCCAGGGTCCCGCCTCAGTGGCCTCCTGGCTGTGTGACCCCAGCAAACTTTCTCCCCCACTTCACCTCAATTTTCCCATCTGTGAAATGGGGGTGAGATATGGAACAGCCGCAGAGCCACACAGCCTTGCAGTACTTTTATGTGTGTGTGTTTTGAGATGGTGCCTCGCTCTGTCGCCCTGGCTGGTGTGCATTGGTGTGATCTCTGCTCACTGCAGCCTATGCCTCCCGGGTTCAAGCGATTCTCCTCCCTCAGCCTCCTGAGTAGCTGGGATTACAGACGCCCGCCACCATGCCTGGCTACTTTTTGTATGTTTAGTAGAGACAGGGTTTCACCATATTGGCCAGGCTGATCTCGAACTCGTGACCTCAGGTGATCCACCTGCCTGGGTCTTCCAAAGTGCTGGGATTACCGGCATAAGCCACCATGCCCGGCTTCCTTGCAGCACTTTTAGATGATGCATTCTGTCCTGTAAGTCTGGCTTCTTCACAGCAGACATTTTTTTTTTAAATTTAATTTTTGTTTTTTCTTTTTTTTTTTTTTTGAGAGGGAGTCTCTTTCTGTCGCCCAGGCTGGAGTGCAGTGGCACGATCTCAGCTCACTGCAAGCTCCACCTCCTGGGTTCACACCATTCCCCTGCCTCAGCCTCCCAAGTAGCTGGGACTATAGGCGCCCGCCACCATGCCTGGCTAATTTTTTCTATTTTGTTTAGTAGAGACGGGGTTTCACCATGTTAGCCAGGATGGTCTCAATCTCCTGACCTCGTGATCTGCCTGCCTCAGCCTCCCAAAGTGCTGGGATTACAGGTGTGACAATTTTTGTTTTTTAAGAGACAGTTGTCACCCAGGGTAACTCCCTGAGGTAACTCCCTCAACTCCTGGGTTCAAGTGATCCTTCTGTCTCGGCCTCCCGAGTAGCTGGGACTACAAGAGCACACTACCATGACTGACTACTTTTTAAAATATTTTTTTTGCAAGGCTGGACACAGTGGCTCATGCCTATAATCCCGGTACTTTGGGAGGCCAAGGCGGGTGGATCACCTGAGGTCAGGAGTTCGAGACAAGCCTGGCCAACATGGTGAAACCCCACGTCTACTAAAAAAATAGAAAAATCAGCTGGGCGTGTAGCAGGCTGAAGCAGAGAAAAATCGCTTGAACCCGGGAGGCGGAGGTTGCAGTGGACTGAGATCATGCCACTGCACTCCAACCTGCACAACAGAGCGAGACTTCATCTCAAAATACATAAAATAAATAAATAAACAAAATATTTTTTTGTAGAGATGACGTCTCACTATATTGCCCAGGCTGGTCTCAAACTCCTGGCCTTAAGTGATCCTCCCACCTCAGCCTCCCAAAGCACTGCAATTACAGGTATAAGCCACAGCACCTGGCCCTCATAATATCACCCTTAGTGCTAAGCAAGGTGGGCTCACAGTTAACGGTCAGGCCTAGGGTGCACCCTTTAATCGCTGCATCAAGGAGAAGGTCTGGGGTTATGGGGGAAACTGCTAAGTTTTCCTTGGCCTCCTGCACGCCCTCACCAGGTGGCGGCCGGCTGTAGGCGGACGTTGGTCACAGGTTCCCCCACAGGCAGCAGGATCTGGACGTTCGTGAGTGGCGTGGGCACAGCTGTGGCACCAGGCCGGTAGCCATACTCCACTGAGACCTGGGTGAGGGTGGCCCCACACTGCCAGTGGGCACTGAGCTGCAGAGGCACAGACTGGGGACCCGGGCGGGAGAACTAGGAAGAATGAGAATGGGAGAGAGGACACAGCTTGGGCCATCCCGTCTTGCCACATCATGTGCTATTCAACCACTTGATCCCACGATGCACACACCGCCCCAAGGGGACCCAATCACAGGGAGATTTGATGGATGAGAGGCTGTATTACACCAGGTTTCCAGCAGGGGGCAGGAGAGCGCCTCATTCTAACAAACTCTCCCAGGGAAGTTCAAGTGAAAGATTCCAGGGCTGGGCTGCTTCTAGTTCATATAAAGATGCTATCTGCAACAGGGGATGCATGCTCTCCCACACTGCCTACTCCTCCACCATTCATTCCCCACCCACCCTGCCTACTCCTCCACCATTCATTCCCCACCCACCCTGCCTACTCCTCCACCATTCATTCCCCACCCACCCTGCCTACTCCTCCACCATTCATTCCCCACCCACCCTGCCTACTCCTCCACCATTCATTCCCCACCCACCCTGCCTACTCCCTCCAGCTCATCAGCTCTCACGGGTTGGATCTCTTGAGGTCAGGAGTTCGAGACCAGCCTGACCAACATGCAGGCGCCTCCAGGTCTGCTGCCAGCTCACCGTGTCCCCCACTCCACCCCCTCCTCCCGGACCCATGCGGGTGGCACACCTGGTATCGCAGCAGCACCACGTTGTAGTAGGAGGCGGTGGGGTTCTGCTCTGCCTGGTGCTGCAGAGCCTCGGTCAGAGCTGCCATGTTGAGCCAGAAGTCTTTGGTCTCAGGGTCACTCTGGGAGGGGTCACTGCAGAAACCCGGACTGATCACCACAATCCTCGGGATATGCCCTCCCAGGGCTCCCAGCATTCAATCTACCCCTTCCTAAAGATGTAATTTCCTGGTCCACCCTGGGCCCAGCAAAGCCCTACCTGGATGGTAGTGGTGGTGGCAGTAAAGGAGGGATGGAAAACAAGGGTCAGAGAGGGCAAGTTACTTGCCCCAGGCCACACAGCAAATCCCAGGAGGTGGCTGGGTGCCGTGGCTCATGCTTGTAATCCCAGCACTTTCGGAGGCTGAGACGGGTGGATCACCTGAGGTCAGGAGTTTAAGACCAGCCTGACCATCGTGGTGAAACCCCATTTCTACTAAAAATACAAAAATCAGCCAGGCGTGGTGGCACATGCCTGTAATCCCAGCTACTCAGGAGGCTGAGGCAGGAGAATCACTTGAACCCAGGAGGTGGAGGTTGCAGTGAGCCAAGATCGCACCACTGCACTCCAGCCTGGGCAACGATAGCAAAACTCCGTCTCAAAACAATAATAATAATAATTAAAAAAAAAAAAAATCAGGCCGGGTGTGGTGGCTCACGCCTGCAATCCTATCCCTTTGGGAGGCCAAGGCAGACAGATTGCCTGAGCTCAGGAGTTCGAGACCAGCCTGGGCAACAAGGTGAAACCCTGTCTTTACTAAAATACAAAAGAAATTAGCTGAGTGTAGTGGCCTGTAATCCCAGCTACTCGGGAAGGTGAGGCAGGAGAATTGCTTGAACCCGGGAGGTGGAGTTGCAGTGAGCTGAGATCACGCCATTGCACTCCAGCCTGGGTGATCTCTACAAAAAAAAAAAAAAAAAAAAAAAAAATTCCCAGGAGGCAGAGAGGGAATTCAGAGCCCGGAAGCCCCTGACCCCCAGCAGCCTCCGAGGCCCTCTCCCACTGCCCATCCATAGTACCTGAAGAGCAGATCGGCGTTGGGCTGGAAGTGCTCAATAGAAGCTGTGTGTACAAGCCGGAAGCTGAGGACAGGTGGGGGTGGGGTCCCGCTGAACACACGCACGATGCCAGCAGGGAAGGTCATGGTCAGCTCCCCAGTTACTCGAGCCAGGCAGCTGGGGAGGATGAGGGGACTGGGTGTTGGCTTAGGGTTCTGCCTGGTGTCTCATCCTCCCCCTTCTCCTGGTTCCACTGATGTCTGTGGCTCCCCAGACTCCTCAGATCTAGGATGGCCCTGATGATCCCCTGTATCCTTTCCCCCAACCTCCTCCTCTTTCGTTCCTGCCTGGACAGGAAGAATCCACCCTGGGCTGAAGAAGGCAGGAACATCTCCTTCCCTAGTTCTCTTTTCTCCTAGGCCACCAGGGAGCTCAAACTAAAATGTTCAGTTTTTTTAGCTGTCCTTTGCTTGGGTTTTTGATCTGACACTCTCCTCTTCTTCATGGTTTGACTTTCAGATCTTTTCTGCTGAAGGCCATCCCAATATATATCCCTGCCCTCCACTCGTCCTTAAGCCATCCCCTTACCCCCTTACTGGGCCTAACTTCTAGTGTTACTCCCTTCATCTCAATGCCCACGGCAGCCTTGGAGTCTACAGCAATGCCTAGCCCTGCTCAAATGCTCTCCTATGGCCGGGCGTGGTGGCTCATGTCTATAATCCCAGCACCTTGGGAGCCCAAGGCAGGTGGGTCACTTGAGGCCAAGAGTTCAAGACCAGCCTGGCCAACATGGTGAAACCCTGTCTCTACTAAAAACACAAAATCAGCCGGATGTGGTGGTGTGCGCCTGTAATCCCATAATTACTTGGGAGGCTGAGGCAGGAGAATCTCTTGAACCCAGGAGGCAGAGCTTGCAGTGAGCCAAGATCACGCCACTACACTCCAGCCTGGGCAACAGAGTGAGACCCTGTCTCAAAACAAACAAACAAACAAACAAACAAACAAAAAATACAATAATTTAGTCAGGTGCAGTGGCATGCACCTGTAGTTCCAGCTACTCGGGAGGCTGAGGCAGGAGAAGGGCTTGAACCCGGGAGGCGGAGGTTGCAGGGAGCTGAGACTGAACCACTGCACTCCAGCCTGGGCAACAAGAGTGAAACTCCGTCTCAGTTAAAAAAAAAAAAAAAAAAAAAAGGCCCTCCTATGGCTCCACCGCCCTCAGGACAGGGGCCTGGTCACTTGGCTCAGTGTTCAAGGCCCTTTCACCATAAGATAGACCATGAAGCACATCTGAAAGCTGTCCCTGCTGGACCCTCCCCAACACAGACCCCCCCACGGGCCCTGTCCGCCCATCACCAGGTACCTGGGGCTGTGGCCACGGAAGTAGGCATGGACGTACTCCGTGAAGGCTGTGGCTACGGGCAGGGCATCCTGGGAGCCCAGGACCACAGGGCTCGGACCCCGGGAGACTCCTGGGGGTGGTGGGGAGGGAATGGGGAACAACGGATAGACAGCATGAACACAGGCTCCAGGCTCGAGACCCCCCGCCCAACCACACCTCTGCCAACAGAGAAGCCACCCACCCAGACCAGAGAAGGTGACACTGAGGCCCGAAGCTGGGCCCAGGACCGCTCTCACGTACCATGTCCTGTCTGGGATGAGAAGCTGGGCCGTTCCAAGGCAGTGCTGGGGGCTAAAGAGCCCAGTGGGGAGGGGCTCAGGGAACGAGACTGGAAGGGAAAGAGACAGTCTGGGCTATCAGTGCCTCAGGACCAGTGCCCAAAAGCTGACCCCGGAGGCGACCCCCAGCCCAGCTCCTGCGACACCCCCTCACCTACCAGGTCCCCGTTGCTACGTGTGAGAGGGCACGACACCTTCCTAGAGCGGAGTCTCCTGGGTGGGGCTGCCAGGCCCTCCCTGGCTGTGGCGTCAGCAGGTGCAGGCATCAGGTCTGGGAGCAAGTACAAAGAGGCACTGCTGAGATGCTGCCCAGGGCCTCTGGGGCCTCCCCAGGGGCACACACCCAGCCAAAATATAGGAGATGGGCTTTTCCGTGGAGACCTCCAATGGGTCTGAAGTCCTGGGGTTGCAGAAAAGGTGCCAGACAGCAGTGCGGATACCGTCCACACCTCTGACCCTCCCAGACGCCAGAATGGTGGCCCAATAAGGGGTGAGCTCCCCATTACTGGGGATAGGCAAGCAAGCACTGAAGGCTTAAGACGCAGGTATACTGTAGGGGGGATTCAGCAGAGGGTTTTTAGCCAACATTCAGCCGTTCTGTGACTTCTACCCTCTCCGGGAACCTGACTGCAGCCACCTACTGTGGCCTGTATCTGAGTCTCATGCCTTTAACACCCAAGCTCCCCGCCCTCTCCTGCTTCTTCAGGGTTCTGGTTGCGTTCCATCTATGAACGTGCTCACTTGCTCACCTACCTCCCCTCCCACCGACCTCCCCTCTCACCTACACCCCCTCTACCTGACTTTCTCAGCCTCAGCACTGCAGACATTTGGGGGCTGGACCATTCTTGTGGATGATGGCTGCCCTGTGCACTGGAGGGTGCTGAGCAGCAACCGAGGCCTCCACCCACTGAATGCCAGGAGCACCACTCCTGCCTGGTGGTGACAACCAAAAATGTCCCTAGACACTGACAATGTCCCCTGAGGGGCAGAATTTGCCGGGTTGGATAAGAGCCTCTGCTCAGGCTGGATGTGGGGGCTCACACCTGTAATCCCAACACTTTGGGAGGCCGAGGCAGGCAGATCACCTGAGGTCAGGAGTTCAAGACCAGTCAGGCCAACATGGTGAAACCCCATCTCTACTAAAAGCACAAAAAATTAGCCAGGCATGGTGGCGGGCGCCTGTAAGTCCCAGCTACTCGGGAGGCTGAGGCCGGAGAATGGTGTGAACCTGGGAGGCGGAGCTTGCAGTGAGCCAAGATGGTGCCACTGCACTCCAGCCTGGGTGACAGAGCAAGACTGTCTCAAAAAAAAAAAAAAAAAAAAAAAATTGGCCAGGTGTGGCGGTGTGCACCTGTAGTCCCAGCTACTTGGGAGGCTGAGGCAGAGAATTGCTTGAACTTGGGAGGCAGAAGTTGCAGTAAGCCAAGATCGCACCACTGCACTGCAGCCTGGGGAACAAGAGCAAAACTCCCTCTCAAAAAAAAAAAAAAAAAACTTCTGCCCCCAGTCTGTGGTCTCCACCCACTCGGCTCTCCTTTGAATGAACAGGCTCCAGCCAGGCCCTTTCCTATGGAGGGTCCCAAGCGCCCTTGTTGGCACTGCTGGGGACCTCGAGGTGGTCACAGCCCACAGTCGCTCTGACTCAGGGGCTTCCCATTCTCCTCAGGTAGCCCCTAGGAGCCCACCCCGCCACTCTCCCCCAACCTGCTGTCCTGCTGTCTCCAACCCCTCCAGGGTCCCCGGCTCTGTCCTCTCCTCTACTCTCTCTGGGCGGCTGCTCCTCCTGTTTTGATGATGTCTTCAAGGAGGGGGTGCTCTGTCGAGAAGGTGCTCTGACCTGACCTTTCCCAAACTCAGGGTCCACTGTGCACCTGACACCTACAGGCCCAGCCTCGATGTCCATCCGCCCCTCCCCTGCTCACTCACAAGCCCTCCTTGTGCCCATCAGGCCCTGCCCACACCCCCCTTCTCTTCCTCCTCCTCCCCTCATCACCCTGTTCCAGCAGGCAGACCTCCTTGCTGTTCTTCAGACAGGCCTAGCGCGCTCCTGCCCCAGGGCCTTTGCAGGGGCTGTGCCCTCTGCCCAGCACATCTTTCCCCTCATGTCCACGTGGTTCTGTCCTCACCTCCCTCAAATCTCAGCTCAGATGTCCCTTCCTCAGGGAGGGCCCCCACCTGGCACCCACTACCGCCTGCCTTGCTAAATGTCCATCTCATTGTTGTCCCTGCAACGGTGGGAGGTTCTGCCTGCCTCGTCCTAGCTGTGTCTCCAGCAGCCTGATCAGGCCCTGCCCACAGCGGGCGCTCAATCACCCGCCCAGGGTTCCAGCAACTCTCAGGCCCAGACCCGCTGGACTCACCTCCTCCGGCCAAGGCCTCCAGCCCCCAGGGGCCTGCAGACGGGGCGAGGGGCTGCGGCGAGTCTGTCAGAGGCGGTGCTCGGATACCCCTGGCCTCTGGGGGTGGCGCCCTACAGCTGGGCGGGCTCTGCGGGGTGCCTGGGCGGGGGACCCAGGAATCTGGGGAGGGGCCAGGTGCCGCGTGGGACGGAGAGTCCAGGCCGGAATCCTCCACGTTTTCGGGCGACGAGGAGGAGAAAGGGGAGGGGCTGGAGGTGAAGCCCAGGCTGCTAGAGCCTTGGGGAGGGAAGCGGGCGGTCAGCTCCGACCCTCGCCCACTCGGAGTCCCTGCCCATCCTCCTGCAGGCCACGGCCACGTCGAGGGAAGGTCAGGGGGGCCCCCATTCATAGCCCCCAAGGCTATGCCTTCTGGTGACTTCCCTCTCCACAAAAGTCCGGCCCATCCACCCAGTCACCGCCCACTGGCCAAGGCCCCGTCCTATCTATGGCCCCTCCCACCTGTACTCTGGCCCCGCCCACCCTGCCACGGACTAGTCCTCCCTCCAGCCTGGCCTCCAAGGTACTCGATTGGCCTAACTTTGCAATGGCCCCACCCATCCTCCCTCCGGCCACACCCATGACCTCCAATCCCTTATCCCCATCACCTGTAAAATCTTCGTGGTCAAAGGCTGACTCCAGGGGCGGCCCAAAGAGGTTCTTGGACACCTGCTCCTCTGACTGCAATCTCTCTGCACAGCTAGAGAGGGTGAGGCCAAGAGGATTGCTTCTATTTTTCCCAAGCCTCATCCCACCCCAGGGCTTTTGCACATGCTGTTCCCGGTCTTTTTTTTTTTTAGGCGGAGTCTCACTGTCGGCCAGGCTGCAGTGCGGCACAATCTCAGTTTGCTGCAACCTCCGCTTTCTGGGTTCAAGCAATTCTCCTGCTTCAGCCACCAGAGTAGCTGGGATTACAGGCACCTGCCACCATGCCCAGCTAATTTTTGTATTTTTAGCAGAGACAGGGTTTCACCATGCTGGCCAGGCTGATCCCAAACTCCTGACCTCAAGTGATCTATCTGCCCGCTTTGCTCTCCCAAAGTGCTGGGATTACAGGTGTGAGCCACGGTGCTCAGCCTGTTCCCAGTCTGGAGTTCCATTTCCCCAGCTCTCTTCATAGCCACCTCCTGGCTCCTCTTTGGGGCTTAGCTCCAAGTCACCCCGTCGAGGAGGTTCCCATCCCCACCTCAAGGGAAGTCACCTCCTTCTGTCTTTGCGTCGTCGGCTTTCATTTCTTCGTAGCACTTAGAAATATTGAATATGCTCTAACTTATTTGCCTTTTTTTTTTTTTTTTTTTTTGAGATGTTGTTTCCTCCTGTTACCCAGGCTGGAGTGCAACGGCGCAACAGCAGCTCATTGTAAGCTCCGCCTCCCAGGTTCAAGCGATTCTCCTGCCTCAGCCTCCCGAATAGCTAGGATTACAGGCATGCGCCACCATGCCCAGCTAATGCTGTATTTTTAGTAGAGATGGGGCTTCTCTATGTTGGTCAGGCTGGTCTCGAACTTTCAACCTCAGGTGATCTGCCCGCCTTGGCCTCCCAAAGTGCTGGTACAGGTGTGAGCCACCACACCTGGCCTTATTTGCTATTCTTAAAATCTGAGTCACTAGAATGTGATTCTGAGAAGGGACACCTGTCTCAGAACCCAGGTCCTAGAACAGCACAAGTACATAGTAGGCACTCAATAAATGTTCATCAAATGAATGACTAAATGGTCCCTCAAAAGCCAACATGGGCCAGGCGCAACGGGTCAGGAGTTCGAGACCAGCCGGGCCAACATGGTGAAACCCTGTCTCTACTAAAAATACAAAAGTTAGCTGGGTGTGGTGGTGTGTGCCTGTAGTCCCAGCTACTTGGGAGGCTGAGGCATGAAAATTGCTTGAACCCAGGAGGTGGAGGCTGCTGTGAGCCGGGATCGCGCCACTGCACTCCAGTCTGGGCGACAGAGTGAGACTCTGTCTCAAAACAAAACCCCAGCATGACATCAACTCCCAGCTGAGACAAGAGAACACCAGGTGGAGACATGGGGAGGCGGAGGTGGGGACAGCCCCCACCTGCCCACTCGTGTGGAACCCACCTGCCAGTTCTGGGGGCAGACCGAGGTCTCTGGGGTTTCCCAGCAGCATCCCCTACAAGAGATGTACCTCCTTGAGCTTTCTTGTCACCCTGCCTGCAATGCTCCCCACTTCACGGACCAAGGGACCGAGGCTTGGGGGGTGTCCAGCCAGTTGCCCAAGGTGATCAGCAAATCAGGCAGACACAGATTCAAGCCTGAGCGAGCCCGTCTCCAGATGCTGGCTCCTCCTGGCCCCAGCTACCCCTTTCAGCTCTCACTTAATTTCATAATGACCTCATTTTACAGAAAAGGAGACCGAAGGTCAGTGTGGTTAAGCATCCTGCCCCAAGTTACAAAACAGAGCTTTGATTCAAGCCCACACCCATAGCCTCCCCTCCTTAGGATCATCCCTACTCTGAAGACCAAAGGCTACTCACGTGAAGAATGGCGTTTCATGGTGCCCTGTGGACAAAGTGGGCAGCATCAACATGAGCACATCCAGCCAGCCTTGCCAGCACCACCCAGGGCACCCCTCCCATGCCTCACCCCTGGGCCAGGAGGAAGGATGAGGCTGCCCGCAGTGGCCCTGAGCTGTGCCGCTGCTGCCTCGGGGCTGCAGGCTGGAGCCCGGGCCGGGGCGGGCTTGATGTGCACGTAGAACTTGCGGGGCTCTTCATCATCGAAGTCGGAGTCGCTGGACGAGAAACGGGAGGGCTCGGCCGTGCGTGGGCTGCAGTCAAGGTCCAAGCCAATCCCAACACAAGCTTCTCCCCGTTCAGCTCTCCAATCCAACCTTGTCCCTCCCTGCTCAAACCCTTCGAGGTCCTGCCCAATCCCATCGCCCGCCATGTGCCACCTTCAGTCCTGACACCATGTCCCACCAGCACTCCCACCCCCCAGCCAAGCCTTTGCATAAGCATGAGCAGACCTAACTGGCAAACTCCTATTCAGCTGCAAAACCCCAACACCGGTGCCCCCTCCTCCAGGAAGCCTTGCTGGCTTTCCTTTTCTCTCTACCTCTTGCCCAGTGCTGACCCCATAGAGTGAGTGTTTACATTTAGGTTGGCTTCATCCACAAGGGAGACTCTCTCCAGGATGTACCCAGAGAGGAATGCTGAAGGTGGACTGGTTATTGTGGACAGTTTTGACCTTGCTGTGCCAACAGCTGCTCCTGGGGGGTGCCAGAAGGATATTGTTCTGGGTCACATCAGGCCGGACAGTGAAACCTTCTTCATCCACCTCTGGACATGTCTAGGGGAGTCGGGGGACAGCGGTGAGTCAGGCTCCCCACTATCGAACCTTCCATCTCACCCTGCCAACCACCCCCTGCCCCGCCCCCAGGCCTTGACTCAGACCTCATAACAACCCTGATGGCAACGACTGTCTTCCCTGGGTGTGTGGGCAGGTTCCTGGGACAAACTGAGCTTCGGCAGGGACATTATTCACACCCACGTAGTCCACGGGACTTTGCCGCTGAGGTGGGATATGAACTCAGCCCCCAGGCTCCAGCCCGCCCCTCAATCTCGGCTCTTTAGTTTCCAGTAGGGATCGGTCTCTAGGAGCCAAGAGTGGGATCAAACTCCTTCCACCTGTAGCTCAGCCTGACCCCTCCCACGTCACTCACCCCTGAATCGGGCTCCAGGAAATCTCTGGGGATGGAGGAAGAGATGTTGGTATCAGCTTCCGCAGCCCATCTGGTGCCCCCTGTCAGCCCCCAACACTGGACATGGAACCTGGGGTAGCTACCCAGCTGTGATATTGCCCTGAGCTAGCCCTGGAGGTGGTGGGATCCTGGGGCTTGCTTGGGGAGGGGGTTGAATCTGAAGTTAGCTGAATAGAGAGTATTCTCAAACAGCCTGGGAGGGAAGGAATCCTGGAACTCATTTGAAGGGCTGCCTTGTGAAGGTAGGGAAAAGTCGGGGCTAACCTTGGCAAACAGAACAATCCTGGGCCAGCTCGGACAGGGGAAATGCTAGGTTACTCTGTGACAGGCAGTTCTTGGCCTAACCTGGCAAAAGGAAGAATTCTGGACTAGCTTGGGTAGCGATAATATTGAGTAGCCTGGGGCAGAGGTACTCCTGGTCCAGCCTGGAATATGGATACTCCTGGGCTATCCTAGGGGGGGACTTCCGGGATAGCCTGGGCAGGGGAAGGGATCCGGGCTAGCCTGGGCCAGACCGGGCAGGGGTGCTTTCTCACACAGCTGCAGGTGGCTCTGGCTCCCGCTCCCGCCGGCTTAATCCCGGAAGGCGAAAGGTCTTGGCTCCCCGCAAACGTTTCATCGCTGAGGATAGATTGGGGGGCAGCTGAGCACTGGGAGGTGCCTTCTTTCACATTCATATCAGCCTCCCTCACCCCCATGGTCCAGCCTGGGCATCCAGGCCCAGACGTACTTGCCTTCCTGCAGGGCAGCCGCGCTGTATGCCTCGAAGTCCAGAGGTCCTGAGATGGGAGACAGAAACTCAATTGAGGGGCTGGGCATGGTGGCCCGTGCCTGTATTTTCAGCACTTTGGGAGGCTGAGGCAGGTGGATCACCTGAGGTCAAGAGTTCAAGACGAGCCTGGCCAACATGGTGAAACCCTGTCTCTGCTAAAATTACAAAAAAATTAGCCAGACATGGTGGCAGGTGCCTGTAATCCCAGCTACTCGGGAGGCTGAGGCAGCAGAATCACTTGAACCCAGGAGGCGGAGGTTGCAGTGAGCCGAGATTGCACCACTGCACTCCAGCCTGGGTGACAGAGCAAACTCTGCCTCAAAAAAATTAAAAAAAAAAAAAAAAGAGAGAGAGAAAAAAAAAACCTAAACTGAGGGTGGGGAGACTGGGCTTCGAAAGGGTAGTACACTTTTGGCCACAAAATGGCACCTGGATCTGAACTCAAGGTCCATCAGTTTCCCAGACAAGAACCAGCCTCAGATCATCAGGAGTGGGATGGATCAAGGGGCTGGTCTGGTTCCAGCTGGTTAGTGCCACCGTAGGGGGTGACATGAGCTATTTCCACGTACTTCCAGCATTTGTGGGTGGAACTTGGATTGGGTTGGGGGATGGACCATGCATCTGTGCAGTGGGCTGGGCTTTGAGTGACAGGATGAGGCGTGGGAACTCTCTCCCAAGAACAATGGGGAGCCATGGAAGGTGTGTGAGCAGGAGGAGGACACAACAGATCTGGGACCTGTGAAGGGCAAGAGTGGGGCCCCATGAAGGGAGGGGTGACCTGAGCCAGGGCTGAGCCAGAGAGACAGGAGGGAGAAAGAACAGGTTTTGCTGGTTAACAAGACTTGAAGACACAACTGTATACCAGCATTTAGTGAGTGCCTACTGTGTGCCTGGCACACCCTTTGCCCTTTACCTGAATTAAATCACTGAACGTTACAACATTATTAACATCCTCACTTTACAGATGAGGAAACTGAGGCTCAGAGAAGTCAAAGCACAGGTCCTAAGTCACACAGCAAGTGATGAAGAAAAGACTCAAGCCCAGGTCTGACTCTAAAACTTTTGCTCTTAACTCCTCCCCAGTCCTGTATCTGAGCATTTGCAAATTGTTCTTTTGCTCAACAACCCTCAATGGCTCCCTTAGGCCCTGGGGGTGAAGTCTGAACAGCTGAGCCTGGCACTCAAGGCTCCTCTGGGATCTGGTTCAAAGAGATTTACACGTAAGATCAAGCTGGAGAGCTGGACTCGTCAGCATCCCATTTTTCCCACGAAGAAACCAAGGCCTGGCCACGAGCAGTGGCTCACGCCTGTAATTCCAGCACTTTGGGAGGCCGAGGCAGGCGGATCACCTGAGGTCAAGAGTTCAAGACCAGCCTGGCCAACATGGTGAACCCTCATCTCTATTAAAAATACACACAAAAAAATTAGCTGGGTGTGGTGGCACGCGCCTGTAGTTCCAGCTACTCCGGGAGGCTGAGGCAGGAGAATAGCTTGAACCCAGAAGCAGCAGTTGCAGTGAGCCAAGATCACACCACTGCACTGCAGCCTCGGCAACAGAGGCAGAGGGAGACTCCATCTCAAAAAAAAAAAAAAAAAAAAAAGAGAGAGAGAGAGAAAGAAAGAAACCAAGCCCCAGGGAGGTTCAGTCTCCTGCCTCCGGAGTCCTGCCCATCACCTGCAGCTGTGGCACTAAAGCCCGACCCCTGATGGCTGCCCTGACTCACCTGGCTTCTCCTGGCCTGTGCCCTTACTCTCTGCAAACTTCCTGAGTAGCATCTCCACGCTGACGTTCTCGATGTTCTGCTTAAATTCCTCATGCACCTGTGCCAGGTGGGTGGGGTGTGAAACTGGTCAAGGCCCCTTTGCCCAACAGTGACCCCAGCCTCATTCCTCACACCTGCCCAACTCACCTGCCCGATCTGCACGTGCGTGTCCTCCACCGAATGAGCATAGGAGCCCAGCAATGCCTTCATGTGCCTCAGGTGTGTCTCCTCCATGGCTTGGAAGCGCTGAAGCAGGACGGGAGAGGCAGGTGGAAAGAAGGTCAGGGCCAAGAAGGAGTGGCCATGTGACTCAGCCTGACCAATCAGAACACCCTAAGCCCTTGGCTCACTGATTGATTTGGGGAAGGGCCAATGATAGTCTGCCCTAGGACTTTCTCTGAATCTACAGAAAAAGACACTTCCATTTCTGAACTAATGAGCAGATAGGATGTAAGTGGGGGCTGTTGGGGCCCGCTTTGATGCACACATGTGCATGCATACACACACACACACACACACACACACACACACACACAGGCATGTCTGCCTGGGAGTGATGTCCCCAGAGAAGAAAATAGACTTAAGAAGCAGAAATGGTGGTCGGGTGTGGTGTATTACACTTGTAATCCCAGCACTTTGGGAGACCAAGGTGGGCAGATCATCTGAGGTCAGGAGTTCAAGACTAGTCTGGGCAACATGGTGAAACCCTGTCTCTACTAAAAATACAAAAATTAGCTGGGCGTGGTGGCACGTGCCTGTAATCCCAACTACTACTAGGGAGGCAGAGGCAGGAGAATCACTTGAGCCCAGGAGGCAGAGGTTGCAGCGAGCCGAGACTGTGGCACTGCACTCTAGCCTGGGCGACAGAGAGACTCCATCTCAAAAAAAAAAAAAAAAGCAGAAATGCACAATTTCCTGCCAGCACTATTTGAGCACCTGGATTCAGCTATAACTGAAACCTCCACAACTCAAAAATAAAACTTTTCAGTTCCCTGAGCATGTCAGTTTTTTAACATTTTATTTTGGTTTGTTCTTTTTTTTTCCTCTGAGACAGAGTCTTGCTCTGTCGTCTAGGCTGGAGTGCAGTGGTGCAGTCTCAGCTCACTGCAAGCTCCGCCTCCCAGGTTCACGCCATTCTCCTGCCTCAGCCTCCCGAGTAGCTGAGACTATAGGTGCCCGCCACCACACCCGGCTAATTTTTTGTGTTTTTAGTAGAGACGGGGTTTCACTGTGTTAGCCAGGATGGTCTCGATCTCCTGACCTCGTGATCCACCCACCTTGGCCTCCTAAAGTGCTGGGATTACAGGTGTGAGCCACCGCCGTGCCTAGCCTTGTTCTTTCTTTTTATATACACCTTGTCAGTTTGAATGAAAGTTTCTATCACTTGTAGCTTGAAAAAAGTTCTGATTCCTAATCCTGAGATTCCAATCTGCTTTTATTTATTTTATTTTTTCGAGACAGGGTTCCACTCTATCACCTAACCTGGAGTACAGTGGCTCGATCTTGCCTCACTGCAATCTCCGCCTTCCAGTTCAAGTGATTCTCCCGCCTCAGCCTCCTGAGTAGCTGAGATTACAGGCATCTGCCACTAGACCTGGCTAATTTTGTATTTTTAGTAGAGACGGGGTTTCGCCATGTTGGCCAGGCTGGTCTCAAACTCCTGACCTCAGGTGATCCGCCCACCTTGGCCTTCCAAAGTGCTGGGATTACAGGTGTAAGCCACCTCACCCTGCCTGGGATTTCTGCGGCCCATAACCTCCAGGGCAAAAGCATGTGTGGGTCTTAAAGGTACAGATGCCTGGTTCTTACCAGGGCCGAGTCCAGCATCTTCTGCTCAAAGTCAGCTCGGGCTGTGTTGTATTTTTCCACCGAGCGCCGCAGGCTCTCTGCTGCCTTCTTGGTTTTAGTCTCTGCCTACGAAGCCCAGGGAGGAAATGGGGATGGAAGGGGGACACTCAGGGGGCTTCCCCCAGGCCCCATCACCAGGCAGGTGGACTCCTCGGGGTACCCAGAGTGTGATCACCCACAGGTTCCAGGACCGTCGCTCTGGGACGTGTTTCCATTCTCTGATCAGGCAGCCCCTCTGCCCCGGGGCAAATTCCTCAGAACCCCCTGCTGTGAGCCCACCTTGTCCATCTCCTTCTGGCTGGTACTCTCCCTCCGCAGCCGCTCCTGGTCCATGCAACGGTTCAGGTAGTTCTCGCGGGACTTGGGCAGGAGCTGGCTGACACCCGAGAGTACCTGCACAGCATCCAAGGTGCCCACTACTTCCTCCTTGCACTGCAGGGATAGGAGGGGAGATTGTGGGTAGACTGTGAAATTCCTGACCTCCCAAAATACTTCATGCCAGCGCTAGTCTTTTTCTATGTGTGTGTGTGTTTTGTTTTTTTTCTTTTTTTTTAGACAGAGTTTCGCTCTTGTTGTCCAGGCTGGAGTGCAGTGGCACAATCTCAGCTCACTGCAATCTCTGCCTCCCGGGTTCAAGTGATTCTCCTGCCTCAGCCTCCCAAGTAGCTGAGATTACAGGCGCCCACCATCACACCCGGCTAATTTTTGTATTTTTAGTAGAGACGGGCTTTCACCATGTTGGCCAGGCTGGTCTCGAACTCCTGACCTCAGGTGATCTGCCCACCTCAGCCTCCCAAAGTGCTGGGATTACAGGCGTGAGCCACTGTGCCTGGCCTGTGTGTGTGTGTTTAATAGCAACGGGGTCTTGCTACATTGCCCAGGCTGGTCTCGAACTCCTAGACTCAAGCAATCCACCTGCCTCAGCCTCCCAAAGTGTTGGGATTACAGGCGTGAGCCACCATGCCCGGCCTGTATGTTTTTCGTTTCAAAACATTTTTAACTTTTTAAAAAAGTACTATTTACACATGGTTCATATTTCTGAAAGTTGTAAGGGGTTAAGCCAGGAAAATGCCTCCCATATATGGGCCCTCTAGCCTAGAAGTCCCCAATTATTACTGTGATACTTCTCTAGAAATAATCCGCATATGGATAAAGATGCTTGTTCTAACCCATGTTTTATGACAAACAGTGGCAGACTGTGTTGCTTAACTCACCCTTTTGTGTGTGTGTGTGTGTGTGTGTGTTTTGTTTTTTTTTTTTGAGACGGAGTCTCACTCTGTCGCCCAAGCTGGAGTGTGGTGTCGCGATCTCAACTCACTGCAACTTCCACCTCCCAGGCTCAAGTCATTCTCCTGTCTCAGCCTCCTGAGTAGCTGGGATTACAGGTGCGTGCCACCACGTCTGGCTAATTTTTGTATTTTTAGTATAGACAGGGTTTCACCATGTTGGCCAGGCTGGTCTGGAACTCCTGACCTCAAGTGATATGCCTGCCTCAACTTCCCAAAGTGCTGGGATTATAGGTGTGAGCCATCGCTCCTGGCTAGCAAGACCCCTTCTCTACAAAAAATTTAAAAATTAGCAAGACCGGGTGCGGTGGCTCATGCCTGTAATCCCACACTTTGGGAGGCCGAGGTCGGTGGATCACCTGAGGTCTGGAGTTCAAGACCAGCCTGGTCAACATGGTGAAACCCTGTCTCTACTAAAAACATGAAAAATTAGCCAGGCATGCTGGTGTACGCCTGTAATCCCAACTACCTGGGAGGCTGAGGCAGGAGAATTTCTTTTTTTGTTGTTGTTTTTTTTTGTTTTTTGAGACGGAGTCTCGCTCTGCCGCCCAGGCTGGAGTAGAGTGGCTGGATCTCAGTTCACTGCAAGCTCCGCCTCCCGGGTTTACGCCATTCTCCTGCCTCAGCCTCCCGAGTAGCTGGAACTACAGGCGCCCGCCACCTCGCCCAGCTAGTTTTTTATATTTTTAGTAGAGACGGGGTTTCACCGTGTTAGCCAGGATGGTCTCGATCTCCTGACCTCGTGATCCGCCCGTCTCGGCCTCCCAAAGTGCTGGGATTACAGGCTTGAGCCACCGCGCCCGGCCAGGAGAATTTCTTGAATCCAGGAGACGGAGGTTGCAGTAAGCTGAGATTGTGCACTCCAGCCTGGGCAACAGAGCGAGTCTCCATCTCAAAAAAACAAAACACAACAAAAACAAAGTATTACCAACTCCCTTTTTTTTTTTTTTTTTTTTTTTGAGACGGAGTCTGGCTCTGTCACCCAGGCTGGAGTGCAGTGGCTGGATCTCTGCTCACCGCAAGCTCCTCCTCCCGGGTTTACGCCATTCTCCTGCCTCAGCCTCCGGAGTAGCTGGGACTACAGGCGCCCACCACCTCGCCCGGCTAGTTTTTTGTACTTTTTAGTAGAGACGGGGTTTCACCGTGTTAGCCAGGATGGTCTCGATCTCCTGACCTCGTGATCCGCCCGTCTCGGCCTCCCAAAGTGCTGGGATTACAGGCTTGAGCCACCGCGCCCGGCCTACCAACTCCCTTTTTAAACAGGAGTTAAAAACATGTGGATTTCGGAACTCTGTAAAGGCAATGCATCTATGATTCTACAATTATAAGCTTTGAATATTGTGGAATTCTAAGAGTCTAAGATGGTTCTTCCAAGATTCTAGGTTTATAAGACTGTGAAAATAGTAAAAATGAATATCTGTATCTTCCAATGCTTTAGAACAGCTGTTGGCGAATGTTTTCTGTAAAGGGACATATAGCAAATGTGTTTGGCTTGATATAAACACTTGACTCTGTCACTGCAGTGCAAAACAGCCACAAATGACAGGTACATCAATGGGCATGGCTGTGTGCCAATAAAACTTTATTTACCGGCACTGATGTGTGACTGTCATATAATTTTCACACGTGTTGAAATTTTATTTTTCTTTAGATTTTTTCTAAACCTTTAAAAATGTAAAAACTAGTGATAACCCATTTCTTTTTTCTTTTCTTTCTTTCTTTCTTTTTTTTTTTTTTTTTTTGAGACGGGTTCTTTCTCTGTTGCCCAGGCTGGAGTGCAGTGGCGCGATCATGGCTCACTGCAGCCTCGACCTCCCATGCTCAAGTGATCCTCCCATCTCAGCCTCCTGAGTAGCTGGGACTACTGGCATGTGCCACCATTCCTGGGTTTTTGTTTTTTGTGTGTGTGGTAAAGACAGGGTCTCCCTATGTTGCCCAGCCTGGTCTCAAACTCCTGGAGGATCCTGGGCTCCAGCCATCCTGCTGCCTCAGCCTCCCAAAGTGCTGGGATTATAGGCATGAGTCATTGCACTGGGCCCAAACATTTTTTAAAAATTAGCCAGGCTGGCCGGGCGCGGTGGCTCAAGCCTGTAATCCCAGCACTTTGGGAGGCCGAGACGGGTGGATCACGAGGTCAGGAGATCGAGACCATCCTGGCTAACATGGTGAAACCCCGTCTCTACTAAAAAAAAACACAAAAAACTAGCCGGGCGAGGTGGCGGGCGCCTGTAGTCTCCGCTACTCGGGAGGCTGAGGCAGGAGAATGGCGTAAACCCGGGCGGCGGAGCTTGCAGTGAGCTGAGATCCGGCCACTGCACTCCAGCCCGGGCGACAGAGCAAGACTCCGTCTCAAAAAAAAAAAAAAAAAAAATTAGCCAGGCATGGTGGCGTGCACCTGTAGTCCCAGTTATTCTTTGGGAGCTGAGGAAGGAGGTTCGCTTGAGCCCAAGTGTTTGAGGCTGCACGTAGCTCTGATGATGCCACTGCACGTGGGTGACAGAGCAAGACCCTGTCTCTCAAAAACAAGCAAACAAAAAAAAAACCCTTCTTAGCCGTACAAACACTGGTGGTGGAGGTGGGCTGGATTTGGCCCGCGGGCCACAGTGTGCTAACTCCTGGTCTGGAATTTTGCAAGTTTGAAATTCAACAATACTCAGGTCCGTAAGACCCTGGGCTTGACGTTGTGGAATTAACAGAATTATACGAAGCGCACATCCGCAGGTTTTAAGGCCCCAGAAGATCTGGGGTCCTGTGAGCTGCTGGTGTTCCACACCCACCCAGCCGCTGGGCGGCGCCCACGACACACACCTTCTTGTGCGTCTTGAGCTGTTCCTCGCCGTAGCGGAGAACGTCCTTGATGAGATCCTGTAACTTCCGTGTCAGTTCCAGGTGACACAGCGCCAGCTTGTCGGAGGAGACGCGGAAGACCTCCCAGAGCGGGGCGAAGGTCCTGGGGGCAGGTAAGGTCACACCCAGGGTTTATCAGGCTCACCCCACCCCAGGACAGCGCTGGCACTGCTAAACATGAATGCATACTAATTCATTTAATCTCCATTGCAGCCGTAAGAGGCGGGCCTGTGACAGATGGGGTAACTGAGGCATAGGGAGCTCTATAGGTCATCCCAAGGCCCCTCAACAAATGAACATCAGGGCTGGAATTTAAACTCAGGCCCTGGTAATCCCAGCACTTTGGGAGGCCGAGGCGAGCGGATCACTTGAGGTCAGGAGTTCAAGACCAGCCTGAGCAACATGATGAAACCTCCGTCTCTACTTAAAATACAAAAATTATCTGTGTGTGGTGGAGGGAGCCTGTAATCCCAGCTACTCAGGGGGCTGAAGCAGAAGAATCGCTTGAACCCGGGAGGCAGAGTTTGCAGTAAACTGAGATTGCACCACTGCACTCCAGCCTGGGTGACACAGCGAGACTCCATCTCTAAATAAATAAATAAATAAAATAAAATGGCTCACACCTGTAATCCCAGCACTTTGGGAGGCTGAGGCGGGCGGATCACAAGGTCAGGAGATCGAGACCATCCTGGCTAACACGGTGAAACCCTGTCTCTACTAAAAATACAAAAAATTAGCCGGGCGTGGTGGCGGGTGCCTGTAGTCCCAGCTACTTGGGAGGCTGAGGCAGAAGAATGGCATGAACCCAGGAGGCAGAGCTTGCAGTGAGCCGAGATCACGCCACTGCACTCCAGCCCGGGCAACAGAGGGAGACTCCGTCTCAAAAAAAAAAAAAAAGAGTGGCTAAGACACCATATGCCCCAATCAAGTCAATTTGGCCTGCCCCACTCAGCAGAAGCCCTGTCCAGCCTTCCCCCTGCCTTCTCCTGCTGCCTCCACTCCTGCCCTCCCCACAGAACTTTTGCCTTATAGCAGCCACAAAGAAAATTACAAATGCCATCGGGACCACATTATGCGTTTTGTTTTTGTTTTCTTGAGGCAGGGTCTGGCTCTGTCACCCAGGCTGAAGTGCAGTGGTGCAATCATGGTTCAATGCAGCCTCAATCTCCTGGACTCAAGCCATCCTCCCACCTCAGCCTCCTGAGTAGCTGAGACTACAAGCATATGCCACCATGCCCGACTAATTTTTGCATTTTTAGTAGAGACAGAGGTTTCTCCATGCTGCCCAGGCTGGTCTTGAACTCTTGGCCTCAAGTGATCCTCCCACCTCAGCTTCCCCAAATCCTGGGATTATAGGCGTGAGCCACTGCACCCAGGCACAAGGTTCATATAGAGTCATTTGTGTGTCAGGCCCCTGAGGCCTCGCCCTGCCATCTCCCCTCCTACTTCCTTTCCTCATTGCCCAACCCCTGCAGCCACGCCAACCTCCTCACTCTTCCTTAAACATGCCACGCCTGTCAACTCAGGGCCTTTGCACTGGCTGAGCCACTTGCCTCGGTCTCTGTCCCTCAGACATCCCCATGGCCAGGCCCTTTCTGTCTTTCTTTCTTTCTTTCTTTTTTTTTTGAGACGGAGTCTCGCTCTGTCGCCCAGGCTGGAGTGCAGTTGCGCGATCTCGGCTCACTGCAAGCTCCGCCTCCCAGGTTCACGCAGTTCTCCTGCCGCAGCCTCCCAAGTAGCTGGGACTACAGGCTGTGCCGCCTCGCCCGGCTAATTTTTTTTTTTGTATTTTTTAGTGGAGACGGGGTTTCACTGTGTTAGCCAGGATGGTCTCGATCTCCCGACCTTGTGATCCACCCGCCTCAGCCTCCCAAAGTGCTGGGATTATAGGCGTGAGCCACTGTACCCAGCCTACCAGCCCCTTTCTATTAAGGTCTCAGCTCAGGGAGGCTGGGCCCACCCCTGAGAAAGTGCCCAACCTCTCATAGTCCTATTTCATTCCCTCCCCAGCACCTTTTTTTTTTTTTTTTTTTTGAGACAGAGTTTTCGCTCTTGTTGCCCAGGCTGGAGTGCAGTGGCACAATCTCGACTCACTGCAACCTCCACCTCCCGTGTTCAAGCGATTCTCCTGCCTCAGCCTCCTGAGTAGCTGTGATTCCGGGCGCCTGCCACCACACTCGACTAATTTTGTATTTTTAGTAGAGGTGGGGTTTTGCCATGTTGCCCAGGCTGGTCTTGAACTCCTGACCTCAGGTGATCTGCCCACTTCAGCCTCCCAAAGTGCTGGGAGTACAGGCGTGAGCCACTGTGCCTGGCCCCCTTCCCAGCACTTTTCACTCCAGAAAAAAAAAAAAAAAAGTTTTTTTGTGTGTGTTTAACATCTGTCTCATCATGCAACCCAGATGTACATTGCATGAAGGTGACTGGGGTTTTATCTGTCTGGGTTGCTGCTGGTGCTTGGCACACAGAAGGCACTCAATAAATATTTGTGGAATGAATGAGCTGGTGTGTAAATGAATGATATACATTCCTCTATCCAATTAGCCCCATAATTGAGATGGATGACACTCTATTCTACATGCCCCAAGTGTGAAGAGACGTCCACCAAGGAGGAGGCTCCCAATGTCCCCACGTTGGTGACCCCTACCCCACTCACCCCATGGGGGTCCCATTGCTGGCCAGCTTGGAGAGTTTCGCCATCGCCTTGGAGTAGGTCTCCTCGATGGTTGCCCTGGGTAGGAGAATGAGGTAAAGATGGAGAAACTGCCCGGGCACAGTGGCTCATGCCTGTAATCCCAGCACTTTGGGAGGCCGAGGCAGGCGGATCACCTGAGGTCAGCAATTCAAGACCAGCCTGGCCAACTTGGTGAAACCACGTCTCTACTAAAAATACAAAAATAAGCCAGGTGTGGTGGTGCATGCCTGTAATTCCCAGCTACTCGGGAAATTGAGGCATGAGAATCGCTTGGACCTAGGAGGTGGAGGTTGCAGTGAGCTGAGATCGTGCCACTGCACTCCAACCTGGGTGACAGAGCAAGACTCCATCTCAAAAAAAAAAAAGATGAAGAAGCTTTCAGACACCCTTGAGAGAGGCACTGCTCCTCTGGGCCTCAGTTTCCCCATCTTAAACACCTGAACCGTGGCTTTCCATGATGGGGTGATGACACAACCCTCTGAAGGATGTTTTGAAAATTCATAGATTTTTTCTTACGTAATATATTTTATTAACAACAGTAGTAGGCCAGGCATGGTGACTCATGCCTGTAATCCCAGCACTTTGGGAAGCCGAGGCAGGAGAACCACTGGAACCCAGGGATTCGAGACCACCCTGGGCAATATAACGAGACTCCTTCTCTACAAAAAATTTTTTTAAAACTTAGATAGGTGTGGTGGTGCACGCCTGTAGTCCCAGCTACTCAGGAGCCTGAGGTGGGAGGATCGCTTGGGCCTGGTAGGCCGAGGCTGCAGTGAGCTATGCCCAGCTATGTTGCTGGGCAACAAAGTGAGACTCTGTCTCTAAAACAAACAAACAAACAAACAAACAAAGGCAGGGTGCAGTGGCTTACGCCTGTAATTCCAGCACTTTTGGAGGCCGAGGCGGGCAGATCACCTTAGGTCAGGAGTTTGAGACCCACCTGGCCAACACAGTGAAACCCCGTCTCTATTAAAAATATAAAAATTAGCCAGATGTGGTGGCAGGCACCTGTAGTCTCAGTTACTTGGGAGACTGAGGCAGGAGAATCGCTGGAACCCGGGAGGCAGAGGTTGCAGTGAGTCGAGACTGTGCCATTGCACTCCAGCTTGGGCAACAGAGCAAACCTCTGTTAAAAAAAAAAAAAAAAAAAAAAAAAGCCAGATGTGGTGGTACATGCCTATAGTCGCAGTTACTCGGAAAGGTGAGGTAGGAGGATCCCCTGAACTCAGGAGTTCGAGGCTGCAGTGAGCTATGATCGGGTCACTGCACTCTAGCCTGGGCAACAAAGCAAGATCTTGTCTCCAAAAAAAAAAAAAATTCCCACTGTGAGTAGGTTATATCATCCTCTTTTGAGGAGGGGAGCTTTCGAAATGAGGTGATTGTTGTTTAAAAGGAGATATGGGGCTGACAGGGTTGAGAATCGGTCATTTCCAGGATCTTCTAGCCACTCTGGTTTCTAGAATCCCCAGGGATCTAGCCCCGGACCATCCAGGGCGTAACCATGAGGTGGGCGTGACTACAGGGTGGTGGGCGTGGCCCCTGGTGGATGGGGCTTGGGGACCTCACCTCTCCCGGATGAAGTCCGCCAGCTCCTTGGTGGAGATGGGCCCCTGCTTCACGCTGTGGTACAGGACCTCAAAGCCATGATTTTTCTCACCCTGTAGGGGATGGGAGTAGAGACTGAGAAAGAATGGAGAGGGCATCATAGTTGCTTAGCAACGGGGGCGTGGCCAAGGAGCAGAAGTCCATCCCCTTGGCTGTAGGGACTCGTTCAGACTTGAGCGAATCAGCTTGCTGTATTTCCCCTGGGCCATAGGATTGTCTATGGACCTTAAATTTGTCCAATCAGAGAGAAGCCTGGGATTTTCTTTTTGTCCCGTAGTTGCTGGGGAGGAATCTCATTTGTTCTGTGTCTTTGTCTCCTTCTGTCTTTGTGTCTCTTTCTGTTTTTCTGAGTCTCTCTGCCATTTTCTGTCTCAGTCTCCTCCCCTTTTCTCTGTCTTTCCATAAATGAGGAATTATATGGCCACAGGGGATACTGGAAGTCAAATGGAAACCGCGAACCTTAGAAAGAAGCTGAACCAGAGGGCTTTTGTATTTAAAAAAAAAAAAAAAAATGTGTGTTCAGCTGGGCGCGGTGGCTCACATGGCGAAACCCCGTCTCTACTAAAAATACAAAAATTAGCCGGGCGTGGTGGCGCGTGCCTGTAATCCCAGCTACTTGGGAGACTGAGGCAGGAGGATTGCTTGAGCCCACCACTGCACTCCAGCCTGGGTATCAGAGCAAGACTGTCTCGAATGAATGAATGAATGAATGAATGAATGAATGAATGAAATAAAAATAAAAATAAATTGGAGTGTGTCACGCCTGTAGTCCCAGCACTTTGGGAGGCTGAGGCAGGCAGATCACGAGGTCAGGAGTTTGAGACCAGCCTGGCCAACATGGTGAAACCCTGTCTCTACTAAAAATACAAAAATTATCCAGGCATGGTAGCGCACCCCTGTAATCCCAGCTACTTGGGAGGCAGAAGCAGGAGAATTTCTTGAACCCAGGAGGCAAAGGTTGCAGTGAACCAAGATCATGCCACTGCACTCCACCTCTGGGCAACAAAGCAAGACTCCATCTCGGGAAGAAAAACAACAACAACAACAACAACAAAACAACAAAAATATATATATACACACACACATGAAAAGAAAAAGTCAAATTGTCTCTCTTTGTGACATGATCTTATGTATAGGAAAGCCTAAACACTCCACCAAAAAGCTCCTAGAACTGATGAACAAATTCAGTTAAGTTGCAAAATACAAATATCAACATATGAAAATCAGTAGTGTTTCTATACACCATTAATAAAATACCTGAAAAGAAATCAAGAAAGTGATCGCATTTACAATAGCTACAAAAAAAAAAAAAAAAAGGTGTGTTGAATCAAGTTGCTGGATCAAACCAACCCTGAAAGCCACATTCCCCCATAATCATTCGATCTTAAAAGCCAATACACTCCCCGTTGCTTAAGTCACTGTAGTTGTGTTTTCTGTTCTTGTCAACATGGAAACTCCCTCTATGAGAACCTAAAGTAGGGTCCAGGTTTGAGTTCTCTCCCAGGACCCAGCAAAGCCCAGCACAGATTGAGAGACAGAAAGGGCGTTTGAGTTTGTCGAAAAAATGAACAAATGATTCTGCTGTTACCTGCTAGTGCCAGTGGGAACTGAGCATTTCTACCCTGGTGCCTGAGAATGCCTTGCACAAAATCTCTTTACTCCAATTTCTGGGGTTGTCATGGTGGAGGAGGCCAGGGCTGCACTGTGTGACGCAGGCAAGTCACTGCCCCTCTCTGAGCTTTCAGCAGCTCCTCATTAAAATGGGGCAGGGAGGCTGGGCGCGGTGGCTCACGCCTGTAATCCCAGCACTGTGGGAGGCTGAGGCAGGCAGATCACTTGAGGTCTTGAGCTTGAGACCAGCCTGGTCAATATGGTGAAACCCTGTCTCTACTAAAAATGCAAAAGTAGTCAAGCACGGTAGCAGGTGCCTGTAATCCCAGCTACTCAGGAGGCTGAGGCAGGAGAATCGCTTGAACCCGGGAGGCGGAGATTGCAATCAGCCAAAATCATATCACTATACTACAGCCTGGGAGACACCTGCCTCTTACATGGGGATGATACAAGCAGCAACATAATCCATGTCAATGCTCCCCAAAGCCCCAAAGGCAACTCTAGCTTTTGCTAATTTGTAACATTAGTTATTAATAGTTAGCATTTGTTTTAAATTTGCTTATATTTCTCCCCCAAAGACATTTATGTAAAAGGGCAACTTTTTCTGCCACTCTCGATGGAAAATTGGGACCCTTTGCCGCATGAAAGGAGTAGGAGAAAATGAGGCAACAACTATATCTTAATGCCAGCCAGATTCTGTCATCTGGGAAGGGCATCATGCCTGAACACTACTAAGCTGTCCATTAAAAATGGTAATCAGGCTGAGCGAGGTGGCTCACACCTGTAGTCCCAGCACTTTGGGAGGCCGAGGCAGGCAGATTATCTGAGGTCAAGAGTTCGAGACCAGACTGGCCAACATGGTGAAACCCCATCTCTACTAAAAATACAAAAATTAGCCAGGAGTGGTGGCACATGACTATAACCCCAGCTACTCGGAGGCTGAGGCAGGAGAATCTCTTGAACCTGGGAGGCAGAGGTTGTAGTGAGTTGAGATTGTGCGATTGCACTCCAACCTAGATGACATAGCAAGACTCTGTCCCCCGTTGCAAAAAAAAAAAAAAAAAAAAAAAAAAGGTGGTAAAACAAGAGACACAACATATTTCAGGATGAAGCAGGAATGCCTCAAATCATGGCTAATATTTAATGCTGATGTGGAGGTGCTGGCCAATGCAGTAAGATAAGAAAAAGAGTTGAGACCACATTATATGACTATCTACAGAAAACAAAAAAGAATAAACAAAATTAATAGAACTGAGGAAGAGGATAAAAGCAAGACCAATATAGATTAAACATGGGGATTTTTTTTTCTTTAACAGGCGCATGCCACCACTATGCCCGGCTGATTTTTGTATTTGTAGTAGAGGCAGGGTTTCACCATGTTGGTCAAGCTGGTCTCGAACTCCTGACCTCAAGTGGTCTGCCTGCCTCGGCCTCCCAAAGTGCTGGGATTACAGGCATGAGCCACCACACCTGGCCTCATACACACCTTCTGATCCCACTTCTCTCCACCCCTTGCAGACCTGGTCCTCTGTGCCCACTGTTGGGATTGGACACTTTTAGATTTGGATTTAAAACTCACCATTACAACTTTAAAACCAATGACTAGATGGGTGGGGTGTCTCACGTCCAATCCCAGCACTTCGGGAGGCTGAAGCGGGCAGATCACTTGAGGTCAAGAGTTCAAGACCTGACTGGCCAACATGGTGAAACCCTGTCTCTACTAAAAATACACAAATTAGCCAGGCTTGGTGGTGGGCACCTGTAGTCCTAAATACTTGGGAGGACGAGGCAGGAGAATTGCTTGAAGCAGGGAGGCAGAGGTTGCAGTGAGCTGAGATCCCACCACTGCATTCCAGCCTGGCCAACAGAGTAAGACTCTGTCCCACCCCCCCCAAAAAAAAGGTAATCAGCTGGGGTCTTGGGTAATCGGCTGGGGTCTGATGGAATTGGGGACATTTTAGCATCAAATCAGGTCTTGTAAGAATAATGGAAGAGAAGGCTTGTGGAGGGATCTGATGCCATTTAAGTCCCAGCACACATCAGTGAAGCCATCCCTCTGGCAGCATTTGGCCGGTTTTCCATAAATGGTAGTTTCCTGTGCCCTCCTCCAACCTGCCGTTCACCCTCCCAGGTACCTGGAAGCTTGAATGTTATATATATTTTTCTATGTTTGAGACAGGGTCTCACTCTGTCTCCCCAGTTGGAGTGCAGTGGCACAATCATGGCTCACTGCAGCCTCAAATTCCTGGGCTCAAGAGATCGTCCCACCACAGCCTCCCAAGTAGCTGGGACTACAGGCACATGCCACCATATCTGGCTAATTTTTTTGATTTTTAGTACAGACGGGGCCTTACTATGTTGCCAAGGTTGATCTCGAACTCCTGGACTCAAGCAATTCTCCTATCTCAGCCTCCCAAAGTGCTGGGATTATAGGCGTGAGCCACCACACTTGGCCAGAAGTTTGAAGGTTAAAGCCAGAAGTCACTGCTAGATAGCGTTTCCTGCTGCATCAATGGAGAAACTGAAGCCAAGACTGGGGCAGACCCAGGTCAGCCTCAAGCTCAAATCTCCCAATGGTCACACTTCATTCTAGAATCATCGATGGGTCCCGATTGCCCACCAGACGCTGAAGTTCAAGTCCATGGCCTGGAATTGCCACTCCAGCCTCATTTCCTAGCTGCTTTTTAGCCTCACCCACAAAACAGCAAATAGCAAAGACAAGCAGTGCCTTTCCACCACCACACTTTTGTCCAGGCTATTCCCACCATCAGCTCTCCAGTCTCCATCTCCTTCCACCCATCCACATCCTTCCACTTCTCAAGGATCATTGCCACCTGCTCTAGAAACTTCCCTAAGTCTGCTCAACCCCCCTCCTCACTTCACTGTTGCTCCCTCCAGCTCGCCAGGAATATATTTTATTTTATTTTTTATTTTTTATTTTTTTTTGAGGCGGAGTTTCGCTCTGTCGCCCAGGCTGGAGTGCAGTGGCCGGATCTCAGCTCACTGCAAGCTCCGCCTCCCGGGTTTACGCCATTCTCCTACCTCGAGACTCCCGAGTAGCTGGGACTACAGGCGCCCGCCACCTCGCCCGGCTAGATTTTTGTATTTTTTAGTAGAGACAGGGTTTCACCGGGTTAGCCAGGATGGTCTTGATCTCCTGACCTCGTGATCCGCCTGTCTCGGCCTCCCAAAGTGCTGGGATTACAGGCTTGAGCCACCGCGCCCAGCCTATATTTTATTTTTTATTTTATTTTATTTTTTTAGACAGGGTCTCACTCTGTCACCCAGGCTGGAGTCCAGTGATATCTTGGCTCATTGCAACCTCCACCTCCCAGGCTAAAGCGATCCTCCCACCTCAGCCTCCCAAGTAGTTGGGACCACAGGTGCACGCCACCATGCCTAGCTAAGTTTTTGTCTTTTTAGGAGAGACAGGGTCTTGCTATGTTGCCCAGGCTCGTCTCAAACTCCTCGGCTCAGGCAATCCACCATCCCAGCCTCCCAAAGTGTTTGGATTACAGACATGAGCTACCGTGCGCCACCTATATTTTCTCTCTTCTTGTGTTTGGAATTGTACTTTCAAAGTTCAAGTGTCCAATCGCCTTATACGCACAGGGTCACTTTGGGTTGGTGACCTCGTCTCTCTGGCCTCAGTTTCCTTCCTTGTGTGACAAGTGGGGACAACAACAGCACCCAATTCCCAAGGGTCTTGCTGGGCTGAGGCTGGCACAGTGCTGGCCCCAGGAGATCCTCGGGTGAGGCTGCACCAGGCACCACCGCCCAGGCCAGCATCTGGGTCTGACTCAGAGCCAACTACTGGCCCGTTTCCCAGACCTGGCAAACCCCCAGCGGCGTCTGCCTCCCTTGGACTGGGCTGGCAGTTGAGGGTCCTAGGAGGGGCTGTCTCAGGTCTGTCTCTCCCACCAGAACTTCAAGACTTCAGACTTGCTTCAGTGCCAGCCAAAGGTTTTTTTTTTTTTTTTTTTTTTTTTTTTGAGACAGAGTCTCACTCCATCCCCCAGACTGGAGTACAGTAGTACGATCTCACTGCAACTTCCACTTCTCAGGTTCAAGCGATTCTCCTGCCTTAGCCTCCCAAGTAGCTGGGACTACAGGCTCATGCCACTATGCCCAGCTAAGTTTTGTATTTTTAGTAGAGATGGGGTTTTGCCATGTTGACCAGGCTGGTCTCCAACTCCTGACCTCAGGTGATCCGCCCCCCTCGGCCTCCCAAAATGCTGGGATGACAGGCATGAGCCACTGCGCCCAGCCAAGAGTGTGGTCTTTGTAACAGAGCTTATTTATGTCCTTCTCCTGCTCACCCTTCCCCCATGACTCCCTAGTACACTTTATGCTTCAGCCCTGCCCTGGCGCGATGAGACTGGGGCATCCCTGTCTGGTTTAATCTCCCCTGATGAGAGCCTCCTTTGAGCCATCAGGGCCCCGGCATCACCCAGCAAAGAAACAGGCTTCTGTGGCGGCTTCAATACCAGCAACTGATAAAAAGAAACCTTGCCAGTGACAGAAGGCTTCCCTGAGTCTGGGGGTGCATGGGGTGCATGGGGTGCATGGGGTGGGAGTGGCGGTGCAGGAATTTCATCCCTTTTTCGGGAAACGGAGGTTCACGCAGACAAAGCCATTTGCTCCAGGGCTTCCAGCAGAGCCCAGTTCGAATCCTGAACTCAAAGCTCTTAACCATTCTCTACCAGGATATCTTTGGGTGGGGTGGGGAAGTCGGGGGCGGTTTCTATTTTCTCTTTGCTGATCTGAATTTTCTGCAGCGAGCCTGCACACCTCACGCAATTAAAAAGGATTTAAAATAAATGTAGGTGCCACTGTCGGGGTTCCAAAATGAGGGTGACTTCTGATCCTCAAATGGTCACCTCCATTACACAGCAGTACTAACAGGAGCTCAGAGAGGGGTAGCCCCTTGCTGGGGTCACACAGCCTTTCAGGGGCAAATCGAGGAGTCTGACCTTTGGAGAGAGGGCGGAGGTCACACCCCTGCAGGTGGCAAGGGAGTGCGGCCCCTTTAAGAAAGCAAGTGCCAGTAAGAGGAGCCCCAGCTGGGGAGGGAGCAAGGGCAGGAGTGGGGCTTGTTGCCAGGGGCAACCAGTCACCTAGCAACAGGCTTCCTCTCTGCCAGCTCAGGGCTTGCAACTGGGGAAGGGGCTTTCTGACCTGGTCCTTCCCTGACTCCTGGTCCCTCCCCTGTTTACCCATCCTCTGTGGCACCCCATTAGCCTGGCTCTGCAGGAGGAGTCCCTGTTCCCCGAACTTGCCACTCAATGTCACACCTCTGGTCTTTTGCCCAGGCTGTCCCACAGCAAACACGATTCTGTGTCCTGGTTCCCACTGTAGGACCCCCAAGGCTGGGTTCAGACCTGGTCTTGCAGGGCTGAAGGTGTCTAAGCTGGCTCTGAAGGTGCCTAAGTTGGCTCTGGGTCCCCCAGACTGGGGACTCCTCCCTTGGGGCTGGGGCTAGGATGGATTCTCTCAGAGGCCCCAGCATCTCCTAGGGCTGGCTGGGGATGAGGTCACGGAGGCAGGGAGAGAGAAAATGAATGAATGAAAACAAATCTGTCTCACTCAGCATCCCTTGGGCTACAGTAGGTGATCTCCAGCCTGAACAGTGGAGGGGTGCACAGGCCATGAGAGGCCAGGTCAGGAAAACCCCCCAATTCTCCAGGGTGGGAAGGGGGTGGAAATTCCCTGGCTGGAATGACCCTGGGTCCTGGAAGTTCAGTTTGGCCCTGGGTTTGAGCACTGACTCTGCACTTATTCATGGGGCAACTTCAGGTTGCCTAGACGTTCCCACTCTGGGCCTTGGTCTCCCTATGACACAAGCTATGACTTGCCCAAGGTCGTAAGGCCTGTGAGGTCTGGAATGGGTGTGAATTCAAACCCAGCCTGACTCTTCCCACTTTAACTTCCATCCCTTGCAGACCGTCTACCTGTCCAACACTCTACCCACAACTCACCCGGTCCCCCCATCTCCATAAAAGTCCCTGCAGCCCTGCCAGCATCCCCCGCCAAAATAAGAGTCGGTCTTACCCAAAAATGCTCCCCAAAATACGACATCCTGATGGTCTCTGTGGAGACCCCTGCAGGCCCCGTCCAGTGCCTGTCTGAAGAGAGAGGCAAGTTTGAGCTACAGAGTCATTGCCAGTGTGGGCTTGATGGGGGGAAAGTCCCTCCCTGTAGAGGAAGGAGAGAAAGGACGAAGGAGGAACTGAAAGCTCCAATGCTAAGAGCATGCCAGGACCCCTGAGATAATTCAGCCCCAGTGCTGGTCCCAAGTAGCTCCAGCAGAGGGGGTCAGAACAAGACACAGATGTTCCCAATTCCACAGAGTCAGGACTAGACTAGGTGGAGGGACGAGAGCTGAGGGAGTCTATATTGGAGGAGGGGGCATGGAATGTGGGGTTTTTAGGTACGTGTAAGAGTTCATAGCAGTGGGTAGGAGCAGTGCTGGATGACCCCTAACCTTGGCAGGAAAACTCTGATCCACTTCACAGATGGGAAAACTGAGCCCTCCCCACCCCCAGAGGGGAAGCCACTTGCCAAGATCACACAGCTAGGAAGGGACAGTAGATTTGCACTCTGGACTGGCTGAGCCCAGACCTGAGCTCTCGACTCCACTCCAGGTGGCTCCTGCAAGAGAAATAGATGCAGGAGCTATGATCAGCCACATAGGGCTTGGGGTCCCTGAAGTGTCCCTGAGGGTCCCTTGGGGTCTTCTGAATTCCTCTAGGACAGTCCCCACCTTATGCACCCTCCTGGGAGTCAGAGCTCACTCCTCACTGTGACGACCCAGCTGGCACTGCTGCCCCCATGAGTCCCAACCCTGCCCTCGAAAGCCAGCGTTCACCTGGTGTCTGAGTCACTGTCCAGCTCCGTGCCTCAGTTTCCCCATCTGCAAAATAAGAAGGAATGCTTAGAAGGGATCTTGCTGGGGAAACCCAGGTGTTTCTGCATAAAAGGCTGGGTCAGGCCGCCCGGCAGGGGACGGACAGGCAGTGTCCTTGGCATGTTCTAGAGGCCAGGCTTGTCACTGGAGCCTGCAGGCCTCATCCATAATTCATGACCCCACAGGCAGCTCGGTAGCAGCTGGGAGCCTGGGAGGCACAGCGGCAGGAGTGACAGGGACCCACAACCACAGGATGGGGAAGCTCCCGGGGCCTTCCCAGGAAAGGACTGAGCAAGACCTTGGGCAAGGCTGCCCCTCTCTGCGCCTCAGTTTACCTAATCTTGAAAGTTAGTTTAGGCTAGGAGTGGTGGCTCACACCTGTAATCCCAGCACTTTGGGGGACTGAGGCAGGTGGATCACTGAGGTCAGGAGTTCGAGACCAGCCTGGCCAAAGTGGTGAAACCCTGTCTCTACTAAAAATACAAAAATTAGCCGGGTGTGGTGGTGGGCACCTGTAAACCCAGCTACTCGAGAGGCTGAGAAGAGAATCGCTTGAACCTGGGAGGCAGAGGTTGCAGTGAGCTGAGATGGCGCCACTGCACTCCAGCCTGGGCGACAGAGTAAGACCCTATCTCAAAAAAAAAAAAAGAAAAGTAAAGAAAAGAAAAGAAAGAGAGAAAGAAGAGAAGAGAGGAGAGGAGAGGAGAAGAGAAGAAAGTTAGTTTAATTGGACCCATTATCACTGAGCCTCCAATCCCGGGACTTCTGTGAGTCAACCAAGAGCTCCCATTTGCTCACCCAGACTAGGACAATGTCAGGGTCCCTGAGTTGATTCAGCCCTGGGCCTGGCCCTGCAGGAGTCCCCAGTCTAGAGAGACAGAGCTGGACACAGATACCCCCGTCCTGCATGGTCAGGGCTGGGCCAGATGGAGGGACAAGGTCCAAAAGAGCCTAGACTAAAGGAGGACTCATGGGAATTGGGGTTTTAAAACATGAATAGGAGTTCACTGGGCAAGGAATTATTTGTTTCAACAAACATTCCCAACCCTGCACTGCTTAATGATAGGGGCCCTGAAAACCTTCAGTCCCCTCCGCAGCCCCTTAGGAAACCTAGTTTGGTGGCGGGGGTAGGGTGGTGACCATGCTACACTGACATCCCTAGGGGAAAAGCCCTAAATTTCCATATCATTTCTTAGCTTCTGTCCATGACCAGGGCCCTAAGCATCTCCAAATCTCTTAGCGCTCTGTTGACTGGCGTGGGAACCACTAGCCCCATGTGGTGACTTAATTTTTCTTTTTTTTTTTTTTCGGAGACAGGGTCACGCACTGTTGCCCAGGCTGGAGTGCAGTGGTGCGATCATAGCTCACTGCAGCCTCGACCTCCCAGGTTCAAGGGAGTCCTGAATAGCAGCCTCCGGAGTAGCTGAGACTACAGGCTCACACCTGAATTTTTGTATTTTTTTTTTTTTTTAATTTTTTAAGTTTTTTTGGAGACAGGGTCTTGCTCTGTCACCCAGGCTGGAGTGTACGGTGGCACGATCACAGCTCACTGCAGCCTTGACTTCCCAGGTTCAAGTGATCCTCCCGTTTCAGCCACCTGAGTAGCTGGGACTACATCCCCAACTAATTTAAATTTTTTTTTTTTTTTTTTTTTGTAGAGACTAGGTCTCACTAGTGTTGCCCAGGCTAGTCTCAAACTCCTGAGCTCACGCCATCCTCCTGCCTGGAACTCCCAAAGTGCTGGGATCGCAGCCATGAGCCACCACCGCAGCCTTCATTTTTGTATTAATGTTAAACCAAGGAAAATTAAATACAATTGGCTGGGCGCAGTGGCTCACGCCTGTAATCCCAGCACTTTGGGAGGCTGAGGTGGGTGGATCACTTGAGGTCAGGAGTTCGAGACCAGCCTGGCCAACATGGCAAAACCCCATCTCTACCAAAAAAATATAAAAATCAGCAGGGCGTGGTGGCACACACCTGTAGTCCCAGCTACTTGGGAGGCTGAGGCACGAGAATCGCTTGAACCTGGGAGGTGGAGGTTGCAGTGAGCCGAGATCGCACCACTGCACTCCAGCCTGGGTGAAAGAGTGAGACTTTGTCTTAAAAATAATTAATTAATTAATTAAACAAATAAAATGATATACCCAACTCCTCAGCTGTGCCAGCCTCTCTTTCAAGGCTCAGTCGCTACATGGGGCTGGTGGCTGCTGTAATGGATGACACAGATGAAAAGCCCTGCCACCAACATTGTTCTAGAAGATCCCAGGAACCAAGGAGCCCAAGTTCCCCAGAAACCAAGAATCTCACTACTGTTTTTACAGTTTCAATTAGATTGCCTCACCCCACCTCTGGCAAACAGATACACACAGAGCACCCGTATGTGTGCGACCCTGTACCTAACTCTTCGCACACCTCTGCTCATCCAAGCTTCATGTCGTGCCCTCAGATGCAACTACAACTTTATGAGGGAAACTGAGGCACAGAGCGAGTCATTGGTCCCGGCTGACTGTGATTTTGCCCCTGGTCTGTCTGCCAGTGACCTCCTGTTTGAAACCATCACGCGTGGCTCTCTGGGTTTCCAAGTCCCCCCAACCCAAACCACCACTCACAGCTGGAACGGAGGATGGGGGGCAGGGCAACGGGTGGCCCCATCAGGCTTTGGCCAGCCCAGGAAGTGACACCTGCTACTTCTCCTGAAACCCAGGTTCCGGGCAGAGGGGGCCTCCCCTCTGTTCCTGAGGGGGGCTAAGGAGAGATGATGGGTATCTACTGACCAGGGCTCATACTCACCGGACAGGGTAGCGAGTGGGATGGGGCCCCCGTCTGATGGGGCAGGCGCCAGGAGACAGCCACGAGGCCACTTCCGTCAGCACCAAGTTGGAGGCTTGTGTGCATGGGGGGGACAGGAAGCTCACCCCGCCCCGCCTACCATCCAACCGCCACCTTACCTCCCCCGCCCAATCAGCACCCGTGGGACCTCCCTGGAACCACATAGGCCATGGGTGAGTAAACAAGAGGCACCTGAACCTGGAGCCCCCTCAGCCTGAACCTGGAGCTGTTCTTACCGAACAAATATTAATCATGACAACAATTGGGAAATAAGTGAGCACCAACCCTGGCCCAGGCATTCAACATCTTGCCATCCAGAGGTAGGCTGATACCCGCTTCACAGAGGGGGCAAACTGAGGCTCAGAGAGGGAAATGCACTCAGAAAGGGGAAGACATGGCCAGGCGCGGTGGCTCACGCCTGTAATTCCAGCACTTTGGGAGGCCGAGGCGGGGAGATCATGAGGTCAAGAGATCGAGACTATCCTGGCCAACACAGTGAAACCCCGTCTCTGCTAAAAATACAAAAATTAGCTGGGCGTGGTGGCACGTGCCTGTAGTCCCAGCTACTCGGGGGAGAGAGAGCAAGAGAGCGAGAGAGAGAGAGAGAGGCGGGAGAATCGCTTGAACCCGGGAGATGGAGGTTGCAGTGAGCTGCGATCGAGCCACTGCACTCTAGCCTGGGCGACAGAGAGAGAGAATCTGTCTCGAAAACAAAACAAAACTATATTTGCCAATTACATTGGCATAAACATAAATATATTAATATTATACACAAAAATGTTTCCTTCAACCCAAAAGTTCATTTTTTTTCCCTTCGGATTTTAAAAGAAGTGAAAACATCAACCTACGGACCTCTAAAAGCACTGTGAGCCTGAGACATCGGGCTTGTTGGGTCTGATGGAGAAGTCAGCCCTGCTAGAACCCAAGTCTCCCAGCCTGTACAGCGCCAGCACAAAGCCCAGAGATGGCCAGAGACTTGCCCAAGGTCACACAGCACATTGCCAGCTGACTCAGAGGCTCCCATCCTGCCTTCCCCGCACCAAGTCTTGCAAACCTGGGGCTGAGACATGTGAGCAGCCTCAGAACAGTTAAAACAAAGCAGGAACCACATCAGCAACAAAGGCAAGACCCGAGCTCCCATTCTGGAAATTGAGTGGTGCCTGGCTGGGTGTCCAGAGCCACTGACGTCTTGCCTGGTGACCTTGGGCCACTCCTGACCTTCCAGGATCTGGCTTCCAGGATCCTGGGAAGCAGGATCTGCCATTTCCCTCTCTCTCTCGGACCCCAGTGAACATACAGTAGGGCCAGTAGCAGCGGTTTCCTCATCCTTCCCACGGACCGGTCACTTGGTTCAGGCAGGTACCATGCTGTTTCCATGACCCACTATGTCATGTCTCCCCTCTTGGTTTAGCCACCTGGGCTGCGATCACTTATACAATCTGGCTTGATCCTCGCCACTGCACCTCAAGGCAGGGTTTTCTCTCGACCAGCACCACGATGGGGAAACTGAGGCACGTGCCCCAGGTCACACAGTGACTCAGGCCACCAAGTGGGAATCTGATCCAGGGATTCTCAGGAATTTTCTGTTCTCCCCATGGGTCTCCTCCCTCTTCCTCACTTCATTTGGCAAACATCTATCGAATGCCTACTGTATGCCTAACTTTCCCAGGTGCTAGAGTCTCCTCAGGCAATGCCCTTGGTAGACTCCCCCTTCCCCTCCCTCCTCCTAGTCAGCGGTGACCCGATTTAAAGAGCACTAATGCTGTCATTAATATCATATGATTATGTCTGTATTTACAGAGCTTCCTCCTCCCACAGACTCCTCTCATCCTCCCAGAGGAATTCAGCCCATTTCACAGAAGGACAAACCAAGGGACCAAGTGAAAACACACACAGGTAGAGGCAAATTCGAACCTGGGGGTGTCAGGCTCCCAGCCCTGTGCCCACCACTGGGAGGGCGCTCCAAGGGACAGGGGATGAGCTGGCCTGGCAACTCCCACCTCCTCCTGCCCAGGACCTCGCCCGAGAACAGGTTCGCCCCTGGTGTGGGTGATGGTATGTGGGTCAGGGTGTGCCCTAGGTGGCCCCACTGGTGAGACCAGGGTGGTGATGCCCTGTCCCAACGATTGCAGCTTGGTCCTATGTTTTACTCCCTGCCCCCATGCCCCCAGCCCCAATATCAGAGTGTCATCATCAACCCATTTTGCAGTGCAGTAAACTGAGGCTCAGAGGATAGCAAGGCACTGTGGGAGGGTCTCCAAACCCAATACTCTCTTGACCCCAAACCACCCACATGTTAAGCAAAAGAGTGAATCACCATCAGACAAAATGTGGGCTGGGTGAGTTCAGAATCTGTAAAATGCAGGGTCCGAAGCTCCCAACCTCAATTTTCAAAAGAGGAAACCGAGGTTTGGAAAGGCGCTGTCACCTGCCCAAGGTCACCAGTGAAGCAGGTCCATTCGACTCTGCCTCCTGGTCCCCATTGCGGCTGGGGCAGGTGACTCGGGGGATCCAAGGCAGATGGAGGGGCCCCCCACCACCCAAACCTCCTCCGCACCCCACTCACAGTCAGCCTCTGGCAAGATCCTAATTTACCTCGATTTATTTTAATCCCCAGGAACAGATGCTAGCTGTACACCCCGCCCCTCAGTAAGAGAGGGACCCCCCCCCAAGTCCAGGCTCCAGGCCCTTCAAGGCCTGGCCTGGATAAACCGTCCAGGCAGGGGACCCCACACTGATTTCCTCCCCAAAATTCCAACCTTGGGGTCCGCACAGAAGATGCCAGTGAAACGCCCCCCACCCCATCCTTGAGGTGGGGGAATGGGATGGGGCAGATTAGAGGAGGGGCCAGGTGACCCTCCAGCTCCTCCAGCCATCAGGCCTGGAGAGGGGTTCACAGTGGAGGAAAAGGGAAGCGGGTACCTCATCCTCCGTCCCCGGTGGTCTGCAGGCCGGAGCTGGGAAGAGGGAATTTGCGGGTGGTCCCCATCTCGGCCACCGCCCAAGGTTCCAGGCTGGAAGGGGAGCGGCGCCCCCATCTTTGCAGCCCCAGAACCCAGACCTAGGCTTAGAATAAAAGGATTTGGGGAGGGGTCTCGCGTCGTCACCGCCCCCGTGCACGCTCGGTTCTAGGCCAGGAGACGGTGGATTTGGGGAGCGGTCCCCGTTTCCGCCTGCGGACCCCCGATTACCAGTTGGGGAAGAAGCCGGGGCGCCCACCGCTTAGCCCCCAACCCCTGCTCTCCATCCCTCGCGTCCCGCCGCGCCTTTGCCCTCCGGCGCCAGGGCACGGTGCGCGTGGGAGGCTGCGCGGGCCAGGGTGTCCCAGGGGGTTCCGGGGGGCAACACTCACCTCCTGAGCTCCGGCCGAGCCCCGCGCTCGCCGCCACCTGCGGCTCGGTCGCTGACACCCGAGCCCGCCCCGCCCCTCCCTCCGCGGCTGCGGCGCGGCTGCCGACTGGCTCCGCCCCCGGGGCGTGGCCTACAAAGTCCCCACCCCCGCGACGGCGCCAGGAGGCAGGGCGGGCTCTGACCCCGCGCGGTCCCCCATTGGGCCATTTAGGCGGCCGTCTCCGCCAGCCCAGCGCGCTGATTGGTCCAGCCGAAGACCAGGCTCTTTTTAATAGTCCCCCCCTTTACGCCACCCGCAGTCTATTTGCATAATTTAAAGAGACAGGCGCCACTCTTTCCCCCTGAGATTCAGTGGTAAAGGGTAAGGAGCGACCAACGTTTATTGAGCGCCCAGGCAGGGCTCATTTGATGACCCCCGCCCCACAAGCCTGTAACCGGAACGTTATTGGTCTTTATTTTACAAGTGGAAAATCTGAGGCTCAGAGAGGGCAAGGTCTTGTTTGGAGGCCACACAGCAAGTCTGCAGCCGGCCTAGGGCAGCCCCGGGATCCGGCCCCTTGCACAGGAGGTCATCCTCTCATAGGACATATGGCAGTTCTGTTTTGGAAGTCGAACTCGATTGCTTGTGGTTAGGAGTTCGAGACCAGCCTGGCCAACATGGTGAAACCCCGTCTCTACTAAAAATACAAAAATTAGCCGGGTGTGGTGGCAGCTGCCTGTAACCCCAGCCTCTCCGGAGGCTGAGGCAGGAGAATCACTTGAACTCGAGAGGTAGAGGTTGCAGTGAGCCGAGATCACACCACTGTACTTCAGCCTGGGCGACAAAAGTGAGACTTCGTCTTAAAAAACAAAGGAAAACGAAGAAAAAGAAAAAATAAACTTACACAACACCCGCCAGTCCCTCGTTCTACCCTCTGCTTAGGGACAGGGCACCCGGCTAATTGCTCTTGCCTCTCTCCGCCAGCCTCCCAGGCTCAGTCAGGGCAGCCCAGGAGCACAGACCAGAAGCTTGGGAGACCCTAAGGATCTTCTCTTCCCTTCATCACCAGCATTTCATCCTGTGGATTCAGTGTCTCTGAAACAGTTCCAAATTGTCCGTTTTCCTACACCCCACAGTGGTCCCGGCGAAAACCCAATTATCTTCAGCCTGGATGCCGCCTCAGTTTCCTATTTGTGTTTCTTGTTCCCTCCATCCCAGCCCTACACAATCCCTGTTCTCCAAGGCAACCTACAGATGTTCTTTCTTTTCTTTCTTTCGTTGTTTAGAGACGAGGTCTTGCTCAGTTGCCCAGGCTGGAGTGCAGTGGCATGATCATAGCTCACTGCAGCCTCAAACTCTCAGGCTTAAGTAATCCTCCTGCCTCAGCTTCCAAAATGCTGAGACAACAGTCATGAAGCACTGAAACTGGCCAGTTCATTTTATTTCCAAATAAACTTTTATTTTAGAGCAGTTTTAGATTTATAGAATTATTGTGAAGATAATACAGAGAGTTCCTGTATACCCCACACTCAGCTTTCTCCTATTATTTTTTTCTTTAATTTTTTTTTTTTTTTAATAGAGACAGGGTGTCCCCATGTTGCCCAGGCTGGTATCAAACCCCTGGGCTAAAGCAATCCTCCCATCTCGGCCACCCAAAGTGCTGAGATTAACAGTCATAAGCCACTGCGCCTGGCCTGTTATCATTATTATTTGAGACACAGTCTCTCTCTGTCGCCCAGGCTGGAGTGCAGTGGCAGGATCTCAGCTCGCTGTGCAAGCTCTGCCTCCCAGGTACACGCCATTCTCCTGCCTCAGCCTCCCAAGTAGCTAGGACTACAGGCATCCGCCACCACACCTGGGTAATTTTTTGTGTTTTTAGTAGAGACGGGGTTTTACCATGTTAGCCAGGATGGTCTCGATCTCCTGACCTCGTGATCCGCCCGCGTTGGCTTCCCAAAGTGTTGGGATTACACCGCACCCGGCCTATTATTATTACTATTAGTAGTAGTAGTAGTAATTTATTCATTTGGTGAGACGGGGTCTTGCTCTTGTTGCCTAGGCTGAAGTGTGGTGGCGCCATCTCAGCTCACTGTAACCTCTGCCTCCCAGGATCAAGCAATCCTCCCACCTCAGAGTCCTGAGCAGCCGGGATTAAAGGCACGCGCCACCACGTCCAGCTAATTTTTGTATTTTTTTGTACAGACAGAGTTTCACCATGTTGCCTAGGCTGGTCTTGAACTCCTGAGCTCACTCCATCCTCTCCCCTCATCCTCCCAAACTGCTGGGATTATAGGCGTGAGCCACTGTACCTGGCCTGCTTCCCCCGTGATTAACACCTTCCATTGGCATGTCCATTTATTACAATGTCTTTTATCTTTTTCTTTTTCTTTTTCTTTTTTGAGACGGAGTCTCACTCTGTTGGCCAGGCTGGAGTGCAGTGGCGCCATCTTGGCTCACTGAAACCTCCGTCTCTCGGGTTCAAGCGATTCTCCTGCCTCAGACTCCCGAGTAGCTGGGATTACAGGCACCCACCACCACACCCAGCTAATTTTTGTATTTTTAGTAGAAATGGGGTTTTGTCATGTTGGCCAGGCTGGTCTCAAACTCCTGACCTCATGTGATCTGCCTGCCTCGGCCTTCCAAGGTGCTGGGATTACAAGAGTGAGCCACTGCGCCCGGCCCGCCTCCCACATGATTATCACCTTCCACTGGTATGGCCACTGGTTGCAATGTCTTTTTTCTGTCCTAGAATCTTACATGACATTTACTCCTCATGTCTCCTTAGGCTGTTCTGGGGTGTGACGGTTTGTGAAACTGTCTTGTTTTTGGTGACAGTTTTGAGGCATGGCGGTCATGTGTTCTATAAAATGTCCCTCCACTGAGGTTTTTCTGATGTATTTCTCACAGTTAAATGAGGGTGATGGATTTGGAAGGAAGGAATCCATCCTTGGTGAAGGAAGACCACAGAGGTGAAGCGCCCATCTCATCACACCATATCAAAGGTACAAACTGTCAGCATGCCTTACTCTGCTGGTGTTGACCTTGATTTCCTGGCCGTAATGGGATCTGTCAGGTTTGGGGGTTGTTTTTTTGTTTGTTTGTTTGTTTGTCTTTTGTTTCTTTGTTTTCTTGAGACAGAGTCTCGCTCTGTTGCCCAGGCTGGAGTGCAGTGGCGCAATCTTGGTTCACTGCAACCTCCGCTTCCCAGGTTCCAGCGATTCTCCTGCCTCAGCCTCCTTAGTAGCTGGGATTATGGGTGCCCATGACCATGCCCAGCTGCGTTTTATATTTTTAGCAGAGACAGGGTTTCACCATATTGACCAGGCTGGTCGTGAACTCATGACCTCAGGTTATCCTACCGCCTCGCTCTCCCAAAGTGCTGGGATCACAGACGTGAGCCACTGTGCCTGGCCTGTTTTTTCTTTCAGAATGTCCTTATTTTCCGGCACTGCAAGATGCTCTGGGCTCTTCTTGTATATTTCCTGTCCTGGTTCTAGAATCAGCCTTTACTCCAAGGAGTAGCCCCGGTACCTTTGGTGGAGAATGGTGTTAGAAACCAAGACCTGGGTCGTCGGTGTGCTTGTTTTTTGTTTGTTTGTTTGTTTGTTTGTTTTTGAGATGGAGTCTCACTCTGTCGCCCAGGCTGGAGTGCAGTGATGTGATCGCAGCTCACTGCAACCTCCGCCTCCTAGGTTCAAGCAATTTTCCTGCCTCAACTTCCCAAGTAGCTGGGACTACAGGTGTTCACCACCACGCCCAGCTAATTTTTTTTTTTGTTTTTTTTCGTATTTTTAGTAGAGACGGGGTTTCCCCATGTTGGCAAGGCTGATCTTGAACTCCTGACCTCAAATGATCCTCCCGCCTGTGCTTCCCAATGTGCTGGGATTCCAGGTGCACGCCACTATTCCTGGCTAATTTTTGTATTTTTAGTAGAGACGGGGTTTCACCATGTTGGCCAGGCTGCTCTTGAACTCCTGACCTGAAATGATCCACCGCCTGGGCCTCCCAGTGTGCTGGGATTACAGGCATAAGCCACCACACCCGGCCAATGTGTACTTGTTGTTACTGGGGTGTTGTGTCTTGAAGGACCTGTCTGCAGACAGAGCAGGGAGCCATATGTGTGTATATATGTATATACACATATCTATACATATTTTGCTGTAACTATCTATATTGGGTAGAACATGAGCTCAGCCTCCTCCCCTTGCTTGTCTGTGATCTTCTACTTTATCCCTGAGAAACCTGGCTCCCACCACCAGCCCTCCAAAGTAGGAGGCAGGACTCAACTCCAGAGGTGGGGTTGCGACATTGGACCAAATTGAGGACTAGCTATTATAAAACAGACACCCAGGGAAGGGGCTTTTCTTAAGATATGCCCACTGGTGTGCCATGTCAGTTTACCATTGCCATGGCAACATGCAGAAGTTACCACCCCTTTCCATGGCAATAACCCTGATGACTCGGAAGTTGTCACCCTTTTCCTGGAAGTTTCTGCATAAACTGCCTTAATTTGCATATATATATAAAATTTTTTTTTTTTGAGATGGCATCTTGCTCTGTTGCCCAGGCTGGAGTGCAGTGGTGCAATCTCAGCTCACTGCAACCTCTGCCTCCTGGACTCAAGCAATTCTCCCGTCTCAGCCTCCCGAGTAGCTGGGATTACAGGCGCACACCACCATGCCTGGCTAATGTTTGTACTTTTAGTAGACACGGGGTTTCACCATGTTGGCCAGGCTGGTCTCAAACTCCTGACCTCAGGTGATCCGCCCACCTCGGCCTCCCAAAGCGCTGGGATTACAGGCTTGAGCCGCCATGCCTGGCCTTCATTTGCATATAATTAAAAGTGGGTATACATATGAGTGCAGCTGTGCCTGTGAACTACTATTCTGGGCGCACTGTCTATGCAGAGTAGTCTTGCTCAGCAAGGAACAGCACCTCTGATGCTGCTCTACACAGCCACTTCAACAAATGCTGCTGTTTAGGGCCAGGCGCGGTGGTTCACGCCAGTAATCCCAGCACTTTGGGAGGCCGAGGTGGGTGGATCACCTGAGGTCAAGAGTTCGAGACCAGCCTGGCCAACATGGCGAAACCCTATCTCTACTAAAAATATAGAAATTAGCTGGGCATGGTGGCTCATGCCTATAAGCCCAGCCATTTGGGAGACTGAGGCTGGAGGATTGCCTGAGCCAGAGAGCTGGAGGCTGCAGTGAGCTATCATCACACCACTGCACTCCAGCCTGGGCAACAGCGAGACTGTCTCAAAAAAATAAAATAAAATAAAATAAAATAACCAGGCCTAGTGGCAGGTGCCTGTAGTTTCAGCTATTTGAGAGGCTGAGGCATGAGATTCACTTGATACTGGGAAGCGGAGGTTATAATGAGCTGAGATGGTGCCATTGCACTTCAGTCTGGGTGACAGAGCAAGACCTCTCTCAAAAAAAAAAAAAAAAAAAAGAGAGAGAGAGAAAGAAAAGACTAGGCATGGTGGCTCACTCCTATAATCCCAGCACTTTGGGAGGTCGAGATGGGTAGATCACCTGAGGTCAGGAGTTCAAGACCATCCTGGCTAACACGATGAAGCCCCGTCTCTACTAAAAACAAAAAAAATTAGCCGAGTGTGGTGGCAGGCTCCTATAATCCCAGCTACTTGGAAGAATGAGGCAGGAGAATCGCTTGAGGCAGAGGTTGCAGTGAGCCAAGATCCCACCATTGTACTCCAAGAGCTAAACTCCATCTCAAAAAAAAAAAAAAAGAAGAAGAAGAAGAAGAAGAAAAGTTGCTGTTTACCAGTCTGGGCAACATTGCTGAACCCCATCTCTACAAAAAAAAAAAATACAAAAATTACTCCAGGCACAGTGGCTCAAACCTGCAATCCCGGCACTTTGTGAGGCCCAGGTGGGAGGATCACATGTGCTCAGAAGTTTGAGACCAGCCTGGGCAAAATGGTGAAACCCTGCCTGTGCCAAGAATACAAAAAATTAGCTGGGCTCCATGGCTTGGGCCTGCCTGTAGACCCAGCTACTTGGGAGGCTGAGGTGGGAGGATCCCTTGAGCCCAGGAGGTGGAGGGAACAGTGAGCGGAGATCATGCCACTGCACTCCAGCCTGGGTGACAGAGCAAGACTCCGTCTCAAAAAAATAAATAAGTAAAGAAATAATTAGGTGGGCATGGTGGCATGTGCCTGCGGTCCAAGCTTCTCAGGAGGCTGAGGTGGGAGGACTCCTGGAGGCTGCAATGAGCCAAGATCATGGCACTGCATTCCAACATGGGCATGAGAGTGAGACCCTATCTAAAAAAAAAAAAAAAGAAAACGAAAAAGAAAAAAAAGAAGAAAAGAAAAGAGAAGAAAAGAAAAAGAAAAACTGCTATTTAACACAATTGATTTGCCCTGGAATTCCTTCCTGGGTGAAGCCAAGAACCCTCCCAGGCTAAGCCCCAGTTTTGAGACTCACCATCCTCATTACCTTTACGTGCTCAGGTGTTCCACTGCAGTGCACGTGTGTAGCAATTCCAGAATGTTGAACGGGGACCCACAGCAGGGTTTCAGACAGAAACTGATCACCTTCTTCTCCAGCTTGAAACACTCCGCAGACTCCCCCGCACTCTTGGTAAAAACTGCAAACCCGTCTCAGCAGCCCATCATGCTTATGGGGTCCAGCCCTCCCTACGTTCCTGTCCTTATCTCTCTCTACCTCCCTCAATGCAGGCAGCACAAAAGCAGTTCCACCTCAGGGCCCATCTGACTGGCAACTTTCCTACCTTGAGCTCTTAGTTCCTGTTTGGTCCCCTCCTCCAGGAAGCCCTCCATCTGGCCTCCCAGGCTCCTTTCCCACCTTTAGCCCTTGTGGTCCCTTCCTCCAGGAGGCCCTCCATCTGGACTCCCAGGCTCCTTTCCCACCTTTAGCTCTTATGGTCCCCTCCTCCAGGAAGCCCTCCTTCTGGCCTCCCAGGCTCCTGTCCCACCTTTAGCTCTTAGTTCCTATGTGGTCCCCTCCTCCAGGAAGTCCTCCTTCTGGCATCCCAGGTTTCTTTCCCACCTTTAGCTCTTAGTTCCTATGTGGTCCCCTCCTTCAAAAAGCCCTCCAGTTGGCTTCCCGGGCTCCTGAAAACCCATCTGGCCTTCCTTCCAAGCCAGTGCTGATCCCCCAGGACTGGGATGTTATGTTAGGCATTGCCCCCTCCCCCTCCAGCCTGGGAGCTTCTTAGGGGCCCTGGTACCATCCACACCTGTCAGGTGAGGTCTGAACTGCATCCACACTCCCCCAGACACTCCTCTCCCAAGCTTGGGCCAGGGGAAACTGAGCTCAGAGAAAGCAAGCTACTCTCGGAAGTCACACAGCAAACACATGTCACAGGCAGGACTTGACATGGGTGTGCTGGTACCACAGCTCACACCTGCCCTGGGCCTAGATCCCAAAGGATGCTGTAGGGGGTGGGGAGGACAGGATGACATAGGGCAGGCCTGTCTGGGGATACCTGGGGCCAAACAGGCCAGGGAAGAAAACTCAGGGGTCCGGTTGCCAAAACAGCCCAAGGCTCCCTACTCCTCCTGGAGGTTCAGGCCAACTTTCTTATTTCTGAGATTGGGGAAGAGGAGAAGCCCAGAGAGGTTAAGTAACATTCCTGAAGTCACCCAGCAGCGCTGCCAAGCTGGGGCACAACCAACATTTCCCAAGAACCTACAGTGTGGGGGCAGGTACTGGGTCCTGTCCTGGGCAGCGAGGACCCAGAAACAACCAAGATGGAGAGGATGCAGCTCAGAGTGAGGGGAATCAATAGAAACATATTGACACATTGACATACAAACATGTAAACAAGTAAGAGTCTGCTAGGGCTACGGACTAAAAGGAAATATAACAGGGAGATGTGCTGCTGGACAGGATGACAGTTTTTAATTTTAATTTTAATTAATTAATTTATTTAGAGATGCAGTCTTGCTCTTGTTCCCCAGCCTGGAGTACAATGGCGCGATCTCAGCTCACTGCAACCTCTGCCTCCCGGGTTCAAGCGATTCTCCTGCCTCAGCCCCCTGAATAGGTGGGAATACAGGCGCCTGCCACCATGCCCGGCTAGTTTTTGTATTTTTAGTAGAGATGGGGTTTCACCATGTTGGCCAGGCTGGTCTCAAACTCCTGACCTCAGGTGATCCACCCACCTCAGCCTCCCAAAGTGCTGGGATGAGCCACCACGCCCGGCTTTATTTATTTATTTTGAGACAGTCTCACTCTGTTGCCCAGGCCATCTCAACTCACTGCAACCTTCGCCTCCCCGGTTCCAGCAATTCTCTTGCCTTATCCTCCTGAGTAGCTGGGATTACAGGCACCCACCACCACGCCCGGCCAAGTTTTTAAATTTTTTTTTGAGACGGAGTTTTGCTTTTCTCGCCCAGGCTGGAACGCAGTGAGTGACGCGATCTCGGGTGACTGCAACCTCCGCCTCCTGGGTTCTTCTGCCTCAGGCTCCTGAGTAGCTGGGATTACAGGCATGAGCCACCACACCTGGCTAATTTTTGTATTTTTAGTAGAGATGGGTTTCACCATGTTGGCCAGGCTGGTCTCGAACTCCTGACCTCAGGTGAGCCACCCGCCTCACCCTTCCAAAGTGCTAGGATGACAGGCGTGAAACACTGCGTCCGACCCTAATTTTTGTATTTTTAGTACAGATGGGGTATCACTATGTTGGCCAGGCTGCTCTCGAACTCCTGACCTCAGGTGATCCGTCTGCCTCAGCTTCCCAAAGTGCTGGGATGACAGGCATGAGCCACCATGCATGGCCAGGACACTTTTAAGAGAGGGGGTCAGGAAGGGTCCAGGCAGTGGACTAAGAGGTAGCAAGGAGGGCTACCTGGAGGAGGTGCCATAGCAGGCAGGGCTCCACCACGCCCTGCCCCATCACTGCCTCTCACTGGGAAGAGCTGACATCATCCCAGAAATTAGCTCTGGCCACGCCCTACCAGGACCTGGCACCTCCACCCACTTGCACTGGCAGGCCTCTCCCAAGTCCACACTTTAAGCCTGCTTCCCCTGCACCTCCCCTCCCCCAGGCCCCATGGGGTTTGGTCCCAGCTGCTCAGTGAGGCCTCCAGGCAGCTGCCTCCCACACTCTTCCCCCTTTGCGGGGGCTTTAATGTCACCCTTCTCTCGGTTCCTCCCGCAAACCAGGCCTTTGCCTCTGCTGGTGCCTCCTCCAGGAGCACCCTTCCCCTTCCTTAGCAAGGCTCACCCTTTTGCATCCTTGGGAAGCCTCCTTTAACTCCCCAGGCGGCAGCGCTGCAGGCCTCCTCTGAGCCCTCGGGGTGCACGTGCCACTTCCCCACACCTCACACCATGAGCTGTTACTTCTTTGTGTTTCGTTGGCCCAGTTGACACTGTTTGCCCCGTGGGAGGAACTTCCAACGGTTTTTGTTTTTGTTTTAATTTTGTTTGCTTTGAGATGGAATCTTGCTCTGTTGCCCAGGCTGGATCTCGGCTCACCGCAACCTCTGCCTCCCAGGTTCAAGCAATTCTCCTGCCTCAGAGTAGCTGGGATTACAGATGTGCACCAGCACACCTGGCTAATTTTTGTATTTTTAGTAGAGATGGGGTATCTCCATGTTGGCCAGGCTGGTCTTGAACTCCTGACCTCAAGTGATGTGCCCACCTCAACCCCCCAAAGTGCTGGGATTACACGTGTGAGCCACTGCACCCGGCCTAAAAAGCTTTCTTGAGAGTCAACTGGCAAGGAGACAGTAGGCGAATTTCAAATCTGTCTCTTCAAGCTGGAGCTTGGGAGCAGGTTTCTTTTTTTTTTTTTTTTTTTTTTTTTTTTTTTTTTGAGATGGAGTCTCTGTTTCCCAGGCTGGAGTACAGTGGCGCGATCTCAGCTCACTGCAACCTCCGCCTCCTGGGTTCCAGCGATTCTACCACCTCAGCCTCCAGAGTAACTAGGATTACAGGTGCTTGCCACCACACCCGGCTAATTTTTTGTATTTTTGGTAGAGATGGGGTTTCACCATGTTAACCAGATTGGTCTCGAACTCCTGACCTGAAGTGATCCGCCCACCTCAGCCTCCCAAAGTGCTGGGATTAAAGGCATGAGCCACCGTGCCCAGCCAAGGGAGCAGGTTTAATAGGCAGAGGATTACCATGGGAGATACGCAAATGCAATGGGGATGATATGATTGCATCATGTGCAGGGGCGATGATGTATTCTCGGTGCTCAAGTCCACACTGCAATAAACAAGGCACCGCCCTCCCCCTTTTATTTTTTGAGACGGGGTCTTGCTCTGTTGCCCAGGCTGGAGTGCAATGGCGAAATCACAGCTAACAGTAGCCTCAACCTCCGGGGGTTTAAGTGATCTTTCCACCCCAGCCTCCCAAGTAGCTAGGACTACAGGCATATGCCACCACACCCAGCTAATTTTTGTATTTTTTGTAGACGGGGTCTCACTATGTTGCCCAGGCTAGTCTCCAACTCCTGGCCATGAGACAGCACACCCAGCTTTCTCTTTTGAATTTTGTCCCCGTTCCTTTTTTTTTTTTTTTTTTTTTTTTGAGATGGAGTCTCACTCTGTCACCCAGGTTGGAGTGTGGTGGTGCAATCTCAGCTCACTGCAATCTCCACTTCCTGGGTTCAAGCAATTCTCCTGCCTCAGCCTCCCACGTAGCTGGATTACAGGTGCGTGCCACCACGCCTGGTTAGTTTCTTTTGTATCTTTAGTAGAGACAGGGTTTCACCATGTTGGCCAGGCTCGAACTCCTGACCTCAGGTGATCTGTCTGCCTGGGCCTCCCAAAGTGCTGGGATTACAGGTGTGAGCCACCACACCCAGCATAGTCCCCATTCCTTGATCTGAGTACTTAGGTTCTACCTGTGGTTGAGTTTTTCATTCCACTCAAGGGTAATGCATTGGGCATGCTTTGTTCATCTGTTAATGCTCCAGCCATATGTGACTTGCACCCTGGGGGTCCATTGCACTGAAAAACAACTCATAATTTTGTTACATTTTGTTACTAACAAAGCTGAACCAGGCCGGGCGCGGTGGCTCAAGCCTGTAATCCCAGCACTTTGGGAGGCCGAGGCGGGCGGATCACAAGGTCAGGAGATCGAGACCATCCTGGCTAACACGGTGAAACCCCGTCTCTACTAAAAATACAAAAAAACTAACCGGGCGAGGTGGTGGGCGCCTGTAGTCCCAGCTATTCGGGAGGCTGAGGCAGGAGAATGGCGTAAACCCAGGAGGCGGAGCTTGCAGTGAGCCGAGATCGCGCCACTGCACTCCAGCCTGGGGGACAGAGCAAGACTCCGTCTCAAAAAAAAAAAAAAAAAAAAAACAAAAAAAAAAAAACAAAGCTGAACCAGATTGGATTGGTTCTATGTTTATACCACACCCATTTGTTGTAATCTGTTCAGCCTACAACAGCGAATTCAGTGGTCTGGACAGACTATATATATGGCTTAAAATACCAACAAAGTTTACTCTTTGACTTTTTTTTTTTTTCAGAGTCTTGCTCTGTTGCCCAGGCGGGAATGCAGTGGCACGATGGCTTCACTGCAATGTCCTTCCTCCCCGGTTTAAGTGATTCTCCTGCCTCAGCCTCCTCCCGAGTACCTGGGATTACAGGCATGTGCCACCATGCCTGGCTAACTTTTGTATTTTTAGTGGAGATGGGGTTTCACTACGTTGCCCAGGTTGGGGGTCTCGAACTCCTAAACTCAAGTGATCTGCCCACCTCAGCCTCCCAAAGTGCTGGGATTACAGGCGTGAGCCACTGTGCCCAGCCACCTTTTGCCTTTTAACTAGAGATTTTTGTCCATTTACATTTGTTGAAATGACTGGCAAGTTTTATGTACTTTCCTCATCTTATTTGGGGCTTTCTATTTGTACCCTTTCCCTATGAGCCTTAGGTGGGAATATATCTTTTTCATTCTAATTTTACCCCCTCTACTATGTGGAAGTCCATAGACTAGTTCTGTTCTCCTAGTATTTACTGCAAAATCTTTACTATTTCTCCTATGCTCACCCAAGTAATATGTTACCTCCCCACAAAGATTTTAAGACCTTCTTCCTCCACTTAGCTCTTCCTATTTGCCATTGTTATTGAAGTTTAGTTTTTAACCCTATCACATTGGACATTATAATTATTTTTAATGGTGGTTATTTTTTATTGATTCACCCACAAATTTTCTACTTTTCTGCTCACCGATTCCTTCTGCACGTCAGCCCTGTACCTAGATCACTTTCTTTCTGCCTGAAAAACTTCCTCAGAATTTCCTTCAGTGAGGGTCTGCAGGAGATAAATTCTCAGCTGCTGTCTTCATTTCATTCTCATCCTCCAAATTTATGTATTTATTTATTTTAGAGACAGGGTCTCACTTTGCTTCCCAGGCTGCAGTACAGTGGTGTGTGATCATAGCTCACCATAGCCTCCTACTCCTGGGTTCAAGCTATCCTCCCATATCAGCCTCCCATGTAGCTGGGACCATAGGTACATGCCACCACACTTGATTAATTTAAAAATGTATTTTTGGCTGGGTGCAGTGGCTCACGCCTGTAATCCTGGCACTTTGGGAGGCCAAGGCAGGCAGATCACCTGAGGCCAGGAGTTTGAGGCTAGCCTGGCCAACATGATGAAATCCCTTCTCTACTAAAAATACAAAATTAGCCGGGTATGGTGGTGCATGCCTGTAATCCCAGCTATTCCGGAGGCTGAGACAGGAGAATCACTTGAACTCACAAGGAAGAGGTTGCAGTGAGCTGAGATGGCACCGTTGCACTCCAGTCTGGACGACAAGAGTGAAACTCTGTCTCAAAATAAATAAATAAATTTTTAAAAAATAAAATTTATTTTCATTTTCATGGAGATGGAGGTCTTGCAATGTTGCCCAGGCTGGTTTTGAATTCCCGACCTCAAGCCATCCTCCTGCCTCAGCCTCCCATATTGTTGGGATTACAGGGACGAGCCACTGTGCCCAGCCTGGACTGCTTTGAACCATGTTGTCTACTCGAGGACTTTCAGACACCCAGATAATGTGGTTGGAGTTGCAAATTCATGTGAGGTTACGCATCCACAGATAAGATTTCACTCCCTCTTCCTAACAGCAAAGTCTGAGATACAAGTTTCCTTTCAGTTCTTGGGACATGTGTGTTAAGGAACTTATTCTGATTTCCAGTTCACTTTTATGTTGAGTGGGCACCACTTTGAGGCCTTACCAGATTCAAACCCGCCCTGTCTGACGCCTAAGCTGTCCCCTCCTGGGGCTACAATGACATTTTGACCTTATTGTTCTTTATTTTCTGGTTACATTACTGATAAATTAATAAAGGTTTAACTTGTTTTACCTCAGTATTTTTGGTTGTTTGTATTGGTTCCATGTTTGGGAAATTTATCCAGCCCCATCTTTCAGTTCTCCAATTTTCTCTTCAACTCTCTCAAATCTACTATTACACCTGTCCAGTGGTTTAAATCTCAATCATTAACTTCAATTCTCTTTCTTCTTTCTTTCTTTTTTTTTTTTTTTTTTTTTTTTTTTTTGAGACAGAGTCTTGGTCTGTTGCTCAGGCGGAAGTGCAGTGTGCAGTGGTGCTATCATGGCTCATTCACTGCATCCTCGACCTCCTGGGCTCAAGTGATCTGCCAGGCTCAGCCTCCCAAAGTGCGGGGATTACAGGCATGAGCCACAGCACCTGGCCCAGGTTCTTCGTTTCTCTTAGCTCTGTTTGCTCTTCATCTTGAGAATCTGGTCCACCATGTGGTCAGAAGCTGAAGCTCATGGCACTTTTCATCCATGGGTTTGGGCCCTCTCCATGGAGATTCTAGAACTCCAAGAGGAATTGGGATGTGGAAATAGCTGGAAATGAAGTTCTTCTTTCATAAATAAAAGGAAAGAGAAAGGACATGCCTGACAAGATAGTAAGACACACAGAGCTGGGCCCAGTGGCTCATGCTTGTAATCCCAGCACTTTGGGAGGTTGAGGGGGGCGGATCACAAGGTCGGGAGTTTGAGACCAGCCTGGCCAATGTGGTGAAACCCCGTCTCTACTAAAAATACAAAAATTAGCCAGGTGTGGTGGCACGCACCTGTAGTCCCAGGTACTCGGGAGGCTGAGGCAGGAGAATCACTTGAACACGGGAGGCGGAGGTTGCAGTGAGCCGAGATTGCGCCATTGCACTCCAGCCTGGGCAACAGAGCAAGACTGCATTGCCCCGCCCCGCAAAAAAAAAAAGATACGCAAAGCTAGGCTGGACACAGTGTGGCTCATGCCTGTAATCTCAGCACTTTGGGAGGCCGAAGTGGGCAGATCACTTGAGGTCAGGAGTTCGAGACCAGCCTGGTTAACATGGTGAAACTCTGACTCTACTAAAAAAATACAAGAATTAGCCGGTTTTGGTGGTGCATGCCTATAATGCTAGATACTTAGGAGGAGACTAAGGCAGAAGAATCACTTGAACCTGGAAGGCAGAGGCTGCAGTGAGGCGAGATCATACCACTGCACTGCACTCCAGACTGGCGACGGAGTGAGACTCCATCTAAAAAAAAAAGGAAAACAGGCTGGGCACGGTGGCTCACACCTGTAATCCCAGCACTTTGGGAGGCCGAGGCGGGTGGATCACGAGGTCCAGAGATTGAGACCATCCTGGCTAACACGGTGAAACCCCATCTCTACTAAAATACAAAAAAATTAGCTGGGCGTGGTGGCGGGCACCTGTAGTCCCAGCTACTCGGGAGGCTGAGGCAGGAGAATGGCGTAAACCCGGGAGGCGGAGCTTGCAGTGAGCCGAGATCGCGCCACTGCACTCCAGCCCGGGCGACAGAGCGAGACTCTGTCTCAAAAAAAAAAAAAAAAAAAAAGGAAAACAACAAGGACTTGGCCAGAAAAGTTGGTGATGAATTAGAGCAGATTTGGAAACAGGTGCAGACCCACAGGGGACCTTAATTAAGGAGGACAAGGCATTTCAAATCCGTATACAGCATAGGACAATCAAGGAGCCTTTGGGGTGAGGCAACTTCTATCCCTCTCTTCAATCCCAATTAAATCCTAGGATAAAAGTTGAAATTATGAAAAAGAAAAAAATGTAGGAGAATTTGTACCAACAGCAGGAAACACCTCTCAAACATAAAAGAGAGACATTTAAAATTGCAGTTTGGGCCGGGCGTGGTAGCTCACACCTATAATCCCAGCACTTTAGGAGGCCGAGGCGGGCGGATCACGAGGTCAGGAGATGGAGATGATCCTGGCTAACACAGTGAAACCCCGTCTCTACTAAAAATATGAAAAAAAAAAAAAAAAAAAAAATTAGCCGGGCATGGTGGCAGGTGCCTGTAGTCCCAGCTACTCGGGAGGCTGAGGCAGGAGAATGGAGTGAACCCGGGAGGCAGAGCTTGCAGTGAGCCGAGATTGCACCCCTGCACTCCAGCCTGGTTGACAGAGCGAGACTCCGTCTCAGAAAAAAAAAATTGCAGTTTGGCCAGGTGCAATGGCTCGTGCCTGTAATCCCAGCACTTTCGGAGGTTGAGGTGGGAGGATCACTTGAGGCTAGAAGTTCGAGGCTGCAGTGAACTATGATCCCATCTACTGCTCTACTGCACTCCAGCTTGGGAAAGAGAGACTGTCAAAAAAACAAAACAAAACAAAACAAAACAAAAAAACAAACAAAAAAAACCCACCACACAAAAATATTTACAGCAAAACCATGCCTAAACAAAATGGAAAAGTACATTTGGAAAACATTTACCACGTAAGTTTATTATCCCTAATTTAAAAAAGAAAATTGTGTAGGAATGAGAAAAAGACAAATATCCAATGAGAAAAATATCAAACCAGCTAATTAGAAAAAGGCCCATAAGTCAGGCACAGTGGCTCATGCCTATAAATACCAGCACTTTGGGAGGCCGAGGTAGGAGGATCGCTTGAGCCCAGGAGTTCATGATCAGCCTGGGCAACATAGAGAGATCTCATCTCTACAAATAATAAAAGAAATTAGCTGGGTGTGGTGACACACACCTGTGGTCCCAGTTACTGGGGAGGCTGAGGTGGGAGGATCTCTTGAGTCTGGGAGGTCGAGGCTGCAGTGAGCCATGATCATGCCACTGCACTCCAGCCTGGGCAACGCAGTGAGGCCCTGTCTCAAAAGAAAAGGAAAAAAAGGGCTGGGCGCAGTGGTTCATGCCTGTAATCCTAGCACTTTGGGAGGCCAAGGCAGGTGGATCACCTGAGGTTAGGAGTTTGAGACCAGCCTGGCCAATACGGAGAAACCCCGTCTCTACCAAAAATACAAAAAATTAGCCAGGCTTGATGCTGCATGCCTATAGTCCTAGCTACTCAGGAGGCTGAGGTGGGAGGAACGCTTAAGCCCAGGAGGCAGAGGTTGCAGTGAGGCACCATTGAGCCACTGCAGTTGTCTGGGTGACTGAGCAAGACCCTGTCTCAAAAGAAAGAAGGAAAAAAGGCCTGGGCTGGGCATGGTGACTCATGCCTGGAATCCCAGTACTGTGGGAGGCCGAAGTGCGTGGATCACTTGAGGCCAGGAGTTTGAGACCAGTTTGGTCAACATGGCAAAAACCCATTTCTACTAAAAATACAAAAATTAGCTGGGCATGGTGGAACATGCCTATAATCCCAGCTGCTCGGGAGGCTGAGGCACGAGAATTGCTTGAACCCGGGAGCCTGAGGTTGCTGTGAGCTGAGATTGCACCATTGCACTCCAGCCTGGGCAAGAGAGAGAAACTGTCTCAAAAAAAAAAAAAAAAAGGCCATAAATAGAAGGAAACCTCCCGGGTAATGGGACAATTGAAATAAGAATAAGTAGGCAGCAGGGGTCACTAGACAGTTTGGCCAAAACAAGAAACCTGGGGGAGTCATTCTCATGTATACATGGTGACCCCAGAAGAGGTCCATCCTTACCCTGGCAACAGAGAAAAGGCCATAACCTGAGTCCTAGCTGATGGGGGACTGGGCAGGGCTGGCTTTGCACTGCTGTGTCAACTTGCCTAGGCTGGGTCCTTTCTCCGAGGACTCCCATCCCTGTAAGCTTCCGCTGCGGAGGTGTGGAGGGTGGGTAGGTGGGAGTGGGAGGTGGCTGGCTGAGCTCAGCGATATTGGCATCGCCAGCAGGCATCGGACAGGAGGTGGCAGGCACAGGCATGGCTCCTCTGCTCCACCTGCCCTTCCTGATCACCTACCCTGTGACCATAAGACCGCGTGAAGGGGCACCTACCCTGTGACCATAAGACCTCGTGAAGGGCCAGGGGCACCTACCCGGTGACCATAAGACCTCGTGAAGGGCCAGGGGCACCTACCCTGTGACCATAAGACCTCGTGAAGGGCCAGGGGCACCTACCCTGTGACCATAAGACCTCGTGAAGGGCCAGGGGCACCTACCCTGTGACCATAAGACGTCGTGAAGGGCCAGGGGCACCTACCCTGTGACCATAAGACCTCGTGAAGGACCAGGGGCACCTACCCTGTGACCATAAGACCTCATGAAGGGCCAGGGGCACCTACCCTGTGACCATAAGACGTCGTGAAGGGCCAGGGGCACCTACCCTGTGACCATAAGACCTCGTGAAGGGCCAGGGGCACCTACCCTGTGACCATAAGACCTCGTGAAGGGCCAGGGGCAGTGGCTCACGCCTGTAATCCCAGCACTTTGGGAGGCCGAGGCGGGCAGATCATTTGAGGTCAGGAGTTTAAGCCTAGCCTGGCCAATCTGGTGAAACCCCGTCTCTACTAAAAATACAAAAATTAGCCAGGCATGGTGGCAGTCGCCTGTAATCCCAGCTACTCGGGAGGCTGAGGCAGAAGAATTGCTTGAACTCAGGAGGCGGAGGTTGCAGTCAGCCAAGAACCTTCAAACAGGAATTTCTTCCCTCACTGCCGTGGGGGTCCGAAGTCCAAAAATCAGGTCAGCAGAGCCATGCTTCCACAGTGGCTTAGGGGAGGAAGATTCCTTGTCTCTTAACAGTGGCTTGTGGCCACATCACTCCAATTTCTGCGTCTGTCCTCACATGGCCTTGTGTTTTTTTCTGAGACAGGATATTACTCTGTTACCCAGGCTGGAGTGCAGTGGTTTGATCTTGGCTCACTACAACCTCCGTCTCCTGGACCCAAGTGATCTTCCCACCTCAGCCTCTGGAGTAGCTGGGACTACAGGTGTGTGCCACCATGCCAAGCGAATTTTTGAATTTTTAGTAGAGATGGGGTCTTGCTATGTTTCCCAGGCTGGTCTGGAACTCCTGTGCTCAAGTGATCTGCCTGCCTTGGCCTGCCAAAATGCTGGGATTCCAGGTGTGAGCCACCGTGCCCAGCACCTTCTCTTAGAGGATCCCATGTCACTGGATGCAGAGCCTGTCTGGACAATACAGGGTGACCTCTTGAGCTTCTTCATTGAGCAAAGGCTGGGTGCCGTGGCTCATGCCTGTATTTTCAGCACTTTGGGAGGCCGAGGTGCGTGGATCACTTGAGGTCAGGAGTTCAAGACCAGCCTAGCCAACATGGTGAAACCCTCTGCTAAAAATACAAAAATTAGGCCAGGTGCGGTGGCTCAAGCCTATAATCCCAGCACTTTGGGAGGCCGAGGCGGGAGGATCATGAGGTCAGGAGATCGAGACCGTCCTGGCTAACATGGTGAAACCCTGTTGCTACTAAAAATACAAAAAAATTAGCCGGGTGTGGTGGCAGGCGCCTGTAGTTCCAGCTACTCAGGAGGCTGAGGCAGGAGAATGGCGTGAACCCGGGAGGCGGAGCTTGCAGTGAGCCGAGATCGCACCACTGCACTCCAGCCTCGGGGACAGAGCAAGACTCCGTCTCAAAAAAAAAAAGAAAACAAAGAACAAAAATTAGCTGGGTGTGGTGGTGGGCACCTGTAATCCCAGCTACTAGAGAGTCTGAGGCACACGAATCACTTGAATCCAGGAGGCAGGGGTTGCAGTGAGCCAAGATCGCCCCACTGCACTCCAGCCTGGGCAACAGAGGAAGACTCCATCTCAAAAAATAATAATAATAAAACTATATCTGCAAAGATCCTTTTTCAAAATAACATCACATTGACAGGTGTCAGGGGTCAGGAGTTGAATGTGTTTTGGGGGTTGGCTGCCATTCAACCCAGTACAGATGACACTGTGTCTAATAGTAAACCTAAGTGCTCGTATTTGTGCAGACGGGTCAGAGTGCATTCGTCAGAAGTGGATGTTCTGTCATCTCTGGGTTTCACAGCCCTCTGTAAATCCTTCCTGCAGAGTAAGACTTTCTGGAACAAGCATCCATCTCCTCTAGGGACAGCAGAATAGCTTTTGTTTGATGGCCTCGGAGCAGAGACGGGTCTTCAATCTCCCCCTGCCACCAACTGGTTTGTGACAGGTAGTCAGGTAGCTACTTCGCGCCTATAGCTTGGGCCCCTCACAGTTGCTGGGTTGGGGTGGAGGCCGCAGTCAGGAGCTCCACCGGCCAGCGGTCATTCACTCTGAGAGGCACTTCCTTCCCAAACCAGGCCCTGCGAAGCCTGCGTTTCTTCCATCTGCAACATGGAGGTCAGAGTGGGCCTGACCGCAGGGTCACTGGGGATTCCACGGAAGCTGTCCCCACCCGCAGGACCAGGAGGTACATGCCAAGTCTCCCATCACAGAAAGAAGACAGGCCACAGCCAAGTGTAGTCATGGTTTATTTCTGATGCAGCTGAATCTAGGAAAGGGCGGGCTGGGCTGAGGGGGGAACGTGTCGGCGATGAGGCTAGAACTCCACCTTGCAGGCCGGGAAGGCGTCATCCTGCATGGACACCATGCTGTTGCTGCCCAACACCGTGATGCCCAGCGCCTGGTGCCGGGCGTGCGTCTCTGCGTACCACGTGTGCATGGCCACTGAGTCAAAGGTGGGAATCAGGGTCACCTGCAGGTGGGGGGGGGGTGTGGGGAGGATGGACCACCAGTAAGGGGGGTGCCCCTTGTCCTTCTGGCCTGGGTCCCAAGTCGCCTTCCTTTCCTGGCATTTGAGACCCCTCCAGGCTTCTCCCTGATCTTCTGTGCTCCACCTTGAGGTCTGCAATGGGTGGTCAGCCTGTCTATGAGGTCTCTGCTCCTCCCAACAGCACCCAAAGAGCCTTCTCAGCACACAGGAGATGGAGCTCCTCCTCTGCAAGGCCTTCCTTGGCCTAAGCCCCCCTCTACTCACTTGGATCTCCCCCTGCTCCTTGAACACACCAACCTCTTTCCTACTTCTGGGCCTTTGCCTGGGTCATGCACCCTACAGGGACGCTCCTTTGAAGCCAGCCTAGCAGCTGTGAGAGCAGAGGACGTGGTGTGAGGAGGTCCTCCCTCTGCCCACACGCGCCTCGCCGTGGAGGGCTTGGTTTCAGTCTCAGCTTCATGCAGCCATGGGGGAGGGTTCTCAGCCGCACAGACACCACCCAGCCCACCTATTTCACCCCGACTAATTCTCACAGCGGAACAATGGTTAAGTGACAAGGTGTCTGGGGAAGGGATGGAACCACGAGGCTTCACAAGGCCCTGCGTCCTCCCCCAGGCTTCCAGCACAGCCGATAAGGACGGTGACACGACAGAATCAGAGTCCAAAGAGACCCCTAAGGGCTGAGATGTGTGAGACTCCCATATTTGCCCCCATTCCCGTGTGGCCTGGGGGACACAGCTTAGTCTCTGAGGGTCGAGGGTGGCTTTCCCCACCTGTGCTAACTACACTCACCACTAGAGGCCCTGGGGTGACACGCACCTGCAGGTCTCGGTCCCAGTGCTGCTTGCTGGCCAGCAGCGCGTCCAGGACGGCTCGCATGCCCTCCTCCTTGCGTTGGTCCTGGCCACTGATGACGTAGCAGAGCGCGCGCACGCGCTGGAAGAACTCCTCATCCACCAGGTGGGCGCTGCTCCCACTGGGCAGGTAGGCCAGGTCCAGGTAGACCGGGGACTTGGGTGGGGTGGCCGACACCCCGGGCCGGCTGCTGGCTGACCCTGCGGGCAGGGGGATGGGGAGGAAGGGATGAGTTCCTGGGGTTGGGGAGGGGCCGAGGCTCCGAGTTTGACCTGCGCCACTCAGAGCAGCTCCTTCCTCAGCAGGATGCCTGATCTCAGAGTTTTCTGGGGAGCCCTGGTGCGCTCATGACTCCAGTGAATCTTATTTTAAGAAATGGGGTCTCGATATGCTGCCCAGGCTCATCTCAAACTCCTGGGCTCAAGTGATCCTCCTGCCTCAGCCTTCCAAGTAACTGGGACTACAGGTGCAGGTCACCAAGACTTGACTCCAGTGACTCTTCACTCACTCTACAAACACCACCGGCCACCCCTCTGTGCCAAGAGCCTGACTCATCCCCAGCCAGTCCCTGGACATAGACATCCCCAGGGTCAGGGGGTGAGTGGGTGGCAATCAGGGAATGCTTCCTGGAAGAGGATTTAAGAGTTTGAGTCCTGAAAGCAGCCAGTGACTGGGCCACTCTGCTGCTTCTGCAGCATCTGTCTGGCTCACTTGCTCAAGGGGTATTTAACAGAACCTCCTGGGCACCAGGCCCTGAAACAGGGCTGTGACCCAGACTGACAGAATCCCTGTGCCAAGGGTGATGGGGAGCCAGGGTAGGTGGACAGAGCCTTGAGAGGCGGGTCCAAGATCAGTGCGGGTGCTGGATGGGGATGAGACAGCTCAGGGGGCCTTGTCCAAACCCTGACTGTAGGGCCAAAGGGAACAAGGCCACCAGCCCCGGGCAAGTGAATGATCAACGGAATCAAAGGATACGGCTGGGTCTCGGGCACAAGAAGCCTGCCAGCTGCTGCATCTTACAATCACAGCTGCTGCCCAGCTCAGGGGTAAGAATACTACCCCCTGTCTGTACACCAACAAATGCATATCCTCAAACGAAATGGACACACTCCTAGAAACGCAAAAACTACCAAGACACAATCACAAAAAAATAGAAAATCAGCATATACCTGTAGCTAGCAAAGAGAACGAATCAGTAACTTACAACCTCCCAACAAAGAAAGGCCCTGGGGAAGCCACCATTTAGAGAACTAACATCAGCCTCTCTCAAACTTTTCCAAGGAACTAAAGAGGAAGGAACACTTCCTAACTCATTTCGTAAGACCAGAACTGTCTTGATACCAAAGCCAGACACACACATTTAATTCTACAAGAAAATGCCAGTTCAATAGCTTTTATGAACAACAGCCTTTATGAACAATAATGTAAAAAATCAGGCCTGGTGCCATGGCTCATGCCTGCAATCCCAGCACTTTGAGAGGCTTGAGGCGGGCAGATCACTTGAGGTCAGGAGTTCCAGACCAGCCTGGCCAACATGGTGAAACCCTGTCTCTTACTAAAACTACAAAAATTAGCTGGGCGTGGTGGCAGGCGCCTGTAATCCCAGCTACCTGGGAGGCAGAGGCAGGAGAATTGCTTGAACCTGGGAGGTGGAGGTTGCAGTGAGCTGAGATTGAACCACTGCACCCAGCCTGGGCGACAGAGTGAGACTCCATCTCAAAAAATAATAATAAATGAATTCAGCAAAGAAGCAAGATACAAAGTTCACAGACAAAACGCAGTTGAATTTCTTTTTTTTTTTTTTTTGTAAGACAGAGTCTCACTCTGTCACCCAGGCTGGAGTGCAGTGGTGTGATCTCGGCTCACTGCAAGCTCCGCCGCCTGGGTTCACACCATTCTCCTGCCTCAGCCTCCCTAGTAGCTGGGACTACAGGCGCCTGCCACCACACCCGGCTAGTTTTTTGTATTTTTAGTAGAGATGGGGTTTCACCGTGTTAGCCAGGATGGTCTCAATCTCCTGACCTCGTGATCTGCCTGTCTCGGCCTCCCAAAGTGCTGGGATTACTGGCGTGAACCACCGTGCCCGGCCACGCAGTTTAATTTCTATACGTGAACAATGAACAATGTGAAAATGAAATTAAACAATCATGAAACAGAAGAATCAAGATAGAGAACTCACACTTCCTGATTTCAAAACTTACTACAAAGCTACAGTAGTCCAAACAGTGTGATACTGACATAAAGACAGACATATAGACCAATGGAATAGAATAGAGAGGCCCGGAAATAAGTCATCACATGTGTGGTCAAATGATCTTCAACAAGGGTTCCAAACATTCAATGGGGAAAGGACAGTCTTTTCAACAAATGGTGCTGGGAAAGCCGGGCCCCCACATACAAGAGAATGACGCTGGATCTTTTCACCACATACAAAAATTACCTCCAAATGGACCTCAATGTGAAAAGGAAAACTGTAAAACTCCTAGAAGAAAACATAGGGTAGAAGCTTCGCAATGTTGGATTTGACCAGGCACGGTGGCTTAGGCCTATACTCCTATTACTTTGGGAGGCCGAGGCAGGCAGATCACTTGAGTTCAGGAGTTTGAAATCAGCCTGGCCAACATGGTGAAATCTTATCTCTACTAAAAATACAAAACAATTAGCCGGGTGTGGTGGTGGGTGCCTGTAATCCCAGCTACTCAGGAAGGCTGAGGCAGGAGAATCGCTTGAACCCAGGAGGTGGAGGCTGCAGTGAGCCGAGATCGCACCCCCACACTCCAGCCTGGGTCACAGAGGGAGACTCATCTTAAAAAAAAAAAAAAAAAGAAAAAAGAAAAATAAATGGGATGTGGTAATCATTTATTGGGTCTGACATCAAAAGTGCAGGCAGCAAAAGAAAAAAATAGACAAAATGAACTTCGTGAGTATTTAAAACTTTTGTGCATCAAACGGCACTAGCAAAAGAATAAAAAGACACCTCACAGAATGGGAGGAAATACTTGCAAGCCATGTATCTGCTACAGGATTAATGTCCAGAATGATTTAAAAAACTCCTAAAACTCAGCAACGGAAAAGAACTCAATTTAAAAATGGGCAAAGGGGGTTAGGCGTGGTGGCTCACGCCTGTAATCCCAACACTTTGGGAGGTCAAGGCAAGAGGATCGCCTGAGGCTGGGAGTCCAAGATCAGTCTGGGCTAAAGACGGAGTGAGACTCCATCTTTACAAAACATTAAAAAATTAGCCAGGCACCACGGCATGCACCTGTGTAGTCCCAGCTACTTGGGAGGCTGAGCTGGGAGGATCACTTGAGTCCAGGAAGTTGAGGCTATAATGCGCTGTGTTTGCACTACACTCCAGCATGGGTGACGAACTGAGACCCTGTCTCTAAAAAGCAAAATAAAATTTAAAAATGAGCAAAGGAATTGAATAGACATTTCTCCAAAGACGACAAACAAATGGACAATAGGCATATGAAAAGATGCTCAGCATCACTAGTCATTAGGGACACAGAAATCAAAACCACAATGAGATCCCACCTCACACCCATTAGACTGACTAGTGTCAAGCAGCTGCTGTGGAAAAGTCTGGCAGTTCATCCAAAATCAAACATTGAGGCGGGTGTGGTGGCTTATGGCTATAATCCCAAAACTTTGGGAGGCCGAGGCTAAAGGATCACTTGAGCTCAGGAGTTCAAGACCAGCCAGGACAACATAGTGAGACCCCAGTGCTACGGAAAAATTTAAAAATTAGCTGGGCATAGGCTGGGCGCAGTGGCTCACGCCTGTAAACCCAGTACTTTGGGTGGCCGAGGCGGAAAGATCACGAGGTCAGGAGTTCGAGATCAGCCTGGCCAGCATGGTGCAACCTTGTCTCTACTAAAAATGCAAAAATTAGCCGGGTATAGTGGCGCGTGCCTGTAATCCCAGCTACTTGGGAGGCTGAGGGAGGAGAATCGCTTGACCCCGGGAGGTGGAGGTTGCAGTGAGCTGAGATTGCACCACTGCCTGGCAACAGAGCGAGACTCCGTCTCAAAAAAAAAAAAAAAAAAAATTAGCTGGGCGTTATTGTGCGTGTCTGTGGTCCCCGCTGTTCAGGAGGTTGAGGTGGGAGGGTTGCTTGAACCCGGGAGGTGGAGGCTGCAGTGAGCCATGTTTGTGCCACTGCACTCCAGCCTGGATGACAGAGTGAGACTCTCAGGGAAAAAAAAAAAAAAAAAAAAAAAAAAAAAAACAAGGAAAAAACAGCACAGCAGGCCAGAGACCCTCTCTTCCACAAGGCCTACTTAAAACGTGAGCCTTTGGCTGGTGTCTGGGAACTTGGATCTTAGGAAGAGGGTTCCCACCATTCCCTGTCTGAGAGGGGCTCCCTGTGCCTGGACTGGACCACACACCTGATTTCTCCTTTTTGGGGAGTCTAGAGTGTCAGTGCCAGGCAAAGGATGCCTATGTAATGGCCCAATAGCAACCCGGGCATGCTGTCTCTAATGAGCTCCATGAGGGACACGTTGTTACAACTTGCTACTGGAGAAATGCAGCCTGTGGTGTGCAGCCCTACTGGGAGAGGATTCTGGAAACTTCTTCCTTTGGACTTCACCCTATGTGCCTTTTCTCTTTACTGATTTTGCTCTGCTATGAGTGCAACCATAGGCCGCGTCCTCCTAACCGATCAGTTACATAAAACACGCTATTTAAATTTTCAAATGGGCCGGGTACAGCAGCTCATGCCTGCAATCCCAGCACTTTGGGAGTCCGAGGCAGGTGGATCACAAGGTCAGGAGATCAAGCCCATCCTGGCGAACACAGTGAAACCCCGTCTGTAGTAAAAATACAAAAAACTAGCCGGGCATGGTGGCGGGTGCCTGTAGACTTAGCTATTCGGGAGGCGGAGGCAGGAGAATGGCGTGAACCCGGGAGGCGGAGCTTGCAGTGAGCCGAGATCACGCCACTGCGCTCCAGCCTGGGCGAGAGTGAGACTCCATCTCAAAAAAAAAAATTTTTTTTTTCAAATGTTTCATTTTACTTATTGTGGCTTCTTTTTTTTTTTTTTTTTTTTTTGAGACGGAGTCTGGCTCTGTCGCCCAGGCTGGAGTGCAGTGGCCGGATCTCAGCTCACTGCAAGCTCCGCCTCCCGGGTTTACGCCATTCTCCTGCCTCAGCCTCCCGAGTAGCTGGGACTACAGGCGCCCGCCACCTCGCCCGGCTAGTTTTTTGTATTTTTAGTAGAGACGGGGTTTCACCGTGTTCGCCAGGATGGTCTCGATCTCCTGACCTCGTGATCCGCCCGTCTCGGCCTCCCAAAGTGCTGGGATTACAGGCTTGAGCCACCGCGCCCGGCCACTTATTGTGGTTTCTAGAAACCCACAACTGGCATACATGCTCACCTCTCCAGGCACCTCAGAATGGCAAGTGCTTCAACACTGAGGTCAGTTTCCATTTCACAGGAGAAACTGAGCCCCAGAGAGGGTGCGCATGGCTGAGGTCACACAATTATGAACAAGAGGACTTGGCTGGGCACGGTGGCTCACGCCTGTAATCCCAGCACTTTGGGAGGCCAAGGTGGACAGATCACCTGAGGTCTGGAGTTTGAGACCAGCCTGGCCAACATGGTGAAACCAAGACTCTACTAAAAATACAAAAATTAGCCAGGCGTGGTGGCTTGCACCTGTAATCCCACCTACTCGGGAGGCTGAGGCAGGAGAATCATTTGAACCCAGAAGGCAGAGGTTGCAGTGAGCCAAGATCGTGCCATTGCACTCCAGCCTCGGCAACAAGAGTGAAACTCTGTCTCAAAAAAAAAAAAAAAAAAGAACAGGAGGACTGGCAGGGCAGCGTGGCTCATGCCAGTAATCCCAGCACTTTGGGAGGCTGAGGTGGGCACATAGCTTGAGGCCAGGAGTTTGAAATCAGCCTGGGCAACATAGTAAGACCCTATCTCTACCAAAAATTTTAAAATTAGGCAGGCGTGGTGGCCATGCCAGGAGTCTCAGCTACTGGAGAGGCTGAAGTGGGAGGGTGGCTTGAGCCCCAGAGTTCGAGGCTGCAATAAGGTGTGATTTCACCACTGCACTCCAGCCCAGGAGACAGAGTGAGACCATCTCTTAAAAAAAACGGAAAAAGTAAAAACAGGGGGAAGAGCTGTGCTCTCTCCAGCCTAAGCAGCTGCTAACCCAGCCCAGGGCCCCAGTTCCAGCACTCACCCGACGGGCCTCGAGTGGCAGTCTTGGGGGTTGAGGACTTTCTGGACAGGGGTGCCCGGCCTCCCTTCTCACTGGGCTCACTCCGGGCACTGAGTGGTCGGCTGGCACGGTCCCCACCAGCAAGTCCCTTGGTTTTGGCAGCAGCCAGTGGAGTGGCTTTGGGGGCGGCAGCGCGTGAGTTGGGGCGAGCCAGGGGCTTCCGGGTGCGGCTGATGTTCTCCGTCTGCCGCGCTGTCTTGGGGGGCAGCATCTCGGGGTCCACCATGCAGATGCTGGATGGGTCAGGCAGTGGCGGGGGAACCTTGAGGGGATCAGGCAAAGGGTCGTGGCGAGGGACTCCGAAGCCCTCTGTGTCGTCATCTGAGTCTGCGGCACCGGGGGCCAGGGGCACGGGGTCCGAGTCAGACAGGGTGGGCAGGGACTCGCTGACCGATGTAGGGGGCGTCTCCTCGGCCCCCAGCCCACCTGCCCGCTCCTGTGACCGGGCACTGCTGTCATTCGAGCTGCCGGGGGACGCAGGTGCTGGTGCCATGGGCACTGCCTTGCGATGTTCAAACTCACAGGGTGACACCAGGCACAGGTCCACATCGTGTGGGGAGGCCGAGCGCCGTGCCCGGGGGCCACGCAGTGGGAGGCTCAGCCCAGCCTCACTGGTGGGGGCGGATGGCGGCAGTACCTGCTCAAAGGACACGGACAGGGACTCGTCCACCTCGGTAGAGTGCGGGGAGCCCACCTCTGCGGGCAGTGACGGCGTGGTCACCGTGGGTGTGGTCACTGTGGGTGAGGCATCGGGCCCCGCCTCGCCGCCCCGCAGTGGGCTCAGTGACAGCCGCCCACTACCCTCCGCGGGGCTCCGGCGGGACTCAGGGGAGGGTGTGCGTGGCCTTGGGAAAGAGTTGGCGGCCAAAGGCAGCTCCAGCGCCTTCTCCTCCCCGGCTGGGATTGGCCCCAGCTCCAGGCTGGGCGTGGCCACCAGTTGGGAGGCTGGGGAGCCGCAGGCCGCAATGGGGGGGCTGGCTTCTCCACATCGGAGGCTGGGCGGGCTGCGGGGTCCATTTGCTACCTGCGGGAAGCCAGACTGGGATGTGCTGGGCGCTGTGCTGGGTGCTTTGCGGGTCTTGGGTGCCGCCTGGGCACCTGTCTTCTTGAGGTTGGGCACAGAAGAGGCCGCCCGGCGCACCTCCCGCGGCTGGGTCCGGGAAACACTCGGTTTAGGGTCTTTCTTCAACTCTCGGGGGATCCTGGCTTCTTTCTCAGCCTTGCGCGGTGCCTCAGCCCGTGCTGGCTCCTTGCGGGTCACCCCAGGGCGCTCCTGGCCAGGTCTAGGGTGTGTGGCCAATAGGCCCTCTCTCTTCGAGCTGTCCCGGGAGCCCACGCTCTCTTTGCTCTCAGCTCGCCGCGGCCCCTCCAGGTCCTGGGGCGTTACCACGGGCTCTCGCAGGAACCTCAAGTGCTGCAGGCGGACCAGGCCGTCCAGGAGGCAGGCGGGCGGGGTGCAGCCAGGGAACAGCACGCGCACCACTTTCTCGCCAGGGCCCGCGGGGTGCCACACCAGCAGGGCGCACACGGAGGCCAGCGTGCGCTCGGCGCCGGCAGAGGGCGGGTGCAGCACGTACATGTCCAGCCGGCCCACACCCATCTTCTCGAAGAGCACAGTGGGCTTGGCTGGCACCGGGCCGCGGCTGAGTGGCAGGGGCGTGATGCCCAGCTGCGCCAAGAGGCTCAGCGCCAGCTCCGCCTCATCCTCGCCGCGCGCCAGCCGCGACGCGGCCTCGCAAGCGTTGAAGAACACGACCCCCAGGTTGGGGGAGATGAGCCTGCGCAGCCTGTCGTCCCAGGAGCCCCCACCAGCAGCCACCTCGGAGCGCTCCGCCAGTTTGCGCCGCAGCAGGCTGTTGAGGCCGGGGAGGCTATCGGCGCCAGGGTGGGTCACCAGCACGGCATCCACGCGGTCCAGGTGCCGCACCAGCTTCCAGAAACTGGACTTGGGGTTTGAGCCACCGTTGACCAGCACGGTGAAGCCATTGACGGCGAAGAAGGCGGCATCCCCGAGGCCTCCGGGGAAGATGTAGCAGCAGGGCCGGCCCAGCCTGAGGAAGCCCCCGGAGGTCGGGGGCTCCAGCAGCTCAAAGGGGGACGGCGGCTCCAGAGACTCAGCCACGTACTCCAAGAACTCGCACAGGCCCTCGGAGTTGGGCAGCTGCGCCGGGGGGTTCAGCCGCAGCTGGAGCCGGAGCGCCCCCTGTAGGCTGGACACAGCAGGTGCCAGCTGGGCCCAGTCACCAAAGGTGGGGCAGGTGATGGTGAGTACGGGCGGCTGCGCAGGTGGGGGCGTGGTGGCCAGGATGTCCCGGATCTGTATGGAGGGGGAGTGGTAAGGGACCACCTAAAACTAGTGGTAAGGAACCACCTAGAGGGGGAATAGTAAGGGACCACCGCGGCAACACCCAGCCCGGTGGGAAACCTGGGCGAGGATACCCTCAGCCTTCCCCCAGCCCGAGGCCTGCTCCTCAGGACCCTCCCGCCAAAACCCAACCCTCTCCAGCGCCAGGAGGCTCTCTGGTCTGGCCTTACCTCCTGCCTCTCCTTCCCCGTCAAATGCCTCCCTGCCCCAGGGCCTTTACACTCACCGATCTCTCCTCCCAGGGCACAGCTTCCTCCAAGGAGACCCTCCACGGCCCCCCTCTGTCTACTGAACCTTTTCTCACCACTTTTAAGTGCCCCACTCCAGCGTGAAAATGTGGTTTGCCAGAGACTTTTGCCCACGTGTCCTGCCCAGACTGCGGGCACCAGAAAGGACCCGTTTGGCTCCATCCCACATCAGGACTTTGGGACATCAGCTGTTCTACAGACCCAGCTCACACCACACCCTTTCCGGGCAATGGGACTGACCCTGGACAGCCAGGAGGCACGTGTCACCACTGCCACCCTACAGAGGAGGGGGAGACCAGGTCATGGAAAACAGCAGGTCGCTGGGGCCACACAGCCCGATGCACACAAGCCAGGATTGAGCTGCGAAAGTGGGGGACGGCAAAGGGGTGGCTTACCTCTCTGTCCTTCAGGACCTGGAGGAAGTGGTGAGGCGAAAAGCCTCCTGTCTGTAGCAGCAGCTCCCCTGTCTCCTCCAGGCAGGGCCCAGCCAACACCAGTAGCTTGTGAGAGGCAGGGTCCAACAGAAGGTTCCGGAGCTGAGGGAGGGGTGAGCACTAAAGGCCCCGTTCTGTGCAGTGACGTATCCAGCAGTCCTCTTTGGGGTGGCCTCGAGTTGATATATAACCACCCCTCTCCTGCCCTCACCCCACAGCCAGCCCAGTGCTCAACTAGCTATGAGGGCAGTCTCCAGGTCTCCTGCTGGGCCCTGGAGCAACTCTAGCAAACTCCTATTCATCTTACAAAGCCCAACTCTGATGTCCCTTCCTTCTAAAGGCACTCACTGCCCTTTCTGGGCTCTCTCTAGTCCACCTCTCCCTCCAGCCCAGCCCTGATGCCACAGGGCTGGGGGCGTCTGTGTCTCGCTCTGTCTCCTAAAGACTGAGAGTTCCTCAAGGGAATAAAAGAGAAAAGTTCTGATCCAAGGAATCAACCCGTAAGAAAGTGTGCAGTGGGATGCCCCAGGGCTCTGTCTGGTTCATCTTCCTGATGTATAATTGGTGGAGTACAGATGGCCACAAGCCGGTTAGTATTAGTGAGTCAATTCAGACAACTCCTGGGGCCTAGCCGGAGGGAACCCACGGGACGCAAACCTCAGTCTGCTCTGGCCTTCCCGGCTCCAGACCCACGCTGTCCTGGGCCCTAGGCTGGGAGTGCTTACTCCCTCCCTCCCAAACCCAGGCTTTTCTGCTCCCACCCCAGAGGAGGGAAGAAGCAGAGGCTGGAGCCACGGGGAAGGCTTCGTGGGCGAGGAAGTGTGGTGCCGGGTGTCTCGAGAGGAGCCGGGTGTCTCGAGAGGATCTGGGGCAGCATGAAGACAGGGACACGAGACAGGAAGACAGAGACGGCATGGGTCCCAGCAGCCCGCCCCCTCCAGGATGTCAGCCATTCCCTACCTCATCACACAGGGACTTGTCTGATGGGTTCAGGAGGACCAGGGTCTCCAGGCTGTCTCCACGGTGGTGCAGGCTCCGCTGGCCTGTGGGGGAATCAGGCCATCCTGGAGTCAAATCCTGCCTCCCCTTGTGACCCTCAGGGAACACGAACCCCTCTGGGAACCCACCCAGGGAACATATGGAGATTAACCGGCGCATGGCAGAGAACCAGGCAAGAAAGAGAAACTCAACCACCCCGGCTGGCCTAAGAGAGGCAGTAACCAGAGGGCCCCATCATGCGCAGGGCCTGGTTTGCAGCTGTCACCCCTGTGGGTGATGCCACCGTTACACTCCTTTTTTTTTTTTTTGAGACGGAGTCTCGCTCTGTGCAGTGGAAGCTGGAGTGCAGTGGTGCAATCTCGGCTCACTGCAAGCTCCGCTCCTCCTCCCAGGTTCATGCCACTCTCCTGCCTTAGCCTCCCGAGTAGCTGAGACTACAGGTGCCCACCACCACATCCAGCTAATTTTTTGTATTTTTAGTAGAGACAGGGTTTCACCGTGTTACCTAGGATGGTCTCGATCTCCTGACCCTGTGATCCGCCTGCCTTGGCCTCCCAAAGTGCTGGGATTACAGGCGTGAGCCACTGTGCCCAGCCCTTCTTTTTTGTTGTTGTTTTTTTTTGGAGGCGGAGTTTTGCTCTTGTTGCCCAGGCTGGAGTGCAATGGTGCAACCTCAGCTCACTGAAACCTCCGCCTCCTGGGTTCAAGCAATTCTGCCTCAGCCTCCCAAGTAGCTGGGATTACAGGCACACGCCACCATGCCCCACTCATTTTTTGAATTCTTAGTAGAGACGGGGTTTTACCATGTGGGTCAGGCTGGTCTCAAACTCCTGACCTCAGGTGATCCGCTTGCCTCATCCTCCCACAGTGCTGGAATTACAAGATTGATCCACTGCACCCGCCCAGCCACATTCATTTTTTAGACAGAGCCAGAGCTCGAGGAGGGCCAATGAGGGCAATCCTGGACCAGGGTATATCCGGAGCAAAGGCCCTGAGGCAGGACTCAGCTAGGGGTGGGGCAGCATAAGGGCCTGGGCTGAAGTGGGGCTGTTTCTGGGATCCTGACCCTGCTCTGTCCCCCAGGGCCTATCTGTGTTTTAAACATCCGTACTGAGAGAGAAGGCTGGCAAGGAACCAGAGCCAGGGGAGGGCCAGTGAGGGCCAACTCGGACCAGGGTACAGCACGAGCCAAGGCCCTGAGGCAGGACTGAACTGTAAACAAGGCTGAGTCTGGAGAGGCAAAGACCCTCTGGTGTTGCCAGCCCTTATCACATTTAGCTTGCTTTCTTTCCTTCTTTTCCCTTTTCTCTCTCTCTCTCTCTCACCTCTATCACATTGAGCTTTCTCTTTCTCTCCCTCCCTCTCTCTCCCCCTCCCTCCCTCTCTCTCTCATTTTTTTTTAGATGGAGTCTCCCTCTATTGGCCAGGCTGAAGTGTAGTGGCGCGATCTCGGCTCACTGCAACCTCCGCCTCCTGAGTTCAAGCAATTCTCCAGCCTCAGCCTCCCAAGTAGCTGGGGTTATAGGTGCTTGCCACCACACCTGGCTAATTTTTGTATTTTTAGTAGAGACGGAGTTTCACCATACTGGTCAGGCTGGTCTCGAACTCCTGACCTCAGGTGATCCACCCACCTCGGCCTTCCAAAGTTCTGGGATTACAGGCGTGAGCCACCGTGCCAGGTCTAACTTTATTTTTTGAGACAGGGTCTCGCTCTGTTGCCCAGACTGAAGTGCAGTGGCACAAATCTTAGCTCACAGGAGCCTCTGCCTCCTGGGTTCAAGCGATCCTCCCTCCTCGGGCTCCTGAGTAGCTGGGACTATAGGCATGCACCACCAGGCCCAGCTCGTTTTTGTATTTTCAGTAGAGACAGGGTTTCGCCATGTTGCCCTGGCTGGTTTTAAACTCCTGACCTCAAACAATCCTCCCACCTTGACCTCCCAAAGTGTTAGGATTACAGGCGAGAGCCACCCCACCCAGCCTTAGCAAGCTTTTTGCCACACACGGATATTGCCCCATTCAGGTGGGGAAATCAAGGCATAGAGAGGGGAAGCAGCCACAAAGGTGGCACACAGCAGACAGGATTTCCAGCTCCACTTTCTGCCCCATGAAGTGTCAGGAAGCCACAAGGACCCACTGGGACAATGAGACGACGGACACTTCCTTCCTCTCCAGCAGCCGCTGGGAGGTGACTCAAGAGACCATCAAGAGCAGGGGGCAGCTGCAGGCAACACCCAAGCCCTGCCTGCCGCCCTGCTCACGCTGGGTCATCCCAGAAGGGAGCCTCCTGCTGAGTTGGGCCCTCCTTGATCTCACTCCTTTTCAGTTCCCTACCTACTGTATACCCAGCCCTGTGGCTGTGAACCAAGTTCAGTCCCTGCCTGCAAGGGGCCCATACTCCATCTTCCAGGGCCTCCTCAGTGCCCCCTCCACCTTCTAGATGGTTTTTTTTTTTTGGGGGGGGGATAGAGTCCCTCCCACTCTGTCACTCAGGCTGGAGTACAGTGGCACAATCTCAGCCCACTGTAACCTCTGCCTCCTGGGTTCAAGTGATCCTCCCACCTCAGCCTCCCAAGTAGCTAGGATTACAGGTACCTGCCACCACGCCCAGTTAATTTTTATATTTTTAGTAGAGACAGGGGTCCTCCATGTTGGGCAGGTTAGTCTTGAACTAACCTCAAGTGATCCACCCACCGTGGCCTCCCAAAGTGCTGGGATCAGAGGCGTGAGCCACCATGCCCAGTCCATTCTAGATGTTCTATCCACTGCTGGGTCTTGGCTGGGGCGCTTCCCTCCCACTGGACATACCAGTCATAGCATTTATCATTTAAAAACCCCCTCCTCAGAGAGCTCCCTGCCTCTTCCCCCTTCAGTACCAGTTTCCTCATCTGTCAATCGGGGACAAAAATACCAGTTCCTGCACTGTGGGTTGCTGAGGACTGAAGGGGTTATCACTAGGTCAGGGCTTACATTGGAAAGGTCTCAGCTGTATTACTACTGTTGTTATTTACAGCTGCACCCCACCCCCCATGCCTGGCACACGGCTGGCACTTGCCCAATGAACAAGAGGTAGGGAGCAGCCAGGGGGACCCCAGCCTCACCTTTCACAATGCTGGAGAAGGTGGCAGAGTGTCGGGACACAAAGACCTTGAGCTGTTCATCGAGGTTGCAGATGCCAGGATCGACATCCCAAGACCGGATGCCTGGTGAGAAGGAGGGATCAAGGCGGGAGTTCAGCCGGGCCTCCCAGCTCCCAGAATATTTAAATAATGAGCACCCCGTGGGTGGGGAGCGCCCCAGCCTCCTCCCTTCACTCACAGCTTTGAGACTCAGAAGTACCCAACACCTTCAGGTCTCACTGCACCTGAGCCAGGGCACCCAGAGCACACCTCATCATTTTACAGGCAAGATTCATCAGCAACAAAGCCTCCACCTCCTCCATCTCCACTTCCTCGCTGCTCCTATGCCCTGTCAGACCCATTTCCACTCGCCGCCCTTGCAACAGCTGTTCCCCCTGCCTAGAAGCCCATCCCCCTGCCGCCCCCACCTGTTCCTACTGGCCAAGGGCCCTTCCCCCTCAGCACCTTCGGGTGCTAAGACTGACTGTCCTCGCAGTCTCTTGCAGCCTTCTGATGCCTCCTGACACCATGTGAGCTGGAAGCTTCTTCCATCTCCTCACTGGCTTTGGGTCCATCCCCCCACCAGACCTGTGCTGGCAGGGCTGAACCTGTCTATCATCCCGGCCATATCCCTGTGCCCACTGCCCAAAGGCCTGGCGCATAACAGGTGCTCACTAAACACTCCTCAAGCACATGAACCGAGGTGCGTGTTCCTGTCCCATTTTACACGCAATGAAACGCGCAGGTCCGATGCTCCCAGGAATGGGGGATGAACACCCCTCTCCACCCACGGGCGCATCACGCCCGCCAGTCCCACTGTGCCAGTCCCACTGTGCCAAGTGGCTGCAGGTGAACCTGGCAGGTGCACCTATGACTCACCTACCTAAGTGCCAAATCCCCAGGGCAGGCCGCACCCGCCCACACCCCAATTAGCAGCTCCTTGTGCGGCAACAGAAAGCGGGCCCCGGGGCTCCTGGCCCAGCCTCCCCCATATCTGCTTCTCCCTCCGGGAGATCTCTAAGCTGCTAAGACCTGGAGATCCAAAGCGACCCCAAGCCCTCCCCCCGGGCGGGCCAATCAGGAGAGAAGCGGAGCCGTGGTCCAACTGCACGGGTCCCCAAGCCCAGGCCCGTGTCCCCTCCCCGATCTTCACCCGGAGTTGGGGCGGGGCAGCCCTGCCCCAGCCCAGGCCCCGATGCCACTTCCTCCACGGGCACCCACAGGAACCCGCCTTTGCTCGCGTTGTGCGCCTAACGGTGAAGGGGACCCAACCCCGGGCCCGCGACCCCCGCCCCGGAGCCCGGGCCCCGCCGCAGCCGCCCCACCCCCCCGGCCCCGGGCCCAGACGCGAGAACGTGCCCGCCTCCCGGGCTCCCGCACGCCCCCGGGCCAGCCCGACCTCGTTCGAGCTCCTCCAGGACGTAGGTGAGGAGCCCCGGGCTGCCGAACTCGCTGCCCACCACGAGGAGCAGCGAGCTCGGGGCCGCCGCAACCCCAGACGCAGTTACCGCCGCCATCTTCGGGCCGCCCCGGCGTTCTCAGCGCCCGCCCCGCAGGCCCCGCCTCTTAAAGGGGCCGCACCGGAAGGCCTGAAGACCCCGCCCGGAACCACCCCCTCCCCGCCCCTTTTTGTCGACCACCTACAGGCCCTTTGAGGTCGTGGAGAGCAGGGAATGCGGGGCCTAAAGGGGTTGGCGGACTCCTGGGTGTCCGCTTGGGAGCCGCCTCTCCCAAGTGACCATTCATTCATTCACTTGTTTTTTTAATTGAACAAGCTTTGATCGCGTGCCTGGTGCATGTAGGTCAGAATTCCTGCCCCCCAGGAACTCACATCACATGACAGTAGGCCGGATCAGAACCCGGCGCCTATGGACGGTCCCAGCTCTCTAGGTGAGGGCTTGAACAGAGAAAAGAGCTCTATCTTGTAGGTAGGGCTTTAAGGGATGTGTAGGAGTTTGCCTTGTGTGGGTGGTGGGGCAAGAGCACCTGAGGCAGAAGTTTACAGCACGTGCAAAGTTTTAGAGGTAAGAAAGTACAGGTGTGTTTGGGACACAACCGAAGCACTCTGGGCCTGCCTGGAACAGGGCAACAGTTATTCTGCACCTCCCGTGCGCCAGGCATTTTATTGCATTAGCTCATTACATACAAGCACAAAGCGATGAGGTAGGCACAGTTACTGTGGTCACTTTCAGAGGAAAGGAGAGGAAATTGAGATTTGGAGGGATGAAGTCACCAAGCCTGTCTAAGTGGTAGAGCAGGTTTGAACCCAAGTGGGTCTTACTCTCGATCCAGCCTGTGCAAGGGACTGCCTGTGTTGCACACTTGGATACCTCTCTCCCCCCAGATAATCCCCTTTAGCCCTTTTATTTTATTTTATTTTATTTTATTTTATTTTATTTTATTTTATTTTATTTTGTTTTGTTTTGTTTTATTGAGATGGAGTCTTATTCTACTGCCCAGGCTGTAGTGCAGTGGCATGATCTCAGCTCACTGCAACCTCTGCCTCCCGTGTTTAAGTGATTCCCTTGCCTCAGCCTCCCAAGTAGCTGGGATTATAGGCGCCCACCACCATAACCTGCTAATTGTTGTATTTTAGTAGAGATGGGGTTTCACCATGTTGGCCAGGCTGGTCTTGAACTCCTGACCTGAAGTGATCCTCCTGCCTTGGCCTCCCAAATTACTGGGATTACAGGTGTGAGCTGCTGCGCCTGGCCCCCTTTAGCCCTTTGACCTGTAGGAGCTATCACTTGACAAATCATCTTGCTTGGAACTTTTGGATGGAACTTTTGGACAGTGGCCCATGCCCAGGAAAGATTGAACCGCCTTCCTCAGGAGTGAGCTCCCCATCTCTGGGACTATGCAAAGCAAAGCAGGACAGAAATGGGAAAGATCTGGGAAGGAGAATCAGCCTCCCGCTGCCGTTTATTATCTGGGTTGTTCAGCCCAACTTCCTCCCTGGCCAGTGTGTAACAGCCACTGGCCACGTGCCGTCTACCATTCTTGCACTACACTTCCTCTCTCTCTTTTTGGTTCTGGCATCCTTCCTCTATCCTTGTCCCTCCCCCTTGGCTCCCTTCCCTGTGTCTCGCCTGCCTGTAATTTCTTCTGTTATTGCTGTGAGCAGTAATAGCAGTGAGAGTGTCTGTGTCAGGCACTATCTCCCCTACAAGGCTGGAAACGTTTGGAAGCCTGAGGCCTCTCTGGGGCCCTGGCCTTGTGCAACACAAGGCTTGGGCATCTGAAAAGGGATACGATAAAGTCTTTTGGAATGGGCTGAAAGACCTATGTGTCCACCATTCATTCATTCCTTCCTTCCTTCCTTGTATATTTATGGATGGGTCCAGGATTTGAACCCAGGAGCTTCTGAATGGAAGTCTATCCACTTCCTTCTGCCCATGCTCTGAGTTATGATTCTTGGTAATAATTCTTTTGAGACGGAGTCTTGCTCTGTCGCGCATGCCAGAATCATTCTCTGAGAGAGAGAGAGAGAGAGAGAGAGTCTCGTTCTGTCAAGCAGGCCAGGTTGGAGTGCAGTGGCGTGATCTTGCCTGCTCACTGCAAGCTCCACCTCCCCAGTTCAAAGGATTCTCCTGCCTCAGTCTCCTGAGTAGCTGGGATTACAGGTGCCCACCCCCATGCCTGGCTAATTTTTGTATTTTTAGTAGAGACATGAGGCTTCACCGTGTTGGCCAGGCTGGTCTCGAACGCCTGACCTCAAGTCATCTGCCCCACTTGGCCTCCCAAAGCGCTGGGATTATAGGTATGGGCCACTGCACTGGCCTGTTGGTATCAGTTCTATTACTAGTTGGTCTTACAGGGCCTGAGGTGCGAAGAAATGTCTCCACCAGGGGGATCTGATTTGGGGGCAAAGGTCTCCCTCATTGGGTTTTTAGGGGATAATGTCCTGAGTGCCTGGAGTCATGAGGTCTCCCTGTCCCAAAGCATCTCCCAGGCTTGAGTACTCTGGTGTGGGGCATGTGGGGCGCATTTTCCTAGAAATTGAGAAGCCTGTGAGACCACTGCTCTAATCTCAGGCATGGGACTCAGGTCTCTGGTTTCTGGCCCAGCTCCATGACTGTTTCAAGGTCACCATCCCCAGAAGGGTCAGCTGATGGCATTTGTGGGGAAAATGGAACCCTGGGCCCTCAGGACTGCTGGATATCCTCATCTTCTCCTGGCAATCATTTTCTCATTTTAACATTTTTATTGAGGTTTAATATAGACATGGTCAGGCAGGGCATAGTGGCTCACACCTATAATCCCAATATTTTGGAAGGCTGAGGCGGGCAGATCACTTGAGGTCAGGAGTTTGAGACCAGCCTGGCCAACATGGTGAAACTCCATATCTACTAAAAATACAAAAATTAGCCAGGTGTGATGGTGGGCGCCTGTAATCCCAGCTACTCAGGAGGCTGAGGTGGGAGGATCACTCGAGCCTGGGCTGTGGAGATCACAGTGAGCTGAGATCACGGCAGTGCACTCCAACCCAGCCTGCTTGACAGAATAAGTCAGTCTGTCTGTCTGTCTGTCTGTCTCTCTCTCTCTCTCTGTCTCTCTTTGTCTCTCTCTGCAGTGGTGTGATCTCGCCTCACTATAACCTCTGTCTCCCAAGTTCAAGTGATTCTCCTGTCTCAGCCTCCCAAGTAACTGGGATTACAGGCACCCGCCACCATGCCAGGAAGTTTTGTAGAGACGGGATTTCACCATGTTGGCCAGGCTGGTCTCGAACTCCTGATGTCAGGTGATCTACTAGCCTTGGCCTCCCAAAGTGCTGGGATTACAGGCATGAGCCACCATGCCCAGCCTCTTTTTTTTTTTTTTTTCTTAAGACAGAGTCTCATTCTATCACCCAGGCTGGAGTGCACTGGCTTGATCTTAGCTCATTGCAACCTTGACCTTCAGGGCTCAGGCAATCCTCCCACCTCAGCCTCCCAAGTAGCTGGGACTACAGGCATGCACCGCCATGCCTGGCTAATGTTTTGTGTATTTCGTAGAGATGACATCTCCTTGTTGTCCAGGCTGCTCTCAAACACCTAGGCTTAAGCAATTGACCTTGACCTCCCGAAATGCTGGGATTACAGGGTCAGATTACCTAGGCTGGAGTGCAGTGGCACAATCTCAGCTCACTACAACCTCTGCCTCCAGGGCTCAAGCAGTCCTCCCACCTCAGCCTCCTGACTAGCTGGGGCTACAGGTGCAGGCCACCACTGCTGGCTAATTTTTGTATTTTTTGTAGAGATGGGATTTTGCCATAATGCCCGGGCTGGTCTCAAACTCCTGAGCTCAGGTGATCCACCTGCCTCAGCCTCCCAAAGTGCTGGGATTACAGGCATGAGCCACTGCACCTGGCATCCATTTTAACCACTTTACAGTGTACAAATCAGTGACATTCAGTGCATTTACAACGTCCTGCCACCCTTGGTAATATCTAGTTCCAGAATACTTTCATCCTCTTAAAAACAAACTCTGTCCTAGGCTGGGCGTGGTGGCTTACGCCTGTAATCCCAACACTTTGGGAGGTGGAGGCAGGAAGATTCATTGAGCCCAGGAGTTCGAGACCAGGCTGGACGACATAAGGAAACCCTATCTCTCTATTCATAAAAAAAAATTTTTTTGAGATGGAGTCTTGTTTTTGTCACCCAAGCTGCAGTGCAGTGGCACCATCTCAGCTCACTGTAACCTCTGCCTCCCAGGTTCAAGCAATTCTCCTGCCTCAGCCTCCTGAGTAGCTAGGATTACAGGCATGCACCACCACACCTGGCTAATTTTTGTATTTTTAATAGAGATGGGGGTTTCGCCATGTTGGCCAGGCTGGTCTTGAACTCCTGACCTCAGATGATCCACCCACCTCAGCCTCCCAAAGTGCTGGGATTACAGGTATGAGCCACTGTGCCTAGCTTGTAATTTTTTAAAATAAAAATTAAAAAAGAAAGAAAGAAAGAAAAGAAATGCAATCCTCAACAGCAGTAACTCCCTATTACCCCCCCCGCCCCCAGTCCCTCACAATGACAAATCAGCTTTCTGTCCTAATGATTTGCCCATTCTAGGCATTTCAGGCAGTAAGTGGCCTTTTGCAGCTGGCGTCCTTCACACAGCATAACGTTTTCCAGCTTCACCCACGTTGTAGCCTGTGTCCATGCGTTATTCCCTTTTTATGGCTGAATAATATTCCTGTGTATCGGTGGGTCACATTTCTTTATCCATTCATCTATTAATAGACATTTGGGTTGTTTTCACCTTTTGGCTATCATGATTACTGGCTCTTGTGAGTCCACCTTTTGGCTGTTTTTTGCTGTGAACATTTGTGTACAAGTTTTCATTTGAATACACATTTTCTTTTTTTTTTTTTGAGACGGAGTCCTGCTCTGTCACCCAGGCTGGTGGGCTGGAGTGCAGTGGCACGATCTTGGCTCACTATAACCTCTGCCTCCTGGGTTCAAGTGATTCTCCTGCCTCAGTCTCCAGAGTAACTGGGACTACAGGCGTGTGCCACCACGCCCGGGTAATATTTTGTATTTTTAGTAGAGACGTGGTTTCGCCAGGTTGGTCGGGCTGGTCTCGAATTCCCAACCTCAGGTGATCCTCCCACCTCAGCCTCCCAAAGTGCTGGGATTACAGGCATGAACCCTTTAACTTTTATTTTTTGTTGTTGTTTTCTTTAGAGATAAGGACTTCCTATGTTTCCCAGGATGCTCTTGAAAACCCTGGCCTCAAGTGATCTTCCCATCTTGGCCTCCCAAAGCATTGGGATTACAGGTATGAGCCATAGCACCCGGCCTGTGTTTAGCTTTTTGTAGAACTGCGAGACCCAGACTGTTTTCCACAACAGCTGCACTATTTTACGCTCCCACCAGCATCGTATAGGGGTTCTAATATGTCCACATCCTCACCAACACTTCGGTGGGGTTTTCCTATTAAAAAAACAAAATCATGGCGGGGCGCAGTGGCTCATGCCTGTAATCCCAACACTTTGGAAGGCCAAGGTGGGCCGATCACTTGAGGTCAGGAGTTCAAGACCAGCCTGGCCAACATGGCGAAACCTCGTCTCTACTAAAAATACTAAAATTAGCCGAGTGTGGTGGCGGGCACCTGTAATCCCAGCTACTTGGGAGACTGAGGCAGGAGAATCACTTGAACCCAGGAGGCAGAGGTTGCAGTGAGTCAAGATCATGCCACCGCACTCCAACCCGGGTGACAGAGTAAGACTCTGTCTCAGAAAAAAAAAAAAGGCTGGGCACCGTGGCTCATGCCTGTAATCCCAGCACTTTGGGAGGCCGAGGCGGGTGGATCACAAGGTCAGGAGATCAAGACCATCCTGGCTAACATGGTGAAACCCCATCTCTAGTAAAAATACAAAAAATTAGCTGGATGTGGTGGCGGGCGCCTATAGTCCCAGCTACTCGGGAGGCTGATGCAGGAGAATGGTGTGAACCCGGGAGGCGGAGCTTGCAGTGAGCCGAGATTGCACTACTGCACTCCAGCCTGGGTAACACAGCGAGGCTCCATCTCAGAACAAAACAAACAAAAAAGACATAACCACTGGGTACCAATTTTTCACTATCCATTCACCTATTGGTGGGCAGTTGGGTTGTTTCCAGGTTGCAGGGATAAGAGTTTAAGTTTTCCTTGACCCTCTGAAGGTTCACAGAAAAGTCATTGCCTTGGGGCCAATTGATTACTAGGAAAAAAGGCATTGAAGTTTATTTAATGTGTATATGCGGGAGCCTTCAGAATGAAGCCCCCAAGACACCGGGGAAGTTGTCCATTTTTATGCTTTGGTTTACCAGAGTATGGGCAGCGGTGTAGAGATAAGATCGGGCTGGCCGGGCGCGGTGGCTGACGCCTGTAATCCCAGCACTTTGGGAGGCGGAGTCAGGAGGATCACCAGTGGTCAGGAGTTCAAGATCAGCCTGGCCAACATGGTGAAACCCCGTCTGTACTAAAAATACAAAAGTCAGTGGCCAGGCACAGTGGCTCACGCCTGTAATCCCAGCGCTTTGGGAGGCTGAGGCAGACAGATCATGAGGTCAGGAGATAGAGACCATCCTGGCTAACATGGTGAAACCCCGTCTCTACTAAAAAAAAAAAAAAAAAAAAAAAAACCAAAAAATTAGCCGGGCGTGGTGGCAGGCACCTGTAGTCCGAGCTACTCGGGAGGCTGAGGCAGGAGAGTGGCGTGAACCCAGGAGGTGGAGCTTGCAGTGAGCCGAGATCACGCCACTGCACTCCAGCCTGGGTGACACAGCAAGACTCCATCTCCAAAAAAAAGAAAATTAGCTGGGCATGGTGGTGGGTGCCTGTAATCCCAGCTACTTGGGGGGCTGACACAGGAGAATCACCTGAATTCGGGAGGAGGAGTTTGCAGTGAGCTGAGATCACGCCACTGCACTCCAGCCTGCGTGACGGGCTGACTCCAAAAAACAAAACACAAAACAAAACAAAAAACAAACATTGGGCAAAAAAGGTTCAATGTGCAAGACAGAGTGGGGAAACCCTGCAAGGCCTGTCTGTCTAGATTCTTCTTGGCTTCTCTGAGCAGCATTCCTTCCTTCTGGGCATAGGGCAGGACCCTCTCTGGAATGGGCATCTTATGACGTACAGTCAAACAAGGTATGTTAGATCATTTTTTTTTTTTTTTTTTTGAGACAGAGTCTCGCTCTGTCACCCAGGCTGGCATGCAGTGGCACAATCTTGGCTCACTGCAAACTCTGCCTCCTGGGTTCACGCCATTCTCCTGCCTCAGCCTCCTGAATTGCTGTCACTACAGGCACCCGCCACCACGACCGGCTAGTTTTTTTTGTATTTTTAGTAGAGACGGGGTTTCACTGTTAGCCAGGATGGTCTCAATCTCCTGATCTTGTGATCCACCCACCTCAGCCTCCCAAAGTTCTGGGATTACAGGCATGAGCCACCGCACACGGCCTCTTTTTTTTTTTTTTTTTTTCCTTTCTTTCTTTCTTTTTTTTTTTTTTTTGTGACAGAGTTTCACTCTTGTTACCCGGGCTGGAGTGCAGTGGTGTGATCTCGGCTCACTGCAACCTCTGCCTCCCAGGTTCAAGCGATTCTTCTGCCTCAGCCTCCCGATTAGCTGGGATTACAGGCGCATGTCACTGTGCCCAGCTAATTTTTTTTGTACTTTTAGTAGAGATGGGGTTTCACTATGTTGGTCAAGCTGGTCTCCAACTCCTGACCTCAGATGATCCACCGGCCTTGTCCTCCCAAAGTGCTAGGATTACAGGCGTGAGCCATGTGCCTGGCCAATTTCTTTATGGCCAGATTTTACACAGAAGGTCAGAGGGCAAGTTAGTCATATTTTCAGGGTTTATGGCTGGCTTTGGGGAAAAGGGGTTCTGTTTTCTCTGTCCTGTTTTGGGGAAAATAATTCTAGTTTCTTTTTTTTTTTTTTTTTGAGACGGAGTCTCGCTCTCTCGCCCAGGCCGGAGTGCAGTGGCCGGATCTCAGCTCACTGCAAGCTCCGCCTCCTGGGTCTAGGCCATTCTCCTGCCTCAGCCTCCCGAGTAGCTGGGACTACAGGCGCCCGCCACCACGCCCGGCTAGTTTTTTGTATTTTTTTGGTAGAGACAGGGTTTCACCGTATTAGCCAGGCTGGTCTCGATCTCCTGACCTCGTGATCCGCCCGTCTCGGCCTCCCAAAGTGCTGGGATTACAGGCTTGAACCACCGCGCCCGGCCATTAATAATTCTAGTTTCTATGGTAACCCTGGGGGGAGAATGGACCTTGGAGACAGAGGAGAGAAGATCAGAGAAAATCTCTTGTTTCTGAGGCCTTCATTTTAGGGATATTGTTTTCTGAGCCTCAACAAGGTGTTGACAATTATGGATAAAGTTGTTGTTTTGATTGTCAGGCGTGGGTGCTCACGCCTGTAATCCCAGCACTTTGGGAGGCCGAGGCGGGAGGATTGCTAGAGGCCAGGAGTTCGAGACCAGATTGGGCAATATAATGAGATCCTATGTCTCAAATAATATTTAAAGAAAAAAGCTGTTTTAAGCCCTTTTATACATATCTTTTGGTGAATATACCCCCTTTCTCTCTAGTGAGTGCCCAGGGCTGGAACGGCTGGATAACAAATATCTAGGTTGTTTCCTACCAACATTTCAGTTGTCAGATTTTTTTTTTTTTCTTTTAGACAGGGTCTCACTTTGTCACCCAGACTGGAGTGCAGTGGCGTCATCTCAGGTCACTGTAGCCTCTTCCTCCAGGTTCAAGCGATCCTCTCAACTTCAGCCTCTCAAGTAGCTGGAACTATAGGTGCATGCCACCACACCCGGCTAACTTTTGTATTTTTAGTAGAGATGGAGTTTCGCCATGTTGTCCAGGCTCCTCTTGAACTCCTGAGCTCAAGCGATTCACTTGCCTCGGCCTCCCAAAGGGCTAGGATTACAGGTGTGAGCCACCACGCCAGGTCTGGATTTTTTTTTTTTTTTTTTGAGACAGAGTGTCACCCTATTGCCCAGGCTGGAGTGCAGTGGCATGATCTTGGCTCACTACAACCTCCACCTCCTGGGTTCAAGCGATCCTCCCACCTCAGCCTCCTGAGTAGCTGTGATTACAGGCGCCCACCACCACACCCAGTGAATTTTTGTATTTTTAGTAGAGATGGGGTTTACCATGTTAGCCAGGTTGGTGTCGAACTCCTGACCTCATGTGATTGGCCCACCTTGGTCTCCCAAAGCACTGGGATTACAGGCTTGAGCCACCACACCCGGCCACTTATTTTTTTATTTTTATTTTTATTTTTATTTTTTGAGATGGAGTCTTGTCTGTCACCCAGGTTGGAGTGCAGTGGTGGAATCTCAGCTCACTGCAAACTCCGCCTACCGGGTTCACGCTATTCTCCTGCCTCAGCCTCCCGAGTAGCTGGGACTACAGGCACCCGCCACCACGCCCAGCTAATTTTTTGAAGTTTTAGTAGAGACAGGGTTTCACCGTGTTAGCCAGGATGGTCTCGATCTCCTGACCTCGTGATCTGCCCGTCTTGGCCTCCCAAAGTGCTGGGATTACAGGCGTGAGCCACGGTGCCTGGCTATTTTTTTATGAAAGGCAAGGCCTTTTATAAGAGGCATGGCCTCACTGTTGCCCAGGCTGGAGTCCAGGAGTCATGGCTCACTGCATCCTTGATCTCTTGGGCTCAAGTGATCCTCCTGCCTCTGCCTCCTGAGTAGATGGGACTACAGGTGCGTGACAACATGCTCAACTAATTTGAAAAAAAAAAAAAAAATTTTTTTTTGGTAGAGACAAGGTCTCACTATGTTGCTCAGGTTGGTATCAAACTCCTGGGCTCAAGCAATCCTCCCACCTGGGCCTCCCAAATCACTAGGATTACAGGTATGAGCCATTGTACCAAACTCAGGTTGTTAGATTTTTAATAGTCATCTTTCTTGACTCCTTGCCTTGCCCTCAGGCCAACCCTGTGTATCAGCATTTACTGAGTACTTGTGTTGGCAACATTCCAGTTCTGGGTGCTGGTGCTCGTGGTGGCGCAATTCACCTGTGGGGGTGGCAGGGGGAGGACAGAACTGGTCCTGGGTGCGATTCACTCCTGCTCTGGGATGCCAGGGAGCCTGACATCCCTCTAGTCACAAGATTTGTGTGTTAGTTTATCTTTGCAACCACCCAGGGCATGGGCTTTGAGTAAACACGTGTAGTTGCCTGGAATGTGAGGGTCAGAGACATCAAGGGACAGATTCAGTGACCTGTGCATTGACTCGGATGTGAACCCAGGGGAACTGACTGTAGGCCCTGCAACAGATCCATTCATTCATTCATTCATTCATTCAATAAACACTTCCTGACATCCTTCCTGTGCTGGGTGATGCTGGCGTACCTAAGTGGTCTCAGTCCTGGTGCCCAAGGAGACGTCAGTCTGGAGGAAGATCAGCCGGACACGGATCTCCCTCACCTCTGTGATGTCAGGCCTGGGATAGAGGGTGAAGCCAGGAGCTGGGAAAGTGGGGACTATATCTGGGGAGGCAGGGAACTTATCCTGAAAAATGAGACTTTCCAACTGGGGTTCGGAGGAGTGTGTGGGAGTTTGCCAGTCAGATGATGTGTTCATTTACTCAACAATTCCCCTTCCCCACTACCACTAGCCAAAACCTCTGTGCTACTCTCACTCCAGCCTGGCCTCAAGGATCCTCCAGCCTCAGGGAGACAGAACCAGATACAGACTCTCCAAGTGATCATGAATGGGCTGGAAGAAGGGGTGAGAGCAGGAGGTGCCCTGGGTAGAGGAACAGTGGGCTCTGAAGGGGACCATATGGGGGTCTCTTAGGACGGGAGGGTGTGGTTGCAATTGATTCCCTCAGAGTGGAAGTTGATGGTTAGTGGCTTGATCTCAGCTCACTGCTACTTCCGTCTCCCAGGTTCAAGCAATTCTCCTGCCTCAGCCTCTCAAGTAGCTGGGATTACAGGTGTCCACCACCACACTCAGCTGATTTTTTGTATTTTTAGTAGAGATGGGGTTTGACTATGTCAGCCAGGCTGGTCTCAAACTCCTGACCTTGTGATCCACCTGCCTCGGCCTCCTAAAGTACCGGGACTACAGGCATGAGCCACCGGTCCCAGCCAAATACTTTTGCTTTGAAATATATGGCTTAGGCTGGGTGTGGTGGCTCATGCCTGTAATCCCAGCACTTTGGGAGGTTGAGGCAGGAAGATCACTTGAGGTCAGGAGTTTGAGACCAGTCTGGTCAACACACAAAACCCTGTCTCTACTAAAAATACAAAAATCAACCAGGTGTGGTGGTGCACACCTGTAGTCCCAACTACTTGGGAGGCTGAGGCATGAGAATTGGTTGAACTCTGGAGGTGGAGGTTGCAGTGAGCCAAGATCACACCACCGCACTCCACTCTGGGCGACAGAGTGAAACCATGCTCCCGCCACCACCCTCAGGGCTGGCTATGGGGTGCACATGGGTAGAGATGTGGCCAGTTGGACAGGCTGGAACTAGGATAAGACTGACTTAGGTCCCTGGGGCTGCGGGGGACTATGAAATGGTGCAGTGAGCCAACATTAAGCACATACTATGGGCCGTCCTCAGGGATGACGTACATGTCCCTCCCCTCCTCCATTCTACACACATGTATTGAGCACTCACTGTGTATTAGACTCTGTGCCAAGCCAGCAACAGGTGTCCCAGCCCTGCCTTCAGGATTTCCTAGCTCCTAACTGCTAGCTCAGTGTTCCTCAATCTTTAAGACCAGATTAATTCATTAATTATTCTTTTTGACATACGTTTATTGAGTACCTACCATGTGAGGCAGTGGAGAGACAAAACTTTCTGAGACCCAGTCCTGGCTTCTGAGAAGCTTATCGCCTGCTTGGGAGGCAAATAAGGAAACTCATGTGATGAGAGCAGCTGACCTCCTCCACTCAGTTATGGGAGTCAGGGAAGGCTTCCTGGAGGAGGGGACATCTCGGCAGAGACAGGGGGATAAAGCAGTTTATCCCAGAGAAGAGGGGAAAGGGTGTTCCTGGCTGTGGGAATAGTGTGTGCAAAGGCCTGCTGGGGAGATGCGTGGGAAAAATTAAAGACTTCCAGGGAGGCTGTAGGCCAGAGGATAGCAGAGGTGAGGGGAAGCTGAAATGGCCAATCACCAAGGAAGAAGGGCCTCGTAGGCGGAGCTTTTGATGTGCGTCTTCTCATTGGTCGCCAGCCGTGGTCCAGGTAGCGGCAGTCACAGGGACGTGGTCAGGGACTGTGCTGCATCCCAGCCACGTGGTCCAGATCCCGAGCTGGATGCGACCTGCCGGGGTGGCGCGCAGTGTTGTTACCCCGGCGGAGGTGACCAAGCTGGGTCCAGACCCAGTTTCCAATTCCCGCCCAGGTCTGGGCCCCCAAGCAGCACCGTGTCTCGACATCCAGACCTGCACCAAGTCAAACGGTCACCAACGTCCCCGCACCTCCCTTTCTACTAATGACCCTGTTGTAAAACATGAGGTTGAGGGGTCAAGGGCACAGACACCAAGCTTGGTGGGGTTCATATCTCAGCTCTGTCTCTCCCCAGAGGTGCGACCTCCCTGGGCCTTGGTTTCCCCATCAATTGAACTGGTAGGGTCGCTGTGGGGATTAAAAGAGTTAAACCAGCCCGAGGGTGTAGGCCTGCATGTGCTAAGCGCTCACCTGGTGTTATTTATTCTTGTAATTTATCATTTTATTTTGGAAATCTACTGGCTACAAGTAGCTCTCTGGCAGCTGGTTGCAGCTTCGTTCTAGGTATCCCTTCGTCCTAGGGATAGCGGATCAACCCCGGGACCGTTTCTAGATGCATTGAATTTAACCCCAAATAAAGGTGACATCTTGTGTCTGAATGTAATTAAACATCGATTCATTTGGACTTTGCAGTTCTCTTTTTGCATTTTGGAGCCAAAGCCAACATGTCTCTGGGTCTCAAGCATTTTCTTTTCTTTTCTTTTTCAGAGACAGAGTCTCACTCTGTCCCCTAGGCTGGAGTGCAGTGCGTGATCTCGATTTACTGCAACCTCCGCCTCCCAGGTTCTAGTGATTCTCCTGCCTCAGCCTCCCGAGTAGCTGGGATTACAGGAGCTGCCACCACGTCCGGCTAATTTTTGTATTTTCAGTAGAGAAGGAGTTTTGCCATGTTGGCCTGGCTGGTCTCAAACTCCTGACCTCAGGTGATCTGCCCACCTCAGCCTCTCAAAGTGCTGGGATGACAGGCATGAGCCACCGTGCCTGGTAAAGCATTTTGATAGGGCCCCAGAGTACTTTTCAGCTGCGGGCACCGAGAGTCTGAGACAGGCCTGCCTGACAGTCCCCTTATGGTGGTCCTATAGACATGAGAAGTCAAACCCCTGAGTTGGGGTCCAGCAATGTCTCCTACTACCTGGGTAGTACAGGCAAATGCCTCGGCATCTCGGATCCATAGTTTTCTCATGGGTCAAAGGAAAGAGAGGCCCCACAGTGAGTGTTCTCTCCCCTCCCTACTTCAGCCTCTTAGGTTGGGTGTGAGTCCACGAGGTCTCCAGCCAGTCTAGAGTGGGGAAACAGGACTTGGAGGAAAGGCGTGAGTCCGGGTGTAGCCCTGAACTAGGGCGGGTCTAGAGACATGGCTGGATCCAGTGGCGACAGCGGAGGTACTGGAGGCTGCAGAAGACAAGGTTCATGTCGGCCCCTTTCCAAGCCAGGCCCAACTAAAAATGCATTTCACATGTTCTTAGGATACTTATGTTGGACATAACACCACCCTGGCCCTCAGCTCACTCCTTTGTGACTCAGTTTCCTCATCTGTAAAACGGAAATGATGGTATCCTCTTCCAGAGTTGGCATATAAGTGAGATACACAGAAAGAAGTGTTGAGAGGGAGCCCTTGCTTTTTTTTTTGACTTAAACAATATATACATATTTAAAGTAGAGGGCCAGGCGTGGTGGCTTACGCTTGTAATTCCAGCACTTTGGGAGGCCGAGGCAGGCAGATCACAAGGTCAGGAGTTCGAGACCAGCCTGGCCAAGGGACCAGCCTGGCCAATATGGTGAAACCCCATTTCTACTAAAAATACAAAAATTAGCTGGGTGCAGTGGCAGGCGCCTGTAATCCCAGCTACTGGGGAGGCTGAGGCAGGAGAATTGCTTGAACCCGGGAGGTGGAGGTTGCAGTGAGCTGAAGGTTGCGCCATTGCACTCCAGCCTGGGTGACAGAGCAAGACTCCGACTCAATAAATAAATAAATAAACAAAATACATAAAGTAGAGGTGAGGTCTCACTACTGTTGCCCAGGCTGGTCTTGAACTCTGAGCTCAAGCAATCTTTCCGCCTCCCAAAGTGCTAGGATTACAAGTGTGAGCCACCATGTCTGGACTGACTTTTTTTTTGGTGGGGGACGGAGTCTTGCTCTGTCCCCCAGGCTGGAGAGCAGTGGCATGATCTCAGCTCACTGCAATCTCCATCTCCCAGGTTCAAGTGATTCTCCTGCTTCAGCTTCCCGAGTAGCTGGGACTACAGGAGCCACCACACCTGGCTAATTTTTGTAGTTTTAGTAGAGACGAGGTTTCACCATGTTAGCCAGGCTGGTCTCGAACTCCTGACCTCAAGTGATCTGCCCGCCTTGGCCTTCCAAAGTGCTGGGATTACAGGCATGAGCTACCATACCTGTGCCCCGCCCCCTGCCACCTTAAAAAAATCTTTTAAACTGTCATTTTAGGAGATTTAGGGGAAGGAGAGCCAGCAGAGTGCAGGGGTTAAGGGCCTCCCCTGGGCTTCCTAAATTCAAATCCAAAGTCTGCCACTCCCCTGATGTGTGACGTTAGGTGAGCGACTTAACGCTGTCGTTCTCAGTTTCTCCATCTGCAGACTCTATTATGGGGATTAAATGAGTGTTTGTAGAGTTCTGTTCCATGTCTGGCACACTGCAGGCACATGTTAAACAAGTTAACCTCCTTCACAGGGTCACAGAGAGTCCCTGGTTCCCCGCTGCTCCCAGCCCTGGGATCCCCCGATGGCCTAGTGCTGCCCCCAGCTGGTCACTCTGGGGACTTTGGGCTGAGGCCCCGTCTCTGACTCCGGAACCCCGCCCCCATTGAGTCTGAACCTATTACGTTCCTTCGTCTCCCTTTATTTCCCGCCTCCGTCTCATCTTCTTGACCAATCCAATCACTTTTGTTTATGATCCATCCAATCCCATCCAACCACTCCAGGCCCATCCAGTCATTTTGCTGCCTCCTGTTAGTTCCGCCCTACATCTCTGCAGGTCAGGGCCTGGAACTTTCAAAAGGTTGATGTTGCCTTCGTCTCATTTAATTCTCTGGGAAACCATTTTATTATTAATTATTATTATTATTTGTTGTCGTTGTTGTTATTGTTGTTGTTTTTGAGACAGAGTCTCACTCTGTTGCCCAGTCTGGAGTACAGTGGCGCAATTTCGGCTCACTGCAGCCTCTGGCTCCTGTGTTCAGGCGATTCTTCTGCCTCAGCCTCCGGAGTAGCTGGGATTACAGGCGCCCGCTACCACGCCCAGCTAATTTTTAAACTTTTAGTAGAGACAGGGTTTCACCATTTGGCCAGGCTGGTTTTGAACTCCTGACCTCAGGTGATCTGCCCGTCTTGGCCTCCCAAAGTGCTGGGATTACAGATGTGAGCCACCGCGCCCGGCAGAAACCATTATTTTTTATCCTCATTTTATAGGCGATAAGCCAAGGTTGCCCTCTGATTTCTCTGCCCCAGGCGGCCTGACAGCTACAATTAAGTTCAATAAGAGGTCCAGTCTCAGAACCTTTGCACACGCCCTGCCCTCGGCCAGGAATGTCCTTCCTCCAATTCCCTGTGCTGAGCGAGATCCTCCTTGCTCACTGGACCCCTGACCTTGGCAAAGAAGGAGCCGCAGAGAAAAAAGGGCAAGAGCAAATGGAGACAGCACCGGCATAATTAAGTGGAGGGATGAGAAGGCTCAAATCAATAGCTCTGGAATTAACTGAGCTGTTGGCAGGAAGAAAATGGGGCACCAGAGCTTAAAAATTAATTGGATCTGAGTGATCAATGGTGAATGTCGAAATGTCCCCTTTCGTTATTACTATTATTATTACTATTATCATTATTATTTTGAGATGGGGTCTCACTCTATTGCACCCAGGCTGAAGAGCAGTGGTGTGATCTCGGCTCACTGCAGCCTCTGCCTCCGGGATTCAAGCGATTCTCTTGCCTCAGCCTCCCAAGTAGCTGGGACTGACTACAGGCATGCGCCACCACACCTGGCTAATTTTTTTTGTGTATTTTTAGTAGAGATAGGGTTTCACCATGTTGACCAGACTGGTCTGGAGCTCCTGACCTCAGGTGATCCGCCCACCTCAGCCTCCCAAAGTGCTGGGATTGCAGGTGTGAGCCACCACACCCAGCAGAAACGTCCCCTTTCAGATCAGCGCGACATGGGCGTGGGTGTGGATCCAGGCTATGTTCATCGAATGAGGCAGGGGAATTGCTTGAACCCAGGAGGCGGAGGTTGCAGTAAGCCAAGATCGCGCCACGGCACTCCAGCCTAGTGACAGAGTGAGACTCCATCTCAAATAATAAATAAATAAATGAATAAATAAGCACTTGAGAGAAGAAGAGGAGCACCTATGGTATGCCCAAGGACCCTGAATTCCATGTTCCCTGCAGGTAACATTCCTGCTGACCTGATAACAGGGACTGGTGTTGAACATGGGCAGAGTTGTAAAGGGTGGACCTCTGGGTGTGATATCTTGGCTTTGATGGTCCTGGAAGGGCAGGGTGTCCCTTGACCTTATATCTATGCCCTTGCCCCAAATGGCCACACCTCATTGCATATTGTTGACTATCCCATTGGTATCTCCAGCCCGCATCTCCCCAGAGCTCCAGACCTCAGTATCCAATGGCATTGGATATTTCCACTGGGTGCCTTGCAGGCATTTCACACCCACAAGGCCAAAACCTGGCTCTTAGAAGTTACTCGCCCTGAGATCTGCCACTTCTCCATCCTGTTGGTGGCTCCACTATCACACAGTGGCCTGGGTCCTGATTCCTGGATACACTCTTTATTTTATTTTTTTAAGAGGGTCAGCCAGGCGTGGCAGCTCACGCCTGTAATCCTAGCACTTTGGGAGGCTGAGGCAGGCAGATCACTTGAGGTCAGGAGTTCAGAACCAGCCTGGCCAACATGGTGAAACCCTGTCTCTACTGAAAACACAAAAAAATAGCGGGGCGTGGTGGCGGGTGCCTGTAATCCCAGCTACTCAGGAGGCTGAGGCACGAGAATCGCTTGAACCCAGGAGGTGGAGGTTGCAGTCAGCCGAGATCATGGCACTGCACTCCAGCCTGGGCGACAGAGGGAGACTCTGTCTCAAACAAACAAAACAAGCAAACTAAAAAAGAGACAGAGTCTCACTCTGTCACCCAGACCCAGGCTGGAATGCAGTGTTGCAATCATAGCTCACTGCAGCCTCCAACTCCTTGGCTCAGGCAGTCCTCCCCCTGCAGCCTCCTGAGTAGCTGGGACTACCAGCGCACACCACCATGCCTAGCTCATTTAAAAATTTTTGTGGCGATGGGGTCTCACTCTGTTGCTCAGGCTGATCTCAAACTCCTGGTCTCCTTCAAGCAATTCTCCTGCCTCGGCCTCCCAAAGTGCTGGGATTACAGTCACAAGCCACTGTGCCTGACCTGGACTCACTCTTGTCCCTTCTCTTTCCTTACCCTGCATGTCCAGTGCATCAGCAGGTCCTGCAGTCTCAGGCTCCAGAATGAAACAGCCTCCATGAGCTACCAAGGGGCGCTGCTGTATCCTGTGTGGATGCTGCCCTGGCTCCCCGCCACCTACACTCCTGCCCCCAGCCACCCACACTCCTGCCCCCAGCCACCCCTTCTCCCCTAGGGAGCCCCAGATGGATTCTTAAAATCATAAAGCAGGCTGGGTACAGTGGCTCACGCCTGTAATCCCAGCACTTTGGGAGGCCGAGGTGGGTGGATCACGAGGTCAGGAGATTGAGACCATCTTGGCTAACACGTGAAACCCCGTCTCTACTAAAAATACAAAAAAAAAAAATTAGCTGTGTGTGGTGGCAGGCGCCTGTAATCCCAGCTACTCGGGAGGCTGAGGCAGGAGAATGGCATGAACCCGCGAGGCAGAGCTTGCAGTGAGCTGAGATTGTGCCACTGCACTCCAGCCTGGGCAACTGAGTGAGACTCTGTTTCCAAAAAAAAAAAAAAAAAAAAAAAAACCTAAAGCAGATCACGCCCCTTCTCTGCTCAAAGCCCTCCCATGGCTCCCTATTACCCTCATAGTATAGCCCACACTCTTCCCCATGATCAGGAGGCCTGGCATAGTCTGTGTCCCTGCTGACCTGCCCCCCTGACTCCAGCACTCGCCTGCTCCCTCCAGCACGTACTGAATCATTCATGTTTATGGAGTGCCCACAGTGTTCTGATTCCTTTTCCCGCTCAAGGTGGTCACCCCCTGCCAGTGCAGTTGGGGGCATCAGAGAGAGGTCTGGGGGTGGGGACACATGGGTGAGGACAAGACCTCAGTGGCCACTTAGGCTTGGGCTGGAGTCTCAGCCCTGTCTTGCAGAGCTGAACCCCCATCTCTTCTTCCTTCTCAACCACTGTCTCCATCTCTCTGTCTGTCCGTCTCAGAGTAAATTCCAGAGCCTTCTCCATCCCCCGCCCTGAGGCTCTGAACAACCTTCCTCCATAGTTCCCTTTCTCTCTCTCTCTCTTCTTCTTTTTCCAGACAGAGTCTTGCTCTTTTGCCCAGGCTGGAGTACAGTGGCACAATCTCGGCTCACTGCAACTTCCGCCTCCCGGTCTCAAGTGATTCTCCTGCCTCAGCTTCCGGAGTAGCTGGGACTACAGGCGTGCACCACCACCCCTGGTTAATTTTTGTAATTTTTTAGTGGAGATGGGATTTCACCATGTTGAGCAGGCTGGTCTCGAACTCCTGACCTCAGGTGATCTGCCCACCTTGGCCTCCCAAAGTGTTGGGATTACAGAGGTGAGTCACCACACCCAGTCCTCTTTGTCTCTTTTCCTGTCTCCCCCTTGTTCATTCACACCAGCCTTCTCGGCTTCTCCAACACACCAGCACACCAGGCACAGCCCCACCTCAGGGCCTTCGCACCTACCCTGTGAATGCCTGTCCGTCATCTCTCCCCATGCCTGGCTCCACCTCTTTTACCGCTGGGCTCTCGTGTTGCCTCCTCCGGGAAGCAGATTCCCCCGCCCCTTCCATCCCTCTCTATCATGGGACCCTTCTCATCGCCTCATAATCGTCCTTGACTTCCTCTGCCTGCTTATTCTTTCCCATTTTCTATGCTAGGGACCATGTCGCCTGGCAGAACCTGGTGACAAGCATAGTTCCCAGCATCCAGATGGCACCAGCAAATGCTGGCTGAACAAATTGATGTCTCATCAATATCTCTCTACTCCGTGGAGCTTTGCACAGTGCCAGAAACATCAAATGCACCCCGTAAGGACTGGGAATTTAGTTGAAGACCAAGCAAGTTTGCCTTGGATTGGGGCTGCTAGAAAAAGCTCTGCCCAGCCAGGTGCGGGTACCTTATGCCTGTAATCCCAGCACTTTGGGAGGCCAAGGTGGGAGGATTGCTTGAGCCCAGGAGTTCAAGAGCAGACTGGGAAACATGGTGGAACTCCAGCTCTACAAAAAGTACAAAAAATTAGCTGGAGCCGGGCGCGGTGGCTCATGCCTGTAATCCCAGCACTTTGGGAGGCCAAAGGGGGCTGATTGCCTGAGGTCAGGAGTTTGAGACCAGCCTGGCCAACATGGTGAAAACCCGTCTCTACTAAAAATACAGAAAAATTAGCCGGGCATGGTGGCGTGTGCCTGTAATCCCAGCTGCTCAGGAGGCTGAGGCAGGGGAATTGCTTGAACCAGGGAGGTGGAGGTTGCAATGAGCCAAGATTGTGCCACTGCACTCCAGCATGGGCAACAGAGTGAGACTCCATCTCAAAAAAAAAAAAAAAAAAAAAAAAGGCTGGGGGCATGGTGGTGTGTGCCTGTAGTCCCGGCTACTCAGGAGGCTAAGGTGGGTGGATCACCTGAGCCCAGGGAGGTCGAGGCTGCGGTGAGCCGTGATCGCGCCACTGCACTCCAGCCTGGGCGACAGAGTGAGACACCATCTCACAAAAAGAAAAAAAAAAAAAAGCTCTTACCATTCATTCTCCATTCAAAAGCTGAGCTGGACAAACGTTGCAGCGAAACTCTTCTCATCTAAAGCCCAGATGTTTTCATCGCTGCTTTTGGCACAGGGGGTGGGCAGGTTTTGATAAGAGCAGGGTCCCTGGGGAGGCCCTGGAGCTCAGCAACGCAGGAAGGATGTGTCTCATTTGCTGGCAGTGGGAGCCTCTCTCTGCAGGTGGGGGAGGGGGTTGTACTTTTCACCAGCCTGTACATTATCTCCCATCACTTCTCTTTCAATTTATTATTTTTTTCTTTGTGGGTTTCCTAGGGTGGTGGAGAGAAAGCATGAAATTGGAAGCCTAGAGAAAAGAGATGGAAGCACATAGAGAGTCAGGGTTTGCAAAGGGTCCAAATGCAGATGCACATGGAGGGGAATGAAGTTAAGAGGGGGCCACACGGAGGTGGCAGTGAGCCGAGATCTTGTCACTGCACTTCAGTCTGGGTTAAGAAGACTGTCTCAAAAATAAATAAATGAATAAATAAATAAATAAATAAATAAATAAATAAAAGAGGGGGCCAGCCAGGTGTGGAGGCTCACGCCTGTAATCACAGCACTTTGGGAGGCCGAGGCAGGTGGATCACCTAAGGTCAGGAGTTCGAGACCAGCCTGGCCAACATGGTGAACCCTCATCTCTACTAAAAATACAAAATTAGTCAGGTGTGGTGGCTCATGCCTGTAATCCCAGCTACTTGGGAGGCTAAGGCAGGAAAATTGCTTGAACCTGGGAGATGGAGGTTGCAGTGAGCTGAGATGATGCCGTTGCACTCCAGCCTGGGTGACAAGGGCAAAAGTCCGCTTCAAAAAAAAAAAAAAAAGAGGGGGCCACAGAGAAGAGAAGGCAAAAGAAGACAGAAGCAGCATGGCGTAATTAATTGGATGGAGGAGGCGACGGCTCAAATCAATAGCTTTCAAATCAACCAAGCTGTGCTGTTGGTGGGAATGAAATGAGGCACCAGGGCTTAAAAATTAATTGGATCCGAGTGATCAATGGTGAACGTTGAAACATTCTGTTTCAGAATTGGAACAAGGCAGGAATGCCTGTTAACATGGTGCTGGGCATTTTACTAAAGGAGAAAGGAAATGAAAGTTCTGAGGAATGGAAAGGAGGAATTAAGAGTGTCTTTAGGCCTGGTGCGGTGGTTCACGCCTGTAATCCCAGCACTCTGGGAGGCCAAGGTGGGAGGATCACTTGAGGCCAGGAGTTCGAGACCAGCCTGGGCAGCGTGACGAAACCCCATCTCTACTAAAAATACAAAAAATAGCCAGGCTTGGTGGCTTGCTCCTGTAGTCCCAGCTATGTGGGAGGCTGAGACACAAGAATTGCTTGAACCCAGGAGGCAGAGGTTGCAGTAAGCCAAGATTGCACCACTGTACTCAAGCCTGGGTGACAGAGGGAGACCCTGCCTCAAAAAAAAAAAAAAAAAAAAAAAAGAGAGAGAATGTCTTCATTTGCAGATGACATCCTCATATGCAATAAACCCCCAAAGAATGTGCACATCTAATTATTGGGTTTACAAAACGTTGAGAAACTTGATAGATGCTAGTCACAGTGGCTCACGACTGTAATCCCAGCACTTTGGGAGACGAGGCAAGAGGATCGCTTGAGCCCAGGGGTTTAAGAACAGCCTGGGCAACATAGGGAGACCCCCATATGTACAAAAAATCAAAAATTAGTCAAGAATGGTGACACACGCCTGTAGTCCCAGCTACTGGGATGGCTGAGGCAAGAGGATCATTTGAGCCAGGGAGGTTGAGGCTATAATGAGCTGTGATTGCACCACTGCACACCAGAATGGGTGACAGAGCCGGACCCTGTCCCCCAAAGAAATAAATAGGCCACTTATCCACAGCACCAAATACTCAAAGCATCTAGAAACAAATCCCAAAGTTATAAGCTTTGCTGAAAGATAGGTAAACGGAATGATTCATTGTATGTTCACTTTGAAAGATTCAATCACAAAAGATGCTCATTCTCCTGATTTGGTTTATAGATACAATGCAATTCCAACCTAAGCCCCAATTGAGTTTCTCCATGGAACCCAAAAAGCTGAGAAGAAGGCAAAGAATAAATCCGATGCTTGTGAAGGAGAGCAAGATGAGTGACTGCTATTGGCAGACATAAGCGATGAATGACTGGTATTGGCAGATAAAAGCACAAAGCTTCTACCGGGGATAGATCAGCCTTTGGGACAGAAGAGAGACCCAGAACAGACTTCCAGGTGGGCAGACATCCAGCAGCACTGCTTGACTTCTGGTTGTTCTATGCTTGCTGTTAAATCCACACATGCATGAAAACTTGCTCCGTGAGTTTCATTGCAGAGTATTGGGATAATAGATCATCTCCATGGACAAAATATGCGATTGGATTTTATCTTACTCCACACTCAGAAATCAGTTCCAAGAGAGGTCAAGACATGACTGCAAATGACAAAATTAAAAAAGTGTAGAATACCTATGAGAAGATCTTTATGATGCTGGGGCAGAAAATGATTTCTTTCCTTTCTCCCTTCCTTCCTTCCTTCCTCCCTCCCTTCCCTCCCTCCTTCCTTTTCTTTCTTTCTTTCTTTCTTTCTTTCTTTCTTTCTTTCTTTCTTTCTTTCTTTCTTTCTTTCTTTCTTTTTCTCTTTCTTTTTCTCTTTCTTTTCTATCTCTTTTTCTCTTTCTCTCTTTCTCTCTCTCTTTCCCCCTCTCTCTTTCCCTCTCTCCCTCTCTCTTTCTTTCCCTCTCTCTTTCTTTCTCTCTTTTCCTTCCATCCTATTCTTTTCTCTTTTCTTTTTCTCTTTCTCTCTTTCTTTGTGTGTGTGTGTGTGGTTTTTTTTTTTTTTTTTTTTTTTTTTTTTTTTTTGAGACAGAGTCTTGCTCTGTCGCCCAGGCTGGAGTGCAATGGCTCAATCTCGGCTCACTGCAAGCTCCACCTCCTGGGTTCACGCCATTCTCCTGCCTCAGCCTCCCGAGTAGCTGGGACTACAGGCGCTCACCACCACGCTCGGCTAATTTTTTGTATTTTCGGTAGAGACGGGGTTTCACCACGTTAGCCAGGATGGTCTCGATCTCCTAACCTCGTGATCCACCTGCCTCGGCCTCCCAAAGTGCTGGGATTACAGGCGTGAGCCACTGCGCCCGGCCGTAAGGATTTCTTAAACAAGCGAGTATGCTATGAGTTAGACATGCTGTCCTACACTGCAAAAGACTGAACAAGTTGAATAACTTAAATCCATAGAGATGGGAAGCAGGTTAATGGTAGCCTGGGGCTGGGCGTGGGGGAAAGGGAGTGGTTACTAATGGGGATGGGGTTTTCTTTCAGGGTGATGGAAATGTTCTGGAACTCGACAGAGGTGACGAATACACAACAACATAGCCACACAGTGAATGTGGGAAATGCCACTGAATTATCCGGTTCAAAATGGTAAATTTTGCTAGAGGCTCTGATGGGAAGATTGCTTGAGACTAGGAGTTTGAGACCAGCCTGGGCAACATAGCGAGACCCCCACCACTAAATTCATTAAAAATATATAAGTAGGGGCCAGGCGCGGTGGCTCACACCTGTAATCCCAGCACTTGGGGAGGCCGAGGCGGGTGGATTACTTGAAGTTAGGAGTTGGAGACCAGCTAGGCCAACATGATGAAACCCTGTCTCTACAAAAAATACATAAAGTAGCCGGGTATGATAGAGAGTATACCTGTAATTCCAGCTACTCGGGAGGCTGAAGCAGAACAATCCCTTGAATCTGGGAGGCAGAGGTTACAGTGAGCCAAGATCTCACCACTGCACTCCAGACTCCAGCCTGGGCAACAGAGCAAGACTCCATCTCAAAATGTACCCTGTAACCATATATAAGATGTCAACATTAGTAGAAACACTCGAGCCTACATGATAGAGTGAGACTCAGTCTCAAAAAAAAAAAAAAAGAGAGAAAGAAATGGATAAAAGACTTGAACAGGCATTTCACCAGAAAAAGAAACCAGTAATCACATAAAAAGTTCAATGTCAAGAGCAATCAGAAAGCAAACCAAAACCCATATGAGGCACTCCTTCCCTCCCTCCACATTGGACCAGTGAAAAAACTTGGACAATTCAAAGTGTTGGCAAGAACTTAGAACCAGGCACGGTACCTCATGCCTGGAATCCCAGTACTTCAGCAGGCCGAGGCAGGAGGTTTGCTGGAGCTCAGGAGTTTGAGACCAGCTTGGGCAACACAGGGAGACCCCATATAAAAAATAAATAAATAAAATTAGCCAAGCATGGTAGCACAGGCTTGTAGTCCCAGTTACTTGGGAAGCCGAGACAGAAGGATTGTTGAGCTCAGGAGGTGGAGGCTGCAGTGAGCTGTAATTACATCATTGCACTCCAGCCTGGGCCTCAGAGTGAGACTATCTCAAGAAAAAACAAAAACCAATAACAAAACATAGAGGAACCGATGATTACACTGTGTTGGTATGATGTAAATTGCCAGAGTCCCAATAAAAAACACGATGTTATCAGGTGAAGCTTAGCATATACGCATTTTCTTTTCTTCGTCTTTCTTTCTTTCTTTTTCTTTCTTTCTCTCTCTCTCTCTCTTTTTTTTTTTTTTTTTTTTGACAGAGTCTTTCTCTGTCACCAGGCTGGAGTGCAGTGGCATGATCTCAGCTCACTGCAACCTCCACCTCCCGGATTCAAGCAATTCTCCTGCCTCAGCCTCCCGAGTAGCTGGGACTACAGGGATGTGCCACCACGCCTGGATAATTTTTTGTATGTTCTTAGTAGAGCTGGGGTTTCACAATGTTAGCCAGGATGGTCTTGATCTCTTGACCTCGTGATCCGCCCACCTCAGCCTCCCAAAATGCTTGGATTATAGACATGAGCCACCGTGCCTGGCCGCATATATGTATTTTCTGACTCAGCCATCCTTACTCATGTGTGCCAGCACACAAGTCGGGTCTGAGGATGGTCATAAAAACTTTTTTTTGTAATAAACCTAAACTTGAAACAACCCAAAAGTCCACGACCTGGAGAACAGATGAATAGCCAATAGAAGATTCATACAAAGGAATACTATGCAGCAGTGAAAAATGCAAGCCTTACAGCCACATGCAGCAATATAGATGAATATCAGCAGAATCACATTGAGCAAACAAAACAGATTAGCAGGCCAGGTGCAGTGGCTCACACCTGTAATCCCAGCACTTAGGGAGGTTGAGGTGGTGGATCACCTGAGGTCAGGAGTTTGAGACCAGCCTGGCCAACATGGTGAAACCCTGTCTCTACTAAAAATACAAAAATTTTCACTGCAACCTCCGTGGTGGCCCATGCCTGTAATCCCAGCACTTTGGGAGGCCCAGGTGAGCAGATCACCTGAGGTCAGGAGTTCGAGACCAGCCTGACCAACATGGAGAAACCCCATCTCTACTAAAATTACAAAAAAATTAGCTGGGCATAGTGGCACATGCCTGTAATCCCAGCTACTCGGGAGGCTGAGGCAGGAGAATCGCGTGAACCTGGGAGGCGGAGGTTGCGGTGATCTGAGATCGTGCCATTGCACTCCAGCTTGGGTAACAAGAGTGAAACTCTGTCTCAAAAAAAGAAAAAAAAAAAAAATTCCAGGCGAGGTGGAAGGCGCCTGTAATCCAAGCTACTCGGGAGGCTGAGGTAGGAGAATCGCTTGAACCTGGGAGGCAGAGGTTGCAGTGAGTGGAGATCATGCCACTGCACACCAGCCTGGGTAACAGAGTACAGCTCTGTCTCAAAAACAAACAAACAAACAAACAAACAAACAAACAGATTAGTAAAGAATGTGAACAAGGTCAAATGAGGTGGCTCACGCCTCAGCACTTTGGGAGTCCAAGGCAGGCAGATCATTTGAACCCCAGAGTTCAAGACAAGCCTGGGCAACATAGTGAGACCCTCATCTCTAATTAGGCAGGCATGGTGGTGCATGCCTGTTGTTCCAGGTACTTGGGAGGCTGAGAAAGGAGAGGATTGCCTAAGCTCAGGAGCTCATACCACTGTACTACAGCCTGGGTGACACAATAAGACCTTGTCTCAAAAAAATAGAAACATGCAAGAGGTAACCATGTATTGTTTGCTGACAAGCATGTGGTAAACTATAAGGAAAAGGAAGGAAATGAAAAGAAAAATGTGTGCTAGTTCTTCCATCTGCAGAGAAGGATGATGAGATTGGGGAGAGGCACACAGGGGTCTTCTATTGTGATGGTAATGTTTTTTACCCAAGGCTGTCTTTGCTGCTCCTTATAGTATACCTACATCTCACTGATGTTCGATAAAAATTTAAGAGCGGGCATGGTGGCTCACGAGCCTATAATCCCAACATTTTGGGAGGCTGAGGCAGGAGGATCACTAGAGCCCAGGAGTTTGTGACAGCCTGTGCAACATGGTGAAACTCTGTCTCTACAAAAAATACAAAAATTAGCTGTGCTGATTTTTTAAAAATTTAAAGCAGTGACAGATACAAACATGGTTACTATTAGGCATTAAGATTACAACTGGGGCCAGGCGTTTTGGGTCATTCGTGTAATCCCAGCATTTTGGGAGGCCAAGGGGGGTGCATCACTTGAGGTCAGGAGTTCAAGACCAGCCTGGCCAACATGGTGAAACACTATCTCTACAAAAAACACAAAAAAATTAGCCAGATGTGATGGCGAGTGCCTGTAATCCCAGCTACTCAGGAGGCAGAGGCAGGAGGATCACTTGGAGGTGGAGGTTGCAGTGAGCTGAGATGGTGCCACTGCACTCCAACCTGGGCTACAGGTTGAGACTCTGTCTCAAAAAAAACAAAACAAAACAAAACAAAACAAAAACTGGTTTTCACATGTTTTTTGTTTGTTTGTTTGTTTGAGATGGAGTCTTGCTCTGTTGCCCAGGCTGGAGTGTATTGGCACCATCTCCGCTCACTGCAAGTTCTGCCTCCCAGGTTCACACCATTCTCCTGCCTCAGCCTCCTGAGTAGCTGGGACTACAGGCGCCCGCCACCATGCCCGGCTAATTTTTTTTTGTTTTGTTTTGTTTTTTTTAGTGGAGATGAGGTTTCACCATGTTAGCCAGAATGGTCTCAATCTCCTGACCTCATGATCTGCCTGCCTTGGCCTCCCAAAATGCTGGGATTACAGGCGTGAGCCACTGCGCCCGGCCTACAACTGGTTTCACATGTTAACTCATGTAATACCTCCAGCAACCTTGTGAGGCAGGACTTGCTATCATACTCATTCTACAGGTGGGGAAACTGAGGCACAAAGCGGTCACATGACCTGCCCAAGGCCATGCTTGTGATGAGAGGCAGAGTTGGGTTTTGAACAATGGCCTCACTCAACTCCATCCATGCACATTCTGCATTTATGAAGCTCTTTCTTTTTTTTTTTTTTTTTGAGATGGAGTCTGGCTCTGTCACCCAGGCTGGAGTGCAGTGGCCGGATCTCAGCTCACTGCAAGCTCCAACTCCCGGTTTTACGCCATTCTCCCGCCTCAGCCTCCCAAGTAGCTGGGACTACAGGAGCCCGCCACCTCGCCCGGCTAGTTTTTTTGTATTTTTTGGTAGAGACAGGGTTTCACCATGTTTGCCAGGATGGTCTCGATCTCCTGACCTCGTGATCCGCCCGTCTCGGCCTCCCAAAGTGCTGGGATTACAGGCTTGAGCCACCGCGCCCAGCCGAAGCCTTTTCATGTGGGCTGGGGGCAGGAAGCCCTGTGGGGCTCAGCCTTTCATACTATTTTAGGTGCCAGTGATACAGTGAGCAGGTTGCAGGGCAAGGGGCCCACATGGAACTGCCCAGTTAGATATGTGGGGAGGGGGCCAGGCGAGGTGGCTTAGGTCTGTAATCCCAGCACTTTGGGAGGCTGAGGTGGGCGGATCACCTGAGGTCAAGGGTTCAAGACCAGGCTGGCCAACATGGTGAAACCTCGTCTCTACTTAAAAAAAAAAAAAAAAAAAAAAAAAAAAGCTGGGCACGGTGGCACGCTCCTGTAGTCCCAGCTACTCGAGGAGGCTGAGGCAGGAGAATAACTTCATCCCAGAAGGCAGAGGTTGCAGTGAGCCAAGATGTGCCACTCCAGCCTGGGCTACAGAGGGAGACTCCAACTAAAAAAAAAAAAAAAAAAGAGGGGAGGAATGGCAGAGTTTCATTGGGGTCAGGGCCCAATCAGAGGAAGGGATGGGGGCTGGGGGACTCCAGAGAGGAGAAACAAAGGCTCAGCTTGGGGCAGTCATGGAAGGCTTCCTGGAGGAGAGGATATTCAGACAAGACATTGATGGATGAATAGGAGTTTTCCAGTTACACAGTGGCATGAAGGGTGGGATCCAGTCAGAGTGTGGGCAAGGACCCATGGGCTGGGTGGCTTAGAGACACAGAGAGAGACCTAGACAGGATGCAGTAGACCTGCAAAAAGACTGTACAGAGAGAGGCTAAGAGACACATGACTGAGAGAGAGCAGTGGACAGAGTCAGAGGAACAGAGACCCAGGGAGAGAAAGAGACCAGGCAGCAGAGTCAGAGACACCGAGACGTAGAGACAGAGGAAGAGAGATACTCAGGGAACAGGACGATCTGCTCGGTGCTGGTGCCGGGTGTACACACAAGAGCTTGCATTTGCCTGTACTTGCTTGAGTATCGCAGGGAGGCGTTTGCCCAGGTTACCAGGGCAGGAATGTCCATGCATGGGTCGGGGGGACACGTGCACCATTTCAGTGCAGGTGGGGGTCTGCACAGGAGGAAACCTGCTTGGGGGCCGCCCTCGCCCCTAGTCCTCCCTGCAACGAGGAGGTTTGGGGCGGGGCGCCCCTTCCCGGAGCCAGGCCCTTTAACGCCCCCCCAGCCCGCAGCGCCCCCGCCCCATCAGGCGTCCCTGGGCTCCGCCTGCCCGCCCCGCATCGGCGCCACGTCAGGCGCTGTCCGCGCCCCCGGTGCTGAACCAAGATGGCCGGTGGCGGCCGGGCCCCGGCGTGAGCCAAGCGCGGGCTGCAGCCGGGAGATGCCCCAGCCCAGCGGCCGCTGAGCCCGACCCGACAGAGCCGGCCCGGCCGCCTCCGGTCCGCCTGCGAGCCCGGAGACATGTCTCTGCTGTGCGTTGGAGGTAGGAGGCGAGGCTGGGGGTCGGGGTACCCGTTTGGACGCGGGCTGGGCTCGGGGTCCGCATGGATGCAGCTCCTAGGGGAATCCTGGCGGGTGGCCCGAGTCCAGGCGGCTGGACTTTTGAGAGGGGTAGCCCTTGTCGACGCAGCAGGGCCCCGGAAGGGATGATCCGTGTAGACACGGCAGGGCTCTCGGGGGTCCTGGTGGCCGCTGCTGGAGGGGTCGTGTGGATGCGGCTGAACGCGGAGGCCCGTGTGGACGTGGACGAGGATCCGGGGTCCTACCTGGAAACGATCTAGACTGGGGCGTCTGTGTAGACTGGGTTTTTAGAGGGTCAGTGAGGAAGAGTCTGGGCTGGGTAGTTTGATTGAAGCCTGCAGGGGTACTTGGAAGGGGTCTGGTGTTGTGGGCTGGGTTGCGGGTCCTCATGGACGCGGACCCGGCTGGAAATTCGAAGGAGAGTGCGGCGGGAGGGTTCTCCAAGCCGTGGGGATGTAAGATGTGGGTAGAGGGGCTTGGCCATCAGGACATCCACGAGTTCTAGGATTCTCCCAGCCCTGGGTGTAAAGAGGACTGGAGTGGGGGGAGTGTGGAGACAGGAGACCCCTCCCAATGTCCAGAGAGGGCTGGGACTGGGGGTCTGGGGGCGCTTTTCCAGTTAACTCTTTGGTCTCCCGAGTGAGGGGGTTGGAGGAATGGCCAGAAGGTCTTCCCGCTCCCTGCCCCCTCCGGTTCTCCCAAACACGTTTCAGGGCTTTCTTGGCAGTGAGCCTACTTCTTGGAAGAGCAATGTCCCCTGGTCCCCCTCCCGGCCCATCCTCACCTCACCCACTTTGTGCTGGAGAGAGGGAGGTAGGGAGACGTGGGGTGGCGGGGGGAGCTATTTTGGGGCCAGAACGCCATCTGCACAGAGGCCCACGCCCAGGCCCACGCTATGCGTTGGGGTTGGGGGAGGGAGGGAGACGTGGGAGGGGCATGACCCCCTACCCCACACCTTTATGGCTCTGGGGTTGGGGAGAAGCCAGCCCACCCGAACCCAGGCGTTCTGGGCACTCCCGTTTGAGAACTCAAGCTCTGGGAGACCTTGGGCGGCAAGGGTGGAGGTGGACCGCCGCTCAACGCTTACAGAGCTCTGAACCCCTGGTTCTTAAGGACTGGGGTCCCCCCATCACTCCCACCCACTTCAAGAAGGCTGGGGTGGGGGAAGGGGTGTGTCGGCCAAGCCTGAGACGGCAGGCTTCGGGAGACCTCGAGCGACAGGAAGCGTGTGTGTGCTGAACTCCTGCTGCCTGGACCCAGGGTGGGCAGGCCTGGGATCCGGGAACCGCCCCCGCTGCCCCTCCTCCTCCCTCCCCTCCCCCTCGGCCGCTTCATTCACAAACCCTGCCCCGCCCGCCCGCTCCCCGCCGCGGCGGCTTCCGAGTGCAAATCAGGCCGGGATGGGCCGGCGTGGACGCGGGTGTTCTTAAAGGGACAGGGGCCTCCTTTCTCTAAGCTCGTTTCTGCTGGACGGGGCTGGGGGTGGTGAAAGAAGGGTCCCTAGAGTCAAAGGTCAACTCCTTCAGCTCCTAGCCTCCAGGCTTATGGAGTTAAGGGAGTAGGGAAGTGAAGGAGACCCCTAGGTGGCCTCCACCGCCTAGGCCTGAGGACGGAATGGGAGGAGAACTTGAATGTCCAGACCCCCTACTGACCTCTCCTCCTGCCCTAAGTAGCCGGGCTCTTAGGGGCAGCACTGGAGGAGGTTCCGACGTGGGTGTTCCTGGCGGACTCCTCTGTCCTCTCTCTTCTCCCCCCAGCATCCCGCCCCACCCCGCCTCACATCCTTCAAGTTGGGCTTCTCTGGAAGGTTTGCCTAGTGGAGTGAGGGGGGCGGGGATCTCACCCTTAACTCTGACGCAAACAGGAGGCTCGGCTGCGGGGGTGGCATTAAGGGGGGGCAGCAGGAGGCAAGAGGGATGAGGCTTCCAGAAACAGAGACGTGGGGGGAGGACTGTGCTGGATTCTGTGGACCTTATAGAGAGGGACCCGGCTGAGTGGAGAGGAATTGCTGGGAGGGGCAAGGCTGGGGAAGAGGTTGACAGGGGTGGGAGGTAAGGCCCTGAGGTGTAAAGGGAGGTGTGAGGTTGGAGTGAGGAGGAGTAGGAGGCAGGGAGGGGTGGGGAGAAGAAGAAGTGCTGGGTGAGGCCAGTCTCCCAGGAAGAGGTGGGACGGTGCCCAGAGAGAGGAGGGGCTGGGATGGTTGAGCAGGAGAGATGGGAGTGTTGGGGTGGGCTTGGCAGGAGTAAAGCTAGGCTGAGATGGGTTGATGTGTTGCCTGAGCTCAGTTGAGGAAATACCTGCCCCGCCTCCCCTCCACCGGGGACCCACAGGCGTTTGCCAATCCCTACACACATTCATACCCAGACTTGTTCCTGTGTGGACACAAACGCTCAGGATGCACGAAGGCTCCACGCAGACCATGTGCCTGGGAAGGCACACTCCATAGGCACACGTGTGTACTCAAACGCCTGTGTGAACACAAGCATATACATGTATATAGGACACAGTCTGCCACTACAGATATAGTCCCGGCAACACACGTGTGTGTGTGTGTGTCTGCCAGCATGCATATAGATGTATCCACGTGTGTCTGATGAATGTTCACAATATACATGTCACATAAAGATCCATTCATGTCCAGCTGAGCGCAGTGGCTCAGGCCTGTAATCTCATCACTTCGACTTTGGGAGGCCAAGGTGGGCAGATCACTTGAGGTCAGGAGTTCAAGACCAGCTTGGCCAACATGGTAAAACTCTGTCTCTACTAAAAAAAATACAAAAACTTAGCCAGGCTTGGTGGCGTGCACCTGGGAGGCTGAGGAAGGAGAATCACTTGAATATGGGAGGTGGAGGTTGCAGTGAGCTGAGATCCTGCCACTGTACTCCAGCCTGGGCAACAGAGTGAGACTCTGTCTCAAAAAAAGAGATTCACTCAACTCCTAACGCTCAGACATGTACCCATAAATATCTGTTAAGGTCCCCAACCCCATGAAGCACACATATAGTCATATAAGCATATGTCAAAGCCATGTGTGTACGCACATGATGACTCTTGCCTGGACATTCAAACCACCCCCTTTCAACAAGTGGATGATGATGCCTACAAGTAAATACACATTTGAGTATTTCATTGCACTCAAGTGCATACATGTATGCAGATAAACAAATACAGCTGCCACAGAACGGCATCCATGTACACGTGCAAACATCAATATGTGTGTTTTCCACCTAACATATCACCCACAAGCTCACACACACCAGTGTGTCTCTGATGTAGTGACACCCCACTCCCAGACACACATGTGCAGACTCCCACCTGCACTGAAATGGTGCACATACCCTGCACACGTGCACGCTCATATCCATGTACAGGCAGGCGCCTGCCTGCTCTGGTAAGATGAGCCAACTACTGCTGCAAATATCCAAGCAAGTATAGGCAAATGCAAGCTCTTGTGTATACACCCAGCACCAACACATAGCAGACCACCCTGTATGATTCATGGGCCTTATTTTTGCCCCCTTCATTTACTTATCCATGTGGAGTCCCGCTGCTCCCCAACATTTTAATCCACTCGCGAGGTCCTGGCAGGATCCTGAGGCTGTGAATGGCAAATGCTACCTGGTTTCTTCGTGGAGTCACTCATTTTATTTACGCAACAAGCATTAATTGAGCGCCAACTGTATACCAGGCACTGTTCCTGGTTCTGGGGACCCAACCCTATTCCTATTCACCACCCATGCACCTCCCATGGAGTTAGAATGAAAGAGGTGAGGGAGGGCTAAGGGAGCTGAGGAGTGGGGTATCCAGGGCTCTCTTCCTCTGGGAAGCCTGCCCTGATTGCACCACCACCACCATTTATTTGAGTCTCAGAAGATGTGATGAGGGAGAGATTAGCAGGAGGGAGATGATGCTCTGGGTGGAGGGAACAGCATGAGCAAAACCATGGTGGTGTGAAAGGTCAGTTCCAGATCTTCCTATGTGCTTCACAGCATTTTGCACAGGCCACTTGATGTTTTGTTTTGTTTTGAGACAGAGTCTCACTCAAAACTTGTTACTCAGGCTGCAGTGCAGTGGCACGATCTCAGCTTGCTGCAGCCTTGACCTCCAGGGCTCAAGCGATCCTCCCACCTCAGCCTCCCAAGTAGCTGGGACTACAGGCATGCACCACCACACCCGGCTAACTTTTATTTTTATTTTTTTATTTTTTGCAGAAACAGGGTTTTGCCCTGTTGCCCAGGCTGGTCTTGAACTCCTGGGCTCAAGTGATTCGCCCTCCTCAGCTTCCCAAAGTGCTAGGATTACAGGTGTGAGCCACCACACCAACTGATGTTTTAAACGCTCCATAAACATTTTATGAATAAATGACATGAACAAATCAGTGAATTTAGGTGAGGGCAGGTTTGCTTCACAACTTACAATAATATCAACAACAAACCCCATTTATCCAGCTTTTGTTTGTTTGTTTGTTTGTTTTGTTTTTTTGAGACACGGTCTCACTGTGTCACCCAGGCTGGAATGCAGTGGTGTGATCTCGGCTCACTGAAACCTCCACCTTCTGGGTTCAAGCGATTCTCCTGCCTCAGCCTCCCAAGTAGCTGGGATTACAGGCATGTGCCACCACACCCGGCTAATTTTTGTATTTTTAGTAGAGATGGGGTTTCTCATTTCTACTAAAAATACAAATACATCTCTAGTGGCCAAGCTGGTCTCGAACTCCTGACTTCAAGTGATCCTCCTGCCTTGGCCTCCCAATGTGCTGGGATTACAGGCTGGAGCCACTGTGCCTGGCCCAGCATTTCATAGGCACAATGTTGAGAATTTTTATGCCTATGCACTCTTTAACTCTCACAGTAGCCCCATTGTACAGATGAGGAAAACTGAGACTCAGGGAGCTTCAACAACTTGCCTGGTGTAACAAAGCCGGAGGTGGAGCTAACTGACTCCAGAGCCTACTGGGGTTGGCAGGAGAAGGTTGAGCCTTCTCTTAGCCCCCAGGACCTGGGAGACAGCCAAGTCCCTTCTGTGGGGTGAGGATCTGCCCTGGGATAGCCTTCTTCTATTTATTTATTTATTTATTTATTTATTTATTTATTTATTTATGAGAGAGTCTGGCTCTGATGCCCAAGCTGGAGTGCAGTGGCACAATTTCAGTTCACTGTAACCTCCGCCGCCTGGGTTCAAGCAATTCTCCTGTCTCAGCCTCCCGAGTAGCTGGGATTACAGATGCACACCACCATGCCCAGCTAATTTTTTGTATTTTTAGTGGAAACGGGGTTTCACCATGTTGGCCAGGCTGGCCTCAAACTCCTGACTGTCAAGTGATCTACCTGCCTTGGCCTCCCAAAGTGCTGGGATTACAGCCATGAGCCACCGTGCCCAGCCAGGATTGCTTTCTTCTTTCATGCATCTAGTAAACAGACATGTCACAATCTCTCCATTCATCGGTGCTGTTCCCCTGCCCCTTGCCTAAGAAGCCTTCACACATCCCTCTGTTCCTGGCTACTCAGTCTCTGATACCCTCCAGGTAGGAGGAGCTGCATCTAAGTCTTAGCTTCTACCGTCCTCGTGGGATGCCCTCCAGAGTTGCATCTTCAGGACTGCAGCCTAACCCTTTCCCTAACCTGGCCTCACTTTTCTTCCACATACAATGGACCTCTTCTGCAAGGTGCCAGTAAGGGCATTCTGGGTCCAGCACGCCTGAGTGTGAATTCCTAAGTCCACCACTTCCTGGCAAGTCCTACATCCTCTGCATTCCTTGCTGTGCTCATCTGTGGAATGGGCACAGGAGTAACACCCACCATCTATGTTTGCCAGAACTCTCCAATGAGGCTTGCAGAGCCCTTGGCACGATGCCCAGCCTACGGGAAGGCCCAATAATCATGAGCAAAAGACATGAAAAATCAATGATGGGCCGGGCGCGGTGGCTTACGCCTGTAATCGCAGCACTTTGGGAGGCCGAGGCGGGCGGATCGCCTGAGCTCAGGAGTTCAAGACTACCCTGGGCAACATGGTGAAACCCCGTCTCTACTAAAATACAAAAAAATTAGCTGGGTATGGTGGCGCGCGCCTATAGTCCCAGCCTCTCAGGGGGCTGAGGCACGAAAATCGCTGAAGCCCGGAGGGTGGAGTTTGCAGTGAGCCGAGATCGCGCCACTGCACTCCAGCTTGGGCTACAGAGTGAGGCTTCTTCTCAAAAAAAAAAACAAAACAAAACAAAACAAAACAAAAAAAAAAACCAATGATGATGTTTTCATTAATGGGGACTAAAAGCTTTCTGGAAGGCGGTTCTGAGTGTAGGACATTTTCAAGAGTCCACTGCATTCTGGGGCCTAAGGAGCGCTCCAAGAGGGGTCCCCAGGCCCACTCGCAGGAGGGAGCCAAGTTCATTGAGGGTACAAGGGCGGGGACCGAGCATTCAGCACCGTGGACAGCGCCTGCCGGGGCCACTGGGGGACAGCTCTTAGCTCAACCTCTCAGGGCTGCTGGAGGAGGTGACGTCATTCCTTCCATGAATTACTATTTAATGAGCACCTACTATAGGCTAGGCCTAGTGCTAAGTGGTACATGGTAAACAACACACACAGAAATTCCTGATTCCTGAAGCTCTCTGGAACTCCATGTTCTTGGTGTTTTTTACACTGAAGGCTCAGTCTGGCTCTGGTCTATTTGTGTCAATGGAGGATAAGGGTCCTCATTTAGTCTCTCCCAGATGCGAAACCAGCAGAGCTGAGGTCTTTTATCCTAAAGCTCATCCATCTCCCGCTGAAATACCCTCCACTAACATCACACACAAAACGATCAAATCTCCTAGAATCTATTTCTGGATTCTCTACGCTTCCTCCCCTCCCCCAAGCTAATCCTGGGGCGGGTGGGCTTTCAGAAGCCCTAGACAGCTGGATCTCCACCTCCTGTCTCCCCACCCCATTCCACGTGGCAGGTCAGGGAAGGAGTGCCCCCAAGACTGGAGTCCCCCTTAATTATATTCCAGGGTCAATCAGCCATGTGGTTCATGCCTGTAATTCCAACACTTTGGGAGGCCGAGGTGGGAAGATCGCTTGAGCCTTGAAACCAGCCATGGCAACATAGTAAGACCTCATCTCTACAAAAAAAATAAAATAAATAAAATAAAAAAGAATAGCCAAGCATGGTGGTGCGCACCTGCAGTCTCTGTTACTCGGGAGGTTGAGTGGGGAGGATCGCTTGAGCCTGGGAGGTCGAGGCTGCAGTCAGCCATGATCATCACACCACTGCCCTCCAGCCTGGAGCCTGGGCAACAGACAGAAACCTTGCCTCAAAAAAAAAAAAAAAGGAGAAAAAAGAAAGAAAAAGAAAAGAATCCAGAGTGTTCAAATCCTAGAATCCAGGCCAGAGACACCTTTAGAACACAACCAAATAATAAAAACAGTAATGATACCAGTAATAATAATAGCAGTATGTACGACACTATAATCATGATTCTGCAGAAGGGGTGAGGGAAGAAGAGGAGGGAAGAAGAGGAGGAGAAAGGAGAGGGAAGGGAGGTCAGCCACTCCGTCTCCCCATTTTCCAGATGCAGAAACTGAGGCGCCGAGCCAGGCTGCAGGGGTGTCCCGCAGCCTGAACTGCCTCGGCCTCCCGGGTTCAGCCACTACATTCATCAGTCAGCGCTGCTGGGGGGCCCCAAAGACCTTTGAGGCCGCATGACGCGGTGTCTTCACCCGCTCGTCGCTGGGGACGGCAGTGGGCACCCCCCTCGTCCCCGCCCCCCTGCCCGCCGGCGCGCCGCCCACGCCCTCCGCGCGCCCACGCTATAAATAGCCTCATGCGTGTGACCCGAAGCCCGCTGGAGCCCGCTGGGGAAGGGTGGTGCTTCCGTCCCGCTGACCCTGATACCGCAGCCCGGCGCGGGCTGGGAGGTGGCGGGATGTGACGACGAAGACGGTGACTCAGGACCATTTACTGACCGGGGAAGACGGGGAGAGAGACTCGGTTCCTTCTCTGAGCACCCTTCCTCCTCCAAGCCCCCCGCTCCCGAGACCACCCTCCTCTCTGCGCCTATCCCCCTTCCCGAATCCCCTCCCCCACCGCGAACCCCCTTCCCTCCTGAGAACCCTCCCTCCACTCCCGGCCCCCTTCCCTGTCCCCTTTTCCCTCTGAGACCCCTCTCCCACTCGGAGCCCCAGCGATGAAAAATCGTGGATGTCCTCACCCTGGACCTCGGCAGGGTGCTAAGGGCTGGAGCCTGGCTTCAGCTGTCAGAGGGTACAGCCCTCCAGCCTGTCCCCCACTGCCTGAGGACCCCAACGGAGATCATTCCCCTCCAGCCAAGAGAGGCTGCGGGAAGGAGCTGAGGCTTAGGGAAGAAGAGCCAATTGACCAAGGGAGGGGCACAAGAAGGACAGAGACAGTCAGAGAGAGAAGGGGAGAACAGAGAGGAAAAGAAGTCGACCAGAGTGGAGAGAAATAGAACAGGGAGGAGGGAGATGAGAGACAGGGATGGGGAAAGAGAGAGAGGCTCACACACACAGAAAAGATCAAGGAGCTACTGGGCTCCCCTCTGAGCCTAAATCCATGGTTTATAAAACGGGGCACAGTTGGAGGAGCTTCAAGTGAGCCCAGCTCAGGCTAGACCCCAGTGAGGCCCCTCCAGAGCCTGTCACTTTCCCACCCCCATACGCATCCCCACCCTTCTCCCCCAACTGCCTCTCCTTTCCCCAGGGTCTCCACCTGCCTGCCCCCCCAGTGGAAATCTTTCCCTCTCTCTCTTTTATTAATAATAATAAATAATATTATTTTATTTTATTTTATTTTATTTTTTGGAGACAGAGTCTCGCTCTGTCACCCAAGCTGGAGCGCAGTGGTACGATTTTGGCTCACTGCAACCTCCACCTCCCGGGTTCAAGTGATTCTCCTGCCTCAGCCTCCCGAGTAGCTGGGACTACAGGCGTGCACCACCATGCCCAGCTGATTTTTGTATTTTTAGTAAAGACAGGGTTTCACCATGTTGCCCAGGCTGGTCTCGAACTCCTGACCTCATGTGATCCACCCGCCACAGGCTCAAAGTGCTGGGATTACAGGTGTGGGCCACCATGCCTGGCCTCTTTCTCTCTTTTAAATTATTATTTTTAGACATGGGATCTTACGACATTGGCTAGGCTGGTCTTGAACTCCTGGGCTCAAGGGATCCTTCTGCCTTAGCCTCCCTAGTAGCTGGGATTACAGGCATGTGCCTCTATGCCTGGTGCTCTCGCTGTCTCCTTGTGTCTCTATTTCTCTCCATCTGTCCAGACTCTCCTCTCTTACTTTCACACCCATCATTTCTTCCTCTCTCCTCTCCCTATAAGAGTCCCTCCAGCTATGGGTGCCTTTCTCAGCCTCTGTCAGCGTCCCCTCCATCCCCGACCCTGTCACCATTCTCCCTCCTGCCCCTTCCCCCGCCCACCCCTTTCACAGAGAGTCCCCACCCCTCCAGACTGGACCTCCTCCAGGAGCCAGGCCCAAAGCTCCTGCTGGGCACATTCCTGAGTGTTCCTGAGCCTCTTTCAGTCCCAGGGGTGAGGTGCTGGGTGGATGCCCTCCCTGGGGGTTGGGTGGAGCTGAGGATGTGAGAGAGAAAACCAGACCTAGGGGGGAAAAAAAAAAAAAAAGACAGAGATGGAACCAAACAGAGATGAACCAGAGAGAGGGATTCACTTGCCCACGGTCACACAGCTCTGGAATCTGAACCCAGCTCAAACCACCACTCACCTCTCTCAAGGCCCAGCCAAGGACTGCAGTGCAGTTGCACAATCTCGGCTCACTGCAACCTCTGCCTTCCAGATTCAAGCAATTCTCCCGCCTCAGCCTCCCGAGTAGCTGGTATTACAGGTGCGTGCCACCACGCCCTGCTAATTTTTGTAGTTTTAGGATAGACGAGATTTCCCCATGTTGTTCAGGCTGGACTCGAACTCCTGACGTCAAGTGATCCACCTGCCTTGGCCTCCCAAAGTGCTGGGATTACAGGCATGAGCCACCGCGCCTGGCCAGGAACAGACAGTCTTCACTGACATGTGTTTAGGGCCATCACACTTCCCCCGCTCTTCATGAGAATTATCTCTTCACTGGCTCCACTCAGGTGCCTTTTGTGAGACAGAAATTCAAGCGATGAGGACAGAGATACAAACCCGGGATGGGAGGCTATGACATCTGCCCATAGAAACACAATTCTGTTTCTAGGAATTTATCCTTCAGCTCGCTAGTACACACTCTTCAAGACATACTGAAAAAACATGAAGGATTAGAACAGTGGGTGTCAAATGCTACCATTTGTCTTGGAAATCAAGCAAGACGAACGTGGGTATGATTGCCGACGCATGGACCATCTCCAGTGGTACAAGGAACTGCCAACGTTGATTGCATCTGGGAGGGAGACGAAGAGCTGGGATGGAAAGAGCTTTATTCTCGGTGTCTAATCTTTTGGTTGTTTTGGATTTTACAACATGTGCATGCACTGCCTACACAAACAAAGACACTAGTCTGAAAAGGAAAAAGGGAGAAGAAAAGAGGGAAGAAACAAAAGGGGCAGGTGCGGTGGCTCACGCCTGTCATCCCAGCACTTTGGGAGGCCAAGGCAGATGGATCACCTGAGGTCAGGAGTTTGAGACCAGCCTGGCCAACATATAGTGAGACCCAGTCTCCACTAAAAAATACAAAAATTAGCTGGCCCATAGTCCCAGCTAAATTGCTTGAACCTGGGAAGTAGAAGTTGCAATGAGCTGAGATGGCACCACTGTACTCCAGCCTGGGCAACAGAGCAAGACTCGGTCCATCAAAAAAAAGAAAAAGAAAAAGAAAAAAAGAAAGGAAAAGGAGGGAAGAGCTCAGTGTGGGAGAAGATTGGGGGTGGGAGTAGAGAATTAGTGGAGGAAAAAGATGTGGAGGACAAAAGCAAGGTGTGAGAGGTGTTGGCAGTGGAAACTGAATACCCGTTGAGAAGAGCCAGGATGGGGTGAAATGGCTTATGAATCTCTTGGGGCTGTGGGATTATGTGAAATGTGAGAAGACTGGACCTCGGCGGGGGCGGGGGGCGGTGCCTGACATATATTCAAGTTGCACCTCCCACAAGCAAGTGGGGCTGGACAATCTCTGTCAACCCTCCAGCCAGGACCCAGGTGTCTCCACGTGCATTACGTTTGGTTGTTGTTGGGACAAGAGTCTCACCCTGTCGCCCAGGCTGGAGCGCAGTGGCATGATCTTGGCTCACCGCAACCTCCACCTCCTGGGTTCAAGTGATTCTCCTGCCTCAGCCTCCCGAGTAGCTGAGACTATAGGCGCCCACCACCACACCTGGCTCATTTTTGTATTTTTAGTAGAGACAGGGTTTCACCATGTTGGCCAGGTTGGTCTCGAACTCCTGACCTCAGGTGATCTACCTGCTTCAGCCTCCCAGAGTGCTAGGGTTATAGGTGTAAGCCACCGCGCCTTGCCCTCCACAAGCATTTTGACAGCCAGCTCTCTGGGTTGCTATGTTCCACCTCACCCAGCCTTCTTTGAGGCCTTCCCAAACCCTGGGAGCATTTGATATCGCAGACTGAGCTGGACAATTGAGGGAGAGGTCTTGCTGACCTGACAGGGCTGGTGGAGTCATCAGAGATTGTCTTTATCCTCGCCTTCTTCTTCTCCACCTCCTCAACTTCCCCTCTTCTTCTGGGGCAATCCTGGAGGGCTTCCTGTAGGAGGCCTCTCCCACCATCTGCCCAGCTCTTTCTTTCTAATCTTGTTCAATTGTGGGTAAAGGCACAGCTAGTTGGGAGCTTGGGGAATTTGATGGGGACAGGGGACGCAGGGAGGGGGCAGGTAGGGAATGCTCTCAGGGTCCAAATTTCCTTCCATTCTAGGGTTGCCTGTACTTATCTGTCTGATGGCTTCTCTCTCTCCCTCTCATCCCTGCCTCCTCTTTCCTACCTCTCCTCCTCCCCTTGTCTCTGTCTCTGACATTGTTTCTATCTTTATCTTTTTTAACATCTGTCTCTTTTGCTTTTTATCTTTGCCTGTCTCTCCTCTGTGTCTCTCTCCTTATGTCTCTGTCTTGATGTGTCTCTGAATCTCTCTGTATCTTTGCCTTTCTTCTCCCCACATCTCTCCCGTCTCCCTTCCCTATCTCTGTCTCTCTCCACAGTCAAAAAAGCCAAGTTTGATGGTGCCCAAGGTAAGTGGCTTCTTTTGCTGTCCTGTCCCATGTTGTTTGTCTATTTGTCTGTCTGTCTGTCTCTTGGAGAAACTGGGGAGGGGGTCCCAGCCCAGACTTAGACTTGGGCTTTATGTCTTCGGAGTATCAGGAGAGGGGTCAGAGGATTAAATAGGGAGAGGGGCAGCTCTTGGCCTGGGATCCCTGCAGTTTGTGTGGGGGTCCGCGGGTCTCCCCAGCCACCCTTGGAGACTCTGTAACAGGTGGGGCTTGCCCTGAGCCAATGGCTCTTCCCAGGGTCCTAAGAGGCAGAATGGGGACTCTTAGATGGGGCTACAGGTGGGAAAAATGAAGCTGAGAGGCGAAAGGAGTTTCTTTCTTTTCTTTCCTCCTCCTCCTCCTCCTCCTCCTCCTCCTCCTCCTCCTCCTCCTCCTTCTTCTTCTTCTTCTTCTTTTTTTGAGACAGAGTCTCCTTCTGTTGGAGTGCAGTGGTGTGATCTCGGCTCACTGCAAACTCTGTCTCCAGGTTAAAGCAGCGATTCTCCTGCCTCAGCCTCCCAAGTAGCTGGGATTACAGGCGCTTTCTACCACGCCCAGCTAATTTTTTTTTTTTTTTTTTTTTTTTTTTTTTTTTTTGAGGCAGAGTCTCGCTCTGTCGCCCAGGCTGGAGTGGAGTGGCCAGATCTCAGCTCACTGCAAGCTCCGCCTTCCGGGTTCACGCCATTCTCCTGCCTCAGCCTCCCGAGTAGCTGGGACTACAGGCGCCCGCCATCACGCCCGGCTAGTTTTTTGTATTTTTTAGTGGAGACGGGGTTTCACCGTGTTAACCAGGATGGTCTCGATCTCTTGACCTCGTGATCCGCCCGTCTCGGCCTCCCAAAGTGCTGTTATTTTTAGTAGAGATGGGGTTTCGCCATGTTGGCCAGGCTGGTCTCAAACTTCTGATCTTAAATGATCCGCCCGCCTCGGCCTCCCAAAGTGCTGGGAATGCAGGCGTGAGCTGCCTTGCCCTGCCTTTTTGGTATTATTATTTTTTTTATTTTAAATTTTTATTTTTTGAGGCTGGAGTGCAGTGGTGCAATCAATGAGCCTTACTACAGCCTCAACCTCCCAGGCTCAAGCAATCCTCCCACCTCAGCCTCCTAAGTAGCTGGGACCACAGGTGGGTGCCACTCTACCCAGCTAATTATTTTTTGTATTTTTAGTAGGGATAGGGTTTTGCCAAGTTGCCCAAGCTGGTCTCGAACTCCTGGGCTCAAGCAATCCTCCCGCCTTGACCTCCCAAAGTGCTGGGATTACAGGCGCGAGCCACCGTGCCCAGCCTGCAAAGGGGGTTTCTTACAGTCAATGTTGTTCCCCTTTTCTGGGACCTCAGTCTTTTTAGCCAAAAACCAATGACATGGCCATTTCGAAGCAGCTGGATGAAGTATCCCAAAATTCCATGTCTCCCAGCACTGAGGCCCCTCCCTTGTGCCCTGAGGGTAGGGTTTTGGGTTAGGGGATGAGTGACCCAGAAATTCCCGAAGGGATCATAGCAGATCGTCTAGAGCTTGGGAAGGGCATTGGAGAGTCCCTGAGCCCCAGCGCTGACCCCTGCTCTCACTGCCACAGAGAAATTCAACACGTACGTGACCCTGAAAGTTCAGAATGTCAAGAGCACGACCATCGCGGTGCGGGGCAGCCAGCCCAGCTGGGAGCAAGATTTCATGTTGTGAGTCTTCAGTGTCTGGCATGGCCTGGGCCCCTGGCATAGCCCAGCACCTCGCTGGCCCCTCAGGGCTAGTTGGACACCAGGGAATCCCAGGCGACTCCCGTCTGTCCTCCCTCTTCCCATGTCCACCTTATCACCCTCGCCTCCAAAGCACATCCCCAATCCAATCCCTTCCTTTGGTCTCCGTGGCCACCAGCCGAGTCCCTGCTGCCCGCCAGCCTCCGCCCTGGCCTCCTGTGCCATCCACCTCCTACAATCTGTTCTCCAGGCAGCCAGGGGGATATTTTTAAAACTGCAAATCACATCCTGCCGCTCCCATGTTCCAAACTTGTCCATGGCTCATCGACCTCACAATAAAACCCACCGCCTTCCCAGCGGTTCCCACCAGCTTCTCGCTCTATCTCCCTCACCTGCCCCAGCCACACCCACCTCTGCCCCTTGTCTCCAACACCTCCCAGCTCGTTCTTGCCCCAGGGCCCTTGCACTTGCTTTCCTGTCCCCAGCTGGCTCTTCTCCTTCAGGTCTCAGCTTGTGTCACCTCCTCAGTGAAGCCCTCCCTGACCACCACCCCCGAGCTACAACTTCAGGGCATCATGCCTTCCCAGGCCTTGCCACCAGTTTTGTTTGTTTGTTTGTTTTGAGGCAGAGCCTCACTCTGTTGCCCAGGCTGGAGTACAGTGGCGTGATCTCAGCTCACTTCAACCTCCACCTCCCAGATTCAAGTGATCCTCCTGCCTCAGTCTCCCAAGTAGCTGAGATTACAAGCGTGTGCCACCACACCCGGCTAATTTTCGTGTTTTAAGTAGGGACTGTGTTTCCCTATGGTGGCCAGGCTAGTCTCAAACTCCTGGACTCATGTGATCCGCCCACCTCAGCCTCCCAAGGTGCTGGGATTACAGACGTGAGCCACCGCGCCTGGCCAACAGATTTTTTTTTCCTTTTTTTTTTTTTTTTGTCTGAGACAGAGTCTCGCACTGTCGCCCAGGCTGGAGTGCAGTGGTGTGATCTCGGCTCACTGCAAGCTCCACCTCCCGGGTTCACGCCATTCTCCTGCCTCAGCATCCCGAGCAGCCGGGACCACAGGTGCCCGCCACCACGCCCGGCTAATTTTTTGTATTTTTAGTAGAGACGGCGTTTCACCATGTTAGCCAGGATGGTCTCGATCTTCTGACCTCGTGATCTGCCCGCCTCAGCCTCCCAAAGTGCTGGGATTACAGGCGTGAGCCACCACGCCCGGCCTGATGTGAATTTTTAGTGGAAATGGGGTTTCTCCACGTTGGTCAGGCAGGTCTCGAACTCCCAACCTCAGGTGATCCACCTGTCGCGGCCTCCCAAAGTGCTGGGATTATAGGCATGAGCCACCGCGGCTGGCCATATTTTAAAAATACATTCCTTAAGATATATCTTTGGTGAACTGTAAATTCAGTGAATCTCACATTTCACTAAGTTTCCTGCTCCCCCGAATCCACATATGTCTAGGGCGAGGCCTGCAGGGAAAGTGCTTGGAGGTGGGATTGTGTCCTCACCTCATTAGATGGAGATGACACTGCAAAGGACAGAGGTGCCCCCAATGTCCTTATCGTGGGGGTAAAGGGAGCTACAGAGGGTATTTGAGCCTCTTTCTCACTTGCCCAGCATGATCAGGGTTGGAGGGCCAAGGAAGGGCTCAGAAAGATGAAGGTGCAGGCGAGGTCTAACATCTGTTCCCAAGCCGTCCTTCCCAGCTTTGAATCCTGGTTCTTTTGTGATACCCCGAGCTCTTAACTGCCCACCCTGGTCTCAGTTTCCCCTCTATAAAATGAGAACCACCATGTTACCCTACCACCTAGGACACTCCCAAGCTTAGGTTTGAATTGCAGTATGCTGTGTGTTCTCAGGTGAATGAACTAACCTCTCTGGGCCCCCGTTTCCTCCCTCCTGCTCCCTCGATGCCCCTTCTCCTTTTTCCGCAGTGAGATTAACCGTCTGGATTTGGGACTGACAGTGGAGGTGTGGAACAAGGGTCTCATCTGGGACACAATGGTGGGCACTGTGTGGATCCCACTGCGGACCATCCGCCAGTCCAATGAGGTGAGTGGCGGGTGGCCTGAGGGTGAGGAAGGAGGAGTGCCTTGCAGAAGCCCAGAGACCAGTGGGCTAAACAAGATGGACATTTATCTCCAATCCCCCGACAACATCAATGTAGACACTTGGGATTGCCACGAACCTTCCAAAGTCACCAGGACCCATACCCCTTCCATTTTGCTCTGCCTCTCTCTCCTTGTGGCTTCCACCTTGTGGCCCCAAATGGCTGCTTTAGGCTCACCATTGCATCTTCATTCCAACCACAGAAAGGTGATGGTGGGGAGAAGGGGGGCGGTTCATGCACATCTCATTGGCCAGAACTTAGACATGTGGCCAACACCTAGCTGCAAGAGGTTCTGGGAAATGTAGTCCTAGACTGGACAATGTAGTCCTAGGTAGTGCAACCCTAGGCACAGCTAAAAATGTATTACCTTGGAAGGAGAAAAGGGGTAATGTAGGCAATTAGCATTTTGTGTCCCAGATGGGCAGCAGCAGGAAGGTTATACCAGCTCATAAGAAAGTGTTAGGTAACAACCGTGGCCCCTCAGCCTGTGCATCATGGTCAGCAGGTAGCAGTGATGTCTCTTTTTTATTTAATTATTTATTTTTGAGACAGGGTCTCACTCTGTTGCCCAGGCTGGAGTGCAGTGGCACAATCATGGCCCATTGCAGCCTCGACTTTCCAGGCTCAAGTGATCCTCCCACCTCAGCTGGGACTGCAGGTGCACGCCACCACACCCCCCTCATTTTTTTTTTTTTTTTTTTTTTTTTGTATTTTTAATAGAGACAAGGTTTTGCCATGTTGCCCAAGCTGGTCTCGAACTCCTGGGCTCAAGCAATCCGCCTACCTCAGCCTCCCGAAGTGCTGGTATTACAGGTGCGAGCCACCATGCCAGGCCGTGGTCATGTCTATTCATCCGTCCCTACAGCCCAACCTTGGCCTCCTGACCTTAAGTCTCAACCCCTCCATGCTGACCCTAGGAAGGTCTTATTAGCTGGAACTCTGATCTGTGCTCCCCTGTCCATCTGCCTTGGGAGGCCCCTCAGATGGCACCCGCCCACTAGCCTCATCTTCCCCCACACTCCAACCTCCACCCCTCCCAGATTGCAGCCTCTGAACCTTTGTATAGTGTGTTCCCTGAGCTTCAAGTGTCCTCCTTTCCATCACCCTCTAAATTCCCATGTGCCCTCCTCCAGGGACCCCTCTCTGACTTCCCTCTGGATCCTTTAGTCCTCCTTCCTCCCTCTGGGCTAGCTATGACCTTATGGGGCTGGGGGTGCCTGTGTCCAGCCTTGTTTCCCAGGGTTATGGGCTCCTCAGGGGCCAGGATGATGATGGCTGGGGCCTCTTGGGGACCCTTGCATCATCTACTATGAACTAGGCATAGAGGAGGGACTGGGGACTGTTTTTTGTTTGTTCGTTTTTGTTATTTTATTTTATTTTATTTTATTTTATTCTATTTTATTTTACTTTGAGACAGAGTCTCACTCTGTCACCAGGCTGGAGTGCAATGGCACAGTCTTGGCTCACTGCAACCTCCGCCTCCCTGGCTCAAGTGATTCTCCTGCCTCAGCCTCCTGAGTAGCTGGGATTACAGGCACCCTCCACCACATCCAGCTAATTTTTGTGTTTTTTAGTAGAGATGGGGTTTCACTATGTTGGCCAGTCTGGTCTTGAACTCCTGACCTCAAGTGATCTGCCCACCTCGGCCTCCCAAAGTGCTGGGATTGCGGGTGCCCGCCACCACACCCAGCTAATTTTTGCATTTTTAGTAGAGATGGGGTTTCACCATGTTGGCCAGGCTGATCTTGAACTCCTGACCTCAAGTGATCCGCCCACCTTGGCCTCCCGAAGTGCTGGGATTGTAGACATGAGGCACCACACCTGGCTAGTGAGTATCTGTGTTTGAATGAATGAGTGCAGAGGGACGAAATGGTTGCAACAGTCTAGGCAAGTGAGTCTAAAAGGAAGCCTTGGCCGGGCGCGGTGGCTCACACCTGTAATCCCAGCACTTTGGGAGGCTGAGGCATATGGATTGCCTGAGCTCAGTAGACCAGCCTGGGAAACATGGTGAAACCCTGTCTCTACTAAAAAATACAAAAATTAGCCGGGCGTGCTGGCGCACACCTGTAATCCCAGCAGCTCGGGAGGCTGAGTTAGGAGAATCACTTGAGCCTGGGAAGCGGAGGTTGCAGTGAGCCGAGATCACGCCACTGCACTCCAGCCTGGGTGATAGAGTGAGACCCTGTCTCAGAAAAAAAATTAATTAAATTAAATTTAAATTTAAATATATAAAAGGAAGCCTTGAGGGAGACCCAAAATTTCCTCAGTGGCCCTTCAAGTGTGAGGGGGGCCTGGTCACCTGGGGTGGCAGAAAGTGGATTCCACCGAAGGTCATTCCTATTTGAAAAATGAACAAACTGAGGTTCAGGGTGGACCCCAGTTGCTCAAAGGCTCACATTCCTGAGCCAGGGGAAATGGGCTCGTTGTCCTGGGGGACTTTCTCCCTGGATGCTGGGAGGCTCCAGGGTTTTTATCTGAAGTCAGAGTCTCATAACCCCTTATCAGGGGTGGGGAATGACCATGCCGGGCTGGGACTGCCCCTACATAACCCCAAGGGGCTCCCCCTCTGGGTCCTTTGCTTCGGGTTCCCCTGACTCACCATGTGGCCCTGGACTGAGACCTTCCCCTCTATGAGTCTCACTTTCCTCATGTGTAACATGGGACACAGCCAGGCACAATGGCATGTGCCTGTAGTCCCAGCTACTGGAAGCTGAGGCAAGAGGATCAGTTGAGGCCAGGAGTTCGAGATGAGCCTGGGCAACATAGTGACACCCCATCTCTAAAAAGAAAGAAAGAGAAAGGAAGAGAAGGAAGGAAGGAAGGGAGGGAGGGAGGGAGGGAGGGAAGGAAGGAAGGAAGGAAGGAAGGAAGGAAGGAAGGAGAGAAGGAGGGAAGGAGAGAAGGAAGGAAGGAAGGAAGGGAAGGGAAGAGGGAGAGGAGACACGACTTTTGTTTTGGGGTAGGGGTGAGGGGGATGTCTCATGTGAGAGTAGGGGCCCCAGGGACCAGCGTAGCAGATGCCTGACCCACACACCTCCTCCACCGACCTCCAGGAGGGCCCTGGAGAGTGGCTGACACTGGACTCCCAGGTCATCATGGCAGACAGTGAGATCTGCGGCACCAAGGACCCCACTTTCCATCGCATCCTCCTGGACACGCGCTTTGAGCTGCCCTTGGGTGAGTACCCAGGCACGGGACCTTCGCCCAGCCCGGCCCCACTTCTGGACTCACTCAGCTATTCCAGGAGAGTGAACAGGCTGAACCTGCTGCGTACAGGCCATGACCCAGACCCCGTACCTTCCCAATGAGCTGCAAATGTTTCACAAACCCACGGCACTCAGGGCTGAGCTATCCTGGCGGTTCCTTGGTGATGCCTGAGGCTGCAACAGTGAGCTGGGGATAGGAGGAGAGACAGACAGAGAGAGAGAGACAAAGAGAGACAGACAGAGACATATAGACAGAGGCTGAGAACAGATAGTCCCTTCTTCCTTTCCGGAAGCACCTCGAGTCTCTCCACCTCATTCTTCTAAGAACCCATGGCTGACCAGGCACAGTGTCTCATGCCTGTAATCCCAGCACTTTGGGAGGCTGAGGTGGGAGGATCATTTGAGGCCAAGAGTTTGAGGGCAGCCTGGGCGATCTAGTGAGATCCCATCTCTATGAAAAAGTTAAAAATTCACCAGGCGAGGTGGCTGCTGGGAGCAGGTGGCTCATGCCTGTAATCCTAGCACTGTGGGAGGCTGAGGCGGGTGGATCATGAGGTCAGGAGATCGAGACCATCCCGGCTAACACGGTGAAACCCCTAAAGTCTCTACTAAAAATACAAAACAATTAGCCAGTCTGGTGGCGGGCACCTGTAGTCCCAGCTACTGGGGAGGCTGAGGCAGGAGAATGGTGTGAACTCAGGAGGCGCAGTTTGCAGTGAGCTGAGATAGCGCCACTGCACTCCAGCTTGAATGACAAAGCGAGACTCCATCTCAAAAAAAAAAAAAAGAAAAGAAAGGAAAAAGAAATTCACCAGGCGCCTGTATTCCCAACTATTCAGGAGGCTGAGGTGGGAGGATAGCTCGAGCCCAGGAGTTTGAGGCTGCAGTGAGCTGTGATTGTGCCACTGCACTCCAGCCTGGGTGACAGAGTGAGACCCTGTCTCTAAAAAATAAAAAATAAAAACAATGGGCTGGGCATGGTGGCTCATGCCTGTAATCCCAGCACTTTGAGAGGCTGAGGTGGATGGATCACCTGACGTCAGGAGTTTCAGACCAGCCTAGCCAACATGGAGAAACCCTGTCTCTACTCAAAATACAAAAAATTAGCCAGGCGTGGTGGCGCATACCTGGAATCCTAGCTACTTGGGAGGCGGAGGCAGAAGAATTGCTTGAACCCGGGAGATGAAGGTTGCAGTGAGCCAAGATTACTCCACTGTACTCCAGCCTGGACAACAGAGTGAGACTCCGTCTCAAAAAAAAATTTTTTAAATTTTAAAAAATTAAATAAAAACAATGGCTTCCCCACCCTCATAAAGGCTAGGAACCATCTCCTCTCATCCTCCAACTATTCTCCATCCAGCTCTGGGAAGAGGGGCATCAGAGACACCACGGTACCTCCCCTTCATCTCCATCCACCCTCTTGAGACCCCAGACCAGCCCACCCCTACTTCTGAGGCTTTGCCAAAGACCCCAGAAACCAGGGTCTGGCTGGAGCTCAGTAGGCCTGGAGGATGGAGGCTGAGGGGCAGGGAGGAGCTTCCAGGCTCACGGACACGGCTCTGCTTGCAGACATTCCCGAAGAGGAGGCTCGCTACTGGGCCAAGAAGCTGGAGCAGCTCAACGCTATGCGGGACCAGGATGAAGTGAGTGTTGCGGTGGGAGGGGGCTGTTTTCTTCTTGTTTCTGTCTCTGTCTCCCCACGATTTTCACTTACTGATGCTGTTTCTCTCTGAGCTTGTCTTTCCCTGCGTCTCTGTTTCTAACTTTGTTAACCTGACTGCGTCCATGACCCATGTGGTACAGTCTCAAGACAATGATGGGGTCAAGAAACATGCAGAGGCCAGGCGCAGTGGCTCATGCCTGGAATTCCAGCACTTTGGGGGGCCAAGGTGGGCAAATCACCTGAAGTCAGGAATTCAAGACCAGCCTGGCCAACACAGTGAAACCCCGTCTCTACTAAAAATACAAAAAAAAAATTAGCCAGGCTCAGTGGCTCACACCTGTAATCCCAGCAATTTGGGAGGCCGTGGCGGGCAGATCGTTTGAGGTCAGGAGTTCGAGACCAGCCTGGCCAAGGTGGTGAAACCCCATTTCTACTAAAAACACGAAAAATTGGCTAGGCGTGGTGGTGGGCGCCTATTGTTCCAGGTCCTTGGGAGGCTGAGGTGGGAGAATCACTTGAATCTGGGAGGCGGAGGTTGCAATAAGCCAAGATCATGCCACTGCACTCCAGCCTGGGCGACAGAGCAAGGCTCTGTCTCAAAATAATAATATAGATAATAATAATAAAATAAAATAATTTATTTTCCATTCAGGGGTACATGTGCAGGTTTGTTACACGAATATATTGCATTATGGCTAAGGTTTGGAATTTCATGGCATTACTCAAATAGTAAACACAGTACCCAACAGGTAGTTTATTCACCCTTGTCCTACTCCCTCCTTCCTCTGTTCTGGAGTTCCCAATGTCTACAGCTTCCATCTCTTTTTTTTTTTTTTCTTTTTTGAGACAAAGTCTCGCTCTGTCACCAGGCTGGAGTGCAGTGATGCGATCTCGGCTCACTGCAACCTCCACCTCCCAGGTTCAAGTGATTCTCCTGCCTCGGCCTCCCGAGTAGCTGGGACTATAGGCGAGCGCCACCACACCTGGCTAATTCTTGTATTTTTAGCAGAGACGGGGTTTCACCGTTTAGCCAGGATGGTCTCGATATCTTGACCTCATGATCTGCCCGCCTCGGCCTCCCAAAGTGCTGGGATTACAGATGGGATCCATGGTGCCCAGCCTACTGTTTCCATCTTTATGTCCATGAGCATCCAATGTTTAGGTTGCACTTATAAGCAAGAACATGTGGGATTTGGTTTTCTGTTTTTGGATGGATTCGCTTTATACTGGCCTCCAGCCACATCCATGTTCGTGCAAAGGACATGAATTAATTCATTTTTATGGTTGTGTAGTTCTCCATGGAGTATAGGTACCACATTAAAAAAACAAAAAGAAAATCCAAGCCGGGCACGGTGGCTCACGCGTGTAATCCCAGCACTTTGGGAGGCAGAGGTGGAAGGATCGCCTGAGGTCAGGAGTTCAAGACCAGCCTGGCCAACATGGTGAAATCGTCTCTACTAAAAATAGAAAAATTAGCTGGGCATGGCGGCATGCGCCTATAATCCCAGCTACTCGGGAGGAGGTTGCAGTGAGCCGAGATTACGCCACTGCACTCCAGCCGGGGTGACAGAGTGAGACTCTGTCTCAAAAAAAAAAAAAAAAAAAAAAAATCCAATCCACCATTGATGGGCACCTAAGTTGATGCCATGTCTTTGCTGTTGTGAATAGCACTGCCGTGAACATACATGTGCATGTGTCTTTTTGGTAGGACAATTTCTTTTCCTTTGGGTATATACCTAGTTTGTTTGTTTGTTTGTTTGTTTGAGACAGAGCTTCCCTCTGTCGTCCAGGCTGGAGTGCAATGGCACAATCTCAGCTCACTGCAACCTCCGCCTCCCGGGTTTAAGTGAATCTTGTACCTCAGCCTCCCAAGTAGCTGGGATTACAGGCATGCGCCACCACACCCAGCTAATTTTTTGTGTTTTTAATAGAGACAGGGTTTCACTATGTTGGCCAGGCTGGTCTCAGACTCCTGACCTCAAGTGATCTGCCTGCCTCGGCCTCCCAAAGTGCTGGGATTACAGGTGTGAGTCACTGCACCTGGCCCCTAGTCTTTTTCTATCTCCGTTTCTCACTTTTTCTCTGTCTCTGTCTCCGTCTTTCTCTCTCTCTCTCTCACATCTCTCTCTCTCTGTGTGTGTGTGTGTGTGTGTGTGTGTGTGTGTGTGTGTGTGTATCTTTCTCTCCTTTTCTCTCTTACTCCCTGTATCCTTCTTATAGTGGGGGAGAGAATTTGGGAGGCAGAGGGAAGTTGGGATGGGATGGAACAGAGGACTATCCTGGTCCCCTGGCCTTTGGCCCCTCTGAGATAAGCCCTTTCTCCTTCCCCCACCCCTTCAGTATTCGTTCCAAGATGAGCAAGACAAGCCTCTGCCTGTCCCCAGCAACCAGTGCTGTAAGTACCTCTTGATTCTTCCTTGGTCATCAGCTGAAACACTCATCCCTCCCCTACCCCATGACTGTCTGGTTTAAAGGCTCCTCCAGTCTGGAGATACAAGTCCTGAGAGTGCAGTGTCCACTTACAGTATATTAGAAATTAGCGTTCTGAGGCCAGACATGGTGGCTCACTCCTGTAATCCCAGCACTTTGGGAGGCTGAGGTCAGGAGTTCGAGACCAGCCTGGCCAACAGGACACAACCCTATCTCTACTAAAAATACAAAAAAATTGAACAGGCATGATGGTGGCTGCCTGTAATCCCACTTACTCAGGAGGCTGAGGCAGGAGAATTGCTTGAACCCAGAAGGCAGAGTCTGCAGTGGGCCAAGGTCATGCCACTGCACTCCAGTCTGGGTGACACAGTGAGACTCTGACTCATAAAAAGAAGGAAGGAAAGAAAGAGAAAGAGAAAGAAAGAGAGAGAGAGAGAGAAAGAGAAAGAAAGAAAGAAAAAGAAAGAAAAAGAAAGAAAAGAAAGAAAAGAAAGAAAAGAAAGAAAAGAAAGAAAAAGAAAGAAAGAAAGAAAGAAAGAAAGAAAGAAAGAAAGAAAGAAAGAAAGAAAGAAAGAAAGAAAGAAAGGGAAAGAGGGAGGGAGGGAGGGAAGGAAGGAAGGGAAGAGTTCTGAGACTTGGGCTTGATGACAGACAGGGAGGAAGACAGGAAGGAAGGAAGGAAGGAAGGAGGGAGGGAGGGAGGGAGGGACGGAAGGAAGGAAGGAAGGAAGGAAGGAAGGAAGGAAGGAAGGAAGGAAGCGAGAGTTCTGAGACTTGGGCTTGATTCCCACCTTGCTATGTGGTCATGGGCAGGCCAGCGTCCCTCTTCTATATTTAGGGGCCCTCTCTTTGAAATAGCGCAGCTGACAGCCCCCTCCCTTTAAGGGTTGTTGGAAGGATCCAGGACATCTAGAGACATGAAAAACACTTCGTAGGTGCTTCACTTTCCATTCATCAGATCCTGGATGAGGGTGTATAACTCTTTCCACAAACTGTTCACGGGGCCAGCACAAACCCCTAGCAGCCCACAGTCAGATGGCGCAGACAGACACGGACAGAAGATCCTGCCAGCATGTGTACAACGGGCACACGTACAACAGATGAAGGCTGTTTCACTAACCCATTTTCTTAGATGGAGAAACTGAGGCCCAAGAGGAGATGTGATTTACCTAAGGCCACACACCTGGCAAGTGGCAGAGCCAGGATTTGAAACCAGGTCTGAGGGACTCCAACTTTGCTTCCCTTTCCACTGCACCTTGTCTGTTGATGATGATGATCACGTTCCTCTTCCTATTTCCATCAAGGCTGCCGTTGTCAAGATTTTTTTATCTTCCTGTGCCCTGTCGACACTCAGATGCATCCAGACAAGGTCTTCTCATGGGTGGAGGAGCTGTCTCCCTCCTTAAAATGACTTCCCATTGCTTTGTGGTGGAGGAGAAGTAGCAAATCATATAGCCTCAGGACAGCTCCCACCTGCTGACACCAAAACCCCACTTCACTCTTCAGCCAGCTCCTTCTCCTTTCCATTTACTTTCTTTTCTTTTCTTCTTCTTCTTCTTCTTCTTCTTTTTTTTTTTTTTTTTTTTGGAGATAGAGTCTCCCTCTGTCACCCAGACTGAACTGCAATGGTACTATCTTGGCTCACTGCAGCCTCTGCTTCCTGGGTTTGCGCAATTCTTGTGACTCAGCCTCTTGAGTAGTGGGGATTACAGGCACATGCCGTCACGCCCAGCTAGTTTTTGTATTTTTAGTAGAGATGGGGTTTCGCCATGTTGGCCAGGCTGGTCTCAAATTTTTTTCCACCCACCTCAGCTTCCCAAAGTGCTGGGATTACAGGTGTCAGCCACCGTGCCTAGCCCCTTTCCATTTGCTTTTCCATCTTCCTTTTTTCCCCCTCACAGCTTTCCTTGTATCTGTGTCTCCCCCACCATGTGTCCAGGAGGGTGGTAATGGAGCTGGGGTTGAGGAGGGCTTGGGGAACTCCAGCTGGCGTACCCCGTTTCTACACTAACTTGGGGTGTGATATTGAGAAAGTTCCTTGGCTTCCCTGGCCAGGGAGGAGTCATCACTGCCCGGAAGGAATTACAAACCCCCTCTGGGTGAATGGGGTCATTGAGAGGTTGCAATGGGGGTGGGGCCAGGCAGAGTGGAGGTGGGAAGGCAATGGCAGAGAGTCCCTGGGCAGATGGACTAGAGCCAGGAGCAAGTTCGATTTGGGAAGTGGAGACCACCACTCAATATTTACCCACAAGTCCTCCCTGGGCGTATTTTGTCACCCCCATTTCCCAGAGGAAGCAGTCAGTGGTCAGACGAGCCAGGATTCTGGTCCAGGACATTTTTCTGAAGTGCCAGGTACTGCACGTGATAGGCAAAGGGGTTCTCGCCCTGGCCCTGATGCTCAGAGGCTGTGTGACTTTTGGCTGCTCAGTGCATCTCTCTGAGCCTCATAGTTTCACCCATAAAATGAGCAGACCACCCAACAGGGGTGTTTCAAACCTTAGGGTTTCCAATTTAGTGTGTCTTTCCTTATCCAAGAGCTGGGAGAGGAAAAGGGTAGAGACTGGGAGACTGCTAACACCCAGACTTCGTAGTCAGAAAACCCTGGGCCCAGATACCCACTTTGTTACTTCCTGACTGAGCTTTTCCTCTCATTGAAAACTGAGCCAGGCACAGTGACTCATGCCTGTAAATTGCAGCTACTCAGCCTCACATGAGACCAGGTGTTTGAGACCACCCTGATCAACATAGCAAGACTCCATCTCTACACAAAAAAAACAAAAAGAAAAACCACCAAGAACCAAAACATTAGCTGAATATGGTGGTGGGTGCCTGTAATCCCAGCTACTCGGAAGGCTGAGGTGGGAGGATCACTTGAGCTTGGGAATTGGAGGCTGCAGTGAGCCATGATTGCACCACTCCACTCCAGGCTGGATGACAGAGTGAGACCCTGTTTCAAAAAACAAAAAAAATTAAAGAAAAGAAAAAAGTAAACAAACAGGGATATCCCACCTTCCTCCCAAGGTGGAGAGCAAAGACACAGCAAGTGTCAGCAATGAAAGTGATACTTAGGAAAGGTACTCAGGACAAGAGTGGCTCTTGGGGTGGGGGGAGCAGATGCGGAGAGTGAGGAGGACCGCAGGGGAGCCCACTTCCTACACCCACCCCTTTGTCTGCTCCCTTTTATTATTTCTGCCCCTTCTCTTTGTAGGTAACTGGAATTATTTTGGCTGGGGTGAGCAGCACAGTAAGTACTCAGCCTGATTGATGTTCTGGGAGGCCCATGGGAAGGTGGGCACCTTGGTGATCCCAAGGCCCCTCCTCACTACCACACAGGGAAGCAGGGAGCCTGTGACCAGCACATGGGGGCCAGAAGGCTTGGCGAGACCCCTTTCAAGCTTTCCTGTACCCTGTTCATTAGTGCCTGTCTTGGGAGGCCTGCTGTCTGCTGGGGAGTGGGCACCATCGTTGGGGTGGGGGGTTCAGCCTGGAGGAGTGGACATTTAGACCGACAACCTGCCTGTCTCCAGCTGGGCGCTGTGGTCCCCTCCCGCCACTCCCCCTGTATAACCTCACCTCCTCTCCTGTATCCGCTGCCTTTTGGTCTTCCTCTCTTCCTTCTCCACTTGGAAATGGGTCCAGTGTCACTCAGAGGGTAGTGGGTGGCCGGGGTCTCCAACAGAGGGGCGGGCCAGGAACTTCAGGGAGATGCACGCGGGGACCTCACCAACCCCCGAGGCTCCGCCCATACTCACACCTTACCTTCCATCTTCATTTGCTGTCCCAGGGAAGAAGGCAAGCCACGCCCTCCCTAAATTTAATGTCCATTTTTTTCTTTTTCTTTTTTTTTTTTTTGAGACGGAGTCTCACTCTGTCACCCAGGCTGGAGGGCAGTGGCACGGTCTTGGCTCACTGCAAGCTCCGCCTCCCAGGTTCACGCCATTCTCCTGCCTCAGCCTCCCAAGTAGCTGGGACTACAGGCGCCTGCCACGTCGCCTGGCTAGTTTTTGTGTGTGTGTATTTTTTAGTAGAGATGGGGTTTCACCGGGTTAGCCAGGATGGTCTCGATCTCCTGACCTCGTGATCCGCCCGTCTCGGCCTCCCAAAGTGCTGGGATTACAGGCTTGAGCCACCGCGTCCGGCCAATTTTTTGTATTTTTAATAGAGACGGGGTTTCACCATGTTGGCCAGGCTGGTTGTGAACTCTTGACTTCAGGTGATCCACCCACCTTGGCCTCCCAAAGGGCTGGGATTACAAGTTTGAGCCACTGCACTCGGCCTCCTGTGAGAATCTAATGCCACCGCTGATCTGACAGGAGGCGGAACTCAGGCGGTAATGTGAGTGATGGGGAGCAACTATAAATACAGATGAAACTTCACTCACTCACCCAACCGCCGCCCACCTCCTGCTGTGCGGCCCAGCTCCTAACAGGCCACAGACCAGACCTGTGCCCTAAGGAGTTGCTCCCTTTCTCCCATACCCCGCCTCTTCTAGAGAAACCCAGTCCTCTATTCTCTTTTTTTTTTTTTTTTTTCTTTTTTTTTGAGATGGAGTCTCGCTCTGTCACCCAGACTGGAGTACAGTGGTGCGATCTCTGCTCACTGCAACCTCCACCTCCTGGGTTCAAGCGATTCTCCTGCCTCAGCCTCCTGAGTAGCTGGGATTACAGGTACATGCCACTATGCCTGGCTAATTTTTGTATTTTTAGTAGAGACAGGGTTTCACCATGTTGGCCAGGCTGGTCTTGAACTCCTGAACTCAAGCAATCCTCCTGTCTCGGCCTCCCAAAGTGCTGGGATTACAGGTGTGAGTTACCATGGCTGGCCAGTCCTCTATTCTGAGGATAAATCTGCCTCCTTCTCTCTTCTCCACCAACTGGGAAGTCCTTCACTCCTTCCTTATAACCTGGTGGACAAACCTATCTCCAGGACCAGTGAAACTGTTGACAAACACTTTGGTCCACCACAATTTATCAAAATCAAGTTGGTTAAAAATCAATTTAGGGCCGGGTACGGTGGCTCACGCCTGTAATCCCAGCACTTTGGGAGGCCAAGGCAGGCGGATCACGAGGTCAGATCGTGATCTGAGCTGAGATCGCACCACTGCACTCCAGCCTGGGCGACAGAGCGAGACTCCAACTCAAAAAAAAAAAAAAAAAAAATCAATTTAGGCCAGCCACAGTGGCTTACACCTACAATTCCAACACTTTGGGAGGCTGAGGCGGGAGGATTGCTTGAGCCCCAAAGTTTGAAATCAGCCCGGGCAACACAGCAAGACCCCACCTCTACAAAAAAAAAAAAGGCCAGGTGTGGTGGTGCGCCCCTGTAGTCCCAGCTATTCAGGAGGCTGAGGCGGGAGGATTGCTTGAGCCCAGGAGGTCAAGGGTGCAATAAGCCATCATTGTGCGACTGCACTTCAGCCTAGGCAACAGTGTGAGACCCCATTTCTAAAAAATAAATATATTAAAATAAATAAATAAATAGATAAATAAAATCAATTTCACCAAAATGAATGCTTGGCAGACAGGGCAAGCTTGATAACAACCAACTTGCCAGAAACGAACAGTATGGTCAAAAGCAAAGACAGGCCAGGCGCGGCAGCTCACGCCATAATCCCAGCACTTTGGGAGGCCGAGGTAGGCAGATTACTTGAGGTCAGGAGTTTGACACCAGCCTGGCCAACATGATGAAACCTCGTCACTACTAAAAATACAAAAATTAGCCAGGCATGGTGGTGCGTGCCTGTAATCCCAGCTACTCGGGAGGCTGAGGCAGGAGAATTATTTGAACCTGGGAGGTGGGGGCTGCAGTGAGCTGAGATTGCACCATTGCACTCTAGCCTGGGTGACAGAGCGACACTCCTTCTTAAAAAAAATACCCAGCCGGGCGCGCTGGCTCACGCCTGTAATCCCAGCACTTTGGGAGGCCGAGGCGGGCAGATCACGAGGTCAGGAGATCGAGACCTTCCTAGCTAACACGGTGAAACCCTGTCTCTACTAAAAATACAAAAAAATTAGCCAGGCATGGTGGCAGGCGCCTGTAGTCCTAGCTACTCAGGAGGCTGAGGCAGGAGAATGGCATGAACTCGGGAGGCGGAGCTTACAGTGAGCCGGGATCGCGCCACTGCACTCCAGCCTGGGCGACAGAGCGAGATTCCGTCTCAAAAAAAAAACAAAAAACAAAAAACAAACAAACAGAACAAAACACCAATGCAGCTAAAGCTGATGGATAATTGGGTCAAAAAGGAAAGACAATTGAGCTAAAAACAGACCATTCGGTCAAAACAAAAGTGGTTGAAAATAGCCAGAAGCAGGCAATTTAGTCAAGAGCTACTTAGTAGAAAGCAGAGCCTGGGCAAAAGCAAAAAGAATTCAATTCAAAGTAATTTACCCTTCATAAGCAGATAATTTGTCAGAAAAAAAAAAACTGGGTGAACATGTGCACAGCCTCATGCAATTTGGCTGGAAACATCTCAGCCTGGTCAAGGACAATTGGGTAGAAAGAATGCTGACCGGCCAAGGTGGTTCATGCCTATAATCCCAGCACTTTGGGAGGCTGAGGTGGGAAGACTGCTTGAGCCCAGGAGTTCAAGATCAGCCTGGGCAATATAGTGAGATCCCATCTCTACAAAATAATAAGTAAATAAAATTAGCTGGGCATGGTGGTGTGTACCTGTGGTCCCAGGTACTCTGTAGTCTGAAGTGAGAGGATTTCTCGAGCCCAGGAGGTCGAGGCTTCAGTGAGCTATGATAGCGCCACTGCACTCCAGCCCAAGTGAGAGAGACTCAGTCTAAATGAATGGATGAATACAGCAAAAGTCTGAAAATTTCACTCATTGCTCTGAGACTTTGGGGTCCGGGGGTTTCTTCATTTTTTTATATCCTCTTCCCCTACCCCATACTTCTCGTATTTTCTTCATGGACTACTTTTTTTTTTTTTTTTTTTTGATACAGGGTCTCATTCTGTCGCCCAGACTGCAGTGCTGCAGTACAGTGGCATAATCATAGCTCACTGCTACCTCGATCTCCTGGGCTCAAGCAATGCTCCTGCTGTAGCCTCCCGAATAGCTGGGACTACAAGCGCCCACCACCACACCCAGCTAATTTTTAAATTTTTTAAAGAGATGGGGTCTTACTCCATCCTGGCTAACACAGTGAAACCCCGTCTCTACTAAAAATACAAAAAAATTAGCCGGACGTGGTGGCAGGCGCCTGTAGTCCCAGCTATTCTGGAGGCTGAGGCAGGAGAGCTTGCAGTGAACGGAGCTTGTGCCACTGCACTCCAGCCTGGGCAACAGAGTGAGATTCTGTCTCAAAAAAAAAAAAAAAAAAAGATGGGGTCTTCCTGTTGCCCAGGCTGATCTTGAACTCCTGGGCTCAAGTGATCCTCCTGCCTCGGCCTCCCAAAGTGCTAAGATTACAGGCATGAGCCACTGCACCTGGCCCATGGACTACATTTTGCTTTACTTTTATTTTATTTTGTTTTTTGGAAACAGGCTCTTGTGTCACCCAGCCTGGAGTACAGACGTGTGATCTTGGCTCATGGCAGCCTCCGCCTCCTGGGTTCAAAAGATTCTCCTGCCTCAGTCTCCCGAATAGCTGGGACTACAGGCACCTGCCACCACACCCGGCTAATTTTTGTATTTTTAGTAGAGACAGGGTTTTGGTATGTTGCCCAGGCTGGTCTGGAACTCCTGGCCTCAAGTAATCCGCCCGCCTTGGCCTCCCAAAGTGCTGGGATTACAGGTGTGAGCCACTGTGCCCAGCCTTTGCTTTACTTTTATCATTCTTTTTAATTAAAAAACTTAAAAAGATTGCATTATTGAAATCTTTTTTTTTCAGAAGGTACAGAAAAGAACAAAGAAGAAAATGTACAATCCCCAATCATGCCACCACCCAGACATGTGGCTTTTAGAATTGGAATTTTTTTTTTTTTAGGATTTAGAAAACAAACTGTTCTTTTTTCTAAGGAAACCAAACTAAACCAAAATATCTTTGAGTTCTTATTAAACATGAAGTTTGGCAACTCTACCATATTCCATTTTAGCAATAGATTCTGAGTGTGTGGTGGTTTTGCCAAGCTAAGAATCTAAACCTTTTTGAAAAAGACAGAACCATGTTTCAGCGTCTTCTTGGTTCTTGCACATGTAAGTTCAGGTCTGGGGTCCTCACCCTCAGATATCAGGAAATCTCTAAGGGTTAAAGGGCATTCCCTCCACCTTGAACCCCTGATCTTCCTCCAACTTCCTCCTGTTTGTGTGACTCCTGTTATGGAAACTAACTGTCCAGCGGAAAAAATCCCATCTCATTTTCAGAGGTCCTGACCTTGAACAAAGTTGTTCCTCACATTTGAGCTGAAGGATGCCCTCTATTTTGTCCCTGTTTTCTTCACCTTGTAGAACCTACACTAGCACCTAGACTGTAGGTCCAATTTGACCCACATAAAGCAAAGTAGGGTTTTCACCTCCCTTGTTCTGAAGCCTAAATCTCTATTAACATGACCCACAATTCTTTATCCATACTAGTAAAACATTCTCTTCTTCAGTAGCAGCACCCTAAGTCTGGGAAACTATATTGGCCCCCATCATGTGCACTCTCTCTTCCTCACCCTTTTCCCATACCTCCTCTCTCTTCCAGACGATGACCCCGACAGTGCAGTGGATGATCGCGACAGTGACTACCGCAGTGAAACGAGCAACAGCATCCCGCCGCCCTATTACACTACGTCGCAACCCAACGCCTCAGTCCACCAGTATTCTGTTCGCCCACCACCCCTGGGCTCCCGGGAATCCTACAGCGACTCCATGCACAGTTATGAGGAGTTCTCTGAGCCGCAGGCCCTCAGGTAGGTGCCGCAGAGTGCAGTGTGCACGTGTATGAGGGTCCTGCTGTGTCTCGTGGAGTAGAGAGAGAGGTTGGGGGCTGGACAGAGCTAGAGGTGGAGTTCCAGGAGGGCAGAATTCACATTTTCTTGTGGGAATGAGCCCTTTTGTTCTTTTCCTTTTTTTTTTTTTAAGACAGAGTCTTGCTCTGTCACCTAGGCTGGAGTGCGGTGGCACCATCTCGGCTCACTGCAACCTCTGCCACCCAGGTTCAAGCAATTCTCCTGCCTCACCTCCCGATTACAGGCACACGCCACCACCAAGCCCGGCTAATTTTTGTACTTTTAGTAGAGACAGGGTTTCACCATGTTGGTCAGGCTGGTCTCAAACTCCTGACCTCAAGTGATCCGCCCACCTCTGCCTCCCAAAGTGCTGGAATTACAGGGGTGAACCACTGCACCCAGCCTCTTTCTTTTTTTTTATTTTTGTATTTTATTTTATTTATTTATTTTTGAGACGGAGTCTCGCTCTGTCTCCCAGGCTGGAGTGCAGTGGCCGGATCTCAGCTCACTGCAAGCTCCGCCTCCCAAGTTTAAGCCATTCTCCTGCCTCAGCCTCCCGAGTAAGTGGGACTACAGGCGCCTGCCACCTCGCCCGGCTACTTTTTTGTATTTTTTAGTAGAGGCGGGGTTTCACCGTGTTAGCCAGGATAGTCTCGATCTTCTGACCTCGTGATCCGCCCGTCTTGGCCTCCCAAAGTGCTGGGATTACAGGCTTGAGCCACCGCGCCCGGCCCAGCCTCTTTCTTTACCCAAAAGCTTGCAAGAAAATTCTACACAGCCAGGCATGGTGGCTGGAGTACAGTGGCACCATCGTGACTTACTGCAGCCTTGAACTCCTGGGCTCAAGCGATCCTCCCACCTCAGCCTCCCCAGTAGCTGGGACTACAGGCACAGGCCACCACACCGAGCTAATTTATTTTTATTTTTTTGTAGAGATGGGGGTCTTGTTCCATCGCCCGGGCTGGTGTTGAACCCCTTTTTATTCCTATAGCATCTCTGAGGCTGGCCAGGGAAGAGGGTCCCAGGCACTAAGATTGGAGGAGGTATCTAATCAGGAGATGATAAGGTTTGTTGAGTGACTAAGTGAATGATTAGAAGAGGGCTGAGTGGCAGCCCCTATGTTCCCCTGCCTGCACTTAGACAGAGACAGATATTCCTGTTGATGCTGAGCACGATCCTGGGTTCATATAAGCAGCATATAACCGAGGGCCTGACCTGGCCAGAGAGTGGGGGGCATTTGCACAAGTAAGTGATGTTTCAGTGGGTACCAGAGGATGGGTAGGAGTTTTCTAGATAAAGCAGATAAGGAAGAGACTATGGCAAGTACACAGGTTTATGGTGTTGGAGAGACAATGAGGTGGCCGGTGTGGCTGGAATGGAGGAGGTGGGGAGAAGTGGAGGGAGGTATGCAGAGGGAGTTTGGAGGGTATGGGCCACACAGGGCTAGCACAGATTTTATTGCAAGGCACTAGGGAGCCATGGTAGGATTTAGAGCAGGGGAGGGAGGTGATTGGATTTACGACTCCCTGTGGCTTTCAAGGGAAGCAGGAACTGTGGGGACAGCATCTGGTAGAGACAGCAGAGGCTGGCCTGGGGTGGGGCCGAGGGCAGGGAAGTGAATGCATTTTCTATACTTTTTCGGGGTGGAGGCCAGGAGACGTGCTGTGGGGCTGTGGTGATGGCGCTGACCCTGAGTCCCCAGCACAGTCAGTTGCCTGTCTTCCATAGACCGCAAATGCCACAAAAGCGGGGATTTTTTTTTTTTTTTTTTTTTTTTTTTTTTTTTGAGATGGAGTTTCACTGTTGTTGCCCAGGCTGGAGTGCAATGGCATGATCCCAGCTCACTGCAACCTCCACCTCCCGGGTTCAAGTGATTCTTCTGCCTCAGCCTCCCGAGTAGCTGGGATTACAGGCATACGCCACCACGCCCAGCTAATTTTTGTATTTTTAGTAGAGACAGGGTTTCACCATGTTGGCCACGTTGGTCTTGAACTCCTGACCTCAGGTGATCTGCCCACCTCAGCCTCCCTAAGTGCTGGGATTCCAGGCGTGAGCCACTGTGCCCAGCCAAAAGGGGGAATTTTTATTTTTTCTGATCATGGCTGTGTTTTCTGGCCCCTAGAGCAGGACGTGGCACAGAGTAGGTGCTTAATCGGTGATGAGTCAATGCCTGTGTGACTGGGGCTCAGGTGGGCAGTGACTCGGTACCCTGGCGCCTGAACCCTGTTTCATCCCCACAGCCCCACGGGTAGCAGCCGCTACGCCTCCTCAGCGGAGCTGAGCCAGGGAAGCTCTCAGCTGAGTGAGGACTTCGACCCTGACGAGCACAGCCTGCAGGGCTCCGAGATGGAGGACGAGCGGGACCGGGACTCCTACCACTCCTGCCACAGCTCGGTCAGCTATCACAAAGACTCACCTCGCTGGGACCAGGATGAGGAGGAGCTGGAGGAGGACCTGGAGGACTTCCTGGAGGAGGAGGAGCTGCCTGAAGACGAGGAGGAGCTGGAGGAGGAGGAGGAGGTGCCTGACGATTTGGGCAGCTATGCCCAGCGTGAAGAGGTGGCTGTGGCTGAGCCCAAAGACTTCAAACGCATCAGCCTCCCGCCAGCTGCCCCGGGGAAGGAGGACAAGGCTCCATTGGCACCCACCGAGGCCCCCGACACGGCCAAGGTGGCCCCCAAGCCAGCCACACCTGAGGAGGTGCCTGCAGCTGAGCAGATCCCTGAGGCTGAGGCCCCCAAGGCCGAGGAGAGGTAACAGGAGGGGACCAAGGGGCCAGAGGGGCTGCCAGAAGGTCACAGGGTCAATAGGGCTATGATGGGGTCAGTGAACCTGGGCAGTTGCCAGGGCTAAAGTTGTCACAGGCCCTTGGGTTTCTTAAAGGGATCAGAGGTGACAGAGCAGAGTACAGGGGTCAAAGAGGGTTCAGGGGTGTCATGAAGGGGTCTTAGAGGTTGTGACCTTAGGGGTTTCTGGGCTCAGAGAGGTCAAGATCCTGGGCAAATGGGGTGCCAGAGGGACTGGGCTGGTGAAAAGGAAGCTGGGGAACAGTGAAGTGTCAGAGAAGCGTTGGGTGTGTGGGAAGGGGTGAGGGGCACCGAGGTGGGCCAGGGGACACAGGTGGGTCCCCATGTCTTTGAGGGGTCAGAGATACCATGGGAAGCCGTGCATCACTTTCACAGCTGGAGGGTTGAGGGAAGGTCAGGAGTCACAGAGAGCCAGCCCGGAGGAGCCTCATAGCGTTCCCTGCCTCAGTTTCAGGCCGAGAGAGGATGAGGAAGGCCAGGAGGGGCAGGACTCCATGTCCAGGGCCAAGGCCAACTGGCTGCGTGCCTTCAACAAGGTGCGGATGCAGCTGCAGGAGGTGAGTGACACGCCCAGCCATGCCCCTGCCACACTCAGCCAGGCCATGCCCAATGCCACGCCCACACATGGTTTGGCCACACCCACACCTACATTGGCCACGCCCAACACCCCACCTGCACCCAAGCCTGGCCTGGGCATGCCTAGTGCAGTCCGCACACTGTGCCCATGCCCCACCCACCATGACCCTTCCTTAGCTACGCACGCACACAGCCCAGGGTATCCCCATGACCTGTCCACACTAGCCTGGCTATGCTCACTCTGAAACCCCACACCAAGTCTGGCCCCACCCATCCCCAGCCCATCCTCCCCAGTGTCAGCCTGGGGTTTCTAAGTCAAGAGGGAGGAGAGAAAACTGGGGCTGAAACAGGGCTGAAGTCATGGTTAGGGATCAAGGTCAGGGTTAGTTCAGCTATCAAAGATCAGAGGTCAGGGTTAGAATTGGTGTTAGGCAAAGGAGTCAGTGCTTAGGGTCAAATTGGAAGTCATCGTCAGGGTTAGGGAAAGGTCTGGGGCCGGGTCAGTAGGGGAGTAGGAATCAAGGGAAGGAATTAGCATCAGGGTCAAGGTGACTGTTCAGATGGGCAGCAGGATTGAGGCCATTGATTTAGTCTTTCATTCAGCTCACCCTGGGCTGGGGACAGCTGTGTTGCTCTCCAGGGTTACCCTCCAAACTGCAGTGGGATTGGCAGGAGGAGATTCTAAACAGGCTTCCAGAGGTTTAGACCATCAAATATCAGAGCCACAAAAATACCAAACGAAATTTCTCATCAGTTTTAAAATAGAAATCTATTTTTTGACTCAGCGATACATACATATGGTTCTAAATTAGACAGATGGAAGAGTACACAGTGAAAAGGCTATTGGATAACTTTCACTACGTCAAGAAATTAAATGGAAAAAATAGCAGCTACTATTGGAACTATGTGATATACAAGAAAAACAAACTATGGAACTAGTAATATGACAAGAAAAAGACACATGGAGGGCTCTCTGGGTTTCATAGGAAAAGCATAAAACTAATCCAAGGCAATCAGGAAAACTCCCTGGAGGAGATGACACTTAAGAAAAAGTGACATCCAAAATATTTCAACAGTATTTCAGGAGCTCACGCCTGTAATCCCAGCAATTTGGGAGGTTGAGACGGGAGGATCACCTGAACTCAGGAGTTTGAGACCAGCCTGGGCAACATAGTGAGACCTCATCTCTAAAAGAAAAAAAAAAAATTCAGAGCTGGGTGTGGTGGCTCACGCCTGTAATCCCAGCACTTTGGGAGGCTGAGATGGGTAGATCGCCTGAGGTCAGGGGTTCAAGACCAGCCTGGCCAACATAGTGAAACCCCATCTCTACTAAAAATATAAAAAATTAGCTGGGTGTGGTGGTGGGCGCCTGTAATCCCAGCTACTAGGGAGGCTGAGGCAGGAGAATCGCTTGAACCCGGGAGGCAGAGGTTGCAGTAAGCTGAGATTGCACCACTGCACTCCAGCCTAGGCAACAAAAGGGAAACTCCATCTCAAAAATATTTCGGGAGCTGAGTGTGGTGGCTCGTGCGTGTAGTCCCAGCTACTCAGGAGGCTGAAGCAGGAAGATATATGAGGCCGGCAGTTCAAGACCAGTCTGGGCAATATAGCAAGACCCTGTCTTTAAAAAAACCAAACACACCCTCAATATTTCAGAACAGAAGAGTACTGCCTGTCTTCCTCATAGGACTCCCCCATGTTAACCCTTTAGTTACAAGATGGAGGGAAGGTAGGGGGCATAGACCCCGGCTCTGTGCTGAGACCTGAATGATAAATAGAGGCTGGGTGGCTGCAGAAGGTGGAAAGAGGTACAAGCTGAAGTCACAACTCCTGAAAAGGGCCCGGGGCCAGAGAGCAGATGAACAAGTGAGACCGTAGGGGGTTTAGGGAATAAGCAATGAAGAGATAGGTCCATTGAGGTGGTTGAAAGAAGGGAGCTTCTTTCTCCCCCAGCCCATCTTACAGATGGACAAACTAAGGCCCAGAGATAGCCAGGGAACTTCCTAAAACCACTCAGCCAGAACTAGGACCCAGGCCATCTGACTCCCAGCCCAGAGGGGAGTCAGAAGTGGGTGTGGAGCCTGCTCTGGGAAGGGGAGGGACAGCCACACTGATCATATCTGTTTGTCTGTCCTGCAGGCCCGGGGCGAAGGAGAAATGTCCAAATCCCTATGGTTCAAAGGCGGGTAAGTAATGGAACCATGAGCTGTGGGTGGAAGATTTGAACCCCTAGCCCAAAGCTGGTTTGCGCCTGAGCCTCAGCCCAGAGAGGATGGGGAGGGGTTCCATTTAGACAGAGGACAAATTGAGCTTGGGCAAAATATGTCACTTTCATAAGGCACACAAGCACACGCAGATGCAAAAGACAGTAATCTTTGAAGATAGGCCTGGGTGCAGTGACTCATGCTGTAATCCTAGCACTTTGGGAGGCTGAGGCAGGAGGATCATTTGAGGTCAGGAGTTCAAAACCAGCCTGGCCAATATGGTGAAACCCTGTCTCTACTAAAAATACAAAAATTAGCTGGGCGTGGTGACAGGCACCTGTAATCCCAGCTACACGGGAGGCTGAGGCAAGAGAATTACTTGAACCCAAGAGGCAGAGGTTACAGTGAGCTGAGATCGCATCACTGCACTCCAACCTGGGTGACAGAGCGGGATGCTGTCTCAAAAATAAACAAATACATAGGTAAATAAATGTAAGATAAAGCAGTATCTTACTGCTTTAGTATTAGGAACTAGACATTATTGGAAAATATACACTATACATTTGTAATCCCGGAGCAAAATTTTTGCTTTGATTTCTATTTTTAAATCTCTTTGATTATTGCTACAGTCGTGGGCTCTTTAAAGATAGTTGTTTAGTCTTCAGTGGAGCATGTGGTCACATCTAACCTCTTATGTTATGGATTTTCAGGTTAGAGGATGCACAAGATATTTTTAAAATATGCTCAGGTTTTAAAATAGCAGCACGATAGTGACCTTCCTTGTACGTCCTTGGCAAACAGGCAGGGAGATAGCAACTGGGATTGCTTAATAAATGAACAGGTGCCCCAGCTTGAGAGCCTTGGATGCAGGGCCTGAAATGGGGATTCCTGTGCACGTGATTTATGAAGGACGTGCTCTCAGGAGAAACCTGTCAGACAAGGGGAGGCTGCCGAGAAAAGATGTGGTGTTTTTTTTGAGACGGAGTCTTGCTCTGTCGCCCAGGCTGGAGTGCAGTGGCGTGATCTCGGCTCACTGCGAGCTCTGCCTCTCAGGTTTACGCCATTCTCCTGCCTCAGCCTCTGAGTAGCTGGGACTACAGGCACGCACCACCACGCCCAGCTAATTTTTTGTATTTTTAGTAGAGACGGGGTTTCACCATGTTAGCCAGGATGGTCTCGATCCCCTGACCTCGTGATCCGCCCGCCTCGGCCTCCCAAAGTGCTGGGATTACAGGCTTGAGCCTCCAGCTGAAAAAATGTGGTTTAGGCGTCTCAAAGCCTCAGGTGGCTCCTGCAGAAAGCTTTGTAGGTTGAATAGCCCTGCAAGGCTTGTCTGGAATCATTGACTGCAGGCACCTATCTCATTGGCCAATGAAAACATTTTGGGGCCAGGCGTGGTGTCTCACTCCTGTAATCCAGCACTTTGGGAGGCTGAACTCCTGAAGCCTGATGTCAGGAGTTCAAGACCAGCCAGGCTGGCCGGGCGTGGTGGCTCACCCTTGTAATCCCAGCACTTTGGGAGGCTGAGGTGGGCGGATCACGAGGTCAGGAGATCGACACCATCCTGGCTAACACGGTGAAACCCCGTCTCTACTACAAATACAAAAATTAGCCGGGCATGGTGGTGGGTGCCTGTAGTCCCAGCTACTTGGGAGGCTGAGGCAGGAGAACAGCGTGAACCTGGGAGGCGGAGCTTGCAGAGAGCCAAGATCGCGCCACTGCACTCCAGCCTGGGCAACAGAGCAAGACTCCGTCTCAAAAAAAAAAAAAAAAAAAAGACCAGCCAGGCCAACATGGTGAAACCCCGTCTCTACTAAAAAATACAAAAATTAGATAGGTGTGGTGGTGCATGCTTGTAACCCCAGCCACTTGGGAGGCTGAGGCGGGAGAATCACTTGAGGCTAGGAGTTCAAGACCAGCCTGGGCAACATAGCGAGACCCCCATCTCTACAAAAAAAATTTTTTAGTTAGCTCTGTGTGGGCCAGGTGCAGTGACTCATGCCTATAATCCCAGCACTTTGGGAGGCCGAGGCGGGTGGATCACCGGAGGTCAGGAGTTTGAGACCAGCCTGGCCAACATGATAAAATCCCATCTCTACTAAAAATACAGAAAATTAGTCAGGTGTGGTGGTGGGCACCTGTAATCCCAGCTACGTGGGAGGCTGAGACAGGAGAATTGCTTGAACCCAGGAGGCAGAGGTTGCAGTGAGCTAAGATCATGCCATTGCATTCCAGCCTGGGCGACAGAGTAAGATTCCATTTAAAAAAAAAAAAAAAAAAAAAATTAGCTGGGTGTGGTGGCATACACCTGTGGTCCCAGCTACTCAGGAGGCTAAGGTGGGAGGATTGCTGGAGCCCAGGAGGTGGAGGCTACAGTGAGCCGTGATTGTGCCACTGTACTCCAGCCTGGGTGACACAATGAGATCTTGTCTCAAAAGAAGTCTGGGCACGGTGGCTCACGCCTGTAATCTCAGCACTTTGGGAGGCCAAGGTGGGTGGATTGCCTGAGGTCAGGAGTTCGAGACCAGCCTGGCCAACATGGTGATACCTTGTTTCTACTAAAAATACAAAAATTAGCCAGGCATGGTAGTGGGCACCTGTAATCTCAGCTACTTGGGGAGCTGAGGCAGGAAAATCGCTTAAACCCAGAAGGCAGAGGTTGCAGTGAGCCAATAAAGGTTTCATTTTTTATTTTATTTTATTTTATTTTATTTTATTTTATTTTATTTTTGATACAGAGTCTCACTCTGTCACCCAGGCTGGATTGCAGTGGCACGATCTCAACTCACTGCAACCTCTGCCTCCTGGGTTCAAGTAATTCTCCTGCCTCAGCCTCTTGAGTAGCTGGGATTACAGGCACGTGCCACCACGCCAGGCTAATTTTTGTATTTTTAGTAGAGATGGGGTTTCACCATGTTGATCAGGTTGGTCTCGAACTCCTAACCTCAGGTGATCCACCTGCCTCGGCCTCCCAAAGTTCTGGGATTACAGGGGTGAGCCACCACACCCGGCCTCATTTATATTTTAGTATATTATTTAGATTTGCCTTAATTCACGTTTTCATTCAAGGTGGGCAACTACATCATCTGCCCATTTTTCAGATGAGGAGGTTGAGGCCTGGTGTCTCCATTTCTTAGGACTGCTATCACAAAGTACCACAACCGGGAGGCTTAAAACCACAGCAATGTATTCTCTCGCAGTTCTGGAGGCCAGAAGTCTGAAATCAAGGCATTGGTAGGGCCACGCTCCCTCTGAAATCTGTAGAAGAGAATTCCTCCCCTGCCTCTTCTAGCTTCTAGTTTGCTTGAAATCCTTGGCCACCGAGTATTGATTTGTAGATATGTCACTCCTTGCCTCAGCCGTCATGCAGCCACCTTCTCCCCATGTATCTCTTCTTCTAAGGGCACTAGTCATATTAGATTAAGCATCTACCCTACTCCAGTATGACCTTATCTTAACTAATTCATCTCCGACAACCCCGTTTCCAAATAAAGTCACCTTCTGAGGTAGTGGGGGTTAGGGCATCAACATATCTTTTTCTTGCGGGACCCAATTCAACCCTTTAACACCTGCGAAGGTTGAGTATTCTCTCCAGGGCTCGAGTGATGTCTCTGTGAGGAATAGGGACATCTGGGCCCTCAATGTCCCTCTGTGTCTTACAGCCCAGGAGGTGGTCTCATCATCATCGACAGCATGCCAGACATCCGCAAGAGGAAACCTATCCCACTCGTGAGCGACCTGGTAAGCACCCTCGTCCTTTACTCCCCGAGCAGAGCAGTCCTGCTATAAGCAGTACACAACCTGCAGAACTGCCCATGGTCAACCTGGGGTTGGGGGCTAGCTAAGAATTCTCTGAGACTAATGTAATCTGATTTCTACCCCCACGTGCTGCATGGACACTTCAGGCCATGGTGAGTGATGACGACATGGGCCCCTTGGGGTCTTCTCCCCAAACTCCCCAACTGGGATCTTCTAACAGGCCCCCAATTCATGGATTCTGGGGGAACCTTGCCATGTCCCACTGTGTTGCATGCTGTGAGTCAGGTTTGTGGGGCTGCTCACTCTCCAGGGTCCCTTCTAACTCAAAGTCTCTGTCACCTCCTAATTCTTTGTTGGGTCTGGCCTGGATGCTCTTGGTGACTTGTTTTCAATTTGCGGTTGTGGCTTCAAAATGTGGCTGCTGGCCCCATCTGTGGCTGTGAACTCTTCCGGTGGTAATCTCATGGATGTCAACCCCCCGACTCCCTCTTCTGTGACCTCCCTAGTCCCTGGTCCAGTCCAGGAAAGCGGGCATCACCTCGGCCTTGGCCTCCAGCACGTTGAACAACGAGGAGCTGGTGCGTGGGGCACCCCTTTTTGCCCGGGTCAGGGATGGACTGGGCTGGGAGCTTCTGGAATTGTCCAAGCCTCTGTGGGTCCCTGGGAAGAGGAGGGGTGTGTGTGTGACACAGACTGGCAGAAGGCAGCGCGGATTCCGACAGCGTGGAGGCAGGGGAGGGGCTGGAACTTTAACGCGTTCAGTGCTGGGGCAGAGTGGGGGAGGACAGGGACAGCGCCAGGTTAGCCCCTACAAACCGCATCCCCTCCCTCCCTGCAGAAAAACCACGTTTACAAGAAGACCCTGCAAGCCTTAATCTACCCCATCTCGTGCACGACGCCACACAACTTCGAAGTGTGGACGGCCACCACGCCCACCTACTGCTACGAGTGCGAGGGGCTGCTGTGGGGCATCGCGAGGCAGGGCATGCGCTGCACGGAGTGTGGTGTCAAGTGCCACGAAAAGTGCCAGGACCTGCTCAACGCCGACTGCCTGCAGCGTGAGCGCAGGGCCTGAACGCAGGGTCGTGGGTTGGCGTGGGGAGCCCCAGGGCTTGCATGGCGGGGAAAGGCTGAAGGGGCAAGGCGATGGGTAGGGCACCATGGGGCGGGGCAAGGGGCGGGGCGTCGTGAGGCAGGGGAGGGACTGGGGGGTGGTGTTAAAGGGGCAGGACTCTCTGGGGGCAGGGCTAGGGGGTTGAGCGATGGGGAAAGAAACTGGGAGGGTGTCAGAGAGGAGTGGGGCAGGGCTCAGGGACTAGCTGGGTTTTGCAAAGGACAGGCTTAGTGAGAAGAGGCAGCTCCCCTGGATAAAATGGGTTAGCTAGGGGTAGCTCTGAGAGGAAGAGGGCCTCAGAGAGGGAAGGGGTTCAGACTGCTAGAGGACTGTGCAGGAGGGGGGTTGGAAGGGGGAGGGGACTCAGAGGAGGTGGGACCAAGAGAAAGGGAGAGGTCTCAGAGAAGGAAGGGGCTCAGAAATGTGGAGGGGACTCACAGGGGTGGAGATCAGAGATGCGGAGGGGATTCAGAGGAGTGGAGCTCAGACAGGCAGCGGGACTCAGAAGGGTGGGACTCAGAGGGGACGGGGACTCAGAGGGGTGGGGCTCAGAGAGGGGGCAGGGACTCAAAGGGGTGGGGCTCAGAGATGGGGCGGGGACTCAGTTGGGGTGGTGCTCAGAAAGGGGGCAGGGACTCAGAGGGGTGGGACTCAGAGGGGGCTAGGACTCCCAGAGGGGCCCGGAGACTCACAGTTGTGGGACTCAGAGAGGGGCGGAGACTCAGAGGGGTGGGACGCAGAGGGGGCGGGGACTCAGAGGGGTGGGACGCAGAGAGGGGGCGGGGACTCAGAGGAGTCGGGCTTAGGGAAGACGCCTTAGAGGGGTAGGGCTCCAAAAACCTGTGGGGACTCCAAGGGGTGGGGGGCAGAGAAGGGACATGGGGACTCAGAGGAGCATGGCTCCGAGAGGAGGTGAAAGGTGAAGGGTATGGGTGGGAGGTACAGAGAGTAGGTAGGAAACCGGCTTCAGGGGGTGACACCTGAGTTCCCGCAGTTGATGAGTGGGGGCGGAGCTCTCACCTTGGTGAGGAGCCACTAGGCAGGGGCGCTGGGGTCAGCGCCGGCCTCGGGCGTCCTCAGGGGCTGCGGAGAAGAGCTCCAAGCACGGGGCGGAGGACCGGACGCAGAACATCATCATGGTGCTCAAGGACCGCATGAAGATCCGGGAGCGCAACAAGCCCGAGATCTTCGAGCTCATCCAGGAGATCTTCGCGGTGACCAAGACGGCGCACACGCAGCAGATGAAGGCGGTCAAGCAGAGCGTGCTGGACGGCACGTCCAAGTGGTCCGCCAAGATCAGCATCACCGGTGAGGGGACGTGGGCCCCCACAGGGACCCTCCTTCTCCACCCTCTGAGACCTGTCTCATGCCCTGTCCCATGGCCGGGTCCCTCTCCTTTGCGGCATGCACTCAGTGTCGTGCATTCCATCCCATCTCCGCATGTGCACGTATATGGGGGGACATGCGTGCCTCCAAACGCCTGTTCAGGGCACTGTATCTGGGTGTGTCTTGGATGGTGCCTTCCAGAGTGAGACCCCAAGAAGAGGAATTGAGGGTGCATAGTTTATCTGGAAAGTGACCCCAGAAAGTCCTGGTGAGGGGCAAGGACTTGAGACAGGGATGGAAGGAGTCCTGAAGGCGATGCCTTGAGCAGACAATGCTATGGGCAACGGGCTCAGCTCATCCTGGGGCCACTGGGGACAACGTCCAGCATGCAGCTCAGTGTGACCCCACTCAGGGGCAAGGATACTGGCATTTCTCCACACCCAGCCTCGTGTCGGTTTCCCCATAAACAGACCCCAGGATGAGGATTTCAGGGTATGTGGGTTATCCAGTGGGTGACCCCAGGATGGAGCTGGGGTGGTGAGTCAGGAAGGGAAGGCACCCTGCAGGGGGCGCTAAGGAGCAGGAGCTATCGGGGGACAATGGGTTCTTGTGAGTGTCTGACCTCAGAGAGTTCACACCTGAGAGAGGTCCTACCCATGCGGAAGGCAGCTGGGGCACCTTCCCATCCTTCATGGGTTGGGGGCTCCCTCCCTGCACTTTGGGAGGCTGAGGCTGAGGCAGGTGGATCACCTGAGGTCAGGAGTTCGAGACTGGCCTGGCCGACATGGTGAAACCCCATCTCTACTAAAAACGCAAAAAAATTAGCCGGATGCGGTGGCACGTGCCTGTAATCCCAGCTACTTGGGAGACTGACGCAGGAGAATTGCTTGAACCTGGGAGGCAGAGGTTGCACTCCAGCCTGGGTGACAAGCAAAACTCAGTCTCAGAAACAAACAAACAAAAAGCCTCTCTGCCCAGCATGCCCTGCCATTGCTCTCCAGCCATGCTGCAGGCGTCCCAATTATCGGCCTGTAGCATGTGGCAGTGACTGCTCCCAGCATGCCTCGCTCCTAGAGTGCACACCTGTGTGTACCCTCTGTGTCTTCCAGTGGTCTGCGCGCAGGGCTTGCAGGCAAAGGACAAGACGGGATCCAGTGACCCCTACGTCACCGTCCAGGTCGGGAAGACCAAGAAACGGACAAAAACCATCTATGGGAACCTCAACCCAGTGTGGGAGGAGAATTTCCACTTGTAAGTGCTTGGCTAGGTCCTTGGTCCCGTGTGGGACACCCTGCTGGGGCAGCCAAAAGAGGGCTCCAAGCGCAGGACTCACACTGGCCGCCTGACCCCCGCCTCTGCCTCCTCCTCCTGCCACAGTGAATGTCACAATTCCTCCGACCGCATCAAGGTGCGCGTCTGGGACGAGGATGATGACATCAAATCCCGCGTGAAACAGAGGTTCAAGAGGGAATCTGATGATTTCCTGGGGCAGACGATCATTGAGGTGCGGACGCTCAGCGGCGAGATGGACGTGTGGTACAACCTGGGTGAGAGAAGCTGGGTTCTGAAGGGGGTGGGGATGGGTCCCAGGGATCCAGCCAGAACTGGAGCCCATGAAGAGCGGAGAGATGCGTTCTCAGGAGGAGTTTGGTCAAGGACCATAATCTGATGGGGGAGCCAGGGTCTAGGAGCCCAATATGATGGGAGCAGGAAGCACCCATGCCAGGAGGGTGAGCAGAGCCCAGAAACCTCTTAGTTCAGCTTAGAAGGGAGGGTAGGGACAGAATCTCCATGTCCTAGTCTAATGGGGGAGGCAAGAAGCAAGAACTGGGAATCCTAGTCTGAGGGGAGAGACAGAGACCTAGGAACCAAATCTAAGAAAGAAGATTGAGCTTTAAGAATCCTGGCTGGGGCCAGGCATGGTGGCTCACACCTGTAATCCCAGCATTTTGGGAGGCTAAGGCAGGCGGATCAGCAGTTCGAGACCAGCCTGGCTAACATAGTGAAACCCCGTCTCCACTAAAAATATAAAAATTAGTCTGGCGTGGTGTTGGGTGCCTGTAGTCCCAGCTACTCGGGAGGCTGAGGCAGGAGAATCGCTTGAACCCAAGAAGACGAGGTTGCAGTGAGCTGAGATCATGCCATGGCACTCCAGCCTAGGTAACAAGAGCAAAACTCACTCTCAAAAAAAAAAAAAGAATCCAGGCTGGGTGCGGCCAGTCACTTGAGTCCAGGAGTTTGAGACCAGCCTGGGCAACATAGTGAAACCCCATCTCTATAAAAGATACAAAAATTAGCTAGGCAGGGTGATACTCACCTGTGGTCCCAGCTACTCTGGAGGCTAAGGTGGGAGGATCACCTGAGCCTGAGAGGTGAAGACTGCAGCGAGCTGTGATCGTACTGCTGCACTCCAGCCCGGGGAAGAGACCTTTTCTCAAAAAACAAATATAGCCGGGTGCAGTGTTTCATACCTATAATCCCAATAGTTTGGGAGGCTGAGGCAGGCAGATCACTTGAGGTCAGGAGTTTGAGACCAGATTGTCCAACATGGCGAAACCCTGTCTCTACTAAAAATAACAAAAATTAGCCGGACATGGTGGCACATGCCTGTAATCCCAGCTACTGGGGAGGCTGAGGCAGGAGAATCGCTTGAACCCAGGAGGCAGAAGTTGCAGTAAGCCGAGATCAAGCCATGCACTCCAGCCTGGGCAACAAAGGGAGACTCCGTCTCAAAAAAAAAGAAAAAAAAATGGAATCCAGGCTGGGCATGGTGGCTCCCACCTGTAATCCCAACACATTGGTTGGGTGGCTGAGATGGGAGGATCACCTGAGCCCAGGAGTTCGAGACCAGCCTGGGCAACACAGCAAGGCCTTTGTCTCCATTAAAAAAAAAAAATAGCTGGGTGTGGTGATGCATGCCTGTAGTCCCAGTCACTTGGGAGGCTGAGGTAGAAGCATCATTTGTGCCTGGGAGGTTGAAGCTGCAGTGAGCTATGATCATGCCACTGCACTCCAGTCTGGGTGACGGAGCGAGACTCTGTGTGCCCCAGACCCCCCCACCACAAGAAAAGAATCCAGTCTAAAGAGGGAGGTATTGTTTGGGAATCCTAATCTGAGATGACTGCTACAGATCCAAGAACCCTGTGTAAAGAAGTTGAGGCCGGGCGCGGTGGCTCACGCCTGTAATCCCAGCACTTTGGGAGGCTGAGGCAGGCGGATCACAAGGTCAGGAGATCAAGACCATCCTGGCTAACACGGTGAAACCCCATCTCACAAAAAAATTAGCCGGGTGCAGTGGCGGGCGCCTGTAGTCCCAGCTACTCAGGAGGCTGAGGCAGGAGAATGGCGTGAACCCGGGAGGCGGAGCTTGCAGTGAACCGAGATTGCACCACTGCACTCCAGCCTGGGCGATAGAGTGAGATTCTGTCTCAAAAAGAAGTTGAGTAGAATCTGGGGAGTCCAATCTAATGGAGGAGGTGGGGTGTATGAGCCTAACCTGAGGGGGTAGAAAGGACCCAGCCTGAGAGAGGTGAGCAGAGTCTGGAAACCTCTTAGGTTGGAGGACATCTAGCTGTCCCATTCTGATGGGGGAGGCGGGAGAAAAGACCAGGGGTCCTAGTCTGAGGAGAGAGGGACAGACCCAGGAACCGTGTCTAAGATGTGTAGTCTCTGGGGAGCATGATTTGATGGGGGAGGCAGGGCCTGGGAGCTCAGACTGGGAAAGAAGCAGGGCCTACGGCTGTTAGTCTAAGGAGAGAGGCACCTACCCAGGAACTTGATCTGAGGAAGCAAGGTCTGGGATCCTTGTTTGAAGGGAGAGACAGGGCTTAAGGAATTCTAGCCTAAGCGGGGAGACTCAAGCCTAGGGAGCCAATCAGAAGAGAGACACCAAGCCCTTAGCTTCCGGAAGTCTGGGAGGACTACAGAATCATGCATCTATTAAAAATTGCCTTGGGAGGCCGAGGCGAGCGGATCACCCGAGGTCAGGAGTTCAAGACCAGCCTGGCAAACATGGTGAAACCCCGTCTCTACTAAAAATAAAAAATTAGTTGGATGACGGATCTCAAAAAAAAAAAAAAAAAAATTGCCCACGGCTGGCCGGGCGCAGTGGCTCATGCCTGTAATCCAGTACTATGGGAGGCTGAGGCGGGTGGATCAGCTGAGGTCAGGAGTTTGAGACCAGCCTGGCAAACGTGGTGAAACCCCGTCTCTACCAAAAGTACAAAAATTAGCCAGGCATGGTGGCAGGCACCTGTAATTCCAGCTACTCGGGAGGCTGAGACAGGAGAATCGCTTGAACCTAGGAGGTGGAGGTTGCAGTGAGCCGAGATCGCCCCACTGCACTCTAACCTGGGCGACAAGAGCAAGACCCCTCTCAAAAAAAAAAATTGCCCACGGCTGCAGTGGGAAGTTCTGACGCTGTCATCCTTTTCTGCCCTGCAGACAAGCGAACTGACAAATCTGCTGTGTCGGGTGCCATCCGGCTCCACATCAGTGTGGAGATCAAAGGCGAGGAGAAGGTGGCCCCATACCATGTCCAGTACACCTGTCTGCATGAGGTGAGGTTCACTGCTTGGCCCCTCTCATACCACCTCCACTCACCATTCCTGCCTGCCCGGCTCTTCCTCTTTCTGGCCACACTATCCACACTCTCCTGGCCTTCTGAAACTGCCCACCATGCCATTCCCTTTACCTGGAAAACTCCTCACTATTCATCAGGGTCCAGATTCAGGGTCACCTCCTCTGAGAAGCCCTCCTTGGCCTCCAGGTTGACTCTCACTACTCACCATCAGGTTCTTCTTTCTATTCCAGCCCTAACCACTGAGGATTGGGCTGTTTGTGTCTGGGTATGTCTCCTCCAGCTGCCTGGGGTTCCTGGAAAGAACTGTATCCCCAGGAACTAGTTTGTTGAATGAACGCTGGTGAATGAATGAATGATTGAATAGATGAATGAGTGATGAGTAGATAAAAGGATGGATGGAGAGATGGGTGAGTATATGGATGGATAGATGGATGAGTGGGTAGATTTGTGGCTAGATGGGTGATGGATGGATGATCAGATGGATGGATATGTGATTGAACTATTGGAAGTATAGATGTGTGGAAGGGTGAATTTGGGTGTAATTGCTAGATGATGGATGGATATAGATGAATGATGGATGGATAACTTGATGAATGGATAGATAGATTGATGGATAGATGGTTGAATGGGTGGATAGATGAGATGTTGGATGAGCAGGATAGCAAAGATGTATTGGATGGGATGGATGGAAGTGTGGTTGAGTTATTAGAAGGAAGATTGAGTAGATAGGTGAGTTTGTTGATAGTCGGATGGGTAGATAGGTAGATGGATGGATGGATGGATGGATGGATGTACAGGCAGATGGACAAATGGATGAATGGGTGGGTGGGTGGGTGGATGAATGGAAGGATGTATGGTTGAACTATTGCAAGTATTGACAAGTGGGTTCATAATTTCTGAGTATTTAGCTGGATGGTTGTGAGTAGTTGGTGGACAGATGAGGAATAGATGGATGGATGGATAAATTGATGGGTGGATGGATGGTTAGTTGTATGGAAGAATGCATGATTGGACAGGTGGATTAAGTTGTGGATCAATGTATGAGATGGATGGATGGATGGGTGGATGGATGTGTGGTTGAACTACTGAAAGGTTGGAAGAGTGGATGGGTGAAATTTGGGGTAGTTAGATGAGTGGGTATGTGGATGGATGAAACAGTAGATGAATGCATTAATGAATAAACAGGCAGATGGATGACGTAAGCTGCCCCAGACCCTGGGACCTCTGACCCCTGGCGACCGCTGGCACTCTCCATGACACTTTCTCTCCCATGGTGGCAGAACCTGTTCCACTTTGTGACCGACGTGCAGAACAATGGGGTTGTGAAGATCCCGGATGCCAAGGGCGACGATGCCTGGAAGGTTTACTACGATGAGACAGCCCAGGAGATTGTGGACGAGTTTGCCATGCGCTACGGCGTTGAGTCCATCTACCAAGCCATGACGTGAGGCTGCAGGCTGGGGTGCAGGAAACAAGAGGGAGGTCACCAAGTGGGCACTGGCAGGTCTGGGGTGGATTCTCAGGGGGAGGATCCAGAGAGGAAGTGGGCATGGTGGGGGGGGGGGTTCATATTTCCCCTGGAGATCAGGACGGCATTGTGGTTGACACCTGGAGTGACATGGAAGAGAAGGAGGAGTTAGAAGCAGAGATAGAGGCTGGGCATGGTGGCTCAAGCCTGTAATCCCAGCACTTTGGGAGGCCGAGGTGGGCAGACCACTCCAGGTCCAGGAGTTCAAGACCAATCTGGGCAACATGGTGAAACCTCATCTCTACTAAAAATACAAAAGTTATCCAGGTGTAGTGGCGTGCGCCTGTAATCCCAGCTACTCGGGAGGTTAGGGTGGAAGAATCGCTTGAACCCGGGCAGCGGAGGTTGCAGTGAGCCGGGATTGCGCCACTAAACTCCAGCCTGGGTGACAGAGTGAGACTCCATCTCAAAATAAATAAATAAGAAGCAGAGTTAGAGCAACTCAAATGAATATAAAGATGAAGGGGAGAGGAGATGCAGAGACCCAAAGGACAGAATCAGGCAGGGGATGGCTTGGGAGGTGACAGAGACCCACTCACAGATGCTATCTTGGAGGCATTCTAGGGGGGATCTTGGTCCATCCCAGCTGGACCCCTGGCCCAGTGCCTCCTGCTCCCTCTCTCCAGCCACTTTGCCTGCCTCTCCTCCAAGTATATGTGCCCGGGGGTGCCTGCCGTCATGAGCACCCTACTCGCCAACATCAATGCCTACTACGCGCACACCACCGCCTCCACCAACGTGTCTGCCTCTGACCGCTTCGCCGCCTCCAACTTTGGGGTCAGTCCTGGGGACTGGGACTGGAGAATGAGGGCGAGCCCAACCTTATGCCGGTCAGATCTGATGTGACTCCTGGATCCCCAGTCTAGACCAGACTGCTGTGTGACTTTCCACCCATCACTTCCCGTCTCTGAGCCTCCATTTACTCCTCTGTAGATTACTTTAGAATGGAGGCCGGGCGCGGTGGCTCGCGCCTGTAATCCCAGCACTTTGGGAGGCTGAGGCGGGTGGATCACCTGAGGCCAGGAGTTCGAGACCAGCCTGGCCAACATGGTGAAAACTTGTCTCTACTAAAAATCCAAAAGAAAATTAGCCGGGGGTGGTGGCCTGTGCCTGTAGTCCCAGCTACTTGGGAGGCTGAGGCAGGAGAATTGCTTGAGCCTGGGAGTTGGAGGTTGCAGTGAGCCAAGATTGCGCCACTACACTCTAGCCTGGGCAACAGAGCAAGACTCTGTCTCAAAAAAAAAAAAAAAAAAAAAGAATACTATAGAATGGAAATGGACATTACAAGGGTGGTGGATGAGGTATACTTAGTGTACAGTAGGCGCTCAGCCAGTATGGCGGCCATGTCCTGCTCCATCCATCCTCCCTCCTCCCCTTCCTCCTCAGAAAGAGCGCTTCGTGAAACTCCTGGACCAGCTGCATAACTCCCTGCGGATTGACCTCTCCATGTACCGGGTAGGAAGCACGTGCAGGAGGATTTGCTCACCCTGTGTACGTGTGTGTGCCTGGAGGGGGAAGCTACCAGCAGGTGTGTGCATGGGAGGATGCATCTTCACGTGTACGGTGTGTTCCTCCGGCGTGTGTGCACCTGCATGGGCACTACCTGCCCTAATGTGCTTGGTGCGTCCAAGCAGATCCCCAGTTGCTTCGAGGTGCTCTAATCAACCCCAAGCCTGAAACCAGGAAGCCTTTTTATCCCCCTGAAAAGCAGTCTCTCATCCTCCCCCAACCTTCTTCCATAACCCCACCTCTCTTCCTGCTTCCCACAGAATAACTTCCCAGCCAGCAGCCCGGAGAGACTCCAGGACCTCAAATCCACTGTGGACCTTCTCACCAGCATCACCTTCTTTCGGATGAAGGTAGGAAAGGATCCAGTTGTATTTGCCCTCCAAGGAGGGTTCTCTAGGATTCCCAGTTCCAAGACAAGTGACATTCCTCCTGGGGAGTGGCAACCTTTCTCAGTAACCTTCCTTCATACCACTTCATTTCCTTAAATCCAAAATGACTTGCAGTCACTTCCTGGGGACCTCCTGTCACAGCTGTGGCCGCCTGTGCCTCTCTCCCTCCCTTCAGGTACAAGAACTCCAGAGCCCGCCCCGAGCCAGTCAGGTGGTAAAGGATTGTGTGAAAGCCTGCCTTAATTCTACCTACGAGTACATCTTCAATAACTGCCATGAACTCTACAGCCGGGAGTACCAGACAGACCCGGTGAGACTCCAGATGGGTCGAGGAACAGTGACGCCAACTACACACAGGCTTAAGTCCCAGCACTGCCCCTTCCCGAAGGATTTAACTCTTCTGAACCTCAGTATCTTATTCTATAAAATGGGGTCATTAACCCACATCTCAGGATTAGGGAGAAGAGTTCATGAGCTATAAGTTTTATTTATTTATTTATTTATTTATTTATTTATTTATTTATATATTTTTTTGAGATGGAGTCTCGCTCTGTCACCCAGGCTGGAGTGCAGTGGCGCGATCTCGGCTCACTGCAAACTCCACCTCCCGGGTTCACGCCATTCTCTTGCCTCAGCCTCCCGAGTAGCTGGGACTACAGGCGCCCGCCACCACACCCGGCTAATTTTTTGTATTCTTTGGTAGAGACGGGGTTTCACCATGTTAGCCAGGATGGTCTCAATCTCCTGACCTTGTGATCCGCCCATCTCGGCCTTCTAAAGTGCTGGGATTACAGGCGTGAGCCACCGCGCCCGGCCGTGAGCTATAAGTTTAGATAAAATATAGTAGGCACTCAGTACACTTGGCTGCATAGTTGAGTTTGGCATAAAAAAAATGGATTTTTTGAGATGAAGCTTCACTCTTGCTGCCCAGGCTGGAGTGCAGTGGTATGATCTCAGTTCACTGCAACCTCCGCCTCCCAGGTTTAAATGATTCTCCTGCCTCAGCCTCCTGAGTAGCTGGGATTATAGGTGCCCACCACCATGCCTAGCTAATTTTTTGTATTTTTAGTAAAAACGGGGTTTTACCATGTTGGCCAGGCTGGTCTCGAACTCCTGACCTCAGATGATCCACCTGCCTTGGCCTCCCAAAGTACTGAGATTATAGGCATGAGCTACCATGCCCAGCCTGGCATAAAAATTTATGTCTAGCATACAGTCACTGTTCAGTAAATGTTGAGTTAAATTGAATTTATTTATTTATTTATTTATTTATTTTGAGATGGGGTCTCACTCTGTTGCCCAGGCTGGAGTGCAGTGATGCAATCATAGCTCACCGCAGCCTTGACCTCCCAGGCTCAAGTGGATCCTCCCACCTCAGCCTCCCAAGTGGCTGGGACTATAGGTATGCGCCACCATGGCAGGCTAATTTTTGTATTTTTGTAGAGATGGCATCTCACTATGTTGCCCAGGCTGGTCTCCTGGGCTCAAGTGATCCTCCTGCCTCAGCCTCCCAAAGTGCTGAGATTACAGGCATGAGCCACCACCTGTAAGGAGCTTATAGCCTATCATGAGGGAAAAATGTACGGACTGGAAATTTACAAACAGGGATGGTTAGTATTGAGATAGTGGGATCTCAGGAGGCTGTGGGAACTGGAGGCAGCCCCTACCTAGGTTCTGATAGGATATAATACATAAGCTGTGTTCAGTTCAATTTGATTTCATTCTGTTCCTTTACATTCAGTTGACTAGAGTTGGAATCAGTCTCGCTCTCATTTGAACTGAGTTGAGGTGAACTGGATTAAATTAGATTGTTTACTTCAACCATAATCAGTTTAGTTCTATTTATTTCTATTTGGTTGACTTAAGTTAAAATTGTTCTTGACAAATTAGTGAGCCAGGCTGGGCTCAGTGGCTCACACCTGTAATGTCAGCACTTTGGGAGGCTGAGGCAGGAGGATCCCTTGAGGCCAGGAGCTCGAGATCAGTTTGGGCAACATAACGAGACCCTCTCTTTGCAAAATATACAAAAATTAGCCAGGTATGGTGGCACACGTGTAGTCCTGGCTACTTCGGAGGCTGAGGTGGGAGGATCACTTGAGCCCAGGAGTTTGAGTCTATGTTGAGCCATGATTGCACCACTGCACTCCAGCCTGGGTGACAGAATGAGACCCTGTCTCTTGAAAGAAAAAAAAAAAAAATAGTAAGCGGAACCAAGTTGGTTGATTGCACTGAGTTTTACTGAGTACAAATTCATTCATTTCCATTTAGTTCATTTACAGTCAAGTCAGGTTGTTCTCAACTGGGTTAAATTGTCTTGCGTTAGGATGAACTGGGTTGTTAGATTAGATGCAATTGATTTCAGTTGAATTGAGTTGAATTGGGCTAATTTCCGCTGATTACACTCATTTCCATTGATTAACGAAAGTTGGGTTGAATTGCCCTTCGTATGTGAGGTTGGATTTAGATAGGTAGAATCGGATTGGGTTGACTTGGGTAGAGTTCAGTTCAAGTTGATTTATTTCCATTATTTTGATTTGAGTTGATGTTGATCTTGGACAAGTTGATTAGGTTCAATCCAATGGAGTTCATTTGAGTTTAATTCAATCTAGTTAGGTTGAATTGCACTCCATTCAGCGTAATTGGCCCCAGTTCAATTCCATTGATTTCACTCTGAGGAAGAACTTATTTCCGTTAAGCTAAGTGGGCTTGATTTGCATTCATTTCATTTCCATTTGGTTTAGTGGAGCTGGATTTGTTCAACTAAATTTGATTTCACTTATTTCCATTCAGTTTTAGAGTGGAGTCTAAAAATCTTAAGCTTTATCTCGCTGCATTGACATGAGCTCTGTTTGGGCCAGTTTATGAGTTCAGTTCCTCTCTATATAGACTTCTTACCTGAACCATATACATGTTAATAGGATGCATTCCTCAACAACCTCTTGTTCTTCAGTAATAAACTGACGGAGGCACCAACCTCTGGACCCCCTATAACCGAGGTCTCCACTGCCCATTTCAGGCCAAGAAGGGGGAAGTTCCCCCAGAGGAACAGGGGCCCAGCATCAAGAACCTTGACTTCTGGTCCAAGCTGATTACCCTCATAGTGTCCATCATTGAGGAAGACAAGAATTCCTACACTCCCTGCCTCAACCAGTGAGTTGCGTATCTGTGTAGTTTAATTATCTGGGTGTCATCATGTGTTCGTATACAACTTTGTGTCTTGTGTGTCAAGGTGATTTTCTCTAATTCCACAAATGTGCACCTGGGGGTAATTGTGGGTCGGATTGTGCCTGTGCAAAATTCAAATATGGGTACAATTTGCAAACAGAAACATAAAATTGTGTGTATGTTCACAATCACTGGTATAATCAGACATGTATTTTGTGTGTATTCATTTGCATGAATAACAGTGTGTACATATGTATATAATTTTGTGTGTGTGTGTAGGTTAATAATAATGTTGCTCGGCCGGGCGCGGTGGCTCACGCCTATAATCCCAGCACTTTGGGAGGCCGAGGCAGGTGGATCACGAGGTCAGGAGATCGAGACCATCCTGGCTAACATGGTGAAACCCCGTCTCTACTAAAAATACAAAAAAATAGCCAGGCGTGGTGGTGGGCGCCTGTAGTCCCAGCTACTCGGGAGGCTGAGGCAGGAGAATGGCAGGAATTCAGGAGGCGGAGCTTGCAGTGAGCTGAGATGGCAATATATAATATTGTACAATATATAATATTGTACAATATATAATATTGTACAATATATAATATTGTACAATATATAATATTGTACAATATTGTACAATATACAATATTATATACAATATTGTGTATTGTGTATGAATATGTGCACTGTTTTCGTTTGTGGATTTATATGTCTGTAGCATTTTCATCTGTGTTAGCTGAATGGACTACTCTGTTCTATTTATCCGCCAGATGAGTGCTAGAGAGGACTCAAGCTTTGGGGTGTTAACATATCCTGATTAGGGAATTAAGATCAGGGATTTGGATGGACTGAAGTGTGGGTGGATGAAAGGATGGATGGATGGACAGATGGATGAGTAAATGGATGGGTGGATAGCTGGATACGTGAGTAAATAAATGGATAAAGGGATGGACGGATAAGTGGATGGATTAATAGATAGATGGGTCATTTAATGGATGGGTGGATAGTTGTATGAGTGGGTGAATGAATGGATAGAGGGATGGATAAATAAGTGGATGATGGAAGGATGGATGGATAGATGGACGAACAGATAGATGGGTAGGTGTATGGATGGATAGTTGGATGAATGGGTGGAGGGATAGATGGATGAACAGATAGATGGGTGGTTGAGTGGATGGATGAATATTTGGATGAATGAGTGAATGAATGGATGGATGGAGGGATGGATGAATGGATGAATAGATAAATGGATAGGTGAATGGATGGGTGGATAGTTGCATAAGTAGGTGAATGAATGCATAGAGGGATGGATGGATGGATGGATGGATGAATAGATAGATGGGTAGGTGGATGGATGAATATATAGACGGGTAGGTGGATGGATGGATAGTTGAATGAATGGGTAGAGGGATAGATGGATGAACCGATAGATGGATGAACAGATAGATGGGTAGTTGAGTGGATGGATGAATAGTTGGATGAATGAGCAAATGAATGGATGGAGGGATGGATGGATGGGTGGATGAATAGATAGATGGATAGGTGAACGGATGGGTGGATAGTTGCATAAGTAGGTGAATGAATGGATAGAGGGATGGATGGATGGATGGATGGATGGATGGATGGATGGATGGATAGATATATGGGTAGGTGGATGGATGGATAGTTGGATGAATGGGTAGAGGGACAGATGGATGAACAGATAGATGGATGAACAGATAGATGGGTGGTTGAGTGGATGGGTGAAGAGTTGGATGAATGAGTGGATGGAGGGATGGATGGATGAATAGATACATGGATAGGTGAGTGGATGGGTGAATAGTTGCATAAGTAGGTGAATGAATGGATAGAGGGACAGATGGATGGGTGGATGGATGAATAGATACATGGATAGGTGAGTGGATGGGTGAATAGTTGCGTAAGTAGGTGAATGAATGAATAGAGGGACAGATGGATGGGTGGATGGATGAATAGATAGATGGGTAGGTGGATAGATAGATAGTTGCATGAGTAGGTGAATGAATTGAGGAAGGAAGGATTGGATGGGTGGATGGATGAATAGATAGATGGGTACATGGATGGATGGATAGTTGCATGAGCGGGTGAACGAATGGATAGAAGGATGGATGGATGGATGAATAAATTAGTTGTTGAATATATGGGTGGATAGTTGCATGAGTGGATGAATGAATGAATGGAGGGACAGATGGATGAGTGGGTGGAAGCTCAAAGAGAAGCAAAGCCTTAGCACAGAGTCAGTCAACAGTGGCTATGAGGGAACCTGAACCCCAATCCCTCTACCCTACCCTACACTCCCCTGTGGGGCAGGGAAGGACAAAGCAGCCCATCCCATCTGCCTTCTGCCTGCCAAAGTTTTATACTTCCACCACTTTGCCAGGTTTCCCCAGGAGCTGAATGTGGGTAAAATCAGCGCTGAAGTGATGTGGAATCTGTTTGCCCAAGACATGAAGTATGCCATGGAGGGTGAGTTTCCCACCCCAGTGTTCCCCAGCCTGGCCACACCAGGTGGCTGCACCTCTGTGTCCCCTCCAAGGCTGTGAGTGCCCTGTACCCTCATGCCTGAGTTGGACATCAGTGATGGCCAGAGTGGGCAGCCTCTCTGCCGAGACACAGGGTGGCAGACCCTTCCAGCTGTGCCACCCTCTTTGTCCCCGGCCAGAGCACGACAAGCATCGTCTATGCAAGAGTGCCGACTACATGAACCTCCACTTCAAGGTGAAATGGCTCTACAATGAGTATGTGACGGAACTTCCCTCCTTCAAGGACCGCGTGCCTGAGTACCCTGCGTAAGTCCCCCGCCCCAAGCCCAGCCCAAGTCAGAACTGTAGCGCTGACAGCTAGAAGGAAAGCCAGAGAGGAGGACTGACCTACTCAGGGTTACCTGGGCATCAGGGGCACGGGTGGGGCTTGAATCCAGTGTTCTCCACTCTCAGCCATTGAGCAGTTGACTCCTACAGCCCAGAAAATTCATTTTTCATTTTATCCTTTTGACAATTCTATGAGTTAAGGTGGGATCGTTTTAATTCCTATTTTGCGGAGAAGACATTGGAGAGTTAAAGAGGCCAAATGGCCAGGCACAGTGGCACATGCCTGTAGTCCCGATAACTTGGGAGGCTGTGGTAGGAGGCTCACTTGCGCCCAGGGGTTCGAGACCAACCTGGACAAGATCGTGAGATCCCATCTCTAAAATGAGCAAATGGATCAGACGCAGTGGCTTGTGCCTGTAATCCCAGGATTTTGGGAGTCCGAGGCGGGCAGATCACCTGAGGTCAGGAGTTCAAGACCAGCCTAGCCAATAGGCCAAAACCCTAGCTCTACAAAAGTACAAAAATTGACCAGGCACAGTGGCTCATGCCTGTAATCCCAGTACTTTGGGAGGCCAAGGCGGGTGGATCATCAGAGGTCAGGAGTTTGAGACCAGCCTGGCCAACATGGTGAGACCCTGTCTCTACTAAAAACACACAAAAAATAGCCGGGTGTGGGGGCAGGTGCCTGTAATCCCCGCTACTTGGGAGGCTGAGGCAGGAGAAGTGCTTGAATCCAGGAGGCGGAGGTTGCAGTGAGCCGAGATCGCGCCAGTGATCTTGGGGCGGCAGAGTGAGACTCCGTCTCAAAAAAAGAAAAAAAAACTGGCTGGGCGCGGTGGCTCACACCTGTAATCCTAGCACTTTGGGAGGCCGAGGCGGGTAGATCACAAGGTCAGGAGATCGAGACCATCCTGGCTAACACCGTGAAACCCTATCTCTACTAAAAATATAAAAAATTAGCCGGGCGTGGTGGCAGGTGCCTGTAGTCCCAGCTACTTGGGAGGCTGAGGCAGGAGAATGGCGTGAACCCGGGAGGCGAAGCTTGCAGTGAGCCAAGATCACGCCACTGCACTCCAGCCTGAGTGACAGAGTCAGACTCCGTCTCAAAAACAAAAAAAATTAAAAGAAAGAAAGAAAAAGTATCCGGGTATGGTGGCACACGCCTGTAGTCCCGGCTACTTGAGAAGCTGAAGCAGCAGGACCACTTGAACCCAGGAGGCAGAGGTTACAGTAAGCGGAAATGGTATCACTGCACTCCAGCCTGGGCAACAGAGTGAGACTCCATCTCAGAAATAAATTAATATAAACATAGAATGAATGAGTGAATAAATGCCAAATGCCTTGCCCAAGGTGACTCCTAGTACATGACAGACCCGAGATTTGAACTCGGGACATCTGACTCCTGGGCTGTGTGTTGGAGGATAGTATGGTACCACCAGTTCCTCAGAATTGTGCTGTGTCGTTCGTTCACTGCTCCCAACAGCACAGAGGGATAGTCTTCTGTTGTACAAGAAATGAAAGCTCTGGCTGGGTGCGGTGGCTCATGCCTGTAATCTCAACATTTTGGGAGGCCGAAGTGGGAGGATCACTTGAGGCCAGGAATTCAAGACCTGCCTGGGCAACATAGGGAAATCCTATCTTTACAAAGAAGACAAAAAAAAAAAAAAAAAAAAAAAATTAGCCAGGAATGGTGGCACGTGCCTGTAGTCCCAGTTACTTGGACTGAGGTGTGAGGATCACTTGAACCCAGGAGGTCAAGGCTGCAGTGAGCTATGATCACACCACTGCACTTTAGCCTGGGCAACAGAGCAAGACATGTCTCAAAAAAGAAAAAAAAAAGAAAAAGAAAAAAAAGAAAGGAAAAGAAAAGAAAGGAGGGAGGAAGAAGGAAGGAAGGAAGGAGGGAAGGAGGGAAGGGAGGAAGGGAGGGAGGAAGGAAGGAAGGAAGGAAGGAAGGAAGGAAGGAAGGAAGGAAGGAAGGAAGGAAGGAAGGGCTCAGAGAATAAATTCATTTGCCACAGGCAGTTTATCTGAACTAGGATTCCCGCAGGCCTGGGCCCTCCTGTAAAAGGGGCCACTCGTTCTATTTCATGAGCAAAGTAACTAAGGTTCAGTGCAGGAGGCGAGCAGAGGAGCAGCCACTCAAGGCCGCAGGGAGAGCTGCAGGGAGAGCTCCAGGGAGAATAGGAGCAGCCGTAGCTCCACTCATTAGTGGGTCAGAACCAGGCAGTGCAGAGGTTGAGGAGGACAAGAGGTGGCAGAGCCCCACCCTGGCTCTTCATTCCAGATGGTTTGAACCCTTCGTCATCCAGTGGCTGGACGAGAATGAGGAAGTGTCCCGGGATTTCCTGCACGGTGCCCTGGAGCGAGACAAGAAGGATGGGGTAAGAAGGTCAACCCACAATCAGGTTCCTAATCTTCCCACTGGGGTCCAATTTCAGGGGAAATTTGCTCTTGGGATGAGGCCAGTCTCTGGTAGGTGTCCGTCATCTTTGTCTTGCTCATGATTTTGAAAAATCTTTTGTTCTTTCATCAACTACGAAATGTGAGTTCCATCAAGCCAGACACCTCCATGCACCCCATGGCTTCTGCGTCCACCTCTAGAGTTGACTCTAAGTCAACCTCGCCCTCTGTCCGTCTCACCCTGGGGAAGTTGGTCTCTTGCTTTCCCCATGGAGAGTGGGAGAGTCGGGCTCTGGGGCTTCTCTGGTGCTGATCTCCTCCTTCCTCTTGGCCTGCTTCCCCCTGCAGTTCCAGCAGACCTCAGAGCATGCCCTATTCTCCTGCTCCGTGGTGGACGTCTTCTCCCAACTCAACCAGAGCTTTGAAATCATCAAGAAACTCGAGTGTCCCGATCCCCAGATTGTGGGGCACTACATGAGGCGCTTTGCCAAGGTGTGGGAGAGTGGGTAGGGTTGGGGCTAGGGGATGGGGTCAGGGAATTGAGGTCTGAGTTGGAGATGGGCTAAGGTTGAGGCTGAGGTTGGAGTTGGTGATGTTATTGAGGTTGGGGTTGAAGTTGGAGTTTGGGTTGAGGTTGGAGTTGAAGTTTGGGTTGAGGTTGACGTTGAGATGAGGTTGGAGTTGAGGTTTGTATGGAGGTTGGAGTTGGGATTAGGGTTTAAATTGGGATTGGAGTTGAGATTGGGGTTGGAGTTGAGGTGTAGGGTAAGGTTGGAATTGAGGTGTGGGTTGAGATCAGGGTTGGAATTGAGGTCATTAGTGCGAGTTGGCAATGCTATTCGGTTGGAGTTTGAGGTTGGGTTGGGTCTTGATCTGGAATTGAGGTTGGAGTGAGTGCTGAGATTGATACAGAATTTGAGTGGGTCTTGGGGTGAGTTTGAGGGTTGGGATCATTGGGGTTGAGGTTTGATTGATTGGCATTAGGCTGTGTTGACCTTGCGGATTACAAGTAGGAACTGGCTTTTGATTTGAGATCAGGTCATGCTTGTGGTTGAGACTGGGTTAATATGATGCTTGGTTGCTCTGAAAAAGAGCTGGGTCTACATAAAATGATCGTCTTCGTCGAGCGGTATCTCCTCTAGGTCTTGATGGTCATCTTGGGTGGAGAATTTGCCTAGCCCAAGGGCCTATCTTAGGTGCTATTAGGGTTTGAGTTCATCACTGATCTCGCTAGTGGCCTTGATGGGACCTGGTGACTGGGGCCTGCCTTGGTCCCAGCCTTTCTTCTCACCCACACGCTGTGTCTTCCCCAGACCATCAGTAATGTGCTCCTCCAGTACGCAGACATCATCTCCAAGGACTTCGCCTCCTACTGCTCCAAGGAGAAGGAGAAAGTGGTGACCTGAGGGAACCCCTGACCTATCCCCCTCCTCAGCCCCATTCAGCATCCCCAGGACTCCCTTCTCCCCAGAGCCCTGACACCTGGGGCTATGTATGTCCACCTGTGTGTGAACTGACTGGACTATGCGTGTGTGTAGAGGTGCTTGTTTGAACGTGTGTGATTGGAGTGTATCTAGTTGTGTGTGTCTGAGTGTATGGGAACTAAGTGCATGTGTCTGATTGTGTATTGTCTGTGTTGACTGGTACACTCTGCATGTGTGTGCGCGTGCGCCTGTGCACATCTGAGTGTGTGTGTCTGGTCATGTTTTGTCTGACTTTGTTCAATGGGTATGTATGGCATGAATGTGTGTGTGAGTCCGACTGTGCACATCTGGGTGTGTGTGTGATTGTATTTCGTCTGGCTGTGTTAACTGGGTGTAACATGAGTGTGTGTGCCTGTCTATGTGTGTCTGTACATATCTGAGTGTGGGTGTCTAGCCGTGTTTCATCTGTGTTAATTGGGTATAATGTGAGTGTATGTATGTGTGAGTGTGTTCAACCGTACACATCTGGGTGCGTGTCTCATATTTTATCGAGCTGTGTTAACTGGTTATAGTGTTAGTGTGTGTATGCTTGTGTGTGTGTCCAGCTGTGCGTGTCTGGGTGTGTGTGACCATGTTTCGTCTGGCTGAGTTAACGGCATATAGTGTGAGTGTGTGTCTATGTATGTGTGTGTGTGTGTGACTGTGCACATCTGGGTGGGTGTGTCTCACCAGGTTTGGTCTGGCTGTGTCGAATGGGCATGGTGTGAGGGTGTGTCTTTGACTGTGTCTGGCTGTGCCTGTCTGAGTTTGTGTATCTGTGTGGGGGGGTCTCGTGTGTATATCTGGGGGTGAGGGCACACGCCTTCAGTGGGTTGCAAATGAAGCCTTCGTTGTGCGAGCTGCAAAGCTCTGGACCCCTGCAGGAAACTCTGCTACCCCCAGCGTTCCCAGCCCCTCTCATGGACCCACCAGGCCTGGGGTTGTGGGATTACTTGAGTCCTCCTTGCCCCCACCAATCCCCAGAGATGCTCTGGCAACAACACACCCAGGAGCCTGAGCCCAAACACTGCCTTCCATTCGCAGGTGACCTCTCGGGACCCCAGCTTCCTCCAAACTCAGACCCTGAAACCATCCCGAGGTCCCTGGCGGTGGGTAGGGGAGGCTCTGGGGAGAGGTCCTGAGGCCTGACTCCCCTCTCTGTTCCCATCCGCAGCCCTGCATCCTCATGAACAACACTCAACAGCTACGAGTTCAGCTGGAGAAGATGTTTGAAGCCATGGGAGGAAAGGAGGTGAGGCAGGGCCGGGGCAGGGCTGGAGAAGGGATGGGGGCACCTCCACCACTGTGTCCCTGCAGGCCCCTAAGCTCATATGCCACCAGGCCTGGGGATGAATTCCAGCTCAACCATGCTCTTAAACCCAGGCTTGCAACACAACTGTCTGTGCCTCAGTTTCCCCTCCAGCCCCTTGGGATCCCTTTCCCTGGGTCAGATGAGAAAATGCCCAGTACATGTGGATACTTACCGAACCTGGCCTGATGTCCCTTCTCCCCCGTTAGCTGGATGCCGAAGCCAGTGACATCTTGAAGGAGCTTCAGGTGAAACTCAATAACGTCTTGGATGAGCTCAGCCGGGTGTTTGCTACCAGGTGGGAGCATCTCCAGGGCTGGGGGCAGTGGGGAGGGAACAGCCTTCAGCCCTCTAAGCCTGGGGCATCTGGAGGCTCAGCAGATGTAGCAGTGAAGATTGCAGGCTCAGAGTTAGACAAGGCTGAGTTCAAATCTTGGCTTTACTGCTTACTAGCTGTGTGGCCTTGGGTGAGTCACTTAACCTCTCTGAGCCTTATATATTCTTTTATTCCTCTGTAAAGTTAGGGTGATGACAATAATAGTACCTGGGTAGGATTTTGAGAATGAAATGAGCAATGTGGGCAAACGTCTTATCCCTTTGCCTGGTTCTGCTGTTATTATTTTCCACTCTTTTTTTTTTGAGATGAAGTCTCATTCTGTCTCCAGGCTGGAGTGCAGTGGCGTGATCTTGGCTCACTGCAACCTCCGCTTCCCGGGTTCGAGTAGCTGGGACTACAGGTGCACGCCACCACACCCAGCTAATTTTTGTATTTTTAGTAGAGACGGGGTTTCACCATGTTGGCCAGGTTGCTCTCGATCTCTTGACCTCATGATCCGCCTACCTCGGCCTCCCAAAGTGCTGGGATTACAGGCGTGAGCCACCGTGTCTGGCCTGTTCTCCATTCTTGCTCAGTTATGTGCTGTGATGCTAATGATATGACCTCGAGGACCAAAGATGAGCATCTGTGTCCTCATCCAGCCCTTCCTGTGGTCTAAGCCTTTTCTTTCTGTCCCCAGCTTCCAGCCGCACATTGAAGAGTGTGTTAAACAGATGGGTGACATCCTTAGCCAGGTTAAGGGCACAGGCAATGTGCCAGCCAGTGCCTGCAGCAGCGTGGCCCAGGATGCTGACAATGTGTTGCAGCCCATCATGGACCTGCTGGACAGCAAGTGAGCCGGGCCAGGTGGACTGGGCTGGCCAGGGAGGGGCTGGGGCAGGGCCATAGAGACCCAGGGACTGGCTGGAGAGGGTGTGCAGGGAATGTTTGCCGCGTAGTCACTGGATAGTTGGATGGCTGAGTAGAGGGTGGAATGAAGGGGATGGAAAGTTGGGTGGGCAAATAATTGGAAGGATTGGTGAGTAAATATTTTTGTGGATGAATGAATGGTGGATGAATAGGTGACATGAGGGGTGGATAGGTGGGTGGATGCATGGATTAAAAGATAAATGTTTAGAAGGCTAGATGGAGGATAGATGTTTTAAAAAGATGGATGGGTGGATAGTTGGGTAAATATTTGGATGGATGAATAAATGTTTTGATGCATAGATGGATTGATACATAGATGGATGGATGTCTGGCAGGCTGACTTGATGAATGGTTGGATGGACGGATGGTTGGATGGACCAATGGATGGATGGATGGATGGATGGATGGATGGATGGATGGATGGACAAATGTATGGATAGGTGGATAAATATTTGGATGGATGAATAAATGTTTTGATGCATAAATGGATGGAAGGATGGGTGGATGGATGAATAAATGGATGGATGGGTAGATGGATGGATGGATGGATGGATGGATGGATGGATAGGTCAATAGATATTTAGATCATTGAATAAATGTTTTGATGCATAAATGGATGGACAGATGGGTGGATGGATGAATAAATGGATGGTTGGATGGGTGGGTGGGTAGACGGATGGATGGTGGATAGATATAGGTGGATAAATATTTGGATGGATAAATAAATATTTTGATGCATAAATGAATGGACAGATGGGTTGGTGGGTGGATGAGTGGGTCGATGGATGGATGGATTAATAGCTGAGTAATATTTGGATGGATGAATAAATGTTTTGATGCATAGATGGATGGACAGATGGATGAATGGATGGGTGGATGGATAAATAAATGGATAAGTGGATGGATGAGTAGAAGGATGCATGGAAGGATGGATGGATGAACAGATGGACAGATGGATGGATAGAAAAAGAAATAGAGAATTAAGGACCACTGGAGGAGGGATGGATTGGTGGGTGACTGGATCAGTTGGCAGATGGATCATGGTGGACTGCCTGTCTCCTTCAACCCCTATCCATCCAACCACGATTTCTTTGCTGTTTTCCCTTTCACGTCTGCCCTCTGACCATTCCCCTCCTGTTCCTCCTGGGCGTGGCCTTCTCCCTCATAGTCCCTGATCTCCATCCTTCCTGTTTCAGTTCCTCCCCCACACTGTTCTTTCAAACATGAAAGTCTGGCTGTGTCTCCCTCTTGAACAGTCCATGGCTCCCCACTACCCCTATCCTCATGATAAGGCCCAAGCCTTCCTCGCAGACATTGAGGCCCCTTCCCATCTGGTCCCTGCTGACCAGTCCAACCACCACTCACTCTTTTCTTCATGCATCAGATATCATAGCCCCATCAAACCACCCAGGGGTCCCTGTACAGGCTGTGGGCCCTCTTTCCTATCTGTGGAATGCCTTGCCCACCTGTTAAGGGAAGGGGATCTGTGGGTTGGGGCCAACTGGGCCCTCTCTCAGACCTGCCCCTCGTCCCCAGCCTGACCCTCTTTGCCAAAATCTGTGAGAAGACGGTGCTGAAGCGAGTGCTGAAGGAGCTGTGGAAGCTGGTCATGAACACTATGGAGAAAACCATTGTCCTGCCACCCCTCACCGACCAGACGGTGAGACCTGCAGGGGGCCCGTGGGGATATTTGGGTCACATCCCTGGCGGGAGCCCAGAAAACTTGGTGCCTAGAGGCTGGGGGTTGAGAACAAAGGCATCCGGTCTCAGAGAGGTCATCCAGGCTCAAGGGCCATCCAAGGGTCATGGAAGCCACCAGAGGTCAGTAGGGGGCCATTCAGAGGTCAGAGAGGTCACATGGGGGTTAAAGATCATCGAAGAGTTAAAGAGGTCATTCAGAGTCCATTGTGGTTTCTCCAGGGTCGAAGAGATCAGGTAGAGTCAAGAGACCGCTAAAGTCATAGAGGTCACATGTAGGTCAAAATAGCATTCAGAGGTCAGAGGTCATCTAGAAAACAAGTCAGCTTCAGGATCAAGGTTATCCTTGAGTCACGGAAGGCCCACATTGGCCAGGCACTGTGGCTCATGCCTGCAATCCCAGCACTTTGGGAGGTTTGAGGCGGGCAGATTGCTTGAGGTCAGGAGTTTGAGACCAGCCTGGGCAACATGGTGAAATCTCATCTCTACTAAAAATACAAAAATTAGCTGGATGTGGTGGCGCATGCTTGTTTTCCCGGCTTCTTGGGAAACTGAGGCTTGAAAATTGTTTGAACCTGGGAGGTAGAGGCTGCAGTGAGCTGAGATGGTGCCACTGCACTCCAGCCTGGGCGACAGGGTGAGACCCTGTCTCAAAAAAAAAAAAAGAAGGCATAGACATCAATGGGTTTTTCTAAGGGCTTTGGGGGCTCATTCAAAAGCCAAAGAAGGGGGATACCATGGACTTCAAAGATCAGAGAGCAATAGACCAGGGGGCTCCTGGAGGTTAGCCAGAGGTCATGGAGGGCATCCAAGGTCAAAGAGGTCAAGCAGAGGTCAGTGGCCATCCACAGACCAGGACCGATAGACCAGAGGCCATAATCTCCAGGGACCAGGAGGACCCAGACATCTGTAGAGGGATGTAGCTGGGCGTGGGTCCCTCCGGGAGGCGTCAAGAACCTGAGGACAGCAATGGCACTTGGGCTGTGGGCACGTTGCGGAGTGGGGAGGTCTTTCCCAGGTGGACCACGGAGGGTTGGGAAGGGTGCGCGGGGGCCATAGATAGGTGACGATGGTGGGGGAGGCTCGGACTTCCCATCCTCCCGTCTCCTCTGGGCTGGGCTGGGGCAGGGGTCTTGCCCCTCCGTGCTGCCATCTCTGCCCCCTCCCTGGCCTTCCCGGGAGACTCATGGTACCTTATTCCCCCCTCCCCCACCGCCCCGCCCCCATCACGGCTGACAGATGATCGTAAGTAGAGGCCCGTCTGTCCGTCTGTCTGTCCGTCCTCTCTGTGTCTGGACTCAGCCCACCGCGTCGCTGCACCCCTCTCCCCACCCACCCAGCGCCCCCTCCTCACCCACCATCCTCCCTCCCGCCTAGATGTGCCTGTGTCTGTCTGGGGCGGGGCATGGGGTGGGGGCGGGGCTGGGAGGGAAGGAGACCACGCCTACCCTCTCTGTTCCATTGAAGTCCAGAGGAGCCCCTCTTACCGGCTTCCAAACCCAAATCCCAGCTCCTCCTTCGCAGCGGACCTGCCATCTAAGGGTAGAATCCAACCTTGCTCCTGGGCCCAAATGTCACCAGATGCCTTGAAGCTAGAAAGAGGATCAACCCCAGGATTCCTCTGACCTCCCCTTTGGGCTCTGAACTGTCAGCAGCTTCTCAGAATGCAGGTCCCCACCATGAGGGTCTCTACTTCTGATTCTTCTGAAATTCCATGCTCCAGACCATTCCTCGGTACCCCAACACCCTGCCTACCCAACTCCCGCCATCCACACCGACACACACCAATCCCAGACATACACCCAGTTGACCAAGTGGGAGACTTTTGTCATGGCTTTGAGGTCAGGCAGATTTGGGGTCAAATCCTAGCCCAGCCACTCTCTCTCTGTGACCTTGGGAAGTCACTTGACCTCCCAGCCTCTGTTTTCTTGTCTGGAAAATGGGGCTTATTGCGTCACCTCCCTGAGGGTAATTCTAAGAACCAACTGTCATGATGCATTAAAATACTCATCTCAGTATTGCCTGAACCCACGAAGTGGAGGTTGCAATGAGCTGAGATCCCGCCACTGCACTCTCAGTGACTGGCCCAGAGGCAGTGATCGCTAAATCAGAGCTAGTGGTGGTGGTGGTGGTGATGGTGGTGGTGATATGCAGATATGTATGAGAGCAAAGACAAAACAACTTCAGATTTTCCCTTTGTGGGCAAGACAAGGCTGTTACAAGATTTCACTTTGTCAAAAGTTTACAAGTGCTTACTTCCTGGTAGCTGCAGCCTGGGTCTTTGGCTATAACCACTTGGTGGCAGCATACCCGACCACAGGCAATGCATTTGTAGGCAGGGGGATAAAGGAATTCGCATTTAATGACTCCCCATATGCCAGCCCTTCTCATAGCCCCTGTTTCAGCTCACCGTCATGATTACCCTTTGAGTGAGGTGGATATTATTATCCCCATTTTGCAGATGAGGAAAGCTGAGGCTCGGAAAGGAGTCACTTGTTCAAGGTCATATAGTAAATATATGCCAGTCAGGATTCAAATTCAGATCTGTCTGAATATGCAGCACATTTGCTTTCCTGTTAACCCAAGAACCAAGGGTCTCATGTGTACAGTAAATGTAAATGGATTATATTTTGGCAGTGACTTATTTCCCTTCTTTCTGGCTTTCTCTAGCTCTGTATCTGTATCTTTCTCTCTCTCTTTCCTGTCTCTGACTCACACCATTTAAGAGTCAGTCATTAAAGTGTGCCCACACGTGCACACACACACACAAACACACTATCCCCATGCAACCCAGTCAAGTCCCCTGTGCTGTGTGGATTCCCCCATCCCCGTGAATATTCCTGTGAGCATCCCAGGTTCCCACCCTGCACGACTTGCCAGGTTGATCACCCTGTAACATTGTCTCTGCAGGGGAACCTCTTGAGAAAACATGGCAAGGGATTAGAAAAGGTAATGAGGGCCTCGTCTCACTGAGGCCCTGAGCTCCGGTGTCTGGGCATGCGTGTGCGTGTGTGTATGTCTGTGCACCTAGGCAGGAAGGGCAGCTGGGGGTCATGGGTAGGAGATAGCTGTCCTAACCAAGTCCTGCAAATCCAGAAGTCAGAGATGAAGTGATTCTCCAGGGACAGAACATGCAGTGTGTGTGCACATGTGAACTAATGTGTGTGCACAAACAGCTCCCATCCTCCCACAGTAGTACCCACAGGGCTCATCTGAGCCCTGGGCTCAGCTGAAATTCTGTGACTTCTTGAGGAGCCTGTACGCTGGATCACCACCCTGGATTGAGACGTGTTGTTTTTTAATGTAGAAATTATTTTTGTTGCTGTGCTAGTGCGTGCTTGTTGTTAAGGAGATGGGAGCTACAGCAACACGCAAGCAGCTGTCTTGCTGTGCACTTGTGCAGAAGCTATTGTTGTACTTTTGTGCATATAAATGGAGTGCATAGCTTTGTGAATGTGGGTCACAGGGATTCACACATTCTCTACTTTCTCCGCCAGCCCTCTGGGGGGCATATTCAGTGTCCAGGCACCCTATATGTGGATGTGAATCCGTGTGGGGTCAAGGGTGTGTGGGTTTATGTGTGTGATTGTGCACATGCCTGCAAGTGTTTAGGAGTGCACGTACGTAGTTTAGTGTATGGGTTCTTCAGCATTGAGTGAACTTACAGTATATGTTAGTATGTTTTTTGTAGACTCGGGTGCTGGGATATAGGGGCAACCCCTTAGGAATGGAGGAGGAGAGATTCCTAGCCCTGTCTCATGTCCCCACCTCCCCAGGTGCCCCATCCTGGGGCAGGCTGACTGTGGGATGAGGCTGCTTCCAGCCTTCTGGGCACCCTGAGCGTGTTCTGGCAGTCAAGGAGTCTGACCCCTAAACCCCCGCTAGGGGACAAGAGGAGGTGCTAGTTGGGGAGGGGGCCCACCATTAGACTCAGGACCTGGGGAGGAGCTCCTGGGCTGGGAAGTGAGACTGTGCTTTGAGGGGGCAGGGAAGTCCCACTGAGTATCCTCCCAGCAGTCACCAGAACTCTGACCTCCACCTGATTCTCTCCACAGGGCAGGGTGAAATTGCCAAGCCACTCAGACGTAAGACCGGCCTCTCACTGTCTGTCTGGCTCCCACCCCACTCCCCCCGACCCTACCCCTGTGCCCCCTTCCACCTCTGTGGTTCGTGCCGTCCGAGGGCGTACTGTGAAACTGTCTGTTGGTCTCTTCTTCCTTTGTCTGTCTGGCTTGCTCGTTTGGGGTGGTGGGTGGGGGGTTGGTGGGTAGGGCAGAGGGTACCCAGGAAGGCCCCTGAGCCCTGCCAGACTACAGATGGGTGCAGCAGGGGAAACTGAGGCCCAGTTCACTGGACCCCTGAGTAACTGTGCCTTGTAAGAACCTCAGGATCACGACAAGAAATAAGAATAGTAACAGCCAAGATAATAATAATACTAGTAGGAATGACCAGGTGGCCAGCTGGTAGACTATAAACATAATTCAAATTTCCCCACTGTAAATGGGCCCCCTCCCCACCTAGCTTCACCCAGGACCCCCAGACCACCCCAGGACCCAGTAATACGAGACTCGTTACCTCAATACTCAGCCCCACCCTGTCCCCCAAGTTACCATGGGTATCCATGGTAGCGAGGGTGGGAATTGAGGCTCAGAGTATTCAGGGACAAGACTGGGGCCATCCAACAGTGAGAGAGGGGGCTAGACACATGCCTTCCAGGCTGGGACCCCGTCTCCCTTAGCATTGCCCATGACTTTGAGACCAAGTGATAATTAGTGAACACTGAGCAAAGACATGTTTAGTTCAGACTAAGCCATAAAGTGGATATGATTTTCCCCATCTAGATGGGAAAACTGAGGCTCAGAGAGGTTAAGTGACTTGCCCAGGGCCACACAGCAGGGCTGCAATTTGAACCCAGGCCCATCTGGCTTGTCAGAGCCATCATCACATCACCATCTTGCCAGTGTGTATTTGGGAGTGGGCTGGAGGATGGATATGGAGGTGTTTGTATAGAGGGAGGATTTTTCCTTTAAGAGGTCAGACTGGGCCGGGCACGGTGGCTCACGCCTGTAATCCCAGCACTTTGGGAGGCCGAGGCAGGCGGATCACAAGGTCAGGAGATCGAGACCATCCTGGCTATCACGGTGAGACCCCGTCTCTACTAAAAATACAAAAAATTAGCTGGGTGTGGTGGCAGGCGCCTGTAGTCTCAGCTACTCAGGAGGCTGAGGCAGGAGAATGGTGTGAGCCTGGGAGGCGGAGCTTGCAGTGAGCTGAGATCGCGCAACTGCACTCTAGCCGGGGCGACAGAGCAAGACTCCGTCTCAAAAAAAAAAGAAAGAAAAAAAGAAAAAGAGGTCAGACTGGCTGGCAACATGGCTCAAGCCTGTAATCCCAGCACTTTGGGAGGCTGAGGTGGTAGGATCAATTGAGCCCAGGAATTCAAGACCAGCCTGGACAACACAGCAAGACCCCATCTCTACAAAAAAAATTTCACAAATTAGCTGGACATGGTGGCTCACACGTGTAGTCCCAGCTACTGGGGAGGCAGGAGGATTGCTTGAGCCCAGGAGTTTGAGGTTGCAATGAGCTATGATCACGCCACTGCACTCCAGCCTGGGCAACAGAGGGAGACCCTGTCTCAAAAAAAAAAAAAAAAAAATCAGACTGAAAGTCCTTCCAGATTACAGGGGAAATTTCCCTGCAGAGGGAATGCTTCCTTGAGGAGGAGGAAGTGTTTCACCAGAGCCATTTTCTGAAACCGCAGCCCGGCCTTTTGTTTTCCCAAAGCTCCCTTTCCCTGGAAAACCCTGCCCACACCCAGAAACACCACCGTCTGAGGCCCCCCCAACTCACTGCCCCTCACAGTCTGGTCCCTGTCTGTTTCTCCCATTACACAAGCCTGGTTGAGGCTGAGAGGGTGGGTACTATCCCCACGGGACTGGGATTTTCGGGGACAAGCTCACCACATCCTCCTCAGTTCTTCCTGGGGAATTCCAGACCTCTGTCCCTGGGACACAATTATTGCCCTGCCCAGAGCCTTTGGGCAAGAACCAAGATGGTCTCTGGGGCTGGAGTGTCAGCTGTAGCGCCCCTGCCCTCACCCAGCTGTCTGTTGTTACCCGCAGGGAACCCAGATGATCTTCAATGCAGCCAAGGAGCTGGGTCAGCTGTCCAAACTCAAGGTGAGGAGTGGGGCTAGAGTATGGGGTGAGGGACTGCCCCCCCAGACTCATGTGGCTTCCAGGTTGCCACCATCCCAGGGGAGGGGTCGCAGGATGATGACGTGCATTACAGGCTCAAAGGACAGAAACTCTACTCACTGAAGCACAAGATATTTGCTCCCCAGTGTGTCGAAAAATGTGAATGGTTCAGCTTCAGGTACAACTTGCTCAAGAGGGCAAGTCATTTATTCAACAAATATTTGTTGAGCACCTGCTGTGTACCAGTCACATATTGGGTGCTGGGATGATGAAAACATAGACCCTCAGCCCAGCTCCTCCAAGTTTAACAGGGATGAGATCCATAGGCATAGATTCTGAAGGCGGAGCCCACTCCACCCACGTGGCCCCTCTCCCCATCCATCCAGGACCACATGGTACGAGAAGAAGCCAAGAGCTTGACCCCAAAGCAGTGCGCGGTTGTTGAGTTGGCCCTGGACACAATCAAGGTGAGAGGCCCTACCCCTCCCCATCCCAGGTGGGGGGTGTAGAGGGTGTGGCTGCTGTGGTCATGGACCTAGGTTTGCCTCAGACCCACATTAATTCATTCAATTGATAAACACTCCCTTGTTCCCTCTTCTGTGCCAGAGCTGGGCTGGCTAATGCCGGAGCATTAAGGAGCCCCAGGTCAAGGAAGACTGCTGGATACAGACATCCTCAGCCTTGTAGGATTAGGCTTGGGGTACAGGGAAGGATGTGGGCTGGGGCAGCCCAAGGAGTGAGAAGGTATAGAGGGAAGGATGTAAAGGACCTTGTGCCAGGCATTTCTTGAGGTGTAGAAGGGTAGAGGGAAGGATGGGGGCTGGGTGAACCCAAGGTGGGAGAAGCCAGGGCTTCCTGGAAGAGGGCATGTGAGAGGTGGGTTCTGAGGAATGCATAGGAGTTCACTAGGCAAAGCAAAGGAAGAGGTGAGAAAGTAGTAGCAGGAGGAATTGGGAGTGGTGACAGCAGGGCTACCCTGCCCTATGAGTGGGTAGAGCGTCCCACCAGCCTCACCTCTTCCCACCCTGTCCTCCCCAGCAATATTTCCATGCGGGTGGCGTGGGCCTCAAGAAGACCTTCCTGGAGAAGAGCCCGGACCTGCAATCCCTGCGCTATGCCCTGTCGCTCTACACACAGGCCACCGACCTGCTCATCAAGACTTTTGTACAGACGCAATCGGCCCAGGGTAAGGGCGCCCAGACCCCATCACCCTTTCCCGCTCCACAGAGACAGCCCCGCCCCAAGCCTGTGCGGCTGTGCGGCTCACTCCCCCTGTGATGTCATGGATGGGGCGGAATTGACATCTCTGCACCAAGTCCGGGGACCAATGAGTGATCAAAGGTTCATGGGGGCGAGGCCTCTGACGTCACAGACCGGGAGGTGATTGTCAACTCCTGGGAAAATCTGTGATGTCCTGGAGCCAGACAATGATTGGCAGCTCTGGGATGGAATGTCTTTGACATCAAGGACCAGGGCAGGCTTGATGACTCTTAGGTGTGGAACCTGTGACTTCGTAGGGCCACAAGGTGATTGTCATCTCCCAGGAAAATCTAGGGTGTCCCAGGGCCAATGAATGATTGTCAGCTCCTGAGGGACCTGGACAGTCATGGGTCCAGGGAGTGGTTGACAGCTCTGGGAGACTTCAGGAGTGATTGACAGCTCAGGATGAGCGGGACCTCTGATGTCAAGGGGTCAAGGAAGGATTGGCAGGTCCACGGGTGGGACCTCTGACTTCATGGTCCCAGGGAGTGGTTGAAGTCCCCTGAGGAGGGACCTCTGTGACGTCATGGGGCTAAGGAATGATTGACAGCCCCACGGGCGGGAGGGACCTCCACTTGGTGGGGGAGGCTGGACGGAGAGGGAGTTCCCATTTCTCAAACTCTCTCTCTCTTTCTCTCTGTCTTTTGCTTCGGTCTCCTGTCCCTCTCTGAGTGCACACGCACGGCAGCTGGGGCTGGATGGAGGGCGGGATTCCTTGGGGACCGCCCCCTTTTCAAAATTGGTCCCAACAAGGGGAAGAAGTTTGGCAGCTTGACCTCAGGAGGGAGAGGGAGAATCACCATCGACACCCAGCCTGGGGCGAGGGGAGTAAAGGCCTGTGGCCTCCAACGGCCCCCTTCTCCCCAGATCCAGCCAGCCCAGGGCCCTCTGTGGGCGCTGGGTCTCTGAGCTCAGCTTCCCTTCCAGTCCTGGCTGCTTTTAGCGTCTCTGGTGTCCGTGGAGCAGGAGGCTGTCTGTCTGTCTCTCCGTCTGTCTGCAGCTGACGTTTCTCTCTCTCTTGTTTTTCCTCCCTCTCACTCGCTGTCCCCTCTCCGCGCCTCCCTTGCCCGCTCCACACACACTCCTCCATCCTCACCTCTCACTGGCTCGTCTCTCCCCGCTCCCCATGCTTCCCACCTCTCTCCCCGCTCCACCCCCCAATTAGTCCATGGTGGAAAAGGTACTAGGTTTACCCTTAGTGAAGACATTTATCCTGAGAAGGGTACGTGCCTCCGCCGCCCGCCCGCCCGCCGCCCGCGCCTGGTGCCCGGTGCCTGCGCCCCTCCCGGCCCCGGCTAGTAAAAAGATCGTCCTTCTGCCTCAGCGGGGGAAGGACGATTTGCTGGTTCTACATGGGGAAGAAGTGATTCCAGTGAGAATCCCGGAATTCATTTCTCCTGAAATGACACATTTTTTAAGCCAGATCCTGGGATGCCGGGACAGGCACCTGTCAGGTTAAGAGCTGGGCTCTGATTCCAGCCCAGCCACTCCACGGGTAGGCACCTTGGGCAAGAATCTGTCTCCCTGAGCCTCAGTTTTCTCATCTGTAAAATGGGTACAGTCAAGGACCCTACTTCATAAGATTATTGTTATTGATATTATTATTTTTTAGAGACAGGGTCTCCTTCTGTCACCTAGGCTGGAATACAGTGGTGCAATCACTGCTCACTGCAGCCTCCCTCCTGTGCTCAAGTGATCCTCCTGCCTCAGCCTCCAGAGGAGCTGGGACTACAGGTACATGCCACCATGGCTAGCTAATTTTTAAATTTTTTTGTAGAGAGGGGGTCTCACTTTGTTGTCCAGGCTCATCTTGAGCTCCCGGCCTTAAGTGATCCTCCTTCTTGGCCTCCCAAAATGCTGGGATTACAGGTGTGAGCCACTATGCCAGGCTGAGGAGATTATTCTTAGGATTGGAGGAGTTACATTTAGAGCAATTTCTGGCAGATAGTAAGATCTCAGCAATTCCTCACTGTTATTTTTGTTCTTTCGTTCTTTCTTTTTTTTTTTTTTTTTTTTTTTTAGATGGAGTTTTGCTCTTGTTGCCCAGGCTGGAGTGCAATGATGCAATCTTGGCTCAACCTCCACTTCCTGGGTTCAAGCAATTCTCCCGCCTCAGCCTCCCAAGTAGCTGGGATTACAGGCATGCGCCACCACACCCAGCTAATTTTGTATTTTTAGTAGAAACAGGTTTCTCCATGTTGGCCAGGCCGGTCTTGAACTCCTGACCTCAGGTGATCTGCCCACCTCAGCCTCCCAAAGTGCTGGGATTACAGGTGTGAGCCACCACGCCTGGCCATTATTATTGTTCTTATTAATATATTTGATGTCACATTTCCTAGCGTAGAAAACAGTGAACACTTATCAGGCTCTAACGCTGAGCAGGACCTTGCGCCAGGCATTTCTTGAAGAATCTATGTTTGGTTTTGTTGTTGTTATTGTCTGAGACAGAGTCTCACTCTGTCACCCAGGCTGGAATGCAGTGGCGAAATCTCAGCTCACTGCAACCTCCGTCCGCCTCCTGGGTTCAAGCGATTCTTGTGCCTCAGCCTCCTGAGTAGCTGGGACTACAGGCCTGCACCACCATGCCTGGCTAATTTTTGTATTTTTAGTAGAGACAGGGTCTCGCCATGTTGACCAGGCTGGTCTTGAACTCCTGGCCTCAAGTGGTCCGCCCGCCTTGGCCTCGGCCTCCCAAAGTGCTAGGATGACAGGTGTAATCCCAGCACCTGACCAGTTTGTTTTCAATTTGAGGCAGGCACTGTCACCCAGGCTGGAGTGCAATGATGAAATCTCAGCTCACTGCAGCCTCCACCTCCTGGGCTATGTTGCCCAGGCTTGTGTCAAACTCCTGGCCTCAAATGATCCTCCCACCTCGGCCTCCCAAAGTGCTGGGATTATAGGCACGAGCCTCCGTGCCTAGCCTTCTTGGGGAATCTGAAACAGATTTCTTTAACTGCCCCACGAGTGGTCCATCATTCCGCAGACGAGATGCTGAGAGCCAAAGGAGATTCAACCACTTGTCCAAGGAACCTTCACCTGCAGGAGTCCTGGGACTTTGGGAGTGGGGAGTGGGGTTGGAAGAAGCACTGAGAGGCCCAGGACAGACCCTTCCTCACGGAGCCAGCAAAGCATGGGATGGGGGCACCCCGCACTGCCCCCCTCCCCCCTTCTTACTAGCTTTGGCCTTGGTCTGACCCCTCACCCAACCCACCACTGTCCAATTCCCCCCCGGCACCCCAGTCTGGCCCGGATTGAGCTTGCTATGAAGCATCGGCCTGGGGGAGGGCAGGGCGGCTGAGCATGTGACTGGTGGCGGGGGGCGGGGGTGGAATGGGAGCCTGAGGCAACAAGGAAGGCAGCCTGGGGTGGGCAGCAAAGACCGGGGCCACATACCCCAGTCTTGGGGTGATGGGGGTTTCCAGGCCCCTGTGCTTCCCAACCCTCAGTCACTTCCTGTCCAGCGCGAGGTAACCCAATCAGCCTTGGACTGACCCAACTTCCCGCCCTCACCTCTGACTTTCCCCGTCTTCTCCCCATGCATGGGGTGGTCCAGGAGTGGGAAGCTGCCTGGGAGGGGCTGGGGAGGGGCTGGTGGAGGTGCTGGCGGTCACAGGTCCACAGGCCCCACAGGATGCCCTTTTGAGTCACAGAAGGCGGGACTGGGAGAGATTCTTATAGGCTGCCGCATCCATGATCCCCATTGGAACCATGGAGGACACGTGTGACCCCACACAGAAGCCCACCACACCACGATTCAAGCGGACAAGGGAACTTGTTGACTCCAGAACGGAAAAATTAGGGGTTGAGGCCGGGCGCGGTGGCTAACGCCTGTAATCCCAGCACTTTGGGAGGCTGAGTTGGGTGGATCACTTGAAGTCAGGAGTTTGAGACCAGCCTGGCCAACATGGTGAAACCCCATCTCTACTAAAAATATAAAAATTAGCCAGGCGTGTGGGTGGATGCCTGTAATCCCAGCTACTCAGGAGGCTGAGGCAGGAGAATTGCTTTACCTGGGAGGTGGAGGTTGCAATGAGCCAAGATTGCGTCATTGCACTCCAGCCTGGGGACAGTGCAAGACTCCGTCTCAAAAACAAAAAAGAAGGCCGGGTGTGGTGGCTCACGCCTGTAATCCCAGCACTTTGGGAGGCTGAGGCAGGAGGATCACCAGGTCAAGAGATCGAGACCATCCTGGCCAACATGGTGAAACCCCGTCTCTACAAAAAAATACAAAAAACTAGCCGGGCGAGGTGGCGGGTGCCTGTAGTCCCAGCTACTCGGGAGGCTGAGGCAGGAGAACGGCGTAAACCCGGGAGGCGGAGCTTGCAGTGAGCTGAGATCCGGCCACTGCACTCCAGCCTGGGCGGCAGAGCGAGACTCTGTCTCAAAAAAAAAAAAAGGAAGAAAAGAAACTTAAGATTCTGCACTAGAAGGGAAATACGGGTAAGGAAAATAAAATATGCTCCTACTAGCTGTCACATCAGGAGAGATGAGGATTCTGAGCCAGGTGATGCAATGAGGTGACCTGCGGGGCTGGGTCAGAGTTAACAAGGGCAAGAATGGGGTGAGTGGGGAGAGGTAATAGTAACCTACTGGAAAGGGCCACTATTGGAAGGAGTGTTGTAGATCGCAAAAACCACTTTGATTATTTCAGAGTGAGGTGGGAGCCATGGAAGAGTTTGTTTTTGCTTTGTTTTGTTTCCTTTCTTGATACAGTCTTGCTCTGTCACCCAGGCTGAAGTACAGTGGCGGGATCATAGCTCACTGCAGCCTTAACCTACTGGGATTAGGCGATCCTCCTGCTTCAGCCTCCCAAGTAGCTGGGACTACAGGTGCACACATCACCACGCCTGGCTAATTTTCTTTTCTCTCTCTCTTTTTTTTTTTTTTTTGAGACAGGGTCTCTCTCTGTCACCCAGGCTGTAGTGCAGTGGTTCAATCTCAGCTCACTGCAACCTCCGCCTCCCAGGTTCAAGTGATTCTCCTGTCTGAGCTTTCCAAGTAGCTGGGATTACAGGCGTGCACTACCACGCCCGGCTGATTTTTGTATTTTTAGTAGAGACAGGGTTTCACCATGTTGGCCAGCCTGGGCTCGAACTCTTGAACTCAAGTTATCTGCCCAACTCGGCCTCCCAAAATGCTGGGATTACAGGCATGAGCCTCCCAAAGTACTGGGGTTACGGCATGAGCCACCACTGCCCAACCCACGGAAGAGTTTTGAGCAGAGGAGGGACATGATCTGACTTTTAAATTTTATTTATGTATTTATTTTTTAATTTTCTGAAACAGAGTCTCACTCTGTCACCCAGGTTGAAGTGCAGTGGTGCGATCTCATCTCACTGCAGCCTGGACACTTCTGAGCTCAAGTGTCCCTCCCACCTCAGCCACCAGAGTAGCTGGGGCTACAAGCACGCGCCACCATGGCTGCTAATTTTTGTATTTAATGTAGAGGTGGGGTTTTGCCATGTTGCCCAGGCTAGTCTCAAACTCCTGGGCTCAAGGGAGCCTCCTGCCTCACTCTCCCAAAATGCTGGATTACAGCTGTGAGCCACCACGCCCTGCCAACAAGCTCTGACTTAATATGATTTTTCTGGCTGGTATATTGAGAGTCGATGAAAGAATGGAAGGAGGGAGACCAGTAAGGAGGCTAATGCGATAGTCCAGGCATGCGATGCTGGGGGCAGGTGTAGGATACAGGTAAAAGACATATGGATGTATTTTGAAGGTAGAGCTGGCAGGATTTTCCAGTTTATGGGCACCTAGGGAAGAAGTGAAGACAAAGAAGAGAGTCAACGATTGAGGTGCAGGGTTAGTTTGAGGACCCACAGAGGAGAAAATGACAAAAGGGGGTTGGAAGGAGTGACAACTATGTAGGATGAGAATCTGGAGTTGGTGACGTTGTTGCAGCCAAGAGGACAAACAGCCACAGGAGGCCAGGGTGCCAGACGTTGCCAAGATGTAGTGTAACGTGAAGACTGAATTTTGACAACATGGCAGTCAATGGAATAAGAAAAAAGAAAAGAATTGCATTAGGCTCAGAGAGGTTAAGCGATCTACCCAAGATCACACAGCAGGGCAGTAAAAGGCCAGAACCCAGGATTCCTGGCTTCCCAAGAGCACCTCCCATCCCGGCCCCACTCAGTGCCTCCCTATCAGGGCTGATGACCTGGTGCCGCCAGCACGGGTGGGTGGGAGGCCGTCAAGGTCCCTCCTGGTGGGTGGGAAAGAACAGAGCTCATGCTGACCATCCTTCCCTGCCCTGCCCAGGCTTGGGTGTAGAAGACCCTGTGGGTGAAGTCTCCGTCCACGTTGAGCTGTTCACTCATCCAGGAACTGGGGAACACAAGGTCACAGTGAAAGGTGAGTGGTCTGAGGTGGGAGGGACTTGCTAGGTTCTAAAACAGAAATCAAACTCAAACTGGCTTAAGCAATACCCTTTTTTGTTGTTGTTGTTTAATGGTCCATGAAACGGAAACGTCCAGAGGTCACCACCTTCAGGCATGGCTGGATCCAGCAGTGTAAACAGTGTTATAAGACTGAATCCCACTTTCTCCATCTCTCAGCCCTGCTTTCCTTTTCTTGTCTTTTGTTGACTAGAACACAGATTGGGTTGTTTTTGACACGGCTTAAATAAGACAGAATTAGGCCAGGTGTGGTGGCTCAGGCCTGTAATCCCAGCACTTTGAGAGGCCGAAGCTGGCGGATCACTTCAGGCCAGGAGTTCGAGACCAGCCTGGCCAACGTGGTGAAACCCTGTCTCTACTAAAAATTCAAAAAGTAACAGGGTGTGATGGTGTGCGCCTATAATCCCAGCTACTCAGGAGGCTGAGGTGGGAAGATCACTTGAACCCGGGAGGTGGAGGTTGCAGTGAACTGAGATCGCGCCACTGCACTCCAGCCTGGGTGACAGAGTGAGACTCCATGTAAACAAATGAACAAAAATGATAGAATTGGTTTTCCTCTGGGGTAACAGTCTAAAAGCAACCAGCCTCAAGCTGATATGGAGGCTTCGCAGTGCTGGTGATCTGTGCTGCTGCCATCTTTTGTTGCATTTTCATCCCTAATGTGTTGTTGTTGTTTGTTTGTTTTAGAGGCCAGAGTCTCACTCTGTTGCCCCGGTTGGAGTGCTGTGGTGCAATTATAGCACACTACAGCCTCAAACTCCTGGGCTCTAGCAATCCTCCTGCCTCCACTTCCGGAGTCGCTGGGATTGCAGGCATGCAGCATCACACCTGGCTACTTTTTAAATTATATTTTTGTAGACATGGGGTCTCACTCTGGTATCCAGGCTGGTCTCAAACTCCTGGCCTCAAGCAATCCTTCCGCATGGGCCTCCCAAAGTGCTGGGATTGCAGACGTGAGCCACCACACCTGGATTCAAATGTGTTTTTCCTCCACCGTAGGCTCATAAAGAGCTCAGCCCCCACAAGCATTGCAGACTGCGGCTAGAGGAAGGGGAAAGTTTAGGGTTCACTCCCTGCCTTTTAAACTACAGTGGAGAAGTAGTACATGATTTTTTTTCTCTCATCTCATTGGCCAAAACATAGTCATATGACCACACTTAGCTACATGGGAATGCTGGGAAATGTAGTCTTTATTTCAGACATGATTTTTGGCGGGTGCGGGAGTTGTTTTTGTTTTGTTTTTATTTTTATTTTTTTTAGACAGGATCTTGCTTTGTCACACAGGCTGGAGTGCAGTGGCACAATCTCAGCTCACTGCAACCTCCGCTTCCCAGGCTCAAGCAATCCTCCTGCTTTATTTAGCCCCACAAGTATGTGGGACTACAGGCATATGCCACCACACCCAGCTAATTTTTGTATTTTTCGTAGAGACAGGGTTTCACCATGTTGCCCAGGCTGGTCTCAAACTCCTGGACTCAAGCGATCCACCTGCCTCCCGAAGTGCTGGTATTACAAGCGTGAGCCACTGCGCCCAGCCTTGGGGCAGGTTTTGAGAGCCACAAACATTTACTTTTTCCAACTGGGAGAACCTGACCTGTCTTACCCTCTACTTCCCCCAACAGTGGTGGCTGCCAATGACCTCAAGTGGCAGACTTCTGGCATCTTCCGGCCGTTCATCGAGGTCAACATCATTGGGCCCCAGCTCAGCGACAAGAAACGCAAGTTTGCGACCAAATCCAAGAACAATAGCTGGGCTCCCAAGTACAATGAGAGCTTCCAGTTGTGAGTTTGGGATGCTGCGAAGAGCATGGGGGCAAGGGCGGGGGCATCCGCGAGGTGAACCCCAAAGCCAGCTAGGCAGGAGGGATCTGGGATCTGGGCCCGAGAATGGGAGAGGCCACATTCTAGGTGCGGGTGCTGGAAAGGGAGACACCTTAGTAGTGCAGGAATGGCATCAGGGAGGGGACACGAGGATGGAGGTCACCTTTGGGAGCAGGCAGATCCCAGGGGAGGCAATGAGTAGAGTGGAGTAACTTCGTGATGAAGACTTGTGGAGGGGAGGGAAAGTCTGGGCAGGAAGTGCATGGTAGGCAGGGCCATTGCTGGGGCTGGAGACTCTGTCTGGTGAAGGAATGAGGGTGGCAGTGATGAGGCTTATGAGTGGGGGGCCGAGGGACCTGGGGACAGGACCGAGGTCGCATGGGGGTGGGGACTACTGGAGTCCATATTGAGCCTTGTCAGGACCGTCGGGGCAGCCCATCTGGAGGAGTCGGCTCTGGGGACAGGTGTGGAGTGTGGATGGATCCCAGGCATGGGGGTGGGGTCACACTGGATGGAGGTTCTCGGAGTTGGGAGTGGGCCTAGGCTGTGGGTATCAGGAGAGGGTCTAGAGGATGCTGATGATGTGGAGAGCATAAAAAAGTCTGCTCTGGCCAGGTGTGGTGACTCATGCCTGTCATCCCAGCACTCTGGGAGGCTGAGGCAGACAGATCACCTGAGGTCAGGAGTTCAAGACCAGCCTGACCAACATGGTGAAACCCCATCTCTACTAAAAACGCACAAAAAAATTAGCCGGGTGTGGTGGCGCACGCCTGTGATCCCAGCTACTCAGGACGCTGAGGCAGAAGAATCGCTTGAACCCGGGAGGTTGCAGTGAGCCAAGATCGAGCCATTGCACTCCAGCCCGGGCAACAAAAGCGAAATTCCATCTCAAAAAAAAAAAAAGTCTGCTCTGCCCGAGCATGGTGGCACACGCCTGTAATCTCAACACTTTGGGAAGCCAACGTGGGCAGATCACTTGAGGCCAGGAGTTCGAGACCAGCCTGGCCAGCATGGTGAAACTCCATCTCTATTAAAAATATAAAATATTAGCTGGGTGTTGTGGTGGGCGCCTGTAATCCTAGCTACTCGGGAGGCTGAGACAGGAGAATCATTTGAACCCAGGAGGTGGAGGTTGCAATGACCCCAGATGGCGCTATTGCACTCCAGCCTGGGCTACAGAGCGAGACTCAAAAAAAAATTAAAAATACAGAAATTAGCCAGGTGTGGTGGCAGGCGCTGGTAATCCCAGCTACTCCAGAGGGTGAGGAGTATGAGAATCGCTTGAACCCAGGAGACACAGGTTGCAGTGAGCCATGATTGTGCCATGGCACTCCAGCCTGGGCGACAGAGCAAGAAGACTGTCTCAAAAAAAAAAGTCTGTTCACGGGGGTAGATGGTGGTGGTTAGCAGAGGTAAAGTTGGGGTCATGTGGGCTGGATCCTTGGGTCAAGTGTCAACCTTATAGAGCACTGGGGCAGGGCAATGTTGGATGTTCTTGGGGGCAAAAGTGCAGACAAAAGTAGTCCCAGCTACCTGGGAGGCTGGGGCAGGAAGATCACTTGAGCTCAGGAGTTTAAGGCTGTAATGAGCTATGATTGTGCCACTGTACTCCAGCCTGGGTGACCGACATAGCGAGACCCTGTCTTTAAAAAACCAAAAATCTATGGGCCAGGCGCGGTTGCTGACGCTTGTAATCCTAGCACTTTGGGAGGCCAAGGCAGTGGATCACCTGAGGTCAGGAGTTCGAGATCAGCCTGGCCAACATGGTGAGACCCCCATCTCTACTAAAAATACAAAAAATCAGCCGGGTGTGGTGTTGCATGCCTGTAATCCCAGCTACTAGGGAGGCTGAGGCAGAAGAATCGTTTGAACCCGGGAGGCAAAGGTTGCAGTGAGCCGAGATTGTGCCACTGCACTCCAGCCTGGGTGACAGGGGAAGACGCCCGCTCAAAAAATAAATAAATAAAATAAAATAAAATAAATACATAAAAATGCACAGGGGTAACGGTAAATCAGAGCTGGTTAGCTGGTATCATCTAGGGGGGCTGGGAGCTCTTATGGGACAAGATTGAAGCCAGTTCCAGGTCGTGTCAGCACAGGGCGCTTGGTCAGAAGGTTTTGGGGCGATTGGCCGCCTTAGGGAATACTCAGGAGGAGAAGCATGGTCTAGTGGGAGGTCAGATGTCAGCCAGGGTGGGCCGGAGTACTTCAGGGATAGAGGTGCAACCTGGGAGGTGGACAAGAGGGAGCAGCTAGGCGGCGTGGCCCTGTAGGAGGGGCTCTTATCCAGCTGGCTTCAGGGCAGGTCACTGGGACTGCTTAGGAGCAGGAGCACAGGTGAGGGGCATGCGGGCGGTGGTGTCACCCATGGTGAGGCACCAGGGCAGGCTCATGTCTGGAGGGCATCTTGGAAGTAAGAGGGGTGGGCTGGGGGTGTGGGGGGCTGGGGAAAGGGCCACGTCGTGGGTCTAGAGGAGAGCCTGGTTAAAGAGCTTCTGGATGGGACATTAGGGGCGGGGCCGTGCGGGCAGCAGTTCAGCCGGCAGAGGGCACAGGCGCAGGTATCTCAGGGTGGGGCCACGGCCTTGCGGGGCAGTGTCTGAGGAAAGGGTTAGAGGGGCGGGAGCTGGAGTAAAACTATGCGGTCATTTTTCCGTGGGTGGAAAAACGGGACAAACAGGCGTGGGTATGGCCCAGCTCGGGATCAGCTGTTGTGGGCATGGCCAAGCGCAGGGTTGTAGGGCAAGTAACGGGGCAGGGGCAGGGCTAGCGTAGCGTGGGAGGTGACAGGTGTGGGTACCCCAGCGTGGTCCTCCCCGGCGTGGGCGTGGCCAGCAAATGCGGTGGGGGCGGGGCATCACTGTGGGTGTGGCCTCACTCGTTCCCCCCGCCCCCCGCAGTACGCTGAGCGCCGACGCGGGCCCGGAGTGCTACGAGCTGCAGGTGTGCGTCAAGGACTACTGCTTCGCGCGCGAGGACCGCACGGTGGGGCTGGCCGTGCTGCAGCTGCGCGAGCTGGCCCAGCGCGGGAGCGCCGCCTGCTGGCTGCCGCTCGGCCGTCGCATCCACATGGACGACACCGGCCTCACGGTGCTGCGAATCCTCTCGCAGCGAAGCAACGACGAGGTGGCCAAGGAGTTCGTGAAACTCAAGTCGGACACGCGCTCAGCCGAGGAGGGTGGTGCCGCGCCTGCGCCTTAGCGCGGGGCGGGCGGCCGAGCGGCACTGCGCCTGCGCGGAGGGCGCTGGGCGGGGAGGGGCTTGCGCCTCGGTGGGACCTCCCCAGGGGCGGGGCTCGGGGGACTACACGCAGAGGGTGGGCTGCGCCTACGCCCTTGAGTGAGCTCTCCCTTTTGGAGAATTAGGAAGGGAGGATGCCCCGCCCTCTAGGGAGGCCACGCCCAAGGGCGCGATGAAGGAAGAAGCCACATCCCCAACTTGAGGCCACGCCCCCAGCATCTAGGGGGCATTTTGAGCTGGGATGGGGGAAACCTCATCCCCATGGATGAGGCCACATCCCGGGGCTCCGGTACCGGAAGGCACAGCCTCCTGTCCCCTGGAAAAGCCATAAGACGGGACCCAGACCCCTGGGACCCCAGACCAATTGCCAAGTATGGAAATCTCAGCTCCCTCAAGGGGGGGCCCTGGGCAAGGGATAGAGCTCCCTGGAGGGCCCCTCTAGGTGACCTGGGGACTGGAGGGACCAGGATTCTGGTTGGAGGGCCCCGGAATACCGGAGTTCCTTTAGATGTTTGTGCAAAAAATAAATGGGGGGATGGGGGAGGATGGGATTTCAAAAGCACATGCGCCCTTGGGCGCCCAAACCCTGGGGGCTGAGGGGACGGCTCTGGGGCACCCACGCTGCCCCTACTTCCCTTTGGGAGTTTGCCTCTCCCTCTCCCCCAACAAACCCAGTCCTCATATCATAGATTTCAACACACCCATTTGACAGATGGCAAAACTGAGGCTCAAAGAGCTGCTTGAGACTTGGCCGAGGTTCCAGGTGCCATACCCTCTATTCCTCTCCCTTAGGCCTGTGTGCCCCATGAAAGGGTGGGCTGAGATCGGGATGACCTGACACAGCTCCCTATTGCTGCTAATTCCCCCTCGGGGGCCTCCTCCAAGGGGTGGGAGTTCCAGGCCAAGACCCCTACTTTGCCTTTCCTTCTCTGGCTGCCAAGCAAGACCCCTGCCCTCAGCCCTTTCTCCTGGCACTCCATGGGGGATGCCATGAGGGCCTCCCACCACAAAAGAGAGAATTTGGGATCCCCTGGTCCCAGGTTTCTCCACCCCTTCTTCCTTTCCCAGAATTTTCCAAATAGGAAAGAACAGAAGGAGACCAGAAACTCTAGGGGTGGGGGGAGAGAGAGAGAGAGAGAGAGAGAGAGAAACCCAAACACAGTGAGAGCTTAGTCTCCAAGATCCTATTTATTGATTCAAACACCCAAGCCACAGGATACCTCAGATGGCCCTCTAGCCTGCTGGAAGCTCTTCCTCCAGTAAGCAAAGTTGCAGTGACTTGGCTGCAGTTAACCTCGTGCATACAGGACCTTAGGGGAAAGTTCAGTGTGGACCATGTTTGCTCTGGGATCTGCTTTTTCTCGTGCATGTATGGCATGCCTTTTTCTGCTGGATTGAGAAGGACAAGATTTTGCTGTGCTAGGGAGAAATGAAAATGGGGTGAGGTGAGTAGCTGGGTTCCTGGAGGATGGAACATCAGATGGGGAGGCTTTCTGAGGTGAAGAATGAGAGGGAACCACTTACTAGAGAGAAAAGAGCTCCAGGCCTGGGAACAGCATGTGCGAAGGCCAGGAGAGGAGAACTGTTGAAACAAGGAGAAAGGTGGCACAGCTGGAGCTGAGCCAGCAAGGGGGATCATGAGGAGCCTTGGGGTTGGGGAGATCTGCAGAAGCATCAGACCAGGCAGGACCTTGTACGCTGTCCTGAGGAGTTTCACTTTTATTCTAAGACAGTCAGGGAGCTCCAGGAGATGTTTAAGCTGGGGAGAGATTGGATTCCAGCCTGCGAAAGCTGTTTTGTGAAGACTAAAACCAGTGAGGAGGGGTGGGGCTGCTTTGGGGACACTGAAATGGATTATTGGAAAGATTCTGAAGGCTGTATTGAAAAGACACCTATAACTGTGGACATGGCTATAATCCCAGCATTTTGGAGAGGCCAAGGCTGGTGGATCACTTAAGGTCAGGAGTTTGAGACCAGCCTGGCCAACATGGTGAAACCCCGTCTCTGCTAAAAATACAAAAATTAGCTGGGTGCGGTGGTGCACACCTGTAGTCCCAGCTACACAGGAGACTGAGGTGGGAGAATTGCTTGAACCCTGGAGGCAGAGGTTGCAGTGAGCCAAGATCACACCACTGCACTCCAGCCTGGGTAACAGACCGATACTCCGTTCCCTCCCCTCTACCCCCCGCAAAAAAAAAAAAAAAAATCTTGCGCTTAGATGAGCTCCATGGCTGCTGAGTACAGTTGTCCCAGTTGCACACTGCCCAAGGGTTTGGCATCGCTAAGAAGGCCACGTGCAAATCCTAGACATTGAGCGTTGTATGTTGATGACCTTGGTGTCCCAACATGTGAATGGCCCAAGTGTCTGGAAGAAGTGGCGCCACTTCCTAATTTGCTTGAAGGTGTTGCGTGTCCCCTAAATTCAGACAGATGCAGGTAACTGGAGGTTCTGAACCAAAGGTTAAAATGCAAATCCTCATAAAGGATTGGGAAGCTGTAGCCAGAGATAAGCTTATGTGACTGTTATATGGGCTGAGGAGCAGATGTGAATTTCAGACCATGCCATGCCTGAGGGTGGGGGTCGGGTGGATGGATGATTCAGAGTTGTAACCCGTAGAGCCCAAAGGGGAAGTGATCTGTGACCTGTGGTGAGGGTGAGGAAGATTTTTGGATGGCTGAAAATAAATGGGGAAGTTGAGCTGCCTGAGATAGCCAGGATATTTCCCAAAAGATTCCTCAGGAGTCTTTCTGGTCAAGACCTCTGTGTGTGTGTGTGTGTTTAGGGTTCCCCAAGAATGGCTCAGGCATGTGAAGGAAACAAGCTTCAGGCAATATTTGTTGAATGAGTTTTCCTGACTCCCAGGCTAGAACTGTTTTTGCAATTTCCACCCTCTTTTCTTTCCCTCCCAGAGAACTCCTATTCATCCTTTGAAACCCATCATGAAAACCCCTCTTGGAGAAAACCCTCCTTCCTTCCCCTCAGGACTTTCCCAGCCTCCATCCCTCCTCCAGTCCAGCCTGATGCCATGGGACTGGGGTTTCTCTGTTCAGCTCTGTTTCTCCCAGACTGGGGTCTGAGGCCTCTCAGGACCCCCAACTTTACCTAGCACAGGTTGGGCACAGGTGGGTGGCAGGGAGTCTGTGCCTAGTGGAATTATGTGTTGGGGCAGGGTCACTGCAAGAATACACATCCGCATGCGTGTCTGTCCATGTCTGTCCATACCAACCTTCCCCTTCCACACGGACCTGGGCACATAGGAGGTGTCTGAGCCCGACACATGGGACAGAGAGTGGACACGGCTGAGACTCGGACAGAGACAAGACAAAGAGTCCAGGCGGCTGAAAGCCTTTTGAAATCAGGAAGTTCCTGTATTGGCAGAACAAAGCCCAGAGAGGAGCAGGGCTTTCCCCAACGCCACCCAGCAAGTGGCCACAGAGCCCAGCCTTGGATGACACCTCCAGGGTTCTGAACGCTGGACCTCGCTTTATGCAAGGAGCTGGCCGCAGATTTCTATGAATCAGGGAAACAACACAAGAAGGTTGGCCTGTGGCAGGGCAGGGATTAAAGGGGTGACATTGAGGGATGCCTCAGAGTCAAAGTCCCCTGACCAAGAGGAATAGAGAAGAGTAGAAAACAGAGACAGAGGGTGAGCTCACACCCTGATGAGAACGGAGAGAGACATAGAGGTGGAAATATACAGAGAAAGAGAAATGCAGAGACCAGGGCAGGGGGTGTTGGGGGAAGTAAAGAGGGTGTCCCGAAGAAAGAAGGCTCTGTCCATTGTCACCAGTCTGTCCTCGAATGATTTGCATAAAATGAGGAGGTGCCTGTCCACGCCCCCAATTCCTCTCTCAGGCGCCAGAGCCTGAGACCTCACCATGCCCCCATCAGAGATGCAAAAAACTAAACACCCCACTAGAAATCCTTGGGACCTCTCTCGGCTGGGATCTTAGAGCCTTTCTGTCCCCGACCCCTACCCCATGTGCTGTCGATTTTGCAGATGGGGACAACCTGGGGCCTCCCGGAACTCTGCCACCCTGGGGAAGTTGGGGGGAGGGCGTTGGTCCCGGATCACAACCCCGTCTGCTCCCCAGAATCCTTTCCTAAGAATCATTGAGGACCAAAGTTGTCTTTGCTGACACGTGTTGCTTTTCTCTTTGCCTTTTATTGTTTTAGAGAAAAATCAAGTTGACTGTGTCAAATAACACCCCACCCCTTACCCCCGTCCAGCCATAGTGGCTCTCTGGAGACACAGGTCACAGGCGGAGGGTCCCCTGATCATCCCTGACCACACAGCCAGGGGTGTTTGACCCCTGTCCACCCCTGTCTTGTGCTCCCTCAGACCCCCACAAACCGGCCAAGCAGTCCGGGGAGGCTTCCCCTCCACAACTTCTCTTAGCATGTGATTGCAGATGTGAAATCAAAACGTTGATTGTTTTTTGTTTTGTTTTGATTCCACCCCGTTGGTCCGGTGTCTGCACAGACGCCTTCATTTCTCTGTAAATATGTGACTTGGAACAAATGTTTAACACAAACGAGAAGTGGTCATGAATGCATGGTGTTGAGATGTTTTGCACTATTCTGACTTTTTGGTCTCTGTAAAAATATTTTATTAACAGCAGACATTAAAAAAAGAAAAACCACGCACAGCCTCCGACACGTGGTTGCCTCCTCGCATTCCTTTATCAGCAGAAACAAACAACAACAACAAAACTCTCACGTACGTTTAGCACCTACTAGACGCAGACTCAGTAGAACACACTGCTTGCCCGTGAATGTGGCTCATCCACGACTGGAGTCATCCCCATTTTTTTTTTTTTGAGACAGAGCCTCGCTCTGTCGCCCAGACTGGAGTGCAGTGGCCGGATCTCAGCTCACTGCAAGCTCCGCCTCCCGGGTTCACGCCATTCTCCTGCCTCAGCCTCCCGAGTAGCTGGGACTACAGGCACCCGCCACCATGCCCAGCTAGTTTTTTGTATTTTTTAGTAGAGACGGGGTTTCACCGTGTTAGCCAGGATGGTCTCGATCTCCTGACCTCATGATCCGCCCGTCTCGGCCTCCCAAAGTGCTGGGATTACAGGCTTGAACCACCGCACCCAGCCTGAGTCATCCCCATTTTACAGTGAAGGAAACTGAAGTACGGAGAGATGAGATCTTGCTCAGATCACACAGCCAGGAAAAGATGGAGCTGAGATTTGAACCCAGGACATTTGCAACCATTGCTCTTTTTTTTTTTTTTTTTTTTTTTTTGAGATGGAGTCTCTGTTGCCCAGGCTGGAGTGCAGTGGCACAGTCTTGGCTCACTGCAACCTCTGCCTCCCAGATTCAAGTGATTCTCCTGCCTCAGCCTCCTGAGTAGCTGGGATTACAGGCGCTCGCCACCTTGCCCGGCTAATTTTTCTATTTTTAGTAGAGACAGGATTTCACCATGTCGGCCAGGCTGGTCTCGAACTCCTAACCTCAGGTGATCCACCCCCTCAGCCTCCCAAAGTGCTGGGATTACAGACGTGAGCCACCGCGCCTGGCCATCTGTTGCCCTTAAGGAAGTTAAGATACAAATGCTAGGAATACACGCCGTTGATTCAACCCATGTCCCCATGCTTGTTTGGTTTTGTTGTTTTTTTTGGGATTTTCTTGTTTGTCTGTTTTTGAGACAAGGTCTTGCTCTGTCACTCAGGATGGAGTGCAATGTCACAATCTCAACCCACTGCATCCTCGACCTCCCAGACTCAGGCGATCCTCCCACCTCAGCCTCCTAAGTAGTGTGTGCCACCACACCTGGCTAATTTTTGTACTTTTTGTAGAGACACGATGTCGCCATGTTGCCCAGACTGGTCTCGAACTCCTGGCTTTAGGCTATCCTCTCGCCTCAGCCCTCCAAAGTGCTGAGATTACAGGCGTGTGCCACTGTGCCTGGCCATGTCTGTTTTAAATGTACCAGCTGGGAATCTCATTTCATAAACTCAAATGTGCGATGAATGAAACTCCATTTTCCAACAGCTGAATTTAATTTCTGTTTTGAGTCCCCATCCCATGAGGAAGCAGAAATGGAATCTGATTCAGCCCAGTTTCCTCGGTAAACTCCGCAATTCACCTCCTGATGTCTAGGGTTATTTCTACATTTGAGTGGACAGGACGGGGGCTGTGGGATCCACCACCAGGAGTGGGTTTGGTGAGTGCTTTTGGTTGCAAGTAACAGCCAACAGGACTAAAACTGGGGCCAGACGGTGGCTTATGCCAGGAGTTATCCAGCACACAGCAATCCCGCTCCTGAGGGACTTCTTCCCCTCTGAGAAACTTGCACGTGGGGGTGTGGTATCTTCTCAAAGAAGAACAGCGTATAGCTGGAAAACGGGACAAACCACAGCTGTCTGCATCGTGTCCCCAGAGTCAGCCTGCTGGTCTTTGAGTGCCCCTGCTCATTTTTGCTGCGTGAGCCAGACTGCAGGGCTTAGAGACTGAGCTGTTCCTGTACCAAAGTGCATAGGCTACGCGCTGTGACTGATGTGGATCTATTTGCCCCTCCATACAAAAAGCTTCCAAGTCTTTGATCTTGTGTCCTTCAGTGTGTGGGACCCATCGTGTTACCCATAGGGCTTGAGGACTGAGGCTTAGGACGGCTTGCTGGGAAATGTAACCCCTTTGTTCCAGAAAGGTAGAAGGAGTGGAGAATGGTCATTCGGGCTTAACGTAAAATTTCTGCAACCCAACCCAGTTCCCAGACTCATTTTGGTTACGATCAACACAGGGGTCAACAAAATTTTCCGTTAAGGGCAAGCCAGTAAATAGATTTGCTGTGCGTGCCATGCTGTCTCTGTTGCAACCAACTCGGCCATTGTAGCCATGACAACATGCAAATGATGGGCGTGACTGCATGCCAATAAAACTTTATTTAGAAAATCAAGCAGATATACTCAAACCTTTGGACATGCGTGTTCAGAACAACACTATTCGTAATAGCCAAAAGGTGGAAACAACTCAAGTGTCAACCAACAAATGAATGAATAAACATAACATGTGGTCTATTCATACAATGAATATGATTCAGCCATAAAAAGGAAGGAAGCGGCTGGGCGTGGTGGTTCACGCCTGTAATTCTAGCACTTTGGGAGGCCGAGGCGAGTGGATCACCTGAAGTCAGGAGTTCGACACTAGACTGACCAACGTGGTGAAACCCTGTCTCTACTAAAAATACAAAATTAGCCGGGCATGGTGGCGCACACCTGTAATCCCGGCTACTTGGGAGGCTGAGGCTGGATAATCATTTGGTTTTGGTGCTTCCCGCTTCCTGTCTCTATGTGTTCCCAGAAAGGGGTCCTGATCAAGACCCCAAGAGAGGGATGTTAGATCTTGTGCAAGAAAGAATTCAGGGCAAGTCCATAGAGTAAGTGAAAGCAAGTTTATTAGGAAAGTAAAGGAATAAAGAGTGGCTACTCCAGGCCTTTGAGAACCAAAGGAACCAACCGGAGGTACATTTCCCAGCAAGCAATCTTGAGCCCCAGTCCCCAAGCCCCATGGGTAACACGATGGGTCGCACACACTGAAGGGCACAAGATCAAATCATTTGGCAGAGGTTACAGTGAGCCAAGGTTCTGCCATTGCACTCCAGCCTGGGCGACGAGAGTGAAACTCCGTCTCAAAAAAAAAAAAGGAAGGAGGCACTGATCCATGCTACAACGTGACTGAACCCCAAAACCATGATACTGAGTGAGAGAAGCCAGACACAAAGGTCACATAGTGTGAGATTCCATTGACATGAAATGTCTAGAACAGGCAAATCCATAAGTCAGAGGTGTTTGAACCAGAGCAACTCCATCTTGCCTAGCGGCTGGATAAAATGAGGCTGAGACCTACGAAGCTGCATTCCCAGGCAGTTAAGACCTTCTCAGCCACAGGATGAGATGCGGGGTCGGCACAAGATAATGACCTTGCTGATAAAACAGGTTGAAGTAAAGAAGCCGGCCTGGCCGGGTGCAGGGGCTCATGCCTGTAATCCCAGCACTTTGGGAGGCCGAGGCTGGCAGATCACGAGGTCAGGAGATCGAGACCATACTGGCTAACACTGTGAAACCTCATCTCCACTAAAACACACACACACACACACACACACACACAAATTAGCTGGGCGTGGTGGCAGGCGCCTGTGGTCCCACCAGCTACTCAGGAGGCTGAGGCGGGAGAATGGTATGAACCCAGGTGGCGGAGCTTGCAGTGAGTGGAGATCACGCCACTGCACTCCAGCCTGGGCGACAGAGCGAGACTCCATCTCAACAAAAACAACAACAAAAAAAGAAGCTGGCCCAAAGCCACCAAAACCAAGAATGGCGACAAGAGTGACCTCTGGTCATCCTCACTGCTACACTCCCCCCATCACCATGACAGTTTACAAATACCATGGCAACGTCAGGAAGTTACCCTATTTGGTCTAAAAAGGGGAGGCATGAATAATCCACCCTTCGTTTAGCATGTCATCAAGAAATAACCATAACAGTGGGCAAGCAGCAGCCCTCAGCGTTGACCCCTGTATTGATCATGACCAAAATGCGTCTGGGAATTGGGTTGGGTTGCAGAAACTTTACATTAGGCCTGGATGATCATTCTCACTCCTTCTACCTTTCTGGGACAAAGGGGTTACATTTCCCAGCAAGCAGTCCTGAGCCTCAGTCCCCAAGCCCCATGGGTAACATGATGGGTCCCACACACTGAAGGACACAAGATCAAAGACTTGGAAGCTTTTTGTAGCGAGGGACAAATAGATCCGCATCAGTCACTCTAATGGCTCTATGGAGTAGCCTTTTTTTTTTTTTTTTTTTTTTTTTTTTTTTTTTTTTTTTGAGACGGAGTCTCGCTCTGTCACCTAGGCCGGAGTGCAGTGGCGCCATCTCGGCTCACTGCAAGCTCCGCCTCCTGGGTTCATGCCATTCTGCCTCAGCCTTCCGAGCAGCTGGGACTGCAGGTGCTCGCCACCACGCCTGGCTAATTTTTTGTATTTTCAGTAGAGACAGGATTTCACCGTGTTAGCCAGGATGGTCTTGATCTCCTGACCTCATGATCCGCCTGCCTCAGCCTCCCAAAGTGCTGGGATTACAAGCGTGAGCCACCGCGCCCCGCCTGGAGTAGCCATTCTTTATTCCTTTACTTTCCTAATAAACTTGCTTTCACTTACTCTACAGACTCACCCTGAATTCTTTCTTGCATGAGATCCAACATCCCTCTCTCGGGGTCTTGATCGGGATCCCTTTCTGGGAACACATAGAGACAGGAAGCAGATTGGTGGTGCCAGGGGCTGGGGGAGAGGGAGTGAGGAGTGACTGCTGATAGAAATGAGATCACCTCTGAGGGGGATGAAAATGTTCTGGAACTTGATAAAGGTGATAGTTGTGCAACATTGCGAATGTGCTAAGTGCCACCAAATTGGACATTTTAATATAGTTAATTTTATGTTGTCTGAATCTTACCTCAATTAAAAATTTTTTTTTTCCAGATTCTTGTTCAGCCAAATAATTTTGGGGGTTTTGTTTGTTTGTTTGTTTGTTTTGTTTGCTTGCTTGTTTTAAGAGGGAGACTCGCTCTATCACCCAGGCTGGAGCGCAGTGGCATGATCTCCATTCACCACAACCTCCACCTCCTGGGTTCAAGTGAGTCTCCTGCCTCAGCCTCCTGAGAACCTGTGATTACAGGCATATGCCACCACATCCAGCTAATTTCTGTCCTTTTATTAGAGGCAGGATTTTGCCATGTTGGCCAGGCTGGTCTTGAACTCCTGACCTCAGGTGATCCACCCGCCTTGGCCTCCCAAAATGCTGGGATTACAAGCATGAGCCACCGTGCCTAGCCTCAAATCTGACTTGTTTTTAAAAAATTTGGGGGAGCTGAGTGCAGTGGCTCATGCCTGTAATCCCAGCACTTCAGGAATCACCAAACATGATGAAACTCTGTCTCTGCTAAAAATACATTAGCCAAGCATGGTGGCAGCATGCCTGTAATCCCAGCTATTTGGGAGGCTGAGGTGCAAGAATGGCTTGAACCCAGGAGGCGGAGGTTGTGGTGAGTTGAGATCATACCACTGCACTCCAGCCTGGGTGACAGAGAGAGACCCCATCGCAAAAAAAAAAAAAAAAAAAAAAAGGCTGGGTGACATGGCTCACCCCTGTAATCCCAGCACTTTCGGAGGCCTAGGTGGATGGATCACCTGAGGTCAGGAGTTTGAGACCAGCCTGGCCAACATGGTGAAACCCCATCTTTACTAAAAATACAAAAATTAGCCAGGTGTGGTGGCACACGCCTGTAATCCCAGCTACTCTGGAGGCTGAGGCAGGAGAATCGCTTGAACCTGGGAGGCAGAGGTTGCAGTGAGCTAAGATCACACCATTGCACTCCAGCCTGGGCGACAAGAGTGAAACTCCGTCTCAAAAAAAAAAAAAAAAAAGGGCCGGGCGTGGTGGCTCACACCTGTAATCCCAGCACTTTGGGGGGCTGAGGCGGGTGGATCACGAGGTCAGGAGATCGAGACCATCCTGGCTAACACAGTGAAACCCTGTCTCTACTAAAAATACAAAAAATTAGCCGGGCATGGTGGTGGGCGCCTATAGTCCCAGCTACTCAGGAGGCTGAGGCAGGAGAATGGCGTTAACCCAGGGAGGGGGAGCTTGCAGTGAGCCAAGATTGTGCCACTGCACTCCAGCCTGGGCAACAGGGCGAGACTCTGTCTCAAAAAAAAAAAAAAAAGTCAGATGTCAGATTTGGCCCTCATCCACAGTTTGCTAATCCCTGACCTGACCCCATTGTTCTTCAACTCTTTCCCCTGCTTCTCTTCACTTCTCTCAACCTCAGACTAAACTCTCACACTATTCTCACGCCCATCACTATCCTCCACTCTCACCTGAAACACCCCCACCCCAATCACCCTCTCATCCTAACCCCATTTGGCTCTTGACTTCTCCCTCCACCAGCCAACCTGGCAGAACTTCCTGGGAACTTCAAAAAGAGGCATATTCCATTTCCTGGAGGGCGTCACACAGTTATGTCCTTGATGATCTGTCTGAGATTACATTTCATTATATAATTGATTATATTGCATGATAATTACTGTGCTCCAAATCCTGCAATTACACGTAATGGTGACTGTGATTATGCACCCTACAGTTACACCGTCGTCCCTATCATCATTGTAACATATGCTAATAAAGCAATCATGGGAGGTTGACATCAGCATCTGCCCCTGTCCCACCCCATTCCAAAGCCCCAGCTACACGCGCAGGTCTCCCTGCAGATGGGCACACCCAAGGTGTCCACCCAAGTTCAAGTATGGAAAACAAAAGGGACCAGAGTCGTCTTAGTTTTCCTTCCCCTTCACTCTGGCAACAGCCAGATATGGAACCAGTCGGGGTTTCAGCATTCCCTTGTTCAGTGACAACCTCGGGGAGCTTTGGAAAGCCACTTCTTCAAGGTCGTCTCTGTAGAACCAGACTCAGTCCTGATCCTTTGTACCCAGAGATGGCAAACTTCAGCCCCTGGGCCAAATCTGACCCAACCCTGGTTTTTGCAAATAAAGTTTTATTGGCACACAGCCAAGCTCATTCATTTATGTATTGCCTGTGGTTGTTTTTCAGGCTGCAATGGCAGCACTGAGTCATTGTGAATTTCCTGTATCAAACCCCTTTCTGTTAAAAGACCTCAAGTGGTTTCTGTTTTCCCACCTTGATCCATGACTGATACACTGTACTATGATACGTAACTATGTATCACATGACTGATACATCTATAGAGTCAGACACAATGGCAGCCCCTCCAAAGGATACTGTAGCAGTAGGCTAAATAATGGCCCCTCAGAGCTATCCATGTGTGTTGCTCAGAATCTGTGGATGTTACTTTATTTGTTTGAGATGGAATTTAGCTCTTGTTGCCCAGGCTGGAGTGCAATGACGCCATCTCAGATCACTGCAAACTCTGCCTCCTGGGCGCAAGCGATTCTCCTACCTCGGCCTCCCAAGTAGCTGGGATTATAGGCGCCTGCCACCATGCCTAGCTAATTTTTATATTTTTAGTAGAGATGGAGTTTTACCATGTTGGTCAGGCTGGTCTTGAACGCCTGACCTCAGGTGTTCCACCCGCCTCGGCCTCCCAAAGTGCTGGGATTACAGGCATGAGCCACCGCGTCTGGCCCTATGGATGATAGTTTAAATGGCAAAAGAAACTTTGCAAATGCAGATGTGATTTTTCTTTTTTTTTTTTTTTTGGCAGGATCTTGCTCTGCTGCCCAGGCTAGAGTGCAGTGGTGCAATCATAGCTTACTGCGGCCTCGAACTCTTGGGCTCAAGCAATCCTACTGCACACCACAACCTCTCTCATAGCTGGGACTGCAGGCACGTGCCACCATGCCCAGCCCTGCAGATACGATTAAGTCAAGGATTTTGAGATTATGGAGAGCTTATCCTGGATCATCTGAATGGGCTCTAAATGTAATCACAAGTGTCCTTGGAAGAGGGAGGCAAGAAGGTTAGGTGAATACATAGAATTGAAGGGATCGAAGTGGCTCGGATTGACACGAGAAGGGACCACAAGCAAAAGATACCAGTGGGGCCTTTCGGCCGGAACCGCCATCTTCCAGTAATTTGTCCAGATGACAAACACAAAGGGAAAGGAGAGGCACCTGATATATGTTCTCTAGGCTTTTTAACATGAAGTTGTTCCTTAGGCCATGTATACGTGAATCTATAAGAAAGGTGATACTGTAGATATCAAGAGAGTGCGTGATATTCAAAAAGGAATGCCCCGCAAGTGTTACCGTGGCAAAACTGGACTCCTACCATGTTCCCAAGCATGTTGGCATTGTAAACAAACAAGTTAAGGGCAAGATTCTTGCCAAGAGAATTAATGTGCGTATTGAGCACATTAAGCACTCTCGAAGAGCCAAGATAGCTTCCTGAAACGCATGAAGGAAAACGATCAGAAAAAGAAAGAAACCAAAGACCAAGGTACCTGGGTTCAACTGAAGTGGCAGCCTGCTCCACCCAGAGAAGCACACTGCGTGAAAACCAGTCGGAAGGAGCCTGAGCCGCTGGAAACTCTTCCCTATGAATTCATGACATAATAGGTGTTAAAATAAATAAATAAATAAAAGGCCAGGCAGGGTGGCTCACATCTGTAATCCCAGCACCTTGGGAGGCCGAGGTAGGCAGATCACAAGGTCAGGAGTTCGAGACCAGCCTGACCAATATGGTAACACCTTGTCTCTACTAAAAGTACAAAAATGAGCCCGGCATGGTGGCCTGTAGTCTCAGCTACTCAGGAGGCTGAGGCCGAAGCAATGCTTGAACCTGGGAGGCAGAGCTCGCAGTGAGCCAAGATTGTGCCATTGCACTCCAGCCTGGGTGACACAGCGAGATTCCATCTCAAAAAAATAAAATAAAATAAAATAAAATAAAATGCCTCTGGACTATGAAAAAGTTTCTCTTCACTGAGTAGAAGTGTGGTGTTCTCCCACCAAAGAAATATTTAAAGCAAATTTTAATTGTGTCCTAATTCATTATATAATGTCTTCACTATTCAAATTTAATGTATTTCTTGCTGAAAGACGTGAGGTAGCTTTTTATGCAACAGATTACTCAATTGGTTAAAAATTGGCCAGTTATTATGTATGAAATATTTGTACTGGCTTGAAGATAGTCCCTCTAAATCATCAAGGAAGAAATAAAATAATTTACAAAAATAAATGGAACGTAATATATTCCATTACAGTTAAGCTCAAGATCCAGGGTTTGCTTTTGAATTCTAAAAAAATAAATTGTTTAAAGCATTAAAAAAAAAAAAATGCCAGTGGGGATGGGGTGTGGTGGCTCATGCCGGTAATCCCAGCACTTTGGGAGGCCAAAGTGGGAAGATCACCTGAGGTCAGGAGTTCAAGACCGGCCTGGCTAAAATAGTGAAACCCCCTCCCTACTAAAAATACACAAATTAGCCAGGCATGGTGGTGGGCGCCTGTAATCCCAGCTACTCAGGAGGCTGAGGCATGACAATCACTTAAACCTGGGAAGCAGAGGTTGCAGTGAGCTGAGATCGTGCCACTGCACTCCAGCCCCAATGTGGGTGACAGAGCTAGACTCGGTCTCAAAAAAAAAAAAAAAAAAAAAAAAAAAAAAAAAAAAGATGCCAGTGGGTTTCAGAAGCCAGAAAAGACAAAGAGAGAGATTCCCCCCAGATCCTCCAGAAGAAACCAATCCTGGCCGGGCGTGGTGGCTCAAGCCTGTAATCCCAGCACTTTGGGAGGCCGAGATGGGTGGATCACGAGGTCAGGAGATCGAGACCAGCCTGGCTAACACAGTGAAACCCCATCTCTACTAAAAAATACAAAAAACTAGCCCGGCAAGGTGGCAGGCGCCTGTAGTCCCAGCTACTTGGGAGGCTGAGGCAGGAGAATGGTGTAAACCTGGGAGGTGAAGCTTGCAGTGAGCTGAGATCCGGCCACTGCACTCCAGCCTGGGCAACACAGTGAGACTCCGTCTCAAAAAAAAGAAGAAGAAACCAATCCTGCTGACTTGAATTTATTTTTACTTATTTGTTTTTAGAGACGGGAGCCTCACTATGTTACCCAGACTGATCTTGAACTCCTGGGCTCAAGTGATTCTCCTGCCTCGGTCTCCTGAGTAGCTGGGATTACAGGGTAGCTGGGATTACAGGTGTGTGTCACTGCACCCAGCTTGATTTTTTTTTTTTTGAGAGAGTCTTGTTCTGTTGCCCAGGCTGGAGTGCAGTGGCCCCGATCTCAGCTCACTGCAACCTCCACCTCCCGGGTTCAAGAGATTCTCCTGCCTCAGCCTCCAGAGTAGCTGGGGTTACAGGCATGCGCCACCACGCCCAGCTAATTGTTTTGTATTTTTACTAGAGACGGGGTTTCACCGTGATAGCTAGGATGGTCTCGAACTCCTGACCTCAGGTGATCCACCTGCGTCGGCCTCCCAAAGTGCTGGGATTACAGTTGGGAGCCACCGCGCCTGGCTACCTCCAAATTCTAACCCTTTAGTCTGTGAGAAGAGCCTGCGAATCTATGCTTTACTCAGATACATTTCATAGTAAAGGAAGCTTCACTTCGTGCCACAGAGAAGACCTTTCTAAGGACTCATGTCCCCAAGAGGCTGAAAGGAATCCGGTACAGGGATTCTTTTTTTTATTTTTGATTTTTTTGACACAGGGTCTCACTCTGTAGCCCAGGCTGGAGTGCAGTGGCACAATCACTGCTCACTGCGGCCTCGACCTCCTGGGCTCCAGCAGTCCTCCTATTTCAGCCTCCTGAGGCTGGGGCCACAGACACGTGACACCACACACGGCCAAGTTTTTCTGTTTTTTTTTTTAATAGAGACAGGGTTTTCCCCAGGCTAGTCTCAAACTCTTGCAGTCAAGTGATCTGCCTGCCTCAACCTCCCAAAGTGCTGGGATTACAAGCACAAGCCACCATATCTGGCCGGGTACTGGAATTCTCAATCTCAGCACTACGAACATTCTGGACTGGAACATTCTGTATGGTGGGGCGACCAGTCCATTGTAGGATATTTAGCTGCATCTACTGCATAGGATGTGCAATGTAGGATGGTGTCAGCATTGTAGGATGTTTAGGGGACAAACATCCTTCCAAATGTCCCCAGAAGAACAAAATTACCCCTGGTTGAGACTCACGGGGTTAAATAAGATTTAGAAACTTCCCTGCAAAACATGAGAAAAAAATGTTTCACAGAAGGGGCCAGGTGCGGTGGCTGACGCCTGTAATCCCAGCACTTTGGGAGGCCGAAGTGGGAGGAACACCTGAGGTCAGGAGTTTGAGACCAGCCTGGCCAACATGGTGAAAACCTGTTTCTACTAAAAGTACAAAAACAAGCCGGGCATTGTGGCAGGTGTCTGTAATCCCAGCTACTGGGGAGGCTGAGGCAGGAGAATTGTTGGAAACCAGGGTGGGGGTGGAGGTTGCAGTGAGCCGAGATCATGCCACTACACTCCAGCCTGGGTGACAGCGTGAGACTCTGCCTCAAAGAAAAAAAAGTTTCACAGAAGGGACTGTTTAATAAACATGGATAATTCACTCTGGCCAATAGATGATGAATACTTAGGATTCAACATGAAAAATAAATATGGTAGCCTCTACTGAAACTTGAAGTGCACATCCTAGTTGACTCAGCAATCCCACCTGTCTCGATTTACCCAACTGAAATTTTAAAATCCAGTAGGAAGCCAGGCGCCGAGGCTAACACCTGTAATCCCAGCATTTTGGGAGCCAACGCAGGTGGATCACTTGTGGTCATCAGTTCAAGACCAGCCTGGCCAACATGGTGAAACCCCGTCTCTACTAAAAATACAAAAATTAGCCAGGTGTGGTGGCAGGCGCCTGTAATCCGTTACTCAGGAGACTGAGGCAGGAGAATCACTTGAACCAGGCAGGCAGAGGTTGCAGTCAGCCGAGATCGCACCACTGCACTCCAGCATGGGTGACAGAGTGTGACTCCGTCTCAAAAAACAAAACAAAACAAACAAACAAACCACAAAAAAAAACAAAAAATCCAGTAGGAAAGATGTATTGTATAATGCTATTCACTGCAGAAAACAACAGGGAATATTTTCCATAACAATACAAAAAGAGCCGGGCGCGGTGGCTCAAGCCTGTAATCCCAGCACTTTGGGAGGCCGAGACGGGCGGATCACGAGGTCAGGAGATCGAGACCATCCTGGCTAACACGGTGAAACCCCGTCTCTACTAAAAAATACAAAAAACTAGCCGGGCAAGGTGGCGGGCGCCTGTAGTCCCAGCTACTCGGGAGGCTGAGGCAGGAGAATGACGTAAACCCGGGAGGCGGAGCTTGCAGTGAGCTGAGATCCGGCCACTGCACTCCAGCCTGGGCGACAGAGCCAGACTCCGTCTCAAAAAAAAAAAAAAAACAATACAAAAAGAGCTGGTAGCTGTTAACCCTATTTTGGAAAGGATGTCCACAATAGTTGTTACATTTAAAAATAAAAGTTGTTTTTTAAAAAATAGGTACAGTTTGCTTCCATGCTTAGAAATAAAAATGTGTTCCATGAAAAATGAAAAGGCAGGTTGCAGCAGTTTATGTAACATGGACCGCCTTTTTTTCAATGCATATATATTTATACCATGCAAATGAGGAAGGCTGGAAAGTTTTTGAAAATGTTAGTTGTGTCTGAAAATGTGTGATTTACTTCTTGCTTTGTCAGTTTGCTTAGCTGTAGGTTGTTTTTTTCCCCACTGATTGCACACCATCTGTGTTAGGTTTTTTTGTTGTTGTTGTTTGTGTTTTGTTTTTTGAAACAGTGTTGCTCTGTTGCCCAGGCTGGAGTGCAGTGGCACGATCTTGGCTCACTGCAACCTCCACCTCCCAGGTTCAAGTGATTCTTCTGCCTCAGCCTTTGAGTAGCCGGGACTACAGGCGCTCACCACCATGCCTGGCTAATTTTTTTTTTTTTTTTTTTTTTTTGAGACGGAGTATCGCTCAGTCGCCTGGGCTGGAGTGCAGTGGCTGAATCTCAGCTCACTGCAAGCTCCGCCTCCCGGGTTTACCCCATTCTCCTGCCTCAGCCTCCCAAGTAGCTGGGACTACAGGCGCCCGCCACCTCTCCCGGCTAGTTTTTTCTATTTTTTTTAGTAGAGACGGGGTTTCACTGTGTTAGCCAGGATGGTCTCGATCTCCTGACCTCGTGATCCGCCCGTCTCAGCCTCCCAAGGTGCTGGGATTACAAGTTTGAGCCACTGCGCCGGGCCTAATTTTTTTGTATTTTTAGCAGAGACGGGGTTTCACCATATTAGTCAGGCTGGTCTCGAACTCCTGACCTCGTGATCCGCCAGCCTCGGCCTCCCAAAGTGCTGGGATTACAGGTGTGAGCCACGGTGCCTGGCCTGTGTTAGTTTATAAAAGTCTCGGGTATATTCTTGCACACCCTCAGGATGTAACAATCCTGAGGATTTATAAGCATTTGACCCAGAAAATCCAAATGCGACTGGGCATGTTGCAATGCCCAGCCCTCTCTCCCTAGGCTGGGACTGCTCTTTCCCTTCTTGTCTCACTTCCCTACTGGCCCATGGCAAGTTCCTGGGGTCACTGAAAACGTAAGTGCCCTTCAATCCTCATCTTGGGGTCTGTTTCGGGGGACCCAAACCATGACAGCCCCTCTCCTCATTTGAAGTCATCTGCGACGATCCTGTGGTTGGTCTAAGATAGAATGAAGTTGGCCACCTGTCCCTGGGCGATTTCAGGGAAGTTTTCTGGTTTTGTTTGTTTTATGGAAACAGGGTCTTGCTCTGTTGCCCAGGCTGGAGTACAGTGGTGTGATCATGGCTCACTGCAGCCTCAACCTCCTAGACTCAAGAGATACCCCTGCTTCAGCCTCCTGAGTATGAGTAGCCAGATTACAGGTGTGCCCTACCATGTCCAACTAATTTCTCAATTTTTTTTGTAGAGACGAGGGTCTCGCCCTGTTGCCCAAGCTAGTCTTGAGCTCCTGACCTCAAGCAATCCTCTCACCTCCTCAGCCTCCCAAAGCATTGGAATTATAGGAGTGAGGCACTTCACCTAGCCTAATCCTTTTTTTTTTTTTTTTTTTTTTGAGATGGAGACTCATTCTGTTGCCCAGGCTGGAGTGCAGTGGCAAGATCTCAGCTCACTACAACCTCCACCTCCTGGGTTCAAGCGATTCTCCTGCCTCAGCCACCCAAGTAGCTAGGATTACAGGCACCCACCCCCCATACTAGGCTAATTTTTGTACTTCTAGTAGAGAGGGGGTTTCACCATGTTGGCCAAGCTGGTCTTGAATTCCTGACCTCAAGTGATCCGCCCACCTTGGCCTCCCAAAGTGCCGGGATTACAGGCACGAGCCACCATGCCAGGTCCCCCACTAGACAGCTTCCCTACTGCACCTGCCCTGGTTTCCTCCCAAATCTTGTTGGGCAGTCAGGGGTGGGGAATGTGGGCAGTGTTTTGGTGCCAAGCAAAACCCCACAGACTTCTGTGAAAACCAACCAGGAACGTTTATTAAAAAAATAAGCAAGTTATCCCCAAGAGGGTGAAGCACCGCTGGCCGGTTCTGACATTCGATTCAGGCTGAAGGCGTGGCAACTCCTCCGGCCCTTGCTGGGAAATGTCCTGCCCAGGCCACGGGCGGTGCCCCAGTGCAGCTGGGCCCCCGAAAAGCCCCCAAACACATGATCCCACCAAAGGCTTGAACAGAGCAACTTCATCAAGCAGGCAGAGACCACACCTGAGACACAAGGGCAGGGAGGTAAAGCACAGGGGACTGGGGTTGGGCCAGGGACACCCAGCCCCCGTCTCCAACTGGCGCCCCCTCCAGGGGGGCTGACATGTGGTGTGGGGCCACCAGGACCTGTGGCTGCCCCTGGTGGGGGAAGAACAACCCTCCCTCTTGGGTGGTCGGGGTATGTTGTCTGCACACAGCTCAGGTGACCATGGGCACAGGAAGAATCAAACTCAGTCAACCATCCTTCAACCCAACTGGGAGTCTGTGAGGCCTGGCACACAGGTGCTCAATAAATGCTTGTGGCATGAAGTGAAGGGACCGATCTTGTTCATCTCTGTGCCCTAGCACTTGACATGTAGCCCATGATGAAAATGCAGACTGAACAACTGTCATCCTCTTTCGTATCACTAGTGCCCAGCACACAGTCAGTGCTCTTGAGGTGTGTGGAAAAGAAGCCAATTAAAGAGTGAGAAGTTCCCACACCGTCTAGCAGTGAGGGGGAAAAAGGAAAAACGTGAAAAGTACCTTGTTCGCTCCTATTCCCATCCCACAGCTCAGCTCCCTGCACACAGCAGGTGCTAAGTGTACCACATCAATAACTTATCTTTGTGACACGAGTGCCAGGCACACAGTAGGTGATCGATATGTGCTTGAATAAACGGACAGAAGCATCTTATTTATCTCAATATTCCCAGAGCCTGGGCTGGGCGCAGTGGCTCATGCCTGTAATCCCAGCACTTTGGGTGGCCGAGATGGGTGGATCACTTGAGGTCAGGAGTTCGAGACCAGTCTGGCCAACATGGTGAAACCCCGTCTCTACCAAAAATACAAAAATTAGCCAGACGTGATGGCGCACACCTGTAGTCCCAGCTACTTGGGAGGCTGAGAAACAAGAATTGCTGGAACCTGGGAGGCATAGGCTGCAGTGAGCCAATATTACACCACCGCACTCCAGCCTGGGTGACAGAGAGAGACTCTGCTCTTTAAAAAAAAAAAAAAAAAAATCCCAGAGCCTAGAATGGCACCCAATACACAGTAGGCACTCAATAAATCCTTGAATGAATTTTAAAAATGAATGTGTATCAGTAGTGCCTGATTCTTACTCTGATCAGTAACTGCTTGATGACTGAATCAATTGCTGATAGAGGGAATAATTATGCCTCATTCACTGCCATAACATGGGAACCTGGCATACAGCAGGTACTTAATAAGTGTTGGGCACATGAACAGACGAAGAGGGCTTGGTTCCTCCCAGTTCCCCAGGGCCAAGCCCTGTTGCTGGCATGCAGTAGGCACTCCATTAATGCTGCCTGTGTGCACGTGATTGCTTAGCAAGAGCTGGCTGGACACCACCCCACACGAGAGCCCTCTGCGGCCTGCCAAGGGGTCCTAGAGGTGGCCCTGATGTCCTCAGTAAGCACCTGGAACCTGGGCCAGCGATGGCTGCTTTGGCTTTCTGGCTGCCACCCCTCAGAGTTCATCCCGGGCAGCACTGTCCAGTGGGGACTGGAGCACGTCTGAGTTCTTGGCCTCACGGCTCAGTGCCTGCTGCTCCCGCATCTTCTGGGACTTGGCGCGGTCCCAGTCGGTCTTGACGTGCTCATTGTTCCATACGACTGAGGTCTCAGTGTCACTCACATAGCCATCGTCTCCTGTGTAGTGTGTGGGGTAGATGAGCAGCGGCTCCACGGAGAAGGCATGCAGGTTGCGGAGGGAGAAGTGGGCCTTGTACTCGGACCTAGGGGGAGGAGGAGGGGAGTGAGGGGCAGCAATGGCTTCAGGGGAGGGGACAGCTGGAGGAAAAATTGGAGGTGAAGAAGTCAGCGGGGATAGATTAAGACGTAAGTGTGCAGGGGATACAAATGGAGACAGATCTGGGAGGGGGCGAACGGAGGGAGAAGTAGGCAGAAGAAGAGACATCTCCTCGGAGTCTGTGAGTCTCACGCCCCCAGCCTCCCAGGACAGGCCCACCGTGAGACCCCAGCCCAGCAGCCGCCTGCCCCTCTCACACTGGGTGCTTGTCGAACATGACGGGCAGGAACTCGTCCACAGGCAGCATCTTGGAGAGCGGCTCAGCAGCCAGCAGCTTGTGGGCGCCTTGCAGGGAGATCACGTAGGCCAAGGTCCAGTAGGAGTAGTCGGCCTCCACCAGGTTCCTCACGCGGGGCACAGCCTTCTCGGGGTGCTCCACCTGCATCCGCTTCCGGCCCACGTAGCTGGGGTGCAGGATCGGGCCTGTCACTCTCCTCCCGCCCTCCAGAGGGAGCTTGCCCAGAAAACTAGGGATCTAGTTACCCCGCCAGGCCCTGGGATGGAAGCAGGCTCAGCATGTTTGCGGAGCGCGGTGACTGGATGGAGTGAATGCAGGAGCCCAGGGGTCTGGGGGTCATGGGGGTCATGGGAATTAGAGTTTTTCCAAAGGGCGTGAGGGAGCCGTGGAGGCTTTGGAGCTGGGGAGAGCAGGATCACGCAGACGTTCTCTGAGGCTCAAGCTGCTCTGAGTTCAGAGGGCAGTGGGGGTGGAGGTGGGCGAGGTGCCCTGATGTGGGGAGCAGTCAGGAATGGAGGGGTGCAGTTACTATTCACACGGGGCAGTGTTCCCAGAATGTGGATTAGGGCACTGCACTTGGAAGGGAAAGATGGAGGAAAGGAGAGGACAAACCAGCCCACCTACAGGAGAGAAGAACGGCTCCAGTGCCGGAAACATGGTGGCGGTACTTGTCTAAGACCCAGGCGCCCTGGCCACGCCTCCACACTCTTCGGCCACACCTCCAGCTCTGACCACGCCCTCCATGACCACACCCCCATGCTCTTCAGCCTCGCCCGCAGGCTGCCCGGTCAAATTTTAGCCACATTCACTTCCATAGGCCTCAGTCAAGTCTCTAAGCCCTGACCAAGCCTGCAGGCTGCTGGCCAGGTACCTTGAGTTCTGGGTGATCCTTCTAAGGTCCTTCCCTATATAGTCTACAGCCCTGACAGCGCTCTCAGGCCCCGGAATCACGTGAATCCTCCTGCTACGTTTCCAGGAGTTGGCCACGCCCCACGCCTACCACCCTGACCACACCCAGACATACGGCTCTAGGCTCAGCTGCAGCGCTCTGGCCACGCCCCTAGGATCCAGCTCCACTCTGCCTCGCAGCCCCACCTCTAAGGCCTGGTCATGTACCTAGGTTCCAGCTCCACCCCACCCTCAAGCCCCGCCTCTAAGCCATGACCCGTCCCCAGGCCCCAGCTTCACCCTGTCCCCAACCCCACCTCTAAGTCCTGGCCTTGCCCCAGGCCCCAGCTTCACCCCACCCTCAGATCCCCACTCACATGAGGTCCCAGTCCAGGCCCTCCCGCTCTACATCCCGCATGAGGTTCATCAGGCGTCTCTTGAAGAAGATCTCAAAACGCAGGTCATCCTCAAACACAAGCGATTTCTGCAGCCCCCGGTCCACCACCTGAGAGAGGAAGCCCAGCCAGGTCGCAGGGAGGCCAAGGCCAGGCCTGACCCTAAAGCACAGAGCTCTGCTTTGAGAAGCTCTGAAAGACGAGGAGAGAAGCCAGTGCATCTCCCCGCCTCTCCTAGCTCCAGGGACATCTGGACATCCAAACCTCTGCCCTCTGTCGCCCATGATGGATCTCTGAAGAGGAAGGCCTCCCAGCCCCTCAAATGTCCACACCTCATGCACCTCCCGCCTTGCAGCCGCACGCCCCCATTTGGCTTCATGTTTGATGATAACAAGTTTTTTTCTTTCTTTTTTTTTTCTCTTTTTTGAGACAGAGTCTTGCTCTGTCGCCTAGGCTGTAGTGCAGTGGCTCAATCTCGACTGCAACCTCCGCGTCCTGGGTTCAAGTAATTCTCCTGCCTCAGCCTCCTGAGTAGCTGGGATTACAAGCATGTGCCACTACACCCGGCTTTTATTTATTTTTCTTTTTTTGAGACGCAGTGTCACTCTTGTCGCCCAGGCTGGAGTGCAATGGCATGATCTTAGCTCACTGCAACCTCCGCCTCCCGGGTTCAAGTGATTCTCCTGCCTCAGCCTCCCAAGTAGTGGGATTACAGGAGCCCACCACCACACTCAGCTAATTTTAGTATTTTTAGTAGAGTCGAGGTTTCACCATGTTGGCCAGGCTGGTCTTGAACTCCTGACCTTAGGTGATCCACCTGCCTTGGCCTCCCAAAGTGCTGAGATTACAGGCATGAGCAACCACACCCAGCCATTTTTCTCTTTTTTTCTGAGACAAAGTTTTGCTCTGTTGTCCAGGCTAGAGTGCAGTGGCACAATCTTGGCTGAATGCAGCCTTAACTCCTGGGATCATGTCACCCTCCCACTTTAGCCTTCCGAATAGTCAGGACCACAGGTGTGTGCCACCATGCCTGGCCCTGTTGACACCCTCCTCCAATCACAGCCTCTCCCTCTGAGGGTGGCTGAGGATGCCTGGGCTGGTGGGGTGTCCCCGGCACTGGGCAGGTTCTGGTTCAAAGTGGCTCTGTGGCCATGACTTCTATTACTAAACGTCAAGCATAGAGACCAGGCTGGGAGGAATGAGGATTTGTTTACAGGTCCCAGGCCCCAGACACCACCTGCTGCTCAAAAGGGCTCACCCCTCCCCCCAGCCTGTTTCCACATCTGCGCAATGGAAGGATGGCAGACACACCTGGGGTTGATACAGCTGGTGTGGCGCATCATTCACGAAAGAGACGTCACGGGTCCCATGGCTGAGGCTGGATGCCTGGCCAGGGCTTTGGGGAACTCCTTCAACCCCTTCCCGCTCCAAATCTCAGAGGAGATCTAGAGTCATAACTCTGGCCCCGCCCATCGCTCAGGACACACCTCCTTCCAGATGTTGTAGTGGCTCAGGAAGCAGCCCAGCTCACCCTTGGTGAGGGGCCGGCCATGGTAGGGGTCCCGGTAGCCGGGCAGCATCTGGATCCCCAGCGCCTCCACCTGGCTTGTGTTCATGGCTCTGGAGAGGAGGAGGAGAGGGTCACGAAGAAGGCTCACCCTGCCTGCCATTCTGCCATCCCCGGCTATTCCACCACCCCCTGCGGCGTTGAGCAGCTGGTCCCCCTCTTGTAGCACTGGCACCCCTCCTGGACACATGGGGTCTCACTCGCCTGCACATGGTATACACTCATGGGCAAACCTGCTCTCCTCCTCTCCTGGGGTCTGACTTACCCCTCCATAGTCCCCACCAGCGCGGTCTACACTGACAGCATGCAAACCTACCCATTCCCCTGGGCCAGGACTCACTTGCCTTCCATGGTCTACAACTGTGAGGATCTGCCCCTTCTCCGGGGTCCCATTCACTTGCCCTCCATGTCGCCCACTGATGTGGTCTACACCTGTTTGGACACCACGCCCGCCCCCATCTGAATCACTTGCTGTCTACCAGTGAGGTCTACACCCACATCCACGTGTGGACCCGCCCCCCACCCCCAGGCCTCGAACTCACTTGCCATCCACGGCCTCTACCAGCCGGCACTCGATCTCCTGTGCCTGCAGGGCCCGCAGCATGCGCTCCCGCCGGTCCTGCCGCCGCCTCAGGTTGATCATGAAGACCTGCAGCCCGGAGAGCCCCGAGCCAGATCAGCCCCTGCAAACGAGGGCCCTCCACCCCCACCCTGCTTCCAGGGAAAGCCCAGCCCACCTCGTCAAATCCCATCTTGTCCGGTGTCTTGGTGGGAGCCGAGATGAAGCGGGAGGGCTCTGCTGGCGGGTGCTTCACTGTGGGGCACAGACGTACAGGAGTCGCTGGGGTGAGGGGCCTCCTACCTCTCTCCAACAGGCTTTTCCCACTGGCTCCATGGCTCCCAGTCAGACTAGCTCGGCCCACAAAGTCGACCTGGCTCCGCCCACATCAGTGCTGCTCTCTAGAAGCCCCTCCCATGTCATCTGAACCCTGCACAGAAGCCCAAAGCCCTGGCCACACCCAGGTCCCAACTTCACCCCGCCCCCAGTCCTGCTTCTCAGCCCTGGCCACACCCCAGGCCCCAGCTTCACCCCGCCCCCAGTCCTGCCTCTCAGCCCTGGCCACACCCCAAGCCACAAGTTCACCCCGCCCCCAGTCCTGCCTCTCAGCCCTGGCCACACCCCAGGCCCCAGCTTCACCCCGCCCCTAGCCTGGCCTCTCAGCCCTGGCCACACCCCAAGTTCCACGTTCACCCCGCCCTCAGTCCTGCTACTCAGCCCTGGCCACGCCCCAGGCCCTAGCCTCACCCCTCAACCTCCCCGAGCCTTGTCCCTGGCCTTGCCCCAGGCTCCAACTTCACCCTGTTCACCCTGCCCCTCCCCAGCCCCACCTCTAAGCTCTGGCCACGCCCCAGGCTCCAGCTTCACCATGCACCCCCCCAGCTCCACCTTTAAACCCTGACCATGCAACAGCTTCGCTCCCACCCCCAGCCCCGCTTCTAAGTCCTGGCCATACCGCAGGCCCTAGCTTCACCCTGCCCCCAGCCCCGACTCTCAACCCTGGCCACGCCCCAAGCTCCAGCTTCACTCCGCCCCCAGCCCCGCCTCTAAGCCCAGGCCATGCCCCAGGCTCCAGCTTCACTCCGCCCACAGTCCCGCCTCTAAGCCCTGGCCACGCCCCATGCTCCAGCTTCACCCCCCAGCCCCACCTCTAAGCCCTCACCAACGCAAAGAACTCCCATTCCTACCTCAGGCCCTTTGTACATGCTTGGTCCCTGCTTGAAATACCCTTCCCTTCCCTGCTCTGTATCCTTACTTTTCAGCTATGATGCCCTGGGCATGGGGGTCACCCTCCCCACTCCCACCTCCCTAGGCTGAGCCAGGCCTCCTCTGGGCCCCAACAGCACCTGGACTTGCACCACCAAAGCTCCCATCCTTGCTGCCCTAACCCCCTGGCCCTGTGCCTGTCTGTTGTGAGCCCCTTGGGAAGGACACCAGGTATGTCTGCTCACACTGGGCCCCTAGTGCCCAACACAGGGACTTGGCACACAGCAGGCACTCAGTAATTGCTTGTAGAATGAACCAAGAAATGATGGCATGCTGTGTATTCTTGACTGGCCCGGGCCTCAGTTTTCCTAATCTATAAAATGGGTCAATAAGCCACTGAGAGGTTTCACGAAGAGATGTCATGAGATCACGTACTATGTCATGGGGTGAACTATGTCTCCCCAGTGCCAACCACCAGTACCCCAGGGTATGATCCTATTTGGACACAGGGTTGTGAACAGAGGTCGAGTTAAAATGAAGTCATTAGGATGGGCCCTAATCCATATGGCTTGGGAGGCTGAGGTGGAAGGATTGCCCAGGAGTTCAAGGCTGCAGTGAGCTATGATGGTGACACTGCATTCCAGCCTGGGTGACAGAGACTCCATCTCCCAGAAAAGCAAAAAAGAAGGCCGGGCACAGTGGCTCACATCTGTAATCCCAGCACTTTGGGAGGCCAAGGCGGGTGGATCACGAGCTCAGGAGTTCAAGACCAGCCTGGCCAACATAGTGAAACCCTACCCCTACTAAAAATACAAAAAATTAGCCGGGCGTGGTGGCAGGCGCCTGTAGTCCCAGCTACTTGGGAGGCTGAGAGAGGAGAATGGCGTGAACTTGGGAGGCGGAGCTTGCAGTGAGCAGAGATCAGGCCACTGCACTCCAGCCTGGGAGACAGAGCGAGACTCCAGCTCAAAAAAAAAAAAAAAAAGAAACCTAAATTAACAAATTAGCTGAGCATGGTAGTGGCATGCACCTGTGGTCTCAGTCACTCAGGAGGCTGAGGTGGGAGGATCGCTTGAGCCAAGGAGGTTAAGGCTGCAGTGAGCTGTGATTTTGCCACTGTACTCCAGCCTGGGTGACAGCGAGACTCTCTCTCAAAAAAAAAAAAACAAGGCCGGGCGCGGTGGCTCAAGCCTGTAATCCCAGCACTTTGGGAGGCCGAGACGGGCGGATCACGAGGTCAGGAGATCGAGACCATCCTGGCTAACACGGTGAAACCCCATCTCTACTAAAAAATACAAAAAACTAGCCAGGCGTGGTGGCGGCGCCTGTAGTCCCAGCTACTCGGGAGGCTGAGGCAGGAGAATGGCGTAAACCCGGGAGGCGGAGCTTGCAGTGAGCTGAGATCCGGCCACTGCACTCCAGCCTGGGCAACAGAGCCAGACTCCGTCTCAAAAAAAAAAAAAAAAAAAAAAAAAAAAAAAAACAAATAAGGAAATGACGACACCAATATATGTATATGTGAGAACTTAAACTGGGAAAACTCTGGTAGCCACAGAGACGCTTCTCAGGCCCTGGTTCCTGATGGGAGGTAGTGATAAATGGAGACCCACCATCCCCGACTGTGGCCGGGTGGGACCTGGACATCTAAGTATGCCAGACTCTTGGTGTTGCGGGGGGCCTGCCCCAGTGATTGTGCAGTCTTCAGGTGTCACCTCAAAAAGACTCAAAAGTCTCCCCTAGGCCGGGCGCGGTGGCTCAAACCTGTAATCCCAGCACTTTGGGAGGCCGAGACGGGCGGATCACAAGGTCAGGAGATCGAGACCATCCTGGCTAACAAGGTGAAACCCCGTCTCTACTAAAAAATACAAAAAACTAGCCAGGCGAGGTGGCAGGCGCCTGTAGTCCCAGCTACTCGGGAGGCTGAGGCAGGAGAATGGTGTAAACCCGGGAGGCCGAGCTTGCAGTGAGCTGAGATCCGGCCACTGCACTCCAGCCCAGCGACAGAGCGAGACTCCGTCTCAAAAAAAAAAAAAAAAAGAAAAAATTCTCCCCTAGGCCAGGCGCAGTGGCACACACCTGTAATCCCAGCATACTGGGAGGCCAAGAGGGGCAGATCACCTGAGGTCAGGAGTTTGAGACCAGCCTGGCTAACATAGTGAAACCCCGTCTGTACTAAAAATACAAAATTACCCAGGCATGGTGGCAGGTGCCTGTAATCCCAACTACTCTGGAGGCTGAGGCAGGGGAATCGCTTGAACCCAGGAGGCGGAGGTTGCAGTGAGCCGACATTGCACTACTGCACTCCAGCCTGGGTGACAAAGTGAGACACCGTCTCAAAAGAAAAAACAAAAAGTCTCCCCCAAACACAAAGGACAGAGTGCTATTCCACCTTGAGCCACCAGGGGGAGCCGCAGATAGACTTGTTCAGATATCGGTAAGGCTGGGGAAATGGAGCCGGGGACAGACGCCTCACCCCTCCCACCCAGTCTCCATCTATGCAGTGGTGTGAATGGCAGTGGCGTTGGCAGGGCTTTCTGCGCCCAGAGCAGGGCAAGGCCCACATTAGAAATGGCTGAGATGGGAGCACCATCCCGAGGCAACCGCAATTACAGCTCAGCCCTGCGTGCTCCTCCAGTTGTAGAGGGACAGCTGCTGGTTTCATAGCTTATGGATTTTTTTAAATTTTTATTTATTTATTTATTGATACAGGGTCTGGCTCTGCTGCCCAGGCTGGAGTGCAGTGGCGCAATCATGGCTCACTGCAGCTTCGACCTCTTGGGCTCAAGGGATCCTCTTGCCTCAGCCCACCGAGTAGCTGGGACCACAGGTGTGTGCCATCACACCTGGCTAATTTTTTTTTTTTTTTTTTTTTTGGTTGCCCATGCTGTTCTCAAACTACTGGGTTCCAGGGATCCGGCCGCCTCGGCCTCCTGAAGAGCTGGGATTATTATTTATTATTATCATTATTTTTGAAGACAGAGACTTACTCTATTGCCCAGGACACAGTGCAGTGGCACAATAATGACTCACTGCAGCCTCCAGTTCCTGGGCTCAAAGGATTCTCCCACCTCAGCCTCCTGAGTAGCTAGGAATACAGGTGTGTGCCACCATATCGGACTAATTAAAAAAAATTTTTTTTCTTTTTTTTTTGAGACAGAGTTTCACTCTGTTGCCAGGCTGGAGTGCAGTGGCACGATCTCGGCTCATTGCAACCTCCACCTCCTGGGATCAAGTGATTCTCCTGCCTCAGCCTCCCGAGTAGCTGGGACTACAGGCATCCACTACCACGCCCAGCTAATGTTTTTTTGTATTTTTAGTAGAGACGGGGTTTCACCATGTTGGTCAGGATGGTCTCCATCTTTTGACCTTGTGATCCGCCCGTCTTGTCCTCCCAAAGTGCTGGGATTACAGGCGTGAGCCACTGCACCCGGCCAAAAATTTTTTTATAGAGAAGGGGTCTCACTATGTTGCCCGGGCTGATCTTGAACTCCTAAGCTCAAGCAATCCTCTCACTTTGGCCTCTCAAAGTGCTGGAATTACAGGTGCGAGTCACCATGTCCAGCCTATACACGCAGTTCTTTAGTGAAAACTTGCTGTCCTCTCAGTTCTCACATCCTCCATAGCTCCTGACTGTCCTCAGGGGGAAGGTCCCTTCCTCAGCCTGGTCTCTGAGGCCATCTACCCTGGCCCTGGATACCAGCCCCAGGGGCCCACTGACCTTGCCTGTTCCCTAGGTTCACGTCCCTTCCAGCCTCTCAGCCTTTGCCCACGCTACCACCTCCCGCTGCAGTCCCCTTTCTGGTGAACTCCTACTCATCCTGTCCCTTAATGCCACCTCCTCCAGGAAGCCCACCCGACAACCCCGAGCACGCTGCGTACAGCTGCCTGCAAACCAGCACTCTGTAACAGCAGGGACAACCCTCCACCTCGTTCACATGTGCCCTTGCACTCAGCACCCCCCACAGGGACTGGCATCTGCCTGGCACTCAGTGCTCACAGGACCGATTCGAGACATCAGTGAAAGGGAGGCAACCTAGCCCCTCCCAGGGCGGTGTGCAGGCAGACTCACCCATGACCTCCAGCTGCACGTGCATGAAGCTCTCAGCCTCATCCTGGAGGGTGCTGTGGGCGCGCAGCGGTACTGGCAGGAAGCCGTACTCCTCCTTGTTGCACACGTACATCTGCACCTCTGCAGGGGCCAGGGAAGCAACAGACACATGTAAAAACAGGCCAGGCCCAGTGGCTCATGCCGTCCATCCCTGGGCTTCAGGAGGCCAAGGCAGGAGGATCGCTTCAGATCAGGCGTCTGAGACCAGCCTGGGCAACAGAGCAAGACCTCATCTCTACAAATAATTTTTTTTTTTTTTTTTTTTTTTTTTAGACAGAGTCTCACTCTGTCTCCCAGGATGGAGTGCAGTGGCACTATCTTGGCTTACTACAACCTCCACCTCCTGGATTCAAGCGATTCTCCTGACTCAGCCTCCCAAATAGCTGGGACTACAGGCTTGTGCCATGCCACCATGCCCGGCTAATTTTTGTATTTTTAGTAGAGACAGGGTTTCACTATGTTGGCCAGGCTAGTTTCAAACTCCTGACCTCAGGTGATCCACCCGCCTCAGCCTCCCAGAGTGCTGGGATTACACGTGTGAGCCACTGTGCCTAGCCCAAATAATTTTTTTTTTTTTTTTTTTGATACGGAGTCTCGCTCTGTTGCCCAGGCTGGAATGCAATGTCACGATGTCGGCTCACTGCAACCTCCACCTCCCGGGTTCAAGCGATTCTCCTGCCTCAGCCTCCCTAGTAGCTGGGACTACAGGCACAAGCCACCACGCCTGGCTAATTTTTTGTATTTGTAGAGACGGGGTTTCACCGTGTTAGCCAGGATGATCTCAATCTCCTGACCTCATGATCCACCCGCCTTGGCCTCCCAAAGTGCTGGGATTACAGGTGTGAGCCACCGCGCCCAGCTCTACAAATAATTTTAAAATTAGTTGGGAATGGTGGTACCTGCCTATAGTCGCAGCTACTCAGGAGGCTGTGGCAGGAGGATCACTTGAGCCCAGCAGATTGAGGCTCCTGTGACCTATGATAGCGCCATTGCACTCCAGCTTGGGCAATAGGGCAAAACCCTGTCTCAAAAACAAACCAAACAAAAAACAGTAAAAATGCATGTTGAGGCACAAAAAGGAAACAGCTTGACAAAATGTGAGTTAAGTTACTTCCTTCTACATCTATCCTTTTCTGGATGGTTTGAACTTTTTTATGAGTGTATCTTTTTTTTGAGACAGAGTCTGGTTCTGTCGCCCAGGTTGGAGTTCAGTGGCGCCATCTCGGCTCACTGCAACCTCCGCCTCCGGGGTTCAAGCAAGTCTCCTGCCTCAGCCTCCAAGTAGCTGGGATTACAGGCACTTGCCACCACGCCCAGCTAATTTCTGTATTTTTTTTAGTAGAGATGGGTTTTCACCATGTTGGCCAGGCTGGTCTCGAAATCCTGACCTCAAGTGATCCACTGAGCCTAGCCGAGTGTGTATCTTTTTTAGACTAAAAAATTCAACGATGCTCTTTTAATTTAATTTTATTGTATTTATTTTTTTTGAGACAGAGTCTCGCTCTGTTGCCCAGGCTGGAGTGTAGTCGTGAGATCTTGGTTCACTGCCTCCTGGGTTCAAGCAATTCTTGTGCCTCAGCCTCCCGAGTAGTTGGGACTACAGGCACCCACCACCACACCCAGCTAATTTTTGTATTTTTAGTAGAGATGGTTTTCACCATGTTGGCCAGGCTGGCCTCAAACTCCTGATGTGACCCGCCCGCCTCATCCTCCCAAATTGTTGGGATTATAGGCGTGAGCCACTCCGCCTGACCAACCAATAGATCTTAAAGAGCTAAGGAATGAAGCTAAGTAAAGCCAGGGCTGGAGAGAGACTGGGTCCTGGAGACATTATCTGAACACCTAGATATAGCTGTATCTGAAGTCAGCCCTGCGCTGCAATGTTTGGGTTCTGTGAATCTTCAGTGTGCTCTGAACTGGCTTAGCGCAAAACTCAAAGAACCAGGCAGATGGCCCTGCAATGGCAGACCTCTCATGTACGTACCTGCCTGCTTGCAGGAGAAGGCGAAGACGATGATGTCGTCAAAGGACCAGGTGTAGTCGGGGTGAGGTGGGTAGAAGGCCAGGTTCCTGGACGCTGCCTTCCGCAGGTCTATCAGGAAGGTTGAGTGCACCATGGGAACTGCAAAGCAGCCCCGGCGGTCTCGCTTGCGGATGGGGATGTAGGCAGGTGTGCGCTTGTAGTAGCCCTGTGGGGAGAGAGCGACAGTTCCGCATAGCTGTCTTGAAAGGTGAGGATGGAGGCCCATGATAGCGGGCGGCATGGAACAGGACCAGACGGAGAGCCAGGCACAGCAGTGTGTGCCTGTGGTCCCCCAGATTCAAGCCCAGTATGGGACCTGTGGCCAGGCCTGACCAATAAGAAAGAGCCTTATATTTCCCCAGCTTCAATAATGAGTTCAGAGGTAGTGTAGAGGAGACTAGCGATGGCCCAATCAGAATGGATGATGGCTGGACGCTGCTGAGATCACTCTAAAGCTGTCTGAGAATGAACCCACCCAAAGGATGGAGAAAGAAAGTTATCCAAACACCTGGATCAAGCCATGCCTGAAGTCCCATCCTGACACCACCACTTGCTAGCTGTGTGAGTTTAGGCAAGTCACTTCCTCTCTGTGTTTCTGTTTTCACCTCCGGAATAGCAGGGTGGGGGACAATCAAAGACCCTCTATTCTTCCCTCCCGTCTGGCCTCAGAGGACTGTTTAAAGATTACCATAATGAGTTTTTGTTTTGTTTCGTTTTGTTTTTGAAACCAAGTCTCACTCCATCACCCAGGCTGGAGTGCAGTGGCGCGATCTCGGCTCACTGCAACCTCCGCCTCCTGGGTTCAAGTGAGTCTCATGCATCAGCCTCCCGAGCAGCTGGGAGGACAGGCGTGTGCCACCGAACCTGGCTAATTTCTGTATTTTTTTTTTTTTAGTAGAGATGGGATTTCACCATGTTGCCCAGAGTGGTCTCAAACTCCTGAGCTCAGGCAATCCGCCTGCCTCAGTCTCCCAAAGTGCTGGAATTACAGGCGTGAGCCACCGTGCCCAGTTTCCATGATGATTTTTCTAAAACACACACACAAGGTTGTGTGACGGTAAGTTTCACTCTAGCCACGAACCCACCTGCTCAGCCCAGACCCCACAGTCCCCAGGCGCTCACTGTACCTGGGAAGTCATTCCACACCAGAAGTTGGAGTATGCAGCCCGGGAATCCAGCATGGGGGCGACCACCGTCTTATTCTCAGCGATGAGCAGGCTCAGCGTGTCAGGGTTGAGGATCAGGTTGTCTGCGTCTACAAACTGCAAAACACCCCACACAGCATCAGCGTGGGCTGCCAGAGTGACTCCAGGTCAGGCTAGCACTCAGAACAGCTGGGGCAAAGGCCAGAGCCCTGGGAGTCTGGCAAAGACCTCTGGAAGCACCCCCACACCGGCTGAAATGGAGCAGGGACCCCGTTTTAGGGGCCTGCAGGATCCCCTGGATCATGGAAATAAAGCAAAGGTCTTGAGTTCCTTCAAAGAAAATTCTAGGCACTGAGCTAGCCCTGAGAAGCAAATGAACAACCAGAGTAAGAAGGTAGCAAAACATTTTTTTTTTTTGAGACAGAGTCTCACTCTGTCACCCAGGCTGGAGTGCAGTGGTGTGGTCTCCGCTCACTGCAACCTCCGCCTCCCGGGTTCAAGCGATTCTCCTGTCTCAGCCTCCCGAGTAGCTACGACTACAGCCGTGCACCATCACATCCGGGTAACTTTTTGTACTTTTAGTAGAGACGGTGTACCGTCAAGTTGGCCAGACTGGTTTTAAACTCCTGACCTATGTGATCCGTCCACCTTGGCCTCCCAAAATGCTGGGATTACAGGTATGAGCCACCATGCCCGGCCTAGTATTTTGCTTTTTCTTCCTTTTTTATTTTTTAAAGGGACAGCATCTTGCTCTGCCACTCAGGCTGAAGTGCAATGGTGCAATCGTAGCCCACTGCAGCCTGGAGTTTCTGGGCTCAAGTGATCCTCTCATCTCAGCCTCCCAAGTAGCTGAGAGTACAGGCATGCGTTACCATGCCTGGGTAATTTTTTTATTTTTATTTTTGTAGAGACAAGGTCCCTCTACATTGTCTAGGTTGGTTTTGAACTCCTGGGTTCAAGTGATCCTCCTGTCGCGGCCTACCAAAATGCTGGGATTACAGGTGTGAGCCACTGCACCTGGCCTAAAATTTAAAAAAGAAATACATACATACATATACATACAGAAAATCACACATAGAAAATGATTAGATCTGGATGTTTCCCCTCTATTAGGATGTAAAGACACAAAAGTCACGATATATCACAGAACCACTAACATGTTTTTTGGGTTTGTTTTTTTTTTTTTTTTGAGATGGAGTCTTGCTCTGTCGCCCAGGCTGTGGTGCAGTGGCCGGATCGCAGCTCACTGCAAGCTCCGCCTCCCAGGTTTACGCCATTCTCCTGTCTCAGCCTCCCGAGTAGCTGGGACTACAGGCGCCTGCCACCTCGCCCGGCTAGTTTTTTGTATTTTTTAGTAGAGACGGGGTTTCACCATATTAGCCAGGATGGTCTTGATCTCCTGACCTCATGATTCGCCCATCTCGGCCTCCCAAAGTGCTGGGATTACAGGCTTGAGCCACCGCGCCCGGCCGGGTTTCTTGTTTTTTTTTTTTTTTTTTTTTTTTTTTTTTGGAGTCTCCTGTTGCACAGGCTGGATGGAGTGCAGTGGCACGATCTCAGCTCACTGCAACCTCCACCTCCCATGTTCAAGCAATTCTCCCTTAGTCTCCCAAGTAGCTGTGATTACAGACACATTCCACCACGCCAGGCTAAGTTTTGTATTTTCTGGTAGAGACAGGGTTTCACCAGGTTGGCCAGGCTGGTTTCGAACTCTTTATTTCAAGCGATACACCTGCCTCAGCCTCCCAAAGTGCTGGGATTACAGGTGTGAGCCACCGCGCCTGGTCTGGATGTTTTTCTTTTACTGCTGGTCCACAGAGATGCTTGCTGTTACCCAGGCAGTATCATTTAGAATATTGGATTAACTGCCATAAACAACAACAAAAACTAGAATTCCAGTATCCCCCGGCAACGTGGGAATACCATTTCCACATGGCAACCTTCAGCTGCAGAGGGGAGTTGGCTGGCTCTTAGGACAAGCCCTGTGGTCATGTTACATACCCCATCCGGTCCCTCTGGATGTTTGAATCTGTGACCTTTGAATATTAATGCAGAACAAACAGCCAGATCGCTGTGGCAGTTCCTCAAAAAGCTAAACATAGAATTACTACATGATCCAGGAATTCCATTCCTAGGTATGAACCAAGAGAATTGAAAGAAAGGACTCAAACAGGTTCTTTGTTTGTTTGTTTTTGAGACAAAGTCTTGCTCAGTCACCCAGGCTGGAGTACAGTGGCGTGATCTCGGCTCACTGCAACCTCCACCTCCTGGGTTCAAGTGATTCTCCTGCCTCAGCCTCCTGAGTAGCTGGGATTAATTACAGGCATGCGCACCACCATGCCCAGATAATTCAAACAGGTCAATGTACGCTCATGTTCATGTCAGAATCCTAACAGCCAGGCCAGGTGCAGTGGCTCACACCTGTAATCCCAGCACTTTGGGATGCCAAGGCAGGCAGATCACATGACGTCAAGAGTTCGAGACCAGCTTGGGCAACATGGTCAAACCCCGTCTCTACTAAAAATTACACACACAAAAAATTAGCCAGGCATGGTGACACATGCCTATAATTTCAGCTACTCGGGAGACTAATAACGCAGGAGAATCGCTTGAACCCAGGAGGCGGAGGTTGCAGTGAGCCGAGATCATGCCACTGCACCGCAACCTGGGCGACAGGGCAACACTCTGTCTCAAAAAACAAACAAACAAAAAAAGAATCTCAACAGCCAAAAAAAGTGGAAGCGACTGAAGTGTGTCCATCAATGGATGAAGAGATCAACACAATACGGTCCACCCAGACAATGGAATAAGAGACAGCCATACAGAGGAAGAAAGCACGGTTCCAGGCTGTAATGAACCTTGAAAACTCGATGCTGAGTGAGAGAAACCAGACACGAAACGCCATGTAGTGTGACATTCCACTGATGTGAAATGCCCAGAACAGGCAAATCCACAGACAGGAAGCAGATGAGTGGCTGCTAGGGCCTAGGGGAGGGGAATGGGGAGTTGAGGAGTGACTGCTGATGGGGTTTTCTTTCCGGGGAATGAAAATGTTCTGGAATTAGAGGTGGTGCTTGCGAAACAAATAAATATATACGTGAACTGACTTCAATTAATACAAACAAGAAACAGGATAAAGTGAATCTCTCCAGGAGATACAATTAAAATTTAGATGCTGGCCAGGGGCGGTAGCTCACACCCGTAATCGCAGCACTTTGGGAGGCTGAGGTGGGCGGATCACGAGGTCAGGAGATCGAGACCATCCTGGCTAACACGGTGAAACCCCGTCTCTACTAAAAATACAAAAAATTAGCCAGGCGAGGTTGCAGGCGCCTGTAGTCCCAGCTACTCGGGAGGCTGAGGCAGGAGAATGGCGTGAACCCAGGAGGCGGAGCTTGCAGTGAGCAGAGATCGCGCCACTGCACTCCAGCCTGGGCGACAAAGCGAGACTCCATCCCAAAAAATAAAAAATAAAAATAAAATAAATTAGCCTGGCGTGGTGGCAGGCGTCTGTAGTCCCAGCTACTCGGGAGGCTGAAGCAGGAGAGTCACTTGACCCTGGGAGGTGCCGGCTGCAGAGAGCCAAGATTGCGCCACTGCACTCCAGCCTGGGCGACAGAGTGAGACTCTGTCTCAAAAAAAAAAAAAAGAAACACGAAAATATAATTTTGTGTCAAAAGCCACTTTGAGTTTTGAACCAGCACTTTGAGCTCCACCCCGGTTTGCTGAGGGAAAAAAGCTAAAGCCAGGCAACCTCAAACCACAAAAGCAAAATCCGAGAGGCAGGACAAGGCAGCTTTGTGCCAGAACGCTCTGGAAGGTTCCAGATCCACCTCTCTGCCTTGCCAGTTCTGACACCCCGCCAGGGAAGATGTCCCCTCCCTCTGTCAGCCTCTGTTTCCTCACCTATAAAATGATCTGATAAGCCACCAAGCAAGAGAGTCCCCTCAGGAGCTCCATCCGTCCTCCCCGGACGTGGCACTGTCCCCGTTCCTCTCTCCCTGGCACCTTCACATCTAGTGCCAAAACAGACCGTCTCCTTCACCTCGTGACGCATCCTGAACCCCCTGCCTTTCTCCACGGCCCCCACCCCATGCAGGCCTGTCCATCAATTGCTGGTACCCTGCTCGGGCCTCTACTCCGGCCTCCTGCTAGTGCGTGCGGCTTCTGCTGCCTGCAACAACCACAGTGGCTTTTTCTTTTTTTTTTTTTTTTTTTGAGATGGAGTCTCACTCTGTCACCCAGGCTAGAGTGTAGTGGTGCGATCTCAGCTCACTGCAACCTCCGCCTCCCGGGTTCAAGCGATTCTCCTGCCTCAGCCTCCCAAGTAGCTGAGGTTACAGGCGTGCGTCATCACACCAAGCTGACTTTTGTATTTTGGTAGAGACAAGGTTTCACCATGTTGGCCAGGCTGGTCTCGAACTCCTGAACTCCAGCAATCCAGTTGCCTCGGCCACTCAAAGTGCTGGGATTACAGGCATGAGCCACCACGCCTGGTCCACAGTGGCTTCTGAAAATCTTACATCAGAACACAGACCTCCCCTGCTCACACACCCTCCATAGCTCCCCATTCCCCTCCAAGTAGACACCAAGTGCCTCCACTGGCCTGTGTAGCTGGACCTCTAGCCACCACTGCATCGTAGTCACTTTGCTCACTTGATTCCTTTCTTTTTCTTTTCTGTTTTTTGTTTGTTTGTCTGTTTTAAGAGATGGGTTGGATGTGGTGGCTCACCCCTATAATCCCAGCACTTTGGGAGGCCGAGACGGCCGGGTCACCTGAGGTCAGGACTTTGCGACCAGCCTGGCCAACATGGTGAAACACCATCTCTACTAAAATTACAAAAATTAGCTAGGCATGATAGCGGGGGCCTGTAATCCCAGCTACTCAGGAGGCTAAGGCAGGAGAATTGCTTGAACCCAGGAGGTGGAGGCTGCAGCGAGCCGAGATTGTGCCACTGCACTCTAGCCTGGGCAACAGAGTGAGACTCTGACTCAAAGAAAAAAGCAAATCAGGAGAATATAGGAAAGTATGAAGGCTGAAATAACATTTGGGGTGGATCATAGAAAATTGTGTAATGGATTCAATGTATATTATTTGGGGGATGGATGCCCCAAAATCTTTGATTTCACCACTTCACAATCTATGCATGTAACAAAATTATACTTGTGCTCCATAAGTTTATACAAATTAAAAAATAATAGTAATATTCAATCAATAAAGTTTTTTTTTTTTTTTTTTGAGAGAGTCATTCTGTGGCCCAGGATGGAGTGCAGTGGTACGATCTCGGCTCAAGAAAAAAATAAAAAATAAAAAGACTCAACTGTTCCCTTCCTCATGAGACAAGGTCCCTGCAGGAGGAAGTGCAAGTCAGGCCTCAGCAATTCAACGTGGCCACCGCCCCCCAGTCCCTGACCCCTTCCGGCTGCTTCTTGGAAGTGACCCAAAGGTTTGGCCATTACATATGATGGTGATAAAAACAGACGTGGCACGGTCAGGCGCTGTGGCCCATGCCTGTAATCCCAGCACTTTGGGGGGCCGAGGCAGGAGGATCACTCGAGCCCAGGAGTTGGAGACCAGCCTGGGCAACATAGCAAGACCCCATCTCTACAAAAATATTTTTTGTTATTTTTAAAAAATATTTATGTATTTATTTATTTATGAGACAGAGTCTCACTGTGTCGCCCAGGCTGGAGTGCAGTGGCACAATCTCGGCTCACTGCAACCTCTGCCTCCCAGGTTCAAGAGATCCTCCTGCCTCAGCCTTCCGAGTAGCCAGGATTACAGGCACCTGCCACCAGGCCTGGCTAATTTTTGTATTTTTAGTAGAGACGGGGTCTCCCCACGTTGACCAGGCTGGTCTTGACCTCCTGACCTCAAGTGATCCACCTGCCTTGGCCTCCCAAAGTGCTGGGATTACAGGCATGAGTCACCATGCCTGGCTTCTATAAAAATAAAAATAAAAAATTAGCCAGGCATAGTGGTGGGTGTCTGTGCTCTCAGCTACTTAGGAGGCTGAGGCAGGGGAATTGCTTGAACCCAGGAGGCAGAGGTTGCAGTGAGCCGAGATTGCACCACTTCACTCCACCCTGGGCCCCAGAGTGAGTCTCTGTCTCAAAAAAATAAATAAAAAAATAAAAATGGACTTGACCCAAGTGTCTAAACACAGGGGACAAATGGGGACAGAAAAGCCCATTCTGGTGCTGAGGATCAAATGAATCCCAGCTCCTCCTCCACTGACCAACCATGTCACCTTAAGCAACTCATCTCCCCTCTCTAAGCCTCAGTTTACCCTTCTGCAAAATGACGTTAAGGATGGTCCTGGCATCCTGCTGTTCCGCCTTCCCTGGGGATACCCAGACCTGCCCGTGATCCACAGCCAGCCGGCTGAGAAACTTACCAGGATGTAATCAGCCCACATGTCTCGAGCTGATTTCAGGGCTGCCTGGCGCAACTTCATGACATGCTCGTAGCGTGAGTCAGACCAGTGTTTCGGGCCTTCCTCGTCTGGGTAGGACCTATGGGGAGGCAGCAGTGATGTGGACATCACAAGGCACCATCAAAGCCTAGCAAGGGCCTGAGCTGCCTTCAGGGTACTCAGAGAGAGCTTCCTGGAGAAGGGGACATGTAAGCTGATCTGAGGGATGGGAAAAAGGAAACGAGGAGGAAAGAGAAGTGGGGAGAATGTCCCTGGCCGGAGGTACAGCCTGTGCAAAGGCCTGGAGGGAAGAAAGCCCGAGGCACACTGGAGGGAAGGAAGGAAGCTCAGAGTGGGGCCCAGTGCAGTGGCCCACGCCTGCGATCCCAGCACTTTGGGAGGCAGAGGTGGGAGGATCGCTTGAGGCCAGCACTTCAAGGCCAGCCTGGGCAACACAGTGAGACCCTATCTCTATAAAAAATACAAAAACATTAGCTGGGCATGGTTATATGTGCCTGTAGTCCCAGCTACTCAGGAGGCTGAGGTGGGAGGATAGCTTGAGCCCAGGAGGTAAAGGCTGTAGTAAGCTATGTTCACTCCACTGCACTCCAGTCTGGGTGATGGAGTGAGACCCTGTCTCAAAAAAAAAAAGAAATCTCAGAAAGGAACTGGGTGGGGGCAGGGAGTCCATGCTGCCCAGGGCCTCAGGGAGTAGATAAACAGCAAAGTCAGTGCTGGGACCAAGACTGAGTCACTGAGCCAAGGAACAAAGCAGTGGGCGAACCCAGAAGAAAAAGGGAGTGAAGGAATTCTAGGTGCAGGGAATGGCTTGGGCAAAGGTCTGACAGGAGGATTATGGCCTATTTGTAAAGATGAGGGAGGGTCAGAGTAGCCTAAATGCTGCCTGGCTGGGCTGGAGAGGCAGGGACTGAGGGCCTGTTATGCTGTCCTGGGACAACGGGGAGCCATAGAGGGTGTGTGAGCAGAGGCAAAGCCCAGTCAGACTAGGAGCAGGGAAAGGCGCTCACCTGGGCTCCTCCGCCGGCCGCCACTCCACAGAATGGTACAAACTCTTCACGGCCACCAGCCACTCCCGCAGCACAGTTGACGTGTTATCCATGTTGTGGTCCGTAGCCACCCTGAAGGGAGAGGGAACAGGCAGCGCAGTTGGGGAGACTGAGGCAGGACCAGGCAGCAGTGAGGCAAGTCGAGGACCACATCCCCAACTGGCCTCCCACCAGCCACGCACCCCTGGCCAGGACACTTCTCCCTTTCTTTTTTTTTTTTTTTTTTTGAGACAGTCTTACTCTGTCACCCAGGCTGGAGTGCAGTGCAGTGGCGCGATCTTGGCTCACTGCAAGCTCCGCCTCCCGGGTTCACGCCATTCTCCTGCCTCGGCCTCCCAAGTAGCTGGGACTACAGGTGCCCGCCACCACGCCTGGCTAATTTTTCTATTTTTTTTTTTTTTTTTGGTAGAGACGGGGTTTCACCGTGTTGGCCAGGATGGTCTCAACCGCCTGACCTCATGATCTGCCCACCTTGGCCTCCCAAAGTGTTGGGATTACAGGCATAAGCCACCGCGCCTGGCCCTTTCCATGTCAGTTTCCTCATCTGTAACATGGGGGTGGGAACAGGACCCAGTTTACTGGGAAGTGGAAGGATTAAACAAGCTAAGTTTGGAAAGACACATTAGTGATTGGCTGTTTTATTACTGAGCATCTAAGATCTTGCAAACCACATTCACTAACAAATATGTGTAACTTCATTTTTTTTTTTTTTGAGACAGAGTCTTGCTTTGTCGCCCAGGCTGGAGTGCAGTGGCATAATCTTGGTTCACTGCAACTTCCGCCTCCGAGGTCCAAGCAATTCTCCTGCCTCAGCCTCCCAAGTAGCTGGAATTACAGGTGCACGCCACCACACCCAGCTAATTTTTGTATTTTTAGTAGAGACGGGGTTTCGCTGTGTTGGCCAGGCTGCTCTCGAACTCCTGACCTCAGGTGATCCACCTGCCTCGGCCTCCCAAAGTGCTGGGATGATAGGAGTGAGCCACCGCACCCGGCAATTTTTTACTGTATATATCAGGCCAGGCACAGTGGCTCACACCTGTCATCCCAGCACCCTGAGAGGCCGAGGCGGGTGGATCACCTGAGGTCAAGAGTTCTAGACAAGCCTGGCCAACATGACAAAACCCCATCTCTACCAAAAATACAAAAATTAGGCCAGGCACAGTGGCTCACGCTTGTAATTTCAGCACTTTGGGAGGCCGAGGCGGGCGAATCACTCGAGGCCAAGAGTTCGAGCCTAGCCTGGCCAACATGGTGAAACCCTGTCTCTACTAAAAGTACAAAAAATTAGCTGGGCATGGTGGCAGGAGCCTGTAATCCCAGCCACTCAGGAGGCCGAGGCAGAATTGCTTGAACCTGCAGAAGAATCACTTGAACCTGGGAGGCGGAGGCTGCAGTGAACCAAGATCGTGCCACTGCACTTCAGCCTGGGCTCAAGAGCGAGACTCGAGTCTCAAAAACTAAATTAGGCCGGGCGTGGTGGCTCAAGCCTGTAATCCCAGCACTTTGGGAGGCCGAGACGGGCGGATCACGAGGTCAGGAGATCGAGACCATCCTGGCTAACACGGTGAAACCCCGTCTCTACTAAAAATACAAAAAACTAGCCGGGCGAGGTGGCGGGCGCCTGTAGTCCCAGCTACTCCGGAGGCTGAGGCAGGAGAATGGTGTAAACCCAGGAGGCGGAGCCTGCAGTGAGCTGAGATCCGGCCACTGCAGTCCAGCCCGGGCTACAGAGCAAGACTCCGTCTCAAAAAAAAAAAAAAAAAAAAAAAACTAAATTAAAAAAAAATTATTTAAATTAAAAAAAAATTTAAAAATTTGAAAAATTAAAAAATAAAAATAAAATTAATTTTTAATTTTATTTAAAATTAAAAATAAAATTAATTAAAATTAAAATTAATAAATTTTTTTTAAAATTAAGAAATGAAATATCACAAACCAGCTGGGTGCAACGGGTCATGCCTGTAATCCCAGTATGTAATCCCAGCTGAGGCAGGAGAATCACTTGAGCCCAGGAAGGGGAAGTTGCAGTGAGCTAGGATTGCACCACTGCACTCCAGCCTGGGCAACGGATATAAAACCCTATATCAAAAAAAAAAAAATGTTATCTCAGCAGGGCGCTCATGCCTGTAATCCCAGCACTTCGGGAGGCTGAGGCGGGGCAGATCATGAGGTCAGGAGATCCAGACAAGCCTGGCCACAATGGTGAAACCCCGCCTCTATTAAAAATACAAAAATTAGCCAGGCATGGTGACGCGTACCTGTAATCCCAAGCTACTCAGGAGGCTGAGGTAGGAGAATCACTTGAACTTGGGAGGTGGAGGCTGCAATGAACTGAGATCGTGTCATCGCACTCCAGCCTAGGCGACAGAGCAAGATTCCGTCTTAAAAAAGAAAGAAAAAAAAAAGCATATCTCATCTCAAAGTATATCTCATAAACCCCTTACCCTGCCTTCCTTCATCTTCTCCTGTGAGCCACACCACTTCAGTGGGCTGCAGTCATTTATTCATTCAACAAACATTTGTTAAGTACCAATTGTGTATTTGGATTATCCAGACTGGGAAATCGGGTGGAAGGAAAAGCAACATTTGGGAGTTTAGTTTGACTGTAGTGCCAAGAGCTAATTCTACCCAATAAATTAAGTTGACAATAACACCAGCAATGAATAACACCAGCAATGATAGTAATCATAATAAAATCACTGAGAGCCAAGCCCATGCCAGACCCAAGGACTCCACATCCATTAACTGGTTAATCTTCAGAGACAAACCCAAAAAGAGAATTATATTAATACACTCATTTTCTTTTCTTTTTCTTTTTTTTAGAGGCAGGGTCTTACTCTGTAGCCCAGGCTAGAGTGCAGTGGTGCAATCATAGCTCACTGCAGCCTCAAACTCCTGGGCTCAAGCGATTTTCCCGCCTCCTGAATAGCTGGGACTACAGGCACACACCACCACACCCGACTAATTTTTGTATTTTTTCTAGAGACAGGGTTTTGCCATGTTGGCAAGGCTGGTCTCGAACTCCTGAGCTCAAGTGGCCCGCTCACCTTGGCCTCCCAAATTGCTAGGATTACTGCGTGAGCCACAGCGCCCGGACCTATTTTCCATTTGAGGAAACTGAGGCAGGGAGTGAGAAGTCACCAGCCAAAGACTTCTTCAGAGCTCTGGCCCGTTCCCTCCCAAGAAAGCATCCACTTCCTCCTGGGCCATCTGGTCCTGGACTCCACCCACGCCGGTCCGAGGGCAGGGGTTTGACTGGGGCCTGGAGCCGGGCTGAGTTCAAGCTTAAGGGCAGTAGCAGGCACAGAAAAGCTTGCTGTTAGATGTGGCCCCTGGCAACGCCCCAGTGGGGGCTCCGGGCTCATCAGTCCTTTGGAGGTGTACGTGCTCCAGAGGGAGTTAGAACGAGTCACAGTCAGTGGGGCCGGATCTGCCCTAGTAGGGTCCAGCAGACAGGAGCGGTGCCCAGCCCACCCTAAAGGAGCCAGCAGGAGGAACTCGGTCCCGCTTGTCTTAATGTGGGGAGGGCTGTGTCTGGCCCCATGGGAGGACAGCAGGCAGGGGGCACGCGTGGGCCCATCCCGATGAGGCAGCGGGCAGGGGCATGCGTAGAACCGTCCCGATGGGGGTAGAGAGCAGAAAGCACGCGCGGATCCGCCCAAAAGAGGATAGCGGGCAGGGCTCGTGTGAATCCACCCCAAAGGGGACAGCGAGAAGGGGCTCTCGTGGACCCGCCCGATGGGGACAGCGGGCTCGGCTCACCATAGCGCAGTGCGCTCCCGCGGGTGCCGCAGCCGCTCGAGTGCGCCCAGCGTGGTGGGCAAAGCGTGGGCCGCGTTTCGCGCCAACAGCGCGATGAGCACGCGCGGCGCCTGCAGGGGCGACTCCGGGCTCCAGCGCTCCTCAGGGAAGTAGGCGTCGGCGCCCGGCTGGCCCCCCGGCGGCAGTGGCGCCAGCAGCAGAAACAGCAGCGCCTGCAGCGACTGCTCGCGCCGCCGGCCGCCGCGTGGGGCCGCCGCCATCGCGCCACGCGTCTCCTTTAAGTCGTTTTTCTGCGGGAGGACTCTGGCCGCGCCTTAAAGGGGTCATTGGGGCCCCGCCCGGCCGCGCGCCTTGAAGGGGAGGAGCGCGCCTGGCGTGAAGTCCAGGCCCCGCCTCCAGACGCTCTTCGAGACCCAAAGCCCGGAGTGACGTCACCTGCAGCCCTACCCAGGACGCCCCGCCCCCGCACCCACGTTAAAGGCACAGAGCGCTTGGAGCGCGTGGAAGGGAGGTTAGGGGTAGCGTTAGGGTTAGGAACCCGCGCTTTCTCCAGGTGCGTCGTACCACCGAGACCTCCGCCTGATGCGCCGCCCAACTTCCCCATGTATAAAACCTGGGCTGTGCCACCAGGCGGACTTGGCTACTTAGGACCTGGTTTGGGACCCAAGAGACCTTAGCCTCAGTTTCCTCTGCTGCAACGTGGGTTTTGCCATCCTGGTTTTGGACCTCACAGGGATGTCATTGAGGGTTGTGGAGAATAAAGGTCATGACGTCCACAGACCTGGCGTCACATCCAGTCCCCGCCCTGGGCTTACTGTGTGTGAGCCTCAGTCTGTCCATCTATAAAATGAGATCATAGAGACCCTACAGGGTTGGCGTGAAAATGGAGCTAGGGCATGATAATGGACCGTTCTGAGCACAAGCTCTTCCAGAGACAAGGGCTGTGTTTTAATGGAAATGCTACCAAGGGATTGTTTTCCAATACTCTAGTGCCGTATTTTCAAATTGATTGACTTAGTATCACACTTTTTTTTTTTTTTTTGAGACGGAGTCTGGCTTTGTCGCCCGGGCTGGAGTGCAGTGGTGCAACATAGCAAGACCGTGCCTCTATTTTTAAAAACAATAAAAACTTTAAAAAATACATCTGAACTTTTTTTTTTTTTTTTTTTTTTTTCACAGAGAGGGTCTTACTCTGTGGCTTAAGCTAGAGTGCAGTGGCATGATCATGACTCACTGCAGCCTCAACCTCCTGGGCTCAACTGATCCTCCTGCCTCAGCCTCCAAAGTAGCTGGGACTACAAGTGCACTCAACCACGCCCAGTTAACTTTTAAATTTTTTGTAGAGATGGAGTCTCCCTATGTTACCCACACTCTTCTCAAACTCCTGGTAGGCTCAAGTAATCCTCCCCCTTCAACTTCCCAAAGTGCTGGGATTACCAGTGAGCTATCATACCCGGCTAAAACTTAATTTTTAAGAATGATACAGGCCAGGTGCGGTGGCTCACGCCTGTAATCCCAGCATTTTGAGAGGCTGAGACAGGCAGATCACTTGAGGTCAGGAGTTCGAGACCAGTCTGGTCAACATAGTGAAGCCCCATCTCTACTAAAAAAAAAACAAGAAATTAGCCGGTCATGGTGGCACTTTGCCTGTCATCCCAGCTACTCAGGAGGCCGAGGCAGGAGAATCACTTGAACCCAGGAGGTGGAGGTTGCAGTGAGCCAAGATTGCACAACTACACTCAAGCCTGGGCGACAGAGTGAGACACCGTCTCAAAAAAAAAAAAAAAAAAAAGTAAAAACAAATTTACACTCTGTGGACTTGACGAGGAAAGGTCTTTTCATGTTAAGTAAGAAAAAGGGGTGACAAGATACATCCCATCCCATCTGGAAGGATTTAGACCCAAGGGCAAACAATGGTTTTCTCAAAAGGGGCAGGATGACAAATTCTTGTAGCTGCAATTGTTCCAGAATTAACATCTACATCCCGTCCAGGGTAAAAGGAAGACAGCTAAAGAAGCCTATGAAGGGCACATGTATTGTGCAAATGTATTTCAGAAGGTGGAGTTGAAGGGAAATAGGTGGAAAGGTCAGGAATATCTCATTGTCTTGAGGTAGGCTGAAAACTCCAGACAGAATGGGAGGAAACGGTCTCCATGGGGTGTGAAAGTCCCTCTGCAAGCTGAACCAAGAATACAGGGGAATCCCTGTGGAACCCACTCCGGAAGCAGCTGCAAGACAGCAGAGAGGCTGCCAGTATCTACTTGGCAGATGACTTTTCTGGCAAGCAGAGGAAGTCGGTAAAAGCTTGTCTCCCAGCCAGGAAACTTGATACCAAGTTAAGAGTCGGAGCTAGGAAACAAACCCAAAAGGCTCACAGCAAGCAGAGAAAAAAAAAAAAAAAAAATCTGTAACCTGTGTCACAAAGCCTTCATATCTTTCAGATATAAAGAGTTATTAGATATCAATAAGAAAAATACAAACACTCCCAAAAAGTAGAAAAAAGCTATGAACAGGCAATTCACTGAAAAAAAAAAAAAAAAAAGAAAAGAAAAACTACAAACATGTAAATGGCTAATCAATATATTTGGATTTTGTTTATTGAGACAGGGTCTCACTCCCATTGCCCAGGCTGGAGTGCAGTGGTGATTGCACCTTGACTTCCCAGGCTCAGGTAAATCTCCCATCTCAGCCCAGCTTTTATTTATTTATTTATTTGTTTATTTATTTATTTATGGCTGGTCTCGAACTCCTTGGCTCAAGCATTCCACTTGTTTCAGCATCCCAAAGTTCTGGGATGACAGGCATGAGCCACCACTCCCAGCCGCTAATTTTGTATTTTTCGTAGAGATGAGGTCTCACTATGTTGGCCAGGCTGGTCTTGAACTCCTGAACTCAAGCGACCTGCCTGCCTCAGTCTCCCAAAGTGCTGGGATTACAGATGTGCACTACCGCACCTGGCCATAATAAATTTATTTGTAAGTTCAATTTAGTCAAAGAAATTCAAAATAAAATAATGAGATTTCTGTGTGTCTCTAATTGGCATGGCTTTTTTCTTTTTATGAAAAGTCCTAGTGTTTAGAAAGGATTTGGAGGCTGGACACAGTGGATCACTCCTGTAATCCTAGCACTTTGGGAGGCCGACACAGGAGGATTGCTTGGGTCCAGGAGTTTGAGACCAGCTTGGGCAGCATAGCGAGACCCTGTCTCTATTATTTAAAAAAAAAAAAATTAGACCAGGTGCAGTGGCTCACACCTGTAATCCCAGCACTTTGGGAGACTCAGGCAGGCAGATCACTTAAGGACAGGAGTTCGAGACCAGCCTGGCCAACATGGTGAAACCCCATCTCTACCAAAAATACAAAAATTAACTGGGTACAGTGGTGGGCGCCTGAAATCCCAGCTACTTGAGAGGCTGAGGCAGGAGAATTGATTGAATCCGGGAGGCTGAGGTTGCAGTGAGCTGAGATCCTGCCACTGTACTCCATCCTGGGCAACAGAGCAAGACTCCGTCTCAAAAAAACCAAAAAATTGAAATAAAGGCTTGGAGAAAATTCACAAATAAATGCTGCTGCTCAGAGTATAAAATGGCACAGTGTTCTGGAGGTGCAGGGGTTACAAAAGCCTAAAGATGGCTCATCTGTTTTGGCCTAGAAATTCCACTTGTAGACATTTATCCAATAGAAACAAGATAGGTGTGGGTGAAGATTCAGCTCTGGAATGTTCCTTGAGAAGGTGGTGGGCAGAGTGGCTGGATCTGGGCACCAGAGCCTGGCTGCCTGGGACAAGTCCCTCCTTCCCGCTCAACCTCAGTTTCCTCATCTGTATAATGGAAAATAAACAGACATAAAAAATCAGACATGTCAGATGCCCGGCAAGTAATAAGTGCTTAAAAAATCAGAGTTAATAGAAATGTTGGCTGGGCGCAGTGGCTCATGCCTGTAATCCCAGCACTTTGGGAAGCCAAGCCAGGTGCCTGACCTCCCCATCACCTGAGGTCAGGAGTTCAAGACCAGCCTGGCCAACATGGTGAAACTTCATCTCTACTAAAAATACAAAAATTAGCTGGGCACGGTGGTGGGCACCTGTAATCCCAGCTACTCGGGAGGCTGAGGCATGAGAATCACTTGAACCTGAGAGGCGGAGGTTGCAGTGAGCCGAGATCGCGCCATTGCACTCCAGCCCGGGTGACAAGAGCGAAACTCCATCTCAAAAAATAAAAATAAAAATAAAGAAATGTAGGCTGGGCGCAGTGGCTCATGCCTGTAATCCCAGCCCTTTGGGAAGCCGAGGCAGGCAGATCACCTGAGGTCAGGAATTTGAAACCAGCCTGGCCAACATGTTGAAACTACTAAAAATACAAAATTAGCCAGGCGTGGTGGTGGACGCCTGTAATCCCAGCTACTGGGGAGGCTGAGGCAGGAGAATCGCTTGAACCCATGAGGTGAAGGTTACAGTTAGCCAAGATGCTGCCACTGCACTCCAGCCTGGCGACAGAGCGAGACTCCGTCTCAAAAAAGAAAAAGAAAAAAAGAAAGAAAAAGAAATGTATAAGCAGTCAAAAGATGAAAGGGTGAAGGATAGGAAAGAAGGTTCTCGGAAAAGGAGCTAAAAGCAGCTCCTAAACCTCCCGGACAAAGGTGAGGGGCACCAGGTGAGGCTACCCTGGTGGACAGCCCTCTGTTGAAGTGACAAACACATATACTTTAAATTCTGAGGTTTCCCATTGCAGGATTTGCCCACAGGAACCTGCACTTGCAAAAACAAAACAAAAGAAAACAAAACAAAACAAAACAAAAACAAGTATGTACAAGATTATCCCCTGTAGCACTGGCTGTTAGTATGAAGACTAGAAACCAAATGCCCGTTGGTTCTGGTTAAATAGATTCAGGAACCCATCTACAATCCCTCACATCCAATTGCAAATCCTTAAATATTCTGACACTCAGAAGTTTGTATTTGTTTGTTTTTTTGAGACGGGCTCTCTCTCTGTGGCCCAGGCTAGAGGGCAGTGGTGCCATCATAGCTCAATGCCACCTCCATCTCCAGGGCTCAAGTAATCCTCCCACTTTGGCCTCCCAAGTAGCTGGAACTACAGGTGCATTCCACCACACCCAACTAATTTTTAAAATATTTGTAGAGATGGGGTCTTGCTATGTTGTCCAGGCTAGTCTCAAACTCCTAGGCTCAAGCAATCCACCTATCTTGGCCTCCCAGAGTGCTGGGATTACGGGTATGAGCCACTGTGCCTGGCCTTAGAAATCTTTCTAGGACTGGGCTGGGCGCGGTGGCTCACGCCTGTAATCCCAGCACTTTGGGAGGCCAAGGTGGGTGGATCACTTCAGGTCAGGAGTTCGAGACCAGCCTGGCTAACATGGGGAAACCCCATCTCTACTAAAAATACAAAAATTAGCCAGGCGTGGTGGCAAGTGCCTGTAATCCTACCTACTCTGTAGGCTGAGGTGGGAGAATCACTGGACTCCCCAAGGGGGAGGCTGCAGTGAGCTGAGATTGTGCCACTGCACTTCACCCTGGGAAACAGAGTGAGACTCTGTCTCACAAAAAAAAAAAAAAAAAAAAAAAAAAAAATAAGTATTTCTAGGACTGTTTAACTATTTATACAAGTTAGTGTAAATATCAATCAGTTTCTCTGTCCCAGATCAGCTAGGAAGTGTATTAGTTAGCTATTGCTGCATAAAAAAATTGTCCCCCAAATTATGCCCATCTTGCAAGCTCTTGCTGGTGGCAAACCTAAGGCCCCCATCACTACAATCTCCCTTTCCAAGTTGGCAACAGGAAGTAGCCATTGGGAGATGCCCCCTAAATCCTGGGATTAGATGGGATACAAAAGCTGGGTGTGGTGGCTCACATCTGTAATCCCAGCACTTTGGGAGGCTGAAGCAGTCAGATCACCTGAGGTCAGGAGTTTGAGACCAGCCTGGCCAAAATGGTGAAACCCCATCTCTACTAAAAATACAAAAATTAGCCGGGCATGGTGGCATGCGCCTGTAGTCCCAGCTACTCGGGAGGCTGAGGCAGGAGATGCACTTGAACCTGGGAGGAGGAGGTTGCAGTGAGCTGAGATTATGCATTCCAGCCTGGGCAACAGAGCTAGACTCTGTCTCAAAAAAAAAGAGAGAGAGAGAGAGAGAGAGAGAGAGAGAGATGGGACACAAATTCACCACAATCTCAGCTCCCGAGGGCTGAGCTCACATGCATGTCACAGCCTGGGCTTAGAGAGTTCCTCTGTAGCTCAGATACACTCCACAACTTCCCACTGCATTTGTTCACGAGCTTGGCCAGCCTGGCTGGTTAAGGAGATGAGGTATATTCAGTTCCATTCATGAACCCACATGCATGACAATCCCATAAACCTCATGTGGGCCCCCACCTCCCCACCCCCAGCCATCACTGGCATGTTTCAGAAGCCTGTAGAGTTCCCCACCTGCTCCCTCCTGTTCCCATGGGACCTCCAAGCAGCCGTCCAGAGTGCAGGATACATCATTGGCACCAAGGGTCTTTTTCAGTTCTGAAATGAGACGAACTCTTGGACACACCTGGGGAATCCCAGGCATCAAGGGGCTTCCGTGCATTTTCCCAGAGAGACTATGAATGTCTCAAGCAGAAATCCTAAACAGGTGGCTCACATAGACCCTCTCTTCAAGCCCGCACCCATGGCAGACATTGCTAACCAATCCCTGCACCGTTCACCAAGCCTGGACACTGCCAGTCCCACCTCCCGACATGCTGCTCTAGGCAGACATCACAAATCAGTATCAGGATGGACCCACTTAAGGACACATAAAATCTCTAGGAAGAGAAACTCATTGAGGTCACCTGTTTCTGGATTTAATTCTGCAGTCAGAAAATAGGTTTCTTTTTCCTATTTAAAACTTCTACTATTTTAAGGAAGCTTCGTTTTTCTTGTTTAGATGCTCACAGACACATCCTCTCCCTCATTCCCTGGCTCCCAAGAACCCACCTTCTATGGGGGTGTCTCCCAACTCTCTGACCTCATCTTTTTTTTTTTTTTCGAGATGGAGTCTCGCTCTGTCGCGCAGGTTGGAGTGCAGTGGCGCAATCTCAGCTCACTGCAAGCTCCGCCTCCTGGGTTCATGCCATTCTGCCTCAGCCTCCCGAGTAGCTGGGACTACAGGTGCCCTCCATCACGCCCAGCTAATTTTTTGTATTTTTAGTAGAGACGGGGTTTCACCGTGTTAGCCAGGATGGTCTTGATCTCCTAACCTCATAATCTGCCCGCCTTGGCCTCCCAGAGTGCTGAGATTACAGGCATGAGCCACCGCGCCTGGCTGACCTCACCAATATAATATTTTTTTTTTTTTTTTCTTTTTTGAGACAGAGTCTAGCTCTGTTGCCCAGGCTGGAGTGCAGTGGTGCGATCTTGGCTCATTGCAACCTCTGCCTCCCGGGTTCATGCAATTTTCCTGCCTCAGCCTCCCAAGTAGCTGGGACTACAGGCATGCGCCACCACACCCAGCTAATTTTTGTATTCACAGTAGAGACAGGGTCTCACTATGTTGGCCAAGCTGGTCTCAAACTCCTGACCTCCAGTGATCCACCTGCCTCGACCTCCCAAAGTGCTGGGATTACGGGCGTAAGCCACCGTGCCCAGCCGCTGACCTCACCTTCTATGTCTGTTCTTCCTCTTTCCTTCAAATGAGGGCTTTTTGAGATTCCCTTCTGTTCTCCACACACCTTCCCTGGCTTGTGGCCACCTCACCTTCACTTAGTGACACCTGAAGCCCGACACCTCTGACACCTCCAGCTCCCACCTCCACCTCCCTCCTAGTCTCTGTCCCCTTGGCTGCTGCCCCTGCTCGGGCCTGTCCTTTGTTCCCAGAACCGGGGCCTCAGCCTCCTCCCTCACTTCCAGTCTGGCTTCTGTTGACCTCTGCTCACACACCCTCCATGGCTTCCCATTGCCTGCACAATAAATCTAAATTCCTCTGCCTGTCATTCAAGGCCCTGCACGTCTTCCAGCAGCCTCCAGCCTCCCACTCCGTGCCCTTGTGCTGGCTGCATGGATGCTGACATTCCCTGAATTGCCACTGCATCCCGTTCACCCCCCAATCAGTGCACACATCTCAGTGATCATGGGCATTAAGTAATTCATGAATGAACTCAGGAAGCAGGAGGGAGAAAGATATTTCTGGAGCTCCTTCCCAGCTCAGAAGCTCCTAAGAGGCCAACTCCAACTCTGTAAACCTCTAGGGCCTCAATGCCAGCCCAGAGAAAAACGGAGTGGTTGTTAAATGAATAAATTTAAATGTCTATCCGTAGTTTGTTGGTTTTAAGATGGAGTCTCTCACGCTGGTAATCCCAGCACTTTGAGAGGCTGAGGCAGGCGGATCACGAGGTCAGGAGTTCGAGACCAGCCTAGCCAACATAGTGAAACCCCATCTCCGCTAAAAATACAAAAATTAGCCAGGTGTGGTGGCATGCACCTGTAGTCCCAGCTACTCAGAGGCTGAGGCAGGGGAATGGCTTGAACCCAGGAGGTAGAGGTTGCAGTGAACCGAGACCACACCATTGCACTCCTGCCTGGGTGACAGAGTGAGACTCCGTCTCAAAAATAAAATAAAAAATAAAAGATGGAGTCTCGGCCAGGTGTGGTGGCTCACGCCTGTAATCCCAGCACTTTGGGAGGCCGAGGGGAGAGGATCACAAGGTCAGGAGTTTGAGACCAGCCTGACCAACATGGTGAAATCCTATCTCTACTAAAAATACAAAAATTAGCTGGGCGTGGTGGCATGTGCCTGTAGTCCCAGCTACTCAGGAGGTTGAGGCAGGAGAATCGCTTGAACTCAGAACTCAGGCATCAGAGGTTGCAGTGAGCCAAGATCATTCCACTGCACTCCAGCCTGGGCAACAGAGCGAGACTCTGTCTAAAAAAAAAAAAAAAAAAAAAAAAGAAAGACACAGTCTCGCCGTGTTGCCAGGCTGCAGTGCAGTGGCTCAATCTTGGCTCATTGCAACCTCCACCTCCTGGGTTCAAGCGATTCTCTTGCCTTAGCCTCCCGAGCAACTGGGACTACAAGTGTGTGCCATCACGCCCGCCTATTTTCTTATATTTTTAGTAGAGACGGGGTTTCACCATATTGGGCAGGCTGGTCTCAAACTCCTGACCTCAAGTGATCTACCCACCTCAGCCTCCCAAAGTGCTGGGATGACAGGTGTGAGCCGCCACACGCAGCCTGTATTGGTAGTTTTTGAACTCTGCCTCCTTCTTCTCATCCTGAGAACTCCTATACATCCCTCACTGCCCCAATCCAATGACCCTTCCTTCAGAGAGTATCCATCCCTGCCCTTCTGAGCTCCTCTGCCCTGGACCCCCTCTGGCCAAGTCCTGACTTAAGGTCAAATGGCAAGTAGTCACAGGAAGTGAGAGTCGATGGGGCCCTGGTGGGGCTCAGTACATACAGGCAGGGGACGCCAGACTCCTCTGAGCCACGGCAGGGCAGGACTCACCTCGGTCAATCCTCTGCAGCAAGCACCCCCGGATGACGTCCTCATAGATGCCCTCAGTGGTCAGAGCCTGGCTGCCCATGGCAAGGACATCCCCCTCGAACTCAGGCAGCTCCTGGAACCATGTTGGGTTAGGGGCTTGGCTGGAGAGGAGGGCCCCTCTAGAGGCCTACAACATAGGCTTCTGCCCTAGCCCTGGGCCTGATTAGCTGTGGGGTTGGGGGCAGGGGTTGGGCCTCAGTTTCCTTATCTTTATTTTTAATTTTTTTTTTTTATTTTAAAAATAAACAGGCCGGGCGCGGTGGCTCACACCTGTAATCCCAGCATTTTGGTTGGCTGAGGCGGGCAGATCATGAGGTCAGGAGTTGGAGACCAGCCTGACCAACATGGTGAAACCCCCTCTCTACTAAAAACACAAAAATTAACTAGGTGTGGTGGCGGGTGCCTGTAATCTCAGCTACTTGGGAGGCTGAGACCAGAGAATCGCTTGAACCTGGGAGGCGGAGGTTGCAGTGAGCCAAGATCACACCACTGTACTCCAGCCTGGATGACAGAGCAAGACTCTGTCGAAATGAAATGAAATGAAATGAAATGAAATGAAATGATTAGTCTCGGTCTGTCACCCAGGCTGGAGTGCAGTGGCGCAGTCACAGCTCACTGCAGCCTCGACCTCCCAGGCTCAAGCGATCCTCCCACCTCAGCCTCCCAAGTAGCTAGGACTACAGGCGTGCACCACCACACCCGGCGAATTCTTGTATTTTTTGTAGAGATGGGGTCTCACTATCCCAAAGTGCTGGTATTACAGGCATGTGCCACCACGCCTGGCCTCAGTTTCCTTATCATTGAAATGGACTCAGTGGCCCATATTCTCTAGCATTGTGGAAAGGATTCATGGGATTAATTAGGTGCAGCAAATCACACCTCACAGGGAATAGTACGAGTGTCTCAACTGGGACTTCCCCAACTCCCAGCCACTTCCTCTAGAGGATTCTGTTTGTACCCATGTCAGACATCCACCTGGTGCCCATGAGCCCTGTGTGCCCAGGTACCTAGGACTCCCCCGACCTCCTTCCCACTCTCCTACTCACTGAGCTTCAGCCACACCCACCTTGTCACTGTTCCTCCAATACACCAGGCACGATCAGGCCTCAGGGCCTTTGCACATGCTAAGCCCTCTGCCTGGAATGCCCTTCCCGGGACATGGCCCGTGCCTTCATTTCACAGGGAGATCCTTCCTAACCCTCTGGTAACTCCCTACCCAACCCTTATCCACACTCTCCATCTGTCTCCTCCCTCCACTGATGCCCATGTCACCTGGTGATATGTGACATATGGGACCCATCCCAGCTCTTCTGTGGCAGACACAGGGTAATGACCCCCGTCATAGGTGAAGCAGAGGGCATTGTGGCAGCCCAGAAAAGCCACCTGACCCAGCTCCAGGGCTCAGGGTGTGGAAGTCCCTTTTTTTGAGATAGGCCCTTGCTCTGTTGCCCGGGCTGGAGTGCAGTGGTGCGATCCTAGCTCACTGCAGCCTCAACTTCCTAGGCTCAATTGATCCTCCTACCTCTTGGCCTCCGGAGTAATTGGGAAGACAGGCACACACCACCATGCCTGGCTAACTTCTGTATTTTTATAGAGATGGAGTTTCACTGTGTTGTCCAGACTACTCTCCTGGCCTCAAGCAATCCCCCCACTTTGGCCTTCCAGAGTGCTGGGATTAAGATGTGAGCCACGGCACCTGGTCAAATGGTCTCTAATGATCAAAGAGCATTCTTTTTTTCCTTTTTCTTTTCTTTTTTTTTTTTTTGACACAGAGTTTCACTCTGTCACCCACGTTGGAGTGCAATGGCACGATCTTGGCACATTGCAACCTCCCCGTCCCGGGTTCAAGTAATTTTCCTGCCTCAGCCTACTGAGTAGCTGGAATTACAGGCGCCCGCCATCACACCCGGCTAATTTTTCGTATTTTTAGTAGAGACGGGGTTTCCCTATGTTGGCCAGGCTAGTCTCGAACTCCTGACCTTGTGATCCGCCCTCCTTGGCCTCCCAAAGTGCTGGGATTACAGGCGTGAGCCACCGTGCCCGGCCTCAAAGAGAATTCTTGCCCACTTTACGTGGATGAATGGTGATGCTGTCAGACCTGCCTGCACACTTCCCATTAACTCACCTTTTTGCAGCTTGGCTCGAGTTGGCTCAGCACAAAAGGTAAAAAGATGCAGAGACCCCAGCCTCGGATGAACCTCCTCTGCGCCAGCCCGCTGTCCGATTCGAATTTCTGCACAACATACCCAGCGGCGCCTCTGTTCAGTGTTCAACCATCTGAGCACCCAGGCCCACTGCCACCCCGTGCCACCCCGTACCCACAGATCACACCTTCAGCACGCGCCCCCTGACTCTCTCCAGCCTCTGGGCAGCCTGGTCACAGTTGAGGGCCATGGTCAGACACTGGTCAGCCAGCTGCAGGAAGGTGGCCACAGCGTCAGCTATGAGCTGTAGGAGGAGATGCCGTGATGACCCCAGAATCTGTGCTCCAGCCTCCTGGGCCCCACTCCAGCCCAGCTGACCCCTTCTCAGCATCCAGCCTGCCCCAACCAGCCACCTCTGCCCAACCTCCTCCTCCTTGTCCCAGGAAACACCTTTCCCCTCCTCTCAGGACCTGGGGATTGTCTAGTCTGTGGGGGACTATGTGCAAACTGGCAAAAAGCCCCCTCCCTCTGGGGGATGGTGCCAGGGTGCCTAGAATGGAGACCAGAGAGCCAGCCAGAGTTCAACCTCCTCTGTTGAGCACTTTTGTGCAGTGCACAAACTGAACAACTGTGCCAGGTGGTACTAGATCATCTCACTCTCTGTCTTCTTCTGTCACCATGTCCAATAGCAGGTCCCACCTCAGACTTCAAAACACTTCTTGCTTCTCCCCACTGACATCCCCCATCCCGGTGCAGGCCTCCCCCCTGCCTCCTCTATTCCTGCCCCCAACAGCCTGTGCTCCCTACGGCAAGCAGAGCTTCCTAAACCTTAAATCCAGCCATGCCCTCCCCCTGCTCATATACCTGCTCTGGCAATGGCTCCCCATTGCCATCAGGAAAGAACTCACCCCTTAGCCCCACACTCAAGGCACTGTGCCATCTGCCCATCCATCTCATTGGCCTATCTTCCCCATTTCTGAAAAATTGCTCCACGTTCCCCAAATGCAGACAAGCGCTCTCAACACTATTCACTTGGGACTGGTGGCAGCCCCATTCCTCCCACTGCTGTCCCATGTTGGAAGTCCCCTCCTCCTGAAAGTCCTGTCAACCCCAGAGATGGATCAGGAACGTCCTTGGCTCTCCCTGTACATCCCGCCCCAGCTCTGTCCACCACATGTGGCTGCTGCCTGGTCACGGGCTCATGTCCCCATGAGACTGGCAGCCCCACCAAGTTGTCTCCATCATTGTGGTCTCTCCAGGACACACTTAGCGGGGGTTCAGTGGAGGCTGTCTTCACAGCCTGGTCTCCTCCCAGCCTCCTGCTCACCCTCACCTGCTGTGCAAGATCTTGGGCCCCAAACACGAGGCTCTGCATCCCCAGAAAGCCAAAGGGTGCTGCCAGCTGCCCCAAGCGCCCGTGGCTCCGTTCGGCCTCACGGTAGCACGTCTGCATCAGTGCCAAGTCCCATGGTATCTCTCCAAATGAGTAAACCTGTGCTCCCGGAAGCAGTTTTGGGAGGAAAATGCCGTCTGCTGATTGCAAAGGGCCAAGGACCCCATAGCCGATTCACCAAAGGAGAAATACAAATGAAAACACATCCTGCCTCAAAGAAACTCATAATAAAGTAGCGGTGGGCCAGGCGTGGTGGCTCATACCTGTAATCCCATCACTTTGGGAGGCCGAGGCAGGTGGATCACTTGAGGTCAGGAGTTCGATACCAGCCTGGCCAACATGGTGAAACCCCCTTTCTACTGAAAATACAAAAATTAGCCAGGTGTGGTGGCGTACACCTGTACTCCCAGCTACTCAGGAGGCTGAGGCATGAGAATCGCTTGAACCCGGGAGGTTGCAGTGAGCCAAGATCACACCACTGCACTTCAGCCTGGGCGACAGAATGAGACTCTGTCTCTAAAATAAAATAAAATAAAGTAAAATAAGTTGCAGTGAGGCATGGTGTCATGGACATAAAATGATAAAACCTAAAAAAACTATAACAAGCGATGCTGGCACAATTGAGAGGAAATGAGCACATTTCCTGGCCCTGGATCTATGAATACCACCTTATGTTCTCTCTGTGCTGGGCCCTGGGGCTGCAGATATGGAATACTCCAACCCAGTCTCTGTTTACAAATTGGGGGAGACAGAGTATAGAAATCACCCACAGTGGTATGAAAGTGAGGCTGTGATAAGAGAAGCACAGGCTACTATAAGACATAGAGGGGACCAGGGACAGTTTCTGGAGAAGGTGATTAGGAAATGGAGGCTTAAGAATGAGTTGAAGGCCGGGCGCGGTGGCTCAAGCCTGTAATCCCAGCACTTTGGGAGGCCGAGACGGGCGGATCACGAGGTCGGGAGATCGAGACTATCCTGGCTAATACGATGAAACCCCGTCTCTACTAAAAAAATACAAAAAAACTAGCCAGGCGAGGTGGCGGGCGCCTGTAGTCCCAGCTACTCGGGAGGCTGAGGCAGGAGAATGGTGTAAACCCGGGAGGTGGAGCTTGCAGTGAGCTGAGATTCGGCCACTGCACTCCAGCCTGGGTGACAGAGCGAGACTCCGTCTCAAAAGAAAAAAGAATGAGTTGAAGGTTGCCTGGCACATCGTAGGTGCTACAGTATGTATGTATGTATGTATGTATTTTAGGCGCTACATGTATATCAGATGCACTGAGGTGACCTGCCTTGAAGAGAATTCTCTGGGTTGTTGCCCTGCAGGGGAATGGGAGGAGGAGTTTGGGGGGATGACCTCAGTCTGATTTTGCTAAATTGCCACTCTTCTCATCCAACTCCTTTCGCCTCACGTTTTAAACTGTGCTCCACGGCCAGTGCTGTGGCTCACGCCTTAATCCCAGCACTTTGGGAGGCCAAGACAGGCAGATCGTTTGAGCCCAGCCTGGGCAACAAAGCAAGACCCCCATCTCTACAAAAGAATTAAAAAATTAGCTGGGCATAGTGGCGTGCACCTGTATTTCCAGCTACTTGGGAGGCTAAGGTAAGAGAATCGATTAAGCCCGGGAGGTCAAGGCTGCAGTGAGCTAAGATTGTGCCACTGCACTCCAGCCAAGGTGATAGAGCGACACCCTGTCTCAAAAACAAAAAACAAACAACTGTGCTCCAGTGACCATAGCATGGTGATGGGTCCACAATAAGTAAAAAGCAGCCTAGAACAAATTCAGAGAAGATTTTCAACAGGAAAGACTCAAATTAACACATCACCCTCTGGCTCACTGAACCCCTACACACGAGAGCTCACCTCCCTGCGCAGCCGCGTGCCCGAGGGGCTCTGGCGCAGGCGGCGGGACAGTCGGTCCATGCCTTGAGTCAGGAGGGTCCGCACCGCCTCGAGCGAGGCTTCCACGGTGCGCAGCAGGGTCTGCACGACCCGGGGCAGCTGCGGGTCCACCTCTCGGCGCAGGCACGACTCGAGCGGTCCCCTGATATCCGCTGGGAGTGGAAGACACTGGTCTGGAGTCCCCTCCGCAAGGTGCCTCACAGATGGGGATGTGCAGGGGCCCTAGTTCAGTAGGGCGAGGGGGACGCGAGCAGGGACGCTGAGCGTCCTCTTCTACCCTTTGTGATGATGAGAAAACAGCCTCGGAGAGGTGGGCCGAGTCAGGATTCCCACCTGGGTCTTTGTAGGGGCCACCTTGGCCCACTCTGCCCATGTATCAGCCTTTACCCCCGCCCCTCCTCCGCTGTTCTACTTCCCAGGCCAGCCCACTCGCTTTGGCCCGGCTTAGGGCCTCAACTCCGGCAGCCTCAGCCTCAAGGCCACGCCTATCCCCTGCTGAGGCCCCTCCCTTTTTGTATCCACGCAGCCCCCTCAGGACCTGGGGTCCTGGGGACAGACTCTAGGCCCCGCCCCCAGCGCCTCGCCCACAAGACCACGCCCACTGTCTCGCCTAGGTCCCGCCCCTTCCCCACCCTTTCCCTTCCACATCCTATGCTTGGCCCCGCTCCTCTCTGACCACGCCCCTTATTTCTCACAAGGCCTAGCCCTTTATTCGCTTAGGTCACGCCCCTTTTTCCCCAGTATTGCCTCGCCGCTCCCAGCCCAGGTCCCGCCCCCGGGTCTCACTCCGCAGTCGCCCAGCCACACGCGCCCGCTGCCTCAGTAGCTGGTCCACGTCCGGGCGGATCGTCTTCTCCAGGGATGCAAGCAGCTCGTCCTTTTCCGGCTGGAAGGCGCGGAGCCTGGCAGAGGCCCCGGCCAGGACAGCTGCGTGAATGGCGTCTAGAAGCTGCCCAGACCGGTCGAGAGGACCCCACGCAGGACAGGAGTGCAGGACAGAGCCGAGACACGGGGCGGGGATGGGGGTCAGAGAGACCAGAAGAGAGTTTAGGCGACAGTCGTGGGAGGGGAACCCGAGCGCCCGGATCCCGCCCCCTGTCCCGGGTCCGGACGCAGGGCAAACCTCGGTCCAGGCCCAGGCACGGGCGCGGCCTGACCCCCGCAGGCCAGGAAGGGTCTGGGCTCGCAGCGCGGGAAGTTGCTCCCGCATCAGCACCGCGGTCAGCACCTGCGGGAGAAGGGGCCATGGGCGCCGCGTTCGGCCGGGAGGGGGCCTGGGGGTCCTGGGTGCGGCCTCGCGGGGCACTAACCTCGGCGTCTGAGCCTAGGGTCACGTCGTCGTCGCCAAAGTGGCCTTGGTGCTGCCGGTAGAGTCGGACGGCGTCCAGGAAGGCCCGGGCAGCGGGGGCCTGGCTTCGCTGCAGGACTGAGCGGGGCTGCTCCTCAGTGCCTGCTGGTGGCTCCCCTGCCTGGCTCCCCTGCCTGGCTCCCCATGGCCCGGGGAGGAAGCCCTCCACCTGGCCAGTCCCCAACACCCAAGTCTTACCCATCTCTGGAACTTTGCATAGGTAGTGCCGTCCACAGGGAACACATTCCCCCAGGACCACCAACTTTATTCAACTTAGAAGGAATCCTCTACTGGCAGCCACAGTCCTGTGACCTGCAGTTCAGGCCATACATACTGCAGCCACTAGCTGCTCCTCTAGTTGCATCGTTTGTGAGGTCAACAACCTGCCCAACTGTGTGTGTCAGTCCTGCTGCTCCCCTACTTTTTTCTCTTTCCTTTCCTCTCTTCCTTCCTTCCTCTCTCTCTTTCTTTCTTTTCCTTCTCTTTCTTTTCTTTTTCCTTCCTTCATTTCTTTTTCTTTCTTTTCTTCTCTCTCTCTCTCTCAAATGGGGGGTCTCTCTGTTGCTCAGGCTGAAGTGCAGTAGCATGATCATAGCTCACTGCAGCCTCCAAGTCCTAGGCTCAAGTGATCCTCTCACCTTAGCCTCCTGAGAAGCTGAGACCACAACTGCATACCACCAAGCCCAGATAATTTTTGTATTTTTTGTAGAGATGGAGTTTTGCCATGTTGCCTAGGCTGGTCTTGAACTCTTAGTGTCAAGTTGGAAGTTGGGATTACAGGCGTGAGCCACTATGCCTGACCTATTCCCCGTCTTCACTTGGCTGGCCGTTCATCTTTTTTTTTTTTTTTTTTTTTTTTTGAGACAGAGTCTCGCTCTGTCGCCCAGGCTGGAGTGCAGTGGCGCAATCTCGGCTCACTACAAGCTCTCCGCCTCCCGGGTTCACGCCATTCTCCTGCCTCAGCCTCCCGAGTAGCTGGGACTACAGGCACCCGCCAGCACACCTGGCTAATTTTTTGTATTTTTAGTAGAGACGGAGTTTCACCGTGTTAGCCAGGATGGTCTCGATCTCTTGACCTTGTGATAGTCCCGCCTCAGCCTCCCAAAGTGCTGGGATTACAGGCATGAGCCACCATGCCCGGCGGCTGGCCCCTCATCTTTTACAGACCCCAACTTCCCCTCATCTGGGAAGCCTGCTCTAACCCCCATCCCCCAGACTGAACTCCCATAGAACCCTGTGTGTCTCTGTTACAGCCCTAGTCACTCACAACTGCCTGGTGTTCCTTCCGGCTCCCCCAACAACCCATTTTCTTTTCTCTCTCTCTCTCTCTCTCTCTCTCTCTCTCTCTCTCTCTCTCTCTCTCTCTCTCTCTCTCTGTGTGTGTGTGTGTGTGATGGAGTTTTGCTCTTGTCACCCAGGCTGGAGTGCACTGGCGCAATCTTGGCTCACTGCAGCCTCCACCTCCCAGGTTCAAGTGATTCTCCTGCCTCAGCCTCCCAGGTGGCTGGGATTACAGGTGCCTTCCACCATGCCCAGCTAATTTTTGTATTTTTAGTAGAGACAGGATTTCACCATGTTGTCCAGGCTTGTCTAGAACTCCTGACATCGGGTGATCTGCCTGTCTTGGCCTCCCAAAGTGCTAGAATTACAGGCATGAACCACCACACCTGGCCTAACAATCCATTTTCTGGGTAAGGAAAGTGAGGCCTGAAGAAGTCCCAAGCCAACAGAGGCTGAGCTGTCTGACCCCAGACCATTAGCCTCACAAATGTCTGACCCGTCTTGAGACCCACCTGTGCCCCGAAGCCGGATGCCACCCTGCAGGGCCAGCCTCCAGGCATGCTGTGCCTCCCTGGTGGCTGCAGAGAAGCAGAGGTGCCGGCGGAAGGGGTGCTGCAGGAACAGCGGGAAGCTCACAGGCACTTCCAAGAGGGAGTCAGGCTCTTCCTGAGTATGGTCTCCTGAAAACAAACAGGAGATCTCATCTTCTAGATGTTCATTCACTAGGAGAAAATACCTCTGAAATGCATACAACTGTCCCTGGCATGGGCAGTTGCTTGATAAATAGGAGCCGCACCATGATACTTGCCCCCATCCTTATTCCAACAGCACTGAGGGGGGCACAGTTTTCGGGGAAGCAGGGTCACCTTCTTCCATTGTATGCCCAAGGCAGACATCACCAATCCATCCCAGCATTGTTTTCCAGCCTCAGCATTCTTTTTTTTTTTTTTTTTGAGATGGAGTCTCGCTCTGTCGCCCAGGCTGGAGTGCAGTGGCCAGATCTCAGCTCACTGCAAGCTCCGCCTCCTGGGTTGATGCCATTCTCCTGCCTCAGCCTCCCGAGTAGCTGGGACTACAGGCGCCTGCCACCTCGCCCGGCTAGTTTTTTGTATTTTTTAGTAGAGATGGGGTTTCACCGTGTTAGCCAGGATGGTCTCGATCTCCTGACCTCGTGATCCACCCATCTCGGCCTCCCAAAGTGCTGGGATTACAGGCTTGAGCCACCGCGCCTGGCCTGAGCCCAACTTTAAGTGGCGTTTTGGAGTCAGTCAGGCCCGAGTTCCAACCTGACCAAACTACTTTCATTTTCTTTATTTTTTTTAACAAAAGGGACAGGGTCTCACTACGTCACCCAGACTGGTCTAGAACTCCTGAGCTCAAGCGATCTGCCCGCCTCAGCCTCCCAAAGTGCAGGGATTACAGGTGTGAGCCACTGTGCCCAGCCTGGCCAAGCTACTTTCTAGCTCCACGACTAGGGCACACGTTTCCATGAGCTGTGATTTTCCTGCCCAAATGGGGTTAACAGTGATACCGATGACCTAGAATTATTGACAAGACAAAATAAGTGAATTCAGCTTTGGTTAATTTATTTGGGGGCCAGCTGCAGTAGCTCATGCCTGTAATCCCAGCACCTTGGGAGGCCGAAGTGGGAGGATCCCTTGGGCCCAGGAGTTCCAAACCAGCCTGCACAGGTATTTTTTATTAAAAATATAAATAAATGAAAAGAAATATTTAGGGTCTCCTAAGTCTCCAGTGTTTTGTTCCACTTTCCAGGATGATATACACAGACTGTGATAAAACCCAACAATACAGGCCAGGCGAGGTGGCTCCTGCCTGTAATCCCAGCACTTTGGGAGCCTGAGGCAGGTGGATCACTTGAGGTCGGGAGTTCGAGACCAGCCTGGCCAACATGGTGAAACCCTGTCTCTACTAAAACACAAGAATTAGCAGGGTGTGGTGGTGGGTGCCTATAGTCTCAGCTACTCAGGAGGCTGAGGCAGGAGAATCGCTTGAGCCTGGGAGGGGGAGGTTGCAGTGAGCAGAGATCACACCACTGCACTCCAGCCTGGATGACAAAGCAAGACTCTGTCTCAAAAAAAAGAAAAAAGAAAAAAAAAAAGAAGAAGAAGAAGAAAAGAAAAGAAAGGAAAAGAAAAGAAATGAAAAGAAAATCAATAATCCAGAAGGTGGAAGCTCCTGGTCATCTCAGCCTTCGAGCCTCAGCCCCCAGAGACGATAATGACTGTTAATAGTTTAGGGGACATTTCTCCAGATTCTAAAATCTGCACAAGGCAGGAGCTCGAGACCATCCTGGCTAACACGGTGAAGCCCCGTCTCTACTAAAAAAAATACAAAAAATTAGCTGGGCGTGGTGGTGGGCACCTGTAGTCCCAGCTACTCGGGAGGCTGAGGCAGGAGAATGGCGTGAACCCGGGAGGCAGAGCTTGTGGTGAGCCGAGATCATGCCACTGCACTCCAGCCTGGGCGACAGAGCAAGACTCCGTCTCAAAAATAAAATAAAATAAAATAAAATAAAATAAAATAAAAATAAATAAATAAATAAATAAATAAATAAATAAATAAATAAAATCTGCACGAAACTGAGTGAAGTGCATATCTGTGACAAGATGGGTTTTTCTGTCTTGGAACTGGCCACTTCACTCCTTGATACATTTGGGACACTTTCAGTGGCTAAGTTTTGCTTTCTTTTATTTATTGTTTTTAAATTTTAATTTATTTTCATTTTAGAGATGGAGTCTCCCTCTGTCACCCAGGCTGGAGTGCAGTGGTGTGATCATAGCTCACAGTGGCCTCAAACTCCTAGGCTCAAGTGATCCTCCCACTTTGGCCTCTCAAAGTGCTGGGATTGCAAGTGTGAGCCACCTGGCTTTTTTTTTTTTTTTTTTTTTTTTGACAGAGTCTTGCTCTGTCTCCCATGCTGGAGTGCAGTGGTGCGATCTTGGCTCACTATAACCTCTGCCTCCCAGGTTCAAGCAATTCTCCTGTCTTAGACACCCGAGTAGCTGGGATTATAGGCATGCACCACCACGCTCGGCTAATTTTTGTATTTTTAGTAGAGATGGGGTTTTGCCCTGTTGGCCAGGCTGGGACCTCAGGTGATCCGCCCGCCTTGGCCTCCCAAAGTACTGGGATTACAGGCATGAGCCACCACACCCGGGCATTTATTTATTTATTTATTTATTTATTCATTTATTTATTTATTAATTAAATAGAGACAGGGCCTGGCTTTGTTGCCCAGGCTGCTGAAGTTAGTGGTGTGATCATAGCTCACGGTATCCCCTAACTCGTGGGCTCAAGTGATCTTCCCGCCTCTGCCTTCTGAATAGCTGGGACTACAGGCACGTGCCACCACACCTAGCTAATTTTATTTTTTAAAATGTTTGTGGAGATGGGGGGGTCTCACTATGTTACCCAGGCTGATCTAGAACTCCTGGCCTCAGGGAATCCTCCTGTCTCCGCCTCCCAAGTACCTGGGACTACAGGCACATGCCACCGCAGCCAGTTCACTCTTCATTACCAAGGGCCAGGCCATAATTTATTTAATCAACCCTCAAGAGATGGGTATTTGGGCAGATTCTGATGTTTTGAGCAGCATCAACATCTCAGCAGACTACATCTTTGTGTCCTTTGACAGCAAGATAGCTTTTAGGTGAAGCAGAGGGTGCGATTCTAGCTCTGCTCTTGACTGACCGTGTGACAATCCTCAGCCTCAATGTCCTTATCTGTGAAATGGGGTAGTTAGCGATGGGGTTCGCCTGCTGGGCAGACATTATGAGATAGTGCAAGCCCAGTGCTGAGTACTTGCCAGGCACATGCCTGGAATCATTCCTTCTCTAATCCCTCCTTTCCCCTCCCCTCCCTTCCCCTCCCCTCCCCTCCCCTTCCTTTCCTTTCCTTTCATTTTTTTGAGACAGAGTCTCACTTTGTCTCCCAGGCTGGAGTGCAGTGGTGCGATCTGGACTCACTGCAACCTCTGCCTCCTAGGTTCAAGCGATTCTCCTGCCTCAGCCTCCCGAGTAGCTGGGATTACAGTCTCACGCCACCATACCTGGCTACCTTTTGTATTTTTAGTAGAGACAAGGGTTTCACCATGTTGGTCAGGCTGGCCTCATGAGGTCTCCTCGTGACCTCAAGTGATCCACCTTCCTTGGTCCCCCAAAGTGCTCAGATTACAGGTGCATGTCATTACACTGGCTACTTTTTGTATTTTTAGTAGAGACGAGGTTTCACCATGTTGGCCAGGCTAGTCTTGAACTCCTGACCTCAAGTGATTCACCTGCCTCGGCCTCCCAAAGTGGTGGGATTACAGGCATGAGCCACTGTGCCCAGCCTATTGTTTTTAATTGTTTTTTTTTTTTTTTGAGACGGAGTCTCGCTTTGTTGCCCAGGCTGGAGTGCAGTGGCGCGATCTCAGCTCACTGCAAGCTCCGCCTCCTGGGTTCACGCCATTCTCCTGCCTCAGCCTCCTGAGTAGCTAGGACTACAGGTGCCCGCCACCACACCCAGCTAAGTTTTTGTATTTTTAGTAGAGACAGGGTTTCACCGTGTTAGCCAGGATGGTCTCGATCCCCTGACCTTGTGATCCGCCCGCCTCGGCCTGCCAAAGTTCTGGGATTACAGGCATGAGCCACCGCGCCCGGCCGTTTTTAATTGTTTTTGTTGTTGTTTTTGGAGGTGGGGTTTCACTCTATTGCCCAAGCTGGAGTGCAGTGGGACAATCTCGGCTCACTGCCACCTCCACTTCCCAGGCTTAAGCGATCCTCCCACCTCAGCCTCCCAAGTAGCTGGGACTACAGGCATGAGACACTGCACCCATCCCAGATTTGCCTGTTTTTATCATTTGCTATTTTGATTCTGGTCCCATGACCTAACTCTCCCTCTCACCCTTGCAAGAGTGTTTGTTTGTTTGTTTGTTTGTTTGTTTGTTTGTTTGTTTTCCAAAGCGGGGATGCTCATCCGGGGCAACGCTGACCCCCAGGAGACACTTGGCAATGCTGGAGCCATTGGTGGTTGTCACACCCAGGGTGGGGGCTGCTGCTGGCATGGAGTGGGTGGAAGCCAGGGATGCTGCTTAATGCCCTGCTGTACACGGGACGCTCCCACCGCAGAGAGTGATCTGGCCCCCATGTTAATGATCCTGGGGTGGAGAAACCTGTTTCTGGGAACCCCGGGACTCTTACCCAAGGAGTCCGGGCAGAGAGCGTCTAAAAGGCGGAGATATTCTCGCTGGGAAGTCAGGAGTGTGTATCCCGTCAGGGCTGTGGAGCCAAGGGGGTGACCCCCGTTTTCATATTCCTACAAAAGGCACCCAGAGAACCAACATGGGACAGGTCTGAATGGTGGCTTCTGTGTCCCAACTGTACTATCAAGGGAAGATTTCAGATGAGCTGAAAAATCCTCTGCCCCTCCCCACTCCTCCCTCCCTCTCCTTTCCTCCATTCCTCCCTCTGTCTTTTTTTTGTTTTTGAGATAGAGTCTCGCTCTGCTGCCCAGGCTGGAGTGCAGTGGCATGATCTCGGCTCACTGCAACCTCCGCCTCCTGGGTTCAAGCGATTCTCCTGCCTCAGCCTCCCAAGTAGCTGGGATTACAGGCACCTGTCACCACACCAGGCTAATTTTTGTATTTTTAATTGAGATGGAGTTTGGCCATGTTGGCCAGGCTGGTTTTGAACTCCTGACCTCAGGTGATCCACCCCGCCTTGACCTCCCAAAGTTTTGGGATTATAGGCATGAGCCACCGTGCCCGCCCTAGGTTTTGTATTTTTAGTAAAGATGGAGTTTCACCATGTTGGTCAGGCTGATCTTGAGCTCCTGGACTGAAGGGATCCATTCGCCTCAGCCTCCCAAAGGGCTGGTACTACAGGCATAAGCCACCAGGCCCGGCTCTCCCTCCCTTTTTTTCCCTCCTCTCTCCATCCATCCTCCCTCTGTCCCCATAACTTCCTCCCTTCCTCCCTGCTTCCCTTCTTTCCTCCTGTTCCTGCCCTCTCTCTCCCTCCTTCCCTTTCCCCTTTCCCTTTTCCCTCCCTTCCTCCCTCAATCCCTGAGTTCCCAGCACCCACTGACTCCCCATGTGCCGGGCCAGTCCCAAGTGCTGTCTGAGGACCCTCTTGTTGAAACCTCAAAGCCCTACGTGGTGTGAAACATCATCATCCCATTTCACAGAAGTAAAAACTGAGTTTCAGAAAGGTAGTGATCGCTCCAAGCTCCCCAGTCAGAAAACAGAGCGGTCGGAGGCATGACTTGCAAAGGCTCCAAGAGGTTGAAACCACAGCTCTGATACTGACCACGATCCTATCCCTGGACTGGGTGTCAGTTTACCTACGCAGCACAGCAGGGGATGGGACGAGATGGTTGCCTATGACAGGCCAGACACATAGGGGCCCAAGATTCATCCTCGGTGATTGATAGAGGTGGCGCTATGCTGAGAGATGGACCCCACAAACCTAGAGGCTGGTGGGAGTGGGAAGGAAGGACCCAGAAGCAGAAAGACCACGTGCCAATCACGCACCTCCTTGTGGCTGAACCACTCCAGGCGGCCGTCCCCACGCAGAACACAGAAGATCGGCTGCCACCGGGGTGGGTGGCCCCGAAGCTGGGTCAGGGGTCCTCGGTGCTCACGGACTCGGGGCAGCTTCTGCAGGAGGAGGGACCAGTGGGTGTCAGGGGGCTGTGGGCTGATGTCCCTGTGGCCCGACCACCCAGACAACTCCCGTTATATCCTGGGATGATGCTCAGGCCCCGTGATGCCCCAGACTGGACAGGGACAGTCCCAGGCGGGAAGGGGCTCTGTGTCCACAGCTCCTGGAGCCCCCCGCCCTGGGTGGCACAGCTGGGAGGTGGGACGTTCCAAAGAGGCAAAAAATCTCAGCCCGGATTGGAGCGTGGGACCAAGCATTAGTAATAAGCATGGATCCCAGGTTCAAATCACACCTCTGCAGTGTGACCTCGGGCAGGCCATTTGGCCTCTCTGTGCCTTAGTTTCCTCATCGGTCAAAGACCCGTCTACCAAGAGGGTGAACACTGAGTGAGTTGTGTGGGGCACGCAACTTCATGGCTCTGGAGACGTCTGGAGGCCAGGTGCAGTGGCTCACGCTTGTAATCCCAGCACTTTGGGAGGCTGAGGTGGGGAGATCACTTGAGTTCAGGAGTTTGAGACCAGCCTGGTCAACATGGTGAAACCCCATCTCTACTAAAAATACAAATATTACCCAGGCATGGTGGCGGGCGCCTGTGGTCCCAGCTACTCGGGAGGCTGAGGCACGAGAATCGCTTGAACCTGGGAGGTGGAGGTGGCAATGAGCTAAGATGGCTAAGATGGCCACTGCACTCCAGCCTGGGCAACAAAGCAAAACTCAATCTAAAAAAAAAAAAAAGTTACTCCATTCCACATCATGATATGCTAATTTGTTTGGAGTCTTCTATCTCCCATCAGATTGTGAACCCCAGAGGTTACGGCAGGATCTATCCTTGTCACTGGAGAAGGGCTGTGTGTCCTCATGCCCAGCCCATGATGTGGCATGAATTACACGCTCAGTGAATGGTTGTGTGTGTGTGTGTGTGTGTGTGTGTGTGTTTTGACAGAGTCTAGCTCTGTCACCCAGGCTGGAGTGCAGTGGTGCAATCTGGGCTCACTGCAACCTCCACCTCCCAGGTTCAAACAATTCTCCTGCCTCAGCCTCCCGAGTAGCTGGGACTACAGGTGCATGCCACAGGGTCTGGCTAATTTTTTTTTTTTTTTTTTTTTTTGGTATTTTTAGTAGAGATGGGGTTTTGGGGTTTCACCATGTTGGCCAGGCTGGTCTTGAACTCCTGACCTCTGGTGATCCGCCTGCCTCGGCCTCCCAAAGTGCTGAAATCACAGACGTGAGCCACTGCACCTGGCTTCTCAGTGAATGTTTATTCAAACAATGAATATTTAAAGTCACCCTATGGCAATAGCAAAGGTCTGAGGTTGGAAGCATGGCCTAGGGAGGGCTCCTCCAGGACCCTCTCCCCACACTCAAATGTCCTCCGCCCCTCCAACACCCACTTTGCTGCGTAGCAACTGGCTTCCAGCCGGCTCCTGAGGGCCCAGCTCTCGGGAGATCTGCCGCAGGATAGACGCTGCCAGCTGCCCGCGGTAGCAGGGCAGGAAGTTCCTCATCAGGGTGTCCACCTGACCTGCAGGGACAAGGAGACAGTGAACCCAGCAAATTGAATCTGCCCAGGAGACCTGCTTGGGGAGGGCAAAACAGACAGGGAAGCCACCTGGGGTCTCCTTCAGTCATCCTGAGCTGCTGGACAAGTTGTCACCAAATTCCATTCACCCTTCACCCGCCGTGCCTCTTTCCATCCATGTGGCTGGATGAGGGAGCTTCTTTATTTTTATTTTATTTTATTTTATTTTTGAGATGGAGTCTTGCTCTGTTGCCAGGCTGGAGTGCAGTGACACGATCTCGGCTCACTGCAACCTCTGCCTCCCAGGTTCAAGCAATTCTCCTGCCTCAGCCTCCCAAGTAGCTGGGACTACAGGCGCCCGCCACCACGCCCAGCTAATTTTTGTATTTTTAGTAGAGATGGTTTTCTTGTTGTTGTTGTTTTGATACAGTCTCACTCTGTTGTCAGGCTGGAGTGCAGTGGCACTAACACAGCTCACTGCAACCTCCACTTCCTGGGCTCAGGTGATTCTCCCATCTCAGCCTCCCAAGTAGCTGGGACTACAGAGACTACAGGTGCCCACCACCACGCCTGACTAATTTTTCTATTTTTAGTAGAGACAAGGTTTCACCATGTTGCTCAGGCTGGTCTTGAACTCCTGGCTCCTTCGCTTGTCTTGTCCTTTTTTTTGAGACAGGGTCTCTGTCCCCCAGGCTGGAGTGCTGTGTTGCAATCTCAGCTCACTGCAGCCTTGACCTCCTGGGCTCAAGTGATCCTCCCACCTCAGCCCTACTCCAGTAGCTGGGATCTTGTGCACATGCCACCATGACCAGCTAATTTTTTTTTTAATTTTTGTAGAGACAAGGTCTTGCTGTGTTATCCAGGCTGGTCTCAAACTCCTGGCCTCAAGTGATCCTCCCACCTTGGATTCTCAAAGTGCTGGGAATACAGGTTGAGCCATACCTTCACTTAGAGCTCATGTACCATGTAAGCAGATGGTTTGCTGAGCTTTGACACAATCACACATCCGTGAAACCCTCACCACAATCAAGATAATGAGCAGATCCATCACACCCAAAAGTGGCCCCATATGCTTTACCCGGGGAGCTTTTCAAAAGCTTTTAAAGTTCCAAAGCACACAGGGGAACTTTCTGTGAGTGATGGAGGTGTCCTGTATCCTGATCTATCTAGGAAGTCGTCACATGGGTGACTAGCTCTTTGAGCTGTTGTCCTAAGGCATGTACACTTGACTGTACATAAAACATACTTCCATTCTGCTGCCCAGAATGTGGACCCAATGGCTGGAGCTCCAGCAGCCATTCTGTGCCATGAGGCTATCTCGGACACAGGAATCCACACATGGCAGAGCCATGAGCTGGAAGGACTTCAGGTGTTTTTTACTAGCCTGCCTGCCTCCACACCTCTCAGTTTGAGGGAAAAAAAAAAAAAAAAAAAAAGTCCTTATCTTGTTTAAGCCACTATCAGGGGAAAAAAAAAAAAATTCCCAGTGCTACATAGAGTAACTCTTTGAATCCTTACAATGCCCCCATGAGCTAGGTATTGTTGCTATCTCCATTTTACATATAAGAGAATGAAGCCCAGGGAGGTGCAGTCACTTACCAAAGGGCACACAGCAAATGAGGGAATGACCAGGGTGTGAATGTGAATTGTTTCTTTGCAAGATACATCACTTGCTGTTTCTCCTGTCCAAAATGCTCTTCTAGCATCTCCTTCCTACCAACGCCATCACATCCCTCCAGCCCCGACTTGACCGTTGTCTCCTCGGTGGGCAGTCCCCCACCTCTGCTCTTCCCCACACTCGAGGAACATGTGAGCTCTCTCCCATCATTCTCACCACACAATTTTGGGTCATGACTTGACCCAAAACCAAAAAAGCACTGTTCCAAGCTGCTGCATAGAATGTAGACCCAATGGTTGGAGCTCCAGCAGCTGTTCTGTGCCATGAGGTCACCTTGGGCACAGAAGCCCCACATAGCAGAGCCATGAGATGGAAGGTGTTTAGACCATGAGCCTGCCAGGGTAAGGACAACACCAACCCCACAATGTCCCCAGCGCCCAGCACAGGTGGTCACCCCTCATATGAGGACAGAGGGACCTGAATGGCACTGAATCTGGCACTGGCCCCTCTTAGTCTCAAATTGGGAACTGAGCCTCCATCCCCAGGGTCCTGCTGAGGGGCCTGCTTGTCCCTGCCCACTCAGGAAGACATCACTCAGGGCCTGGCTGGGTCTGGGACACCTTCCACTTGGCCCCTTGCCTCCCACCTGAACCTCTGCCCTAAATCAGGTCACCAGATTTACCAAATAAAAATAGGAGACACAGGCTGGGTACAGTGGCTCACACCTGTAATCTCAGCACTTTGGGAGGCTGAGGTGGGCAGATCACCTGAGGTCAGGAGTTCGAGACCAACCTGGTCAACATGGTGAAACCCCATCTCTACTAAAAATACAAAAATTAGTCAGGCGTGGTGGCACATGCTTGTAATACCAGCTACTTGGGAGGCTGAAGCAGGAGAATCGCTTGAATCCTGGAGGTGGAGGTTGCAGTGAGCCAAGATTGCACCACTGCACTCTAGCCTGGGCAACAGAGGGGGACTCCGTCTCAAAAAAAAATAAATAAATAAAAAAGATAAAGGGTTAATTGGTTCTCAGCATAAGTGTGCACTATGCAAAATTTGGGATATACTTATACTAAAAATAAGATGCAGGCCAGGCACAGTGGCTCTTGCCTGTAATCCCAGCATTTTGGGAGGTTGATGTGAGAGGATCGCTTGAGCTCAGGAGTTCAAGACCAGCCTGGGCAACATAGTGAGACCCTGTTTCTACAAAAACAAAAATAAAAAAATTAGCCAGATGTGGTGGTGCACGCCTGTGGTCCCAACTATTCGGGCTGAAGTGAGAGGATCACTCAAGCCCACAAGTTCAAAAGCAAACTGGGCAACATAGGGACACCCTGACTCTATTAAAATATAATAGTAATAAAAAAATAAAATAACTGTGGTCCCAGCTACTTGGGAGGTGGAGGCGGGAGAATCGCTTGAGCCCAGGAGGCCAAGGTTGAAGTGAGCCATGATCATATCACTGCACTCCAGCTTGGGCAACAGACAAGATCCTGCCTCAACAATAACAAAAGATTCACTGTGAGAAATTTACATTAAGAAGGCATCCTGTGTGTTTGACAGTCCTAGGTCTGAACTCCAACCCCATCTGCTGCATGGAGCATGTGGAGCCAATGGCTGGAGCCCCCGCTCACCCGGACTCCCACCCCGTCCCCACCCCGGCTGCTCACCCCTTAGGTGCTGCTGCTGCTGCTTGTCCAGAGGGCTCGAGGGTCGCCCGCCCATGCTGCTGCCGTCTCCTGGGGCTCCCCTTCCCCTCCCTACGACCACCGCCTGCGTTCCTCAGTTCAGGGGCACCTGGGTGGCGGGTGAGAGGCTTGGACGCAGTGGGTTCAGAGGCCCCACCCCGGCCCCACCCCATGCTGCACCTGCATCCTCCCCACTCCCTTGGGGCCGGTATTGCCCAGAACCAGTGGTTTCTGTAGAGGCTGCGGGGACAGTCCCGGGGGTAGGTTGTGGGGTGTGGGAGAAAGAAAAATCATAGCTCATCTTGGAGGAGGGCGGCAGGGCAGACATCTGGCAGGACCGGCCAGCAGTCACCGTGTATAGGGGCTGGAACAGGGGGATGGGCAGGGAAGGGGCATCTAGTTCCTGGTGCCACACACACCCCCACCACTGTGCCTACCCTGTGCCGGGTGAGGCTGGACCCCAGAGAGGATACAGCCCTGGCCCAGCTCCTAGGTGTCCCCAGGCCGGGAGACAGAGCTGGACAGGCACTCCCAGACTGTCTCTGGGGTCAGTGCTGGGGCACGGGGCAGATGCCAAGGTCTTAGAGGATGGGGGGGTCTGGCAGGGGCGAGCAGAGACTTGGGGGGCACTGAAGCTTCATCCTTGATTCCTTCCTCAGGCCCCCAACACTGTCCCTCCTACCAGTCCATCACCTGGACTCCGTTTCTTTTTCCTTTTTTTTTTTTTTTACAGACAGGGTCTTGCTCTGTCGCTCAGGCTGGAGTGCAGTGGCACGATCATGGCTTGCTGCAGCCTGGAACTCCTGTGCTCAAGTGACCCTCTCGCCTCAGCCTCTAGAGTAGCTGGGCCCACAGGCACACGCCACCACCATGCCTGGCTGATTTTTGTATTTTTTGTAGACACGGGGTCTGCCTATGCTGCCCAGGCTGGTCTCAAACTTCTGGACTCAAGTGATCCACCTGCCTCGGCCTCCCAAAATGTTAGGATTACAGGCGTGACTCACTACACCTGGCACAGTTCACTTAAGTGTCTCTTAAAGGTGTCTTTTTTTTTTTTTTTTGAGATGGCATCTAGAACCGTCGCCCAGACTCAAGTGCAATGGTGCGATCTTGACTCACTGCAACCTCCACCTCCTGAGTTCAAGCGATTCTCCTGCCTCAGCCTCCCGAGTAGCTGGGATTACAGGCGCCCGCCACCACACCCAGCTAGTTTTTTGTATTTTCAGTAGAGACGGGGTTTCATTATGCTGGCCAGGCTGGTCTCGAACTCCTGACCTCGTAATCCGCCCACCTTGACCTCCTAAAGTGTTCTTTTTTTGAGACAGTCTTGCTCTGTCGCCCAGGCTGGAGTGCAGTGGCGCAATCCTGGCTCACTGCAAGCTCTGCCTCCCAGGTTCACGCCATTCTCCTGCCTCAGCCTCCCGAGTAGCTGGGACTACAGGCGCCCGCCACCACACCTGGCTAATTTTTTTTTTTTTTTTTTTTGAGACAGAATCTCACTCTGTCGCCTGGGCTAGAGTGCAGTGGCCGGATCTCAGCTCACTGCAAGCTCCGCCTCCCGGGTTTACGCCATTCTCCTGCCTCAGCCTCCCGAGTAGCTGGGACTACAGGCGCCCGCCACCTCGCCCAGCTAGCTTTTTGTATTTTTTAGTAGAGACGGGGTTTCACCGTGTTAGCCAGGATGGTCTCGATCTCCTGACCTCGTGATCCGCCCGTCTCCGCCTCCCAAAGTGCTGGGATTACAGGCTTGAGCCACTGCGCCCGGCCTAATTTTTTTTTTGTATTTTTAGTAGAGATGGGGTTTCACCGTGTTAGCCAGGATGGTCTTGATCTCCTGATCTCATGATCCGCCCACCTTGGCCTCCCGAAGTGCTGGAATTATAGACTTGAGCCACTGCGCCCGGCCTTTTTTTGTTTTTTTTTAAGACGGTGTCTCACTCTGTTGCCCAGCCTGGAGTGCAGTGGCATGATCTTGGCTCACTGCCACCTCCACCTCCTGGGTTCAAGTGATTTCTGGCTAATTTTGTTTTGTTTTGTTTTGTTTTGTTTTGTTTTGTAGAGATGAGGTTTTGCCATGTTGGCCAGGCTGGTCTCAAACTCCTGACCTCAGGTGATCCTGTCGCCTCAGCCTCCCAAAGTGCTGGGATTACAGGTGTAAGCCACCTCACCCAGCGGTGTCCCTTTTCTCGGGCCCAGACCCCATCTCCAGCACCCCCAAATCCTCAGTGCTGACCTCCCGAAGCTGTCCCACTGCCCTCTGAGAAAGCACCACTGAGGCCCCAGCTTCATCGCTCTAACAGCCCTCTGGCTCTGCTCAGACCCCTGTAGCTCCCGAAGCCCCCATGTCCCTCTGATCCCCGAGGTCTTGTCCAGTGCCTGAACTCTTGCTCCTGCCTCCTGCACGTGGTCATCCAAGCTTCACCCCTCAGGTGAAGAGACCAGATACCAGCCCCTTGGAGAGCCGTCCCAGTGCCCCTGGACTGGTTGGGCACGACCTTTATGTTCCAGCATTTGACCTGGTTTGGTTAGTTGGGTGTCTCCACCCCTTCACCTGTTTTGTGCCTGGCACACAGCAGCCCTTGATGTTTGCTGAATGAATGCATGAATAAATGGGTGCATGAATGAATGAATGAATGAATGAATGAATGAATGAATGAAGGGAGGGAGGGAGGGAGGGAGGGAGGGCATGCAGTCTACACTCCAAGCTGAAATGTGATCAAATGGAGCCATCACAGGTTTTCTGATGAGGGGAGTGTCAAGCACTGAGCTGTGGATCTAGCGTGGGCTGGGGAGTGAGGTAGGTCCCTGAAGACCTCTCAAGGACACTGAACATTCCCAGCAGCCAGGGGCTCCAGGCTGGAGGAAGGAAAGCCCAGAGTGTGGCCCCTCAGATGGCAAGATCCCCAGGGAGCCCCTGAGGCAGGCGGGCATCTCATCAATGAATAGAGAACACGTGTCCCTCAATGTCCATTGCTCCTATTGGCTCCAGTAGTAGAATCCCTGATCATAACGGAGCCCATGGCTATCCAGTGGAGACTTATCTTCCAGACTTCCTTGCTGCTGTATGGGGCTGTGCAACCCAGGCTGGCCAAAAAGGAGTGAGCAGAAGCGTCTTGGGTGAATCCTGGGAAGCTTCTTCATGCTAGGGCTGGAATGTGGACACAATGGCTAGAGCACAAGCAGCTGCCTTGGGCCATGAGGCAGAATCCAGCTGATGACAGGGCAAAGTAATGATGTAGAAGGAGCTAGGGTTCCTGAAGAATGTGTGGCATTGCTTTACCAGCCCTGAACAGTGTCTCTCCAGAGAAAGAGCTAAACCTCCGTTTTGCTTAAGCCTCTAGTAATATCTGAATGTAATCTTCACTAACACCCCAGGATTCATTTCTTCTTTTAAAAAAAATTTATGTTGGCCGGGCACGGTGGCTCAAGCCTGTAATCCCAGCACTTTGGGAGGCCGAGACGGGCGGATCACAAGGTCAGGAGATCGAGACCATCCTGGCTAACATGGTGAAACCCCATCTCTACTAAAAAAATACAAAAAAAACTAGCTGGGCAAGGTGGCGGGCGCCTGTAGTCCCAGCTACTTGGGAGGCTAAGTCAGGAGAATGGTGTGAACCCAGGAGGCGGAGCTTGCAGTGAGCTGAGATCCAGCCACTGCACTCCAGCCTGGGCAACACAGCGAGACTCTGTTTCAAAAAAAAAAAAAAATTTATGCTTTGGCCAGGTGCGGTGGCTCACACCTGTAATCCCAGCACTCTGGGAGGCCAAGGCGGGCGGATCATGAGGTCAGGAGATCGAGACCATCCTGGCTAACACAGTGAAACCCTGTCTCTACTGAAAATGTAAAAAAATTAGCCGGGCATGGTGGCAGGCGCCTGTAGTCCCAGCTACTCGGGAGGCTGAGGCAGGAGAATGGCATGAACCTGGGAGGCGGAGCTTGTAGTGAGCCGAGATTGCGCCATGTGCTCCAGCTTGGGTGACAGAGCGAGACTCCATCTCAAAAAAAACACAAAATTATGTTTTTCTCAGCTGGTCATTGTGGCTCAAGCCTGTAATCCCAGCACTTTGGGAGGCCAAGGCAGGTGGATCACCTGAGGTCAGGAATTCGAGACCAGCCTGGCCAACATGATGAAACCCTGTCTCTACTAAAAATACAAAAAATAGCCGGGCGTCATGCTGGGCGCCTGTAATCCTAGCTACTCAGGAGGCTGAGTCAGGAGAATCACTTGAACCCAGGAGGCGGAGGTTGCAGTGAGCTGAAATCGGACCACTGCACTGCAGCCTGAGCAACAGGGCGAGACTGTATCTCAAAAAAAAGAAAAAAGAAAACCATCAGATTATAAGACAGGCAAGGAAGAAAAATGCAACAGGAGGGGGTACAGGATGGGCACGGAGGGGTCACGGAGATGATGTTGCCAAAGACCTAAATGAAAGGAAGCAAGGAGTCGGGCTCTGTGGTTCATGCCTGTAATCCCAGCACTTTGGGAGGTTGAGGCAAGTGGATCGCTTGAGGTCAGGAGTTCGAGACCAGCCTGGCCAGTATGGTGAAACTTGATGTTTCTACTAAAAATACCAAAATTAGCCGGGAGTGGTGGTGGGTGCCTGTAGAACCAACTACTTGGGAGGCTGAGGCAAGAGAATCGTGTGAATCCATGAGGTGGAGGTTGCAGTGAGCTGAGATCACACCACTGCACTCCAGCCTGGATGACACAGCAAGACCGTGTCCCCCCAAAAAAGAAAGCGAGGGTCCAAGCCACGCAAAAAGCTGCAGGAAAGGAGCTATCAGGTATCAGGCAGCGGGCTCAGCACAGGCAAAGGCCCTGGGGTGAGAATGTGCTCAGCGAGCTCCAGGAACAGCAGGAAGTGGGTACGTTGCAGGGAGACTGAGGGAGGGGCTGATGTTGCTGGGGAGAGGGGGAGGTGAAAGGGGCCACGTGGAGCCTTGTGGGATGGGTGGATTTCAGTCCGAAGGCAACACGGAGCAGGAAGAGTTGTCACTCTTGGGAACAGTAGGAGATGGTGACAGCTCCAGGCAGAACCGTCCATGTGGGTGGGGTCCCTGCGCTGGCTGCTCAATTTCCCTTCGCTTCTCAGCCCTGTGCCCGCGGCTCTGGGGGCCACGGCCACCTGCCCTCACCCAGGCCCACAGCTGAGCCTACACTCAGCTCTCTTTGCTGTTTACCAACCTCCTTCCGGTCAGGCCCCATCCCACTTCCTCACTCTCACATCTGAGTGGCCCGCCGGGACAAGATGTTGAAGGAAACTTCACTTTCTGTGGTTTCGGCTCCACTCTCACCCTGCACAGCCGCCTCTGCGTAGGTTTCAATTCCCACCTCCTGCTCAGCCGGGTGCCTCCTCTGGATCCCCCAGCAGAAGCCTGCGCATGGCTGGGCAGCCCCCATGCACCCACCAGCCTCCCACACTGTCATCCCTGGGGCCTGGAGAAAGCTCAAGCGTGGGCCATGAGCAGATGCACTCTGGGAAAATGTGCAGGAGCCCAGCACATGGACTCTAGACTCTCTGGTGCTTTCAAGGCTCTGAGCAGGTCTGCAGCGCGGCTGAATCCAGTGCATGGCCCTGTCAGTGCAGTTGCAGCTCAGCAGAGGGTTGACTTATGTCCCCCAAAGGACACGTCTGACCCAGGAAACTCAGCATGTGACCTTATTCGGAACGCTTACTCCAAATAGGCATTTATTTGGAACTTATTTGGAATACTCATTTGGTATCCTGAGCAATCCTAAATCCAATGAGAGGTGTCCTTTTAAGAAAAGAGGGCTGGGCACAATGGCTTATGCCTGTAATCCCAACACTTTGGCAGGCTGAGGCTGGAGGATCGCTTGATCTCAGGGATTCACAACCAACCTGGGCAACGTACCAAGACCCTGTCTCTACAAAAAATGTGTCAAGTAGCCAGGCGTGGTGGTGCGCATCTGTAGCGCCAGCTCCTTGGGAGGCTGAGGTGAGAGGATCGCTTTAGCCCAGGAGATGGAGGCTGCAGTGAGCTGTGATTGCACTACTGCACTCCAGCCTGAGTGACACACAGAGACCCTGTCTCAAAAAAATAAATAAATAGGAGCAGAGAACACGCAAGAGAAAGAAGTCCAAGCAAAGACAAGAGACTGGAGTGACACGGCCACAAGCTAAGGAATGCCAAGGACAGGAGGGGCCTGGGATAGGCTCTGCCTCAGAGCCTCCAGAGGGAACCAGCCCTGCCACCACCTTGACCTTGGATTTCTGATCTCTACAGCTAAGAGAGAATAAGAGAGAATACATTTGTGTGTGTGCTTTTTTTTTTTTTTTTAAGATGGAGTTTCACTCTTGTTGCCCAGGCTGGAGTGCAATGGTGCAATCTTGGCTCACTGCAATCTCCGCCTCCCGGGTTCAAGCAATTCTCCTGTCTCAGCTACCCAAGTAGCTGGGATTACAGGCACATGCCACCACACCCAGCTAATTTTTGTATTTTCAGTAGAGATGGGGTTTTGCCATATTGATCAGGCTGGTCTCAAACTCCTGACCTCGGGTGATCCGCCCGCCTCGGCCTCCCAAAGTGCTGGGTGGAGTGAACCACCATGCCCAGCATTTTTTTTTTTTTTTTGAGACGGAGTCTCGCTCTGTCACCCAGGGTAGAGTACAGTGGCACGATCTCAGCTCACTGCAACCTCTACCTCCCCAGTTCAAGCGATTGTTGTGCCTCAGCCTCCCAAGTAGCTGGGACTACAGGTGCGCACCACCACACCCAGCTAATTTTTGTATTTTTAGTAGAGACGAGATTTCACCATGTTGGCCAGGCTAGTCTCAAACTCCTGACCTCAAGTGATCTGCCCACCTCATTCTCCCAAAATGCTGGGATGACAGGTGTGAGCCACCTCGCCCTGCCTATTGTCTTAGGAAATTCATCCATGGCGGCTATGCCCCAGGGGAGCAGGCTCCACCCTCCTCCCCACTGATGAGGGCTGTGGATCAGAACCTGGGCCAGGGCGCCCTCAGGTCTGCTGCCATCGAAGACCACGAGACAGTGCAGACTTCCAGCAACGTTCCTTTTAATATCTGGATGCCCAGAGCCACAGCCTGTGTGTTGAGCCCCGGGCAGGGCTGGTGGCTGGACGCTGTTGGCTTCCAGCAGCAGCACCACCACCAGCTTTTTCAAAGAAGAACCGAGAGCGTGGCGGCCAGCAGGGGCCCAGCCCCTGGGGCCGTGTGCCTGGTCCCAGCTGCAGCATCCCTCTGGCCAGCTACAAAGTGGAATGCTTCTCGAAGGGTATGGTCAGGAGTCGGGCGGCTGCCTCGTCCAAGAACCAGCACAGTTTCCCGGTGTGGGGCTGGACCAGGGCGGCAGGCACTGGGTTTTCCTCCTGGTCCTCCAAAATGCGCTGTAGAAGAGGACAGAAGAGTAAAGCCCTGCCTGCGCCCCAGGCGCCGCCCCTCAGCACTCTCCTGGCTCCCTTGCCAAGGATAAGTAAGACTCTTGTATCCTCAAAATGTGACGATGCCCAGCTCAGCTGTCCTAGTGCCAAACAGCAGGGACAGAGTCCCTTCCTTTCTATCCACTATAACTATTTTAATTAATTAATTTATTTTTTTGAGACGGAGCCTCGCTCTGTCGCCCAGGCTGGAGTGCAGTGATGCGATCTTGACTTACTGCAACCTCCGCCTCCCAGGTTCAAGTGATTCTTCTGCCTCAGCCTCCCGAGTAGCTGGGATTACAGGCAAGTGCCACCACACCCGGCTAACTTTTTTTTTTTTTGAGACAAAGTCTCAATCTTGTTCCCCAGGCTGGAGTGCAATGGCACGATCTCGGCTCACTGCCACCTCCGCCTCCTGGGTTCAAGCGATTCTCCTGCCTCGACCCCCCGAATTGCTGGGATTATAGGCGCCTGCCACCATACCCGGCTAATTTTTGTATTTTTAATAGAGACGGTTTCACCGTGTTGGCCAGGCTGGTCTAGAACTCCTGACCTCAGGTGATCCACCTGCCTAGGCTTCCCAAAGTGCTGGGATTACAGGTGTGAGCCACCATGCCCAGCTGTGCCTTTTTATTCATAATACCATGTGACTTTCTTTTCTCTTGATTAGCCTTGTCAGGAGCTTGTCTATCTTTTACATCTAATTACCATTAAAGTTTAAACTATATTAACTAATTCATTAATTTCTGATTTTAATTTCACTTAGTCCTGCCACTGACTTTTGTAGATTTATATTATTGTCCTTTTTCTAGTTTTTCTTTTTTCTTTTTTTTTTTTGAGATGGAGTCTCACTCTGTCGCCCAGGCTGGAGTGCAGTAGTGTGATCTCAGCTCACTGCAACCTCCGCCTCCCAGGTTCAAGTGATTCTCCCGCCTCAGCTTCCTGAGTAGCTGGGATTACAGGCGCCTACCACCATGCCCAGCTAATTTTTGTTTTTTTTAGCAGAGATGGGGTTTCACCAGGGTGGCCAGGCTGGTCTGGAACTCCTGACCTCAGGTGATCCACCCGCCTTGGCCTCCCAAATGCTGGGCTTATAGGTGTGAGCCACCGTGCCCAACCTATTATTGTCCTTTTTCTAATTCTACAGGAAAGCACTTTATTTATTTATTTCAATGGTTTGCTACTTAATAATTTTTTTTTTTTTTTTTTTTTTTTTTTGAGACGGAGTCTTGCTCTGTCGCCCGGGCTGGAGTGCAGTGGCCGGATCTCAGCTCACTGCAAGCTCCGCCTCCCGGGTTTACGCCATTCTCCTGCCTCAGCCTCCCGAGTAGCTGGGACTACAGGCGCCCGCCACCTCGCCCGGCTAGTTTTTTGTGTTTTTAGTAGAGACGGGGTTTCACCGTGTTAGCCAGGATGGTCTCGATCTCCTGACCTCGTGATCCGCCCGTCTCGGCCTCCCAAAGTGCTGGGATTACAGGCTTGAGCCACCGCGCCCGGCCAATAATTTTTTAAAAATGCATTTGAATGCTATTAATTTACCTCTGAGTGCAGCTTTGGCCTCATCTCATCAAGTTCATTTCATAGCGGTTAATACCTAACTAACCTTTAATTGTAATTTCCTTTTTTATTTTTTCCTTTTTTTCTAATTGCAATTTCAAGTTCCCTTTCAACCCAAGAAGGACTGAGTTTTCTTCAGATCTGATGCTTCAGCACAATAATGTCTGGGGCCATTATCTGTCCCTGGGGCCCACATGCCCATGAACTTCCCAGGACTAGAACCCTCTGCTGTTACCTTCAGAACAGCCGCCTTGCCTTCTCCGGTTGCCACAAAGATGACAGTTCGTGCTGCATTCAGGACAGGTAGCGTGAGGGTCACACGCTGTGGCGGTGGCTTCGGGGAGTCACTGATGGGAGCCACAATCTTCTCCCGCTCCTTGGGGAGGAAGCCCAGGGATGGAGGCAGAAGGACAATGTCACTTCAGCTTCTTGGACACTTACATACACCAGGCCTGGTCCAGCCACCGTTCCATCCCATCCTAACAATCCCATGGTGGGTAGTTTAAGGTCCTTGTTTTAAGGGGCTGAACTGAGACCTGGAAGGGTTGAGCCCAGCCGGCAGGTACGCTGGTGGAGGCTGACTTGAACCCCGGCTCTAGACACCCCACCCCGCAGGTGGCCCTCCCTCTGGAAGTCCCAGATGTTAGGGACTGGACTCAGGACTAGGGCAGACCTCCGCATTGGAGTGCTCACCTGCAGGAGGGGGTGGTCTGGGAAGAGTGAGCAGGTGTGGCCATCAGGGCCCACCCCCAGGATTAGCAGGTCGAAAACTGGGATGGAGTCCCCTTGGAATGCCTGGGCGTGGGGAGAAGACAGTCTTGAGAGGTTGTAGGCGGCAGGGGCAGGGGAGACTCAGAGGACACAGAGACCATTGTCAGATAAAAAAATACAAGTAGCTGTGGCTGGGTGTGGTGGCTCACGCCTGAAATCTCAGCAATTTGGGAGGCCGAAGTGGGCAGATCACGAGGTCAGGAGTCCAAGACCAGCTTGGCCAACATAGTGAAACCCTGTCTCTACTAAAAATATAAAAATTAGCTGGGCATGGTGGCAGGCGCCTGTAGTCCCAGATACTTACTTGGGAGGCTGAGGCAGGAGAATTAATTGAGCTCGGGAGGCAGAGGTTGCAGTGAGCTGAAATTGCATCACTGCACTCCAGCCCAGGTGAGAGAGTGAGACTCCGTCTCAAAAAAAAAAAAAAAAAAAAAAAAAGGCCGGGCACGGTGGCTCACAACTGTAATCCCAGCACTTTGGGAGGCCGAGACGGGTGGATCATGAGGTCAGGAGATCGAGACCATCCTGGCTAACACGGTGAAACCCCGTCTCTACTGAAAAATATAAAAAATTAGCCGGCTGCGGTGGCGGGCGCCTGTAGTCCCAGCTACTCAGGAAGCTGAGGCAGGAGAATAGCATGAACCCGGGAGGTGGAGCTTGCAGTGAGCCAAGATTGTGCCACTGCACTCCAGCCTGGGCGACAAAGCGATACTCCGTCTCAATACAAGTAGCTGTAACACAGGAAACCGTGCTCAACCTAGCCTGTGATCAAAGCCACACCCATCATATTTCACCAAGATGTGAGGACCCAGGCCTGTTACCTGGGCAACAGAGGCTGGGTGGCCTTCAGGCTTCCCAGGGCAGGGCTGCGGCCTTGAAGAGGGGATTCCTCAAAGGGATCTGCCAGTTATCCCTGGGGCAGTTCCTGCTGGTACAATCAGAAGGCCGCTCTGTTGCCCGGGGTGTGGCCACTTCGTGGATGTGACTCCCTTGCAGCCGCTCCTTGGGGCTCACCTGTCTCAGCTTCTTGGCGTAGTCCTCAGCCGCCTCCTCCACAGGCAGCTCGGGGTTAATGGTGATCACCTGGCTTTCTGGGATCGGCAATCTGGAGAGAAGATGCGTCTGCAGCCAACAGAGGGACAGTGTCACCAACAGTAACGTGACCACCTGGATCCTCCAGGGAGGCTATGACATTACTGTCGTAACACTCATTTACAGATGGGGAGACTGAGGCATGGGGAGGCTGGCGCATTTGTGCAAGGTCCTTCGGTTGGTGAGTGACACTTTGGTTGGTGAGTCACCTCTGGAATGCTGGAAGCCAGGATCCTAAGCCCTGGGTGATGCCGCCTCTAAGGGCACAGGAGGTTCAAGGGCAAGAGGGAACCCTGCTGCTCTTGAGGGGCTGGACAGGAGGGCGGCTCTCCTGGGTGAATCGAGATCATGGTGGTTCCTGCTGGGGCCAGCATTCCAACAGGAGTCTTTCAATTCCGTTGTATTTGGGGGGTTTCCCGGCCACAGCCTGCACGTGTCTAGCCAGCCCATTGTGCTGTTTCAGCCTCCAGGGTCCCACGGCCCTTGGGATAAAACTCAGCCCCTCACCGCCCTCCATGGAGAAGGGTGACCTTCTTCATCCCCACCCTCCCTCCTGACGCTGCCTGGGAAACTCCTATATATCCCTCAGGCCACCTCCTCCGAGCAGCCACCCCCACCTGCACCGGCCCCACTATAGGGAGTGGGGGCCAGGTTTGCCCAGGCCCAGCACTTGTGGCCAACGCACAGGAGATGCCCTGGCCTGTGAATGGTGGAGGAGTTGGCAGCAGATTTAACTCAAAAGCACTTGGAGTCAGGCCTCCTGCAAGGAGAAAGCTGCAGCCATATCCCGCTGAGATGCGCTCGGGGGGCCTGATCTGCTCTGAGACGGCTTCCATGTCTCGGTGCCTCACTGTTGTGCAGTCTAGCTCAGTGAGCTGAGGCAATGCTAAGGTAAGCCACAAAGTAAACGCAGGGGCTGACTGCCTTGAATGCTGAGGAGTATGAGCTCCACATTGAGGACACTGGGGAGCCAAGGAGGGTGTGTAAGCTGGGGAGGGACACAATCGTATCCATAGTTGGAAAGATCGCTCTGCTTTGTCCAAGTTCCCTGTGTTAGTCTATGCAGGCTGCTATCACAAAACACCATAAACTTGAGGCTTATAAACATCAGAAAATGGCCAGGCATGGTGGCTTACGGCTGTAATCCCAGCTGTTTGGGAGGCTGAGGTGGGACAATCGGTTGAGCCCAGGAGTTTGAGAACAGCCTGGGCAGCATAGTGAGACTTCATATTTACTTAAAATAAAAAATTAGCAGCCTCACGTGGTGGCTCATGCCTGTAATCCCAGCATTTTGGGAGGCCGAGGCGGGCGGATCACCTGAGGTCAGGAGTTCGAGACCAGCCTGACCAACATGGAGAAACCCTGTCTCTACTAAAAATACAAAATTAGCTGGGCATGGTGGTGAATGCCTGCAATCCCAGCTACTTGGGAGGCTGAAGCAGGAGAATCACTTGAACCCGGGAGGCAGAGGTTGCGGTGAGCTGAGATTGCGCCATTGCACTCCAGCCTGGGCAACAAGGGCGAAACTCCAACCCAAAAAAAAAAAAAAAAAAAAAAAAACAACATAGCTGGGCCTAGTGGTGTACACCTGTGGTCCCAGCTAATGAGGAGGCTGAGGCAGGAGGATTGATAGCGCCCAGGAGTTGAAAGCTGCAGTAAGCCATGATCGTGCCTCTGCACTCTAGCCTGGGCAACACAGCAAGATCCTATCTCGAAAAAAGAAAGAAAAGGAAAGGAAAAGAAAAGAAAGTATAGGAAGGAAGGAAGGAGGGAGGGATGGAGAGAAGGAAGGGAGGGAGGGAGGGAGGGAAAGGAAACGGTCTTTCCAGATGTAATTAGTTAAGAACAAGTCATAGTGGATTAGTGTAGGTCCTAAATCCATGACTGGCATCCTTATATAAGACGAGAAGACACACAGAATCCGAGAAGGCCATGTGCAGACAGAGGCAGGAACTGGAATGATGTGACCCCAAGACAAGGAACGCCCAGAGCCCCCAGAAGATGGAGGAGAAAATGAAGGATCCTCCCAAAGAGCTTTCAGATGGGGCATGACCCCATCAACACCTTGATTTCAGACTTCTGGCCTCTAGAACGGTGAGAGAATAAATTCCTGTCGTTTTCAGCCGCTCAGTTTGTGGTCATTTGTTATGTAGCCCTAGGGAACCAATACAATTCCCCTCACAGAGAACTGGCAGAAGGAGCAAGTCCTGGCTCCAGATTTGTTCCCATCACACGGCCTTGGCCTTGGCTGAGCCCTCTTGCCGCAGCTTGACCACGGCCAGCTCCTGCACGTGCTCCAGCTCTCAGCTCAAATGGCACCTTCTCAGGACCTCCCACCCCATAGCCCTTGACGAATGCTCACTTCCTATTCACTAGCACTCTGCAGCATTTCACAATTATTTATTTATTTAGAGACACAGTCTCAACTGTCACCCAGGCTGGAGTGCGGTGGCACGATCTCAGCTCACTGCTCCTACATTCAAGCGATTCTCCTGCCTCAGCCTCCCCCGTAGCTGGGATTACAGGCGCGCGCCACCACACCCAGCTAACTTTTGTATTTTTAGTAGAGATGGGGTCTCACCATGTTGGCTAGGCTGGTCTCCAACACCTGACCTCAGGAGATCCGCCCTCCTCGGCCTCCCAAAGTGCTGGGATTACAGGCACGAGCCACCACACCCGGCCAAAAACCCGCTTTTTTTTCCTTTAAGACAAAGTCTCACTCTGTTGCCCAGGTTGGAGTGTAATGGCATGATCTCCACTCACTGCAATCTCCACCTCCCGGGTTCAAGCGATTCTCCTGCCTCAGTCTCCCGAGCAGCTGGGATTACAGGCACACACCCCCACGCCTGGCTAATTTTTGTATTTTTAGTAGAGACAGGTTTCACCATATTGGTCACGTTGGTCTCAAACTCCTGACCTCGTGATCTGCCTGCCTCAGCCTCCCAAAGTGCTGGGATTATAAGCATGAGGCACCGCGCCCAGCCAATTTTTGTATTTTTTTTTTTTAGTAGAGACCGGGTTTTGCCACATTGGCCAGGCTGGTCTCGAAATCCTGACCTCAGGTGATCCACCCACCTCAGCCTCCCAAAGTGCTGGGATTACAGGCGTGAGCCACCAGGGTCGGGCAAAACCCGCTTTTTAATGATGCTCTTGGAAAACGCACACAGGAAGGCGGAAGTTAAATGTGTCCCCAACTACGAAGTCAGATGAGGCAGGGTCACACCCTGGCTGCCCCTCTGGTCACTAGATGCCTTGGGCAGGTAAGCTCGCCTCTTCTGGCCTCAGTTTCTCCATCTGTGAAATGGGTGTAACATCTCATAGGCTGTGGTACAGATTCATGAATTGATGCATATAAAGCATTCAGTAAGCCTTTTCTCTTAATAAAATACCCACAAAGCCATCATCAGCTCAATATTCTATGCAAAGAGAAGACGACACACCCAGCATGGGGTGTCCCTTGACGCTGCCAGGCTCAGGTGACTTGAGGTTCCTGGTCTTTGAGCCCGCCCCTCCCACTCTTCCCTTGGCCAGACCAAGGCTCCTCCAAGCCTCAGTTTCCCTGTCTATAAAAAGAGCGCGTTCCTCTGATTCTATAGAATCCTTAGGCTCAATTCCAAAGATAAAGAGCCTGGAAGCAGAGCCATCAGAGCGGCAAAGCTGCCCAGGGATCCTCGAGAACTCGCCGGGGTTAGAGATCATGACCCTGAGACTCAGGCTCTACACCTGATTCCTCGTGTCCCCGTCCGCTACGGGGCTGAGTTATGGGCATCGTATTGACATGGGCCACTCGGATTCCATTCCAGGCCCTTGCCCGTGCCGTTCCCTCTGCCTGGCCACCGGATGAAGCATGAAGACGGACTACAAGTAGACCATTTCTAGCCCTGCCCAGATAAATGCAGAGGGCGCAGTGAGATCCTGCGGGACCCACTGTAGGCGGGGTTCAGGCGGAGGGCGAGCCCAGTCGGCAAGACCCCCAGCGGCCCCCGTAGCCGAGGTGCAGGCAGTGGGCGTGGCCCTCTCGGCATGACCTCCCAGGAGCCCCGTAGCCGAAGTGCAAGCGGTGGGCGCGGCCTTCTTGGCATGACCCCCAGCGGCCCACGTAGTCGAGGTGCAGGCAGTGGGCACGGCCCTCTTGGCATGATACCCAGTGGCCCCCGTAGCCGAGGTGCAGGCAGTGGGCTCGGCCCTCTCGGCGTGACTCCCAACGGCCCCCGTAACCGAGGTGCAGGCAGTGGGCGCGGCCCTCTCGGCATGGCCCCCGGCGGCCTCCGTAGCTGGGGTGTAGGTGGTAGCTGTGGCCCTTTCGGCGTGACCCCCGGCGGCCCCCGTAGCTCTCACCCGGTAGAGGCCGTACGTGCTCTCGGCGTGATCGAAGGGCACGAGGCGCTCGTCGCAGAAGCCCAGCGTCCAGCGCTCTAGGCTGACTGGCCCGGCAGGGGCGACGGCGGCGGGCAACTCGCGGGCTAGCATCGAGACGAGGCTCCCGCCCGACAGGCCGAGCGCGAAACGGGCGCGGGCCCCCGCCAGGCAGCATGTTGCGCGCTGGGCCACCAGCTGCGCTAGCGACGCACCCAGCTCCTGGGGGCTCGAAAACACCGAGATGAGGCCCGGGGCCGGCGCGGCCATGGCGAGGGCGGTGGCGGGGAGGCGGAAGCGCTCCCGAAGGCCGCTAGTACGCCTGCGCAAGGGCCGGCCCTGCTGCTCGGCTTCGAGTACTTTGGGCGATTGCCTTTGGTACATGCGCAATGAGGCAAGTGAAGCACCGCGAGTGTCGGGTGGTCGGTCCGGCCCTACCCATTGCATCTTTCTCTGCTGTGGCTGAGTCGAAGTGAGTTCGGGAAGCCAGTGCGCGAATGCTCAATCTTGCGGTATCAGGGAGTGCCAGAGAGGGGAGCTCAAGAAGAGGATGTCCTTTCGAGGTGGCAGGGATTTTCTGGAGGAGGGCGTATCTTGACGAGTTTTAAAATTCCTGCACCTTTAAACATATTTATCTTGTTGTCCACCCCCGTTAATTAAAATATAAGCCTCATAAACTTAGGGATATTGTTTTTTTTCACTTAATGCCTCGTAAGCTTCCTGAACTATGCCTGGCACAAAGTAGGGTATGAGGCCGAGCGCAGTGGCTCATGCTTGTAATCCCAGCCCTTTGGGAGGCCGAAGTGGGCGGATCACCCGAGGTCGGGAGTTCCAGACCAGCCTGGCCAACATGGTGAAATCCCGTCTCTACTAAAAATTTAAAAAATTAGCCGGGCGTAGTGGCGCGTGCCTGTAATCCCAGCTACTCGGGAGGCTGAGGCAGGAGAATCGCTTGAACCCGGGAGGCGGAGGTTGCAGTGAGCCGAGATCATGCCACTGCACTCCAGCTTGGGCGACAGAGCAAGACTCCATCTCAGAAAAAAGTAGGGGATGAAAATATGCTTGTTGAATTTTTGTTTGTTTGTTTTAACTTTTTCCGGGGGGACGGGCTCCATATATATATGGTCTAGGCTGGTCTCGAACTCCTTGGTTCAAGCGATCTTCCCATCTCGGCCTCCCAAAGTAGTAGCATTCAGGCAAGAGCTACCGCGCCTGGCCATGCCTATTGAATTTCTTCAGCTAACGCTCCTAGTGTGCTGTTGTGTACCTCTGAGTGCCCAGAAAGGCCTCCAATCGAGTTCTTGCCTGGACAGAGGGCTGGAAGGGGAAGAAGGCCTGGTGGACCGGGGGAGGCAGGGCCACTTCTGAGAGTGGGACATTTCAGTGAGGTGTGTAAGCACAGTTCAACTCACATAGGTAGTGGATTTTAAAATCAGTACCAAATTAAGAAAACGATTCCATTTACCATAGCATCATAAAGAATAAAGCAGGAATAAATTTAATGAAAGAAGTACAAGACCTTGTTCATTGAGAGCTGTAGCTGGGCTTGGTGGCTCACACCTGTAATCCCAGCACTTTGGGAAGCCAAGGCTGGACCTGGTGGCAGCTGCCTGTGGTCCCAGTTACTTGGGAGGCTGTGGTGGGAGGATCACTTGAGCCCAGGAGGCTAAGGCTGCAGTGAGCTGTGTTCCTGCCACTCCACTCCAGCCTGGGCAATAGAGTGAGACCCTGTCTCAGAACAAGCAAAATAACTAAAACTTTGCTGAAAAAAATATTAAAGATGATCTAAATAAATGGTAAGACTTCCATGTTCATGGATTGGAAAGCATAATATTGTTAAGATGGCAGTACTCCACAAATTGGTCTACAGATGGAATGTAATCCCTTTCAAATTTAGTGTTTTTGTTGAAATTGACAAATTGATCCTAAATTCCATAATAAATTGCAAATGGCCCCCAAATAGCCAAACCAATTTTGAATAGGAGGACTCATACTTTCTCATTTCAAACTTAATAAAAAGGTACAGTAATCAGAACAGTGTGGTATTGGCATAAGGATAGACATACAAATAAATGATTGGAACTGATGCAGAAATAAACCCACACATATATGGTCAACTCATCTTTGGCAACTGTGCCAGGACTATTCAAAAAGAAAGGAGGGCTGGGTGTGGTGGCTCACACCTGTAATTCCAGCACTTTGGGAGGCTGAGCTGGGCGGATCACCTGAGGTCGGGAGTTCAAGACCAGCCTGACCAACATGGAGAAACACCATCTCTACTAAAAATACAAAAAATTAGTCCGGCGTGGCGGCGCGTGCCTGCAATCCCAGTTACTCGGGAGGCTGAGGCAGGAGAATGGCTTGAACCTGGGAGGCGGAGGCTGCAGTGAGTCAGATTGCACCACTGCACTCCAGCCTAGGTGACAGAGTGAGACTCCATCTCAAAAAAAAAAAAAAAAAAAAGAATTCACTTGCTCACCTGCACGCAAGGGTCACCCACTCAGTGCCCTCTCCCAGCAAAAGCTCTGTCACCTCCTGTCCCGAGATAGAGACAACAAACAGGAGGCCAACATTATGACACAGGAGGGGGACAGCAGAGGTGAGAGTCAGTTGAGAGTACAGTAGTCCCCGCTTAGTCAAAGTTTCTTTCTGAGGTTTCCACAGTTCAAACATATTACATGGAAAATTCCAGAAATAAGCAATTCATAAGTTTTAAATTGCGTGCTGTTCTGAGGAGCATGATGAAATCTTGGACTGCTTTGCTCCGTCCCTCTCTGTCGCGCCCAGGGTCATGAATCACCCCTTTGTCCAGCAGATCCATGCTGGAGACACCAATCCCGCCACGCCCACTCATTTGTCACTTAGTAGCCTCCTGGTTATGAGATCCAAAAACCAGTATAAATTGGGCACGGTGACTCACACCTGTTATCCCAGCACTTTGGGAGGCCAAGGCAGGAGGATGGCTTGAGCCCAGGAGTTATAGACCAGTCTGGGCAATACAGTGGGACCTCATCTTTGCAGACAAATCAAAAAATGAGCTGGGCGTGATGGTGCGCATCTGTAGTTTCAGCCGCGCAGGAGGCTGATGGATGATTGCTTGAGTGTGGGAGGTCAAGGCTGCAGTGAGCCATGATCATGCCACTGTACTCCGGTCTGGGCAACAGAATACCATGTCTTAAAAATAAGGCCGGGCGCGGTGGCTGACGCCTGTAATTCCAGCACTTTGGGAGGCCGAGGCGGGCGGATCACGAGGTCAGGAGATCGAGACTCATCTTGGCTAACACGGTGAAACCCTGTCTCTACTAAAAATACAAAAAATTACCCGGGCGCCTGTAGTCCCAGCTACTTGGGAGGCTGAGACAGGAGAATGGCGTGAACCCAGGAGGCGGAGCTTGCAGTGAGTGGAGATCGTGCCACCGCACTCCAGCCTGGGAGACAGCAGGACTCTGTCTCAAAAATAAATAAAGTAATTAAATTAAAATTAGAAAGGGAGGGAAGGATGAAGGAAAGGAGGGAGGGAGGAAGGGAAAGAAAAAGAGAAGGAAAGGAAAGAAAGAAGAAAAGAAAAGAAACAAAACCTATTTAGGGCTCAGTATTATGGTCAGTTTCAGGCATCAATTTGGGGTCTTGGAACATATCCCCCAGGGATTGGGAGGAATACTATATAGACTCCTGAGCTTGGAGTCCTGGGTTCGAATCCCAGCTCAGATGGCCACCCCACCAGGCTTAGCGACTTTCACCCAGAGCTCTCACAGCAGCCGGCCTGTACACGGAAGGACACTCCCAGGGCAGCCACAGGTGCCAGGACACACCGTGATCGGAGCCATCCTGCAACACCTGCAGGAACTCACAGGCAGGTTGGCCATCCCTCCCCTGCAACCACAGAGGCCAGCGCAGGCCTGTGAGGCCCAGACCCTGCAGGAAGGTGCCTCCCCCTCGGCAGGCCAGTGAGACGGCCAAGCCGAGTGCCCCTGCCCCAAGGTCCCTTCGGTCTTGCAGAGGGGGCCGCATGGTACGAGGTCCCGCTGCCTTTTTTTTTTTTTTTTTTGAGACAAAGTCTCGCTCTGTCACCAAGGATGGAGTGCGGTGGCACCATCTCGGCTCACTGCAACCTCCACCTCCTGGGCTCAAGTAATTCTCCTGCCTCAGCCTCCGGGGTTGCTGGGATTACAGGTGCGCACCACCACACCTGGCTATCTTTTGTATTTCCTTCCTTCTTCCCTCTCTCCCTTCCTTTCTCCCTTTCTCCCATACCACCATGCCTGACTACTTTTTGTATTTCTTTCCTCCCTCCCTCTTTCCCTCCTTCCCTCTCTCTCTTTTTCTATTTTGAACCAGAGTCTCGCTCTGCCACCCAGGCTAGAGTGCACTGCAACCTCTGCCTCCTGGGTTCCAGCGATTCTCCTGCCTCAGCCTCCCGAGTAGCTGGGATGACAGGTGTGAGCCACCAAGCCCAGCTAATTTTTTTTTTTTTTTTTTTTTTTGTATTTTTAGTAGAGACAGGGTTTCACCATGTTGGCTGGTCTTGAACTCCTGGGCTCAAGTGATTCACCCACCTTAGCCTCTCAAAGTGCTGGGATTACAGGCATGAGCCACTATGCCCGGCTGGCCAAGTCCTGCCTTCTGAAACTCAGCAAGAGTTCTGTGCCACGTGGGGACACTCAATGAATGGGCTCCCAGCAGGCACCAGATGGTCTTCAGGTTTATTTCTTAAATCAATTAGGAAATAAAACCACAGTGCCCAGGAAAGTTCGCATGAGACGCCATGGTGTCTCTTCCATGGCCCCACCACTCCAGGGGCCAGGGGGTGCTGCTGGAGGGAGGACAGATGGACAGGCGGCCTGGGTGGCCGGCCCCAGAAAGGCTGGCATGGGTGTCCGAGATGAGCCACTAGCGAGGCCAGTAGGGATGTCTGGGCCATCCTGGTGGGATTGTCTGGAACATCGCCACCAACACAGTGTCAGAGCCATCAGTGGGGACATTGGAGGGGCCACCATAAGGTGGGAGATATTTAACAGGCTAGAACCCCTGAGGCTTGAGAGGCCAGTCCCTGGCAGGAGACCTCCACTGACCCCTCTGCTGCCTCTCCTGTGGGATCCTCCGGTAGCCACAGCAGATGAGGATACCCAGGAGGCCTCCTCCCAGGACAGGAAGCAGCCAGTTGAGCAGCCACGCAGTGCAGGGTTCAGGGACCTCCAGCAGGAGCTCCATGGAGATGGCTAAATGGGGACATCAAGGCAGGGGCTGACAGTGGCGACATCCAAGCAGTCACAGTCAATTCCGGAAGCTTTCAGGGCATCAGGAGGGGAAGGTGGGGCTGGGGAAATGTGAGAGGAACAGGGAAGTGCAAAAGGCAATTGGCCTAGCCTGGGAGATGTTTCCAGTTGGCCTGGGGGACCCCCAGCTCCTCCATTCAGCAGGGAGGGTGGAGGGCCTGCTGGGAAGTCACGTGGAGCTGCAGCATCTGGAACCCAACAGCCGCAGGAGGCCTGGACCAGGGCTCTGTAAGGCACAGCCGAGAGGGAGGTGGGGAGGCCCCAGTCTGAGTCCAGGGCCCAGGGGAGATGATTCATGCAGCCCCAGAGAGCAGCTGGGCCCTGCACAAGACGCAGCTCCCAGGACATGCGTGTTCCACTCTCGGCAGAAGAGAGGAAAAAGGAAAGGCTGGGCCCGGTGGCTCACGCCTGTAATCCCAGCACTCTGGGAGGCTGAAGCCAGCAGATCACCTGAGGTCAGGAGTTCAAGACCAGCCTGACCAACATGGTGAAACCCCGTCTCTACTAAAAATATAAAAATTAGCTAGATGTGGTGGTGGGTGCCCGTAATCCCAGCTCTCAGGAGGCTGAGGTGGGAGGATCACTTGAACCCAGAGGCAGAGGTTGCAGTGAGCCGAGATCCCACCACTGCGCTGTAACCCGGGCAGCAGAGCAAGACTCTGTCTCAAAAAAAAAAAAAAAGGAGGGAGGCGGGAAGAAAAAGAGGGAAGAGTTAAGACCAGATAGGGACAGGGATGGAAGGAGACAGAGGCCGAAAAGCAGGGAGGGGAGACAGACACAGGGGCACCAAGGCAGCAGAAAGGCATGGGTTCCTCTGAGGTTCCAGTTTCTCAGTCTAGGATGGGCCCTGCCAGGTACAGCTTGGCCAGGTGGGTGTGTAGGAGGTGGCCACCCCGAGGCAGGGCTGTCTGGCTCAAGCCAGCCTTTCCCACCAGGCCCGAAGTTTCTGGCCAGTAGGGAAACAGCTTCAGAGGGAGAAGGCGCCCGAGCAGATGCGAGTGTAGACCACCTCGTTTAAGGGCAGGTAGTGGCCCTGCTTCAGGTCCAGGAAGAACAGCTGGTCCGAGGTCTGGCGCGGGTCAAAGCCCTCTCGCTGCAGCCTCGTCTTCTGGATCTTGAAGGTGCCTATAGTGGGGATGGGGGACAGATAAGGGCTGAGCAGGGGGCTTCTGGGAGGCCTCAAATCAACGCCCTCTTCTGCACCTCTGGGCCTCCCCACAGGCTGTCCCCTGGGCAGGAATGTTCTTCCCCATTTTGCCTGCCTGATTCCCCCTTGTCTGTCAGATCCTGGCTTCATGCCCCCTCCTCCAGGGAGGCCTCCCTGACCACTCCTCACCAGAGCAAGAAACTGTGCACCCTGCCTGGTCATGTGTCCATTCCCCACATGACAGGCAGGGCTGTGTCTATTACACAACGGATCAGAGTTTAGCAGCTTACATCCTGTGGGCCAAATTTGGCCCTCCACCTGTTTTTGTAAATAAAGTTTTATTGGGGCTGGGCACAATAATGGCTCATGCCTATAATCTCAATGCTTTGGGAGGCCAAGGCAAGAGGGTCACTTGTGCCCAGGAGTTTGAGACCAGCCTGGGCAACACAGACCCTGTCTCTACAAAAACAATTTTTCTTTCTTCTTCTTTTTTTTTTTTTTTCTTTTTTTGAGACATAGTCTTGCTCTGTCACCTAGGCTTGAGTGCAATGGCATGATCTTGGCCTACTGCAACCTCCACCTCCCAGGTTCAAGCAATTCTCCTGCCTCAGCATCCCAAGTAGCTGGGATTACAGGAGCGTGCCACCATGCCTGCCTAATTTTTGTAATTTTAACAGAGACAGGGTTTCACTGTGTTGGCCAGGCTGGTCTCGAACTCCTGACCTCAAGTGATCCTCCCACCTCAGCCTCTCAAAGTGTTGGGATTACAGGCGTGAGCCACCGCACCTGGCCAACAATTTTTTTTTTTTTTTTTTTTTTAATTAGCCAGGTGTCATGGCATGTGCCTGTAGTTCCAGCTACTTGGGAGGCTGAGGCGGGAGAATCACTTGAACCCAGGAGGCTGAAGTGAGGTTGCAGTGAGCCGAGATTGTGCCACTACACTCCAGCCCGGGTGATAGAGAGAGACTCCATCTCAAAAAAAAAAAAAAAAAAAAAAGGAAAGATACACTGACTAGTTCAGAATGCTTAGTGGCAGTGGAAGTGAGGAATGGAAATAAGTAACTACTAAAATAAAACAGCAGAAAGGACCTGCGTGAGCCCACAGCGCTAGCTGGCTATGAACCTTTGTGTCAGTCCCAGGACAGTGTCCTGAACTAGGATGAATAAGTAAATGGTTTGGATACGACTTGTTTGTCCACACCAAAAATCATGTTGAAATTATTTATTATTATTCTTTTCTTTGAGACAGTGTCTTACTCTGTCACCCAGGCTGGAGTACAGTGGCGCCATCTCGGCCCACTGCAACCTCTGCCTCCCGGTACAAGCAACTCTCCCGCCTCAGTTTCTCAAGTAGCTGGGATTACAGACACGAACCACCACACCCAGCTAATTTTTTTTGTATGTTTAGTAGAGAGACAGTTTCACCATGTTGGCCAGGCTGGTCTCGAACTCCTGACCTCAGGTGAGCCACCCGCCTCGGCCTCCCAAAGTGCTGGGATTACAGGTGTGAGCCACCGCACCCAGCTAGATATTCTTTTAGAGCAACAGGAGATGGACCAAGACACGAATCAACAGACGTGCTGATGGATGAAGAGAGAGGTTGGGGTTGGGGAGACTCGCACCTGTGGTGTCCACCTGGGGCAGGAGGCGCAGGAAGATGGGCCGGGCATAGGGTGCCAGCACTTTCTGCAGTTCCTGGTATATCGCGTTGGGGTCCAGCAGGCTGTGGGGGTCTGCGATGGCTGCCATCCCTGCCTTACCCTCCACTCCTGGAGGCAGACGCTCAGCTGAGGACACCAAACCCCTCATCCTCCCCAACAACAGGACCAGATACACTGTCAAGCAGTAGCCCCTGGTCTCTAATTTCCAGTCAATCCCCGCCTGGGCTGACATTTATGGAAGCAGCACACATTTTATGGAGCTCCTGCTTGGCTTGTTGAAGCCCTGAGACAGGTGGGCTTTCATGATCCCATTTTCTGGATGACAAAACTGAGGCTCAGCATCCCCCAGGTGAACTGGCTCCAGATCCAGTGCTTCCTCCTGGGCTGCCATGAGCAGTCATCCAGGTTGTGCACTGCCCAAGGGCACCTGTACCTCCAAGCCCCTTTTGGCTGAGCTCCCTTGGAACCTTGCCTCAGGACCACCCCCTGCAACCCCAGCTTGCCTGGAACAGCCACCCCATAGACGGCCACGTCTGTCTGGCCCAGCAGGCGGCTCAGCACGCCCTCCACCTCGGTGGTGGAGACATTTTCCCCTCGCCAGCGGAAGGTATCCCCACTACGGTCCCGGAAGTACATGTAGCCCAGCTCGTCCATCACTAGCACGTCACCTGGCAGAGGAGAAAGGGGGCAGATGGGTGGCGGATCCCTATCCGCACAGCCAGTCACCGGGGCCTAGCAGGCTGCGCACCTGAGAGGTAGGCGCTGTCGCCCTTGCTGAAGACGCTGTGGGCGATCTTCTTGCTGGTGGCGCTCTCGCTGACATACCCGTCGAAGCGGCGCAGCGGGTCCTGTTGGTTGATCTGGCCCACGAGGAGGCCAGGCTCCCCTAGGGAGGAGGCCACGCTCAGGCTGCGCTAGGCAGGCAGCGCGTGGGGACCCGAGCTCCTGGGGGGACCACCTGGGGGCCCTGCTCACCGGCCTGGCAGGGGATGCAGAGGCCCTGGGCATCCCGCAGCAGCTCCATCGTGTCCTCATTGACCTTCACCAGCCGGATGGGGTACACGTGGGGCAGGATGCGGCTGTTGAAACCACAGGAGCCGACCTGGGATGGGGTAAACCGAGTTGGAAGGAGCCAGGGATACGCGGGGGCCTTCTCACTAACACTTTGCCTGCCTTGCCCCGGGGCTTGGAACTAGCACCTCCAGTGTCACTCTAAGCTCTGTGACCTCGGCTGATCTGCAAAAGCAGGGTAGTAAGTGCCGCCTCCAACTCAGGGCCCCTCCTCCCACTTTCCCAGCCTGCATTCAGTCAAGAGAAGACCTGCCACTGGCACCCACTTCCTGGGCCACAAAACCGTCCATGCTGGCAGGAATTGGATGCCTCAGTGTGGGCCCTACAGCTACATGAGATACTGCAGAGCTTCCCCTGCTGCCCGCCACCCTGCTTGGCATGGTTCTATGAACGCAAATGCTCATCCAACATGTTTGAGCCACTACACCCTGTCTGCTGTGTTTCTGCCTTTCCCTTTTTTTTTTTTTTTTTTTTTTTTTTTGACAAGAGTCTCGCTCTGTCGCCTAGGCTGGAATGCAGTGGTGCAAATTTGCTCACTGTAACCTCTGCCTTCCAGGTTCAAGTGGTTCTCATGCCTCAGCCTCCTGAGTCTTGAGATTATGGGTGCATGCCACTGAGCCCAGCTAATTTTTTTTTTTTTTTTTGTATTTTTAGTAGAGATGGGGTTTTGCCATGTTGGCCAGACTGGTCTCAAACTCGTGACCTCAAGTGATCTGCCCGCCTCGGCCTCCCAAGGTGCTGGGATTACAGACCTGAGCCACCATGCCCGGCCTGGTGTGTTTCCCATGCAGGAATCTGAGCTACATGAGCAAAAGTGCCCTGGGGGCTGGCCATCCAACACCAAGCACAGTGAGGAAGGAGCATTGTTCTTGGCATTGGGGACCCAGCCCCCATGGCACTTGCTGCTTTCTTTCTTATTTTTTTCCTTTTTAGAGAGAGAGAGTCTCACTCTGTTGCCCAGGCTGGAGTCCAGTGGTGCAGTCATAGCTCACTGCAGCCTCAATCTGGTGAGCTCAAGTGATCCTCCCGCCTCAGCCTCCCTAGTAGCAGTGACTACAGGCACCCACTACCATGCCTGGCTAATTTTTTATTTTTTGTAGAGAAGGGAGTCTCACCACATTGCCTATGCTGGTCTCAAAACTCCTGGCCTCAAGTGATCCTCCTGCCTCAACCTCCCAAAGTGTTAGGACTATAGGTGTGAGCTACCATGCCCGGCCGACATTTGCTTTATGATCATTATTATGGTCTGTTCTTGGCCTTGGATGGGAGGGGCTTGGGAAAGGAGAGGGAGATTCATGCAAGTGCAGAATGGAGATGATTAATAGAGTAAGTAGTTGCTAATTATGAAGGTATCTGTTTGCTGCTAGTTGGGAGGCTGAGGCAGGAGGATCGCTCGAGCTCAGAAACTGAAGGCTACAGTGAGCTATGATCACACGGCTGCACTCCAGCCTGGGCGACAGAGCGAGACTCTGTCTCAACGACAACAACAAAAAAAATAACAGCAAGGTATCCAGAGCCCTATTCTCTTAACTAATCTCCACACGCAGAAACTGAGGCTCAGAAAGGCTGAGGCACTTGCCAGGGCGCACAGCCATACCTATCCTCCAACTCTCCTGACTCAAGGATTACAGTCACATGACTGTCTGTGCAGGCTGGAGGATTCTTCCTGCAGGCTGTGCATTAATCCTCTGGTGGTGCAGCGGCAGTCCCAGGAACTCTCCTTACGCCAGTACTGCGCGCGCCTTAGCGGAACCTTCTGCGCTAGTCCAGGCTGCTTTATGGATCCCAGGGGCCCCAGGAAGAGAAGGCAGTGGCCGTCCCTGAACTCTGAGACCTGCCCCGGGGCCCTGCCGGTGCGCACCTTGCCGTCCATGTTGGCAATGCTGCAGTTGCACTCGGTGGCGCCGTAGAACTCCCCGATCTGGCGCACGCCGAAGCGCTGCGTGAACTCCTCCCAGATGGCTGGACGCAGCCCGTTCCCCACTGCCAGGCGCACGCGGTGTCGCCTCTCCGCCTCGCGCACCGGCTGCTTCAGCAGGTAGCGGCAAATCTCACCGATGTACTGAACCACCTGGGGGGCGGGGTGAGGAAGTGGGTGATGGGACCGGCAGGCGGTGGGGAGCCCGGATCAGAGGAGAGACCCCGAGACCGCCCCACCCAGGGAGCTAATCCTGTGAGCGAAACAGCCTAAGGATGATGATAGCTGCAGAATCGTCCACACTCCATTAGGGTTCACATTGACTCCTAGGACTCGTTTAGTCTCTTGCAAAGGACCTAGGATGCAGTTTTTTTTTTTTTTTTTTTAAGTTGGGGTCTCCCTGTGCCGTCCAGGCTGCTGGAGTGCAGTAGCGTGATCAGGGCTCACTGCAGCCTCAAACTGCTGGGTTCAAGTGATCCTCCAGCCTTAGCCTCCCGAGTAGCTGGGACTACAGATTTTTTTGTAGAGATGGGGGATCTCGCTCTGTTGCCCAGGCTTGTCTTGAACTCCTGGCCTCAAGCAATCCTCCTGCCTCAGCCTCCCAAAGTGTGAGATTCCAGGTGTGAGCTACGTGTGCCTGGCCGGAGGTAACTTCTATCCAAGCAGATGTAGTCAGTGTCTTCTTCCCCCTCTCCCTACCCGCACCCCTTCATGGCCCCTTGATTCTGCCGAACAGCTTCCTGGAGATAACACATCCCTGTCTGAGCCTCAGCAGGCACACAGGGCAGGACTAGCAGGAGAGTTGCCACCCCGCAGGGCAATTCTCGGCCTGGAGCCTACACTGTTACCTAGAGCCCCCTGGCTGAGCCTGGGCTGGCCAGAGCGTCACCCCTGGGCAGACCACTCCCAGGTGCACGCACTAGGCTGCTCTGCATCCAGACAGAGCCCCAGGTGCCCACGGAGCCACCTGCTCATGGGCTCCCCCTGCAGGACATCTTCCCTCCCTGCCACACATTCTCCAGCCCCGCAATGGCTTCCTGGGGTCATCCGCCAGATGCCCCACGGTGCCTTTGAGTTCTCCTCTCCAGGTGGGCTTAGGAATGACTGTCCCCGCCCCTCCGCCCCCCCCCCCCCCCACTTTACAGATGGAGAAACCGAGGCTCACAGATGGTAGGGAACTGGAACGAGATCACAGAGCTGGGAAGTGGCAGAATCTGATTTGAAGCCAGGCATCCCGGCCCCAGAGTCGGAATAAAACAGTTGCATGCCAGGGATTACCCACTACATGGATCATAACAGCTGCAAATGTGCTCTGGGCTTCCCACTCACTCACAGGATGAAACCCACATTTCTTCCTGTGGCCAAGTGGATCTGGCCCTACCGCCCCTGCTGCCTCCTCTCCCTCCATCTCCGCTGAACACTCTGCCTCCTCAGGGACTTTGCACATGCTAGCCTTTTGCCTGAAGCAGTCTTCCCCCAGATGCATTTGCCTGAACTCTTCAGTCTCAGCTCAAACGTCACTGAGGCATCCCCTGTGCCCCCAGCTGAGCCCCTGAGAAGGTACTGACTAAATAGCTGATGATTAAACCAATATGATCAGCAGACACCACCGCCACCCTCTGAGCTGGGCTTGGAGATGAAGGTACTGAGGCCCAGAGAGGAAACACAGTGCACCCGAGATCACTGGCTGCTGACCAACAGTGGGGACCTAAGAGGGAGGGTCCTCTCCCTCCATTCACAGACTTGGGCCACTGCCTTAGGTGTGGTGCAGTCCACACCATCTCCAGGAGAGAACCTGGCCAATCAGCCCAGCCCCTCCTCAGCTAATATGACTGGTTTAAGAATGGGCACATGGCTGGGCACGGTGGCTCACGCCTGTAAACCCAGCAGTTTGGGAGGCCGAGGTGGGCAGATCACTTCAGGTCAGAAGTTTGAGACCAGCCTGGCCAATCTCTACAAAATACCTCATCTCTACAAAAATACAAGAAAATTTAGCCAGGCTTGGTGGCATGTGCCTGTAATCCCAGCTACTCGGGACGTTGAGGCAGGAGAATCTCTTGAATCCAAGAGGCAGAGGTCGCAGTAAGTCAAGATTGCTCCATTGCACTCCAGCCTGGGGACAAGAGCGAGACTCTACCTCAGGGGGAAAAAAAAAAAAAAAAAAAGCAAGGATTTTTATAGACAAGCTAGCAGGTAGGCTGTATCTGATCTAAATAGATAGTGAAAAACCGGTGAGGACCAGGTGTGCTATCCACATAGGATACAAGTCTCTGGTAGCCCCCAACCCAATCTCTTATTATGCAGGTGGGTAGCTACTCCACGTTGCCTATTTCTTTTTTATATGAAAAAAAAAAAAAAAAAGAGTTCTTGGTAGAACTTCCCTTCTAACAAAAAGCAGCCCAAGAAATCAGTTATTTTCTAACAAAAAGCAGCCTGAAAGATCGGGCTGCAAACACAGATAAGGAAGCTGGAAGCTTGCACAGGGGGGATGCCAGCAGCTACACCGACAAAAAGGGCTACTGAGGGCTGGGCACGGTGGCTCACGCCCGTAATCCCAGCACTTTGGGAGGCCAAGGCGGGCGGATCATCTGAGGTCAGGAGTTCGAGACCAGCCTGGCCAACATGGTGAAACCCCGCCTCTACTACAAATACAAAATTAGCTGGGAGTGGTGGCACATGCCTGAATCCCAGCTATTCAGGAGCCTGAGGCAGGAGAATCACTTGAACCTGGGAGGTGGAGGTTATAGTGAGCTGAGATCACACCACTGCACTCTGGTCTGGGCAACAGAGTGAGATTCCGTCTCAAAAAAGAGAAGAAAAAAAAAAAAAAAGGAAAGGGCTACCTGGGGCTGGGCAGGTAGCCTCCACCATGGGGGCTCCACCTTCCCTTTTTTGTTAGCACATGTACAGTAAGGAAGAAATAAGCAACAAAAGCCGGGTGCTGTGGCTCACGGCTGTAATCCCAGCAGTTTGGGAGGCTGGGGCAGGCAGATCACCTGAGGTCAGGAGTTTGAGACCAGCCTGGCCAACATGGCAAAACCCCGTCTCTACTAAAAATACAAAAAATTAGCCAGACTTGGTGGTGGACCCCTGTAATCCTAGCTACTCGGGAGACTGAGGCAGGGGAATCACTTGAACCCAGGAGGAGGAGGTTGCAGTGAGCTGAGATCACACCTCTCCATTCCAGCCTGGGAGATGCAGCAAAACTGTCTCAGAAAAAAAAAAAAAAAAAAAAATCAGTAAGCTTCTAGATTATAACTTGCTGCCCCCATGAGAATGGCTGCACTGCAACTGCTTTTACAGATAACTCAGCAGCAAGCAGTTTCCCTATGCTGCAATCACGAGATATGATTTCTGAATCCAAATAAATGCATGCTCTTGTTTTCTCCTTGTGTCCTTGTTAAACATCACGTTTAGAGATTCTGTCCTCTGGTTTGGTTTGGTTGGTTGTTTGATTTTGTTTTTGTTTTTGTTTTTTTTGAGATGGAGTTTCACTCTGTCGCCCAGGCTGGAGTGCAGTGGCGTGATCTCAGCTCACTGCAACCTCCATCTCCTGGGTTCACAGGATTCTCCTGCCTCAGCCTCCCAAATAGCTGGGACTACAGGCGCCTGCCATCACGCCTGGCTAACTTCCCATCCTCTATTTCTTAAAGAGCCTCTCAATGTTCACTGTGTGCCTGTGTGACACTGTGTGCCTTATTTGACACAAAATTCCACTTCTAGGAAACTGACAGAATGAGCTTCCAAGGGCCCGGAGACTAAGTAGTAACCAATGCAAGATGGTATGTCAAGGACAAAGAGAGGCCATCGGACGTGATGGGCTTCCCAGTGGGAGGACACCGCACCACCCATAAGGAATCTTTGCCAAAAAAGTTGAGTTTGAAGCCGATAAAATATCTAGACCCGTGATTCTCAAGCGGGGACCATTCTGTCCCCCAGGGATCCTTAGCAATATCTAGACACATTTTGTTTTAATTGTCACGACTTGGGGGAAAGGGACGGCTACTGGCATCCGGTGCGTGGAGGCCAGGTATGTTGCTAAATATATGCTACAATGCACAGGACACCTCCCACCCCAGGGAATGATCCAGCCCCAAATGTTAAGAGTCAACCCTGGTCTGGACACTATGTCAATTTCTGTAATAAACTCCAAGAGGGAAGAGAGACAGACAGAAAGAGAAAAGGCACCTACAGATGAAATATTTTTTTTCTTTTTTTTTTTTTTTGAGATAGGGGCTTGTTCTGTCGCCCAGGCTGGAGTACACTGGCACAATCACGGCTCATAGCAGCCTTGACCTCCTGGGCTCAAGCAATCCTCCCACCTCAGCCTCCCAAGCAGCTGGGACGACAGGCACAACCCACCACAACTAGCTAGATTTTCAATTTTTTTGTAGAGATGAGGGACTCGCTATGTTGCCCAGGCTGGTCTCCAACTCTTGGGCTCAAGTGATCCTCCCACCTCGGCTCCCCAAAGTGCTGGGATTACAGGCATGAGCCATTGTTTTTAGCCAAGAATTCTTACAAGACACATCAACCAGTCATAATGCTGGTGGTGTGTTTAATTATGGAAATAAGAAAAAACACATTTTTGACATTGTGAAACAGGATTGAGCCACTGTCCAGATTCCTGATGACACTGATAAATCACTGTCACTTAAAAACAATCCTTACCGGCCGGGCGCGGTGGCTCAAGCCTGTAATCCCAGCACTTTGGGAGGCCAAGACGGGTGGATCACAAGGTCAGGAGATCGAGACCATCCTGGCTAGCATGGTGAAACCCCGTCTCTACTAAAAAAATACAAAAAACTAGCCGGGCGCCGTGGCGGGCGCCTGTAGTCCCAGCTACTCGGGAGGCTGAGGCAGGAGAATGGCGTGAACCCGGGAGGCGGAGCTTGCAGTGAGCTGAGATCCGGCCACAGCACTCCAACCTGGGCGACAGAGCGAGACTCCGTCTCAAAAAAAAAAAAAAAAAAAACAATCCTTACCAGACACAAAAGGCTACAGTGTCTGACTCCACTGATCTGAAATGTCCAGAACAGGCAAATCGTAGAGACAGGAAGCAGATTAGTGGTTGCCAGGGGCTGGGGATGGAGGAATGGGGAGTAACTGGGGATGAGATTTCCTTTGGGGAGTATGAGAATGTTCTGGATCTAGATAGACATGGTGATTGTACATTGTAAATGCCACCAAATTATTGACCTTTTTTTTTTTTTTTAAAGATGGAATCTCACTCTGCCACCCAGGCTGGAGTGCAGTGGCACGATCTCAGCTCACTGCAGCCTCGGCTTCCCAGGTTCAAGCGATTCTCCTGCCTCAGCCTTCCAGGTAGCTGGGATTACAGGCACACAGCATCATGCCCAGCCAATTTTTTTTTTTTTTTTTTTTTTTTTTTTTTTGAGATGGATTTCTCGCTCTGTCGTGCCCAGGCTGGAATGCAGTGATGCAATCTTGTTTCACTGCAACCTCTGCCTCCCAGGTTCAAGCAATTCTCCCACCTCAGCCTCCCGAGTAGCTGGGATTACAGGCACCAACCACCACGCCAGGCTACATTTCTGTACTTTTAGTAGAGATGGGGTTTCACCATGTTGGACAGGCTGGTCTCAAACTCCTGACCTCAAGTGATCTGCCCACCTCAGCCTCCCAAAGTGCAGGGATTACAGGCGTGAGCCACTGTGCCTGGCCAAATTATTCACTTTAATACGGCTAATTTATATGAATTTCACTTTAATTTGAAAAAACACATACTCATCTTTCAAAGGTTATACTGAAACAGCTACCCAGGAAACATGATGCTGTCTGAGGGATGCTTTACACCATTGCTGAGGGGAGGATGTGGGGACGGGGGGAGGGGCAGGACAGGGTATCTGATGGCCCCTGGGTCCAGCTGAGGGGTGCACCAGAACTCTCTATACTTTTCTGTCCACTTCTATGTGTATTTGCTACTGTCTATAATTTTTTTTAAAAGATACTTTTGGGCTGGGTACAGTGGCTTATGCCTGTAATCCCAGCACTTTGGGAGGCTGAGGTGGGTGGATTGCTTGAACCCAGGAGTTTGAGACCAGCCTGGGCAACATGGCGAAATCCCTTCTCTACAAAAAAAAAATTCAAAAATGAGCCAGGCGTGGTGGTGCGCACCTGTAGTCCCAGCTACTTGGGAGGCCGATGCTGGAGGATCACTTGAGCCCAGGAGGTCGAAGCTGCAGTGCGCCATGATGGTGCCACTGCACTCCAGCCTGGGCGACAGAGTGAGATCCTGTCTCAAAAAAAATATGATAATAAATGAACAAAATAAAAATATACTTTTGCATTTCAACATGCAGATTAGTAATTTTCCCAAGACTACCCCCGCCCGCCCGCCAACCAGAACCGAAACTCCTTAAAAGCGGAGCCAAGCACAGCTGTGGACCTTGTGGTATACCCCAGGATGCTCAGCCCGGAGCCCCCAACCCCTGCTCAGCTGTATGACCTGGACAAGTGGCTGAACCTCTCTGGGTCCCATCTGTCCAATCTGCATCTGCCAACTTGCCAGAGTCCCTGGACAACCTCACATTCAATCCCTCCCGGCCAGCCTTGCTATTCCCTCCGGGTTCCATACCTGTTTCCTGTACCTCCCACCTGTATTTCCTGTATCCTGCCTCCGGTTACAGCACTGAAACCCTCAGCCTGGTTTCCTCTCACCATGGAGGGGAAAGGAGAATTCCTGCTCTTAACCTCCGCCTACTCTCCTCTCCGGGACAGCAGATGCCTCCACCTCCGCCTCATGCATTCCTCACCTGGAAGCCCCAGCCTCATCGCCCTTCCCATCCCAGGGTCTCAATTTTCTACAGTCAGCAGCAGGGAAGACCCACAGGGCACAAGGCATGGGAAAGGCATTGCCTTAAGGAGCTCAGGCACCCTGGGCCCAATCCCAGCCACATTACAAGCCTCAGTTTCCCCAGCTGCAAAATGGGTCCACCCTCCAGGCAGTTATAGGATTGCATTGAGTTTACACGTGGAGGGTTTAGCCCTGGTCTGGACACAAGAGCAGGCACTCAGGAAACACTGCTTGCCCTCTCTGTCCCCATCCTGGACAGTCATTCCCTAGAACCCGCTCCCCACCCCACCCCCAGAGACGGGGGAGCAGGTTGCGCCAGCAGGTGGGCAGGAGGGCGCACAGAAGGGAGTTAAGGGAATAGAGCCTGGTCGGGGGCGGGGCCTGGCTGGGAGAGGGCGGGGCCTGACCAGGAGGAGGTGGGGCTTTGCTGGGAGGGGAGGGGCCTCACCAGGAGGTGGTGGGGCCTGATTGGGAGGAGGTGAGGCCTGGCTGGGAGGGGCGGGGTCTAGCCAGAATAGGGCAGGGCCTGACCGTGCAGTTGTACTTGATGCAGTCGTCCCAGAAGCGGCTGGCCGAGAATTTCTTGCGGAGGACGACTGTCAGCCCATAGATGAGACACTGTCCCACGCCGATGATGTTTCCTGCAGAGGGTGGCCTCGGTAAGGGGGGGGTCCCCCGCTCTCACCCACCGTTCCCTACCCAGGCCGCCCCGTAGTACCTGCAGAGTGGTACAGGGGCAGGCAGTCATAGAGCACGTCAGCCGCCTGCATGCGGTAGGCGTGGTGGCCGAAGGCTGCCATGCGGTAGTACCTGCAGGGGGAGGGGGAGCCGGGAGGGCAGAGGCTGGGACCTAAGTCCCCCAGGGTACAGGCATGGGGAAGCATGCTGGGTGTGGACTCAGGCAAAGCCAGCCCAGTTCGCATGGGTTCACAGGCTGGCAGGAAGGAAACACGCAACGAACAAGTGGTGGTGGTGTTAGGTGTCACAAGGGATATAACAGGGTCAAAGGGCATAGAGGGGCTGATGGTGACGCAGCCAGGGCGGTTGGGGAATGCTGTCTGGGGAGGTAAAGTGGGATCTGAGACCTAGCAAGAAAGAGCTGTGGCGGTGAGCTATGGAAGAGTGCCCAGGCACAGCACAGCAAGGGCCCGGAGGCTGGAAGGAGTGTATGAAGAGTTTGGGGGGCTGAGGAGTGAGCGAGGGGTGAAGGGGAGGAAAATGACATCAGGGAAGTGGCAGAGGCCACACGATCTGAGAGAGGTTTTGTTTGTTTTGTTTTTGTTGTTGTTTTTTTTTGAGAGGGAGTCTTGCTGTGTCACCCAGGTTGGAGTGCAGTGGCGTGATCTCAGCTCACTGTAATCTCCGCCTCCGGGTTCAAGCAATTCTCCTGCCTCAGCCTCCTGAGTAGCTGGGATTACAGTCATGTGACACCACGCCCGGCTAATTTTTGTATTTTTAGTAGAGACGGGGTTTCACCACGTTGGTCAGGATGGTCTCGAACTCCTGACGTCAAGTGACCCGCCTGCCCCAGCCTCCCAAAGTGCTGGGATTACAGGCGTGAGCCATCGTGCCTGGCCCGAGAGAAGATTTTATTCTGAGGGTCACCGCAGGTGCAGGGAGGACTGGGACAGGGGAGGTCTGATTTAGGATTTTCAACCCTCCTGTAGCTGCTGACAGGAACCGGGCTATGGTGGGTGGAGGAGAGTGGGGGGAGCAGGAGGAGCCCCAGGAGGTCCTGGCACAGGTCCAGGTGGGGGGCATGGAAAAAAGTAGACAGATGGAGGGGACGAGTTTTTCTGATGGGATGGATGTGGTGAACAGGTGGGGGGATGAGAGGGGTCCCAGAGTAGTGGGCTCAGGGCAACCGGGTGCCAAGATAGGTGTGAAAATGGGTGTGATGCCTTTGTCCAGCCCCAAGCAGTTACCAGGGTTGCAATGAGTTTACACGTGGAGGGCTTGGCCCTGGTCTGGACACAGAGCAAGTGCTCAGGAAACAGTGGCTGCCCTCTCTATCCCCAGGGTAAGGTGGAGATGCCCACAGGAGCTGAGGGGCAGGTCGGGCTGGCTAGATAGCCTGGGTCACTCTCAGCAGCTGAGGGCATTATGCCTGTGGGCCCCTCACCTGCTGTGCACGACAATGGCAGCCTTGGGCAACCCAGTGGTCCCCGACGTGTAGATGTAGAAAAGACGATCTGTTGGAGATACAGGTGTTAGGGACGGGGCCTGAGCATTGGGGGTGGGGCCTGCAAGTTGGGGGCGGGGCCTGGGCGGGTAGGGAACCAGGAGATAGGACAGGGGATAGGGCAGGGGATAGGGCAGGGGTCCCACCCTTGACTCACCGTCCATGCCCTTGCTGGGGATCTGTGCCAAGGGGGCAGTAGAGGCCTCCTTCAGCAGTGGGTCCAGGAGGTGGGTGTCCGGCAAGATGCCCTCGGGCCCCAAGTCTCCAGAGCAGAACTTGATCAAACTTTTCCCCAGATGCCCGCTCACTTCGGCCACCGCTGTGGTCCCCAACATACGGATCATGGTCACCGCCGGACAGGCCCCCTCCCGAGGCCTGGGATGCACCAACTCCCTGCCCGGGGCATACCCAGACCGTGCACCTCATGGCCACGTCCAGGGCGGCCGCCTTCCGAGGCCTGGGGAGCAGCATTTCCCCGCCCGCCCGGGGGCCAGTCCTGGGTCCCCGCCCACCTGATGCCCACGCCTGGCCTCACCCGCCGCCATTTCTCCTCCAAAGATCAGGGCCTTAGCGCCCGAGGTGCCCAGACAGAAGGCCAGGGGCTCGCGCCGCAGGTTTACGTTGAGCAGCGCGGCCTCCATGCCCGCCTTGGCCAGGCCCAGCCACAGCCCCACAAACTCGGGCCGGCCCTCCAGGAAGACGGCCACCACGTCGCCCGGTGCGAAGCCCAGCTGGCGGAAGAGGTTAGCTACCGCATTGGAGTAGGCGTCCAGCTGCACGAAGGTCCAGCACTCGCCGGTCCCGGCATCCACTAGCGCCAGGCGCTCGGGCTGTCGCTGCACCACCGCCTGAAAGATGCGCGGGATGGTGTGGCCGGCACGCTGGTGCCGCCGCAGCTCCAGGCGCACGCGGATCAGCACAGAGAGACCGCTGGGAGGGAGGACGGAGGGGACAGCGTCACTGGTGCCCTGCCCGGCCTGGCCTTCGGGAGCTTCAGCCTCCCCGCGGAGGACCCCAGGGCAGCCAGGGGCTTTGATGAGGTCTATGGTGAACCTTTCGGTGGCTGGGTCTCTCAGGGGACCAAGGGCAAAGGCCATTTACCAACCAGCCAGGAAGTAGGTAGATTCTCAAAGCATAATAAACCAGTCACCCTGTCCTCCCCCATACCCCAGCTGGCCTGGTGGCCCTGGGGGAGCTGGGGCCTGATCCCATCCTCCTTTCTGTCCCCTGGGACGTCTGGAGCACCTGACACCATCCCCCACTGCCTCCAGCCTGGACTCTTCATGCTCAGACCACCCCAACCAGGACCCCCAGGGTCCAGCCCCGAGCTGGGCAGCTACTCCGCCCCCAGGTCACTGGGTGGCACCAGGGACAGAGGGCTGAAGCTTCTAGCATGTGCCCCCAACTGGGGAGGGAGTGCCCCTGCCTCTGTCCCAGGTAGGGCCAGGAGATGTGCCAGTGGATGGGGGGTGTAGGGACGAATGCCAAGCCAGATGGAGGGTTCCAAGTTCCCCTTCCCCACTGGCTAGTAAATATAAGGGGCAGAGGCCCCAGTGAACTGCAGAGCCCCCAGTGAAAGGAGTCAGGTCCCTGAATGCCTGTGTGGAGGCGGGCAGGCCACCACTTGCTATTAGATGAATGAGAATAAAATGTTTTTTGTTTTGTTTTGTTTTGTTTTGTGAGACGGAGTCTCACTCTGTCGCCCAGGCTGGAGTGCAGTGGCGCAATCTTGGCTCACCCTCCACCTCCTGGGTTTAAGCAATTCTCCTGCCTCAGCCTCCGGAGTTGCTGGCACCCACCACCACACCCGGCTAATTTTTGTGTTTTTAGTAGAGATGGGGTTTCATCATATTGGTCAGGTTGGTCTCAGACTCCTGACAGGTGATCCACCAGCCCCAGCCTCCCAACGTATTGGGATTACAGGTGTGAGCCACCATGCCCAGCCAAGAATGAACTTTAAAAACAAACAAACAAACAAGAAATGCTTTAGGCCGGGCGCGGTGGCTCACACCTGTAATCCTAGCACTTCGGGAGGCCAAGGTGAGTGAATCACCTGAGGTCAGGAGTTCGAGACCAGCCAGGCCAACATGGTGAACCCCTGTCTCTACTAAAAATACAAAAAATTAGCCAGGCGTGGTGGCAGGCGCCTGTAATCCCAGTTACTTGGGAGGCTGAGGCAGGAGAATTGCTTGAACTCAGGAGGTGGAGGTTGCAGTGAGCCGAGATTGTGCCACTGCACTCCAGCCTGGGCGACAAGAGCGAGACTCTGTCTCAAAAGAAAAGAAAAAAAAAGAAAGAAAGAAAGAAAGAGGGCCAGGCACGGTGGGTCACACCTGTAATCCCAGCATTTTGGGAGGCCAAGGTGGGAGGATCACCTGAGGTCAGGAGTTTAAGACCAGCCTGGTCAACATGGTGAAACCCCGTCTCTACTAAAAATACAAAAAAAGCAGCCAGGCATGGTGTGCCTGGTTGTAATCTCTGGCACACATGGTGTGCGCCTGTAATCCCAGCTACTCAGGAGGCTGAGGCAGGAGAATGAACCCATGAGGTGGAGGTTGCAGTGAGTGAAATTGCACCACTGCACTCCAGCCTGGGCAACTGAGCAAGATTTGGTCTCAAAAAAAAAAAAAAGGCACTGCTCATCCCTTCAACCAATAAATAGAACAGCCAAGTTAATCATTCTCAGCTAGACGTGGTAGCTCACACCTGTAATCCCAGCACTTTGGTAGGCCAAGGTGGGTGGGTCACTTGAGGCCAGGAGTTCGAGACCAGCCTGGCCAACATGGCAAAATACCATCTCTACTAAAAATACAAAAATTAGCCAGGCGTGGTGGTGGGCACCTATAGTCTTAGCTATTTGGGAGGCTGAGCCATGAGAATTGTTTGAACCCAGGAGGTGGAAGTTGCTGTAAGCCAAGATTGTACCACTGCACTTCAGCCTGGGTGACAGAGTAAGACCATGTCTCAAAAAAAAAAAAAAAAAAGAAGATGATCATTCTCAGTGTTTATCAAGCACCTACTATCTGCCATGCCCTGTGCTAACCTTATATCCATCCTCCAGCATAGGTGCCTGAGATCCTATCTGTCAAATAACGAATGAACTGCAGGCTCAGAGTGGGGAATTAACACGCCCAAGGTCACAGAGCAATTTGAGGACAGAACAACCCAGACACGAAGCCCCCTCACAGGGTCCCTCTAATCCCTGGCAGACTTATTACAAAGCATTTATCAAGCGCTGGCGACGTACCCAGTGGCAGGCCAAGTGCCCATGAGGCACACAGCAGGTGCCCAATGCCTGCGTCTTTTTCTTTTCCTTTTTTTTTTTTTTTTTTTTTTTAGATGGAGTCTCACTCTGTTGCCCAGGTTGGAATGTAGTGATGCCACCTCAGCTCACTGCAACCTCTGCCTCCCAGGTTCAAGCGATTCTCCTGCCTCCGCCTCTTGAGTAGCTGGGATTACAGGTGCCCGCCACCACGACCAGCTAATATTTTGTATTTTTAGTAGACACGAGGTTTCACCATGTTGGCCAGGCTGGTCTCGAACTCCTGACCTCAGGCGATCAGCCCACCTCGGCCTCCCAAAGTGCTGGGATTACAGGCGTGAGCCACTGCGCCCGGCCTGGAGCACCTATTATACACCCAATTCTGCTCTAAGGGCTTCCTGTGAGTGAATTTGACAGAGTACCCCAAGAACCCCATGATGGGGTACAAATGTTACACCCATGAGGAGAGGGGCGTTATTGAGGGAGTAACCACAGGAAACAGCCCCTGCCAGCAGGCTGCCCGTCCAGAGGCAGCACAACAACAAGAAACAGGAACTGAGGCCACAGCTGGTCACTGTCGGACTGAACACGAGGGCTAGATGCGGGAACACGAGGATTCACCCCCAGCCTCCCCGGTCTCTTGGTCTCGCTCATTCTCTCTCAAGGACGCCCACACCAGCAGGCAGTGGATTCCGGTACTTGGTTCCAGCCACATGCCTGGGCAGCCCTGCCTGGCAGCTGCTCAAGCCACCCCCAGCCTGGGGACAATGAGCCCACTGTCCAGCTCTGGGCCCAGGACTCCGGGGCGGAAGAAATCAACAAGGATGAATACGATCAGATTTCATGCAGGAAGTACAGGACACGTTAGGAGAGTCAGGGCAGGGTGCTGAAATCGTTTCTGAAGCCAAGGTCTAAATGTAGCACCCCCACCACTCCAGTGTGGCACAGTGGCTAAAGAGCACATGCTCTGGAGTCTTGTGCCTCCTCAGCTGTGTGTTCCTGGGCAAATGACCTCCCCTCTCTGTGCCTTGGTTCTCTCACGTGTTAAATGGGATTTGTCAGCATCCCTTCATTTTTCAAGACAGAGTCTTGCTCCCTCACCCGGGCTGGAGTGCAGTGGGGCAATCATGGCTCACTGCAGCCTTGACCTCCTGGACTCAAGCAATCCTCCCACCTCAGCCTTCTGAGTAGCTGGGACCACAGGAGAGCCCCAGTCCCCCAGCTAATTTTTTGTGTGTAGAGATGGAGTCTCACCACGTTGCCCAGGCTGGTCTTGAACTCCTGGCCTCAGGCAATCCTCCCATCTTGGGCTCCCAAAGTGCTGGAATTACATGCATGAGCCTCTGCACCCAGCCTCCATCACTTCTGATGTATTTTATTCATTAGAAGGGAGTCACTAGGGCCGGGCGCGGTAGTTCAGCCTGTAATACCAGCACTTTGGGAGGCCAAGGCGGGCGGGTCACCTGAGGTTAGGTGAGACCAACCTGGCCAATGTGGTGAAACCCCCTCTCAACCAAAAATATAAAAATTATAGAGGTGTGGTGGTGGGCACCTGTAATCCCAGCTACTTGGGAGGCTGAGACAGGAGAATTGCTTGAACCCGGGAGCTGGAGGTTGCAGTGAGCCGAGATCGCACCACTGTACTCCAGCCTGGGTGGCAGAGTGAGACGCCATCTCAAAACCCGAAAAAAAAAAAAAAAAAAAAAAAGGCAGGGCTCGGTGGTTCACACTTGTAATCCAAGCACTTTGGGAGGCCCAGGCAGGCGGATCACCTGAGGTTGCGAGTTCGAGACCAGCCTGGCCAACATGGAGAAACCCTGCCTCTACTAAAAATACAAAATTAGCCAGGTATGGTGGTGCATGTTTGTAATCCCAGCTACTCGGGAGGCTAAGGCAGGAGAATCACTTGAACCCAGGAGGTGAAGGTTGCAGTGAGCTGAGATCGCGCCATTGCACTCCAGCCTGGGTGACGGAGCGAAAATCCGTTTCCAAAAAAAAAAAAAAAAAAGAAGGGAGTCACTAGGTCCAGCCCACACTCAAAGGGAGGGGACCATGCAAGTAGGAATAGGAGGAGACAGGGATCCCTGGGGCCATCTTCACAGGCAACTATGTCAAGCCATGTCAGGAACTTAGAGTGGACCCACCTCCTGCCCTGTCCCCAGGGGAGACAGAACCAGGCATGGACACCCACGGGGCCCATGGAAGCAGAGCTGGAAAGGAGGGAGAGAGAAGCCTGGGTGAACTCAAGAAGGAAGGGATGGCCTTCCACCTACCCTAACAAACATGTCCTGAGCTACTGCTGTGCGCCAATCCTGAGTGGGGCACAGGACCAAAGTGGCACCAAGACTGACACAGTCTCCTTCTGTGCCCCTATAGGGCCCACAGTCTAGAAAGAGGCCCAAGATTAAAACGCAAGAAGGCAGGCCAGATGTGGTGGTTCACAGCTGTAATCCTAGCAGTTTGGGAGGCTGAGGCAGGAGGATCTCTTGACCTCAGGAGTTCAAGACCAACCTGGGCAACATAGCGAGACCTCTCCTCTACAAAAAATAAATAAAATCTGCCGGATGTTGTGGCACGCATCTGTAGTCCCAGCTATTTGGGAGGCTGTGGTGGGAGGATCATTTGAGCCCAGGAAGTTGAGGCTACAGTGAGCTATGATCACACCACTGCACTCCAGCCTGGGTGACAGAGTGAGACTTTATCAAAAAAACAAGAAACGTCTAATCCCAAAGCAAAGAAAGAAAAGAAAAGAAAACAACTAAAAACGCTGGGTTAAATGAGTTAAATCTTTTGTTTTTTTTTTGTTTTTTTGAGATGGAATTTCGCTCTTGTTGCCCAGGCTGGAGTGCAATGGTGCGATCTTGGTTCACTGCAACCTCCGCCTCCTGGGTTCAAGTGATTCTCTTACCTAAGACTCCCAAGCAGCTCCGAATACAGGCACGCACCACCACGCTTGGCTAATTTTTGTATTTTCAGTAGAGACGAGGTTTTACCATGTTGGCCAGGCTGGTTTCAAACTCCTGACCTCAGGTGATCCACCCACTTCGGCCTCCCAAAGTGCTGGGATTACAGGCGTGAGCCACTGCACCCGGCCGAGTTAAATTTTTATTAATGTAGCAACAAGGTAACCAGAAAATAAGGACCAGCCAGAGGCCAAAATGTCATTGTAGCCCCAGGAGGGGGACAGCTTAGGTGTCAGACAAGGCAGGTTTGAGTCTGATAAGACCTCAAAGCATGCCCATTCAACGTAAAGGTGAATTGAAAATCAAAATAAGATCTTTCCTTAACATACACACTCTAGGAGCTAAAAGGAAATTTGGTATCTCAGACCTTGCTGCTAGGAGGAAGGGGTGAAATCTCAATCAATGACTCATAACCTCACATGAGTGTGCAACTCCAACCATACAATCTGGGTGTCTGAAAGTCCTCAAGCAGACAACATGGTTCAAAGCAGTTCACACTGGGCGCGGTAATCCCAGCACTTTAGGAGGCTGAAATTGGGCAATCGCTTGAGGCCAGGAGTTCAAGACTAGCCTGGGCAACATGGCAGAACCACATCTCTACAAAAAATACAAAAATTAGCCGGGTGTGGTGGTGTGCACCTGTCATCCCAGCTACTCAGGAGGCTGAGGTAGGAGAATCTCTTAAAGCTAGTAGTTCCAGACCAGACTGGGCAATATAGTGAGACCCCATCTCTATAAAAAACATTCTTTTAACTATCCAGGAGCAGTGGCAGGTGCTTGTAGTCCCAGTTAGTCAGGAGGCTGAGGCAGGAGGATTGCTTGAGCCCAGGAGATGGAGGCTGCTCCAGCCTGGGCAACAGAGGGGACACCCTGTCTCAAAAAAAAAAAAGGGGGGGGGCGAGGCATGGTGGCTCAAGCCTGTAATCCCAACACTTTAGGAGGCCAAGGCAGGTGGATTACCTGAGGTCAGGAGTTTGAGACCAGCCTGGTTAACATGATGAAACCCCATCTGTACTAAAAATATAAAAATTAGCCGGGCATGGTGGCACGTGCCTGTAGTCCCAGCTACTCAGGAGGCTGAGGCAGGAGAATCGCTTGAACCTGGGAGGTGGAGGTTGCAGTGAGCCGAGATCGCACCATTGCACTCCAGCCTGGGCGACAGAGTGACAGAGCGAGACTCTGTCTCAAACAAACAAACAAATAGACAAACAATAGATAAGAGGTAAGTGCAGCTGGAAGGGTGACAAGAGGGAAGAAAGCGGAGGCTGGGACATGGTCAGGGACCTCGTGTGCCATGCTCAGGAGTATGGCCTCAATTCTATTTATTTATTGTTTTTTTAGATGGAGTCTCACTCTGTCGCCCCCAGGTTGGAGTGCAGTGGCAGGATCTCCGCTCACTGTAAGCTCGACCTCCCAGGTTCACGCCATTGTCCTGCCTCAGCCTCCTGAGTAGCTGGGACTACAGGCGTCCACCACCACACCCAGCTAATTTTTTGTATTTTTATTAGAAACGAGGTTTCACCATGTTAGCCAGGATGGTCTTGATCTCCTGACCTCGTGATCTGCCTGCCTTGGCCTCCCAAAGTGCTGGGATTACAGGTGTCAGCCACCACGCCCAGCCAGTATGGCCTCAATTCTAAGGGCAACAAGAAGCTATGGGAGGGTGCTAAGCAGGAAAATTCAGCAAAGGTTCCCAGAGGGAGAGTCGGCCCTGGCTAAAAGGGGCCCAGTATGTTCTATTTCCACCGCTTCTGGATAGTATGTTCTAGGCAGCTTGAGACACTGCAAGTCTTTCTGAAGACCAGGTGAACATATGGATGGGGGAATGGCAGGTGGGCAGGGAACAGATGGTAGGACCTTGAGTGCCCAGCTAGGGGCTGTCTTCCTTCTGCCAAGCACGGGTTGGCTGTGGAAGGTGTCTGAGCAGAGGGCACAGTCAGATTTCCACATCAGAACAACCAAGGGGCCGGGGGCAGGTGCCATGGCATGGAGAAGGGGTGAGTTTTAGAAAGTTCAGAACCAGTCAACTTACGGTGGGATCCTTCCCATCTCCACACCCTCTGTGCCCTCCTTACAGTGGGTTCAGTCCCTCTTGTAACTCCATCTTACAAGGAGCTGTGAAGGTGTTGAACCCTGCCCTGCTAGCCTGCGTTCACCTGCTCCCACGTGGTGCTGTTCCTGAGATCTGCTCTGATAGGGACCCCCAGCAATGCCTGTTCCACCCCAGAAGGACTCCAACGGCTCGTTTGAGCAAGCCCCTCAGAGACACGGCAAAAATCCTCCAAGGATCCTTGCACAGGACACCAGAATCTGCCCCTCTAGCATGAACCCAGTGTCCCGGTCTCCAGAATAGACCCCCAAACAAGACCTGGAATACGCAGCAGCCTCCCTACACACTCTCAACAACTCCCAAACCCAAAGACCCACACAGACCCCAAAATCTCAAACAGTGCCCCAGCTGGAAACGGTCCTGAGGAAATACATACCTTCAGAAACCCGGCAAGTCCTTTATAGACTTCCTAAGCAGCTCGCTCATCCCTCAGAGAAAGCCCTAGATAGACCCAAAGTGTCTTGGCGACCCCCAGAGACTATCTATTGGGTCGTCCCTGTGAGCCCCGGTGACCTACTGGAGAGCCCCCTGAAGTCTCTCACAGTTAACAAGGCTCCAAAGAGACCCCTACACTGCCACGGTTTTCCAGTCAGCCCAGCTCCCTGGAACTTCCACCAGCAGCCCAAAGACCCCCAAGTTGCCCCCCAAGCCCCCTGAGATCATCTCCTAAGCAGCCTGCAACGCTCCAAGTACCTTGGAGGCTACTCATCTCCCTCGAGAAATCCTTAAAGTGTCCCCTGTAGCGCCCTCAGAGCCCCCCAACTGGTCACCCTCTCAGGCCCCGCCCCTCGGCCCAGCCCCACCCCCAACCTACAAAGCACCCCCAGCTCTCTGGACCCTCCAAGCTGTCTTCACAACCCAGCCCCGCATCCTGTGCCCCCAGAGCCCTCAGCCCCACTCCCGGCCCTGGCGGATCCCGTCAACACTCACAAGAGGTCTCGCCTCGCGGTCTTGCAAACGATGCGAAGGAAGCGCCAGCCGCCGCTGCCCACGTACACGCCGAGCGCCGCTACTGCGCTCCAGGTCCATGGCAGCCCCAGCAGCCACAACAGCGCCAGCGAGACCACCGAGGCCGCGCCTGCACCCGGAGCCCGCATCCTGGGGAGACAGAGAGCGCTGAGGCCGCGGGTCACTCCGGCTCCGCCCGCGACCGCCCCGGCCCCTACGGCGAGCCCTGCCCCCAGGCCTTGGCTCCGCCCCGCCACGAGCCTGGGAAGGGCGCTCCGGGTCAGACTCCGCCCCCAGGCCTGGGATTGGTCAACTCCTCAGGCCAGGCATCGCCCCCTTTCCAGGCTTTAACACCCGCCCGCTAACTAGGAACCAGACCCCGGCCCCAGGCCTGGGATTGGCCAGGTCCTGGCCAGGCTCCGCCTCTGACCCTGGGTCAGCTCTATTCCATATTTTTGAGTCCATCCTTCCCTGCCAATCTTACAACAGTCCCCGCCCCCAGAGCCAGCAAGTCCACCCTGTCGGTCACTGTCCAGCCTCGCCATATGCCTGCATTTAGCCTGTATCCTCGATCCCCGAATTACCCTTCACGTCCTGTCCCCTTTCCTTCTGGTCCTGCCTCTACCGCGTGGCCTTCCCGCCACTCACGGGGCCCCGCCCTTAGGTTATACTTCTAGCCCCGCCCACAGGCCCAGGCCCTCTCCCCCGAGTCCCGCCCCTCAGCCAGGCTCCACCCCCTAGGCTAGATTTATATGGCCCCGCCCACAAGCACACGCCCCACCCCCTCCCGGAACTAGACCCCTCCCATCCGTTCAAGCCCCACCCCAGTTCCGGCCCTAGCCCATGCTCCCAGGCTCAGGTTCTATCCTGGTCACTGGCCCCGCCCTCAGGCTTCGGCTCGTCACCACCTCCTGGGTTTCACTCTGGCCCCCATAGGACCTAGGCCCCGCCCCTCTTCCCACCTGTCTACCTCGAAGCCGCTCAGCCTGCAGAGCTGAGGCGGGCCCTCTTCCAGGAGCCCCGACCATAGAGAGGCAACCGGACCAGAGAGGCAACGGTCAACGAGACATGGGGGCTAGAACGGCCCGCCAGGGACACCCCGCTGTCTCCATGACAACCAGGCCTTGCCCCACCCCCTCTCCTTTTAGGAAACACACATGTCCTGCAGCCGTGGGGCATGGCTCCCAAGATAGCAGGACCCGAGCCCTAGATGGCGTGCAGACTCTCTACCCTCGGGGACCAAAAAGATCCCAGTCCACACCCACGGCCCGCGTGGGCTGAATTCTTGCCCCAGCTTGTCCTAAATCCAAGCCCCAAAACCTCTTTCGTTCTTAAAAACACATTCCAGGGCCCCAGGGGAGTGCTCAACTCATACCGTGGGGGCCTCAGAAGTCTCTAATTTTAAACACCGCCGCGGTCTTAAACACGTGTAATTCAAGGACACAGCTAATTCTTAATCCATGTCCCGAAGCCTTGTCGATTAAGTCTCAACGTCACACCCCAGGATCCTGGGGAGGACAAAATCCACACGCTAGGTCCCCATCCTTCCTAGAAGCACCTACAGGCCCTTTACTTGCACCCCAGGGTCCTAGATGCTCCCTCGGGCGCCTGGCAGCGCTGGCCTGGGGGCACCCACAACCCTGTTCTCTGGCTGACCTGAAGCTGCAAGCACTGCCTTCAGTCTCCTGGAAGCTCAGGCAGGAGGCAGGCAGGCAGTAGGAGGCTGAAGCTGGGGACCCTTTGTTTCTGCAGACTCCTGGACCCTTCTTGGGTGCGCTGTGCCCACTGTGCAGGCTTCTGCTTTGGGGTCCTTTCCTTCCAGCTCCCTCTCCTCTGCCCCACTGCCAGCTCCACCACTGCTTGTTTTCTGCCCTGCTTGGCCGACCTTTCCAGCGTTCTCCTTGGGAGGCGGCCCGGGCCTGCTTCCAATGTATTTGGAGGACAGGGCTGGGTAGGAGCTCACCCCCTACACTGCCATTGGTCCCTGCTGGCAGCAGGGTGGCTGGAATGGGGGATCACGAGGAAGATCTGGAGGACAGGCCCAGAGCCACCCACTGACCTGCTGCTTTCTGGGCCTGGAAGAGTCAGCAATGGCTAGTAACTACAGTTGCACTCTTACCTAGCCAGGTAGCACCGCTGTGATCACCCCAGTTGACAGGTAAAGAAACTGAGGGCAGGCTGGGGCACGGTGACTCACGCCAGTAACCCCAGCATTTTGGGAGGCCGAGTTGGGTGGATCACTTGAGGCCAGAAGTTCGAAACCAGCCTGACCAACATGGCGAAACTCTGTCTCTACTAAAAATAAAAAATTAGCTGGGCGTGGTGGAGCACACCTGTAATCCCAGCTACTCAGTGTTAGGCAGGAATCTAGACCCAACATGGCGGCGTTACCCGGCGTAGCAGGCCTTTTGTTAAAGACTCCCTTCACCTTTGTACACACCCGCAGACTTACATGCGTCAGAGTTCTGGCTGGGCAACCACACTCCCCCATGACCTGCAGCTCACCTGCACTCCACAAGTTGGTAAACACCAATTTCGGTTGACAGTTTCCAAAGACCCCTTCCTCATGACCCTTACTCAACTCCTGCCCTAGTAGTTTCAAGACCCCCCAGGTCCTGTTTGCACAACCAGCTTCCCTACCTCTCGGGCTATAAAAAGCCCCTACCCTCCCTCCTCAGCGCGACTTCCTCGGTCCACGCCTTTGGACCAAGGAACCTCGCCCACAAGCCCTAATAAAAAGCCATTCTCACTGCCATTTGCCTTGTGTCTTTGTTCCCGGTTCAGCTCCAGCCTCAGTTTACCTTTACATTTGGTGCCAAAACTCGGGAGGAGACCCCTCCCTGGACTCCTGCTAGGTCGGGCAGGCTCTCCTCTCCCCAAGCCAGGTTCCCGGTACGGCTGCAGCCTCAGTTTACCTTTACATTTGGTGCCAAAACCTGGGAGGAGACCCCTCCCTGGACCCCTGCTAGGTCGGGCAGGCTCTCCTCTCCCCGAGCCAGGATCCCCTCCTCAAGCCTGGAGCCATCTCACCAAATTTAAGACTCAATTCGATCACTGCTGGGTAAGTTTTCCCCCGTCCTGACGGCTCCCTCCGGGAGTCCCTGTCCGAAATGTGCGGCCGTGTCAGGGGCTCTCTCCAGTCAGCTGTGACCTCAGCACCGGGGACTAGGAGACGTCCAACCTCCCCAGAAGCCACCATACCCCGCACTCCGCGTGGCAGTAGGAGGACGCTCCCATTGCCTCCAGACTGCCCGCCTTGAGACTATGGGAACTACCCAGTCCAAACCAAACCGAGAATCTCCTCTGGGGTGCCTCTTGGCGAATCTCCAGACTTTAAGTCTCAGCCAAGACATAAAACGAAAGCAGCTCATTTTCTTCTGCACAATAGCATGGCTGCAATATAAATTGGATAATCAGTCTCAGTGGCCTGCAGAAGGCACTCTAGACTTTAACATTCTCACAGATCTGACCAACTTCTGCAAGAGACTAGGCAAATGGTCCGAGATACCCTATGTTCAGGCCTTTTGGGACTTGCGTTCTCACCCAGATCTCTGCGCCCAATGCTCGTTAACTCAAGTTCTGCTCGCAAAGTCTCTTCCCTTGAGCAAGGAGGGGGATGATTCCTCCTCTTTTTCTGAGCCTCCTGACACCCTATCCCGGCCACCCCTCCAGTCTCCTGCCCAACCTCCTCCTTACCCTGACCCACCGTTATCCCCGTCCTCGTCAATGCCTCCCTACCCTTCCCCACCTCCTCTGCCCTTACCAAACCCGACAGATTCTGTCTCCCCTACCTCCACTTCCTCCCCTTCCTCGCCTGTCTCAGCCCATACTTGGTCCAGGACTGACCTCCTGTGTCCCTTGTGAGAGGTGGCAGGCGCCGAAGGAGTAGTCCGGGTCCATGTGCCATTTTCATTGGCAGACTTGTCTAAGGTTGAGGAGCGTGCAGGCTCCTTTTCGGCCAATCCTACTCGTTATATCAAAGAGTTTAGGTATCTATGCCAGGCATATGATCTCACCTGGCATGACCTTCATGTCGTTATGACCTCAACCCTGTCTCCTGAGGAACAGGAACGCATCCTAGCGGCAGCCAGGTGGCACACTAACCAGGTTCATTTAACTGACCCTGCCATGCCAGTCGGCACTGAGGCAGCGCCCTCGGCTGAGCCCAACTGGGACTACCAGGTAGGGCAGGCAGGCCGCCGCTGCCTAGACATGATGGCTCAGTGCCTTCTTGCCGGCATGCAGGCAGCCTGTAACAAATCAGTCAACTTTAACAAACTAAAGGAGGTAGTCCAAGGCGCAGATGAAAATCCGGCTGTTTTTCTTAACCGGCTGACTGAGGCACTTATTCAGTACACCTGCCTTGACCCTGCCTCCCCTGCAGGAGCAACTGTCTTGGCCTCATATTTCATTTCTCAGTTGGCCCCTGAGATCCAAAAAAAAAATTTCTTAAAGGCGGAGGAGGGCCCTCAAACTCCCATCCAGGACTTAGTCAAACTGGCCTTCGAGGTCTACAACTCCAGGGAGGAAGCAGCTGAGACCCAACGACAGGCCAGGCTAAAACAGAAGATACAACTCCAAACCCAGGCCTTGGTAGCAGCCCTGAGGCCGGCCAGCTCCAGGAGCTCCCAGAAAGGAGGTACTCCCTGAGCGCCATCTGGTGCCTGCTTCAAGTGAGGCAATGATGGCCACTGGGCCAGGCAGTGCCCTAACCCAAAGGAGCCAACTCACCCCTGTCCAAACTGTCGGCAGATGGGCCACTAGAAGTCAGACTGCCCTGACCTAAGGATGGTCGCTGCGCCTTCACGTGATGACCCTCCTCCAGGTATTGGAGGCACCTTCCAGTTCCTCGACACTGACGCAGATTGAAGAGGCCCAGACTCGGGGACCCCTCTCACTCTCGCCGAGCCCAGGGTCATGCTTCAGGTAGCGGGTAAGTCCATCTCCTTCCTTATGGACACGGGGGCTACCTACTCTGTTTTGCCTTCCTTCAGTGGCCCCAGCCAGCCCTCCACTGTCACAGTCCTGGGAATTGACTGCACTCCCTCCACCTACCGCCAGACTCCTCCTCTGTCTTGCCACCTGGATGGCTCCCTCTTCTCACACTCATTTCTTATCATTCCTTCGTGCCCAGTCCCCTTGTTAGGACGAGATCTCCTCTCCAAGCTAGGGGCCTCAGTTCATTTCCGGCCCAACCCCTCCCCACACCTCGCGTTCCTCTTCCCCCTCCTCTCACCTGACAAACCCCGCCAGGCTGACCCCCCCACTCCCATTTCCAGTCCCCATTAACCCTAAGGTGTGGGATACCTCCACCCCGATCATTGCCCAGCACCACACTCTGGTCCACATCCGGCTAAAAGACCCTTCTAAGTTTCCCTCTAGGCCCCAGTTCCCTATCTCCCTTGAACACCGACAGGGACTAAAACCCATCATCATGCGCCTGCCCCAGCAACACATTGTAGTCCCCGCCAACTCACCATGCAATACTCCTATCCTGCCTGTACAGAAAAGCTCTGGAGCCTCTTGCCTCATGCAGGACCTACGCCTCATCCATGAGGCAGTAGTCCCCACCTTTCCAGTTGTTCCTAACCCATATACATTTCTGTTGTGCATTCACCCCGATACCACTCACTTTATTGTCCTTGACCTAAAAGATGACTTCACCATTCCCTTACATCTGACTGTCACTTTCTGTTTGCTTTTACATAGGAAGATCCAGACACTCATATTTCTTCCCAGCTGACCTGGACTGTCTTGCCTCAAGGGTTCTGAGATAGCCCCCACTGGTTGCGGTACCTTTACCCAGCCCTTTTAACTCCTCTAACCTAACCCCCTCCTTTCCCCTTCCCGGCCGAACACTACATCAATGAGTCAGGACTAGTAGAAACCAATCTCCTCACTCTAGAAAAGATTCAGGAAAGACTCCACCAGAAAAACCTTGGATCAAGGCCCTCACTTAGGTGGTGGCAGTCGTCTGTGACCAGTTAAGTCCTACCCTTTCTAAGCCCCTTACTAATCATTGGCTTCTTGCTACTCATAGCTCCCTGTGTCCTCCGCTTCATCCAGGACCGCATGAAAGAAGTCTCCCAGGTCACTTTCAGTCAGTTGCTGCTCCACCCCTATACCCGAGTTCCGACCTCCGAAGAACCCCACAACGACCCATACCAGCAGGAAGCAGCCAGATGAACACATTGCCCCATTTTCTTATTAGAAAGAGGTCGGAATGTTAGGCAGGAATCTAGACCCAACATGGCGGCATTACCCGGCATAGCAGGCCTTTTGTTAAAGACTCCCTTCACCCTTGTACACACCCGCAGACTTACACGTGTCAGAGTTCTGGCTGGGCAACCACACTCCCCTATGACCTGCAGCTCACCTGCATTCCACAAGTTGGTAAACACCAATTTCGGTTGACAGTTTCCAAAGACCCCTTCCTCATGACCCTTCCTCAACTCCTGCCCTAGTAGTTTCAAGCCCCCCCAGGCCCTGTTTGCACAACCAGCTTCCCTACCTCTCCGGCTATAAAAAGCCCCTACCCTCCTCCCTCAGCGCGACTTCCTCGGTCCACGCCTTTGGACCGAGGAACCTCGCCCGCAAGTCCTAATAAAAGGCTATTCTCACTGCCATTTGCCTTGTGTCTTCGTTCCCCGTTCGGCTCCAGCCTCAGTTTACCTTTACACTCAGGAGGCTAAGGGAGCAGAATCGCTTGAACCTGGAAGGCAGAGGATCCAGTGAGCCAAGATTGTGTCAGTATACTCCAGCCTGGGTGACAAAGCAAGACCCTGTCTTAAAAAAAGGAGGAGGAGGAAGAGGAGAAGGAATGAAGGAAAGAAGGAAGAAAGGAAGGGAGGGAGGGAGGGAGGGAGGGAGGAAAAAAGAGACTGAGGACTGGAGCTATCGTGCTAACTTGGAGTGGAGATTCATTCATTCGTAAATGTCAGCTGAGTGTTCCCTGTCCCTCCTTCCCTCCCCTCCTCCTTTCCCTCCTCCTTCCTTTCTTCTTACCCCTCCTCCTCCCACTGTTTCTTCCCTAAACTTCCCCTCCACCTTTCTTGTGCTGATTCTCTCTTCTCTTATCCCACTTCCTCCTTCTCTCTTTCTCCCTCCTTCTCTTCTTTCTGCCCTTTTCTCTCCTCCTCCCTGCCCTCCTCCTCTCTTCCCTGCTTCCTCCTTTTTCCTTTCCTCCCTTTTCCCCCTCCATCTTACCAGTTTGTTTTGAGATGGAGTCTTACTCTGTCACACAGGCTGGGTTGCAGTGTCTCAATCTTGGCTCACTGCAACCTCCACCTCCTGGGTCCACGCGATTCCTGCCTCAGGCTCCCCAGCAGCTGGGATTACAGGCATATGCCACCATGCCTAGCTCATTATGTGTTTTTGGTAGAGACAGGGTTTCACCATGTTGACCAGGCTGGTCACAAACTTCTGATATCAAGTGATCTGCCTATCTTGGCCTCCCAAAGTGCTGGGATTACAGACATGAGCCACCACACCCAGCCAAGGGTTCTAGTTTCTAAAATCTTTCTTGGGAAAGAGGGATTCTAGTTTTTATGACCAGCCTTGAGGGAGAATAAATCTGAGACACAAGAGGGCAGGAAAAGGTCAGAGAAAAACTTCTGCTTCATTTTGGGGTCCTTCCTTCCTGCCTGCCTTCCTTTCTTCTTTCCTTTCTTTTTCTTTCTTTCTTACTTTCATTTCTTTCCGTCTGTCTGTCTGTCTGTCGGAGTCTCACTGTGTCACCCAGGCTGGAGTGCAGTTGCCTGATCTTAGCTCACTGCGACCTCTGCCTCCCAGGTTCAAGCGATTCTCCTGCCTCAGCCTCCTGAGTAGCTGGGATTACAGATGCACACCACCATGCCTGGCTAATTTCTGTATTTTTAGTAGAGACGGGGTTTTGCCATGTTGACCAGGCTGGTCTCGAACTTCTGACCTCAAGTGATCCCCCGCCTGGGCCTCCCAAAGTGTTGGGATTGCAGGCGTGAGCCACTGAGTCCAGCCTGGGTATTATTTTCTGAGACCCCTAAAGCACCACAGGTGGCCGGGCGCGGTGGCTCAAGCCTGTAATCCCAGCACTTTGGGAGGCCGAGACGGGCGGATCACGAGGTCAGGAGATCGAGACCATACTGGCTAATACGGTGAAACCCCGTCTCTACTAAAAAATACAAAAAACTAGCCAGGTGAGGTAGTGGGCGCCTGTAGTCCCAGCTACTCAGGAGGCTGAGGCAGGAGAATGGCGTAAACCCGGGAGGCGGAGCTTGCAGTGAGCTGAGATCGGCCACTGCACTCCAGCCTGGGTGACAGAGCGAGACTCCGTCTCAAAAAAAAAAAAAAAAAGCACCACAGGTATACAGCAGCCTCTGCCCCGTTGTTTTCCTAAAATACAAAATCTCCTAATTCCCAAACACACCTGTCCCCAGGGATTTCAGATGAGGGGTTGGGGACTGTCCTATCCCCAGGAAACTGAGATGTGGACCAGGGAGTAAAACTCAGGCTTCTGGGCCAAACTGCTCTCTGCCCCTTTCTAACCAGGTGGCCTCGGACTGGTCACCTCTGTGGGCAGCAAGTCACCCAGGTGCCGAGGCAAGAGACTGAGGGCACAAGCTGTTCCAGTATAATAAAGAAAATATATAGAATAAGAATAGTTATACTAGAAATAGAATATAGATATGATTATACATGAATGTTAATCATTAATTTGTAGCATTACTCTTTATTCCAATATTATAATATCTGTTCTACAATTATAACCTAGGAAAAACCAGGCCATACAGAGATAGGAGCTGAAGGGACACGGTGAAGTGACCAGAAGACAAGACTGTGAGCTCTCTGTCACGCCCAGACAGGGCCATTAGAGGGCTCCCTGGTCTAGCGGTAACACCTGCGCCTGGGAAGGTGCCCATTACTTAGCCTACCAGGAAAGGGAGTCTTCCTTTGCCCGGGGGAGTTAGAGAAGGCTCTGCTCCACCACCTCTTGTGGAAGGCCTGACATCAGTCAGGCCCACCTGCAGCCATCTGGAGGCCTAAACGTCCTCCTGTGATGCTGTGCTTCAGCTGTCATGCTCCTGTTTAACTTTCACGTTCCGCTCTGTACAGCTGGCTCCGCCCTCTAGATAGCAGTAGCAAAATTAGTGAAAGTATTAAAGTCTTTGATCTTTCTGAAAAGAGCCTAGAAGAAATAATGACGTAAGCTGACCTCTCTCTCTCCGCCACCTAAAAGGGAAAGACCCCCATCCAGTGGACATGCGACTCACATGACCTTATCAATCATTGGCAATGACTCACACTCCTTACCCTGCCCCTTTTGTCTTGTGTCCAATAAATAACAGTGCAGCCTGGCATTCAGGGCCACTACCGGTCTCGGCGTCTTGGTGGTAGTGGTCCCCCGGGCCCAGCTGTCTTTTCTTCTATCTCTTTGTCTTGTGTCTTTATTTCTACATCTCTTATCTCCGCACGTGAGGAGAAAAACCCACAGGCCCTATAGGGCTGGTCCCTATATCTGGCGCTCAATGTAGATTTCTCTCTCGCTGTGTGAAGTTTGCGCTTCCAGTGCAGAAGGCGGCGGAGGATTTCCACGACTGATTCCTAAGGCTTGCGGTCAATAAGTTTGGTGGTAAGCTTGAGCGCTCAGACTACCCCGGGGGACACCATGTTACAAGCCAGTACTAAGTACTCAGCTTATTTTAACTTTATAAAAACCCTCCTGTATTATCTCAACCCTGTCCCTGTTCAGCCCTACTGTACGGCTCTCAACCTGCTGCCTGTTCGGCCTGGTAATGAGGCTCTCAACCCTAACAGTCCTCAGCCTAGTTTTTCATTTCTCACACCTGTTTCTCTTTCGACAAAACAGGCTCCCTTGAAGCCTGGGTCTCTCTCCATAAATCAGGCTCCCTTGAGCCTGGGTCTCTCTGGGAAAATCAGGTTCTTTGAAGCCTAGGTCTATCAGTCTCTCTTTTTTGTAGAGGCCATCCCTACAGGGTCTGTGGGTTTTTCTCCCCGTGTGTGGAGACAAGAGATCATAGAAATAAAGAGACAAGACAAAAAGATGACAGCTGGGCCCGGAGGACCACTACCACCAAAACGCCAAGATCGGTAGTGGCCCCAAATGCCTGCCTGCGCTGTTATTTATTGGATACAAAACAAAAGGGGCAGGGTAAAGAGTGTGTGTCGTCTCCAGTAATTGATAAGGTCGCATGAGTCACGTGTCCACAGGACAGGGGGCCCTTCTCTGTTAGGTAGCTGAGGTGGAGAGAGAGAGGTCATCTTACATCATTATTTCTTCTACGCTGTTTTCAGAAAGATCAAAGACTTTAATACTTTCACTAATTTTGCTACTGCTATCTAGAGGGCAGAGCCAGGTGGACAGAGTGGAACATGAAAGTGAAATAGGAGCATGACCGCTGAAGCACAGCATCACAGGGAGACGGTTAGGCCTCTGGATAACTGTGGGTGGGTCTGACTGATGTTAGGCCCTCCACAAGAGGTGGTGGAGCAGAGTCTTCTCTAAATTCCCCTGGGGAAAGGGAGACTCCCTTTCCCCGTCTGCTAAGTAGTGGGTGCTTTTCCTTGGCACTGACGCTACCGCTAGACCACCGTTCGCTGGTAACGGCGTCTTCCCAGACGCTGGTGTTACCGCTAGACCAAGGAGCCCTCTAGTGGCCATGTACAGGCATGGCAGAGGTCTCACACTTGTCTTCTGGTCAATTCTCACCATGCCCCTTCAGCTCCTATCTCTGTATGGCCTGTTTTTTCCTAGGTTATAATTGTAGAACAAGGATTATTATAATGTTGGAATAAAGAGTAATTGTTACAAACTAATGATATTGATGTCCGACCTCTGAGCCCAAGCTAAGCCATCATATCCCTGTGACCTGCATGTGTACATGCAGATGGCCCGAAGCCACTGAAGATCCACAAAAGAAGTGAAAATAGCCTTAACTGATGACATTCCACCATTGTGATTTGTTTCTGCCCCACTCTAATTGATCAGTGTACTTTGTAATCTCCCCCACCCTTAAGAAGGTTCTTTGTAATTCTCCCCACCCTTGAGAATGTACTTTGTGAGATCCATCTGCTGCCTGCAAAACATTGCTCCTAACTCCACCGCCTATCCCCAAACCTATAAGAACTAATGAGAATCCCCCACCCTTTGCTGACTCCTTTTTTGGACTCAGCCCGCCTGCACCCAGGTGAAATAAACAGCCATGTTGCTCACACAAAGCCTCTTTGGTGGTCTCTTCACACGTACACGTGAAACATTTGGTGCTGAAGACCCGGGTCAGTGGGACTCCTTCGGGAGACCAGTCCCCTGTCCTCACCCTCACCCCGTGAAGAGATCCACCTGCGACCTCGGGTCCTCAGACCAACCAGCCCAAGGAACATCTCACTGATTTTAAATGGAGTAAGCGGCCTCTTTTTACTCTCTTCTCCAACCTCTCTCACTATCCCTCAACCTCTTTCTCCTTTTAATCTTGGCGCCACCCTTCAATCTCTCCCTTCTCTTAATTTCAATTCCTTTCATTTTCCAGTAGAGACAAAGGAGACGCATTTTATCTGTGGACCCAAAACTCCGGCGCCAGTCACGGACTCAGGAAGGCAGCCTTCCCTTGGTGTTTAATCATTGCGGGGACGCCTCTCTGATTATTCACCCATGTTCCATTGGTGTCTGATCTCCGCAGGGACGCCTGCCTCGATCATTCACCCACATTCCCTTGGTGGCAAGTCAATTGCGGGGACGCCTGCTTTGGCTGCTCACCCACGTTGCAGCCCAGGGCTACTCCCCACCCCCTTCTCTGTGTCTCTACCCTTCTCTTTAAACTTGCCTCCCTCACTATGGGCAAACTTCCACCCTCCATTCCTTCTTCTTCTCCCTTAGCCTGTGTTCTCAAGAACTGAAAACCTCTTCAACTCTCGCCTGACCTAAAATCTAAGCGTCTTGTTTTCTTCTGTGATACCGCTTGATCCCAGTACAAACTCGACAGTAGTTCCAAGTGGGCAGAGAATGGCACTTTCGATTTGTCTGTCCTACAAGATCTAGATAATTTTCGTCAAAAAATGAGCAAATGATCTGAAGTGCCTGACGTCCAGGCATTCTCTTACACATTGGTCCCTCCGTAGTCTCCCCTCCCAATGGGACTCGTCCCAAATCTTTCTTCTTTCTCTCCTGTCTGTTCCTTCAGTCTCTACCTCAAGCTGAGTCCTTTGAATCTTTTTCTATGGACTCATCTGACCTCTCCCCTTCTCCCCAGGCTGCTTCTCACCAGGCCAAGCCAGGTCCCAGTTCTTCCTCAGCCTCTGCTCCCCCACCCTATAATCTTTCTATGACCTCCCCTCCTCACACCCGGTCTGGCTTACAGTTTTATTCCGTGACTAGCCCTCCCCGACATGTCCAACAATTTCCTAGCTAAAGGGATAGTCAAGGTTAATGCTCCTTTTTCTTTATCCGACCTCTCCCAAATCAGTTAACTTTTAAGCTTTTTTTTTTTTTTTTTTTTTTTTTTTTGAGACGGAGTCTCGCTCTGTCACCCAGGCTGGAGTGCAGTGGCCGGATCTCAGCTCGCTGTAAGCTCTGCCTCCTGGATTTACACCATTCTCCTGCCTCAGCCTCCTGAGTAGCTGGGACTACAGGCGCCCACCACCTCGCCCAGCTAGTTTTTTTGTTTTTTTGTTTTTTTTTTTTTTTTGCAGAGACGGGGTTTCACCAGGTTAGCCCGTGTGGTCTCGATCTCCTGACCTCGTGATCTGCCCGTCTCAGCCTTTTTTTTTTTTAATCAAATATAAGAACCCAGCCCAGTTCCTACCCCACTAGCAGCAACCCTTAGACGCTTTAACGCCATAGACCCAGAGGGGTCAGAAGTCCGCCTTACTCTTAATATGCATTTTATTATGCAATCCCCTCCCGGCATTAGCAAAAGCTCCAAAAATTAGATTCCGGCCCTCAAACCCCACAACAGGACTTAATTAACCTCGCCTTCAAGGTGTACAATAATAGAGGCAACGTATTTCTGAGTTGCAATTACTTGCCTCCACTGTGAGAGAAACCCCAGCCATATCTCCAGCAAACAAAAACTTCAAAACTCCTGAACCACAGCGGCCGGGTGTTCTCCAGGACCACCTCCCCTAGGATCTTGCTTCAAGTGCTGGAAATCTGGCCACTGGGTCAAGAAATGTCCGCAGCCCGGGATTCCTCCTAAGCCGTGTCCCATCTGTGCGGGATCCCACTGGAAATCGGACTGTCCAAGTCTCCCAGTAGCCACTCCCAGAGCCCCTGGAACTCTGGCCCAAGGATCTCTGACTCCTTCCCAGATCTTCTTGGCTTAGCGGCTGAAGACTGACGCTGCTGGATCGCCTCGGAAGCCCCCTAGACCATCACAGACACCGAGTTTCGGGTAACTCACAGTGAAGGGTAAGTCCGTCCCCTTCTTAATCAATGCAGAGGCTACCAACTCCACATTACTTTATTTTCAAGGGCTTGTTTCCCTTACCTCCGTAACCGCTGTGGGTATTGACGGCCAGGCTTCTAAACCCCTTAAAAATCCCTGACTCTGGTGCCAACTTGGACAACATTCTTTATGCACTCTTTTTAGTTATCCCCACCTGCCCAGCTCCCTTATTAGGCTGAGACATTTTAACCAAATTAACTGCTTCCCTGATTATTCCTGGACTACAGCGACATCTCATTGCCACCCTTCTTCCCAACTCAAAGCCTCCTTCGCATCCTCCTCTCGTATCCCCCTCTCGTATCCCCCTACTTCAGCCCACAAATATGGGATACCTCTACTCTCTCCTTTGCGGCTGATCATGCACCGCCCATCATCTCATTAAAACCTAATCACCCTTACCCCGCTCAACGCCAGTATCCCATCCCGCAGCATGCTTTAAAAGGATCAAAGCCTGTTATCACTTGCCTGTTACAGCATGGCCTTTTAAAGCCTATAAACTCTCTTTACAATTCCCCCATTTTACCTGTCCAAAAACCGGACAAGTCTACAGATTAGTTCAGGATCTGCGCCTTATCAACCAAATTGCCTTGCCTGTCCGCCCCGGGGTGCCAAACCCATATCCTCTCCTATCCTCAATACCTCCCTCCACAAGCCAGTATTCTGTTCTGGATCTCAGACATGCTTTCTTTACTATTCCTTTGCACCCTTCATCCCAGCCTCTCTTTGCTTTCACTTGGACTGACCCTGACACCCATCAGGCTCAGCGAATTACCTGGGCTGTACTGCCGCAAGGCTTCACGGACAGCCCCCATGAGTTCAGTCAAGCCCAAATTTCTTCCTCATCTGTTACCTATCTCAGCATAATTCTTCATGGAAACACATGTGCTCTCCCTGCTGATCGTGTCCGGCTAATCTCCCAAACCCGAACCCCTTCTACAAAACAACTCCTTTCCTTCCTAGGCATGGTTAGGTACTTCCACCTTTGGATACCTAGTTTTGCCATCCTGACTAAACCATTATGTAAACTCACAAAAGGAAACCTAGCTGACCCCATAGATCCTAAATCCTTTCCCCACTCCTCTTTCCGTTCCTTAAAAACAGCCCTAGAAGTTGCCCCCATGCAGGCTGTCCCTAACTCATCCCAAACTTTTCATTACACACAGCCAAAGTACAGGGCTGTGCGGTCAAAATTCTTACACAAGGACTGGGACCGCTCTCTGTAGCCTTTTTGTCCAAACAACTTGACCTTACCATTTTAGGCTGGCCATCGTGTCTCCATGCAGTGGCTGCCGCCGCCCTAATAGTTGTAGAGGCCCTCAGAATCACAAACTATGCTCAACTCACTCTCTACAGCTCTCATAATTCCCAAAATCTATTTTCTTCCTCATGCCTGACACATATACTTTCTGCTCCCCGGCTCCTTCAGCTGTACTGTCTTTGTTGAGTCTCCCACAGTTACCACTGTTCCTGGCCCGAACTTCAGCCCAGCCTCCCACATTATTCCTGATACCACACCTGACCCCCATGACTGTATCTCTCTGATCCACCTGACCTTCACTCCATTTCCCCATAGTTCCTTCTTTCCTGTTCCTCACCCTGATCACACTTGGTTTATCGATGGCAGTTCCACCAGGCCTAATCGCCACACACCAGCAAAGGCAGGCTATGCTATAGTATCTTCTACATCTATCATTGAGGCTACTGCTCTGCCCCCTCCACTACCTCTCAGCAAGCCGAACTCATTGCCTTAATTCGGGCCCTCGCTCTTGTAAAGGGACTACGTGTCAATATTTATACTGACCCCATATCCTGCACCACCATGCTGTTTTATGAGCTGAAAGGTTTCCTCACTACACAGGGGTCCTCCATCATTAATGCGTCTTTAATAAAAACTCTTCTCAAGGCCGCTTTACTTCCAAAGGAAGCTGGAGCCATTCACTGCAAGGGCCATCGAAAGGCATCAGATCCCATTGCTCAGGACAGCGTTTATGCTGATAAGGTAGCTAAAAAAGCAGCTAGCGTTCCAACTTCTATCACTCATGGCCAGTTTTTCTCCTCATCTGGTCACTGCCACCTACTCCCCCACTGAAACTTCCACCTGTCAATCTCTTCCCACACAAGGCAAATGGTTCTTGTACCAAGGAAAATATCTCCTTCCAGCCTCACAGGCCCATTCTATTCTATCAGCATTTCATAACCTCTTCCATGTAGGTTACAAGCTGCTAGCCCACCTCTTAGACCCTCTCATTTCCTTTCCATGGTGGAAATCTACCCTCAAGGAAATAACTTCTCAGTGTTCCATCTGCTATTCTATCTACTACTCCTTAGGGAGTGTTCAGGCCCCCTCCCTTCCCTACACACCAAGCTCGGGGATTTGCCCCTGCCCAGAACTGGCAAATTGACTTTACTCACATGCCCCGAGTCAGAAAACTGAAATACGTCTTGGTCTGGGTAGACACTTTCACTGGATGGGTAGACGCCTTTCCCACAGGCTCTGAGAAGGCCACCGCGGTCATTTCTTCCCTCTGTCAGACATGATTCCTCGGTTTGGCCTTCCCACCTCTATACAGTCCGATAACAGACCGGCCTTTACCAGTCAAATCACCCAAGCAGCTTCTCAGGCTCTTGGTATTCAGTGGCGCCTGGTTTTACCTCAAACTGCCACCGTTAAGTCTCTCTTTAAGTGGATAGAAGATCTTCAGTGACAAAATACCCTCCGATACTTTCACCCTGATGAAGTCCTATTCCTTACTTTTATACTCACTCTTATTCTTGTTCCTGTTCTTACGCCACCCTCTACCTCTGCCCAGCTATCTCCACCACACTATCAATCTCACTCTCTCCTAGCCGTTTCTAATCCTTCTTTAACAAATAATTGCTGGCTCTGCATTTCTCTTTCCTCCAAATTCGACCAGGCCCTGACTTACTCACTGCTTAAAAATAAAATAAAATTTTTAAAAAGGTGGGGGGGACTCTGTATATTTTTAAATGAAGAGTGTCGTTTTTACCTTAATCAATCTGGTCTGGTATATGACAACAAAAAAAAAACTCAAGAATAGAGCCCAAAAACTCCCCAACCAAACAAATAATTACGCTGAACCCCCTTTGACACTCTGTAATTGTATGTCCTGGGTACTCCCAATTCTTAGTCCTTTAATACCTGTTTTTCTCCTCCTCTTATTCGGACCTTGTGTCTTCCTTTTAGTTTCTCAGTTGATACAAAACTGCATCCAGGCCATCACCAATCATTCTATACAACAAATGCTCCTTCTAACAACCCCCAATATCATCCCTTACCCCAAAATCTTCCTTCAACTTAATCTCTCCCACTCTAGGTTCCCACGCCGCCCCTAATCCCGCTCGAAGCAGCCGTAAGAAACATCGCCCATTATCTCTCCATACCACCCCCAAAATTTTTCACCACTCCAGCACTTCACTATTTTGTTTTGCTTTTCTTATTAATATAAGACAGGAATGGCAGACCTCTGAGCCCAAGCTAAGCCATCATATCCCTTGTGACCTGCACGTGTACATCCAGATGGCCTGAAGCCACTGAAGATCCACAAAAGAAGTGAAAATAGCCTTAACTGATGACATTCCACCATTGTGATTTGTTTCTGCCCCATCCTAACTGATCAATGTACTTTGTAATCTCCCCCACCTTTAAGAAGGTTCTTTATAATTTTCCCAACCCTTGAGAATGTACCTTGTGAGATCCACCCCCTGCCCACAAAACATTGCTCCTAACTCCACCACCTATCCCTAAACCTATAAGAACTAATGAGAATCCACCACCCTTTGCTGACTCTCTTTTCGGACTCAGCCCGCCTGCACCCAGGTGAAATAAACAGCCATGTTGCTCACACAAAGCCTGTTTGGTGGTCTCTTTACACGGACGCGTGAGACAATATATCATCATATCTATGATCTATAGTGTAACTATTCTTATTTAATATATTTTCTTTATTATACTGGAACAGCTCATGCCCTCAGTCTCCTGCCTCAGCACCTGGGTGACTTACCGCCCACAACACAAAGCCGGTTTGGTGGTCTCTTCACATGGACGCAAGTGAAAGAAAACAGGACACTAAAGCGAAGAGGGAGGCTCCTACCCCTCATGCTCAGTTGAATCTGTGGCTCTTTTTACACTAAATTTCTTTCTTTTTTTTTTCTGAGATGGAGTCTCGCTCTGTTGCCCAGGCTGGGGTGCAGTGGCACCATCTCGGCTCACTGCAACCTCCGCCTCCCGGGTTCAAGAAATTGTCTGCCTCAGCCTCCTGAGTAGCTGGGATTATAAGCACCTGCCACCACGCCTGGCTAATGTTTTTGTATTTTTAGTAGAGACAGGGTTTCACCATCTTGGCTAGGCTGGTCTTGAGCTCCTGACCTCGTGATCCGCCCACCCCGGCCTCCCAAAGTGCTGGGATTACAGGCGTGAGCCACCGCGCTTGGCCTTTTTACGCTAAATTTCTTAAGCCTGGCAAGAAATCAACCTTTTACAGCAGCAGAACAACAGTTCACTGGAAATAAATTTGATCCACAAAAAGGAAAGCGGGTATGCTGGAAGGATGCAGAAAGTGACAAATGGGAATTAGGCACTGTGGTAACATGGGGTAGGGGTTTTGCTTGTGTTTTCCCAGGAGAAGGACAACAACCCTTGTGGGTTCCCTCCTGGCAACTGAAATTGCATTATAACTCCAAGGACTAAGTGAAGGGGGCCAACCCCTCCACACCTGTGGGTATTTCTCCACGGACGAAGTGAAGGGGGTCAGCCCCTCCACACCTGTGGGTATTTCTCCAAGGACGAAGTGAAGGGGCCAGCCCCTCCACACCTGTGGGTATTTCTCCAAGGACGAAGTGAAGGGGTCAGCCCCTCCACACCTGTGGGTATTTCTCCAAGGACGAAGTGAAGGGGCCAGCCCCTCCACACCTGTGGGTATTTCTCATCAGGTGGAACGAGAGACTCAGAAAAGAAATAAGACACAGAGACAAAGTATAGAGAAAGAACAGTGGCCCCAGGGGACCGGCACACTCAGCATACGGAGGACCCGCACTGGCGCTGGCCTCTGAGTTCCCTCATTATTTATTGATCATTATTTTTATCTTAGTGAGGGGAGTGTAGCAGGACAACAGGTGGGGAGAAGGTCCGCAGGGAAACACGTGAGCAAAGGAATCTGTATCATGAAAAAGTTCAAGGAAAGGTACTGTGCCCAGATGTGCACGTAGGCTAGATTTATGTTTCTCTTTACCCAAACGTCTCAGTGTAGCAAAGAGTAACAGAGAAGTATTGCTGCCAGCAGATCTCGTCTCTAACCACAGGGTGGTTTTCTCCTATGTCAGCATAGAACGAATGGGAATGGTGAGCTTTACACCAAGACACTCCATTCCCAGGGACAAGCAGGAGACAGAGCCTTCCTCTTCTCTCAACTGCAAAGAGGCCTCCCTCTTTCACTCCTCCTCCTCAGCACAGACCCTTTACGGGTGTCGGGCTGGGGGAATGGTAAGCTCTTTCCTTTTCCATAAGGCCGTATCTCAGGCTGTCTCATTGGGAGGGGAAACCTTGGACAATACCCAGGCTTTCTTGGGCAGAGGTCCCTGCGACCTTCCGCAGTACATTGTGTCCCTGGGTACTGGAGACTGGAGAATGGCGATGACTTTTACCAAGCATACTGCCTGCAAGCATGTTGTCAGCAAGGCACATCCTCCACAGCCCTAAATCCATTAAACTAGGATTTAATACACTACATGTTTCTGTGAGCACAGGGTTGGGGCTAAAGTTACAGGTTAACAGCATCTCAAAGCAGAAACAATTTTTCTTAGTACAGATCAAAATGGAGTTTCTTACGTCTTCCTTTTCTACATAGACACAGTAACAATCTGATAATCACTTTCTTTTCCCCATAATGAAGAGCTCTCAGAAACAAAAGGCGAAGAGCCATCAGAAATTGAAGGGCAAGGTTTGCCGCCTGACACATAAATTGCATGATCTCGACATTACAACACAATCTTGCCATGTGGCCTACAATAAGGAATTCTGAAAACGACGGGTAATATAATTCTGGCTGCCTTTGGGGTGGTCAGTGCAGTGGTGAGTATACCAGCGGTGGGGGCAACTGAAAATTATACCTACTGGGCATATGTTCCTTTTCCCCCTTTAATTCGGTCCGTCTCCTGGATGGACTGCTCAGTGGAAGTTTACACTGATAATAGTGCATTCATGCCAGTCCCTAATGCTGACAGGTTTCCAGCTCACTCAGAAGAAGGTATGCACTTTAATTTGTCCGTTGGCTACAAATATCCACCGCTGTGCATTGGAATGTCGCCTGGCTGCTTAGTTTATCCTTATCAGAATTGGATGTGGACCGTACCATCCTCTAGTAATGATTCTTATCAAGTACATGATGTGTTCGGTAGCAATTCTTTTCAACTTATGACTGTTAAACTTAATCCACGTGAGGAATGGAGGGTTCCTGTCACTACTAAAAGCAATAAAACAAAAGGACTGCCAGATTGCTCAAAGGAACCTACAAAGGGACCTTTTCTAGTGAATTCAATTGTATGGAATGATTGTAATGCTCCCAAGGCCATAGTGTTCCAAAGTCTAGCTACGTCTCGCTTCCCAAAATGCTGAGATTATAGGCGTGCACCACCATGCTGGCCCCTCTCTTCTTATAACAACATCAGTCATTGGATTTAAGGCCCACTCAGAAAATCCAGGATGATGTCATCTCAAGATCCTTAACTAAGTAACACCTGCAAAGACTCCTTCTTCCAAACAAGGTCCCATTAACAGATTCCGGGGGTGAGGGCATGGATATATCTTTTTGGGGAGAGCCTGCTGTAGTTCAACCCACTACAGCAGGAGGAAAGATGAGAGCTATGGTTCTCAACAGAAGCCACAAGGACTGCAAAGATGAAAATGTTTACCTCCTAATCCTCTACAGACAAGAGACGCAGAGCTCTGAGCTAGAGCTTTCTTTCTTTCTTTCTCTCTCTCTTTTTCTTTCCCTCCCTCCCTCCCTTCCTTCTTTCTCTGTCTTTTTCTTTCTTTTGTCTATCTTCCTTCCCTCCTTCCTTCCTTCCTGCCCGCCCTTTCTTTCTCTTTCTTTCCTTTTCTTTTCTTTTTTTTTTTTTTTTTTTTTTGGAGACAGAGTCTCACTCTGTCACCAGGCTGGAGTGCAGTGGTGTGATCTCGGCTCATTGCAACCTCCTCCTCCCGGGTTCAAGCGATTCTCCTGCCTCAGCCTCCCAAGTAGCTGGGACTACAGGCATGCGCCACCATGCCTAGCTAATTTTTGTATTTTTAGTAGAGACAGGGTTTCACCATGTTGGCCAGGATGGTCTCGATCTCTTGACCTCGTGATCCACCTGCCTTGGCCTCCCAAAGTGTTGGGATTACAGGCGTGAGCCGCCGCGCCCGGCCCCTTCTTTCTTTTTATAGTTGAGACAGGGTCTCACTCCGTGGCCAAGGCTGGAGTGCAGCGGTGCAATCCTGGCTCACTGCAGCCTTGACCTCCTGGGCTCAGGAGGGAGAGCCTCCCATCCCAGCCTCCCAAATAGCTGGGACCATAGGCGCGTGCCACCACACCTGGCTAATTTTTGTAGAGACAGGGTTTTGCCACATTGCCTAGGCTGGTCTCGAACTCCTGGGGTCAAGCGATCTTCCTGCCTCGGCCTGCCAAATTGCTGCAATTACAGGCATGAGCATGAGCCACTGTGCCATACCTAGATCTGCTTTTATTTATTTATTTATTTATTTATTTATTTATTTATTTAGACAGGGTCTTACTCTATTGCCTGGCGGTTGGAGTGCAGTGGCATAATCTCAGCTCCCCACATCCTTGACCTCTCAGGCTCAAGTGATCCTCCAGCCTCAGCACCCTTGAGTAGCTGGAGCTACAGGTGCACCACAATGCCCAGATAATTTTTGTATTTTTTTTTTTTGTAGAGACGGGGTTTTGCTATGTTGCCCGGGCTACTCTCGAACTCCTGAGATCAAGAGATCCGTCCGCCTCAGCTTCCCAAAGTGCTGGGATTACAGGCGTGAGCAAACTCACCCTGCCTAGATCGGTTTTCTTACATGGGGTCCCAACACAGAGTTGCAAGAGTAAAATGAGAGGCAGAAGGAAACTAAAGATACTCTGCAGGTCAGGCACATTGCACCTGTAATCCCAGTGCTTTGGGAGCCTAAAGTGGGAGGATCGCTTAAGACCAGGAGTCCCAGACCAGCATGGGCAAAAGAGTGAGACCCGACCTCTACAAAACATTTTAAAACTAGATGGGCATGCTAGCATGCACTGTAGTCCCATCTACTCAGGAGGCAGAGGCAGGAGGATCCCATGAGTCCAGGAGGTCAAGACTACAGTGAGCTACGATTGCACCACTGCACTTCAGCCTGAGTGATAGAGTGAGACCCTGTCTCTGAAAAATAAAATCAAATGAAGATATCTTTGGAACTCACACATTCCACCACATTCTATTTTATTTATTTATTTTTGAGACGGAGTCATGCTCTGTCTCCCAGGCTGGAGTGCAATGGCCGATCACAGCTCACTGCCGTCTCTGCCTCCTGAGTTCAAGCGATTCTCCCGCTTCAGCCTCCTGAGTAGCTGGGATTACAGGCGTGCACCATCACGCCCAGATAATTTTTGTATTTTTAGTAGAGACAGGGTTTCACCATTGTTGTCTAGGCTGGTCTCGAACTCCTGACCTCAAGTGATCTACCTGCGTCGGCCTCCAAAAGTGCTGGGATTACAGGCTGAGCCACCGCACCCAGCCCATTCCACCACATTTGATACGTCACAGCAAGTCATGAAACCTACCTGGTTTCGAGGGGAGCAGAACTAATCTCTACCCTTTGACAGGGTTGGAGTTGGAGATGCATAATATAATGGCCGTGACTTTCTTTTTTTTTTTTTTTTTTTTTTTTTGAGACAGAGTCTCGCTCTGTCGCCCAGGCTGGAGTGCAGTGGCGCAATCTCAGCTCACTGCAAGCTCCGCCTCCCGGGTTCACGCCATTCTCCTGCCTCAGCCTCCCGAGTAGCTGGGACTACAGGCGCCCGCCACCGCGCCCGGCTAATTTTTTCTATTTTTAGTAGAGACGGGGTTTCAGCATGGTCTCGATCTCCTGACCTTGTGATCCGCCCGCCTCGGCCTCCCAAAGTGCTGGGATTACAGGCGTGAGCCACCGCGCCCGGTCATGGCCATGACTTTCAACCTTCTACACCTACACATCTACAATCTTAAGGTGTGGGTGATCCAGACAGAATTCAGGAGGATGGAGAAAAAAAAAAAATACAAGGTCATTTCCAGTAGCTTCTGCTGCTTCTTTTTTTTTTTTTTTTTTTTTTTTTGAGATGGAGTCTCGCTCTCTCGCCCAGCCTGGAGTGCAGAGGCGTGATCTTGGCTCACTGCAAGCTCCGCCTCTTGGGCTCACGCCATTCTCCTGCCTCAGCCTCCCAAGTAGCTGGGACTACAGGCACCCACCACCATGCCTGGCTAATTTTTTTGTGTTTTTAGTAGAGACGGGGTTTCACCGTGTTAGCCAAGATGGTCTCAATCTCCTGACCTCATGATCCACCCGCCTTGGCTTCCCAAAGTGCTAGGATTACAGGCGTGAGCCACCGCGCCCCGCCCGCCTGTTTTGGTTTGGTTTGGTTTGGTTTGGTTTGGTTTGGTTTGGTTTTTCAGAGACAGAGTCTGGCTCTATCGCCCAGGCTGGAGTGCAATGGCGTGATCTCAGCTCACTGCAACCTCTGCCTCCCAGGTTTAAGCGATTCTCCTGCCTCAGCCTCCTGAGTACCTGGGATTACAGGCGTGCGCTACCACACCCGGCTAATTTTTGTATTTTTTAGCGGAGATGGGGTTTCACTATACATTGGCCAGGCAGGTCTTGAACTCCTGACTTCAGATGATCCTCCTGCCTCGGCCTCCCAAAGTGCTGGAATTACAGGCTTGAGCCACTGTGCCCGGCCCATTTCATTAGCCTCTAACTGGAATTCATCAGGTCCTCTCACTGTGAATGCAGACGTTGGCTAGCCCCGGAACTTTGTCCCCTGTGGAAATCAAAGATAACTTTATATCACATCCTGATCATAGGAGACACCGTAAAATATCACAGATGCTCACCCTGACTTAGACCTTGAAGTAATTAGTGGAGTCCATGTAAATCAATGTGACTTAATATATTTATAAAAAGGTGTGGCCAGTCGCATGCTCCTGCCTGTTATCCCAGCACTTTGGGAGGCCGAGGCTGAAGGATTGCTTGAGCCCAGGATTTGGAGGCCAGCCTGGGCAATATGGCAAAACCCCATCTCTACTAAAAATACAAAAAAATTAGCCAGACGTGGTGGCGTGCAACTCTAGTGCCAGCTAACAGGAACGCTGAAATAGAAGGATCACTCAAGCTTTGGAGATCAAGGCTGCAGTGAGCCATGACCACACCACTGCACTCCAGCCTGGGTGCCTTGACAGAGTGAGACCCGGTCTCAAAAAATATACATACAAAAAAGTCAGATATTTAAATTTTTATTTTTATTTATTTATTTTGGAGACAGAGTTTCGCTCTATTCCCCAGGTTGGAGTGCAGTGGAACGATCTCGTCTCACTGCAGCCTCTGCCTCCTGGGTTCAAGCGGTTCTCCTCCCTCAGGCTCCCAAGTAGCTGGGATTACAGGCATGCACCACCACACCTGGCTAATTTTTGCTTTTTTTTTTTTTTTTAATTTGAGATGTAGTCTTGCTCTGTTGCCCAGGTTGGATGGAGTGCAGCGGTACGACCTCGGCTCACTGCAACCTCCGCCTCCCGGGCTTAAGCAATTCTCCTGCCTCAGCCTTCTGAGTAGCTGGGATTACAGGTGCCTGCCATCATGCCTGGCTAATTTTTGTATTTTTAATAGAGATGGGGTTTCACCATGTTGGCCACGATGGTCTCGAACTCCTGACCTCAGGTGATCCGCCCGCCTCAGCCTCCTAAAGCACTGGGATTACAGGCGTGAGCCACCGTGCCAGGCCTAATTTTTGCATTTTTAGTAGAGACGGGGTTTCGCCATGTTGGCCAGACTGGTCTGGAACCCCTGATCTCAGGTGATCCACCTACCTTGACCTCCCAAAGTTTTGGGATTACAGGTATGAGCCGCCGTGCCTGGCCTATTTTGTATTTTTAGACACTAGACTCTGTCACCCAGGATAGAGTGCAGTGGTGAAGTCTTTGCAGCCTCAACCTCCCAGGCTCAAGTGATCTCAACTAAGTAGCTGGGACTACAGGCTCATGACAACACCATGCCCAGCTAAGTTTTTAATTTTTTCGTAGAGATGGGGTCTCACACTGTTACCCAGGCTGGTCTCAAACTCCTGGTCTCAGGTGATCCTCCTGCCTCAGCCTCCCAAAGTGCTGAGATTGCAGGCATGAGTCACTGTCTGCTACATGTTTTTTTTGTTTGTTTGTTTGTTTTGAGATGGAGTCTCACTCTGTCACCTAGGCTGGAGTGCAATCACGCAATCTCAGCTCACTCTAACGTCCACCTCCTGGCTTCAAGCGATTCTCCTGCCTCAGCCTCCCGAGTAGCTGGGATTACAGGTGCCCACCACCACGCCTGACTAAATTTTGTATTTTTAGTAGAGACAGGGTTTCACCATGTTGGCCAGGCTGGTCTCGAACTCCTGACTTCAGATGATCCTCCCACCTCTGCCTCTCAAAGTGCTGGGATCACAGGTATGAGCCAGCGCACCCGTCTGTTACGTGTTTTCTTAATGCGTTCGTTTGCAGCTCTCTCCTGAGAAGGGCCACACAGAGAGCCCTGCCCCCTGCCCTTAGAGGCCCCTCAGGTCAAGGTTTAGGCAGATTAGTGAAGTCCTAAGCTGGCTTCCTGAAGATTTCTATTTCTGGGAGAGGAGCCAGTCTGCAGACCGGGGACCACACGCCGTGCCGTTCCCAGCACCCAGCCCAGGATACCATGGCCTCCCTGTTTTCTGGCCGCATCCTGATCTGCAACAACAATGACCAGGACGAGCTGGACACGGAGGCCGAGGTCATCCGCAGGTTGGAGAACCGGTTGGTGCTGCTGTTCTTTGGCGCCGGGGCTTGTCCGCAGTGCCAGGCCTTCGTGCCCATCCTCAAGGACTTCTTCGTGCGGCTTACAGATGAGTTCTATGTGCTGCGGGCAGCGCAACTGGCCCTGGTGTACGTGTCCCAGGACTCCACGGAGGAGCAGCAAGACCTGTTCCTCAAGGACATGCCAAAGAAGTGGCTTTTCCTGCCCTTTGAGGATGAACTGAGGAGGTGAGGAGGGGCAGGGAGGGCTTCCTGGAGGAGGGGGCATGTTTGCTAAAAGTGAAGCATCCATTCTAACTAGAGTGAATGAGCAGCCCCTGTGTGCCAGTCCATCTACTGGGAACTAAGGGGTACAGAGAGGGTACCCACTTCCACATGCCAGCTTCCATGCCACCCCAGGGAGCTTAGAGCCGAGTGAGAGGAACAGATGCAAAAGAGAGACTCAACTATGTAATAGCAAGGCCAAGCATGGTGGCTTACCCCTGTAATCCCAGGACTTTGGCAGGCCGAGGCGGGCAGATCACCTGAGATCGGGAGTTCAAGACCAGCCTGGTCAACATGGTGAAACCCTGTCTCTACTAAAAATACAAAAATGAGCCGGGCATGGTGGTGGGCGCCTGTAATCCCAGCTGCTTGGGAGGCTGAGACAGGAGAATCGTTTGAACCTGGGAGGCAGATGCTGCAGGGAGGCGAGATCACACCACTGCCCTCCAGCCTGGGCGACAAAAGGAGACTCTGTCTAAAAAAAACCAAAAAACAAATATATAATAGCGAACTGCAGTAGTGCTCAGAGGACAAAGCTAGGCCACAAAGTGGAAATACAGTGAGGGAAACCTTGGTGAGGTTCCGGGGTCAGAGGATGCTTCCCTGAGGAAGTGACTTTAAAGAGAGACCCCTAGCTGGGCGTGGTGGCTCGTGCCTGTAGTCCCAGCCACTTGGGAGGCTGTGGTAAGAAGATAACTGGAGCCTGGAGTTTGAGGCTGCAGTGAGCTTTGATCACACCACTGCACTCCAGCCAGGGCAATATAGCTAGACCCTGTCTCTTAAAAAAGTGAGGCCAGGCACGGTGGCTCACACCTGTAAACCTAGCACTTTGGGAGGCCAAGGTGAGCAGATCACCTGAGGTCAGGAGTTCGAGACCAGCCTGACCAATCTGGCAAAACCCCGTCTCTACGAAAAAGACAAAAATTAGCCAGGCCTGGTGGCGCACACCTGTGGTCCCAGCTACTCGGGAGGCTGAGGCAGGAGAATCGCTTGAATCCAGGAGGCGGAAGTTGCAGTGATCCGAGATGGTGCCACTGCACTCCGGCCTGGGCAACAGAGGGAGACCGTATCTCAAAAATAAAAATAAAAAATGAAAAATGTAATAAGTAAATAAAATACAGGGAGACTCCAAGGAGAAGAATGATAGGAGGATGGAGAGTGAGGAAAGGGAGGAGTTCCAGGCAGAGGGCACACCAGAAAGGTTTGGAGGCTGTCAGAGAAAGAATGACCAGTTCAGGGAGACTGTAAGTAATTCCGGAGAGGATTGAATTTACAACGTTATTGTCACCGCCCACGCATTTGTCAAAATCTTCTTAAGGTGTGACAGGTCTGTGGTGCAGAGCCACCTTAACGAGTATAGACATGATCCTCAGGGTAGCAGGGAGCCATGGTGGACATGAGAACTGAGGGAGAGGTAGTTGGATTCAAGCTTTGTAAGGAGATATCCAGCCAGGCACGGTGGCTGACACCTGCAATCCCAGCACTTTTGGAGGCTGAGGCAGGAGGATTGCTTGAAGCTGGGAGTTGAAGACCAGCCTGGGCAACACAGCAAGACACCACCACCCCCATCTCTAAAATTATAAAAAGAAAAATTATGAAAGGTGGCCTGGCGCAGTGGCTCGTGCCTGTAATCCCAGCACTTTGGGAGACCAAGGTGGGTGGAACACCTGAGGTCAGGAGTTCAAGACCAACCTGGCCAACATGGCGAAACCCCGTCTCTACTAAAGACACAAAAATTAGCCGGGCGTGCTGGTGGGTATCTGTAGTCCCAGCTACTCAGGAGGGTGAAGCATGAGAATCACTTGAACCCGGGAGGCAGAGGGTGCAGGGAGCCAAGATCGTGCCGCTGCACTTCAGCCTGAGCAACAGAGCGAGACTGTCTCAAAAAAAAGAAAAAATGTAAAAACATCCTCTTTAAAAAATTACAAAAGGAGCTGCCCAGTAAACAGTAGTATAGTTTGACTTTTTATTATGAAAAAATGTTCACACATAGCAAAAAGTTGAAAGAAGTGTACAATGAAACCCACCACAATTATTAACATTTTGCCATATTCACTTTGTCCACACACATGTGTATAGTTTGTGCTAAACGATTTGAAAGTGACTTGCAGACTTCATGACATTTTCCCAATGTCATGCCTTTTGTTACTCAACAAGTTGGAAGTTTCTGGTCATCAGAGTTTGGACATCATCAGAGTTTGAACACCGAATCCTGCCCACTGCCCTCGGCAGCTAAGGAGATTCCTCCCCGATGCTAGCAACGCTTCCTTCCCTGAGGCAGAGACACCAGCTGCAGACAAATGCTCATCTTGCCTGAGACAGGGTCCTCTCAACAAAACATTCACCCAGACTAGTTTTTTTTTTTTTTTTTTTTTTTTTTTTTTTTTGAGGCGGAGTTTCGCTCTGTCGCCCAGGCTGGAGTGCAGTGGCCGGATCTCAGCTCACTGCAAGCTCCGCCTCCCGGGTTCACGCCATTCTCCTGCCTCGAGACTCCCGAGTAGCTGGGACTACAGGCGCCCGCCACCTCGCCCGGCTAGATTTTTGTATTTTTTAGTAGAGACGGGGTTTCACCGGGTTAGCCAGGATGGTCTTGATCTCCTGACCTCGTGATCCGCCCGTCTCGGCCTCCCAAAGTGCTGGGATTACAGGCTTGAGCCACCGCGCCCGGCCCAGACTAGTTTGTTATCTGGGCATTTCCCATTCCACAGCCCCCATAGATGGGACGTCCAGTTAAATGAAATTTCAGGCTGGGTGCAGTGGCTCATGCCTATAATCCCAGTGCTTCGGGAGGCAGAGTTGGAAGGATCACTTGAGGCCAGGAGTTCAAAACCAGCCTGAACAACATAGCAAGACCATATCTTTACAAAAACTTTTAAAAAAGTAGTCAGGTGTGGTGGTTCAAGCCTGTAGTCCCAGCTACTCAGGAGTAGAGGCTACAGGATCACCTGAGCCCAGGAGTTTAAAGTTAGCACAATCTATGATCCCACCATTGCACTCTAGCCTGGGTGACAGATGGAGGCGCTTTCTCTAAAAAAAAAAAAAAAAAAAAAAAAAAAAAGAAAGAAAAAAAAAGAGATAAACAATAAATAATCTTTCTTTTAGTGTAAGTATGTCCCATGCATTTGGATATACTTATACTAAAAGATTATTCATTGTTTATTCGAAATTCAAATTTAACTAGTGTGTGTATTTATATGTATAATAGAGAGAGATGGGGTCTCGTTATGTTCCCCAAGCTGGTCTCAAACCCTCAAGCAATCCTCCCACCTCGGCCTTCCAAAGTGCTGGGATTACAGGGGTGAGCCACTGTACCCAGCCTCAACTTTTTATTTTTATTTTTTTAAGAGAGGGAGTGTCTTATATTTTTAATTGCTAAACCTGGCAATCTACTCATGGGATTTTGTAAGTATCATGGGTTCTCTTTGTGGCAGTCTGGAAAAGGGCCATGGAAGGATCCAGCAGGCTGAAATTAAGAACTGTTAGCTATGGCCAGGCGCAATGGCTCATGCCTGTAATCCCAGCCTTTTGGGAGACCAAGGCAGGTGGATCACTTGAAGTGAGGAATTTGAGACCAGCCTGGCCAACATGATGAAACCTCATCTCTACTAAAAACACAAAAATTAACTGACTGTGGTGGCACACTCCTGTAGTCCCAGTTACTCAGGAGGCTGAAGCAGGAGAATCACTTGAACTCAGGAAGCAGAGGTTGCAGTGAGCCAAGATCATGCCACTGCATTCCAGCCTCAGCTACACAGCAAGACTCTGTCTTAAACAAACAAACAAAAAAAGCCGGGCGCGGTGGCTCATGCCTGTAATCCCAGGGAGGCCGCTTTGTGTTGGGACTCACCTGTATTCCCAGCTACTTGGGAGCCTGAGGCAGGAGAATTGCTTCAACCCAGGAGGCAGAGGTTGCAGTGAACTGAGATCGCGCCATTGCACTCCAGCCTGGGCAACAAGACCGAAACTCCATCTCAAATAATAAAAATTAAAAAATAGGCTGCGCGTGGTGGCTCATGCCTGTAATTTCAGCACTTTAGGAGGCCAAGGCAGGTGGATCACCTGAGGTCAAGAGTTCAAGACCAGCTTGGCCAACATGGTGAAACCCCATCTCTACTAAAAATACAAAAATTAGCCTGGTGTGGTGGCAGACGCCTGTAATCCCAACTACTTGGGACGCTGAGGCAGGAGAATCACTTGGACCAGGGAGGCAGAGGTTGCAGTGAGCCGAGATTACGCCATTGCATTCCAGCCTGGGCGACAGAGCGAGACTCTGTCTCAAATAAATAAATAAATAAATAAATAAATAAATAAATAAAATTTTGAAAAAATGAAAAATACATATAATTAATTATAAAAGAAAAATAAAGGATTGTGGGTTGAGCCTGGTGCCTGTAGTCCCAGCTACTTGGGAGGCTGAGACGGGAGGATCTCTTGAGCCCAGGAGTTCAAGGCCAGGAAAAAAAAAAAAAAAACAGAACTCTGGGTGTTGGGCCCAGTTTGGCAGCTGCCTCTACTCCAGGATGAGAGGGTGGAGGGTGCAGGATTTGGGCCTAGATGAGTTTGGTCCAGGGTCTCCTAGGGATGTGGAAAGCTTCCCATTGACTTCCCTTAAGACTTAGAACAAAGCTGAGGCTGGGCACAGTGGCTCATGCCTGTAATCCCAGCACTTTGGAAGGCTGAGGCAGGAGGATTGCATGAGCTCAGGAGTTTGGGACCAGCTCAGGCAACATAGTGAGACCCTGTCTCTACAAAACAATTTAAAAATTAGCCAGGTATGGTGTTACGAGCCTGTAGTCCAGCTACTTGGAAGGCTGAGGCCACAGGATTGCTTCAGCCTGGAAGGTTGAGGCTGCAGGGAGCTGTGATTGTACCAGTGCTCTCCAGCCTGGGTGACAGAGCAAGACGCTGTCTCAAAGAAAAAGAAAAAAGAACAAAATTGATACTCCTTACTATGACCCTCCATGGCCTGTGTGATCAGATCTGTACCCCAGTGACCATCCCACCCTCAGGGCCTTTGCATGTACTGTGCCTTCTGCCTGGAACGCCTTTCCCCCAGTTCTCCAGCCCCCTTCATCCCACAGATCTCAGCTCAGAGATTGCAGCTCGTCTCTCCTTGGAGAGATGCCCTCTAACCAGCAACCCCTTACCCTGCTTCATATCTCTCTATGATGTTTTTTGTTTTTGTTTTTGTTTTTGTTTTTGTTTTGAGACGGAGTCTCGCTCTGTCGCCCAGGCTGGAGTGCAGTGGCCAGATCTCAGCTCACTGCAAGCTCCGCCTCCCGGGTTTATGCCATTCTCCTGCCTCAGCCTCCCGAGTAGCTGGGACTACAGGCGTCCACCACCTCGCCTGGCTAGTTTTTTTTTTTGTGTATTTTTTAGTAGAGAGGGGGTTTCACCGTGTTAGCCAGAATGGTCTCGATCTCCTGACCTCGCGATCCACCCGTCTCGGCCTCCCAAAGTGCTGGGATTACAAGCTTGAGCCACCGTGCCCAGCCTGTTTTTTTTTTTTTTTTTTTTTTTTTTTGACCGTCTCGCTCTTCTGCCCAGGCTGGAGTGCAGTGGCACAATCTTGGCTCGCTGCAACCTTGGCCTCCCAGGTTCAAGCAATTTTCCTGCCTCAGCCTCCTGAGTAGCTGGGATTACAGGCACTCGTCATCACACCCAGCTAATTTTTTTGTATTTTTAGCAGAGATGAGGTTTCACCATGTTGGCCAGGCTGGTCTCAAACTCATGACCTCTGGTGACCCACCCATCTCAGCCTCCCAAAGTGCTGAGATTACAGGCATGAGCCACCGCACCCTCTCTCTGACTTTTAGCAATACTCATTCATTCATTCATTCATTCATTCATCCTATATATGTTTCCTGAGCACTTACACTGTGTCCCTCCACTGCTTCAGGCACTGGGAACACCAGTGGATGGTGACAGAAACCTGTGTCCTTGAATCTACAGTTCTGTTGTAGGAGAAAATGATAAGGCAGGAGAATTTTTTTTTCCTTCGTCTTCCAGGCTGGAGTGCAGTGGCACAATCTCGGCTGGCTGCAACCTCCGCCTCCAGGGTTCAAGCGATTCTCGTGCCTCAGCCTCCCTGGTAGCTGGGATTACAGGCGCCTGCCACCACACCCGGCTGATTTCTTTGTATTTTTAGTAGAGATGGGGTTTCACCATGTTAGCCAAGCTGGTCTCGAACTCCTGGCCTCCGGTGAGCTGCCTATCTCAGCCTCCCAAAGTGCTGAGATTATAGGCATGAGCCACCGCGCCCGCCAAGCAGGAGAAATTTTAAAAACCATACCTGACGTTGGATGCTGAAAGGAACTTCGGAGAAAGACACTGCCTTGGGATGTTATTCTATTTTTGAGACAGGATCTGGCTCTGTCACCGGAGCTGGAGTGCAGTGATGCAATCATAGCTCACTGCAGCCTGGAAATTCTGGGCTCAAGCGATCCTTCTGTAGCAGGAGGAGCCGCAGACAAAACTCCTCAGACACCGGATTAAAGAAGGAAGAGGTTTTTCATTCCGCCGGGACTCGCGTCTTAAGAACCGAGCTCCCTGAAGAAGAAATACGTGACCTTTTTAAAGGCTTACAACTTTAAGGGATCCATGTAAAAGGGTCATGATAAATCAAGCAAGCGTGGAAAATGTGATAGGGGTCTACATGCTTCAGCTAACAAAAAGTTTTACAGTGCTTTCTCATACAATGTCTGGAATTTACAGATAACACTAATAGTTTTGGTCAGGGGTTATTATTATTATTATTATTATTATTATTATTTTAACCACCAGTGCCAGGTGGTGGTGCCAAGGTCGTCTAGCTATTTATCTTACTTCTGTTTCTTTCCAACTTTTTGCTTTCTCCCCCTTCTCCTGTCTTATAAACTAGGGAACAGGGGAGATGGGGGAAAAGCTGGGAAGGACAACAGGAGAAGTGGTGGTCTCATTCTATACTTCTCCCTCGGCCTCCTGAGTACCTGGGACTACAGGAGTGCACCACCACGCCCTGCTTTATGTATGTATGTATGTATGTATGTATGTATTTATTGGTAGAGACAGGGTCTTACTACGTTGTCCTTGTGTCTTGCGATGTGAGGTCTCCGTACTACAGGGTCTTAGCCTGCAAATGTCTGAGGAGAGCGCTCCGAGCGCATGGCACAGCCAGCGCAAATGCCCGAGGTTGGAGCATGCCTGGGGTCCTGGAGATATAGCGCTGGGACCAAAGTGTCTGGCCCTGTTCCGGTCCTGGTGTGCACCTACCCAGTGCCCGGCAAGAGACAGCGCACACAGAAGGTGCCGCCTAAGTACTGGGAGGAGGGATGTGGGGCTCTCTGGGTCAGCATCAGGGATGTGGATCCGTCCAGACTGACCTGCCCACTCCGCAGGGACCTCGGGCGCCAGTTCTCCGTGGAGCGCCTGCCGGCGGTTGTGGTGCTCAAGCCGGACGGGGACGTGCTCACTCGCGACGGCGCCGACGAGATCCAGCGCCTGGGCACTGCCTGCTTTGCCAACTGGCAGGAGGCAGCCGAGGTGCTGGACCGCAACTTCCAGCTGCCAGAGGACCTGGAGGACCAGGAGCCACGGAGCCTTACCGAGTGCCTGCGCCGCCGCAAGTACCGCGTGGAAAAGGCGGCGCGAGGCGGTCGCGACCCCGGGGGAGGGGGTGGGGAGGAGGGCGGGGCCGGGGGACTGTTCTGACCCCCTAGGGTGGAGGAGAGGTGTGGGGTTTGGTGATGAACCTCCACCCCCACCCCACCCCCGCACGCCTGTAATCCCAGCACTTGGGGAGGCCGAGGCGGGAGGATCGCTTGAGCCCAGGAGTTCGAGATCAGCCTGGGCAACAGAGTGAGACCCTGACTTTACGAAAATTAAAAATTAACCCGGTGTGGTGGCGCGCACCTGTGGCTTAGCTACCCCGGAGGCTGAGGTGGGAGGATGGATTGAGTCCGGGAGGTCAAGGCTGCAGTGAACCGTGATCGCTCCACTTGCACACCGCACTCCAACCTGAGCGACAAAGGGAGACCCTGTTCCCAAAGAAACAAAAGGAAACCCTCCTCCCCCGCCCCTCTGTAAGACAGCGGGATGGGGGTGAAGGTGGGAGTGGGGGTGGGTGGGGCCAGGGCGGAGAGCAGGGTCACGGGCGGCTGTTAAGACCCGCCTAGGGTGGAGGAGTTGGGGTTTGGTGATGAGCCCCTCCACTCCGGAGGTGGACAGCTGGGAGGGAGTGGGGGTGGAGATGTGGGGTGGGGGGCCAGGGCGGAGGGCGGGACCCAGCAGGGCTCTTCTGACCCCATAGTTGGGGAGGACTGGTGGAGGAGTGGCGGGTCTATGAAAAACCTGCCCCCCACTGCGGGGAGAGAGGGCTGGATGGAAGTCGGGAGGCTGTTCTGAGTCCTCCTCCGCCCCATGTGGGCAGGCCGCGGGAGGAGAATCTGTAACGAGCCTGTTGGGAGCAGAGGAGAGGGGAGGGGGAGGGGATTGTCCGAAATCTCCGCAGTGGTAGGGCGGGACGGAGCTCAGAGTGGGAGCACGGAGTAGGGGATTGTCTGGGTTCCAAGCACTCCTCCGGGGGCAGGCGGGGCTGGGGGGCTGTTCTGAGCTCCCTGATGAAGAAGAGTGGAGGCGAAGTGGGGAGGGGGAGGGGTGATGTCTGTTCTGAGCCCATCCCCAGGAGGGCCCAGAGCAGAGGGACTGTGATAAGATCCACAGGGAGAAGCAGGACAGGACCTGGGGAGTCTGTTCTGATCCCCATGCAGGGGAGGGTGGGAGCTAGGATGGAGCGAGTGGCAGGGGGTTCTCTGTTCTGAGATATCCCCTCACACCCAGGGGTCTGTTCTGGTCTTCCAGGTGCGCATCTGAGTCTCCCGGGTCAGGGTGACAAAGTAGGGAGAGCTTTTCAAGGATCTCTATAAATATTTCTGAGACCTGGCTGAGGAGGAGTAATCAATAGATCAAAAAATGAGAAAATCCAAACTAAAATAGAACAAACGTGCTGAAAACGCCGAGCCCATCCTACATTAAATGAGTTGTCCAGTTTTGTTTTTTTTTTCCTTTGACGGAGTTTGACTCTTGTTGACCAGGCTGGAGTGCAATGGCATGATCTTGGCTCACCGCAACCTCTGCCTCCTGGGTTGAAGCGATTCTCCTGCCTCAGCCTCCTAAGTAACTGGCATTACAGGCACACCACCAGACTAATTTTTGTCTTTTTAGTAGAGATGGGGTTTCTTCATGTTGGTCAGGCTGGTCTCGAACTCCCGAGCTCAGGTGATCCACCTGCCTCGGCCTCCCAAAGTGCTGGGATTACAGGCGTGAGCCACCGCGCCTGGCCGAGTTGCCCACATATTTCATACACAAAATCACAACAATCCTTTAACAACGGATTTATATGTTACACGGGATGTATTTCAATATTTGGTACCAACGTGGGCTGGGGGTTCCCGGCTGCCTGCAGAAGCCAAGTCTCCCAGGTTTCACTCTGTCCCTCGTGGACCGGGGCATTACCAGGGAAGACAGCAGAATATAGACATCAAAAACTCCGCTCTAGAACCATCTCCTGGCTTTGAGACTGTGAGACTATCTACCTTCTCTAAACCCTAATCCCTTCCTCTGAAAAATTAGAATTAAAGCCAGCTTCTCCCAGGCACGTCAGTGAAAAGGAGAAGCAGTTGCTCGGCTCACCAACAGTTTGGGTTGGCCTCTGGCGCCCCCTAGCAGCAGGATGAGTTGATACACCGTCGGGGCGGGGCCTAACATTCCAATGAGATGCAAACCACTCCTCTCGTGTCCGGTCTCTAGAAAGGGTTTCCTGGGAGGCCACGCGTGTCCGTGGAAACTAGCAAGCATGACTACGGTGCGCGGGAGTCTGGCTGACAGGAGGAAGGTGGTTGGGGGCCTGGGAGGCCAGAGGGTCCTGAATACTGGATGACCACCTCATTTCATGCTCACCTCCACTTCCAACCTCCAGGTTGGAAAATTGACCCAGCTCAGGACCCTGGTGCTGCCTGATGCTTCATGTTCCAGCAGCCCTCTCTGGACTCCAGGAGGCACATCTGTGAAATGGGTGCATTGAGGCTGGGCGTGGTGGCTCATGCCTGTAATCCTAACACTTTGGGAGGCCGAGGCAAGTGGATCACCTGAGGTCAGGAGTTCAAGACCAGCCTGGCCAATGTGATGAAAGCCCGTCTCTACTTAAAAAATATCGGCCGGCGTGGTGACACGTGTCTGTAGTCCCAGCTACTCAGGAGGCTGAGGCACGAGAATCATTTGAACCTGGGAGGCGGAGGTTGCAGTGAGCCAAGATTGCACCCCTGCACTCCAGCCTGGGCAACAGAGGGAGACTCTGTCCCCCTGAAAAATAAAATAAAAATCACTTAAATTATCTGTACCTCATACCAGGTTACCTTTTCCAACAAATCACAAGCTATGCAACCTCTCAGCACTGTTACTACTGTTCCAGCCAACATGCAGTGACCAGCCGTCCCTGTCTGGGCAGTGAGGTTGAGGAAGTCCACTCTCTGTCCCTGTCAGGCCGTGTGACTTGAATTGTATAGTGGAACTCTCCAAGTCTCACCCCCCCCATCCCCACCTACCCACTCCCCACCTGTCTGAGCTGGAATGAGAAGGACAGCTTAGCAAAAGGCCAAGGTAGATGAGTCACCATCTACCATGAGCAGAATGGGGCCTGTTAGCAGGGTTAACATTCCAAGTTGAAGCCAGACACCCCCAAACTAGAGAATCATCCCACATACAAACAGCAGGACCAGACCTTGGTATCTGTGTTCCCGCAACCCCCAACAAATAACGGCAAAACCTAAGACAGCACTGTAATGAATTTTGGCCACCTTAGGTAAGTGTCCCCTTATTGTGGGATTTCATGTATGTTTCCACCTCCCCCACGAGGCAGGCTGTGAGCACTGGAAGGGAGAGCAGGGCCTGTCTTGGTCACCCCTGGGTTCTCAAAGCCCAGCACATAGACGGGCTCTCCACTGATGTTCGTCGAATGAATACAGGAAAGTATCTTATATCTCTGTATTCCCACCACCCAGAACAAAACTGTAGCCCTGATCCAAATGAATTGCTGTGCCCCTCAATTTGAGACTTTTCCTTACCTGGAAAACATGGAAAATTCACCCTAACACTGGTGATGATGAACGAGTGAGTGTTAGGCTGAGGCCTGATGAATGAATGAATGAATGAATTAATTGAAAGAAGGAACAGGTTCCTGCTACAGATGAGGAGGCCCAGAGAGGTTAAGGGATGTGCCCAAAGTCACACAGCAAAGAAGGAGGCCACCTGGAAAGGAAGGGTCACCCTCACCCCATACTCTTCCTTGGGGCCATTTTACCTACAAGACTGAGGGCACAGTGCCCACAAACTCTTTTCAAGGGACCCCAAAATTTTCAAACCTGAAAAAAAAAAAATGATTCCAGGCAAGGTGCAGTGACTCAGTCCCATAATCCCAGCACTTTGGGAGGCCCAGTGGGCGGATCAATTGAGCTTAAGAGTTCCAGATGAGCCTGGACAACATAGTAAGACCCCATCTCTACAAAAAATTAATTAAATTAAAATGGAGAAAGGACTTGAATAGACATTTCTCCAAAGAAGATATATGAACAGTCAAAAAGCCCACGAAAAGATGCTTAACATCATTAGTTATTAGGGAAATGCAAATAAAAACCACAATGAGATATTACTTCATAAGCATCAGAATGACTATTTTCAGGGAGGAGGAGGCTGGGTGTGGTGGCTTACCCCTGTAAGAACTTTGGGAGGCTGAGGTGAGAGGTTAGCTTGGGCATACGAAGTTTGAGACCAGACCGACATAGCAAGACCCCAACTCTACAAAAACATTTAAAAAACTGGTTGGGTATGGTGGCTTACAGCTGTAATTCCAACACTTTGGGAGGCCGAGGCAGGAAGATCACTTGAGGCCAGGAGTTTGAGACCAGCCTGGCCAACATGGTGAGACCCCATCTCTACTAAAAATACAAAAATTAGCTGAGTGTTGTGGTAGCCACCTGTAATCCCAGCTACTTGGAAGGCTGAGGTGCAAGAATCGCTTGAACCCGGGAGGTGGAGGTTGCAGTGAGCCGAGATCTCACCACTGCACTCCAGCCTGGGCAAAAGAGTGAGTTCATCTCAAAAAAAAAAAAAAAAAAAATAGGAAGAAGAGGAAGAATGGTTATGATGAGGGAGGAGCAGGCTGGGTGTGGTGGTTCACTCCTGTAATCCCAGCACGTTGGGAGGCTGAGGTGAGAGAATCACTTGAGTATAAAGAGTTTGAGACCAGACCAACATAGCAAGACCCCATATCTAAAAAAAAAAGAAAAAAAATTTTTAAATGCTTAAAAATTAGCCAGGCATGCTGTGCTTGCCTGTAGTCCCAGCTACCTGGGGAGGCTGAGGCAGGAAGATCACTTGAGCCCAGGAGGTCAAGGCTATAATGAACTATGATCACACCACTGCAATCCAGCCTGGGTGACAGAGCAACACTTGATTAAAAAAAAAAAAAAAAAAAAGTAGAAGAAGAAGGAGGAGGAGGAAAGGAGGAGAGGAGGAGGAGAGGAGGAGGAGGAGGAAGAGGAGGAAGGCAGAAGGAAACACATGTTGGGGAAGATGTACAGAAAATTATTTTTAAAAACCTCAGACGTTGCTGGTGGAAATGGAAAACGGTGCAACTGCTGTGGAAAAGTTTGAGGGTTCCACAAAGAGTTAAAATCGAGTAACTACGTGACTCAGCAACTCCACTCCTAGGAGTCCACACCCCACAAGAGTTGACAGCAGTGACTCAAGAAGATACCTGTGCATACATGTTTATAGCAGCATTAGTCACCTCCACCAAAAGGAAGCAACAACACAAATACCCATCAATGGATGAATGGATGAACACAATGTGTTCCAGACACGCTATGGAATATTACACAGCCATAAAAAGGAATGAGGCACTGATCCATGCTACAGCCTGGATGAACCTTGAGTATATGATGCAGAGTGACAGAAGCCAGAATGCCACCTCTTGTATGACTCCATTGATATGAAATGTCCAGAATAGGCAAATCCACAGAAACAGGAAGTAGATTAATAGTTGTCAGTCGCTTGAGGAGGGGGAATGGGGAGTGACTTCTAATAGGGACGGCGTCTCCTTTTGGGGGGATGAAAATCTTCTGGAGCTAGACAGAGGTACTGGTTGTACAACACTAAATGCCACTGAATAAAATGGTTAATTTTATGTTATGTAAGTTTCTTTTCGATTTTTTTTAAAGTGCTGTGGGAATAACAGGGTCACCAGTTGGGGAAGGGATCCAGGATTCTCCCTAGCCTCCTGGAGGAAGCAACATTTACCCAAAGCCTTGAAGGAGGTAAGTAGAGGGGAAATCACAGCCAATGACAGAGTCCCTGGGTTGAGATAAAATGAAAAGTGAATTTTTAAATTTTGTTATTTCTTTTTTGAGACACAGCCTCTCTCTGTCGCTCAGGCTGGAGTGCAGTGACGTGATCTCAGCTCACTGCAGCCTTGACCTCCTGGGCTCGAGCGATCCTCCTGTCTCAGTCCTTAAAGTAGCTGGGTTCACAGGCCTGCACCACCACACCAGGCTAACTTCCTTATTTTTTGTAGAGATGAGGTCTGGCTATGTTGTCCAGGCTGGTCTCAAACTCCTGGACTCAAGCCATCCTCCTGCCTCAGCCTCCCAAAGTGCTGGGATTACAGGCGTGAACCGCCTCACCCAGCCCTTTCTCTCTCTCTCTCTCTCTTTTTTTTTTTTAGACAGAGTCTCACTCTGTCAGCCAGGCTGGAGTGTGCAGTGGTGCAACCTCAGCTCATTGCAACCTCTACCTCCATGATTCAAACATTCCTCCCACCTTAGCCTCCCAAGTAGCTAGGACTACAGGGATGTACCACCACGCCCAGCTAATTTTTTTTTTTTTTCACCATGTTGGCCAGGCTGGTCTTGAACTCCTGACCTCAAGTGATCCACCCACCTAGGACTCCTAAAGTGCTGGGATTACAGGCAAGAGCCTCCGCGCCCGGCCTCCTTTCTGTTTTTTAATTTTTTTAAATTATTTATTTATTTATTTATTTATTTATTTATGGCATGATCTCAGCTCATTGCAACCTCCGCCTCCTGGGTTCAAGCAATTCTCCTGCCTCAGCCTCCCAGGTAGCTGGGATTACAGGCTCCGGCCACCACACCCGGCTAATTTTTGTGTTTTTAGTAGAGACGGGGTTTCACCATATTGGCCAGGCTGGTCTGGAACTCTTGACCTTGTGATCCGCCCGCCTTGGCCACCCAAAGTGCTGGGATTACAGGCGAGAACCACCGCGCCAGGCCTCCTTTTTCTTGTTTTAAACAACAATAAAATCGATGCTTAGGGCGGCAGGGGGCGAGGTGGTGCCCTTTTCTGAGCTTAGAGAGCTGTGGGGTTCCCGCGATCCAGTCCCTCGTGGGGCCTCCCCGCCCTGTGTCCGGTGCCAGGCCCCGCCCAGCCAGTCCCAGCGGACCAAGAGGGGGCGCCCGCGGGGCCCCAGGAGGGAGGAGAAAAGACTTTGTCCCAAGTTTTCGCGGAGATTCGGCGTCCCCGCTGCGACCAGCATCCCGGAGCCCCTGTCCATCTGGCGACCCCCAGCCCAGCCCCCGACACTCCCTGCGGCCCCGCCCCCTCAGGGACCCCCTGGGGACCCTCGGACTCCCCCCAACTCCCCTGCCCCCTAAAACCACTTCGATTCCTCAACTGTTCCCCCGGCCAGCGGGAACCCTCGCCATGTCTCGCTCTTACGGCGGCCGGGTGCTGGCCGCAATGACCCTGTTGGGCATCGCGGCGGCCGTGCTGACGGCGCTGGGCGCGCAGCTGCTGTTCCAGCTGCAGGCGGGCCGCGCCGAGCTGCGGGGGCTGCGCGCGGACGGGCTGGGCCAGGAGCTGGGCGCCGGCCCCGGGCTGCCCGAAGACACGGCCGGGGCGCTACTGCCGCTGGCCGCCGCGCTGGCCGCGCTCGTGCTGGTGCTGGGGTTCACCTGCCTGCTGCTCGCTGCGCTCTGTGGCCACCTGGGCGCCGAGCTGGCGCGGGGGCCTGGCCCCAGGAGGTAGGAGGACCGGCCTCACCGCCCCGGAGGCCCGGCTGGGGGCTGGGTGAACCTGGATGAGCTTCTTTCCCTCTTTTGGCCTCAGGCTGGGGGGACAGCTTCCCTCCCCACTTCCCTCTCCCCACCACTCCGTGCATCTCTGCCTCCCACCTTTCCTCTCTTCCTCCCTCCCTCCCTCCATTCTATATTTGTTAAATTTTGCGGCAGGCGCAACCACTGCTGTGTCTCCCGTTTTGCAGATGAGGAAACTGAGGCCCAAAGAGGGTCCAGGATCAGCTTGCCTGGATCTCAAACAGGGGAGGCTGAACTCTAAGGTTGTCTGGCTTGAAAGTGGGTAGGGGGCGGGAGAGTGCTGGACTTGAACTTGGTTCTGGGTAGAGCCAGCCAGAGCCTGTGTTCTGGCCTGAAATTGAGTTCCTTCCTCAGGGACCTGAACTCAGGGATGTGGTCATTGAGGGACCTCTATTAGGGGCAGTGGTTGCAGAAGGAGGAACCCTCCTTGAGCTGAGGACCCCGCTGTCCCACATGGTAGTGTTTCCCTCCAGAATGTCCAGGGAGAGGAGCCCAAATTCTAAACCAGAATTCTGTGAAATTGAGCAGATGAGAACTTCCGCTACTGGGGTAGATCCTAGTCAGACCACACACCTTCCACCCAAGGGACAATGAAATGCATGGGTCCCATGGGTCAGCAAACATGTGTTGGGTGCCTGCCTGCAGGGGGTTGGGTCTGGCTCGGGGCATCAGAGACACAGCAGGGACCAAGTAGACCCAGACCTGCTCTCATGGAGTCACAGAAAATAAGGAAACATAACAAGAGCCAGGCGTGATCGTTCACACCTGCAATCCCAGCACTTTGGGAGGCAGAGGCAGGAGGATTCATTTGAGGCCAGGAATTTTTTTTTTTTTTTTTTTTTTTTTTTTTTTTTTTTGAGACAGAGTCTTGCTCTGTCACCCAGGCTGAAGTGCAGTGGCGCTATCTTGGTTCACTGCAGCCTCCACCTCTCAGGTTCAAGCGATTCTCCCAACTCAGCTTCCCGAGTAGCTGGAATTACAGGTGCACACCACCACAGCCAGCTAATTTTTGTATTTTTAGTAGAGGCGGGGTTCCACCATGTTGGCCAGGCTGGTCTCGAACTCCTAACCTCAAATGATCCACCCACCTTGGCCTCCCAAAGTGCTGGGAGGCCAGGAATTTGAGACCAGCCTGGGTAATATAGCAAGACTTTCCCTGTACAAAAAGAAAAAAATAATAATTAGCTAGGTGTGGTGGTGCATGTCTGTAGTTCCATATACTTGAGAGGCTGAGACAAGAGGATCTCTTGAGCCCAGGAGGTCGAGGCTGCAGTGAGCCATGATCATGCTTATGAATAACCACTGCGCTCTAGTTTGGGCAACATAGTGAGACCCCATCTCTAATAATAATAATAGCAGATGGTAATGAGTGCTGAGAAGGAAAGAAGAGAGACGGGATAGAGAGGGGATAGGACTTTGGGATTTCTCCTGCGTAGGAGGGTTGTGAGTGAGGAGGAAGGTGATCTGATTTAGGTTTTTAATGACCACCTCTGGCCACTGTGCTGAAAAGGGGACAGGAGGGAAGGCGGCAGGAAGGGAAGGCGTCCACTTTCATTATACTGGTGGGAGCTGAGTGAGGATGGAAGCTCTCAGAGCCTCCATTTCCTCCTCAATCAGTCTCACCTCTTGGGGTCGCTGTTTGTACCATCAATAACAGCACGTGAAACTCAGTTTCCTCATCTCTCAAAGAAGCTTGTGGTCTGTAAAATAATGGAAGCCAGGTGTGTAGCAAGTATCTGCACATAGTAGCTGCTTCCTGAGTGTTGGGTGTTTGAGTGGACTCATGTATATAGATGGATTACAGGGGAAAGAGAATAGATGGTGGATGGATGGAAGGAAGGAGGGATGGATGGATGGATGGATGGATGGATGGATGGATGGATGGATGGATGGATGGATGGATGAGGGGTGGATGGATAGTGAATGGGAGATGGATGACCAGTGGATGGGTGGGTGAGGGATGGATAGATAAGATAGCGGAGGGTGTTTAAATGAATGGATGGATGGGTTAATAGCACATGGTTAAATGAATGGAAGGCTGTATCTGAGTGCTGGTCGAATAATCAATGAATATGGATGGTAAATGGATGGTGGACACTGACTTGGAAAAATGGATGGGTGAATGGATGGAGCATAGATAAATGGATAGATATCAGATAGGTGGATGGTGGATATCTAAATGATTATATGGATGGATGAATGGATGGGGCTGATGGATAGATAGATAAGTGGATGGATGAATGAATTGATAAGTGGATGGATGAATGAATGAGTGGATGGATGACTGGGTTGATGGATGGATAAGTGGATGGATGGATGGATGGATGGATGGATGGATGGATGGATGGATGGATGGATGGATAGATGGATGGATAAGTGGGTGGATGGATAAGTGGATGGATGGGTGAATGGGCAGATGTGTGGATGGGTGGATGAATGGATGAGTGGACAGATGGATGAATGGGTGGATAAATGGATGAATCGATAAATGGGTGGATAGATGGATGATGGGCTGATGGATGGATGAGTTGATGTATGAATGGATGGATAGATGGCGAGTGGATAAGTAAATGGATATAAATGGGTGGGTGAGTAGATGGATGATGGTTAGGTACTCACAGATTTTGGGTCCCTGAAAGCTGGGTCCTTGTCTCATTTAAGCTGCTCTCCCTCCCTGTCCTCACTGACCTGCCACCACCAGCTCCACTTCCTGAACCCTTTATCTTCCTGCTTCCCTTCATTCCAGGTCAGACTGGTTTCTCTATGACTGCCGCCTCCTCAGACACGTGGCCCTTGGCCTTTTCTGCTGTGGGATCTCTGTCTACTTAGCAGGTGTGTGCTGAAATAGAACGTGGGGCATAGGATCCGGGGTTGGGTAGAGAGCAGCAATGGTCCCCTAACTGGGATCAACTCCGCAGACAGTCTCCTTGAGTTCAGCTCCAGGCTCTGACACTTCCTTGCTTTGGTGCCTTGGGCAAATTCTCTCTGTGCCTTGATTTCCTCATCAGTACAATGGGAATAACTGTCTTTACCTCACAGAACCACTTGAGGAGATTCTGAGATTTAATCCTCATGAAAGCCCACAGGACCAGGCATAGTGGCTCACATCTGTATCCCAGCAATTTGGGAGACTTAGGCTTGGTGTGGTGGTACACACCTGTAGTCCCAGCTACTCAGGAGGCTAAGGTGGGAGGATCACCTAAGCCCAGAAGGTTGAGGCTGCAGTGAGCCATGACTGCACCACTGCATCGCACTCCAGCCTGGGAGATACAGCGAGACCCTGTCTCATTAAAAAAAAAAAAAAAAAAAAAAAGCCTGTGGATGGCATCTGACTCCAGTAGGGACTCCACAAATGCTAGTTGTCATCAGAACACTTCTGATTCATCAGTTTTATACATTTGTTTGAACAAAAATTTTCATGGCCTGGGTGGTGTCTAAAGATAGCATTTTGGCCAGGTGCAGTGGCTTACGCCTATAATCCCAGCACTCTGAAGGGCTGAGGCCAGTGGATCACCTGAGGTCGGGAGTTCGAGACCAGCCTGGCCAATATGGTGAAACCCCGTCTCTACTAAAAATACAAAAAAATTAGCCAGGCGTGGTGGCGGGCCCCTGTATTCTCAGCTACTCAGGAGGCTGAGGCAGAGGAATCACTTGAACCCTGGAGGCAGAGGTTGCAGTGAGCCAAGATCGAGCCACTGCACTCCGGCCTGGGCAACAAGGGCAAAACTCTGTCTCAGAAAAAAAAAGAAAATAGCATTTTACAGGTTGGAATGAGTGAAAGCTGTTTTGGTTACGAATATCAATCTCCAGCTCAAAAATGGCTTGAGAAAATTAAAAAAAAAAAAAAAAAAAGGATACCCCAGATGCCAGAATGTACCACACTGTCCTTCCTTCCTGATTTATAATAACTTTTCTTCAATCAACTTTCTTCATCCATCCGGGCTGGTAAAGGAACCAAATCATTAAGTGTCTTTCAAGAGACTCCTAATGCCTTATATTTGTTTTAATCTTGAAACAAATGTGTTGATGATGCTGGGGACTCAACGCTGAATCATATATAAGTCCCTGCCAGCCCTGTAAACAATCTGATTTACAGGAAGAAAAAATATCCCACTGAATGAGAAACAGGATTTGCTATTACTGTTTTTTTTATAGTCCCACCATAGAAAAATAGAAGTTTAAAAAGATATTTAGGCTGGGCGTGATGGCTCACGCCTATAATCCCAGCACTTTGGGAGGCTGAAGTGGGTGAATCACTTGAGGGTAGGAGTTTAAGACCATCCTGGCCAACATGCTGAAATCCCCCCTCTATTAAAAATTCAAAAAAATTAGCTAGACCTGGTGGCAGGTGCCTGTAATCCCAGCTACTCGGGAGGCTGAGATGGAAGAATTGCTTGAACCTGAGAGGTGGCTGAGATCGCGCAACTGCCCTCCAGCCTGGGCGACAGAGTGAAACTTCATCTCAAAAAATAAATAAATAAAAAGACATATTTAAAATATTTTTAATGAGATGTGAGCCTAAGGTTCACTGTGGGAATTTATATATACGAAGTGCACGGAACGCTGCATAACTTTTGTTGTTTGACTTAATGAAATGCTCCAGAGGTAGTTTTTTTTTCTAAAAAAGGAGAAGGGATGGATGACTTGTGCATCTGAAATTATCAGGGAAGTTGGCCTCAGGTGCGGCTGGATCCAGGTACTCAAATTAGGTTATCAGAAATGCCTCTCAGCCGGGTGTGGTGGTTCGCACCTGTAATTCCAGCACTTTGGGAGGCCGAGGCGGGTGGATCACTTAAGGTCAGGAGTTTGAGACCAGCCTGGCCAACATGGTGAAACCCCCTCTCTACTAAAAATACAAAAATTAGCCAACCATCGTGGCACACCCCTGTAATCCCAGCTACTCCAGAGGCTGGGGCAGGAGAATTGTTTGAATCTGGGAGGTGGATGTTGCAGTGAGTTGAGATCGCGCCACTGCACTCCTGCCTGGGCAATAGAGCGAGACTCCATCTCAAAGAAAAAGAAAAGAAAAGAAAAAGAAAAGAAAGAAATTAGCCAGGCATGGTGGCTCATGCCTGTAGTCCCAGCTACTCAGGAGGCTGAAGGCAGGAGAATCTCTTGAACCCACGAGGTGGAGGTTGCAGTGAGCTAAGATCGTGCCACTGCACAGCCTGGGTGACAAAGCGAGACTCCGTCTCAAAAATGATAATGATAATAAAAGAAAAAAGAAACAGAAATGCTTGTCACTTCACCTCTTCATCTGCTGTTCCCTGAGTGGGCTTCTCTCTGAGAAAGTTGACTCTATCTGTAAGCACTTTTGACATGATGCCTGGAGCCATGAGTCTTTGCACAGGCCGACAGAAATATTAAAGACCTAGGGAATAAGATCTCCTCATTCTAAAATACAAGAACAATTACAAAAGAAAAAAAAAGGTAACATTATGTCAGCCTCACTAAGCGTAAAATTGAGAATTCATTCACCTCCCATTTAGATTGTTTTTGAGGCTAGGTGACCTCATTCAGCAAGAATTCCTAAGCACATCCAACCAATCATCCATTCATTGCTAGCTAGAACTAAAAGAATAATTACAAAATCCCTTTCAAAATGTTTCCAGCAAAAAAAAAAAGTCCTTGGCCTTGCTTTCATATGTCGGACATCACGCAGTGTGATATCTTCCAAAGCAATAGTACAGAGCCAGAGAACGCATATAAACAGCCTGGGAAGTGCCAAAAAAAAAAAGGTCCCCCTCGTGTTCTGGGCCCCTCTCCTACCAATACCCGAGACACTGCAGGAAAATGTATCTGTCCCAATAGCCCAAGCTAAAGTCTCAGGGCTGACTCTGATAGGCTGAGCTTGGGCCATGTAATATTCCTACACCAATCACTAACATCATGGGAAGCAATTAATGCTCTGATTGGCTGAGCTTGGCCCAATGAGGACCTCACTGATGCCAAAGTGGGTCAGTGATCCCAAATCCACTCCGCAGTGTAGAGATAGGGACCAGACCAGGAATTCCCCACTGAGACTGATTCTGGCCTCAGAGGACTTTTGTCACTACCTAGAGACATTTTTAGTGGTCGCCACAGAGTTGAGGGTGGGATGCTACTGACATCTAGTGGGTAAAAGCTGCTAAACGACCTACGATGCACCACCACTAAGAATGGTGCCAACTGTATGCTGGAGAGGCTGATGGAGGGCTAGCCAGCGCAGGTCCTCAAAGTCCCTTCCTTTATTTATTTATTTTTTTTTTTTCTCTCTGAGAGGGAGTCTTGCTGTGTTGCCCAGGCTGGAACCCAGTGGAGTGATCCCAGCTCACTGCAACCACCACCTCCCAGGTTCAAGCCATTCTCCTACCTCAGCCTCCCAAGTACCCAGGATTACAGGAGTCCACCATCACGCCCAGCTAATTTTTGTATCTTTAGCAGAGACAGGGTTTTGCCATGTTGGTCAGGCTGGTCTCAAACTCCTGGTCTCAAGTGATCCGCCCACCTCAGCCTCCCAAAGTGCTGGGGTTACTGGCATGAGCCACCACACCTGGTCCCTCAAGGTCCCTTCTTATTCACATTGGCTGAGGCCAGAGAGAGGCTGTGAATCTCTCAATGTCCCCCAAGCCTGGGGTGTGGCAAACCTGTGGGCACCAGACAGTAGGCAGCAGAGGCTGGCTCCCCCACCCTGACCCTCACCCCCACCCCAGGCAGAGACAGACAGAGATACAGGACCCTGAGAGCTGAGTTGCTGGAGGTATTTCTGGTTTTGTTTGTTTAGAGACAGGGTCTTGCCATGTAGCCCAGGCTGGACTTGAACTCTTGGCTCAAGCAATCCTCCTGCCTCAGTCTCCCAATCCAAGAAGTTGGAACTACAGGTGTGCACCACCATACCCAGTTAAGTTGCAGTTTCATTGTGGCAAAGTACACATAACAAAAACATTACCACTTTAGGCCGGGCTCAGTGGCTGCCACTTGTAATCCCAGCACTTTGGGAAGCCGAGGCAGGCGGATCATGAGGTCAGGAGATTGAGACCATCCTGGCTAACAAGGTGAAACCCCGTCTCTACTGAAAATACAAAAATTAGCCGGACGTGATGGCGGGCACCTGTAGTCCCAGCTACTCGGGAGGCTGAGGTAAGAGAATGGCGTGAACCCAGGAGGCAGAGCTTGCAGTGAGCCGTGATTGCGTCACTGAACTCCAGCCTGGGCAACAGAGCGAGACTCTGTCTCAAAAAAAAAAAAAAAAAAAAAAAAATTAGCATTTTAACCAGTGTATTTTATGTCTATTTCTTGAGGCAGGGTCTCGCTCTGTCACCCAGGCTGGAGTGCAGTGGTGTGATCATAGCTCACTGCAGCCTCCGTGTCCTGGGCTCAAGCAATTCTTCTGCCTCAGCCCCGCAACTAGCTGGAACTATAGGCAAGCACTGCCATTCCTGGATAGTTTCTTATTTTTTGTAGAGACTGGTCTACCTATGTTGCCTGAGCTGATGTCAAACTCCTGGCCTCAAGCAGCCTCTCACCTCAGCTTCCAAAAGTGCTGGGATTACAGGTGTGACCCACCTCGCCCAGCCTTTAACCCCTTTGAAGTGTACAATTCAGTGGGATTTAGCACATTCACGGTCTTAGGCAACTATCGCTACTATCTGGTTCCAGAATATTTTACTCACCCAACAGGAAACGCTGTCCCCGTTAGCAATCACTCCCCATTCCCCCTTCCTCATCCCTGGCAGCCACTAATCTACTGTCTGTCTATGGATTTGCTTGTTCTTTTTTTGTTTGTTTTTTCTTGAGACAGTGTCTTGCTTTGTCGCCCAGGATGCAGTGCAGCAGCACGATCTCAGCTCACTGCAACCTCCACCTCCCAGATTCAAGCGATTCTTCTGCCTCAGTCTCCTAAGTAGCTGGGATTACAGGCACGCGCCACCACGCCCAGCTAATTTTTGTATTTTTAGTAGAGACCAGGTTTCACCATGTTGGCCAGGTTTTTCTCCATCATGTGACTTCAGGTGATCCATCCACCTCAGCCTCCCAAAGTGCTGGGATTACAAGCATGAGCCACTGCGCCCAGCCGGGATTTGCCTGTTCTGTACATTTCAGATCAATGACACCTCACACTCTGTGGCTATTTGCATCTGGCTTCTCTCAGTCAGCATCATGTTTTCCTGTTTCATCCACATTGTAGAATGGAAGGGTGCCTCATTCCTTACATGCTGCATCATATTCCCTCATATGGGTATTTCACCAACAGGGAGGCTTCTTTTTTTTTTTTTTTTTAGACGGAGTCTCGCTCTGTCACCCAGGCTGGAGTGCAGCGGCATGATCTCGGTTCACTGCAAGCTCCGCCTCCCGGGTTCACACCATTCTCCTGCCTCAGCCTCCCGAGTAGCTGGGACTACAGGCACCCCTCATCACACCCGGCTAATTTTTTTGTATGTTTAGTAGAGACGGGGTTTCACCGTGTTAGCCAGGATAGTCTCAATCTCCTGACCTCGTGATCCACCCACCTTGGCCTCCCAAAGTGCTGGGATTACAGGCGTGAGCCACCCCGCCTGGCTAGGGAGGCTTCTTAGGAGATAGAGCAGGTGGCCGGGCACAGTGACTCATGCCTGTAATCCCAGCACTTTGGGAGGCCGAGGCAGGTGGATCACCTGAGGTCAGGAGTTTGAGACCAGCCTGACCAACATGGTGAAACCCCCGTCTCTACTAAAAATACAAAATTAGCCAGGCATGGTGGTGCATGCCTGTAATCCCAGTTACTCGAGAGGCTGAGGCAGGAGAATTGCTTGAACCCGAGAGGCAGAGGTTGCAGTGAGCTGAGATTGCGCCACTGCACTGCAGCCTGGGCAACAAGAGCGGAATTTCGTCTCAAAAAAAAAAAAAAAGAGAGAGAACAGGTGCCATTCTTCTCCAGCTCCAAAATCCCCCTACTCATTGCTCTTAGAAGAAAACACGGTGGGGCACAGTGGCTCACACCTGTAATCCCAGCCCTCTTGGGAGACCAAGGCGAGAGGATCACTTGAGCTCAGGAATTGGAGACCAGCCTGGGCAACAAGGCGAAACCCCGTCTCTACTAAAAATACAAAAGTTAGGCTGGGCACCATGACTCATGCCTGTAATCCCAGCACTTTGGAAGGCTGAGGCAGGCAGATCACCTGAGATCAAGGGTTCGAGACCAGCCTGGCCAACATGGTGAAACCCTGTTTCTACTAAAAATACAACAATTAGCTGGGCGTGGTGGCGGGTGCCTGTAATCCCAGCTACTTGGGAGGCTGAGGCATGAGAATCACTTGAACCCAGGAAGCAAAGGTTGCAGTGAGCAGAGGTCACACCCCTGCACTCCAGCCTGGGTGACAGAGCAAGATTCTGTCTCAAAAAAAAAAAAAAAAAAAACCAAGAAACAAAAACAAAACAAAATAAAACAAAAATGATCCAGGCATAGTGGCGTGCACCTGTAGTCCCACCTACTCAGGAGGCTGAGGTGGGAGACTCACCTGAGCCTGGGGAGGTTGAGGTGGCAGTGAGCCGTAGCCAAGCCACTGCCTTCCAACCTGGGGTTGGACAGAGCGAGACCCTGTCTCAAGAAAAAAAAAAGAAGAAGGAGAAGAAGGAAGAGGGCCGGGCGCGGTGGCTTACGCCTGTAATCCCAGCACTTTGGGAGGCCGAGGCGGGTGGATCACTTGAGGTCAGGAGATCGAGACCATCCTGGCTAACATGGTGAAACCCTGTTTCTACTAAAAAATAAAAAAATTAAAAAATAAAAAGAAAGAAGGAAGAAGGAAGAAGAACAAGAAGAACAAGAACAAGAAGGAAGAAGAAGGAAGAAGGACAAGGAGAAGAAGAAGATGGAGGAGGAGGAGGAAGAGGAAGAAGATGGAGGAGGAGGAGGAGGAGGAAGAGGAGGAAGGGAAGAAGAGGAAGAAGAGGAAGAAGAAACCTCCACCCCCATCTGGTCCCCAACATCCACTCCTTCCTTAACTCCTCCATCTGTCCCCCACCTCTCTTCTCCAGTCACACAACCTATTTATCTTTTGTTGTTGTTGTTGTTGTTGAGACTGAATCTCACTCTGTCACCCAGACTGGAGTGCAGTGGCGCGATCTCGGCTCACTGCAGCCTCCATCTCCCAGGCTCAAGCAATTCTCCTGCTTCAGCCTCCCGAGGAGCTGGGATTACAGGCACCCGCCACAATGCCCAGCTAAGTTTTGTATTTTTTCGTAGAGACACGGTTTCACCATGTTGCCCAGGCTGGTCTCGAACTCCTGACCTCAAGTGATCCACCCGCCTCAGCCTCCCAAAATGTTAGGATTACAGGCGTGAGCCACTGAGCCCGGCCAGAACCCGTTTTGCTTTCTTCTGAGCCTCAGACACTCGGGCGTTTCCACGTCAGGACCTCTGCACTTGCTATGTCCCTGCAGCCATCATCCTCCTCAGCTCTCCCAGAAGCTGCTACTTCTTCCCCCAGGGTCTCAGCTCAAATAGCTCCTCCTCAGGGAAACCCCTGCCCACAGCTGCTGAAATGAGTCTCTTTCTGTTGTCCTCTTCGGAGGCAGACCTGTGCCTCAGAGCACAGACTCTGGAGCCCACCAGCCTGGGTTAAAATCCCACCTCTGTCACTTCCTGGCTGTGTGGCTTTGAAGAGTCTCCTAACCTCTCTGGGCCCCAGCTTTCTTCTCTGTAAAATGGATGTGATGATGACGCACGTGTGGGATGTGGGAGAATTAGATGCCTAGTCTATGTTCCAGTCACGTGGGAGGGTTTTTCATAATTTCTCCCTGTGCGCAAGAACTCCCTGAGGGCTTGGAGGGCAAATGTTTGTTGACTGAATAAATGAGAGTCGTTTCCTTCCGCAGCACTGTCCATCTATGCCTTGCTACTTTTCGAGATCGAGACAGGCGCAGCAGCCGCTTCCATCCTCGGCTCGGGCGCCCTGGTTCTGGTGGCTGTGCTGACCCACACTCTCCTCCGGGCTGCTCGGGCCACCCGCCGTGGGCTCCATGAGTTGTCCCCGCCATCCTTTGAAGATGACCTCACCCGCCCTGCTGAAGTCTCCAAGGCCAGCCCCAGAGCTCAGCCTCAGCAGGGTATCCATCGTCGGACCCCCTATTCAACCTGTCCAGAGCCTGGGGGCCCCTTTGGGTCCATGGCCACTGCCACAGCACCTGCAGCCCTGGGGGGAGGCTGGGAGAGCAGCCTGCCTGCAACCCGAATGCACCGGACACTGTCCAGCCTGGGGCACTGGGACGGGGTTACCCACGAGATGCGTCGAATGCTAGGCCATAGACCAGGGAGCACGGGGAAGGACTCTACACTGGTGTGAACCCAGGGATGAGGAATAGAGACCTGGTGTAAGAAAAGGATACCATACAGATAGGTTCAGGTTCAGCCGCAGTAGCAGTAGGACCTGATTTTTCTCTCATTTTATTGCATACTTAGCTTTTGTCCTCAAGGTTGCCTCATGGCACAAAATAGTTGCCAGAGCTCCAGCCTTCACCTCCTCGTTCTGAGGGAAAGTCAGAGGCCAGCGCTGGCTGGGTGTCTCCTGGAAGTCTGCCCAGGAAGCCTTGAAACCCTTCATTTTATATCCCACTGGCCAGAACAGAGCGAAATGGCCACACCTTGCTGCAGGGGAGGCTGGGAAATGTGGCTCTCCAGATGGATGAGATTCTGTTATTGGCAGAAGGGGAGCAGGTGGCTTAGGCAGTGATTCTCTAAGTGTCTCCATCCATTTTACAGATGAGGAAACCGAGGCCCCAAGAGAGGCAGTGACTCACCAGGGGGCCCACGGCCAGGACTGAGCACCAGAGCCAGGATCCTCACCTGAACCCCGTAATCGCCAGGCTGCTGATATGCAAATCTCAGACTCTGCAAAATCCACTGCGCCCCCTTGGGCTGTGAACATTTCAAACCCATGTGTGCCAAGCTTGGAGCAGCCCAGGGCCAGAGGCACGGCTGGAGGGCTGGACCCAGGTTCCTGGCTGTGGACTCATGGCTGAGGGCTTAGCCGCTTTGTGCCTCAGTTTCCTCATCTGTTATATGGGGACAAGAAGTGGCCCTGTCTCCAAGGGCTCAGACGAGACACATGACTTCATGTAAGGCATTCTGGGGACCCCCACACAATAGGTCCTCAATGCGTGTTAATCGTTCTCATGCTGCTGCTGCTTGGGGTATAGACATGGGTAGTTCCTGGGGCTCAAGGAAATAACAGGGGGGTCTCCAAAGGTCTCCTGTCTTGCACAACCCACAAATAAACTCTGATGTTCACTATCTGTGTGTTACTCAATATTCAATTGTGCCACCTGGCCAAGCCCAGGCCCATGGGTGGGACTTGGATCGGGGAAGGGAAGGGCAAGAGTGAGCGCCAGGCCATGCCCCTTGTAGTCCCCAGTCTGGGACGTGTGCTCCACCAGTTGTTCTTGTTTGGTTTTGGTTTGAGACGGAGTCTTGCTCTGTCTCCCAGGTGGAAGTGCAGTGGCATGATCTTGGCTCACTGCAACCTCCGTCTCCCAGGTTCAAGTGATTCTCCTGCCTCAGCCTCCCGAGTAGCTGGGATTACAGGCGCCCGCCACCATGCCTGGCTAATTTTTGTATTTTTAGTAGAGACAGGTTTCACCATGTTGGCCAGGCTGATCTCAAACTCCTGACCTCAGGTGATCCCCTGCCTCGGCCTCCCAAAGTGCTGGGATTACAGGTGTGAGCCACTGCTCCTGGCCTTTAAAAAAAAATTTTTTTTTGAGACGGAGTCTCGCTCTGTCGCCCAGGCTGGAGTGCAGTGGCGCAATCTCGGCTCACTGCAAGCTCCGCCTCCCGGGTTCACGCCATTCTCCTACCTCAGCCTCCCGAGTAGCTGGGACTACAGGCGCCCGCCACTGCGCCCGGCTAATTTTTTCTATTTTTAGTAGAGACGGGGTTTCACCGTGGTCTCGATCTCCTGACCTTGTGATCCGCCCGCCTCGGCCTCCCAAAGTGCTGGGATTACAGGCGTGAGCCACCGCGCCCGGCCTAAAAAATTTTTTTGAGATGGAGTTTTGCTCTTGTGGCCCAGGCTGCAGTGCAATGGCCCAATCATTGCAATGTTGCTCATTGCAACCTCCGTCTCCCAGGTTCAAGCGATTCTCCTGCCTCAGCTTCCCAAATAGCTGGGACTACAGGCAAGGGCCACCATGCCCGGCTAGTTTTTACATTTTTTGTTTGTTTGTTTGTTTGTTTTCTAGACAGAGTCTCACTCTGTCGCCTAGGCTGGAATGCAGTGGCACGATCTCGGCTCACTGCAACCTCCGCCTCACGGTTTCAAGCGATTCTCCTGCCTCCACCTCCCAAGTAGCTGGGACTACAGGCAAGGGCCATCGTGCCTGGCTAGTTTTTACATTTTTAGTAGAGATGAGGTTTCACCATGTTGGCCAGCTAGTCTCGAACTCCTGACCTCAAGTGATCCACCCACCTTGGCCCCTCAAAATGCTACAGGCGTGAGCCACCGCGCCTGACCTGAATTGTATACTTTTAAATGGTTGATTCTATGTTGATGTGATTTTCACCTCAACATCTTTTTATTTATTTATTTATTTTATTTTTATTTTTTTTTTTTGAGACGGAGTCTCGCTCTGTCGCCCAGGCTGGAGTGCAGTGGCCAGATCTCAGCTCACTGCAAGCTCCGCCTCCCGGGTTTACGCCATTCTCCTGCCTCAGCCTCCGGAGTAGCTGGGACTACAGGCGCCCGCCACCTCGCCCGGCTAGTTTTTTGTATTTTTAGTAGAGACGGGGTTTCACCGTGTTAGCCAGGATGGTCTCGATCTCCTGACCTCGTGATCCGCCAGTCTCGGCCTCCCACAGTGCTGGGATTACAGGCTTGAGCCACCGCGCCCGGCCTATTTATTTATTTTTAAGAGAGGGGTTTGCTCTGTCACCTCGGCTGGAATACAGTGTTGTGATCATAGCTCATTGCAGCCTCAAACTCCTGGGCTCAAGTGACCCTCCTGACTCAGTATCCAGAGTAGCTGGGACTACAGGCATGCACCACTACATCAGGTTAATTTTTGTATTTTTAATTTTTGTAGAGATGGTGTTTTGCTATGTTGCCCAGGCTGATCTCGAACTCCCGGGCGCAAACAATTCTACCTCAGCCACCCAGTAGCTGGGATTACAGGGTCATGCCACCATGCTCCCTTATACACACACAAAAATAAAGCAAGGCCGGGGCAGTGGCTCATGCCTGTAATCCCAGCACTTTGGGAGGCTGCAGTGGGCGGATCACGAGGTCAGGAGTTCAAGACCAGCCTGGCCAACTTGGTGAAACCCTATCTCTACTAAAAATACAAAAATTAGCTGGGCATGGTGACGCACGCCAGTAATCCCAGCTACTCGGGAGGCTGAGGCAGGAGAATTGCTTGAACCGGGACCCAGGAGGTGGAGGCTGCAGTGAGCTGAGATCATGCCACTGCCCTCCAGTCTGGGCTACAGAGCAAGACTCCGTACCCCGACCAAAATAAAAATTAGCTGGGCGTGGTGGTGGGTGCCTATAATGCCAGCTACTTGGGAGACTGAGGCAGGAGAATCGCTTAAGCCCGGGAGGCAGAGGTTGCAGTGAGCCAAGATTGTGCCACTGCTCTCCAGCCTAGGCACAAAGTGAGACTCCGTCTCAAAAAATAATATAATAGGCCGGGTGCAGTGGCTCACGCCTGTAATCCCAGCACTTTGGGAGGCCAAGGCGGGCGGATCATGAGGTCAGGAAATCAAGACCACAGTGAAACCCCGTCTCTACTAAAAATACAAAAAATTAGCTGGGTGTGGTGGCAGGCACCTGTAGTCCCAGCTACTCGGGAGGCTGAGGCAGGAGAATGGCGTGAACCCGAGAGGTGGAGCTTGCAGTGAGCCAAGATCGCGCCACTGCACTCCAGCCTGGGCGACAGAGAGAGACTCCGTCTCAAAAATAATAATAATAATAATATAATAAAAAAAAATAAAAAGTTGCACCCTGGGCACCTCAATAACCTCACCCTAGGCTGGTCCCTGTTCTTCCTCCTGATACCTCAAACTTGAACCTTGGAAACTATAAGGTTCCAACTTGGGAGGCCCAGCTGAAAACCGGCCCCCTCGTCTGCACTGCCTGGAAGGAGAGCTGAGTTACCGAGCATCTTCCTATCTCAGCCAGAATCAGGTGAGGCGCAGGGCAAGCTGGTCCTGGGGCTGCAGCCAAAACCTCCAGACTGCAGGCACCTGATACCGGTTTGGCGTGCAGCTTTCAGAGTGTTCCGGGAGCTGGGCAGACCTGCCTTAAGGAAGAGTCATGCAAACTCAGTTTCCTTCTTTATAAACAGAGGTGATCTCCCCTACCCACCAAGTCATAGGCATAAGGCCCCAGTCGAAAGGGTAGAAATGCCTCCATTAATTCCACGGGCCTCACAAACACAAGCTGTCAGCATTCTGGTATGTGCTAGGGTATGAACAGTAGCTGTCAAAGATGTTGTCTTGTGAGAGGATCACCTGAGGCCAGGAGTTCAAGACCAGCCTGGGCAATATAGGTAGACCCCATCTCTAGAAAAAATGTAAAAATGAGCCAGGCGTGGTGATACACACCTGCAGTCCCAGCTACTTAGGAGGCTGAGGCGGGAGGATCAGCAATGACTGAACCAACTGCAATCCAGCCTGGGCAACAGAGCAAGACCCCATCTGTTTAAAAGAAAAGCTGGCAGGGTGCAGTGGCTCACTCCTCTAATCCCAGCACTTTGGTAGGCCAAGGCAGTCGAACTGCTTGAGGCCAGGAGTTCAAGACCAGCCTGGCCAACATGGCAAAAAAATACAAAAATTAGGCTGGCCACGGTGACTCACACCTGTAACCCCAGCACTTTGGGAGGCCAAAGCCGGTGGATCACGAGGTCAGGAGTTCAAGACCAGCCTGGCCAACATGGTGAGATCCTGTCTCTACTAAAAATACAAAAATTAGCTGGACATGGTGGAAGGGACCTGTAATCCCAGCTACTTGGGAAGCTGAGGCAGGAGAATCGCTTGAACCCCGGAGGTGAAGGTTGCATTGAGCCGAGATCATGCCCCTGCACTCCAGCCTGGGTGACAGAATGAGACTCCGTTGCAAAAAAAAAAAAAAAAAAAATTAGCTATGCATAGCTAGGTGTGGCAGCTCATGCCTGCATCCCAGTACTTTGGGAGGCCGAGGCAGGTGGATCACTTGAGGTCAGGAGTTCGAGACCAGCCTGGCCAACATGGTGAAACTCCGTCTCTACTAAAAATACAAAATTAGCCAGGTGTGGTGGCCCTTGCCTGTAATTCCATTAATCCCAGTTACTCAGGAGGTTGAGGCAGGAGAATCACTTGAACCCAGGAGGCGGAGGTTGAGTGAGCCGAGATCACGCCATTGCACTCCAGCCTGAGCAACAGAGCCAGACGCTGTCTCAAAAAAAAAAAAAAAAAAAAAAAAAAAATTCCACAGGCCTCGCAAACACAAGCTCTGTCAGCATTCTGGTATGTTCTAGGGTATGGACAGTGTCTGTCAAAGATGTTGTCTTGCAAGAGGATCACCTGAGGCCAGGAGTTCAAGACCAGCCTGGGCAACAGAGGGAGACCCCATCTCTAAAAAAAAATTAAAAATTAGCCAGGCATGGTGGTGCACACCTGTGGTCCCAGCTACTTGGGAGGCTGAGGCAGGAAGATCAGCAATGATTGAATCACTACAATCCAGCCTGGGCAACAGAGCAAGACCCCATCTGTTTAAAAGAAAAGTAGACAAGGCACAGTGGCTCACTCCTGTAATCCCAGCACTTTGTGAGGCCAAGGCAGTTGGATTGCTTGAGGCCAGGAGTTCAAGACCAGCCAGGCCAACATGGCAAAACCCCATCTCTACTAAAAATATAACAATTAGCTAGGCATGGCCGGGCGCTGTGGCTCACATCTGTAATCCCAACACTTTGGGAGGCTGAGGTAGGCAGATCACCTGAAGTCAGGAGTTCAAGACCAGCCTGGCCAACAAGGTGAAACATCGTCTCTACTAAAAATACAAAAAGAAAAGAAAAGAAAAGAAAAGAAAGAGGCCAGGCGCAGTGGCTCACGCCTGTAATCCCAGCACTTTGGGAGGCCGAGGCAGGTAGATCACGAGGTCAGGAGATCAAGACCATCCTGGCTAACACAGTGAAACCGCATCTCTACTAAAAATACAAAAAATTAGCCGGGCGTGGTGGCGGGTGCCTGTGGTCCCAGCTTCTCGGGAAGCTGAGGCAGGAGGATGGCGTGAACCCGGGAGGTGGAGCTTGCAGTGAGCAGAGATCACGCCACTGCACTTCAGCCTGGGTGACAGAGCGAGACTCCGTCTAAAGAAAGGAAGGAGAGGAAGGAGAGGAATGAAGAAAGAAATTAGGCTGGGCACGGTGGCTCACGCCTGTAATCCCAACACTTTGGGAGACCGAGGATCATGGGCGGACCACGAGGTCAGGAGATCGAGACCATCCTGGCTAACGCAGTGAAACCTCGTCTTTACTAAAAATACAAAAAAAAAAAAGCCTGATGTGGTTGCAAGCACCTGTAGTCCCAGCTACTCGGGAGGCTGAGGCAGGAGAATGGCGTGAACCCGGGAGGTGGGGCTTGCAGTGAGCCAAGATTGCGCCACTGCACTCCAGCCTGGGCGACACAGCGAGACTCCGTCTCAAAAAAAAAAAAAAAGAAAAAGAAATTAGCCGGGCTTGGTGGTGGGTGCCTGCAGTCCCAGCTACTCAGGAGGCTGAGGCAGGAGAATCACTTGAACCCCAAAGACAGAGGTTGCAGTGAGCCGCGATCACACCAATGCGCTCCAGCCTGGGTGACAGAGTGAGTGAGACTCTGTCTTGGGAAAAAAAAAAAAAAATTCTATAGAGACTGGGGTCTCCCTATGTTGCCCAGGCTGGCCTCAAACTCCTGGACTCAAGTGATCCTCCCACCTCAGCTTCCCAAAGTGATGGGATTACAGGACTGAGCCACAGAGCCCAGCCCCTCTGCAACCTTTGAATACAGGAAGTGTAGGGTTTGCCACTAGCAGAGGCCACTCACGGGGAGTCACATCGTCCATTCTGCCTGGATGTCAGGCTGCAGGAACCTTCCAGCTTCAAAGGCCTGTCAGAGTCAAGAGATGTTTATTCAAGAGTCATCAGGGAGGCCGGGCGCGGTGGCTCACGCCTGTAATCCCAGCACTTTGGGAGGCCAAGGCAGGCGGATCACGAGGTCAGGAGATCGAGACCATCCTGGCTAACACAGTGAAACCCCGTCTCTACTAAAAAATACAAAAAGTTAGCCAGGTGTGGTGGCGGGCGCCTGTAGTCCCAGCTACTTGGGAGGCTGAGACAGGAGAATGGCGTGAACCTGGATACCACAGATCACGCCACTGCACTCCAGCCTGGGTCACAGAGCGATTCTCCATCTCGATAAAAGGCAGCTGAGAGACACAGCTCCTGTGCATTCTCCTGTACACGTATCCCATGCAATGAGAGGATCAATGAGGTTCCCATTGTAAAGATGGAAAAACTGAGGCACAGAGAAGTTTAAGCCACAGCTCAGGGTCAGCAGCTATTGAGTAGAGGAGCTTGGATCATGTCTCTCCAAAAATGCCACTCTCAGTACCCATGTCCCTGTGGTGCCTGGGAGTAAGCAATAGAAGAGAAACCCACCTGGGCAACATAGCAAGACCCCATCTCTACAAAAGTAAAAACGTAGCTGGGTGTGGTGGCACACACCTATAGTTCCAGCTACTAGGGAGGCTGAGGTGGGAGGATAGCTTGTGCCCAGGAGGTCAAGGCTGCAGTGAGCCATGATTGCACCACTGCACTCTAGCTTAGGTAGCAGAATGAGAGGTTGCCTCAATAAAACAGAAATGGCCAGGCACGGTGGGTCACACCTGTAATCCCAGCACTTTGGGAGGTCAATGTGAGCAGATTGCTTGAGGTCAGCAGTTCCAGACCAGCCTGACCAACATAGTAAAACCTCATCTCTACTAAAAATATAAAAATTAGGCCAGACACGTTGGCTCATGCCTATAATCCCAGCACTTTGGGAGACTGAGGCGGGTGGATCACTTGAAGCCAGGAGTTCAAGATCAGCCTGGCCAGCATGGTGAAACCCTGTCTCTCTAAAAATACAGAAATAAGGACCGGGCATGGTGACTCATGCCTGTAATCCCAACACTGCCGAGGTGGGCAGATCACCTGAGGTCAGGAGTTCGAGACCAGCCTGACCAACATGGTGAAACCCCATCTCTACTAAAAATACAAAAATTAGCCGAGCGTGGTGGTGGGTGCCTGTAATCCTAGCTACTAGGGAGGCTGAGGCAGGAGAATCGCTTGAACCCAGGAGGCAGAGGTTGCAGTGAGCTGAGATCGTACCATTGCACTCCAACCCGGGAAACAAGAATGAAACTGCATCTCCAAAAAAAAAAAAAAAAATTTAGCTGGGCGTCGTGCCAGGCACCTGTAGTCCCAGCTACTCAGGAGGCTGAGTCACGAGGATTTCTTGAACCTGGGAGATGGAGGTTGCAGTGAGCTGACATGGCTCCACTGCACTCCAGCCTGGCGACAGAGCCAGACTCCGTCTCAAAAAAAAAAAAAAAAAAAAAAAACCCAAAAACTACAAAAATTAGCTGAGTGTAGTGGTGCATGCTTGTAATCCCAGCTACTCAGGAGGCTGAGGCAGGAGAATCACTTGAACCCAGGAGGTGGAGGTTGCAGTGGGCCAAGATCACACCATTGTACTCCAGCCTGGGCCACAGAGTGAGACCCAGTCTTAAAAAGTATAATAATAAAAGGAGAGAAGGATAGGCACAGATCCTGGACTGAGTGCTGTGGTTCCCAGGGCCCTCAGCTCCTTCCTCTGTAACCCAAGATGATGTAAGCTCAGCCTAGAAATGTTAGGATTGATGATACCCAAGTCAGAAGCAGGGGGTGGGCTCCATCGGACGCCTCCAAACCTTGCGTGATGCAGTCCCCAGGCCTGCCTGGGCTCAGAGGGCTGGGATTTTTCGGGGTGAGTGGCCTGTCATCAGTGACAATTGGTCTAGTCGGACCCAAGGCCAGGATGGGTCATCCTCAGGCCCCTGGTCACACACAGACTCTCTGAAATGAGATCTGGGGCTGCTTTTGGGGCAATCGAGAAGGACGGCAGAGAGGACAAATGGCATTGGCTTTCTGGCTGGATCAGATTCTGTGGCCGGCGCCAGAGGAGCCTGGGCGAGACCTGGCAGATGGTCTGTGCACCGGGAGCCAGGAGATGTAGGCAGGTACCTTAGCACTAGAGACCTAGTTTTTCCGAGGCAGCTGAAGAGTTTGGGGGAAGGGCGTACATTTTGCATCATCCCCGCTCACCTCCCCTTCCAGGAGAACTCACTGTCCCCCGTCTCAGATTCCCAGGGCCAGGCCGGGTCTCTGCCCCGACAAAGACTCTCTTCTTGGCCAAACTTGAGTCAGAGTCCTCTGAAATCTCTTCTGCAATGGGCCTTGACCTTGGCTCCCATGCTGTCTTTGATCTGTCTCGCCCAGTTTTAGCAAGAATCCTGCTAAGTCAGTTTCTTGATAGCTGATCGCCCTGGCCTGGCTTCAGCAAGGATCCTGTTAAGTGAGTTTAAGGTGACTCCCCAAGTCTTTACAATTTTCTATCCACTGACACCCCCTTGCCCTGCTCCACGGCTATAAATCCCCCTTTGTCGACAACTTCGTGGATTCAGAGTTGAGCTCAATTTTGCCTGCAGTAGTCTTGAATAAAGCCTTGTTTACTTTAAAAAATCATCAGAATTATATATGGGTGTGGATTTTTTTTCCTTTTTCTTTTTTTTTAAGAGGGAGTCTCACTCTGTCGCCCAGGCTGGAATACTGAAATGTAGTGGCTCGATCTTGACTCACTGCAACCTCTGCCTCCCAGGTTCAAGCGATTCTCCTGCTTCAGCCTACCAAGTAGCTGGGACTATAGGCACCCACCATGCCTGGCTATTTTTTTTTTCATATATTTAGTAGAGATGGGGTTTCACCATGTTGGCCAGGCTGGTCTCAAACTCCTGACCTCGTGATCCACCCACCTTGGCCTCTCAAAGCTCTGGGATTATGGGCGTGAGCCACCATGCCCGATCATGTGTGCCTTTTTCATAGAGATGGTGTTTCACTGCTGCCCAGGCTGCCCTTAAACTCTTGAGCTCAACAGATCCTCCCAGCTTGGCCTCTCAAAGTGCTGGGATTACAGGTGTGAGCCACCATTGCACCCAGCCCCTTTTTTTTTTTTTTTTTTTTTTTTTTTTGAGACAGGGTCTTGCTCTGTCACCCAGTCAGGAGTGCAGTAACGCAATCATGGCTCACTGCAGCCTTCACCTCCCAGACTCAGGTGATCCTCCCACCTCAACCTCTCAAGTAGCATGACTACAGGCACGTATCACTATGCCTGGCTAATTTTTGATTTGTACAGACAGGGCCTTGCCATGTTGCCCAGGCTGGTCTCCAACTCCTGGGGGCTCAAGTAATCCTCTCGCCTCAGCCTCCGGTAGTGCTGGCATTACAGGCATGAGCCACGATGGCTGACCAACTGTAATTATGTAAAAGCGTGGATGTTTCTTTAGACGACACCGTCGTCACTGTGAGAAAACGACCCTCCCATTAGGCCGGTTTCTGCACCACTACAACTACCAAAGTCTACTGCCACTAAGAGATAAGCCTTAGCTTTGCTATTTATTTATTCATTTACTTAGAGATAGGGTTTTGCTCTGCACCCAGGCTGTTTACTTTTTTTTTCTTCCAGACAGAGTTTTGCTCTTGTTGCCAAGGCTGGAGTGCAATGGCGTGATCTCAGCTCACCACAACTTCTGCCTCCCGAGTTCAAGCAATTCTCCTGCCTCAGCCTCACGAGTAGCTGGGATTACAGGCATGCACCACCATACCCGGCTAATTTTTTTTTTTTTTGAGACGGAGTCTCGCTCTGTCGCCCAGGCTGGAGTGCAGCGGTGCGATCTCAGCTCACTACAAGTTCCGCCTCCCGGGTTCACGCCATTCTCCTGCCTTAGCCTCTCAAATAGCTGGGACTACAGGCGCCTGCCACCACACCCGGCTAATTTTTTAATATTTTTATTAGAGATGGGGTTTCACCATGTTAGCCAGGATGGTCCCGATCTCCTGCCCTTGTGATCCACCCGCCTCGGCCTCCCAGAGTGCTGGGATTACAAGCGTGAGCCACGAAGCCCAGCCTAATTTTGTATTTTTAGTAGAGATGGGGATTTCTCCATGCTGGTCAGGTTGGTCTTGAACTCCCGACCTCAGGTGATCCGTCCGCCTCGGCCCCCCAAAGTGCTGGAATTGCAGGTGTGAGACACCACGCCCTGCCTTATTTATTTAGAGACAGGGTCTCACTGTGTCACACAGGCTGGAGTACAGTGGCGCAATCATAGCAAACTGCTGCCCCGATCTTCTGGCCTCAAGTGATCCTTGTGCCTCAGCCCCCAAAAGTGCCGGGATTACAGATAGGAGACTCCAAGTATGACAGCCTTAGTTTATCTTTTCTTTTCTTTTTTTTTCTGAGATAGAGTTTCACTCTTGTTGCCAAAGCTGGAGTGCAATGGTGCTATCTTGGCTCGCTGTAAATTTGACCTCCCGGGTTCCAGCGATTCTCCTGCCTCAGCCTCCCAAGCAGCTAGGATTACAGGTGTGCACCACCACACACACCTAGTTTTTATATTTTTAATAGAGATGGGGTTTCACTACGTTGGCCAGGCTGGTCTCGAACTCCTGACCTCAGGTGATCTGCCTGCCTCGGCCTCCCAAAGTGCTAGGATTACAGGTGTGAGCCACCACGCCTGGCCAGCTTTTCTAAGCCACAGAGATCTGGTGAATGTTTACAACTGCAGCAGAATGTGGGCCACCACAAGGCTACAAAAGCCCAGAGGAGAAACAGGAGAAACAGCAGCATAGCAGCCGTCGCACACGTCCATGGTCATGCGCTCATGGGAGATGGAAGGTGTGAGTTTAGGGTGGTGAATTTCTTTTTTTATTTTATCATTATTTTTTTCTTTTTTGAAATGGAGTTTTACTCTTGTTGCCTAGACTGGAGTGCAATGGTGCAATCTCAGCTCACTGCAACCTCCACCTCCTGGGTTCAAGCAATTCTCCTGCCTCAGCCTCCCAAGTAGCTGGGACTACAGGCACCTGCCACCACGCCCGGCTAATTTTGCATTTTTGGTAGAGATGGGGTTTCGCCATGTTGGCCAGTCTGGTCTCGAACTCCTGACCTCAGGTGATCCACCCACCTTGGCCTCCCAAAGTGCTGGGATTACAAGCGTGAGCCACTGTGCCTGGCCACGTTCTTGTGGTTTTTGTTGGTGATTTTGCTATTGAAATTCCCCCAGACACTGAAATGCTGTCCAGGGTTCCTAAGTACCAAAAGACTGTGATGGCTGGGCTCGGTGGCTCACGCCTGTAATCCCAGCACACTGGGAGCCAAGGCAGGAGGACTGCCCAAGGCCAGGAGTTCAAGACCAGCTTGGGCAATATAGTGAGACCCCCAGCGGTACAAAAGCTTTTTTAAAATTAGTCCAGTGTAGCCTGTAGTCCCAGCTACTCAGGAGGCTGAGATTGGAGGATCACCTGAGCATGGGAGGTCAAGGCTGCAGTGAGCTATGATCACACCAAAAATAAAATACTTAAAAAAAAAAAAAAGTCTGTGATGCAACTCATAGAGAAAATCTCTTATAGAGAAACTTCATGCAGACATGAGTTTCAGTGCCGCTGGCTGTGAGTTCAATGTGAATGAATCCACCATAGATATTAAATAAGATGTCTTTAAACAAACATACATAAAACAAGGTTGTATGAATCGGTGGATGAAAATGGTGTGGCCTGGGCCAGGTGCAGTGGCTCACACCTGTAATCCCAGCACTTTGGGAGGCCAAGGCAGGGGATCATTTGAGGTCAGGAGTTTGAGACCAGCCTGGCCAACAAGGTGAAACGCCATCTCTACTAAAAATACAAAAAATAAATTAGCTGGATACGGTGGCCTGAGCCCGTAGTCCCAGCTACTCGGCAGCAAAGGGTGTGGGGGGGAGCGGGGGCGGGGGCTGAGGCCAGAGAATCACTTGAATCTGAGAGGCAGAGGTTGCAGTCAGCCGAGATCGTGCCACTGCACCCAGTCTGGGTGACAGCGCGAGATGCTGTCTCAAAAAAAAAAAAAAAAAAAAAAAGGGCTGGGCGCGGTGGTTCACGCCTGTAATCCCAGCACTTAGGGAGGCCGAGGTGGGTGGATCATGACGTCAGGAGACTGAGACCATCCTGGCTAGCATGGTGAAACCCTGTGTCTACTAAAAATACAAAAAATTAGCCGGGCGTGGTGGCGGGCGCCTGTAGTCCCAGCTGCTCGGGAGGCTGAGGCAGGAGAGTGACATGAACCTGGGAGGCTGAGCTTGCAGTAAGCCGAGATTGCGCCACTGCACTCCAGCCGGGGCAACAGAGCAAGACTCGAAAAGGAAAAGGAAAAGGAAAAGGAAAAGGGGAAGGGGAAGGGGAAGGAAAGGAAAAAGGAAACAGCAATTGCTGGGTTTGAGTCCCAGTTGTGGCCTTAGCATCCCTGTCGCAGTTTCTCTATCTGGAAAACGGCAACAAAACCTGGGCTTCCCAGTGGGTTGTAGGGAGACTAAATGAGGTAATCAGGTGTATCACGTGTTGTGGCCACTGCAATAGAAACAGTATTTGTATTATTGTTATGCCCAATGATGGAGGGCCGAGACCAGGTCTTCTCTATGATCTAGCATCCAGACTCACTCACTCCCTGAGCCTCAGTTTCCCACTCTGTAGAATGGGAGACCCAAGCCAGGTGCGATGGCTCATGCCTGTAATCCCAACACTTTGGGAGGTCGAGGTGGGCGGATCACCTGAGGTCAGGAGTTCAAGACCAGCCTGACCAACACAGTGAAACCCCGTCTATAGAAAATACAAAAAATTAGCTGGGCGTGGTGGCAGACGCCTATAATCCCAACCACTCGGGAGGCTGAGTGAGGAGAATCGCTTGAACCCCAGAGGTGGAGGTTGCAGTGAGCTAAGATCCTGCCACTGTACCCCAGCCTGGGGCACAGAGGGAGACCCCGTCTCAGAAACAAACAAACAAACAAACAAAAACCGGAGACCAGCAGCACCGCCTCCCCGCCATTTCACCCACTTGCCCAGTGCAAGAGTGGCCGAGTCTCAGCTCCACGTGCCTAGTGTGGAGAGGCGGCAGGATCGGGACTCCAAAGGGCGTGAACCAGGTAGTGTTTATTGCCAGGAGGACACCCGCGTTGCCTCCGGACCCTAGAGGGTTTTGACACGAATGACTTAAAGGCACTGGCTTCTGTCCAGCTCCAGCCCTGCCCGGCAGGGCCTGGGGGTGGAGACCCCATCACCACGCAGCCTCGACCCGCCCCCTCCTCCAGAGCTGCAGCTCCGCTCAGTGGCTGAAGATAGCAAAGCCTTGCAGGGCGGAGGTTCCCAGGATGCAGTGAGGCGGGGTGGCCCCAGGCTGGCCGGGGGTGGGGGTGGCGTAAGGGGGCTCTTCCCGCGGACGGGTGAGGGACTACGAGACGCTGGGGGGCAGGCGGGCAGCCGCGGTCTTCTCCACCACGAAGCCGTAGTTATACTGGGGGAAGGGGAGAGTGAGAGTGAGCAGGTGCCAGAGTAGAGAGAGGACCAAAGCGGGGGTGACTGAGGAATGGCAGAGGGGCTACTTAGGGACTTGAGTGGTCTTCAGTCCTGGAGAGATGGGGCGTGTCTGGGGGCACGTGGGGATGGGGAAGACTGGGACAGCCTGGGGCGGAGGGGGGTGGGGGTCCCAGCCCCTCAGGCACCTCCTCCCTAGCCCTGCACCCACCTCCTCCTCAATGTCCGCCAGAGACTTGATGGTCAGGTCCCCAAAAGCAGAGAAGGCCTGGCGGGCAGAGGTGGATCAGTCTTGGGCCCGATCTCAACCTGAAACCCCCTTTCCCTCCTCTTCAAGGAGTCCTGCTCGCCCCCCGCCCCCACACTCCCCCAATATTCCCTCGGTCATCCCTCCCCCTTCTTTTTTTTTTTTGTTTTGTTTTGTTTTTAGACAACGTCTCTAAAGCCACGCCTGGCTAATTTTTGTATTTTTAATAGAGACGGGGTTTCACCATGTTGGCCAGGCTGGTCTCCATCTCCTGACCTCAAATGATCCACCTGCCTTGTCTCCCAAAGTGCTGGGATCACAGGCGTGAGCCACCGCGCCCGGCATCCCTCCCGCTTCTTGTCACAGCCTCTAGCGACTGGTGTCCAGCTGCTTTCTCTGGATGGACCCCTCCCCATTCTGAGACTGAAGACCTTCCAGCTGCCACCTGGAGGTGACACACTCCAGCCCCAACCCTGGACGTGGCCCTCTGTGCTGGGGCGCTGGATACAGGGAGGTCCTGGCACCCAGAATGGTGATGGCAGGCGCAGACCCAGGCTCCCTGAGACCCCGACTCACCAGGGGGCTGCAGCTCTTGCCCTCAAATCGTGGGTGGAGTGTGAAGGGAACCCCATCCATGGCTGAAAAACATATGGGAGGGGAGGAGGTGAGGTGCAGGGAATTGTCCACCCCACCTGCAGAGGCCAACCCTACACAGCCTGACTCTTTCAGTCTTTACAGAATCTAGAGCTGGGAGAGGGAGGTAGGAAGATCCTTCCTGGTCGTGTAATCTCAAGACAATCACACCCTCCACCTCAATACCTCAGTTTCCCCACTCTGTGCTCACCTGAGATGCCATAGAGGCTAGAGGCCTCGTAGATGGAGTCATTCCTCCGCAGAGTGGATGCCCGAGAGCCCAGCCTTGACGGTGTCCGCTCCAGGAGGCCACCCTTACTGGAGGTGGGATGACTCAGGTTAGGCTTCATCCTACCCCCACGGCCACCCCCACTTCGATGCCTGAGGGCTCACCTCGGCTGGCTGGCTGCATCCAGAGACAGGCCCTGCATGTCGCGGCTGAGACCTCGGGGCTTGGGCACTGGCCTCGGCGCCTTGGCCTTCTTGCACCAGATGGCAAAGCCGCCCATGTCCCTGGACCGGGAGGGAAGGTGGGAGGGATGCTGTCCCCATGTGGGGCCAGGGTTGAGGATAGCCCCTGGGAAAGGCAGGGGACCTGGGCCTCCAGGTGACCTCCGTCTTTTGGGGTACTTTTTTTTTTTTTTTTTGAGACGGAGTTTCACTCATGTGGCCCAGCCTGGAGTGCAATGGCGTGATCTCGGCTCACTGCAATCTCCACCTCCCAGGTTCAAGCAATTCTCCTGCCTCAGCCTCTGGAGTAGCCGGGATTACAGGCAACCACGCCCAGCTAATTTTTTTTTTAAGTAGAAACAGAGTTTCACCATGTTGGCCAGGCTCGTCTCGAACTCCTGACCTCAGGTGATCCGCCTGCCTCGGCCTCCCAAAGTGCTAGGATTACAAGCGTGAGCCACCGCACCAGGCCTTTTGAGGGATTTTTGTTTTAGCATCTTGACCTGCACCCTACGCACCACACCAAACTAATACTGCTGGGTTCAAATCATCGTTCTGTCTTATTTTATTTTATTTTATTTTATTTTATTTTATTTTATATTTCATTTCATTTCATTTATTTTATTTTATTTATTTTATTTTATTTTTGAGACTGAGTCTCGCTTTGTTGCCCAGACTGGAGTGCAGTGGCACGATCTCAGCTCACTGCAACCTCCACCTCACAGGTTCAAGTGATTCTCCTGCCTCAGCCTCCCAAGTAGCTGGAATTACAGGCGTGTGCCACCACGCCCGGCTAATTTTTTGTATTTTCAGTAGAGATGGAGTTTCAACATGTCAGCCAGGATGGTCTCGATCTCTTGATCTTGTGATCCGCCCATCTCTGCCTCCCAAAGTGCTGGGATTACAGGTGTGAGTCACCGCGCTCAGTCCTGTTCTGTCTACTTGAGACACCAAGTCACTGACTCCTCATGAGTCCTACAAGACGGTATACATGTCTCGGTTTTAACATGAAGAATCTGAGGCTCAGAAGGTGGCAGAAGGAACAGGAGACCTCAAGGTTGTTCCTGAGGGTCAGATTCGCGAGATCATGAGGTGGGAGGGCAGGGAAGGTAGCTAGACACTGGGGGGTGGCCCTACCCTATTCGAAGGTATCCAGGCACTGTCTTGGTCTTTCCACTCAGCCGGACATCAAACACAGCTGTGTCTGCAGCTCCCAGGGGCAACAGCTTCACACACATGCGTTTCTTCTTGGACACAGAGGCCTCTGGGAGTGGGGGGCAGGGGAGTAAGAGAGGGAAGCCAGGAAAGGGTGGGAGGGCCCAAAGATGACTCCAGGATGAGGCTCACCAGGGTGCTGTTTAAGGCAGCCGCATGGACAGCATTGGGGATGGGGGATGGGAGGAGTGGTTAAATCATGAATGGTATAGATGAAGGAGGGGATTCCAAGCAGCCTTTAGGAGCCACTGGAGTAGGCTGATCTTTGGTGATATGAAGGTGCATTCATGGGGTGGCTAGCTGTGGAATCAGACAGAGCTGGGTGCCCATCCTGGCCCTCAAAGCTTACTTTCTCTGAATCCTCTAATCCTATAGAAGTTGGCCAACTAGCACCTGTGAGCCAAATCTTGCTCAAGGCCTATTTTCTTTCCTTTTTTTTTTTTTTTTTTTTGAGATGGAGTTTCGCTCTGTCACTCAGCCTGGAGTGCAATGACGCGATCTCAGCTCATTGCAATCTCTGCCTCCCGGGTTCAAACAATTCTCCTGCCTCAGCCTCCCGAGTAGCTGGGACTACAGGCGCCCGCCACTATGCCCAGCTAATTTTTTTTTTTTTTTTTTTTTTTTTTTTTGACACGGAGTCTGGCTCTGTCGCCCAGGCTGGAGTGCAGTGGCTGGATCTCAGCTCACTGCAAGCTCCGCCTCCCAGGTTTACACCATTCTCCTGCCTCAGCCTCCTGAGTAGCTGGGGCTACAGGCGCCCGCCACCTGGCCCGGCTAGTTTTTTGTATTTTTTTTAGTAGAGACGGGGTTTCACCATATTAGCCAGGATGGTCTCGATCTCCTGACCTCGTGATCCGCCCGTCTCGGCCTCCCAAAGTGCTGGGATTACAGGCTTGAGCCACTGCGCCTGGCCTAATTTTGTATTTTTAGTAGAGACAGGGTTTCACCATGTTGGCCAGGCTGGTCTGGAACTCCTGACCTCAGGTGATCTGCCCGCCTCAGCCTCCCAAAGTGTTGGGATTACAGGTGTTAGCCACCACACCCAGCCTAAGGCCTGGTTTCATACAGCTCATGAGTTAAGAATGATTTTTACATTTTTAAGGAATTGTAAAAAAAATGAATATGAACACACGTCATCTGGCCAGTAAAGCCTAAAATATTTACTATCAGGCCCTTTATATAAAAATTTGCCAACTCTCAGAAAAAAATAAAGAAAAAAAAAAATGTTTGGCCGGGCATGGTGGCTCACGCCTATAATCCCAGCACTTTGGGAGGCCCAGGCGGGCGGATCACCTGAGGTCAGGAGTTTAAGACCAGCCTGACCAACATGGAGAAACCCCGTCTCTATTAAAGATACAAAATTAGCCGGGCGTAGTGGCGCATGCCTGTAATCCCAGCTACTCGGGAGGAAGAGGCAGGAGAATCGCTTGAACCCCGTAGTGGGAGGTTGTGGTGAGTCGACATCGCCCATTGCACTCCTGCCTGGGCAACAAGAGCAAAACTCTGTCTCAAAAAAAAAAAAAAAAAAAAGTTTGCCAACTCTAGTATGAATGAATATAGCCTGAGTCAAATAAAAATGACAAGAAAGGGTGGGAAAGTTCAGGTGGGGCTGGGAAGGCCGCACTAGGGTTGTGGGCCCCAGAAAAGGAGGGGTAGGGAAGGGTGAAGGTGACATCTCAGGGAGGAGGCAGAATGAGCTACAAAGAGGAGAAAAAAAAGTGCTCCAGGCAGAGAAAGCGGCGTGTGCAAAGCCTGGAAATGAAAAAAGAGAACTGCGCAGTGGTTTTGCTTGGCTATGGTGTAAAAAGACACAAGTAGCACAACAGTAGTGAAACAGGTGGCGTGGACTGAACTCTTAACTCGAGGATGGAGGCTGTGCCAATCACATCACACATTTTGAATCAGGACAAGGAATGTCGGTCCACCCTAGAGCAGGGCTCTGAGTCCGCAGCCAACCCTGTCATCACCCCGTGTGCCGGGGGCAGCCGAGGCTCAGATACCGCGAGCCCGTCGTCCCTCCTCCCCCGCTCCTCCCTGCAAGGGACCCGGACAACTCTCGCCTCCGACGCAGGCCTTACTGGAATCCATGGGGTCGCAGACCGGGGAGAAGCCCAGCGGCAGGGGGCTCTTGTCCACCACGATCTGGATATCGGCCACCACGTTCTCCTGGGGGTTCTGGGGGTGGAAGGGGGACACAACGAGGGTGGCCTAGCAGCGGGGACAGCGCAGCTGGCATAGGGCACCGTGAACGGGCAGGGGAGGTGGGCAGACCCTGGTGGTCCCGAAGGTGGGCACCCCTTACCTCTAAGCTGCCCAGAGAACTAAGGCACAGGAAGTAGCCAGATTTCTGCGCGAAGCTCTTGCCAAAGCTGGCGGGTGCCCCCTCGACGGTGCAGGAGATCTACCGGGAGGACGCGGGTCAGCGTCGGACTCCCACCCCACAGCGCCTGCCTCCCCCATTCGACCCCCACCCCTCGACGTCGCTCACCGCGCTGAACCCCCGCGGCGGGGGTGCAGAGGCCGACGACCAAGCCAGGCCAGCCAGCGGCGCCGAGTCTGTCCCGGGTACAGGATCCATTCTGCGATCGGAGCGCCGAAGGCGGGGTCGTGGGGGACAGCCTGGAACCTCGGAGCAGCCTCCCGACGGCAGCGCTCGCGGTCGAACTACAACTACCAGAAGGCCATGCGGGGCGGAGAGTGCCCTGAAGCGCAGTATACGCGTGCCCGAGGAGCTGCTGGCCAATGGCGTGGGGAGGCGGGGCCACGCCCCCACGCGTCGCCCGGGTTGCGCGCGTGAGCGACGATTGCGGAAAAAGGTCTTGCCGGCTTTCCTCGCCCAGCAACTTCCGCCGGAAATGCTACGGCACAGGACGAAGAGACTCGTTCTCTGCAAATCTGCACTACGTTCCCCAGAATTCCTTGCGGCCGCAACAGCTAGTCTAGAGAAAAGCTCGGTGCTTAATGCAAAAGTAGGGAGATTTGTGGCCGCGCTCAGTGGCTCACGTCTGTAATCCCAGCACTTTGGGAGGCGGAGGCGGGCGGATCATGAGGTCAAGAGATCGAGACCATCCTTGGACAACGTGGTGAAACCCCGTCTCTACTAAAAATACATTGTGAAAAATCTACAATTCCAGTTCTGGGAAATCATCCCAAAGGAAATCATCGTGAGATATGCAGCTATTGTTTTAAAGAGCGAACACCATGAGCCATGAAATCTTGGGTATAACTTAAAGAGTTGTTTCACAGGAACAATACCTTTAAAAGGGGAAGTATAAAAAGAGGGAAATATTAAAAAAGGGAAGTATAAAAGCATTTATTGCCTATAGTCCCAGCTACTGGGGATACCACCAGCAAACCGAGTTACTTCCTCATTTTGTGTAGGTGGCAAAGAAGGAACATCCGATCGGAAAAGGCAATCAGGTTTTATTCACTGGCCAGGAATGGAGGAGAGGCTCTCGCTCTAACTGCCCCTTCTCCCTCAACAGTAAAAAACATGATGTTTTATTGTTTCTTCCCCTGGGTACAGGAAGGGAGAGGAATGTTAGCATGTACAGGGTGGGACTCCAGATCTTCATACAACCCGTCTACACAAAAAGGAGATTTTCTTTTAAGAGAAGGAATTTTAGTATTATAATTATATGTTGATGAATATATATTGATGATATAAAGTCAACTAGAGGTCGTCTGTTCCAGTTTGTGCCGATTTAGGGATCTTATCTTCCTCTGGTATCTGGTCAGGGGTCAAGAAGCTCTGGTGACATCCCTGGCTGCCTGCCATCTTTAAGCAAGCTGTGTGTGTGTGGTTTGCTTTTTTTTTTTTTTTTTTTTTTTGAACTGAAAAACAATAAGAAAAAGAACTTCCCAGTTATTTTATCAGGGCTGTCCTGGTAACAGGGTAACAGGGAGGCTGAGGTGGGAGGATCGCTTGAGTCCAGGAGTTTGAATCTAGCCTGGACAACACAAGGAGACTCCGTCTCTAAAATGAAAGAAAGGGAAAAAAGGTATTTACTATAATAATATGCTTTTAGGCCAGGTGCAGTGGCTCACATCTGTAATCTCAGCACTTTGGGAGGCCGAGGCGGGCAGATCATCTGAGGTCAGAAGTTTGAGACCAGCCTGACTAACGTGGTGAAACCCCGTTTCTACTAAAAATACAAAAAATTATCCGGGCGTGGCAGCGCGTGTCTGGAATCCCAGCTACTCGGGAGGCTGAGGCAGGAGAATCACTGGAACCCGGGAGGTGGAGGTTGCAATGAGCCGAGATCACGCCACTGCACTCCAGCTTGGGCAACAAGAGCGAAACTCATCTCAAAAATAATAATAGTAATAATAATATGCTTTTTTACACCCATCAGGGGAAAAGTTTAGAAAAATAGGGAACAAGTGCCCTGCGCTGCCCAGACTAGTGAACGATACAGTCAGGATGGCTAATGGTGACCCCAAGAAACCAAAGGGCAAAATGTTTGCTTATGGTTTCTTTGTGCAGATGTGCAGAGAAGAACATAAGAAAAACCGGCCGGCTGCGGTGACTCACGCCTGTAATCCCAGCACTTTGGGAGGCCAAGGCAAGCGGATCACAATGTCAAGAGATCGAGACTATCCTGGCCAACATGGTGAAACCCCGTCTCTACTAAAAATACAAAAATTATCTGAACATAGTGGCATGCTCCTGTAGTCCCAGCTACTCGGGAGGCTGAGACAGGAGAATTGCTTGAACCTGGGAGAAGGAAGTTGCAGTGGCCAAGATTGTGCCACTGCACTCCAGCCTGGGCGACAGAGTGAGACTCCATCTCAAAAAAAAAAAAAAAGAAGAAGAAGAAGGAGAAGGAGGAGAAGGAGAAACCCAAAGGTCCCCGTCAATTTCGCAGAAATTTCCAAGAAGTGGCCGGGCGCAGTGGCTCACGCCTGTAATCTCAGCACTTTGGGAGGCCGAGGCAGATGGATCACCTGAGGTCGGGAGCTTGAGACCAGCCTGACCAACATAGAGAAACCCCGTCTCTACTAATAATACAAAAATTAGCCCAGCATGGTGTCACATGCCTGTAATCCCAGCTACTTGGGAGGCTGAGGCAGGAGAATCACTGGAACCCGGGAGGTGGAGGTTGCAATGAGCCGAGATCTCACCATTGCACTCCAGCCTGGGCAACAAGAGTGAAACGTCATCTCAAAAAAATAAAAATAAAAATAAAGAATTTTCCAAGAAGTACTCTGAGAGTTGGAAGACAATGTTGGTGAAAGAGAAGTCCAAATTTGATGAAATGGCAAAGGTGGATAAAGTACTCTAGGATCAGGAAATGAAGGATTACAGACCAGCTAAAGAGGAGGCAAGAAGAAACAGCCTAATGTCCCCAGAAGGCCACCGTCTGGCCTTTTATTTTATTTTATTTTTTTGAGAGGGAGTTTTGTTCTTGTTGCCCAGGCTGGAGTGCAGTGGTGCGATCTCAGCTCACTGCAACTTCCATCTCCCAGGTTCAAACGATTCTCCTGCCTCAGCCTCCGGATTAGTTGGGATTACAGTCATGTGCCACCATGTCTGGCTAATTTTTTTATTTTTAGTAGAGATGGGGTTTCACCATGTTGGCCAAGCGTGGCCTCAAACTCCTGACCTCAGGTGACCCACCTGCCTTGGCTTCCCAAAGTGCTGGGATTATAGGCATGAGCCATCACACCCAGCCGACCATCTGGATTCTTCATGTTCTGTTCAGAATTCCACCCCAAGATCAAATCCACAAACCCTGGCATCTCTATTGGAGATGTGGCAAAAAAAAAAAAAAAAAAAAAAAAAAAAAACTGGGTGAGATGTGGAATAGCTGAAGTGACAGTGAAAAGCAGCCTGATGTCACCAAGGCGGCAAAGCTGAAGGAGAAATATGAGAAGGAGGCTGCTGACTATAAGTTGAAAGGAAACTTTGACAGCGCAAAGGGTCCTGCTAAAGTTGCCCGGAAAAAAGTGGAAGAGGAAGATGAAGAAAGAAGAGGAGGAGGACAATGGATGATAAAAACTGTTTCTATGCCAGGAGTGATGGCTCATTCCTGTAATCCCAGCACTTTGGGAGGCCAAGGCGAGTGGAGATCAGGAGTTCACAACCAGCCTGGCCAACATGGTGAAACCCCATCTCTACTAAAAATACAAAACATTAGCGTAGCGGGGGGGTGGGGGGGTGCACGCCCGTCGTCTCAGCTACTCCGGACACTGAGGCAGGAGAATCACTTGACCCCAGGAGGCGGAGGTTGCAGTGAGCCGAGATCACGACGCTGCACTCCAGCCTGGGTGACAGAGCAAGACTCCGTCTAAAGAAACAAACAAACAGGCCGGGCGCGGTGGCTCAAGCCTGTAATCCCAGCACTTTGGGAGGCCGAGGCGGGTGGATCACGAGGTCAGGAGATCGAGACCATCCTGGCTAACATGGTGAAACCCCGTCTCTACTAAAAATACAAAAAACTAGCCGGGCGTGGTGGCAGGCACCTGTAGTCCCAGCTACTCGGAGGCTGAGGCAGGAGAATGGCGTAAACCCGGGAGGCGGAGCTTGCAGTGAGCCGAGATCGCGCCACTGCACTCCAGCCTGGGTGACACAGCGAGACTCCGTCTCAAAAAAAAAAAAAAAAAAAGAAACAAACAACAACAAAAAAAGGTGGTTGAGGCCAGGCACAGTGGCTCACACCTGTTACCCCAACACTTTGGGAGGCCGAGGTGGACGGATCACTTGAGGTCAGGAGTTGGAGACCAGCCTGGCCCACATGGTGAAACCCCGTCTCTACTAAAAATACAAAAAAATTAGCCGGGCGTGATGGCAGATGCCTGTAATCCCAGCTACTCCGGAGGCTGAGACAGAAGAATCACTTGGGCCTCGGAGGTGGAGGTTTCAGTGAGCAGAAATGGTGCCTCTAAGCTCCAGCCTGGGTGACAGAATGAGACTCTGTCTCAAGAAAGAAAAAAAAAAGTAGGTTGGGCACGGTGGCTCAAGCCTGTAATCCCAGCACTTTGGGAGGCCGAGGTGGGTGGATCACGAGGTCAGGAGTTTGAGACCAGCCTAACCAACATGGTGAAACCCCGTCTCTACTAAAAATACAAAAATTAGCCAGGTGTGGTGGCATTCACGTGTAATCCCAGATACTCAGGAGGTTGAGGCAGGAGAATTGCTTGAACCCAGAGGCAGAGGTTGCATTGAGCCCAGATCACACTACTGCACTCTGGCCTGGGCGACAGAGCAAGACTCCGTCTCAAAAAAAAAAAAAAAAAAAAAAAAAAAAGCAGTTGAGGTTTTGGCAAGGCCTATTATTTAAACCACAGCCTGAAAGTCTTACAAAGTTAGCTTGGCCCAATAGCCCGGGAATAATTAAGGGAAAAGTAAGGTGGGGTTTGGGTTAACTTAGCTTACTGTTCTAATGTTCTCACTGATATAATTTTTGCAGTGGTGGTTTCATCAGTTAGGTGCAGGAAGATTGTGAGGGTTTTTTTGTTTCGTTTTTGTTTTTTGAAACGAAGTTTCACTCTTGTTGCCCAGGCTGGAGTGCAATGGTGTGATCTCGGCTCACTGCAACCTCTGCCTCCCATGGTCAAAGGATTCTCCTGTCTCAGCCTCCGCTGGGATTACAGGCTCGCACCACCACGCCCAGTTAATTTTTGTATTTTTAGTACAGAGTTTTGCTAGGTCACCCAGGCTGGTCTTGAACTCCTGGACTCAAGCGATTTGCCAGCCTCTGCCTCCCAAAGTGCTGGGATTACAAGGATGAACCACCCCACTGATCAAGGGGAACATATTAATACTTTGTTTCTTTGTTTTGAAACGGAGTCTCACTCTCTTGCCCAGGCTGGAGTGCAGTGGCATGATCTCAGCTCATTGCAGCCTCTGCCTCTGAGGTTCAAGCCATTCTCCTGCCTCAGCCTCCCGAGTAGCTGGGATCATAGGCACGCACCACCACACCCGGCTCATTTTTGTATTTTGAGTAGAGACAGGGTTTTACTATGTTGGCCAGGCTGGTCTTGAACTCCTGACCTCAAGTGATCCACCTGCCTCAGCCTCCCATAGTGCCAGGATTACAGGCATGAGCCACTGAGCCCAGCCAGAAACATATTAATACTATGAACAACACTCAGCCCTGGGCTGGTTAAGAGGCTGGAGACTGAAAGGTGGTGTTGATTGACCATGGACCCGGGGAAATACCTGCAGTGGGTTAAGGTCACTCTTGTGTGTCTTACAAAACAGAGACACAGATGCTGCCTAAGAACCAGGTCCTCCTGGACCCGGCGCCAGGGAAGGATCTGAAAGGAAAAGAAGAATGCCTGTGATAGGTGTGAGAGAGGAGTGCCACTCACCGTTCACTGCAGCAATAGGGGACAGGTGAATTCTGAATTCTTTTTTTTTCTTTTTGAGACAGAGTCTGTTGTGACCAACCGAGTTATAGAGAAACACCACGCTTTGAGACAAATTAAAGAGTCCTTTATGAGCCGGCGACCGAGAGGCAGCTAACGCCGAAAATTCTCTCGGCCCTGAGGAAGGGGCTACTTTTGTTTTCATACTGTGGTCTAAATAGGGGAGGGGGATTTTAGCTGAAGCAATTTTTACAGAAGCAGAACTGGCAAAAAGTTAAAAAATGAATTGGTTACAAATGCAGTTACGAAAAATAAACAGTTCCAGGTGCAGGGGCTTAAACTATCACAAAGAGATAAATGTAGGGGTTTTGGGTGCCATCCGCCGAGCACGTCCCCAGGAGCTGCTGTGCAGCTCGCCTCAGTATCTTATCAGCAGGTGCATTCCTGGACATGCTTTGAGTCAGTTTTACACTAGCTACGCCTGGAGGGAGGTGAAAGGGTTACAAGTGAAGAAACTAAAATGGAGTCTGTCCAGCTGTCTGCTAGGAGAGAGTCACTCAGGTTAAAACAAGGTAGGGTATCACAAGTCTTACTCTGTCGTCCAGGCTGGAGTGCAATGGTGCGATCTCAGCTCACTGCAACCTCCGCCTCCCGGGTTCAAGCAATTCTGCTGCCTCAGCCTCCCAAGTAGCTGGGATTACAGGTGCCCACCAGGACATCCATCTAGTTTTCTATTTTTAGTAGAGACAGGGTTTCACTATTTTGGCCAGGCTGGTCTCGAACCCCCGACCTCCGATGATCCACCCGCCTTGGCCTCCCAAAGTGCTGGGATTACAGGTGTGAGCCACCACTCCTGGCCAAATTCTGAATTCTTTAGGGGAAGGGAGAGCCTGGGACATAGGCATCCCCTTGGACCCAGTAACCCCGCTTCTGGGAGTTCAGTTTAAGGAAAGCCTGCAGTGAAGTCTGAAACTTACCAAATGACAAGGGCAAACTCAGACGGGGAACTGTAACGTACAAAGTGCTAAGCTAAGCACTTTCTATATATTGCTTTTTCCTGTCAAAGAAAATAAAAATATGAGGATCTTCCAAAGGCAATTTGCCAAAGGAAAAGTTGTTGTTGTTGTTTGTATTGGTTTGTTTTTGAGACATGGTCTCATTCTGTTGTCCAGGCTGGTGTGCAGTCATGCAAACATGGCTCACTGCATCCTTGACCTCTTGGGCTCAAGGGACCCTCCTACCCCTTGGGCTCAAGGGATCCTCCTACTCAGCCTCCTGAGTGGCAGATGACCTGAGGTCGGGAGTTGGAGACCAGCCTGGCCAACATGGTGAAACCTGGTCTCTACTAAAAATACAATTAGCCAGGCGTGGTGTCAGGTGCCTGTAATCCCAGCTACTCAGGAGGCTGAGGCAGGAGCATTGCTTGAATGTGGAGGCTGCAGTGAGCCGAGATCACACCACTGCGCTTCAGCCACCACAGGCGCAGCCACCATGTCCAGCTAATTTTTAAATGTTTTGGCCGGGCGCGGTGGCTCACGCCTGTAATCCCAGCTCTCAGGGAGGCAGAGGTGGGAGGATAGCTTGAGCCCAGGAGTTCGAGACCTGCCTGGGTAATATAGCGAGACCCCGTTCTCCACAAAAAGGAAAAAAAAAAAAAGACAAAAAAAAATTTTTTTTAATGTTTTGTTGAGGTGGGGGATGGGGGTGGAGGGAAACTCACTTTATTGCTCACGCTAGTCTTAAACTTCTGGGCTCGAGTGATCCTTCTGCCTCGGCCTCCCAAAGTGTTGGGATTACAGGCAAGTGCCACCGTGTCTGTACCAAAGGGAAAGTTAGGTCTGGAGACTGAGCCACACAGTACTGAAATTCATTTCCCAAATGCATGGCTGTTGCTTCCTGATTGTCTTAAGTGGTTAAGCATTGTACATTACCCAGATGCCAACAAAAAGAGAAAAAAAAAAAAGCCCTCACACATCTCCAGATGATCACCCTCACGAATTGTTCATATGTAAATTCTTTGCTTACCCCTAAATCTTTTCAAGATGTCCCATAAACAAAGAGGTAACCTTAGGTTTTCAAGCTCTATCTGACCCCTTGTCCAGGCTGTTGAATTTCATCCTGACAGCACTGATTACAAGCTTACTTTCCCCAGTGCAAAACAAAGACAGGATGACATCCATCAGCCCTCCACCAGACCCTGAGACAGCTGCAAAATTAATCTTTCCTTTACTCCTTCTTCAAATGTTTGCCTTATCTTAGGTATAACCATAGTTTCAGTTTCCCTGGCACTAATTAAATTCAGAAGAATGTAACTGATGAGAAATGTCATCACCTACTTTCTTTTTACTGTTTTCTCTGAGTTGATGGAGATACTGTTTCAGTTTTTAATTTATGTGGACATTCCAGTCGACTGGGAAGCAACTGTTATCACACTCCTGCTTTTAAGAAAGTAGAGGCGTAAACCCGGGAGGCGGAGCTTGCAGTGAGCTGAGATCCGGCCACTGCACTCCAGCCTGGGCGACAGAGCCAGACTCCATCTCAAAAAAAAAAAAAAAAAAAAAGAAAGTAGAGGTTGGCGCCCGGCGCGGTGGCTCAAGCCTGTAATCCCAGCACTTTGGGAGGCCGAGACGGGCGGATCACGAGGTCAGGAGATCGAGACCATCCTGGCTAACACGGTGAAACCCCGTCTCTACTAAAAAATACAAAAATCTAGCCGGGCGAGGTGGCGGGCACCTGTAGTCCCAGCTACTCGGGAGGCTGAGGCAGGAGAATGGCGTAAACCTGGGAGGCGGAGCTTGCAGTGAGCTGAGATCCGGCCACTGCACTCCAGCCTGGGCGACAGAGCCAGACTCCATCTCAAAAAAAAAAAAAAAAAAAAAGAAAGTAGAGGTTGGCGCCCGGCGCGGTGGCTCAAGCCTGTAATCCCAGCACTTTGGGAGGCCGAGACGGGCGGATCACGAGGTCAGGAGATCGAGACCATCCTGGCTAACACGGTGAAACCCCGTCTCTACTAAAAAATACAAAAATCTAGCCGGGCGAGGTGGCGGGCACCTGTAGTCCCAGCTACTCGGGAGGCTGAGGCAGGAGAATGGCGTAAACCTGGGAGGCGGAGCTTGCAGTGAGCTGAGATCCGGCCACTGCACTCCAGCCTGGGCGACAGAGCAAGACTCTGCCTCAAAAAAAAAAAAAAAAAAAAAAAAAAAAAAAGAAAGTAGAGGTTGGCTAGGGGCAGTGGCTCACACCTGTAATCCCAGCACTTTGGGAGGCCGAGGCGGGTGGATCACTTGAGGCCAGCAATGGCTCACACCTGTAATCCCAGTGCTTTGAGAGGCCGAGGCGGGTGGATCACTTGAGGCCAGGAGTTTGAGACCAGCCTGGCTGACATGGTGAAACTCCGTCTCTACTAAAAATACAAAAATTAGCCGGGCATGGTGGCGCACACCTTTGATCCCACCTACTCGGGAGGCTGAGGCAAGACAATCACTTGAACCTGAGAGGCGGAAGTTGCAGTGAGCCAGGATTGCACCACTGCACTCCAGCCTGGGCAACAGAGTGAGACTCCATCTCAAAAAAGAGAGAGAGACAAAAGCAGAGGCCTGAGGGAAAGGAGCTGGTCCACCATGATAGAATTTGAGCCCAAGTCTGACTCCAAACCTGCACTCAGGTTCCCCCAGGGCAGGGCTTGTCACGTTTGGTGGCACCTCTGACACTTGGGGCTTAATCATTTACTGTGGGGGGCCATCCTGTACCCTGTAGTGTGTTGAGCAGCGTCCCTGGCCTACATCCCTAGATGGCAGGGGCACTCCCAGCCCCCACGGTGACAATAAAAATGTCCCCTGGAGCAGAATCGCCCCCGCCCAGTGAGTGCCCCAGGGCCAGTGACTTTCCACAGGCATGGAGTTGTCCTCAGATGCCCACCCGGGGCCACATCTCAGTATCCCAAAGTAAGTGAAATATACATGTAGTGTAATAAACAGAAATGAAACAGCTAAGGGACGATTGCAGATGATCTTTGCTCCTTAATTTTTTTTTTTTTCCTTAGCCAGGTGCAGTGGTTCACATCTATAATCCCAGCACCTTGGGAGGCTGAGGAAGGAGGATCACATGAGCCCAGGAGTTTGAGACCAGCCTGGGCAACATACGGAGATCCTGTCTCTACAAACAATATAACTGGGCGTGATGGTGGTGAGTGGCTGTAGTCCCAGCTACTTAGGAGGCTGAAGCAGGAGGATCGCTTTGAGACAAGCCTGGTCAACATAGTGAGACCCCATCTCCACAAAAAATTAAAAATTAGCCAGGTGTAGTACTGTGCATCTGTGGTCCCAGCTACTCGGGAGGCTGAGGTGGGAGGATCACTCGAGCTCAGGAAGTCAAGGCTGCAGTGAGCTATGATCACACCACTGCACTCCAGCCTGGACAACAGAGCAAGAACCTGTCTTTAATAAATAAATAAAAGAAGGGAAATTGGGTGTAGGGAATGTGGGAAATTCTTTCTATTACCCTCCCTGTGTGTTTTTTTTTTTTTTTTCCTGCAAATCTAAAACTATTCTAGAATAAAATATTGGCCGGGCATGGTGGCTCAGGCCTGTAATCCCAGCACTTTGGGAGGCCGAGGTGGGCAGATCACGAGGTCAGGAGATCAAGACCATCCTGGCCACATGGTGAAACCCCATCTCTACTAAAATACAAAAATTAGCTGGGCGTGGTGGCACATGCCTGTAATCCCAGCTACCTGGGAGGCTGAAGCAGGAGAATCGCTTGAACCAGGGAGTTGGAGATTGCAGTGAGCGGAGATCATGACATCGCACTCCATCCTGGGTGACAGAGTGAGACTCTGTCTCAAAAAATCAATTAATTAATTAATTAAAATAAAATGTTTCTTTTTTTCTTTCCTTTTTCTTTTTCTTCTTTTTTTTTTTTTTTTTTTTTTTTTTTTTTTGAGAGAGTCTCACTCTGTCGCCCAGGCTAAAGTGCAGTGGCTCAAACTCAGCTCTCTGCAACCTCTGCCTCCGGGTTCAAGCGATTCTTCTGCCTTAGCCTCCCGAGTAGCTGGGATTACAGGCACCCACCACCACACCTGGCTAGTTTTTGTATTTTTAGTAGAAACAAGGTTTCACCACGTTGGCTAGGCTGGTCTCGAACTCCTGACATCAGGTGATCCACCCGCCTCAGACTCCAAAGTGCTGGGATTACTGGCATGAACCACTGCACCCAACTGAAATATTTCTCTAAATAATAATAATAATAATAATAATAAATAAGAATAAAAAATAAATTTAAAAAAAAAGCTAAAACCAAAAGAATGCCAGGGGCGGGTGCAGTGGCTTACTCCTGTAATTCCAACACTTTGGGGGCCTGAGGCAGGAGGATCTTTGGAGCCCAGGAGTTTGAGACCAGCCTGGGAAACATAGTGAGACCCCCATCTCTACAAAAAATAAAAAATTAGCTGGGTGTGGTGGTGCACACCTGTAGTCCCAGCTACACCGGAGGCTGAGGTGAGAGGATTGCTTGAGCCCAGGAGGTCAAGGCTGCAGTAAGCTATGATTGCACCACTACACTCCAGCCTGGGCAACAGGACAAGATTCTGTCTGAAAGGAAAGGAAAGGAAGGGGAGGGGAGGGGAGGGAAAGGGATAGGGAAAGGGAAAGGAAAGGGAAATAGCATAACAGTCTCCATTTCTAATTTTATTGCAAAAGTAATTGTGGTTTCTGCCATTACTTTTAGTTAACATAATTAATGTAATTAATGCCATTAAAAGTCATGGCAGGCTGGGCGTGGTGGCTCATGCCTATAATCCCAGTACTTTGGGAAGCTGAGGTGGGCGGATCACGAGCTCAAGAGTTCGAGACCAGCCTAGCTAACACGGTGAAACTCCGTCTCTACAGAAAATACAAAAATTAGCTGGGCGTGGTTGCAGGTGCCTGTAATCCCAGCTACTCAGGAGACTGAGGCAGCAGGATTGCTTGAACCCAGGAGGCGGAGATCAGAGGTTGCAGTGAGACAAGATCATGCCAATGCACCCCAGCCTGTGTGACAGAGCGAGACTCCATCTCAAAGAGAAAAAAAAAAAAAAAAGGCTGGGCGCAGTGGCTCAATCCTGTAATCCCAGCAACTTGGGAGGCTGAGGCAGGCGGATCACCTGAGGTCAGGAGTTTGAGACCAGCCTGACCAACGTGGAGAAACCTAAACCTCTCTACTAAAAATACAAAATTAGCTGGGCATGGTGGCACATGCCTGTAATCCCAGCTACTCAGGAGGCTGAGGCAGGAGAATTGCTTGAACCCAGGAGGTGGAGGTCACGGTGAGCCAAGATTGCATCATTGCTCTCCAGCCTGGGTAACAAGAGTTAAACTCTGTCTCAAAAAAAAAAAAAAGTAATGGCAGAGGCTGGGGGCGGTGGCTCATGCCTGTAATCCCAGCACTTTGGGAGGCCAAGTCGGGCGGATCACTTGAGGTCAGGAGTTCGAGACCAGCCTGGCCAAAATGGCAAAACCCCGTCTCTACTAAAAATACAAAAAGTAGCCGGGCATGGTGGCAGGCATCTGTAGTCCCAGCTACTCAGGAGGCTGAGGCAGGAGAATCGCTTCAACCCAGGAGGCAGAGGTTGCAGTGAACTGAGATCACACCACTGCACTCCAGCCTGGGCGACAGAGGGAGTTTCCCTCTCAAAAAAAAAAAAAAAAAAGTAATGGCAGAAACCACAATTACTTTTGCACCAACCAATATGTATAAATATATTATATATTTTAAAATATAAAATAAAATATAGGCTGGGCGCAGTGGCTCACGCCTGTAATCCCAGCACTTTGGGAGGCCGAGGTGGGCGGATCACCTGAGGTCAGGATTTCGAGACCAGCCTGGCCAACATGGCAAAACCCTATCTGTACCAAAAGTACAAAAATAAACCAGGTATGGTGGCAGGTGCCTGTAATCCCAGCTACTTGGGAGGCTGAGGCAGGAGAATCGCTTGAACCCGGGAGGCAGAGGTTGCAGTGAGCCAAGATCGTGCCACTGAACTCCAGCCTGGGCATCCGTCTCAAAAAAAATTAATGAATTAAATAAAATAAATATGTATGTACTAAATATATATATGTATTTTTAAGTCGAGATAGGGTCTCGCTATGTTGACCAGGCTGGTCTCGAACTCCTGACCTCAAGCAATCCTCCCATCTTGGCCTCCCAAAGTACTAGGATTGTAGGCATGAGCCACTGCACCCATCCCATCATTTGTAATTTTAAAGGGAAGAGCAACAAACTTTCAGTTTGCAGAGCTGGGACTGTTTGCAGCTGCAAAATTTAGAGAGGACATCAATCTTTTATTATCCACATTTTACAGCTGGGGAAATCAATGCTAAGAGAGGAAATTCATTTGCCCAGGGGCGCGCCACCCCAGTCTCCAATGTGCAATTCATGCAATTGTGATTTCCGACCTGGTCCCAAACTGACCCTAAAGTTTGCAGGCCAGAACACTGCTGCTCAAATAAGTCAGCTTAGTCAAATAAGTCAGGCAAAGGTCGTGTCTTTTCACCTGGAGTCCTGGCCAGGCTGGTAGGTCCCTCCTCCTGGGACGAGTTCACCCTCAGACTTTTCAGCAAGATCATCTCCCACAGCTTGTTAATTGGTTCTTGGTTCTAAGTGTTTTTTTGTTTGTTTGTTTGTTTGTTTAAGAGATGGGGTCCCACTTTATTACCCAGGCTTGAGTGCAGTGGCACAATCATAGCTCGCTGCAGCCTCAAACTCCTGGGCTCAAGTGATCCTCCTGCCTCAGCCTCCCGAGTAGCTGGGACCACACGCACATACCACGATGCCTGGCTCTAAGCGGCTTTAATGGGGTCCTTCTGAGGGATGTTGGAGTGAGGGCCTGGGGGGCAGTTCCCCAGGCCTTCTGGGAGGCCTGGGCTCTGGCCTTGACCTCGCCTGCTGTCTGGCCCTGCTGAAAACAGAAAAACATGGAAATGGCAGACCTGACAGAATCTGGGCTGTGGTCAGGATGTGACTGAAGAAGCCACAAGAAAAACACTCAGTCCCCTTTCAGCCGTCATGCCCAGCAGTCGGGCGCCTATAACGGGGCCTGATTTCCTGTAAGAAGCCCTGGCTCTCTTGGCCCCATGGACAGCAGGTCGGTGCAGCCTGAGTGCTCCCCCAGCCCCGGTGTCCAACAACCCTAGCACCCGCCCCATCCCAGGCTTCTTCCAGGGATGTCTCCCAGGACCGTGGGGTTTAGCACATCCCAAATGGAGCCAACTATCTTTCCTCAAAGAAAAATCCCCACTAGGCCAGGCACGGTGGCTCATGCCTGTAATCCCAGTACTTTGGGAGGCAGAGGCAGGCAGATCACTTGAGCTCAGGAGTTCGAGACTAGCCTGGTTAACATGGTGAAACTCCGTCTCTACTAAAAATACAAAAAAACTAGCCAGGCGTGGCTGGGCGTGGTGGCTCATGCCTGTAATCCCAGCACTTTGGGAGGCCGAGGCGAGTGGATCATCTGAGGTCAGGAGTTCGAGACCAGCCTGACCAACATGGAGAAACTTAAACCTCTCTACTAAAAATACAAAATTAGCTGGGCATGGTGGCACCTGCCTGTAATCCCAGCTATTCAGGAAGGCTGAAGCAGGAGAATCGCTTGAACCCGGGAGGCAGAAGTTGTGGTGAGCCAAGATCGAGCCACTGCACTCTAGCCTGGCCAACAAGAACAAAACTCAGTCTCAAAAAAAAAAAAAAAAATTAGCCGGGCCGGGCCACACCCGTAGTCCCAGCTACTGGCAAGGCTGAGGTGAGCAAATCAGTTGAATCTGGGAGGTAGAGGCTGCAGTAAGCCGAGATCACGCCACTGCACTCTGCATTCCAGCCTGGGCGACAGAGCAAGACTCTGTCTCAAAAAAAAAAAAAAAGAAAAGAAAAGAAAAGAAAAGAAAAAGGAAAGAAAAGAAAAGAAAGATCCTCGCTGTATGTCCATGTTCAAGCATTATCTTCCCATCCATCTGCCCTGAGCCACAGGCCTGGCAGGTGGCATGCGCATCCATTGAGCACCTACTGGATACCAAAGCACTTTACTGGCATCTTCTCCCTGGCCACTCCTGGAGAGGCTGGCCCTGTTATTCCCCTCTACAGATGAAGAAACAGGCTCAGAGAGTTTACTTGGTATCCTGGAGTCCCAGGAGCACTTTTTCTGAAAGTTGAAGCCTGTTTCCTGCGGGTGCCAGGACAGAGTCCAACATTGTTTGTTGACTGGGGTATCCTCTCACCTGGGTTGTGTGTGCCTATCCAGTCCCCCAGTTTTCAGCTGGCTCCAGTCTCACCTGCTGCTCACACACCTTCCATGGCTTCCATGGCTCCCATAGGCCCCTCGGTGGGGACAGGGGCACTGGATGAAGCCCTGCTAGTCACCACAGAGACACCTGAACACAAAACCAAGTCCCTAGGGTCAGACCCAGGCCCTGCCCTCACTCAACTGTGCAATCTCAGTTTCCCCAGGTGGAGACTGGACCAACAATGATGGCCTCTGCCTCTTCAGGTCATGGTACGATGAATACCATGGCCTAGGCACTCAGTAACACACAGCAGAAGCACAGGGACTTAAGATGGAGTGTCCCAGGCAGCCACAGTTGGGAAGGGCCCCGAGGCCTTTTAAAGCAGGGTTGAAAAAAAAGCCCACCTCCTTTCTGGGAAACTGAAACTGAAAGCCTAATTAATCCTCTGCCTGTAGGTGCCTCATGCAAGAGCTGCCGGTCAGAGCACTTCCTGGAACTTGCTATTGGTCAGGACAGCTCCTATGCTAATAGGGGGTGGCCCATAGAAGATTCCAGTACCCTCCCCTAACTTCAGGCCCGACTCCCTTCAGCTAGAGGGGAGATCTGGATGGCACCTATTTTGTATGACTATTGCAAAATGCCCATGGATGACACTTGCAAGGAAGACGGGGACAAGTGCTGTAAACTGGCCGTAGGAATTCTGGGGCTCCTGGTCATAGTGCTTCTGGGGGTGCCCCTGATTTTCTTCATCATCAAGGCCAACAGCGAGGCCTGCCAGGATGGCCTCCGGGCAGTGATGGAGTGTCGCAATGTCACCTATCTCCTGCAACAAGAGCTGGCCGAGGCCCAGCGGGGCTTTCGGGACGCAGAGGCCCAGGCTGTCACCTGCAACCAGACTGTGGTAAGCACCTCAGCTCCTTTGGATGGCCTAGTACTAGGGGGTAGGGAGGACAATAATCTCTCCCCAGAAATCTGGCACAGGGTGGGTCTCCAGGGAGATGCAAGGGAGGTCCCAAAACTGTTCCTGGGCCCCCACGTCAAGGGACCTAGGTTCCCTTACCAGAGTATGGGGGCCTCTAACCCAGTCCAGAACACTGGTGTAGGGGCAGGGTGTTAAAACTCTCCAGAGCCCCCAAATCAGGGACCTCAGTATTCCCCCCGGGACTTAGGTGAGTTGATAAATTCTTTCCACGGCACTGGTGTTGGGAGCCTTGAAGCTCCTAGTGGGCACCAGTCCTGGGGGAGTAGAAAGCCCTATTCAGGGTTGAAGGGGGACCTCACCAGACCCTGAAAAAGGGGGCTTTTGAAATTTTCACTTCATCACTAAGAAACTGAAATATTCACCTGGGTCCTGATATGGGGGATCTTGAAACTCTTGCTGAGCATGTCACTTGGGCTGGGAAATCCCACTGCGTTCTGGATTTGGTAGGGCCCTCTAACTTTTCTTGAGCCATAGACCAGGCAATCTGGAAACGTCTACTAAAGTGTGGTTATCGACAGTCTCCAACTTGCCATGTAGGGGGGTCTCAAAACTCCCATTTTGAGGACCCACATGCTTATGGGTGGCCCTGGGAGAGTATGTGGTTGTGGCTGTTCTTTAAGGTTGGAGAACATGGTGCAGAGAGGGTTGGAAGAAAACCTGAAAGGGTTTGCATTTAAGGGCAGCAGCCAAACTCCCCAGGCCAGAACCCCAGATTCTGACTCTTCTTAGATGGACCTAATGGCTTCCCTGGATGCAGAGAAGGCCCAAGGACGAAAGAAAGTGGAGGAGCTTGAGGGTGAGAAACAGAGAAGGGAGAGGGCGAGGGAGGGGTGACTCAGCTATGGAAGAGGGGGTGGGGGCAGGGAGACCAGGGCTGGAGGTTGGGGGAAGGGGGAGGTCCTGTCCCAGAGTGGGGCCCGGCCCCAGCATGGCCACGTGCTGCCCCGCCCCCTGATTCTGTCCTCCCACCCCACCAGGGGAGATCACTACATTGAACCACAAGCTTCAGGACGCGTCTGCGGAGGTGGAGCGACTGAGGTCAGAGATAACCTTCCCCGCTACCCTCCACCCGCCACACTCCTCTCACCCCCACGTCCCTACCCCGAGACCCAGAATCTCTCCTTTGCTCCCAAAATCCCCATTGCCCCAAGGGGTAAGGTTTGAGTCCCACAAAAGGACAACTTAGCCCCCAGGGTCACAGAGCCATGGGTGGCCCCAGTCCACTCCCTCCCCAGTGACTTGGATTGGGGCGGTGCGGGGGGAACTCCCGGGGGCGATGGGCTTACAGGGAGGGCGGCAGGAGCCAGGACGAGCAGATGCCTGATTTGCCCCCATTTGCACCGCAGAAGAGAAAACCAGGTCTTAAACGTGAGAATCGCGGACACGAACTCCGCCAGCTCCCAGGACTCCAGCTGCGCGGCAGAGCCCCCGCTCCTGATTCTGCTGCTGGGCTTGGGCGCTCTGCTGCTGTGACATCCCAGGAAGCTGGTCAGTGAGGAGGGGGTGGCCCCGGGAGGGAGAAGAAAGCTGGGGAAGGGGGTCGGGGAAGCAAGGACTCCGAAGTCTGGAGAGAGGGGCTGCAGGGGGAGGGACTGGGTGCTGAGGAGAGGGGCCTTGGGGAAGGAGGGAGAATCCAGCGAGAAGGGCGACCTGGAGCGGGGGTGGGGCTTATAGCAGTATGGGGCGGGGCTATGAATGAGGGCGGGTCTATCGATGGAGGGGAGGGGCTTATGATGGGTGGGGCGGGGCCAGTGTCTACTGCCTCCAGTCTGCCCTGAGTCCCTCTTCTGGTCCTTTAGGCATATCTTGGAAGGTCCGGTTCCTGCTTGGCTTTTCGCTTGGACATGCCCTTGATCTCATCGGTTCTGAGCGGGTCATGGGGCAGCACGGTTAGTGGGGAGGGCACGGGGTAGCTGGAGAAGGGTCTCTGGAGCAGGTCTTGAGGGGCCATGGGGCAACCCTGGGTGTGGGGACACAGTCGAGTTGACCCAGGGCTATCTCCCTCCAGAACTAGGCAGGGAATGAGTCCCCCCTCTTGCTTCCCGCCCTGAGATTGGGCATGGGGTGCGGTGGGGGGGCACGTGCTGCCTGTTGTTACGGGTGTTTTATTATTTTGCCGGGGGGTGTGCTTTTTCTGGGGTCTTTGAGCTCCAAAAAATAAACACTTCCTTTGAGGGGGAGCACACCTTACTCTCGAGTTCCTGAAGTGTCATTGTGTTAGTCCCTAAGCGTCGGGGCCGCCCCTGCCGGTGAGAGTGGACTCCCCGTTGATGACAACACCTCCCTTCCCTGCTCCAGGACGTTTTCAGGAGCCCACGGAGTTCGGGGAGGCACCACCCCGGTTCCTCCCAGCCCTCGTCTCTGCTGGGATCAACGTAAGGACTGTGCACCCTCATCAGGGCTCACCGTTTCCCACGTGTTTTTTTCTCATCTCCTCCCTAGAGCCTCTCCTGATTCCTGGGGATCCAGTGAGGAAACTGAGGCTGTAACTGAGAGTAACCTCGCCTTGCTGCCCCTCCGGCCTGCAGAAAATGCTGGGCTGGGATTTAAACTGGGATCTGTACACACACATTGTCAGAATGTGTCCCCCTCCTTCATCCCCCCACACTTCTTTTTTTTTTTTTTTTTTTTTTTTGAGACAGAGTGTCACTCTTGTTGCCCAGGCTGGAGTGCAGTGGTGCAATCTCAGCTCACTGCAACCTCCACCCCCTGGGTTCAAGCGATTCTCCTGCCTCAGCTTCACCAGTAGCTGGGATTACAGGCACGCACCACCATGCCCGGCTAATTTTGTATTTTTAGTAGAGATGGGGTTTCTCCATGTTGGTCAGGCTAGTCTTGAACTCCCGACCTCAGGTGATCTGCCCACCTCGGCCTCCCAAAGTGCTGGGATTACAGCCGTGAGCCACCGCCCACAGCCCTTTTTTTTCTTTTCTTTCTTTCTTTTTCTTTTTTGAGACAGAGTTTCACTCTGTCACTCAGACTGGAGTAGAGTGGCACGATCTTGGCTCACTGCCAACTCTGCCTTCTGAGTTCAAGTGATTCTCTTGCCTCAGCCTCCCGTGTAGCTGGGATTACAGTACTACACCACCACACCTGGCTAATTATTGTATTTTTAGTGGAGATGGAGGTTTCATTACGTTGGCCAGGCTGGCCTCAAACTCCTGACCTCAAGGGATCTACCCATCTTGGACTCCTAAAGTGCTGGAATTACAGGCATGGGCCATCACACCTGGCTGGATTCCCCAAACTCTTATTTATTGTGCAGTACCCAGCTCTGGGAACCTCTCCCCCGGAGAGTCTCTGTGCTTCTTCACAGTTGAGGGCTGCAATCCCGACAGACCCTTCACCCACCTTGTTGGATACTCGAAGACCTCTTAGTCCCTTCCTTATCTGTTATCTTACTTCCTCCAAGTTCTCTCCGAATCCCGGCCATTGTCTCTGCAACTGCAACTCCTGTTCGTGGTAATGGGGCCAGGAGCCTCTTGTCCCAGATTTCTGTACTGTCCTAAGGTCCCACAGTCCCCGGCCCAGATGGTCAGTGGGATTAAAAAAAACAAAAAAAAAAAACAAAAAAAAAACTCTCTGGCCAGGCACAGTGGCTCATGCCTGTAATCTCAGCACTTTGGGAGGCCGAGGTGGGTGGATCACTTGAGCTCAGTTCAAGACCAGCCTGGTCAACATGGTGAAACCCCATCTCTATTAAAAATACAAAAAAAAAAAAAAAAAAAAAAAAAAAATGGCCAGGCGTGGGGGTTCATGCCTGTAATCCCAGCACTTTGGGAGGCCGAGGTCGGTGGATCACAAGGTCAGGAGATCCAGACCATCCTGGCTAACACGGCGAAACCCCGTCTCTACTAAAAATACAAAAAAATTAGCTGGGAGTGGTGGCACGCACCTGTAGTCTCAGTTACTCGGGAGACTGAGGCACGAGAATCATTTGAACCCAGGAGGTGGATGTTGCAGTGAGCCGAGATCACGCCACTGCACTCCTGCCTGGGTGATAGAGCGAGACTCCATCTCAAAAAAAAAAAAAAAAAAATTAACTGTGAGTGGTGTCTCGTGTCTATCGTCCCAGTTACACAGGAGGCTGAGGCAGGAGAACCACTTGAACCCAGGAGGTGGAAGTTGCAGTGAGCTGAGATCACGCCACTCTACTCCAGCCTGGGCGGCACAGCAAGTCTGTCTCAAAAAAAATAAAAATAAAACCAGGCCTCCACCTCCATGGTTCCTACTGCTCTCCCAGGGAAGGGTCCCCAAATACCCCCCCTGCCACAGACCTCCCTGGCCCTCTTGCCCCCTCACTTCCTCTTGCTCACCACCTCCACCTTTCCTGATCCCAAGCTCCTTTTTGCCTCAAGGCCTTTGCCCAAGCTCTGCCTGCTTCCTGGAGCACCCGTTCCTCACTCCCAAGGTCTAGGGCAGGCTCTCAGCCTCAGCAGCGTTGATAGTTTGGGCTGAATGGTTCTCCGGGTGTGGACCATCCTGTGCATTGTAGGATTTTTGTTTTTGTTTTTGGTTGGTTTTTTGTTTTGTTTTTTTTTTTTTGAGACAGAGTCTCGCTCTGTTGCCCAGGCTGGAGTGCAGTGGCGCGATCTCAGCTCACTGCAAGCTCCGCCTCCCGGGTTTACGCCATTCTCCTGCCTCAGCCTCCAGAGTAGCTGGGACTACAGGTGCCCGCCACCTCGCCCGGCTAGTTTTTTGTATTTTTAGTAGAGACGGGGTTTCACCGTGTTAGCCAGGATGGTCTCAATCTCCTGACCTTGTGATCCGCCCATCTCGGCCTCCCAAAGTGCTGGGATTACAGGCTTGAGCCACTGCACCCGGCCTTTTTTTTTTTTTTTTTTTTTTTTTTTGAGACGGAGTCTGGCTCTATCTCCCAGGCTGGAGTGCAATGGCGCGATCTCGGCTCACTGCAACCTCCGCCTCCCGGGTTCAAGCGATTCTCCTACCTCAGCCTCCCGAGTAACTGGGATTGCAGGCACCTGCCATCATGTCCAGCTAATTTTTGTATTTTTAGTAGAGATGGTGTTTCACCATGTTGGTCAGGCTGGTCTTGAACTACTGACCTGAAGAAATTCACCCACCTCAGACTCCCAAAGTGCTGGAATTACAGGCATGAGCCATGGCGCCCAGCTGCATTGTAGGATGTTAAAGGGCATCCCTGGCCCCCACCCACAGATGCAAGTAACACCCTCCCAAGTTGTGACAATTAAAAATGTTTCCAGGCTGGGCATGGTGGCTCACGCCTGTAATCCCAGCACTTTGGGAGGTCAAAGGGGGAGGATTGCTTCAGCCCAGTAGGTCAAGACCAGCCTGGACAACATAGGGGAACCTCCATCTCTACAAAAATTTAATAATTAGCTGGGCATGGTGGCACATGCCTGTAGTCGCAACTACTTGGGAGGCTGAGGCAGGAGGATCGCTTGAGCCTGGGGTGTCAAGGCTGCAGTGAGCCAAGATGACACAATTACACTCCAGCCTGGGCAACAGAGCCAGACTCTGTCTCAAAAGGGAAAAAAAAAGTCTCTAGATGTTGCTAAGTGTCCCCAGGAGCAGGGCGGGCCCTCACTTCTGTGGCCCTGGCTTGCAGAAAAGCTAAAGCCGCTTTGCAACTACTAAGCTATTTCATCCCCACCAACAGCCCCGGTGAGGCCTAGGGTAATTAGTGGACTTTTTCAGGGTTTTTTTGGTCTTTTTTTGTGGTTTGTTTGCATTTGTTTTGTTTTGTTTTGTTTTGTTTGAGATGGAGTCTTGCTCTGTTGCCCAGGCTGGAGTGCAATGGTGCGATCTCGGTTCATTACAACCTCCACCTCCCAGGTTCAAGTGATTTCTCCTGCCTCAGCCTCCCAAATAGCTGGGATTACAGGCACACATCACCACACCCGACTAATTTTTATATTTTTTAGTAGCGAATGGGTTTCACCATGCTGGCCAGGCTGGTCTCGAACTCCTGACCTCAGATGATCCGCCCGCCTCAGCCTCCCAAAGTGCTGGAATTACAGGCGTGAGCCATCGCGCTGGCCAACGTTTGTATTTTTAGTAGAGATGGGGTTTCACCATGTTGGCCAGGCTGGTCACAAACTCCTGACCTCAGGTGATCCATCCGCCTTGGCCTCCCAAAGTTCTGGGACTACAGGCATGAGCCACCGTGCCTGGCCCTAATTTTTTTAATATTTTGTAGAGATGGGGTCTCACCATGTTGCCCAGGCTGTTCTCAAACTCCTGGGCTCAAGTGATCCTCCCACCTCAGTCTCCCAAAGTGCTTGGGTTACAGACATGAACCACCATGCCAAGCCTTGTTAAAAGAGTTTTTTCCAGGGCAAAGTGTGAGGGCAGAGTCTATCCAGGGCCACAGGGACACCGAAGAATGAGGATGAGTGACTCCCATGCAGGGAAAAGTGTGGATCACTTCTTTTTTATTCGAGAAGGAGTCTTGCTCTTGTCACCCAGGCTGGAGTGCGATGGCACCATCTCAACTCACTGCAACCTCTGCCTCCCGGGTTCAAGCGATTCTCCTGTCTCAGTCTCCTGAGTAGCTGGGATTACAGGTGCCCACCACCACGCCTGGCTAATTTTTGTATTTTTGGTAGAGACAGGGTTTTGACATGTTGGTCAGGCTAGCCTTGAACTCCTGTCCTCGTGATCCGCCCGCCTAGGCCTCCCAAAGTGCTGGGATTACAGGCGTGAGCCACCTCTCTTCCCGGCCTGGATGGGTTATAAAGCCACAAACAGAGGTGCTGAACAGAAATACATTTCCCATACAAAGGCTAGCATACAGATAGGAGATTAGATTGGCTACTATTGACTATGCCCTAAGGGGGTTGCTTAAACATTCTATTGTAAAGAGGTGACAGTCACAAGAGTCTCTATCTCCAACAACATTTAGTCTAGGCTTGAATGAAGACTAGGAAGTCTAGTTAATGTGGAATATCTCCCCACAAAGAAAGGTCAGGGGCTGGGCATGGGGTGGCTCCGTGGCTCCCAGTGGTGGTAATCCCAGCATTTAGGGAGGCTGAGATGGGGGCATCGCTGGAGGCCCAGGTGGGGCATTGCTTGAGCCCAGGAGGTCAAGGCTGCAGTGAGCCGTGATGGCGCCACTGCACTCCAGCCTGGGTGACAGAGTGAGATCAGGTCTCAGGAAAAAAAAAAAAAGAAAGAAAAGAAAAAAGAAAGAAAAGAAAAAAGAAAGAGGCTGGGTGCAGTAGCTCACCCCTGTAATCCCAGCACTTTGGGAGGCTGAGGTGGGCAGATCACTTGAGGCCAGGAGTTTGAGACCAGCCTGGCCAACATAGTGAAACCCCATCTCTACTAAAAATACAGAAGTTAGCTAGGTGTGGTTGCAGGTGCCTGTAATCCCAGCTACTTGGGAGGCTGAGGCAGGAGAATCTCTTGAACCTGGAAGGCAGAGGTTGCAGTGGGCTGAGATTGTGACATTGCACTCCAGCCTTGGCAACAGAGCAAGACTCCATCTCAAAAAAAAAAAAAAAAAATTAGCTAGGAGTGGTGGCAGGTGCCTGCAATCCCAGCTACTCAGGAGGCTGAGGCAGGAGAAGCGCTTGAACCCAGGAGGCAGAGGTTGCAGTGAGCTGACATTGCACTCCAGCCTGGGTGACAGAGAGCAAGACTCCATCTAAAAAAAAAAAAAAGAAAGAAAGAAAGAAAAGGAAGGAAGGAAGGAAGGAAGGAAGGAAGGAAGGAAGGAAGGAAAGAAAAGAAAAGAGAGAAAGAAAGAAAGGTTGATTCAGTTTCCAGGGCTTAACTATTACCCCTTGACATAATAAATCTGGACGTTCCTAAAATTTTATTTTTTTTTACACGCCTAAATTCTGGACCCACCAAAAAAGAGAACAATTACTCTGATTCTTTGAGTTTTCATTAACTGAACTCATATCACTGGCAGAAAGACTAAAGTCTATCAACATACCTGAATAGACTTTTTTTGTTGTTTTTTGAGACATGGTCTCACTCTGTTGCCCAGGCTGGAGTGCAGTGGTGTGATCTCGGCTCACTGCAGCCTCCACTTCCTGGACGCAAGCAATCCTTCTGCCTCAGCCTCCTGAGTAGCTGGGACTACAGGTGCACACCACCACATCAGGCTCATTTTTAAATTTTTTGTAGAGATGGGGTCTCACTGTGTTACCCAGGCTGGTCTGAAACTCCTGGGGCTCAAGTGATCCTTCCACCTCCACCTCATTGCTCCTATTAATCTTCCTTTTGTGAGTTGATTTTTCAAGGAACCTTCAGAGGGTGAAGGGGAAGATCACCCAGTTTGATGGGAAAGGCGGGGGTTGGGGGGAGAATCAGTCACACACATAAAGATACAATCACTTTTTATTTTTGAGACAGAGTCCCACTCTGTCACCCAGGCTGGAGTCCAGTGGCACCATCTCTGTTCACTGCAACCTCCGCCTCCCTGGTTCAAGAGATTCTCCTGCCTCACCCTCCTGAGTAGCTGGGATTACAGGTACCAGCCACCACACCTGGCGAATTTTTTTTGTTTTTTAAAATAAGACGGAATCTTGCTCTTGTCGCCCAGGCTGGAGTGCAATGGCGTGATTTCAGCTCACTGCAACCTCCCCCTCCTGGGTTGAACCCATTCTCCTGCCTCAGCCTCCCAAGTAGCTGGGATTACAGGCACCCGCCAGCAAGCCTGACTAATTATTGTATTTTTAGTAGAGAGGAGCTTTCACCATGTTGGCCAGGCTGGTCTCAAACTCCTGACCTCAGGTGATCCACCTGCCTCAGCATCCCAAAGTGCTGGGATTACAGACGTGACCCATAGCACCTGGCCTACAATGATCTTTTTAATGTCAGGGCGCTAGGAGCTGATCAAAAGCGGGTAGTGTTGGAGAGGGGGACTTTCTGTAGGAGGGGACCTGACAGCAGAGCAGCAATTAGCCAGGCAGAGGAGGAGAAGGTGTAAAGGCCCTGCGGTGGGAATGCACTTGGAAGAGCTTTGGGGAGGCCACAGGAAGGCGTGAAGAGGAAATGACCATGAAGGTGTGATCAAGTCCTTTGCAGGTGTAAGGAGGGAGAGAAGGGGGAGAGGGAGATAGAGGAGAAACAGGAAGAGGAGGGAGGAGGGGGAGAAGGGGGAGTAGGAGGAAGGAAGGGGAGGGGAAAACGGGTTGTATTCTAAGAGGGAAGGGGAGCCAGAGCCCAACTGTAATCACGTTGTAACATCGCCCCCTGGCGGCCCAGTGGGGAGCAGGCGGGAAGACGGGACCGGTCCACTCTTGTGTCTACCCTCTGGTCCTCTTAACAGCTAGTGTAGCAGCCTAAGCTCCACCAACTGTAAGTCAGTGGTGTGTCCTCCCATCTCCCAACTCGGTTACCCCATCAACAGAATGGGAACCACAGGCCGGATGCGGTGGCTCACGTCTTTAATCCCAGCACTTTGGGAGGCCGAGGTGGGACGATTGCTTGAGCTCAGAAGTTCAAGACCAGCCTGGGCAACATAGCGAGACTCTCTCTCAAAAAAACAAAAAACTTAAAATGAGTCAGGCGCAGTGGCTCACGCCTGTAATCTCAGCACTTTGAGAAGCCGAGGTAGGCAGATCATCTGAGGTCAGGAGTTCGAGACCAGCCTGGCCAACATGGTGAAACCCCGTCTCTACTAAAAATACAAAAACTAGCTGGGCGTGATGGCGTGCGCCTGTAATCCCAGCTACTCAGGAGGCTGAGGCAGGAGAATCGCTTCAGCCAAAGAGGCGGAGGTTGCAGTGAGCCAAGATCCTGCCATTGTGCTCCAGTTTGGGCAACACATACACACAAACTTAAGATTAAAAAATAATGGAAACAACATATCCCCAAATGATAGCCAAGCACTTCCTTTGCAGATGTGGTCTTTGGCGCTTCCCACAGATGTGCCAGCTTGATTCCTACCAAGCCCTATCGAGCAGGAGTTAATACTCTCCCCATTTCACAGAGGGAGAAATTGAGGCACAGAGGGCAGCACGTGGGATGCAGGAACCCAGGATCCCTCGTCCTTTCTTGGGCTCGACGGGATGGACCAGTCCCTGGAGGGGGTCCAACCCCTCCCAACGGACTCGGGAAGCCACGGCCAGGCTGGGCGGAACCGTGGGTGTCCCTGGCGCCCCAAGGTGCCAATTAAATATTCGTGGCCGTCTGGGGCCAGAGTTGTGGACCGCGGCATGGCCGAGCCGGGGCCGGAGCCCGGGCGTGCCTGGCGGGTGCTCGCTCTGTGCGGGGTGGCCGTTTTCCTGGCTGCAGCAGCGGCCGGCGGGGCCCTAGTAGCCTGGAATCTGGCCGCCTCGGCTGCTCGGGGATCTCGCTGCCCGGAGCTGGGGGCCAATGCCACGGCGCCGCCCGGGGACCCGCCGCCTGAGGTCGACGAGCTGCGGCGCCTGCTGGCAGCGGCTGCCGAGCGGGAGGAGGCCCTAGCCAGGCAGCTGGACCAGGCAGAAAGTATCCGGCGAGAGTTGGAGAAAGCATTAAAGGCCTGTGAAGGCCGCCAGGTAGGTGGGCCGGGTGGAGAGGGAGCTCGGGAGTCCAGAATGTTGGGATAAGAGAGGGCCTGCCCACACATCCCCAGGATTCCCTCCCTGTGCCTCGGTTTCCCCAGTTCCTAGACTTGAGAAGGCATTGAGAATAGCGCCCTAATGCCTTCCAACCCTTAGATGTCAAGTTCACCATGGAGGCTACCTTCTGATCAGAAAAGCGGATCACCTGAGGTCAGGAGTTTGAGACAAGCCTGGCCAACATGGCGAAACCCTGTCTCTACTAAAAATACAAAAATTAGCCTGGCGTGATAGTGAACGCCTGTAATCCCAGCTACTCAGGAGGCTGATGCAGAAGAATCGCTTGAACCCGGGAAGTGGAGGTTGCAGTGTTCTGAGATTGTGCCACTGCACTCCAGCCTGGGAGACAGAGCAAGACTCCATCTGAGAAAATAAAAAAGTCTCATTGTCCTTCGCTATTTGCCAGATAAATGGTGTCTGGAGAAACCCCAGACCACTGGAGGCCCTCCCCCATGTGCCCACTCAGCCCCACTCCAGCCAGTTTCCAGCAGCCCTATTTTGAGAGAGGAACACACATGTCACCTGTAATTAGGAGGCTAAAGTTGGCCTCTTGGGGGAGGTACCTGCTAGGTTCTCCTTTTCCTCTAACCCTTCAGACTTTTTTTTAACCCTTTCTAGCCCTGAGCCTTTCAAAAGAACTGTCCTCAAAATCCCAGCCATTTCCATTTATGGAGTGACTACTGTATACCTCTGGGCACACCCCCCATTCCACCCCAACCTCCCAGCCCAGCCGAGGTAGTGCAACATCTGAATATTAAAAAATCAAAATGCAGCCGGGCGCAGTGGCTCACGCCTGTAATTCTAGCACTTTCGGAAGCCAGGGTGAGTGTATTAGTTGAGGTCAAGTGTTCGAGACCAGCCTGGCCAACCTGGTGAAAACCCATCTCTACTAAAAAATACAAAAATTAGCCAGGTGTGATGGCACATGCTTGTAATCCCGGGCGGAGGTTGCAGTGAGCTGAGATCCCACCACGGCACTCCCGCCTGGCTGACAGAACAAGACCCCATTTCAAAATAAATAAATAAATAAATAAATAAATAAATAAATAAATAAAATCAATCCAAATAAATCCCTACCCCTTTTCTGCCCCCACCAAGAGAAGGGACTGGGACAGTCGAGGTTAAGAGCAGCCTACTCTGAGTTCAAATTCTGGCTCTGCCCCCTTACTGTAAGATGCACTGAGGGAGCCGGACCAGTCGTTTTGCAGAATATCCAGAGGAAACCTACACATACCCCAGAAATTCAATCATTGTCAACCATCAAATTGCCCTCTGTTGGTTTTTGTTGTTGCTTGGTTTTGTGTTGTTTAGTTTTGTTTTGAGACGGAGTCACACTCTGTTGCCCAGGCTGGAGTGCAGTGGCGCGATAGCTCACTACAACCTCCACCTCCTAGGTTCAAGCAATTGTCCTGTCTCAGTCTCCCAAGGAGCTGGGATTACAGGCGCCCACCACCACACCTGGCTTTTTTTTTTTTTTTTTTTTTTCGGAGAGATGGGTTTTTCACCATGTTGGCCAGGCTAGTCTCAAACTCCTGGCCTCAAGTGATCCGCCCGCCTTGGTCTCCCGAAGTGTTGAGATTACAGGTGTGAGCCACAACGCCCGGCTCACTGTGTTGGTCTGAAATCCCTTCAGCGAGTCCCAGATGGAGCTGAAAGTGGAACTTGAATCTGACAGCAGAGCTAAGCACTCTCCACTATCCAGTGGCTTAGGGTTGGTGGCACTGGACCTGGGTAGAGATCTCCCCCCAGGCAGGCAGCTGTCACCACTCGGTGCCCCAGGCTTCAGAAGCCACTTCTGTGTTTTACAACTACAAGGCCCCAAAGGACGTTCCACACAGCTTAGGACACAGGGTTGCAGGTGGCTTCTCACTCTCCCCAAAAGGGCCAGGCCGATTCACTCCTCCCCTCCTCCGCCTACACCCCCTCCCACTTCCCCTCCACTCTTCAGAGCCGGCTTCAGACCCAACTAACGACACTGAAGATTGAGATGGACGAAGCCAAGGCACAGGAGACCCAGATGGGGGCCGAGAACGGGGCACTGACAGGTGCGTTGTGGTATAAGGGAGTGGGCAGGGATAGAGGTGGGAGGAGCCTAGGTGAATCCTAGTTATCCAAACCAGCATAATTGCAAACGTAATGCAAACAACACAGAAATAAACGCAATAACTTATTAAACGAATGAAAACAACATGCAGAGGCCATGCAAATGTCACAAAAACAACGCAAACATTACAAAACATGCAAACGCCTTGTAAACGACTCACAAAAGCAATGCAAACCTATGAAAAGCTATGCAAATGGCACGTGGAAGCCATGCAATGGTACGCACAAATTTAATTCAAATAAAGGAAAGCGTGCAAACGGCATGCAGACTATCAACTTGGATTCCGGCGTGCGTGGGGCGGGTGGGCGCCGGCTCTCCAGCCTGACCCCGACCCCTGCGCCCGCAGAGGCCCTGGCGCGCTGGGAGGCGGCGGCCACGGAGTCTGCGCGGCGGCTGGACGAGGCTCTGCGGCGCGCAGGCGTGGCGGAGGCCGAGGGCGAAGCCTGTGCGGCCCGGGAGGCGGTGCTGCGCGAACGCTTGTGAGTGAGGGGCGGGCCCGAGGGCGGGGGCGGATGGACGGGGAGGGCGCGACCAATGCCTGCGCAGGGCTACATTCTTTAGGCCAATCATTAATTTGGGCGTGGGATTGTGGGCGGGGCATTGTTATTTAATAGGAGGTTCCTGGAGTTGGAACCTAAAGATGGAGAGGGGAGATGGGAGCGCTCTCTCTTGGGATTCCAGGCTGGGGCGAACATTCTAGAAACTTAGGTCTCCAGGATCCAGCGTCGGTGGGAGCCCCGAGAGGGACGGGGAACGGAAGAGAAGGGTGCAAAGAAAAGGAAGTATCGAGGAAGAGACTGGTGGTCTGGAGATAGAGCTTCTGGGGATGTAGCTGGGAGTCTCTAGGGAGGCGTCCCGGGAATGACTGGTGGTGGCGAACGGATGCCGGATCCTGGGGAGCGGGAACCCTGGGAGATGGGGATCTCTGGGGATGGAGTTCCCAGCAAAGGGACGCTTGGGCGGATGAGGGCTGGCGATGTCTGGGGACAGGGGACCAGAGGCTGACAGCCCCCTTCCCCCTTCCCGGCAGTAACGCCCTGGAAGCCGAGATGAGCCCCCAGCGCAGATCGCCTCGGCCGCGTCCCCGTTCGGGGTCCCGACCCCGGCCCAGCCCTCGCTCGCGCTCTCGCTCCGGACCCTCCGGGGGCTGCCGGCGGCCGGCGCGGCGCGCACGAGGGTGAGTCGACCCCCAGCCGGAAGGGGGCTTTGGCCAGGAGGACAGACATGGTGGGGGGGTGTCTGCGGGGACGTGTATAGAGGCGCCCCCACGCTGGATGCGACGCTCAGCTTTAGACCGTGGAGACGCCCTGAACGGAAACTTCACAGAAAGGAGCCTCAGCCCTCTCTCCCCGACCATGTAAAGTGCTTATTCTACAGACAGGGAAACTGAGGCCCAAGTGATCATGCAGTGAGCTAGTGCTTAGCTGGGATTTGAAGTCCCCTCTAACAACAATGTTACCGACATCCCACAGATATGAAGACTGGAGGTCTAGCCCTGGCTCAGGAGTAACCGGAAAGGGTCACTTTCCCTCTCTAGGTCTCAGTTTACCCTATCTGTAAAATGGGTGATTGGACTCATGATAGGGAGCTGATTTGACAACAGAAGCTGACAAAGGTGGCACAATAGGAAAACTGCAAATCCCTCACCCTGTGAGAAGGGTACAAAACTCCCAGATGGAATTTAAACAAAAATAACCAAGTAACACGTTTGTTTTTGGTTTGGTTTTGAGATGGAGTTTTGCTCTTGTTACCCAGGCTGGAGTGCAGTGGCGCAATTTGGGCTCACTACAACCTTCATCTCCCAGGTTCAAGCAATTCTCCTGCATCAGCCTCCCAGGTAGCTGGGATTACAGGCCCCCACCACTACGCCCAGCTAATTTTTGTATTTTTAGTAGAGACAGGGGTTACACCATGTTGGCCAGGCTGGTCTTGAACTCCTGAGCTTAGGTGATCCTCCTGCCTCAGCCTCCCAAAGTGCTGGGATTACAGGCGTGAGCCACTGCTCACGGCCCATGTTTTTAACCTACACTGCAACAAAGGTGACTTATGCCTGAGATGGAGCAATGGTTCAATATTCCCAAGTCTGTTAATTGCTATACTAATAGATCAAATGAGGAAATTTATAAATTGTAAGGAAAAAAACACATCAAAATCAGTACCAAGGTGAGGACGTCCACTGTCAAGTAGTTTTTTCTCTGGGAGTACTAGCCAATGCAATCACACCAGAAAAATAAAAGCTGCAACTAAAAGGAAGAGAATCTATAGGTTGAATCACAAGAAAGTGCTGTTTATTTGGGTAAAAAACATTGAAATATGGACAATTTTATATTGCTCAATTTCACATGAATGTATTAGTGGGTTTTCTTGTTTTTCTAACCTTTAAACATTTTTAGCTTGTTATCTAAATTTAACCTTTATGTTTGGCATAACTTCAGACTTACAGAAAAATTGGTAGATTAATCTCCAACTTCTGAACAACACGAAGGTTATGGACGCCAGTCTCCCATGCAGTTGAAAATTCACACATAACTTTGACTCCTCCAAACTCAAGGCTGGCCAGGTGTGGTGGCTCATATCTGTAATCCCAACATTTTGGAGGCCATGGCAAGAGAATCACTTGAGCCCAGGAGTTCGGGACCAGCCTGGGCACCATAGCAAGAACCTGTCTCTACAAAGAATATCAATAATTAGCTGAGCATGGTGACATGCATCTGTAGCCCCAGCTACTTGGGAGGCTGAGGCGGGTGGATCACGTGAGCCCAGGATGTCAAGTTTGCAGTGAGCCATGATCACACCACTGCACGTCAGTCGTCTGAGTGACAGAGCAAGACCCTGTCTCAAAAATTAAAAATGAAAAATGAAAACTAGAAAAAAATTATTAAGAAAGTCATACTGGGCATGGCGGTTCATGCCTGTAAGTCCAACATTTTGGGAGGCTAAGGCGGGACGATTTCTTGAGACCTGAAGTTCAAGACCAGTCTGGGCAACATAGCGAGACCCTGTCTCTACAAATAATTGTTTTAAAATTCTTTGGGAGGCTGAGGCGGGTGGATCACTTGAGCTCAGGTGTTTGAGACCAGCCTGGGCAACATGGTGAAACCCATTCTTTACCAAAACACAAAAAAATTAGCTGGGCATGGTGACATGCACCTGTGGTCCCATCTACTCAGGAGACTGAGGTGGGAAGATCACTTGAGCCTGAGAAGCAGAGGCTGCAGTGAGCCAAGATCATGCTACTGCACTCCAGCCTGGGTGACTGGAGCAAAACACCTTCAAGAAAAGAAAGAAAGAAAAAGAGAGAGAGGGAAAGAAAGAAGGAAGGAAGGGAGGGAGGGAGGGAGGGAAAGAGAGAAGAAAGTAGCCAGGCTTGGTGGCATGCACCTGTGGTCCCAGCTACTTGGGAGGCTGAAGCAGGAGGATCACTTAAGCCCAGGAGGTGGAAGCTGCAATGAGCCGTGATCATGCCACTGCACTCCAGACTAGGTGACTGAGTGAGACCCTGTCTCAAAAAGAAAGGAAAGAAAAGAAGGAAAGAAAGAAAGAAAGAAAGAAAAAGGAAGAAAGGAAGGAAGGAAGGAAGGAAGGAAGGAAGGAAGGAAGGAAGGAAGGAAGGAAAGAAGGAAGGAAGGAAGGAAGGGAGGGAAAGAAGGAAGGAAAGAAGGAAGGAAGGAAGGGAAAGAAGGAAGGAAAGAAGGAAGGAAGGAAGGAAAAAGAAAAAAGAGGCCGGGCGCGGTGGCTCACGCCTGTAATCCCAGCACTTTGGGAGGTTGAGGCGGGCAGATCACGAGGTCAGGAGATCGAGACCATCCTGGTGAACACAGTGAAACCCCGTCTCTATTAAAAATACAAAAAAATTACCAGGCATGGTGGTGGGCATCTGTAGTCCCAGCTACTCAGGAGGCTGAGGCAGGAGAATGGTGTGAACCCGGGAGGCAGAGCTTGCAGTGAGCCGAGATTGTGCCACTGCACTCCAGCCTGGGCAACAGAGTGAGACTCTGTCTCAAAAACAAAAATAAAAATAAACAGAAAAGAAAGAAAGAAAAAGAAAAAGTGTCTGTCCATCCACAGTGGAACGCTATGCAACCACCATTTTTTTTTTTTTTTTTTTTTTTTTTTTGAGACGGAGTCTCGCTCTGCCGCCCAGGCTGGAGTGCAGTGGCCGGATCTCAGCTCACTGCAAGCTCCGCCTCCCGGGTTTACGCCATTCTTCTGCCTCAGCCTCCCGTGCAACCACCATTTAAATGGCCAAAGCAGATCTTCTCTAACCTCCACCTCTCGGGTTCAAGCGATTCTCCTGCCTCAGCCTCGAGTAGCTGGGATTACAGGCACCCACCACCACGCTCAGCTAGTTTTTTGTATTTTTTAGTAAAGACGGGGTGTCACCATGTTGGCCAGGCTGGTCTCGAATTCCTGACCTCGTGATCCACTCTCCTTGGCCTCCCAAAGTGCTAGGATTACAGGCGTGAGCCACCGTGCCCGGTCCCCCGACATTTTTTTTTTTTTTTTTTTTTTTTTGAGATGGAGTCTCGCTCTGTCGCCCAGGCTGGAGTGCAGTGGCCGGATCTCGCCTCACTGCAAGCTCCGCCTCCCGGGTTTACGCCATTCTCCTGCCTCAGACTCCCGAGTAGCTGGGACTACAGGCGCCCGCCACCTCGCCCGGCTAGTTTTTTTTTGTTTTTTTTTTTTTGTATTTTTTAGTAGAGACGGGGTTTCACCGTGTTAGCCACGATGGTCTCGATCTCCTGACCTCGTGATCCGCCCGTCCCGGCCTCCAAAGTGCTGGGATTACAGGCTTGAGCCACCGCGCCTGGCCTTTTTTTTTTTTTTTTTTAATGCAGGGCTTAGGGAGGTGACTTTATCCAAATATCTCTGAAGAAGACACTGGTCACAGCCTCCATCTCTGGGGAGTAAACCAGGGCTCTGGTAATTGGCAGGGGACATACTCTCATGTTTCTCTATGTACCCTTTGTAAAAATTGCATTTTTAAAAACCATGCACATGTATTACTTATTAAAAATTAAAAATTGTTTTTAAAAGTGTCTGGGCTGAGTGTGGTGGCTCGTGTTTATAATCCCAGCACACTGGGAGGCTGAAGCAGGAGGATCACGTGAGCCAAGGAGCCAGAGACAAGTCTGAATAATGTAGGGAGACCACTATCTTTACGAAAAGTTTTAAAATTAGCCAGGTGTAGTGGTGCGCACCTGTAGTCCCAGCTACTTGGGAGGCTGAGGCAGGAGAATCGCTTGAACCCTGGAGATAGAGGTTGCAGTAAACCAAGATCACGCCACTGCACTCCAGCCTGGGCGACATAGTGAGACCCTGTCTCGAAAACTAAATAAATAGGCTGGGCACGGTGGCTCACACCTGTAATCCCAGCACCTTGGGAGGCCGAGGCAGGTGGATCATCTGAGGTCAAGAGTTTGAGACCAGCCTGGCCAACATGGTGAAACCCCATCTCTACTAAAAACACAAAAGTTAGCGGGGTGAGGTGGTGAGCGCCTGTAATCCCAGCTGCTCGGGAGGATGAGGCAAGAGAATCACTTGAACCTGGGAGGCAGAGGTGGTAGTTAGCCCAGATTGTGCCACTGCACTCCAGCCTGGGTGACAGAGCAAGACTCCATTTCAAAAAAATAAATAAGTAAATACAAATAAAAATTAGCTGAGCGTGGTGGTGCACACCTGTAATCCCAGCTACACAGGAGGTTGTGCCAGGAGAATTGCTTGAACCCTGAAGGTGGAGGTTGCAGTGAGCCAAGATCATAGCCACTGCGCTCCAGTCTGGGCGACAGAGTGAGACCCCTGACTCAAAAACTAAGTAAATAAAAATAAATTTAAAACATTCCTAAGAGGCTGGTGTAGAGAGGGGATTGGAAGCTCTTGGAACTCTGTCAGAGTTCCACCCCCTTTAGCCAGTCCTGCTCATGATCCTCCCACACACCTGGGGTTTGTGGGTGCCTGATCAGGACTTTCACCTGAGAGGGGCCTCACCTGGAGGCTCTGCCTATGGGGAAAATGAGGCTGCGGGAAGAGGAGATCTAGCTGTTGTGTTCCGCTAACGGCCACCAGGGGCCGCCCCAGCCAGCAGATCCGATTGCCGCCTCCTGAGGGCCCAGAGTTTTGAGAGTCGGACAGGGTGGGTCTGAAACCCCCTCCCCCGGCCCTGGCGTCAATCCAGAAGCCAGCAGGAAATGGTTCCTCCTTCTGGAGTCAGCCAGAGCTGGAAGCCTGGAGACTGGCCTCGCTCCAGCCAGGACCCTAGGGACTCAAGACCCCCTCACCACAGGACTGTGTGGTCCAAGAACTGGCCCGTGTAAAGGGCAGGGCACAGGGCTGTCCACGGGAACTGTCATTGTCACCATTATGCATTTATTTATTTCCCCTGCTGGCTCCATCTTGGCCATGCCTGAGGGACTCCTGAACATGAGTTCTGAGCCAGCCGTGGTGGCTCACTCCTGTAATCCCAACACTTTGGGAGGCCAAGGTGTGCTGATCACTTGAGATCAGGAGTTCGAGACCAGCCCGGCCAACATGGTGAAACCCCGTCTCTACTAAAAATACAAAAAATTAGCTGGGTGTGGTGGTGGGCATCTGTAATCCCAACTACTGGGGAGGCTGAGGCTGGAGAATTGCTTGAACCCGGGAGGAGGAGGTTTCAGTGAGCTGAGATCGCGCCACTGTACTCCAGCCTGGGTGACAGAGCGAGACTCCGTCTCCAAAAAAAAAAAAAAGAGTTCTGAGGATAGAGGGTGACAGGGAGCCATGACAGATGTGTGAGCAGGAGGGGCACAAGTAGAATTAGTGTCAAAGAATGTTGGGAAGCAGGGAATTTGAGGCTGGAGGCTTTGAACCCCAGGGAAGTCATAAGACAGAGAGTCGGTGAGTATTTGAGGTGACTTGAGAAGGACAGGCCGAGAACTAGGTCTGCACTGAGGCTCCCCAGATGCCCAGAGAGGCAAACAGCACTTCTCAGTGACACTTGCCTCCCACCCTACAGAGCCAGCCACTGAGCTGTCCTTGTTCTATCTCCCTGTCTCCACCTGTCTAATGATCCCTCTTGGTCTCTGTTGGTCATCTCTCTCTCAATCTCTCTCTCTCTCTTTCTTTTCTTTCTTTCTTTCTTTTTTTTTTTTTTTTTTTTTTTGAGATGGAGTGTCACTCTTTTTGCCCAGGCTGGACTGCATTGGCGCGATTTCGGCTTACTGCGACCTCCACACCCGAGTTCAAGTGATTCTCCTGCCTCAGCCTCCTGAGTAACTGGGATTACAGGTGTGCACAACCACACCCGGCAAATTTTTGTATTTTTTTTAGTAGAGATGGGGTTTCTCCTTGCTGGCCAGGCTGGTCTTGAACTCCTGACTTTGTGATCCGCCCGCCTCGGCCTCCCAAAGTGCTGGGGTTACAGGTGTGAGTCACCGCGCCGGGCCAAGTTTTGTATTTTTAGTAGAGACAGGATTTCACCATGTTGGGCCAGGCTGGTTTCGAACTCCTGACCTCAAGCGATTCACCTGCATCGGCCTCCCAAAGCGCTGGGATTACAGGCGTGAGCAACAGCACTGGGCCTCTGCTGGTCATCTCTCGAAGTGTCTTTCTGTCTCTGGTTATCTCTGTCTGTCTACCCCTGTCTCCAGGGCACCATCCTGGGTAATCCCTACCCATGGCCACACTGCAGCTCCCCTCCCATAGCTGGAGGAACAGGGGTAGGGGACAAAAATGGAAAGTCCATAGTAGCCATGGCAGGAGGGGACATGGGCCAGCTGCAACCTAACCTTTCCAGCCCCCCAATCACAGGCAAGGAAGTGGGTCCCTGTTTTTCTTTTGTTATTTATTTATTTATTTATTTATTTATTTATTTTTTGTTTATTTTTTTTTTTTTTTTGAGACGGAGTCTTGCTCTATCACCCAGGCTGGAGTGCAGTGGCCGGATCTCAGCTCACTGCAAGCTCCGCCTCCTGGGTTCACGCCATTCTCCTGCCTCAGCCTCCCGCGTAGCTGAGACTACAGGCGCCCACCATCTCGCCCAGCTAGTTTTTTGTATTTTTTAGTAGAGACGGGGTTTCACTGGGTTAGCCAGGATGGTCTCGATCTTCTGACCTCGTGATCCGCCCGTCTCGGCCTCCCAAAGTGCTGGGATTACAGGCTTGAGCCACCACGTCCGGCCTTTTTATTTATTTTTTATTTTTTGAGATGGAGTTTTGCTCATGTTGCCCTGGCTGGAGTGCAATGGTGCAATCTCAGCTAACTGCAACCTCCATCTCCTGGGTTCAAGCGATTCTCCTGCCTCCTCCTCCCCAGTATCTGGGATTACACACATGCGCCACAACACCTGGCTAACTTTGTATTTTTAGTAGAGATAGGGTTTCTCCATGTTGGTCAGGGTGGTCTCGAACTCCTAGCCTCAGGTGATCCACCCACCTCAGCCTCCCAAAGTGCTGGGATTACAGACGTGAGCCACTGTGCCCGGCCTAGGTCCCTATTTTTCAACAGGGAACACAGAGTCCCAGAGATCACAGGTTTCCCCCACCCCACAGAAGGACTCTCTTCGCTGCCTCTGTCACCTCCAAAAGCACAAAACTTAATTTCACTTCCATTAACCAAAAACCAAACACGTGCACGTAAAAGTGGAGGGTTGGCCGGGTGCAGTGGCTCCTGCCTGTAAAGCCAGCATTTTGGGAGGCCGAGGCGAGAGGATCACTTGAGGTCAGGAGTTCAAGCCCAGCCTGGCCAATACGGTGAAACCCAGTCTCTATTAAAAATACAAAAATTGGCCGGGCGTGGTGGCTCAAGCCTGTAATCCCAGCACTTTGGGAGGCCGAGATGGGTGGATCATGAGGTCAGGAGATCAAGACCATCCTGGCTAACACGTGAAACCCCGTCTCTACTAAAAAAATACAAAAAACTAGCCGCGCGAGATGACAGGCGCCTGTAGTCCCAGCTACTCGGGAGGCTGAGGCAGGAGAATGGCATGAACCCGGGAGGCGGAGCTTGCAGTGAGCTGGGATCGTGCCACTGCACTCCAGCCTGGGCGAAAGAGCGAAACTCCGTATCAAAAAAAAAAAAAAAAAAGAGAGAGAGAAAGAAAGTCAGGCGCCGTGGCTCACGCCTGTAATCCCAGTACTTTGGGAGGCTGAGGCAGGCGGATCATGAGGTCAGGAGATCGAGACCATCCTAGCTAACTCGGTGAAACACCATCTCTATTATAGGCACAAAAAACTAGACAGGCGTGGTGGTGGGCGCCTGTAGTCCCAGCTACTCAGGAGGCTGAGGCAGGAGAATGGCATGAACCCGGGAGGTGGAGGTTGCAGTAAACCGAGATTGTGCCACTGCACTCCAGCCTGGGCAACAGTGCAAGAATCTGTCTCCAAAAAAAAAAAAAAATAGTGGAGCGTTTACTGAACTTCACCGAAATCTTTCTTCACCAGAAATATCACTTCCTCAAGGACCTTCCTGAAGTTCTGAGTGATTTTTTTTTTTTAACTCGTGTCTCTATGAGGACTTCAGTGTCAGTTTTCAGGGAGTGACACAGAGTTGACTTCCTCATGACAGTTTTTCCTTCTCCACTCAAACAAACAAATGAAACCAAATCAATTGTTTTCTGTTTAGAAAAACAAAAGGGTTTAAAAAGCAAGCCTGATTTTCTGATGCCCCTCCAAGGGAATTTGAAGGGATTCATTTGCAAAATTTCCTGTGAACATGACAAATTGTTTTCAGGAAAAAACCCAACACTCACGTCAGGGCCGATGCATTTGACTTCATGTAGATTCTCGATCAGGCGCTCACGTTCTCCCTCCAGATTTTTCTGGTCAAGGACACAAACAGAACATTTTCATAAAGTCCATGTTGGAGATTTCAGACCTTGCAGGCAAGTATGTCAATGAAAACAACTTCTTTGAAGGACAAATTGGTGACAACTATCAAAATGTAAAAATGTGCCCACTTTGAGACCCAGTAATTTCATTCATTTCTGGAAATTTGATTTTCTTTTTTTCTTCCTTTTTTTTTTGAGACCATCTCACGCTGTCACCCAGGCTGGAGTGCAGTGGTATGATCTCGGCTCACTGCAACCTCTGCCTCCTGGATTCAAGCAATTCTCCTGTCTCAGTCTCCCAAGTAGCTGGGATTACAGGCGCCCACCACCATGCCCGGCTAATTTTTGTATTTTTTATAGAGACGGGATTTCAACATGTTGCCCAGGCTTGTCTTGAACTCCTGGACTCAAGCGATCCACCTGCCTTGGCTTCCCAAAGCGCTTTGGATTACAGATGTGAGCCACTGCACACAACCAGGAAATTTGATTTTTTTTTTTTTTTTGAGATGGAGTCTTGCTCTGTCACCCAGGCTGGGGTGCAGTGGCCGGATCTCAGCTCACTGCAAGCTCCGCCTCCCGGGTTTACGCCATTCTCCTGCCTCAGACTCCCGAGTAGCTGGGACTACAGGCGCCCGCCACCTCGCCCGGCTAGTTTTTTGTATTTTTTAGTAGAGATGGGGTTTCACCGTGTTAGCCAGGATGGTCTCGATCTCCTGACCTCGTGATCCACCCATCTCGGCCTCCCAAAGTGCTGGGATTACAGGCGTGAGCCACCGCGCCCGGCCGGAAATTTGATTTTAAATCTTCTTTTATTTATTGAAACAAAAAACTCAGCAACAATCTCAGTGCCCATGCGTCATTTTATTGTAATGTATCTGGTGAAAACCTAAACAGCCGGCCAAAGGAGTCAATGAATCTCAAAGACATAATACTGTGCAAAAAGAGGAAAGTCTATCTTTACCTTTTTTTTTTTTGAGACGGGAGTCTTGCTTTGTCGCCCAGGTTGGAGTGCAATGGCACGATCTCCGCTCACTGCAACCTCCGCCTCCCGGGTTCGAGCAATTCTTCTGCCTCAGCCTCCTGTGTAGGTGGGAGTACAGGCACCCACCACCACATCCAGCTAATTTTTGTATTTTTAGTAGAGATGGGGTTTCACCACATTAGCCAGGCTGGTCTCGAACTCCTGACCTCGTGATCCACCCGCCTCAACCTCCCAAAGTGCTGGGATTACAGGTGTGAGCCCCCGCGCCCGGCCTACCTTTTTTGTAAGGGGAAAAAAAAAAAAAAAAAAATCAGGCCTGGTGCGGTGGCTCACACCTGTAATCCCAGCACTTTGGGAGGCCGAGGTGGGTGGATCATGAGGTCAGGAGTTCAAGACCAACATGGTGAAACCCTGTCTCTACTAAAAATACAAAAAATTAGCCAGGCATGGTGGCATGTTCCTGTAGTCCCAGCTACTCAGGAGGCTGAGGCAGGAGAATCGCTTGAACCCGGGAGGCGGAGGTTGTGGTGAGCCGAGATGGCGCCACTGCACTCCAGCCTGGGCGACAATACCAGATTCCGTCTCAAAAAAGAAAACTGGCTATGTTGTCTTCACTTGATTTTTGTTCTGTGTTTGTTTTGGGAGGGTTTTTTTTTGAACAGGCTCTCAAACTTGTGGGGTCAAGCGATTGATTCTCCCACCTCTGGCTCCCTAATTGCTGGGATTACAGGTGTGATCCACTGTGCCTGGCTATCTCCACTTCGGACAGGAGAAAACTGAGGCCCAGGGAGGGAAAGTCACTTCTCCAAGGCCACAAAAGCTGGTAGGTGACACAGTCAGAACTCAACTCCAGAACTCTAAATTGTAACGCTGGGTTCACTCAGACTACATTGCCCCCATTACGGAGGATGTTCTTCTCCTGCACAGCTCTGGGGGGCTCTGGGTGGGGCTGGCCAACCTGGAGAAATGGCTGGTTGGGCATCCATGGCAACCCCCAGCCCTCCTTCCCCCACTAGCAGCCGCCGCCGACGCCGCTGGGAAGGGTCCGGAATCAGAATCAGGAACCACCGGGTAGCTGCAAAGGTCAAAGGTCAGACATGGGTTTCCTGCCCACCCCTGGGAACTTCCTTCTTCTCAACTCTACTCTTGCCTCACTGAGCACCACCCTGGAATACCCCTCTGCTCTGTCAACGACCCCTCCCCACTCTGTTACCCTGGCTAATGGGAGGACGGGTCTGCACGCCCCAGCCTTCACACTCCCCTACAGAAGACAGCAATTGCACACTTGTGACCTGTCCGGAGTCCAGCCTCCTTTCCAGCTCCCTGCTCCTGTCCCTCTAGCCCACCCTGACTCCACGGGGTCGGGAGGTACCCGTCCCAGTCTGTCTCCCAAGACTGGGAGTTGCTTGTGGCTGGGCTTGGGACTGATGCGTCTTGGGGGGTGCCTGGCATCACCCAGTGTGGAGCAAACAAAGAAGGGACTCCAGGGAGCGTTTTTCTGGAGCTCCTGATTCTGGGAGATAGGCAGGACACACAGAATCCTTTGCTTCCTGGTCCCCAAGACCCCTCTGGGTCCAACTGTGGGGGTGACCCACAGCGACGCCAGAAAACTCCCATGGTTTTTTGGTTGGTTTGTTTTTGTTTTTGAGACAGAGTTTCTCTCTTATCTCCCAGGCTGGAGTGCAGTGGCCTGATCTCACCTCACTGCAACCTCTGCCTCCTGAGTTCAAGTGGTTCTCCTGCCTCAGCCTCCCAAGCAGCTGGGATTACAGGTGCCCGCCACCACACCCAGCTAATTTTTGTATTTTTAGTAGAGATGGGGTTTCACCACATTGGCCAGGCTGGTCTGGAACTCCTGACCTCAGGTGATCCGCCTGCCTTGGCCTCCCAAAATGCTGGGATTACAGGTGTGAGCCACTATGCCCAGCCCCCCCATAGGGTTTTGAGTGTTGAGGGAGGAATCTCGGTCCCACCTATCCACCACTTCTCATTCACCATCTCACGGAGCCCCCAGCAGTGCCTCCAGCAGGAAATGATCCTAATCATAACAACAGCCACAGAGTGACCAGGCACCGGTTATACCCTGTCTCACAAAGGGGAAAAGTGAGGCACAGTCATGTGAGGCCTCCCGCCCAAGCTCTCACAGGGAAAGCCAGCTCTTCCCAGCTCTAAATTATTGAGCTCTTCATTATTCCTTGTGCTGCAGTTTCCTGGAGCATTTATTGAGCACCTAAGTGAACAGGGCTTTGTGGGCAATGACAGAGCTTAGGGAGCCAGCGCCACCACCATCCATGGCTCAGCCCTCCGTGATGCCCTCCTGTGCAATTACTGATCACCTACTGCTTGTCCATCCCTACGCTAGCTAAGCGTTTCACACTATTTTTGTTTTTTTGAAACATAGTCTTACTCTGTACCCCAGGCTGGAGTGCAATGGCACGATCTCTGCTCACTGCAACCTCCCCCTCCTGGGTTCAAGCAACTATTCTGCCTCAGCCTCCTGGGTAGCTGGAATTACAGGCATGCACCACCACACCCAGCTAATTTTTGTAGTTTTGGTAGAGACGGGGGTTTCACCATGGTGGCCAGGTTGGTCTCGAACTCCTGACCTCAGGTGATCCGTCCACTTTGGCCTCCCAAAGTGCTGGGATTATAGGTGTGAGCCGCCGCGCCCGGCGCATTTCCCACGTTTTGTGGCATTTAATCAGCACCGCCCCAGTGAAGTGGGTGCACGTCTGTAGCCAGCCTGTCTCAAGGTAAGTCAAGCCGCCTGAACTAACCGCGTGAGACCCTGAGGCAGCCCCTTCTCCTCCCTGTGCCTCAGTTTCCTCTGCCATCCAAGGGAGACAGTAACACACCTGGCATGATTCAGTGATCTAATCACAGCAGGGACTGAGAACAGCACCCGCCACCAAGTACAGGCGAACGCGAGGCTCAAAGAGGCCGAGAATGCCTGACCAGCCAGCCAGCGCCCCACCCAGCATTAATCAGAGGGGTCCAGCCGGTGCCCTGGCTCTGCGCCCCCAGCCCCACCCCCGCCCTCTCACAGCCAGAGTGGGAGTGTTGTGATAACCCGCAGCCCCCGTTTCCTCCGGGCCAGGAAGGAGCCAGGCAGAGGAAGTATTAAGAGGAGTAATATAAGCACTCCCCCCTGCGAGGCGGGGGCCAGAGCAGGCCGGGTGGCAAGCAGGGACGGTGCACTAGACGGCAGGAGTGAGCAAATGGGTCTGGCCATGGAGCACGGAGGGTCCTACGCTCGGGCCGGGAGCAGCTCTCGGGGCTGCTGGTATTACCTGCGCTACTTCTTCCTCTTCGTCTCCCTCATCCAATTCCTCATCATCCTGGGGCTTGTGCTCTTCATGGTCTATGGCAACGTGCACGTGAGCACGGAGTCCAACCTGCAGGCCACTGAGCGCCGAGCCGAGGGCCTGTACAGTCAGGTCCTGGGGCTCACAGCCTCCCAGACCAACCTGACCAAGGAGCTCAACCTCACCACCCGCGCCAAGGATGCCATCATGCAGATGTTGCTGAGTGCCCGCCGCGACCTGGACCGCATCAATGCCAGCTTCCGCCAGTGCCAGGGTGACCGGGTAAGGCTGTGGGCAGGACACTTGTCCTGGGGACCCTGGGCAAGCCCCCTCACCTCTCTGAGCCTGAGTTTCCTCATCCAAGAGAGGGGGACAATCACAGGACAAATATTCTATTTTCTTATGAGACACAGTCTCGCTCTGTCTCCCAGGCTGGGGTGCAGCGGTGCAATCTCGGCTCAATGCAACCTCCGCCTCCTGGGTTCGAGTGATTCTCCTGCCTCAGCCTCCTGAGTAGCTGGGATTACAGGCACGTGCCACCATAACCGGCTAATTTTTGTATTTTTGGTAGAGATGGGATTTCACCATGTTGGCTAGGCTGGTCTCAAACTCCTGACCCCAAGTGATCCACCCACCTTGGCCTCCCGAAGTGTTGGGATTACAAGCGTGAGCCACCACACCCAGCCGACAGATTTCTTTTCTTTTCTTTTTTTTTTTTTTTTAAGAGCCAGGGTCTCCATCTGTATCCTGGGCTGGATGGAGTGCAATGGCTATCATAGCTCACTGCAGCCTCAATCTCCTGGGCTCAAGTGATCCTCTTGCCTCAGCCTCCTGAGTAGCTAGGACTACAGGTATGTGCCACCACACCCAGCTAATATGTTTATCTTTAGCAGAGATGAGGTCTCACTATGTTGCCCAGGCTCGTCTCGAACTCCTGGGCTCAAGCAATCCTCTGACCTCAGCCTCCCAAAGTGCTGGGATTACGGGGTGAGGCACTGCGTCCAGCTAATTTTTTTTAAATTTCTTTTCTTTTTTTTGGAGACAGGGTCTCACTCTGTCACCCAGGCTGGAGCACAGTGATGTGAGCATAGCTCACTGCAACATTGACATCCTGGGCTCCAGCTATCCTCCTGCCTCAGCCTTTCGAGTAGCTGGCACTATGGACGTGCCACTATGCCCAGGTCATTTTTTATTTTTAGTAGACATGGGGTCTCGCTATGTTGATCAGGCTGGTCTTGAACTCCTGGGCTCAAGCAGTCCTCCCTCCTGGACCACCCAAAGTGCTAAGATCACAGGTGGGCACCACCATACCTGGCAATTTTTTTTTTTTTTTAGATGGAGTCTCGCTCTGTCACCCAGGCTGGAGTGCAGTGGCACGAACTCGGCTCACTGCAACCTTCACCTCCCAGGTTCAAGTGATTCTCCTGCCTCAGCCTCCTGAGTAGCTGGGATTACAGGCACGTACAACCACACCAGCTAATTTTTGTATGTTTAGTAGAGACGGGGTTTCACCATGTTTGCCAGGCTGGTCTCAAACTCCAGACCTCAAGTGATCCACCCCCCTCAGCCGCCCATAGTGCTGGGATTACAGGCATGAGCCGCCATGTCCTGCCCTGGCGCCCTGGATAACTTTTTTTTAGAGACAGAATCTCACTATGTTGCCGAGGCTGGTATGGAACTCCTAGGCTCACCCTCATAAAGTGCTGAGATTACAGGCATGAGCCACCATTCCCAGCCAGCAACCTTTTTTTTCTTTTTTTTACTGTAAGTATATTCCATACAATATTTGAGATATAATTTTGAAAAAATTATTCATTGTCTTTTTGGAATCCAAGTTTAACTCTCTTCCTGTGTGTTAACTGGCAGTCCTGAGCCCATAACTTACTATGCGTAAAGCTCCCAGAATGTGCCAGCACACACTAGCTGCAAATAAGTAGTGACTGAAGACTGGCTACAGTGGCTCACACCTGTAATCCCAGCACTTTGGGAGACCGAGGCAGGAGGACCACCTGAGTCCAGGAATTCAAGACAACCTGGGCAACATGGTGAAACATTGTCTCTACAAAAAGTACAAAAATTAGGTCAGGCAGGCCGGGCGCGGTGGCTCAAGCCTGTAATCCCAGCACTTTGGGAGGCCGAGACCGGTGGATCACGAGGTCAGGAGATCGAGACCATCCTGGCTAACCCGGTGAAACCCTGTCTCTACTAAAAAATACAAAAAACTAGCCAGGCGAGGTGGCAGGCGCCTGTAGTCCCAGCTACTCGGGAGGCTGAGGCAGGAGAATGGCGTGAACCCGGGAGGCAGAGCTTGCAGTGAGCTGAGATCCAGCCACTGCACTCCAGCCTGGGCAACAGAGCGAGACTCTGTCTCAAAAAAAAAAAAAAAAAAAAAATAGGTCAGGCGTAGTGGCTCACACCTGTAATCCCAGCACTGTGAGAGGCCGAGGTGGGTGGATCACTTGAGGTCAGAAATTCGAGACTAGCCTGGCCAACCTAGTGAAATCCCGTCTCTACTAAAAGTATAAAAATTATTAGCCTGGTATGGTGGCATGTGCCTGTAGTCCCAGCTACTCGGGAGGCTGAGGTAGGAGAATCGCTTGAACCTGGGAGGCAGAGATTGCAGTAAGACGAGATCTCACTACTGCACTCCAGCCTGGGCGACAGAGGGAGACTCTGTCTAAAAATAGATAGATAAATACATACATACATACATACATACATACATACATACATACAAAAATTAGCCAGGCATGGTGGCGCATGCCAGTAGTCCCACCTACTTGGGAGGCTGAGGTGGGAGGATGGCTTGAGCCCAGGAGGTCAAGGCTTCAGTGAGCCAAGATGGTGCCACTGTACTCTAGCCTGGGAGACTGAGTGAGATCCTGAATGGAAAAAAAAAAAACAAAAAAAGGATGGACTGAATAAAAGTTCAGAGTGTTTTGTTCCTATTCAATTCTAGCACGTATAAACAGTCCATATTTGCCGTATGCTGCGTGTTGAATTTAGAAATATTAACTCATTGCCAAATCCCAGGAAGTAGGGAGAAGCTTTCGTTGTTTTGTTTTGGTTTTTTTGACATGGAGTCTTGCTGTGTCACCCAGGCTGGAGTGCAGTGGCACGATCTTGGCTCACTGCAAGCTGGGCCTCCTGGGTTCACTCCATTCTCCTGCCTCAGCCTCCTGAGTAGCTGGGTCTACAGGCGCCCGCCACCACACCCGGCTAATTTTTTGTGTTTTTAGTAGAGATGGGGTTTCACTTTGTTAGCCAGGATGGTCTCAATCTCCTGACCTCGTGATCCCCCTGCCTTGACCTCCCAAAGTGCTGGGATTACAGGCGTGAGCCACTGCGCCCAGCCCAGCTAATTTTTCTATTTTTAGTAGAGACCGGGTTTCACCGTGTTAGCCAGGATGGTCTCGATCTGCTGACCTTGTGATCCGCCCACCTCAGCCTCCCACAGTGCTGGGATAACAGGCGTGAGCCACCGCGCCCGGCTGTTTTGTTTTGTTTTGTTTGAGACAGGGTCTCCCTCTGTTGCCAAGGCTGGAGTACAGTGGAAGGTCTTGGCTCACTGCAACCGCTGCCTCCCAGGCTCAAGCAATTCTCTTGCCTCAGCCTCCCAAGTAGTCAGGATTACAGGTGTGCCCCACCATGCCCGGCTAATTTTTGTATTTTTAGTAAAGACAGGGTTTCACCATGTTGGCCAGGCTGGTCTCAAACCCCTGACTTGAAGCGATCCACCTGCCTTGGCCTCCCAAAGTGCTGAGATTACAGGAGTGAGCCATTGTGCCCGGACAGCAGAAGTTTTAAACCCTTTGCAGGCAGGAAAGTGAAGGCATGAGAGGGGAGTTGACTTTCTTGAAGTGTCAGAAACAGGCGGGCTCTCTGGGCACAGTCACAGCTGCAAATCTGGGGTCTCCTGGAGACCTTTGCGCCACTCTCGCACCCTAGCTTGTGTCAAACACACTAGACAATTATCCCCATGTTCTCAGACACAACTTTGTCCTAGGGGTGTCCTGCCTGCCCTGAGACATTGTGGGGAGCAGGTGTGGGGCTCTCTCCTTAAGGGTGAGGTGGGTGAGAGATGGGAGGGTGGGGTGAGGAAAGGCTGAAGAGGCAGCTTCGAGGTCTTCCAAGGAGGTGACCTGGCTGGCCAAGGCCAAGGCAGTGGCAAAGACAGGCCTCCCGTAGGACCTCAGACGGCCCAGCCCTCCGCACTGGGCAGGAAGGTAAGCTCAGCCCCTCAGACCTGCGCAAGGCAGAACTCGGTCTCCTCACCTCAGACCCCTAATGGCAGGGCCATACTTTCACCTTAACCCCCTCGCTCAGAGCCCCAGGGGTAGGGCCCTGTCTCCATCCCCAAAACCCCAGGGCAAAGCACTGTCTCCCCAGATGCCCAGAGTATGGTGGGTCTCATCTCAGCCCTCTAAGATGGGGTGGAACACCCCTCAGTCTCCAGGGCACAACTGTGCCCCTTCCCTCAGACCCTCCTAATAGGGTCCTGCCTGCCCCCTCAGATCCTCAGATGAGAGCCCTGCCTCCCCTCTCAGACCAGAACCTGGCTAACTGGTGTCTTTTCTTTTTTCTTTTCCTTTTTTTTTTTTGAGACAGAGTCTAGCTCTGTTGCCAGGCTGGAGTGCAATGGCACGGTCTCCGCTCACTGCAACCTCCACCTCCTGGGTTCAAGCAGTTCCCCTGCCTCAGCCTCCCGAGTCGCTGGGACTACAGGCGCCCACCACCACGCCTGGCTAATTTTTGTATTTTTAGTAGAGACGGGGTTTCACCGTATTGGCCAGGATGGTCTTGATCTCCTGACCTCGTGATCCACCTGCCTCGGCCTCCCACAAGTGCTGGGATTACAGGCGTGAGCCACCACGCCCGGCCAATTTCATGATTTTTTGTACATTCACAGAGTTGTACATTCATCACCATGATCCATTTTAGAACATTATTTTAGAACATTTTCACCTTCCCAGAAGAAAACCCACATCCCCATCAGCAGTCACTCCCCATTCCCCTCCCCCAACCCCTGGCAGCCACCAACCTGCTTCCTGTCTCTATGAATTTGCCTGTTCTGGGCATTTCATGTCAATGGAATGTCGCACAATGTGGCCTTTTGTGTCTGGCTTCTCTCACTTGCACATCATGATTTTGGGGTTCACACACATTGCAACACGGATCAGTGCTTCTTTCCTTTTTATGGCTGAATCACGTTCTATGTATGGAAGGAACACATTTTGTGCCTCGATTCATCTGCTGACAGGCATTTGGGTTCTTTCCACCTTTTGGCTACTGTGAATTGAGCTGCTGTGGACGTTACTGGCAAGTTTATGTGAGAATATGTTTCCATTGCTCTGGGTATATGCTGAGAAGTAGAATTGCTGGGTCACGTGGTAACTATGTTTAACATTTTGAGGAACTGCCAGATTTTCCCAAAGCAGTTGCAACATTGTACATTCTCATTAGTACTGTCTGAGAATTCTGATTTCCGCATATCCTCATCAACACCTGTTACTGTTCATTTTGGGGTTTTATGGGTTTTTAAAATAGCCACTCTCGTGGGTGTGAAGTGGCATCTCACTGTGGTTTTGATTTGCATTTCCGTAATGGCTAATGATTTTGAGTATCTTTTGATATACTTGTTGGTCATTTGCATATCTTCTTTATTTTTAATTTTAATTTTTTTTTTTTTTTTTGAAACAGAGTCTCACTCTGTTCCCCAGGCTGGAGGGCAGTGGCACAATCTCGCCTCACTGCAACCTCTGCCTCCTGGATTCAAGCGAGTCTTCTGGCTCAGCCTCCTGAATAGCTGGGACTACAGGCATGCGCCACCATGCCCAGCTCATTTTTGTAATTTTAGCAAAGATGGGGTTTCGCCATATTGGCCAGGCTGGTGGTGGGCAGATCACTTGAGGTCAGGAGTTCGAGACCAGCCTGACCAACATGGTGAAACCCTGTCTCTACTAAAAATACAAAAATTAGCCAGATATAGTGGTGCACACCTGTAATCCCAGCTACTCAAGAGGCTGAGGCTGGGGAATCACTTGAACCCGGGAGGCGGAGGTTACAGTGTGCCAAGATCGTGCCACTGCACTCCAGGCTGGGTGACGGAGAGAGACCCTGTCTCAATAAAAAAAAAAAAAAGAAGATTGTTTTTTTTAAAGACTCTTGTTTGCCTCATGAGATGGTGCTAGCATTTGTATTAATTTGCTAGGGCTTCCATGACAAGGTATTACAGACTGGGTGGTACCAAGATCAAAGTGTTAGCGGTGTTGGTTCCTTCTGAGGCTGTGAGGGAAGGATCTGTTCCTGGTCTTTTTTTTTTTTTTTTTTTTTTTTTGAGACTGAGTCTCACTCCAGCACCCAGGCTGGACTGGAGTGCAGAGACGTGATCTCGGCTCACTGCAACCTCCACCTCCCCGAGTTCAATCAGTTCTCTGCCTCAGCCCCCCGAGTAGCTGAGATTACAGGCACCCACCAACACGCTCGGCTAATTTTTTTTGTATTTTCAGTAGAGACGGAGTTTCACCATCTTGGTCAGGTTACTCTTGAACTCTCCACCTTTTGATCCACCCGCCTCAGCCTCCCAAAGTGCTGGGATTACAGGCGTGAGCCACCGCAGCCGGCCTGTTCCAGGTCTTTCTAACTGGGCTTGCAGGTGGCATCTTCTCCCTGTGTCTGCTCTTGGTCTTCCTTCTGTCCGTGTCTCTGTGTCCAAATCTCTTCTCTTTATAAGGACATCAGCCATGTTGGATTAGAGCCCACCCTAAGGACCTCACCTTAACTTAATTACCTCTCTGAAGACCCTACTTCTGCCAGGAGAGGTGGCTCACGACTATAATCCCAGCACTTTGGGAGGCCGAGGGGGGCAGATCACCTGAGGTCAGGAGTTTGAAACCAGCCTGGCCAACATGGTGAAACCCCATCTCTACTAAAAATGCAAAACTTAGTTTGGCCAGGCGCGGTGGCTCACACCTGTAATCCTAGCACTTTGGGAGGCTGAGGCGGGCGGATCACCTGAGGACGGGAGTTTGAGACCAGCCTGGCCAACATGGAGAAACCCTGTCTCTACTAAAAAATACAAAATTAGCCAGGCGTGGTGGCACAGGCCTGTAGTCCCAGCTACTGGAGAGGCTGAGGCAGGAGAATCACTGGAACCCAGGAGGTGGAGTCTGCAATGAGCTGTGATCACTCCACTGTATACTAGCCTGGGCAACAGAGTGAGACCCCGTTTCTTAAAAAAAAAAAAAAAAAAAAAGGCCTGGCGCGGTGGCTCAAGCCTGTAATCCCAGCACTTTAGGAGGCCCAGATGGGCGGATCACGAGGTCAGGAGATCGAGACTATCCTGGCTAACACGGTGAAACCCCATCTCTACTTAAAAAAATACAAAAAACTAGCTGGGCAAGGTGGCGGGCGTCTGTAGTCCCAGCTACTTGGGAGGCTGAGGCAGGAGAATGGCGTGAACCCGGGAGGCGGAGCTTGCAGTGAGCTGAGATCTGGCCACTGCACTCCAGCCTGGGCGACAGAGCCAGACTCCGTCTCAAAAAAAAAAAAAAAAAAAAAAAAATTTAGGGCTGGAAGGCCCTGGCGGATGGATCCTTTGAGCTCAGGAGTTCCAGACCAGCCTGGACAACATGGTAAAACCACCATCTGTAAGGAAAATACAAAAAATTGGCCAGGAGTGGTGGCGCATACTTGTAGTCTCAGCTCCTCGGGAGACTGATGGAGGAGGATTGCTTGAGCCTGGGAGGTCAAGGTTGCAGAGTGAGCTGAGATAGGGCCACTGCACTCCAGCCTGGGTGACAAAGTGAGACTTTGTCTAAAAAAAAAAAAAAAAAACGAGCTGGGCACGGTGGCTCAAGCCTGTAATCTCAGGACTTTGGGAGGCCGAGGCGGGCAGATCACCCTGAGATCAGGAGTTCAAGATCAGCCTGGTCAACATGATGAAACCCTGTCTCTACCAAAAACACGCAAAAAAATTAGCGGGTCGTGGTGGCAGGCCCCTGTCATCCCAGCTGCTTGGGAGGCTGAGAAAGGAGAATTTCTTGAACATGGGAGGCAGAGGTTGCGGTGAGCCGAGATTGCACCACTGCACTCCAGCCTGGGCAACAGCAACAAGAATGAAACTCCGTCTCAAAAAAAAAAAAAAAATTCAGTTGACCATAAATGTGGATGTAATATTTTTAAAGTTCATCCATGTTGTAGCATGTATTTATACTTTGTGTCTTTTTATTTCTAGATAGTAGTAACTGTAAAAGCTTTTGAAAATCAGACAAATATCCACTATATTTTTATTTATTTATTTTTGTTTGTTTGTTTTATTGAGATGGGGATCTCGCTGTATTGCCCAGGCTGGTCTCAAACTCCTGGGCTCGAGTGATCCTCCCACCTCAGCCTCCTGAGTAATTGGGACGACAGGTGTGAGCTGCCACACCTGGCTTCCAACATCCCCTCAATAAAGGGACCGTGCTCTTGTGAATTCAGCTCACTCCGGCCACTAGGGTGCTCGATCTGGGTCCAGGCAGTCCCGGGGGCAAGACACTAAGCTCTGTCCTGCGCCCTTCCCCTCCCTTCCGGGCAGGTCATCTACACGAACAATCAGCGGTACATGGCTGCCATCATCTTGAGCGAGAAACAATGCAGAGAACAATTCAAAGACATGAACAAGAGCTGCGATGGTGAGTACTAAGGCCGCAGGGAGCCGGGGTGGTAGACTCCCCGCCCAGTGCTTGCGGCAGCCCCCAATCTTCCTGGGTCTCCTGGTCCTGTTTCCTTAGCCTTGCTCCTCATGCTGAATCAGAAGGTGAAGACGCTGGAGGTGGAGATAGTCAAGGAAAAGACCGTTTGCACTAAGGATAAGGAAAGCGTGCTGCTGAACAAACGCATAGTGGAGGAACAGCTGGCTGAATGTGTGAAAACCCGGGCGCTGCAGCATCAAGAGCGCCAGCTGGCCGAGGAGCAACTGCGAAAGGTTCAAGCCCTCTGCCTGCCCCTGGACAAGGACAAGTTTGAGATGGATCTTCGTAACCTGTGGAGGGACTCCATTATCCCACGCAGCCTGGACAACCTGGGTTACAACCTCTACCATCCCCTGGGCTCGGAATTGGCCTCCATCCGCAGAGCCTGCGACCACATGCCCAGCCTCATGACCTCCAAGGTGGAGGAGCTGGCCCGGAGCCTCCGGATGGGTATCGAACGCGTGGCCCGCGAGAACTCGGACCTCCAACGCCAGAAGCTGGAAGCCCAGCAGGGCCTGCAGGCCAGTCAGGAGGCAAAACAGAAAGTGGAGAAGGAGGCTCAGGCCCGGGAGGCCAAGCTCCAAGCCGAATGCTCCCGGCAGACTCAGCTAGCGCTGGAGGAGAAGGCGGTGCTGCGGAAGGAACGAGACAACCTGGCCAAGGAGCTGGAAGAGAAGAAGAGGGAGGCGGAGCAGCTCAGGATGGAGCTGGCCATCAGAAATTCGGCCCTGGACACCTGCATCAAGGCCAAGGTGGGCATGCGGGCCCCAGAGGGAGGCTGCAGTGGAGTTAGGTCCAGATGCCAAGGGGGTGGTGGTGACGTTGAACTTGGAGTTGGCTTTGAGGATGGCTTCCTGTTCTAGGCTGGGTGAATTACGACTCTCTAGGATCAGGCATTAAGATCAGGATAGAGCTTGGAATGGGGATGGGCATTGCGAAGAGTGTAGGGTTAAGAATGGAATTAGAGTGCCGGGCACAGTGGCTCATGCCAGTAATCCCAACACTTTGGAAGGCCAAGGCGGGTGGATTGCCTGAGGTCAGGAGTTCGAAACCAGCCTGGCCAACATGGCGAAACCCCTTCTTTACTAAAAATACAAAAATTAGCAGGGCATGGTGGCAGGTGCCTGTAATCCCAGCTACTCAGGACTCTATCTCAAAAAAAACAAAAAAAAACAAACCTGGAATTAGAGGTAGGGTGGATATTGGGTCTAGGGTTGGGTGAGGGGGTGGATCTAGAATTTCTGTTGCCTTTGGGTTTGGGTTGAGTTGAGGCATGGAGGGCGGATTTAGGATGGATGCTGTGATGACCCGTTGGTGGCTATCCACTCTACGGATGGTTATAGGATTGTAGTCATGTGGATGGAGAAGTTTGTTGGCATTAGGATTGGGGTAGAGTTTGGAATTAGGAATGACATTGAGGAAGGATTAAGAATTGAGGCTGGCTGGGCATGGTGGCTCACACTTGTAATCCCAGCACTTTGGGAGGCTGAGGTGGGAGGATAGCTTAAACTCAGGAGTTCAGACCAGCCTGGGCAACATAGCAAGACCCCCCACCCCAGGCTGGGTGTGGTGGCTCACGCCTGTAATCCTAGCACTTTGGGAGGCCGAGGTAGGTGGATTGCCTGAGCTCAGAGTTTGAGATCAGCCTGGGCAACACGGTGAAACCTCGCCTCTACTAAAATACAAAAAATTAGCTGGGCATGGCAGCGTGTGTCTGTAATTCCAGCTACTCGGGAGGCTGAGATAGGAGAATCTCTTGAACCCAGGAGGCAGAGGTTGCAGTGAGTCAAGATCACACCATTGCACTCCAGCCTGGGTGACAGAGCAAAACTCTGTCTCAAACAAACAAACAAAACACAAAACTCCATCCCTACAAAAAAAAAATACAAAAATACAAAAATTAGGCCAGGTGCAGTGGCTCACGCCTGTAATCCCAGCACTTTGGGAGGCCGGGACGGGTGGATCACGAGGTCAGGAGATTGAGGCCATCCTGGCTAACATGGTGAAATCCCATCTCTACTAAAAATACAAAAAAAAATTAGCCAGGTGTGGTGGCAGGCGCCTGTAGTCCCAGCTACTCAGGAGGCTGAGGCAGGAGAATGGTGTGAACCTGTCAGCCAAGATCATGCCACTGCACTTCAGCCTGGGCGACAGAGCAAGAGTCTGTCTCAAAAAAAAAAAAAAAAAAAAAAAAAAAAAGCCAGGTGTGGCAGCACACACCTGTAATCCTGGCTACTTGGGAGGCTGAGAAGTGGGAGGATTGCTTGAGCCCAGGAGGTTGAGGCTGCAGTGAGCCGGAATTGCACCACTGCACTACAGCTTGAGTGAAAGACCAAGACCTTATCTAAAAAAAAAAAAAAAAAAAAAAAAAAGGAAATCATGTCCTTTTCAGCAATACGGATGCAACTGGAGGTCATTATCCTAAGAGAATTAATGCAGAAACAGAAAATCAAATACCATATGCTGTCACTTATAAGTAGGAGCAAAATATTAGGTACAAACAAGGATGGGAACAACAGACACTGGGGTTCCAAAATGGGAAAGGGAGGGAGGGAGGCAGGAAAGGGTTAAAAACCTACATTTTGGGTACTGAGTTCATTGCTTGTTCAATGAGACCATTGGAAACTCAGACCTCTATGACTGGGTGCAGTGTCCCACACCTGTAATCCCAGCACTTTGGGAGGCCAAGGTGGGTGGATGACCTGAGGTCAGGAGTTCGAGACCAACCTGGCCAACATGGTGAAACCCTGTCTCTACTAATAATACAAAACTTAGCCAGGTTTGGTGGCAGACGCCTGTAATCCCAGCTGCTTGGAAGGCTGAGGCATGAGAATCGCTTGAACCCAGGAGGCAGAGGTTGCAGTGAGCCCAGATCGCGCCACTGCACTCTAGCCTGTGTGACACAGCAAGACTCTGTCTCAAAAAAAAAGAAACCCAAACCTCTGCATCATGCAATATACCCAGTGTAACAAACCTGCACACGTCCCCACTAAATCTAAAATAAAATAAAATCTGCTCCAAATCCTAAAAAAGAAAAGTGAAAGAATTCAGGCTGGGTTTGAGTGTAGGGAGCTGGTGGATTATTCTACTGTTGGGATTGGGATTGGGGTTAGGGTCAGAGTTAAAATCCTGTATTTCAGTTGAGTTGAGGAACCAGGGGAGTTGGTTTAGCGTTGGGAGTGATACTGGGGTGAGGATGCCTAGAGGAAGAGTTGATGTGAAGGTTGAACTCGTGTTTAAGTTGGGCTGAGATGAGTTGTTGGTCACTGCTGTGTCTAGAGTTGACTTGAGTTAAAGTTAGGATTTCACTTAGGATTTCGTTGATTTTAGAACGGGGTTGAATTTGGAATTTGGATGGTGAGAAAAGCTTGCAAATTGAGTCAGGGATGCTTGTAGGGGGTGAGGTTGGGTGAAGAATGATCTAGGATCTCATTTGCTTTGGGACTGAGTTGAAGCACTGAAGTCGGATTTGAGGCTCTGGTAGTTGGAGGTGACTGGTGCATCTAGAGATGCTTAAAGGTTGCAGCCAAGGGTGAATTTCAGATTTCACTGGCATTGACATAGGGATTGGTATTGACAATGGGTTAGGAGTTGAGCTCGGGTTGGTTTAGGGTGACTGGTGGAAGGCTGAGTGGGCTTGGAGTTGAGTTGAAGGATTGGGTGACCCTGGGTTATGGCTGGGGAGACATTGGGGTTGAGTGACGATCAGGGCTGGGTTGAGAGTAAAATCTGGGGTAGATGCCAATCTTGGGGTGGAACTGGGTTGAGGTGGATTTGGGGTAACTGACCAGCTTAGGACGGTTTCGGGTTAATATCAGGGGCTCTATAGGGCCTTAGAATTAGGGTGAAGTTTGGGTTGGGATTGGAACTGAGTGTGGGTTTAGGATGGGAGCTGGGTAGAGGCTGGGGTCTGGGGTTGAGTGGGTGTTGAGCATGACATTGCACAAGTGTTTGTAGGAGGGCATGGTGGAGGCCAGGGCTGGGGCTGGGGAAATGGATATTTTCTCTCCTTTTTTTTGAGACAGAGTTTCGCTCTGTCGCCCAGGCTGGAGTGCAGTGGTGCAATCTCAGCTCACTGCCACCTCCACCTCCCAGGTTCAAGTGATTCTCCTGCCTCAGCCTCCCTGAGTAGCTGTGATTGCAGGTGCCTGCCACCACGCCTGGTTGATTTTTTTTTTTTTGTATTTTTAGTAGAGATGGGGTTTCACCATGTTGGCCAGGCTGGTCTCGAACTCCTGACCTCAGGGGATCCGCCCTCCTCGGCTTCCCAAAGTGCTGGGATGACGGACGTGAGCCAGCACGCCCTGCCGGAAATGGATATTTTCATAGTGGTTGGGTCAAGAGAATGGTTGAAGTCAGAATGAGATCTGAAGATACGGTCAGATCCAGTTTATAATTAGGATTGGGTTTAGGTTGGGGCTTGATTCTAAGTGAGACTGACTTTTCATGTTGGGATCAGATTTTAGGTGATTGAGTTCAGAACTGGCCTTGGATTTCAGGTTTTGGGGGATTGGCTCAGGGATATTCCAGGGGTGGCATTTAGGATCGGGGTCCAGTTGGTCTACAGGGTAGGCTGACTTCAGTCTGAAGGGGGCTGTGGTGGGTGAGTAGACTCCGATGGGGTCATGGGTTGGACCTGGATTCACCCTGAGGCTCTGATGGAGATAGGGGTAGGCCAGCTCTGCAGCATGGGGCCTCGGGACTGCTGAGGTGAGCAGTCCCACAAGTCCCCAAGCCATCTGAAGTCTTGTGGTGGGTGCAGGTGATTCTATGTTCATGACCATGTGTGTTTTTCTTCATGGGGTCTGTTACGCTGCCCTGGAAGGACTTTAGAGACACTGGTCTTGACGGGCATGAAAGGGCAGAACCCGGCTGGGCGCAGTGGTTCATGCCTGTAATCCCAGCACTTTGGGAGGCCGAGGCAGGTGGATCACCTGAGGTCAGGAGTTCGAGACCAGCCTGGCCAACATAGTGAAACCCCACCTCTATTAAAAATACAAAAAATTAGCCAGGCATATTGGCGCGTGCCTGTAGTCCCAGCTACCCAGGAGGCTTAGGCAGGAGAATCGCTTGAACCTGGGAGGCGGAGTTTGCAGTGAGCCAAGATCACGCCACTGCACTCCAGCCTGGGCAAAAAGAACGAAACTCCATCTCAAAAAAAAAAAAAAAAAAAAGGGCAGAAGCCTGTCTGGGAAGCCCTGGCTTCTACCAACCTCCCTCCATCTTTCTTTCACAGTCGCAGCCGATTATACCAGTGCCACGGCCCATGGGCCCTGTCCCCAACCCCCAGACCATCGGTGAGTGACAAAAGACAGAGCCAGGTAGGGGAGGGGCCCCTTTCCACCTCAAACCCCACCCCAGCCCAACTCTCCAACTCCCCTGGGCTGCCAGCCCATCCCTAGCCCAGGGGCAGGGGCTACTGAAGCTATAGTTCAAGCCTCACCTCTCCCTCCCTCCACAGACCCAGCTAGCCTGGAGGAGTTCAAGAGGAAGATCCTGGAGTCCCAGAGGCCCCCTGCAGGCATCCCTGTAGCCCCATCGAGGTAAGGCACTAGGCAGGCTGCAGTTGTTCAGTCTTAGGGCTGTGGGCAAAGCTAGGACCAGGACTGAGGGTGGAGGGAGGCTGATCTCACACTTGCTTCTTCCTTAATTGAGCACTTGCTGTATACGTGTATGGTTGGGCATAAGGGACACAGCAGTATCCAAGACACACCCAGTTCTGTCCTCACGAAACTCCCTGAGTAGTGGGTGAGACAGTGTCATGATGGGACTACCAAGGAGCCTACAAGTATTAGGCACCTACTGTGAGCCCCACGCCGTTCTAAGTACTTTGCAAGATTAATTCATGTAATCTTCACAACTAAACAACAATAGTAGGGCAAACTACTATTCTACCCACTTTCCAGATGAGGAGAGTGAGGCACAGAGAGGGCATGCATTGTACCCCAGGGAGCACAGCACAACTGAGACACGAACCCAGGCCATCGGACCCCAAACAGGCAAGAGAGAGCCTTGGTGAGGAGGAGCTGGAGCATGCGGAGCTGGCCTCAAGGAAAGCAGGGGGAACCGTGTTCCAGGCAGCAGGAACAGCCAGGTCAAAGGCCTGGAAGCTGGATAGGGGTGAGGGAAGGTAATGAGCAAAGGAAGAGAGTGGGGAGTGGCATCCAGGAGTGATTCCTGACCTTTAATTTCTAGAAAATGAGTCTCAGCTGGGCATGGTGGCGCATGCCTGGAATCCTAGCTACTCAGGAGGCTGAGGCATGAGAATCGCTTGAACCTGGGAGGCGGAGGTTGCAATGAGCCGAGATCATGCCACTGCACTCCAGCCTGGACAACAGAGTGAGACTCTGTCTCAGATTAAAAAAAAAAAGAGGCCAGGTGCGGTGGCTCACGCCTGTAATCCCAGGCTGAGGCGGGCGGATCACAAGGTCAAGAGATCAAGAGCATCTGGCCAACACGGTGAAACCCCGTCTCTACTAAAAATACAAAAAGTAGCTGGGCATGGTGGCGGGCGCTTGTAGTCCCGGCTACTCGGGAGACTGAGGTAGGAGAATCACTTGAGCCCGGGAGGCGGAGATTGCAGTGAGCCAAGATCGTGCCATTGCACTCCGGCCTGGCAACAGAGTGAGACTCCATCTCAAAAAAAAAAAAAAAAAAAAAAAAAAAAAAATCCAGTTACGGTGGCTCACGCCTGTAATCCCAGCACTTTGAGAGGCCGAAGCGGGTGGATCACCTGAGCTCAGGAGTTCAAAACCAGCTTGGCCAACATGGTGAAACCCTGTCTCTACTAACAAAAAAAAAAAAAGAAAAATACAAAAATTAGCCAGGTGTGGTGGTGGGCACCTGTAATCCCACCTACTCCGGAGGCTGAGGCAGAAGGACCACTTGAACCCGGGAGGTGGAGGTTGCAGTGAGCCGAGATCACACCACTGCACTCCAGCCTGGGTGACAAAGAGAGACTCTGTCTCAAAAAAAAAAAAAAGAGTCTCAACTAGGCACTGGCTCACATCTGTAATCCCAGCACTTTGGGAGGCTGAGGTGAGAAGATAGCTTGAGTCCAGGAGTTCAAGACCAGTCTGGGCAACATAGTAAAACCCCCTCTGTACAAAAAATACAAAAATTACCCAGGTGTGGCAGTGTGCACCTGTAGTCCGAGCTACTCAGGAGGCTGAGGTGGGAGGATCGCCTGAGCCCAGGAGGTGGAGGCTGCAGAAAGCAAAGATCGCATCCCTGTACTCCAGCCTGGGAGACAGAGTGAGACCCTGTCTTGGGAAAAAAAAAAAAAAAAAAAAAGACAGTCTCTGAAGTCAAGGGCCTGGAAATGCTTTGCCAATTGCAAGGTGCCATCCAAAAATGGCCAGAGCAAGGGGCTAGGGGCCTCTGTAGGAAGCAACAGGGGCTCCTGGCACACACTCAGGTCATGGCTTGAGGCCTGTGCCCCTGGCCTCCTCCCAGAGTCAGTCACTTCTCAGAGGGCGGCCTGTGCGTCACAGGGATGGTGACTCAGGCCACCGCCCCAAGAACTGCCTGTGCTCTCTCTGGGGTCCTGCTGCACCACTGACGGAGTCAGGGCTGGCACTGCCATTTGCAGTTTAGGACCCGAGGCTCAGGAAGGCACCAGGACTTTAAGTCAGATCCCTTTGACCCCAAACACTGTGCCTATGACCATTTTGCCACAGGGCTATTGTCAATCTGGGTCTATTGCAGCCTCAGAGGGATAATACGCGATTTCTGGCCAAGTAGATTTCCGAAAGCTTTGCTGCCAACTCCCCAGGATACAGCATGTCCACCTCCATTTCCACCTCTTCTTTTTTTTGTTTTTTGTTTTTCCTTCTTGCATTCCCTCTCCGACAGGGAGCTCACTCCCTTGCCAAGCTGTCTCTCAACCCCTTTGCTCTAGATGGCTCAGTTCTCAGCCCTGAGCAGCCCACAGGGAGGGAAACAAAAAGGTGAGGAGATTCCCCACTCCAAGCAAACACAATTTTCCTCTCTCCATCTTGGCCCAAAGCCCTCATGGCAAGGAAGGAGGTTCTATTATTATCCCCACTTCTCAGAGGAGGAAACTGAGGCCCCAGGGAAGTGAGCAGCCCGGGGTCACACAGTGGAGAATCAGGGCCAGGCCCGGGCTCCCAGCCCAGGACTGTCAGGGCCTCGGCTGAGAACCGGGGAAGCTCTTGACATTGTTTACCCCAAAATGACGTCCATCTGCTGAGAAAACAATGTGTGCTTAAGCCTGAATCTTGCCTCCTTCTCTCCTCACGGTTGCAGGAAGGGCCTCTGGCCTGCTGGCTTCTGCCCTTGACTCGCCTTCCCCTGAGAGACGCTGGGGGCAAGTGGGCTGGGGTTGTCTGCTCTGGGTTCACTGGGCAACTTGGGGAGAGTCACTGGAATTTTATTTATTCATTTATTTATTTATTTTTATTTTTTTTTGAGACGGAGTCTCGCTCTGTCCCCAAGCTGGAGTGCAGTGGCGCGATCTCGGCTCACTGCAAGCTCCGCCTCCGGGGTTCATGCCATTCTCCTGCCTCAGCCTCCCGAGTAGCTGGGACTACAGGCGCCCGCCACCGCGCCTGGCTAATTTTTTGTATTTTTAGTAGAGAGTGGGTTTCACCGTGGTCTTGATCTCCTGACCTTGTGATCCGCCCACCTCGGCCTCCCAAAGTGCTGGGATTACAGGTGTGAGCCACCGCGCCCGGCCTTGTGTGTTTTTTTTTTTTTTTTTGAGATGGAGTCTCACTCTGTCCCCTAGGCTGAAGTGCAGTGGCGCAGTCACAGCTCACTGCAACCTCCGTCTCCTAGGTTCAAGCAATTCTCCTGCCTCAGCCTCCTGAGTAGCTGGGATTACAGGAGTATACACATCACACCAAATTTTTGTATCTTTTTTTACAAAATTTGTAAAAATTGTGGGGTTTCACCATGTTGGCCAGGCTGGTCTCAAACTCCTGGCCTCAAGCAATCTGCCCTCCTCAGCCTCCCGAAGTGCTGGGATTACAGGTATAAGCCACCCCCTCTGGCCTCCACTCTTATTCTTTCTTGTTTTGTTTTGTTTTTTGTTTTTGAGACGGAGTTTCGCTCTTGTTGCGCAGGCTGGAGTGTAATGGCCGGATCTCGGCTCACCGCAACCTCTACCTCCTGGGTTCCAGTGATTCTCCTGCCTCAGCCTTTCAAGCAGCTGGGATTACAGGCATGCGCCACCATGCCCAGCTAATTTTGTATTTTTAGTAGAGACAGGGTTTCTCCATGGTCAGGTTGGTCTTGAACTCCCGACCTCAGGTGATCCACCCACCTTGGCCTCCCAAAGTGTTGGGATTACAGGTGTGAGCCACCACACCTGGTCCACTCTTGTTCCTTCTAAGCCTTGATGAATCTCATTTTAGCGGGACGCAGTGGCTCATGCCTGTAATCCTAGCACTTTAGAAGGCTGAGGAGGGCGAATGGCTTGAGTCTAGGAGTTCAAGGCCAGCCTGGGCAACATAGCAAGTCTTCATCTCTAAGAGAGAAAAAATAAAATCCTCATCAATATAGTATAGTGTTTAGTTTAAAAAAATAAAATAGACAAAGTCTCAGCTGGTATTTACTTGCTCTAACGGCTTCCAGACACTTGCGCATCTCCCATGTTCCCAAATCGATGGCCGACGGAGGACCCCGCTTCAGCTGGGATTCAGCACGAGGTCTTGCTCTTATGGAAAAAAAATCTTTATTTTTCTTTTGAGATGGAGTCTTGCTTTGTCACCAAGCTAGAGTGCAGTGGTGCAATCTCTGACCACTGCAACCTGTGTCTCCTGGGTTCAAGCGATTCTCATGCCTCAGCCTCCCGAGTAGCTGGGATTACAGGCACGTGCCAGCATGCCCGGTTATTTTTTGTATTTTTTAGTAGAGACAGAGTTTCACCATGTTAACCAGGCTGGTCTCGAACTCCTGACCTCAGGCAATCTGCCTGCCTTGGCCTCCCAAAGTGTTGGGATTACAGGCATGAGCCATGGTGCCCAGCCTATGGAAAATTTTAAAGTCATTTTCTGTTGGTGGTATGTGCTCCAGCTTTCCTTTACTTGATGAGACTGAGTGTCCCTTCCTGATGATCACATGAGGCAGAGGAAAAACAAACAAACAAAAAAAAACAAAAAAGAAGTAGTAGAGACGGAGTGTCTTTGGAAATCAATGTAAGTTTCTTTAAACACGATATAAAGACAATAATGGCTGGGTATGTTGGCTCACACCTGTAATCCCAGAACTTTGGGAGGCTGAGGCAGGTGGATCACAAGGTCAGGAGTTCAAGACCAGCATGGCCAATACAGTGAAACCCTGTCTCTACTAAAAATACAAAAAATTAGCTGGGCATGGTGGAGCGTGCCTGTAATCCCAGCTACTCGGGAGGCTGAGGCAGGAGAATTGCTTGAACCAGGACCTGGGAGGTGGAGGTTGCAGCGAGCTGAGATCACACCACTGCACTCCAGCCTGGGCAACAGAGCGAGATTCCATCTCAAAAAAAAAAAAATTAACCAGAACTGATGGCATGCACCTGTAGTCCCAGCTACTTGGGAGGCTGAGGCAGGAGGATTGCTTTAGCCGAGGAGGTCAAAGCTGCAGTGAGCTATGATCACGCCACTGCACTCCAACCTGGGTGACAGAGGAAGACCCTGCCTCTAAAACATTTTTTAAAGGGCAAATATTAAGTAAATCTTGGTCCAGGAGCAATGGGGCTGAATATGGCAAAAATTGCAATGGGAAGAGCTTTTTTTAAAAAAGATTGTATTATTTTATTATTATTATTTTGAGATGGAGTCTCACTCTGCCACCCAGACTGGAGTACAGTGGTGTGATCTCAGCTCACCATGACCTCCACCTCCCAGGTTCAAGCGATTCTCCTGCCTTAGTCTCCTGAGTAGCTGGGATTATAGGTGCCCGCCACCACGCCTGGCTAATTTTTTTGTATTTTTAGTAGAGATGGGGTTTCCCCACGTTTACTAGGCCGGTCTTGAACTCCTGATCTCAGGTGATCTGCCCGCCTCAGCCTCCTAAAGTGCTGGGATTACAGGTGTGAGCCACCGCGCCTGGCCATATGGGCTTAAGATGGGAGTCCAGGCCTGGCTCTGAGCCGGGCACATGGTTAATGTTGTTCAAGTTCCTGTTATGACTCTCATGATTCGTTTGTCCATTCGAGCCGTATTTATTGAGCAACTGCTGGGAACTGGGCATGGTACTAGCTGCTGGGAACAAGGCACAGAAACCGCTGCCCTCAAGGGGCTCACAGTCTAGTGGGAGAGATGGATGACAAATCAGATGAACGGGTCACTCAAGGGCCCTTTGGTGATGGGGAGACAGAGAAAGGGGCAGGAAGCGTCAGAAGGTTGGAACTTTCTACCAGAGATAGGGCAGGCTACACCGAGGAGGTGATATTGAAGCAGACACCCAAAGGAGGTGAGGGAGGAGCCATGGAGGGATTCCGGGAAGGGTGCGCCAGACAGAGGACACAGCCAGGGCAAAGGCCCCAAGGTGGGACTGTGCCATGTGTGTTTGAGGGGAGGAGGCCAGTGTGGCTGGAGTGGAGTGATTGAGGGGAACAGGAAGAGGAGGTAAGGACAGGGAAGTGATGGGAGCTGATCAAGCCCTGTCTGTGGCTGCTGTGAGGACCTGAGCAGACGGGGGATGTGCATGACCCAGTTCAAGCATCCACAGGTTCCTCTGGTCACTGTTGGGGAACAGACTGGGGGACAAGGAGCTGGGGACCAGGACAGAGGCGGTTGCACTAGTTCAAGCAATGATGGGGGCTTCAATGCCTCCGTCTCTGAAAGATGGAGCCTTGCAGGCTGGCAGCAGGGACCAGAGCTGGGTAAATGCTGGTTGAGGATGGAGTCTGGGGCCGGGGCCAGGGCCAGGGACCAGAGCCAACCAAGGAACGTGAGGCCGCTCGGGCCCCAGGGAAGAGCCGGGGAAGGAAGGGAGAGGACCAGCGGAAGCGGGACTTGGCCACAGCCCCCTCCTCCCCCAGCAGGAAACAGCCTCTGAGCCAACCCCTGACCCCTCACAGGAACCTCTGCCAGGCCCAGGAGGGGGAGGGCATCCCGGATAGCAAGACAACTCCACTCGTGCAAAGGCAGCGGGACTGGGGGTGCGGAAGCAGTGTGATGGCTCTTGGAATTGTTGGGTCTTTGGCATAGTAGGAGTCCCTGATGGGGATGCCTGGGAGGGGCAGAGGGGTGGAGCCCTGAATGCCATGTCGTAAGGCTTGGACTTTGTCCTGAGGGCACTGGGGAGCCACAGAGGACGTGTGAGCAGGAGCAGGCAAAAGAGGGAGACTGAAGCCTTACCTTGGCAACCAGCGTAGGTGTCTGGGGGAGCGGAGGCTTTGGGGTAAATTCTCAGTACTCCCAGAATGTTGGGAGGCACTGGGGAGAGTCAAACAAGCTGTAGCAGAGGCTTGGGGCTTGGAAGTGGCCACTCTGAACCTAAGTATCTTCATCTGTATAATGGGGAGGAACACACCTCAGTCTCACCATCCTGGGGAGGTTCAACACATGCGACTTTCATGGCGAGGCTGAACCTGAAGGAGCCCTGGGGTCCTGAGGAACAAGTAGGGGCCCAGGGTGGGAGGAGGCAGGGCCGGGGTCCCCAGGATGTTGTGCCCCCACTGAGGACGAGCCTCCAGGGCCCGGCGAGGTTTGCCCTTCCCTCTGTCTGACACTCTGTTGTGTTACTATCCCCTTCCTGCCCTAGTGGCTGAGGAGGTTCCAGGCCTGAGGACCAAGGGATGGCCCGACTCGGCGGTTTGCGGAGGATGCAGTGAGATGCTCACAGCGCCCGACACAACCCCCTCCCGCCGCCCCCAACCACCCAGGGCCACCATCAGACAACTCCCTGCATGCAAACCCCTAGTATTCTCTCACACCCGCACCCGCGCCTCAAGATCCCTCGCCCAGAACACACAGCTGCGGAGATGACGTCACGCAAGACCTGGCGCTGACGTCACATATCACCGTGGTGATGGCGTCACGTGGCCATGTAGACGTCACGCGGCCATGTAGAGGTCACGAAGAGATTCAGCGATGGCGTCGCGCAGATGCGCACGTCACACACAGACATGGGGGGCGTGGCATGACGTCACAATAAGATGCAGCAATGACGTCACGGGCCACGTTGACGTCGCACGTCATGTCAATGTCACATAGAGGCGGCGATGGCATCACACAGATGGTGATGATGTCATACACAGACACAGTGACAACACACACCGTCACAACGTCACCTATAGATATGGCACCAACATCACATGCCCGCATGTCCTTTCACACACTCTTTCTACCCAATTCTCACCTAGTGTCACGTCCCCCCGACCCTGGCACACGGGCCAAGGTACCCACAGCATCCCACCCCCTCCCGCACAGCCCTGGGCCCCAGCACCTCCCCTCCTCCAGCTTCCTTGCCTCCCAGCCACTTCCTCACCCCCAGTGCCTGTACCCGGAGGTGAGAACAGGAAGCTATTCACCTCCGCTTCTTGAGTGTGAGTGTTTCCAGGCCCCCATTGGGGCCCTGATCTGGGGGTGAGGGTCACCTGCTGTCGGGAGGGGAGCCATTCCTTCTCCGCCCACTCCCAGCCCTGCCTGTGGCCCGTTGAAATGTTGGTGGCACTTAATAAATATTAGTAAATCCTTCAAAGACTCCAGAGGTGCGATTTCTGCTTTTAAAGGTACCACATGGTTTCTGGGCATGGTGGCTCACGCCTGTAATCCCAACACTTTGGGAGGCCAAGGCGGGAGGATCACTTGAGGCCAGGAGTTTGAGACCAACTTGACCAACATGAGAAACCCCATCTCTACAAAAAACACAAAGCCAGGTGTGGTGGTGCGTGCCTGTAATCCCAGCTACTTGGGAGACTGAGGCATGAGAACCTCTTGAACCCTGGGAGTCAGAGGTTTCAGTGAGCCGAGATCATGCCACTGCACTCCAGCCTGGGCAACAGAGCAAGACCCTGTCTCAGAAAAAAAGAAAAACGAAAAAAGAGAAAGAAAGTTCCAGGTTTGCAAAGAATTATCCAGAAAATGTACCAGTGTCCAGTTTAAAGACACTTTGGCTCACTGATATCACTAAATTAGCCAGCCATCAGGGAAAAGCAAATCGAAAGAACACAGGGAAATCACATTGCACCCAGCAGACTGGGAAAATGTCTTTTTAAGGCCATAACACGTAACACCTACTAAAGGTGTAGAAAAAAAGGGCCTTTTCCTACAAGACTAGTAGAAATTCAAGTCCTGTAATGGCCCTTCCAGGAACTAGTTTAGTGAAACGTAATAAAATCAGGCTGGGTGTGGTGGCACATGCCTGTAATCTCAGCACTTTGGGAGCCCTAAGTAGGAGGATTGCTTGAGCTCCAGAATTCAAGGTCAGCCTGGGCAACATAGCGAGACCTCATCTCTATGAAAAATTTAAAGAAAACCAGGTGTGGGCCGGGCACGGTGGCTCACGCCTGTAATCCCAGCACTTTGGGAGGCCATAGGCGGGTGGATCACGAAGTCAGGAGATCGAGACCATCCTGGCTAACACAGTGAAACCCCGTCTCTACTAAAAATACAAAAAATTAGCCGGGCATGGTGGTGGGTGCCTGTAGTCCCAGCTACTCAGGAGGCTGAGGCAGGAGAATGGCGTGAACCCAGGATGGGGAGCTTGCAGCGAGCCGAGATCGTGCCACTGCACTCCAGCCTGGGCGACAGAGTAAGACTCCGTCTCAATAAAAAAAAAAAAAAAAAAGAAAGAAAAAGAAAGAAAACCAGGTGTGTGATAGTGTGCTCCTGTAGTGCCAGCTACTTGGGAGGCTGAGGTGGGAGAATTGCTTGAGCCAGGAGTTGAAGGCTGCAGTGGGCTCTGATTCCACCACTGTGCACCAACCTGAGTGACAGAGCAAGACGCTATCTCAAATGCACGAATGCACAAACCTTTGACTCAGCAACCCCATCCCTGCGGCTTTATCTCTAACAAGTAAAAACTTCAGGACACAAAGCCAATGGCTATCGGGAAAACAGGCTTAAAATCGCTGTCTAGGGCCAGGCACGGTTTCTCATGCCTGTAATCCCAGCACAGCACTTCAGGAGGCCGAGGCAGGCAGATCATTTGAGATCAGCAGTTTGAGACCAGTCTGACCAACATGGTGAAGTCCCATCTCTACTAAAAATACAAAAACATTAGCCAGGCGTGGTGGCGCATGCCTGTAGTCCTAGCTACTCAGGAGGCTGAAGCAGGAGAATCACTTGAACCCAGGAGGTGGAGGTTGCAGTGAACCAAGACTGTGCCATTGCACTCCAGCCTGGGCGACAGAGCGAGACTCCATCTCGGGAAAAAAAAAAAAAAATCCGCTGGCTAGGATCTCAGCTTGTCTCCTCCCCCAACACCTCCCATCCTCTCAATCACTCAATTCCCTCCCAGCCCACCCCCTGGGGTCCTGGACTGGGACGGATGAGTCACAAGGACCTGGGAGCCGGCAGCGCCACGCTTAGGGCAGGCTAGTCTGGAGGGACAAAGGAGCGATATTTCCGGGATACGGAAACAAGGGCGAGAGATGGTCACCGCAGGAAGCGCTCAGCTGGGGCTCTGCCAAGACAGAGCAAGGGGGTCAGCCTGGCCAGACCGCCCAGACAGGCTGAGCTGGAGGCCCCAAGGAAGTGGGGACGTCCCTGCCACTAAGCCTACTGCCCAGACAGCCCAGAGTCCTTACGGGGAGACACTGATGCCAGCCAGTCCTAGCCACTCCAGAAGACCTGATCTCGGATTTTAGAGCCAAACATCCCCGGATTTGAATCTTGGCTCAGTCAGTCCCAGCCTCCACGTTCTCATCCAAGCATTGGATGTAATAATAATTCTAAGGCCAGGCATTGTTTTTGTAAATAAAGTTGTATTAGGGGTGGGTACAGTGGCTCATGCCTATTATCTCAGCGCTCTGGGGGGTTGAGATAGGAGGATCGCTTGAGCCCAGGAGTTTGAGATCAACCTGGGAAATTTAGCAAAACCCTGTGTCTACCAAAAATTTTTAAATTAGCTGGGCATAGTGGTATGCACCTTTAGTCCCAGCTACTTGGGGGGCTGAGGCAGGAGAATCACTTAAGTCCAGGAGTTGGGGGCTGCAGTGAGCTAGGACTGTGCCACTGTACTCCAGCCGGGGCAACAGAGCAAGACCCTGTCTCTAAAATAATAATAGTAACAATTCTAAAGTCTCCAGACACATGGGCACAGGCCTCCGGTCCTTTGTCCGTTTTGCCTTTCTGGAGCATTCCAGGAGCCATCATCCCTCTAACCAAACCCAGTGACCTCGCTCTGGCCCAGCCCCTGCACGCTTGCACCTCAGCCGCTGCCTCTGGTATGGCTCCTGTCCTGGTCCGGAGGAGTCTTTCCATTACAGACTCTGTCCAAGTCCCTCTGCTGCTCACACTCCACGGCTCCCTATTACCCTTAGAACAAAGTCTAACTCCTTAACACGTCTGTGACTCCCCTTTTGCCTCCTGTTATCCTAGACTTTTTAATTCTCTGCAAAAGACTCAACATGCGTTAATGCGTGCTGTGCCCTTGGATTAGAAAGCCGTTTTCATGTCTAATGAACCCTTCTTCAGAAGCCCAGCTCCAGAGACCCACTCCTCCAGGCAGCGATGCCCCAGGTATAGCCCTTGCTTCCCCTTTTGGAACCCCCACTCCAGCCTCATCCCTCCCTCTTTCCAGCCCTGACCTTAAAGCTCTGACTGTCCCAGGCTGGTGGTTCCTCAGGAACCGGGTGGCGGCTGAATACAGGGGTGGGGGTCGAGCAATTGGCGGATCAGGCCCCCTTCCTGACCCTGAGGTCCAACTGCCTGGCGAGTCTCAGACTCTTTGGGGATTTCCTGCAGCCTCTATAAATAACCCCCATGGCTGCTTCCCACAAACCACCTCACCCTTCTTGGAAAAAAGGGATTGTGGCCAAGGACCTCAGGCCAGCTGTGTGCCAGGGCCCCGGGGAAGGCAGGCGGGGCCCCAGCATCCTGTCCAAAGAGCATCTCCAACCCTATCCAGACACAGGCCCAGCTCACCCCTCCTGGGAGCCTTCAGGACCCTCCCCCCTTGGAGCCCACCCCTCATCCGCAGATCCACGTTATTGTTTTTCTTCTCTGGGCATCGGTTTGGTTTCCTGATGGGGGCAATAGTAACATCCGTGGACTCAGTTCATGGTGTGACCCTTTCCACTCTGGCCACCGCCCCTCCAGCCCCAATTTGTTGATTTGGTTGAACAAGCAAGGAAATGAACAAATAATGACATATTGCCAGGAACCCTGTAAATAAAATCAGGCCTGGGTCTCCTCTAGTTGGGTGGTCGGGAAACTCTGGTGGCCTCGTTAGGCCCTTGTCACGCCCTCTGTCTGCCCGGGATGTCTCCCAGGCTCTGTGTCCCCTGAAACCAGAGAGTTTCTATCTTCAACCTCTGGAGGTGGAGATATTTTTCTTTTTTTTTTTTTTTTAAATGTGAGATGGAGTCTCACTCTGTTTCCCAGGCTGGAGTGCCGTGGCACCATCTCGGCTCACTGAAACCTCTGCCTCCCGGGTTCAAGCGATTCTCCTGCCTCAGCCTCCCGAATAGCTAGGATTACAGATGTGCACCAGCACGCCCGGCTGATTTTTGTATTTTTAGTAGAGACAGGGTTTCACTATGTTGGCCAGGCTGGTTTCCTGACTTCAGGTGATCCACCCACCTTGGCCTCCCAAAGTGCTGGAATTACAGGCGTGAGCCACCGCGCCCGGCCCTGGGGTCTCCTTTAGTTGGGTGGTCAGGAAACTCTGCAGGCCTTCTTAGGCCCTTTTCACGCCCTCTGTCTGCCACGGATGCCTCCCAGGCTCTGTGTCCACTGAAACCAGAGGGTTTGTATCTTCAACTACTGGAGATGGAGATCTTTTTCTGATTCCAGAAAAGATCCTGATTCTCTTCGAGTCTCAGTTTCCACCCCGGTCAGGGGAAGTTAACCATTCACATGCCACCAGGTGGGTGCAGGAGGCCTAGATCCGCTCTCTGAGGGTGGGGCACCCAGAGCCTTGACGGGAGGATCGCCGGGGACCGCCTGTTAGCGTGACGCGCCCTCTGCTGGTCGGTCCCTGCCACGTCAGGCTCCCCAAAGAATCTCAGACGAACCCCTGCCTATCAGATCCCTCCATCCCTCCTCCAATGGTCTCCCTCCTCTCTCTCCTCCCTTCCTCTGCTCCAGCCACTCTGACCACCTCTGGTCGGGCGCGGTGGCTCTCGCCTGTAATCCCAGCACTTTGGGAGGCCGAGGACAGATCACTTGAGGTCAGGAGTTTGAAACAAACCTGGGCAACATAGCAAGATCCTGTCTCCACGAAAAAATTAAAAAATTAGCCGGGCGTGGTGATCGTGGTCCTAACTATTCAGGAGGCTGAGGTGGAAGGCTCACCTGAGCCCAGGAGGTTGAAGATTACAGTCAGCCATGATTGTGCCACTGCATTCCGGCCTGGGTGACAGAGTGAGACCCCACCCTAACCCCCCTCCTCCCCCCAGAAAAGGCCAGGCATGGTAGTTTACACCTGTAATCCCAGCACTTTGGGAAGCCAAGGCAGGAAGATCGCCTGAGCCCAAAAGTTTAAAACCAGCTTGGACAACATAGTGAGAACTCATCTCTAAATTAGCCGGGCATGGTGGCGCATGCCTGTAGTCCTAGCTCTTCAGGAGGCTGAGGTAGGAGGATCACCTGAGCCCAGAAGATGGAAGCTACAGTGAACCATGATTGAGCCACTGCAGTCCAGCCTGGGTGAAAGGGAAAGGACTTGTCTAAAAAAAAAGAAAAAGAAAAAGAAACAAACAAAAAAAACGGTCGGGTGTGGTGGCACACGCCTGTAATCCCAGCTACTCAGGAGGCTGAGGCAGGAGAATCGCTTGAACCTGGGAAGCGGAGGTCACAGTGAACCACAATCACGACACTGCATTCCAGTGTGGGCAACAGAGCAAGACCCTGTCTCAAAAACAAAAACAAACAAACAAACAAAAACAAGCAAACAAACAAAAACCCTGACCATCTCACTATTCCTTGAACACACTGTGAAGTTCCCGCATCAGTGGGATATGTAATCCAGTGAAATATGTGTCAGTGGGATATGCACATGAAGGGATTTGCATATTCCGTGCCCTCTGCCTGGGGTGCCCTCCCCAGCCTCCTCCATCTGGCATCCTCACCATTCAGATCTCAACACTCGTCACCTCTGCCAGGCAGCCCACCCTACGTTGCCTGACTAGGTCACGTCTCCTCTTTATGAGCTCACAAAGCAGCCATCAGACCAGGTGTGGTGGCTCCCACATGTGATCCCAGCTCTTTAGGAGGCTGAGGTCTGAGGATCACCTGAGGCCAAGAGTTTGAGACCAGCCTGGGCAACACAGCAAGATCCCCATCTTTACTTAAAGAAAAAAAAAAAAAAAAAAAAGAAGGCCAGGCACTGTAGCTTATGCCTGTAATCCTAGCACTTTGGGAGGCTGAGACAAGTGGATTGCTTGAGGTCAGGCATTCGAGACCAGCCTAGCCAACATGGTGAAACCTGTCTCTACTAAAAACACAAAAATTAGCCAGGCATGGTGGCACACACCTATAGCCCCAGCTACTAGGGAGGCTGAGGCAGGAGAGTCGCTTGAACCCGGGAGGCAGAAGTTGCAGTGAGCCGAGATCGTGCCACTGCACTCTACCCTGGGCAAAAGAGCAAAGACTCCATCTCAAAAAAAAATGCAGCCATCAGACCTCACTGTAATGACCTCTTGTCTCTTCTTTTTGTTGTTGTTTTGAGGTGGAGTCTCGCTCTGTCGCCCAGGCTGGAGTGCAGTGGCGCAATCTCCACTCACTGCAACCTCTGCCTCCCGGGTTCAAGAGATTCTCTTTTCTCACCCTCCTGAGTAGCTGGGACCACAGATATGCTCCACCATGCTCAGCTAATTTTTGTATTTTTTGTAGAGATGGGGTTTCACCATGTTGGCCAGGCTGGTCTCAAACTCCAGGCCTCAAGTGATCTGCCCATCCTGGGTTCCCAAAGTGTTGGGGTTACAGGCGTGAGCCACCATGCCTGGTCTCTTGTCGCTTCTTTAATGTGAACAGGTACCAAGCCTGTTGCTCCCCTCTGTGACCCCAACACCCTGCCTGCTCCACAGGAGGCCCTCAGCAAACTCAGATTTGGAGTCAAACAGACCTGTGTTCAAACCCCAAAGCTGGGGGAACTCCAGGAAGTAACAACTCCTGTAAGCCTCAGTTTTCTCATCTGCAAAACTGGAAGAAAATAGCCACGACATTGTGCTGTGGTGAAGATTCAATAAAATGGTGTGTACGATGCTGGATGCAGGAATCTGATGAATATTCATGGAGTGAGTGAATGAATGAATGAATAAAGATTCAGCTTGTAGAGGGAGAAAGTCCTCTAGGTTTTGCCAGTCAGATTTTTGTTTATTTGTTTGTTTTGAAACGGAGTCGGAGTCTCCCTCTGTCGCCCAGGTTGGAGTGCAGCGGCACGATCTTGGCTTCCTGCAACTTCCGCTTCCTGGGTTCAAGCAATTCTCCTGAGTCAGCCTCCCAAGTAGCTGGGACTATAGGCGCGTGCCACTACACCCAGCTCATTTTTTGTATCTTTAATAGAGACAGGGTTTCACCATGTTAGCCAGGATGGTCTCGATCTTCTGACCTTGTGATCCGCCCGCCTATGGCCTCCCAAAGTGCTGGGATTATCGGCATGAACCATTACGCCCGGCCTTGCTAGTCATTTTTAAGATACAAAAGGTTGTCCTGGTGTGGTGGCTCACACCTATAATCTCAGCACTTTGGGGAGCTGAGGTAGGAGGATCGCTTGAGTCCACGAGTTCAAGGCCAGCCTGGGCAACAGAGGGAGACACCATTTCTATAAAAAATAAGAAATTAGCTAGACATGGGACATGGTAGTGCGTGCCTGCGGTCCCAACTACTCGAGGGACCAAGGCAGGAGAATCCCTTGAGGCTAAGAGTTTGAGGCTGCAGTGAGCCATGAATGCGGCATTACACTACAGCCTGGGCAACAGCATGAGACCCTATCTCAAAAATCATTAATTAATTAATTAATAATTGAACTAATTACAATTTTTTTTAAAGATGCAAGAGGCAAGGTTGGGCACTGCGCCATGTGCATGTAATCCCAGTGCTTTGGGAGGCCAAGGTGGGAGGATTGCTGGAGCCCAGGAGTTCAAGACTGCAGTAAACCATCACTGCAGTCGAGCCTAGGACACAGAGCAAAACCCTATCTTAAAAAAAAAAAAGATAGCAGAGGCAAAATGTCCAGACTAATCTTACATTTTTCATCCATTGAGGTACAGAGTAAAAAATAAATTAACTTAATTTTTTTTAAAAAAAGGGTCGGTGTGGGCCAGGTGCGGTGGCTCACGCCTGTAATCCCAGTACTTTGGGAGGCCAAGGCGGGTGGATCACGAGGTCAGGAGATCGAGACCATCCTGGCTAACATGGTGAAACCCTATCTCTACTAAAAATACAAAAAAATTAGCCAGGTGTGGTGGTGAGCGCCTGTAGTCCCAGCTACACGGGAGGCTGAGGCAGGAGAATGGCATGAACCCAGGAGGCGGAGCTTGCAGTGAGCCGTGATCGCACCACTGCACTCCAGCCTGGGGGACAGAACGAGATTAATCCCAAAAAAAAAAAAAAATTGGCAGGCCCGGTGGCTCACACCTGTAATCCCAGCACTTTGGAAGGCAGAGGTGGGTGGATCACAAAGTCAGGAGATCGAGACTATCCTGGCTAACACGGTGAAACCCCGTCTCTACTAAAAATACAAAAAATTAGCCGGGCATGGTGGCGGGTGCCTGTAGTCCCAGCTACTCGGGAGTCTGAGGCAGGAGAATGGTGTGGACCCGGGAGGCGGAGCTTGCAGTGAGCCGAGATCGCGCCACTGCACTCCAGTCTGGGCGACAGAGCGAGATTCCATCTCAAAAAATAATAATAAATAAAAGGGTGGGTGTGGTGGCTCACACCTGTAACCCCAGCATTTTGGGAGGCCAAGATGGGCAGATCTTGTGAGGCCAGGAGCTTGAGGCCAGCCTGGGCAACATGACAAAAATCCCATCTAAAAATACAAAAGTTAGCCAGGTATGGTAGGGTACACCTATGATCCCAGCAGCTTGGGAGGCTGAGGCACGAGAATGGTTTGAGGCCAGGAGGCAGCGGTTGCAGTGAGCCAAGATCGCGCTACTGCACTCTAGTTGCCCAGGCAACAGAGCGAGACTCTGTCTCTCTCTCTCTCTCTCACACACACACACACACACACACACACAGGAAAAAATGAAATAAAGAAAAGAAAGACTAAAGACTAAAAAAGGAATGAGCCAGGCACAGTGGCTCACACCTGTAATCCCAGCACTTTGGGAGGTCAAGACTGCAGGATGGCTTAAGTCCAGGAGCTCAAGACCAGCCTGGGCAACCTAGTGAGACCCCTATCTCCATAATTTTGTTTTTTAAAAAAGAAATAACAATTTGTAGAACAATGAACACAACACCATTTATATATAAATCACAAGACAAACATATTTGAAAGATACATCCACAAGTATGTAAACATTCAAAGTTCTGGAAAGACGCACATTAAGCCATGACAACTGGAGAAGGGCTAAGGAAATTTTTCATGTTGAAACACTTCTGGGGCCAGTCGTGGTAGCTCACGCCTGTGATCCCAGTACGTTGGGAGGCCGAGGTGGGCAGATGACCTGAGGTCAAGGAGTTCAAGACCAGCCTGGTCAACATGATGAAACCTCGTCTCTACTAAAAACTCAAAAATTAGCCGGCCGTGGTGGCCCGTACCTGTAGTCCCAGCTACTCAGGAGGCTGAGGCAGGAGAATCACTTGAACCTGGGAGGCAGAGGTTGCAGTAAGCCGAGGTCGCACCACTGCACTTCAGCCTGGACGACAGAGTGAGTCTCTGTCTCAAAAAAACAAACAAACAAAATAAAAATAAACAACAACAACAACACCAAAAACAAAAACTAGCCAGGCATGCTGGCACATGCCTGTAATACCAGCTACTCAGGAAGCTGAGGCAGGAGAATCAATTGAGTCCAGCAGGTGGAGGTTGCGGTGAGATGCACCACTGCGCGCCAGGAAGGAAGGAAGGAAGGAAGGAAGGAAGGAAGGAAGGAAGGAAGGAAGGAAGGAAGGAAGGAAGGAAGGAAGGAAGGGAGGGAGGGAGGGAGGGAGGGAGGGAGGGAGGGAAACACTTCAGCACCTGAGTTTTTTTTTTACATTCCTTTGGTATTTGCAAAATAAATTAAAAACCATGAAACAAATATCCGGAGATCCTCCTGTCTCCATCCCAACACGGATGCCCCAGCATCCAGGGTCCAACGGACCTCCATTCAGCCCCATTTCAGGGCCTGAATCTCCAGGGAGTCCCTGCAGGGCACTCACTACCTCTCAGCTGTGTTGCTTCATTGTTTGAGAATCAAGTTCTTTCCCAGGTGAAAGAGAATCCCGATTGGCCTAAACTGTTTCCAGATCCCCTGGGTCTCCTGGGTCTCCACGCAACTTGGGTGCGACTTCCCTGGATCCCGTCACTTGCCCACGCAGAAGTCCCGGAAGATGATGTCCAGGATCTCCTCGGTACCCCCTCCACCTGTGAGCCGGGTCAGGTGACCCCGGGCCACCCGCAGCGCCTCTGCCGCCAGGGCCAGGTCTTTTGACGGCTTGTAGTGACTGAGGGCATCCAGGCAACCCTGGAGGTGGTGCTGGTGCCTTGCGCGGGTCAGGAGCGGGGAACCGGTGGACGGGTCCCCACACCTGGAAGAGACAAGAGACATGGTCCCTCCTAACCTTTTACCACCATCCCTTGAAGGGGAAATGGTTGTACCCATTTTGTAGGTACAGAAATTGAAGTTGAGGGACAGGCACGCGCCCAAAGCCAGTGGGCCAGCCCACACTTGAACTGTGGATCAGGGGAGGCTGGGAGTGGGAGGGGGGCTCACACTGCAGCTAGCTCCTTCCTCAGCGCCTCCAGGAGGCCGTCCAGACCCTCTCCCGTCAGACAGGACAGCAACAGGTGCGGGGGCAGGTCAGGACGCGGACCTGGGCCCTCTGGGGACAGCAGGTCCGACTTGTTCAGCACCAGGAGGAGGCGCTGGCTGCTGTCACTGGGGCTCTGGGCTCCCACAGAGGCTACGACGGTGGCCAGGAAGTTGCAACTGGAGGGAGAGGCCAGGTCAGAGGCGTCCAGCATGGCCAGAATGAGGTCCGCCTGCTCCAGCCTGGGGGAGCAAGGTCAACTGAGCGGGAGTCCAGTTGAGCAACTGAAGAAGGCACTGGGTAGAGGGACAGTGAGAAGGGCCAGGCAGAGCACGGAGGGAGCTGTAAAGCTTGAGGTGGGGAGGGTAGTAGAGTACCAGGGGACTGGCAGAATGTTGGGGGTCCAAGCCGAGCACAGAGGGTGGGACAGAGCAAGAGGGGCGGGGCACAGTGCAAGGGGCAGGGCAGAGCAAGAGGAGCGGGACACGGTGCAGGGGGCGGGGTAGAGCAAGGGCTGGGACAGAGCAGGAGGGGTGGGACACAGTGCAGGGGGCAGGGCAGAGCAAGAGGAGCGGGGCACGGTGCAGGAGGGGCGGGGCACAGCACAGGGGGTAAGGGCAGAGCAAGAAGGGTGGGACACAGTGCAGGGGGCAGGGCAGAGCAGGAGGGGCTGGGTACACTGCAGGGGGTGGAGCAGAGCAAGAGGGGCGGGGCACAGCACAGGGGGCGGGGCAGAGCAAGAGAGGCGGAGCACAGTGCAGAGGGAAGAGCAGAGCAAGAGGTGCAGGGCACAGCACAGGGGTTGGGGCTGAGCAAAAGGGGCCGGGTATAGCACTGGAGTGGGGCGACCATGAGTGGCGGGGCAGAGCAAGAAGGGCCAAACACACCACAGGGGACGAGGTAGAGCACGAGGGGCGGGGCAGAATGTAGGGGGTGGGCAGAGCACAGGGTATGGGGTAGACCACCAGGGGCAGAGCAGAGCGCCAGGGCGGGACAGAGCACGAGGGGGCGGGGCAGAACGTGAGGGCTGGGTGGAGCGCTTAGGGATGAGAAACATGTCCGCAGGGCCGGGGGCAGGATTTAATCAGAACCAAATTACTGGCCGGGCACAGTGGCTAACGCCTGTAATCCCAGCACTTTGGGAGGCCAAGGCAGGTGGGTCACCTGAGGTCAGGAGTTCGAGACCAGCCTGGCTAACATGGTGAAACCCCGTCTCTGCTAAATATACAAAAAATTAGCCTGGCATTGTGGTGGGAGCCTCTAATCCCAGCTACTCGGGAGGCCGAGGCAGAAGAATCGCTTGAATCCGGGAGGCGGAGGTTGCAGTGAGCCGAGATCGTACCACTGCACACTCCAGCCTGGGCAACAAGAGCGAAACTCCGTCTCAAAAAACAACAACAACAACAACAAAAAAAACAGGCCAGGTGCGGTGGCTTATGCCTGTAATCCCAACACTTTGGGAGGCCAAGGCAGGTGGGTCACCTGAAGCTCAGGAGTTAGAGACCAACTTGGCCAACATAGTGAAACCCCATCTCTACTAAAAATACAAAAAAACAGCTGGGCGTGGTCGCTCCCGCCTGTAATCCCAGCTACTTGACAGGCTGGAGAATTGCTTGAACCCGGAAGACAGAGCTTGCAGTGAGCTGAGATCGCGCCACTGCACTCCAGCCTGGGCAACAGAGCAAGACTCGGTCTCGGGAAAAAAAAAAAAAAAAAAAGAACCAAATCACTGAGATCCCTGTTTGAAAGGGCATAGCAGGTTCTCTGAGATTCAGGAAGAATGAAAAATAAACGCAACAGGGAGAAAAGGCAGAGAAAGGGCCCCGCGTTCCCCTCCCATCACCACCCTGTCCGCCCACCTCTCCCGGGCGCGCCGAACGCCCTCCTGCTCCACCGGCCCCACGCCCTCCCGCAACCCAGCCGTGTCGCTCAGCAGCACAGGAAATCCGGCCAGGTCGACGGGGGTCTCCAGGACGTCACGGGTGGTCCCTGGCTCGGGGGACACGATGGACACAGGTTTCCGACCTGGGGGAGGGTCAAAAGAAGAGGAGAGGGTGGAGACAAGGGAGCTCCTTCCCCACGTTCTACCCCGTGTCTGGAGGGCGCTTTAGACCAGAACAATTCAATTACCCAGCTCCTGACCCCGCCCCTGGCACTAGGCCCCGCCCCTCCCCCCTCCCACTCACTGAGTAGGTTCACTAGGCTGCTCTTGCCGGCATTGGGGGGTCCAGTGACCACTACGTGTGCCCCTGAGCGGAGTCTCTGCCCGCGCCTGGCATCTCGTAGATGTGCACCCAGGGCCACCTCCAGTGCCCGTACTTCGATGTCCGCTGTGGGTGAGAGAAGGCAGGCAAAGAGAGACAGTGAGGGGAGCCTTTGAGGGCTGATAGAGGTGTCTTCCTCCCCCACCACTAGGTAGACCCACCTTGCTCCAGGACCCCCTCCTCCAGGTTGTCATCCTCGCCAAAATCGATATAGGCCTCCACGTGGGCCAAAGCCTGACGGGACAGGGAGACCAGAGGTGGTGTGTGCACCCAGAAACCCACCTTCCCACACCCAATTTATCCAGCCCGACTTCAGGGGCCAGATTGGCGGCTCATAGGCCGGAAGATTTCACGCAGGGAATGGATGAGGGATTGAGGGGGGGTCTCATGCAAGGGTTGCACAGATGGGGTCTCTGAGACAGAGAATGGACAAATGGGGAACTTGCTTTGGTGAGGGTCTCGGCCCAGCCACGGCAGAGGTGGCCCAGCTCCCCGTCCAGCTGCCTGAGGGCCTGCCGCCGCTGCGCCTCGGTTTCTGCGTGGATAAGGTCCGCCAGCCCCTCCACTTCGGTCAGGTTCAGCTTCCCATTGGCAAACGCCCGCCTGGTGAACTCGCCTGCCTCCGCAGGTCGAAGCCCTGGCACGCTGCCTGCAGGAAGGTTCCAGTCTGACGTCCCCTGGTCCCCACCCAGGCCTATCGGGAGGACCAAGCATCTCACCCAAGGCTGCAACTCACCCAAGGCCTGCAGGACGCCGCTCACCACTGCCGGGCCTCCGTGCACGTGGAATTCCACGCAGTCCTCACCGGTGAAACTCCGGGGACCTAATGTGGCAGCGAGCTGACAGTCAGGAGGACAGCACAGCCAGTGCAAACTCTTAGAAGGGGGAAACTGAGTCATGGGGCCTACAGGAGGCTCGGGACCTGGGGACCCTCACCTGGGAACCAGAGGACCAGTGCGCGGTCCAGAGGCTCCCCGGAGCGGGGGTCGCTGAGGAGGCGCAGGCTGGCGTGGCGAGCAGGGGGCAGGTCTCTGGCTGCCGTGAGAATCCGGAGGGCGTCGCCACTGGAGGGGCCGCTGGTCCGGATCACCGCGATGCCGCAGCGGCCTTGGCCAGAGCTTAGCGCGAAGATGGTGGTGCCGGAGCCGGGGGCTGGTGCGCCGCTGCTCCGGCGCGTGCACAGTCTGGAACCGGAGGGGAGGCCAATCAGCGCATCTGGGAGGCTCACTCTCAGTGTCAAGTAAACCAAGGGCTGGATGATCACGAGATGCCCCAGGTGCGGTGGGGTCTGCGGCTGGGGGATGTACAAATTGGGTGTTCTGAAGGCCGAAGGGTGACCGGATTAGGGACTGTGAGGCCAGAAGGAGACCCAGATGTGGGCTCTGCGGAAGGGGAATGGACGATTTAGGCACGGAAGAACGCGAATGATTGCTCTGCCGCAGGGAATTGGGCCACTAAAACCCTGGGAGTGGGTCTGAGGTCCAAGTAGCACCCCAAGCTGTCACACCCCTTCCCTTGTAGCCCCACCTGCGAGGCCCACGTGCCGCTTGGGCCGCCAGCGTCCAAAGCCCCCGCCACATGGATTTACAACCTGCGACCCCACTGCCAGGCCTGCCTGTGTGGCTTCAAGTCTGGGCAGGAGGCCCCGCCCACTCCGTGGCGTGGCTAGTAAAGTGCTCAACTATTCTCGACCATCATTGGGTACCTTAGGATACGTCCCGCCCACCGTCTGAAGATCTTCGCTTCCATTGGCTGGTGCAAGGTAGAGAGGGAGGCGGGGGCTCTATGGAGGTGGGTGTAGCGAAATGTTGTTCCCCGGGCAACATGAGACCGAATTTTTAGGGTCCTAGCGCAGCGAGACTGACAATAGGAATAAGGAATGGAAGAAAGGACAGAGCGAGCTTGGCACAGGGCAGTGCAAATTACAGCGAGGGGAGGTTTTGAGTGCCGCATTTTCCATCTGATCACTCCGCAGCCTTAGGCGTGGCAAGGACCGATGTGCGCTCAGTTTTTCAGTTCAAGAAAGGAGGGACTACACCTCTTTACGTTCAGGTTCAGACTGGAAACGCAGAGCATCTCAGTGAGCGGGAGGGATTAGTACTGGAGAACCCACGCCCTGGCCCAGGGAAAATCTTGCCCAAACTTCTGGAAAGAGTCCTACTTGCTTTTACCGGAACTCTCCAGATTCTCTCCCCTCCCTAGCGTTCCCTCCTGCCGTTCCCTTGGCTTCGGATGCCCTTCCTCATTTGACAAACTCATTCTCAAGGCCTAGCTCCAAGATCCCCTTCTCCGGGAAGTCTTGCTGGAACCCCCAGCACAGCCCTCTCTCCACTGTGGACTTCCTTGGCTCTCTCTCTCTCTCTCTTTGGCCCAGGTCTGCACCTGCAGAGACAAGTGTCCGGTCAGTCTCTGCCTCCCCGAAAGCCAGAAAGGGGAGCATCGGAGATTGCTTTCAGGTTAACCCAGGACAGCACTGAACCTCAGAATAAAGCGCTGATGGTGGAATTCCAGGCACTGGCTGGGCGGGGTCTCCGGGAGCGCCTTCCCACGGCCGATTCTCTGGTTCTGGATCAGAGCGGGCGGGCGGCGCACTTGCGTGTTAAGAAAAATCTGTCGGACAGAATAGAGTTCTAATACCCCCTTACCTCACCCTGCTCAATATTTTTATTTACTTTATTATTTTATTTTATTTTTGAGACAAGGTCTCACTCTGTCGCCCAGGCTGGAGTGCAGTGGCGCGATCGCTGCTCTTGCAACCTCCAAATTTTGGGCTCGAGGAATCCGCCCGCCTCAGCCTCCTGAGTAGCTGGGACGACAGGCACAAGCCACCACGCCCGGCTAATTTTTTAAGTGTGTGTGTGTGTGTTTGTTTTTTTTTTTTTTTTTTTTGCAGACACGGGGATCTCACTATGTTGCCCTGGCTTTGTTTTTTGTTTTTGTTTGTTTGTTTGTTTTTGTTTTTTGTTTTTTGTTTTGAGATGGAGTCTCGCTCTGTCGCCCAGGCTGGAGTATAGCGGCACGATCTCGACTCACTGCAACCTCCGTCTCCCAGGTTGAAGCGATTCTCCTGCCTCAGCCTCCCGAGTAGCTGGGATTACAGGTGCACCCCGCCCCGCTAACATTTTTTTTGGGGGGTGGGGGACGGAGTCTCGCTCTATCGCCCAGGTTGGAGGGCAGTGGTGAGTTCTCGACTCACTGCAAGCTCCGCCTCCCGGGTTCACGCCGTTCTCCTGCCTCAGCCTCCCGAGTAGCTGGGACTACAGGCACCCGCCACCACACCCGGCTAATTTTTTGTGTTTTTAGTAGAGACAGGGTTTCACCGTGTTAGCCAGGATGGTCTCGATCTCCTGACCTCGTGATCCACCCGCCTCGGCCTCCCAAAGTGCTGAGAGTACAGGCATCAGCCATCGCGTCCGGCACCTTTATTCTTTTCTCTGAAATTTACATTTAACTAGGCGGACTGTATTTTTATTCGCTAAACTTGACAACTCTATGGGATCCTCTCCGAGGTTACATCCTGAAGGGAGTCGGTGTTAACCGGATGAAGAGTGTATGAGGAGTGTTCTAGGCAGCTAAATGGTGCTAAAGTTCCTAAGCAGGTCTTGCTGTAATTATCTATCACAGCCCTACTAGGGTGGTTGAAATTATTGTCATCAGGAATCTTCCCCAACCAGGCCCGCCCCTCCCACGTCCTCCCTTAGTCAAATTACGCCCATCTCACATTCCAAACCGGGTCTCCAGGGTCTGGAGTTTGCAAATGGGGAAACTGAGGCTCCGAGGCGGGGACCAGAAGAAAGCGTGGGTGGGGACAAGTTGGAGAATGCACCATCAGTGCGGGCGGGGACCAGCAGCAGAGAGCGAGGTGGGCGGGCGAGAAGGAAACCCAGAAAACAACACGGGCGGAGACGCGAACCAAAGAACTAGGCGGGCGAACTCAGCTGAGAACCCGAGAGTGACGTGCACCAGGCCGGGAAGGAGAATCGAGGTTCGGCTCGGGCGGGGACGAGAAGCAGCGCTCGGGCGAGCGAGGACGGCGGCCGGCGCGGGCGGGCGCGGCCTTTGTCTCCTCCTCCCGCGCGCACGGCGGCGGCACCGGCCCCATGAGCCCGCGGCCCCCCGGCGCCCGGGCCTTCCGTAGCCCCTGACCTGACCTGTCCTCGCCATGGCCGAGGCCGCCTCCGGCGCCGGGGGCACGTCCCTGGAGGGCGAGCGTGGCAAGAGGCCCCCGCCGGAGGGCGAGCCTGCAGCCCCGGCGTCCGGAGTTCTGGGTATGTGTGCGGCGGCTGGACCAGACTGGGTTGCAGGTGCCTGGGGAGCCCGCGTCAACTGCACGGGGAGGAGGATCGGGGTCAAACGTAACCTGGCGTGGTGTCTGGACTAGGGGCCGGCTCCTCCCGGCACTGCGGTTGCGGCCCGGCGGGCGGGGCTGGGACGGTGCTTCGGGCTGGGGTCTCAGCGCGGAGACCAGGACACGCCCCTCCGAGAGCCCCAGGCTTGGGCTGAGCCCTGCCACCCCCGGGCTGCTGGATCTCGGCGGGCCAGGGATGCGCTTGAGAGAGCCTCTCCGCGAAGAATACAGAATCATACGGTCCTGGGTTCAAATCCCAGCTCGACTGTGTGACCTTGGGCGCGTGACTTAAACGCTCTGGGCCTCAGTTTCCTCACCTGTGAAATGGGGGTAAGAACCGCACCCAGTTCCTGGGGCTGCTGCAAGGACGGCGCTGTCATAATGTGGTGAAGCGCTCAGGGCGGCTAGTGAGCGCCCCATAGATTGTGGTTTTGGAGGCGGAGCTGGGCCTCAAGAATGAGTAAGATTTGTAAGGGAGGATCTGGGGGGATGGGCATTTCTGGAAGAAGGCTGGCTGGTGCAAGGACGTGGAGGGAGGAAAATAAGCCAAGCCCAGAGCTCCTGGGGCCTTGAATGCCAGGTGGAGTGGTGAGGAGCCCTGGCGGGGGCCGGAGGGGCCAAGACTGGAGGCTGGGTTCGGAACCTAGAGTGGCCTGACCTGGGCCTGCTACGCTGCCCCCCAGATAAGCTTTTCGGGAAGCGGCTCCTGCAAGCGGGTCGCTACCTGGTATCCCACAAGGCGTGGATGAAGACAGTGCCTACAGAGAACTGCGACGTGCTGATGACCTTCCCAGGTACCCACGCCTGCCCGCCCGCCCAGTGCCCAGATGCGGCTCTCCTGAGCTCGGCTTCCCAGAGCGGGAATATGTAGGAGGCCTTGGGCCCCCTCGTGGCAAGAGCCATCGGTCCCTGTGCCCCTTGGCAGACACAACCGATGACCACACGCTGCTATGGCTGCTGAACCACATCCGCGTGGGCATCCCCGAGCTCATCGTGCAAGTCCGCCACCACCGCCACACGCGTGCCTACGCCTTCTTTGTCACCGCCACGTATGAGAGGCGAGTCCCCTGTCCCTGGCCTCTCGCTGAGCCTGCCACCTGGCTCCCCGCTCTACCAAGTGCCAACCATGCTATCCAGCTGCCCTGCGTTTGTCCCAAAGGCTTCCAGGTGCACCATCCTCAGCTCCAGGATGGTGGGCCTGGGCCTCCCTGTGAGCCCACCTCCTCCGCCTTGTTCACAGCCTACTCCGAGGGGCCGACGAGCTGGGTCTGCGCAAGGCAGTGAAGGCCGAGTTTGGCGGGGGCACCCGCGGCTTCTCCTGCGAGGAGGACTTTATCTATGAGAATGTGGAGAGCGAGCTGCGCTTCTTCACTTCCCAGGTGAGGCCGGCTCTGGGCCCCCGCATGCATCCTGTGCCTATGAGTTCCCTGAGCTCACGCCCTCTTCCTCGCAGGAACGCCAGAGCATCATCCGCTTCTGGCTGCAGAATTTGCGTGCCAAGCAGGGAGAGGCGCTCCACAACGTGCGCTTCCTGGAGGACCAGCCAATCAGTGAGCAGGGCGGGGCCAACACCAATCACAGGCAGAGAGTTGGGTGGAGCTCTTCAAAGACAGCTTATCGGAGCAGGAGGGCGGGGACTAGTCCAACCAGTCAGGGGTTGGCAAAGAATGAGGTACCCAATAAGTTAAAGGGGCGTGGCCTTAGCAAAAGGGTGGTGCTTATCTCCTGAGTTGGGTGGAGCTCCGAGAGGACAGCTTATCATGGCAGGAGGGCGGGGCTTATGTCCAACCAGTTAGGGGTTGGCAAAGAGTTGGGAAACCAAGGAGCTGAGGGGGCGTGGCTTTAGTCAAAGTATGGGGCTTATTTCTGGGACTGGGGTCCAGGGAGGCCCTTTCTGGGTCTGGGATAAGGTGGAGGCGGGGACCATGGACAGCACTCCACCTATAGAGTGGTATGACTCTGGGCGTTGGACTCCCCTCCAGGAAACTAGCCACCCAAATTCACCTTCCAACAGCAACTTTTTACCATTCCTCAGACGTTCGGGTTCACAAACTGAGTTTTATTTAAAACATGGGAACAGGCGCAGTGGCTCCCAGTACTTTGGGAGGTCGAGGCGGTAGCCTCACTTGAGCCCAGGAGTTCGAGTTAACAGTGAGCCATGGTAGCGCCACTGCACTCTGTCCAGCCTGGGTGACAGAGCGAGACCCTGTCTCAAAATAAGCAAATAAATACATAAATAAAGAAAAAGATAAGACCGAGCGCGGTGGCTGACGCCTGTAATCCCAACACGTTGGGAGGCTGAGGCGGGCGTATCACGAGGTCAGGAAATCCAGACCATCCTGGCCAATATGGTGAAACCCCCGTCTGTATTAAAAATACAAAAATTAGCCGAGGTTTGTGGCGTGCTCCTGTAGCCCCAGCTACTTGGGAGACTGACGCAGGAGAATCGCTTAAACCCGAGAGGCAGAGGTTGCAGTGAGCCGAGATGAAACCACTGCACTCCAGCCTGGTGACACAGCGAGACCTGGTCTCAAAAAAAAAAAAAAAAAAAAAAAAAAGCCGGGTGCGGTGGCTCACACCTGTAATCCCAGCACTTTGAGAGGCCGAGGCGGGTGGATCACTTGAGGTCAGGAATTTGAGACCAGCCTGACCAACGTGGTGAAACCCCGTCTCTACTAAAATACAAAAATTAGCCGGGCGTGGTAGTGGGTGCCTGTAATCCCAGCTACTCGGGAGGTTGAGGCACGAGAATCACTTGAATGCGGGAGGCAGAGATCGCAGTGAGGCTGAGGCACGAGAATCACTTGAACGCGGGAGGCAGAGGCTGCAGTGAGCTGAGATCGCGCCACTGCACTCCAGCCTCGGTGACAGAGTGCGACTCTGTCTCAAAACAAAACAAAACAAAAAAACGTGGTTCCTCACTCTCCGGGTTCCTTTGCATCCTCCCTGCCTGCCCCTACACCTACAATTTCTGAAGGAGAATCAGATCTTCTATCCATCTAGAACTCTTCCCCTGGAAAGAGCTCTAGAGGTTTAAGAGCAGGCAAAAAAACTGTGACTTGGGTTTCAGACAAAAGGGGGCTAGCCAGGCTAGGCACAGGTGGAGGTGCAGGGATCACCTGTGCTCCTCCTTCCACAGTCCCCGAGCTGGCAGCACGTGGGATCATCCAGCAAGTGTTCCCTGTCCATGAGCAGCGTATTCTGAACCGCCTCATGAAGTCATGGGTGCAGGCCGTGTGTGAAAACCAGCCTCTAGGTGCTGCCTGGGCTGGGGGGTGGGAGGGGAGTCCCAGCAGACAGGCAGGGGGTGACTGAGACCCACTTGTCCCCTGGCAGATGACATCTGTGATTACTTTGGTGTGAAAATTGCCATGTACTTCGCCTGGCTGGGCTTCTACACGTCGGCTATGGTATACCCAGCCGTCTTCGGGTCTGTCCTGTATACATTCACAGAGACTGATCAGGTACTGGGCAGGGACCCGGCAAGGTCTGGGGGATTCAGAGGCACCCTCCTTTCTGGACTGGCACGAACAAAGACTCAACTCTTCTCTGCCACTCACAGACAAGCCGGGATGTTTCCTGCGTGGTCTTTGCCCTCTTCAATGTGATCTGGTCGACGCTGTTCCTAGAGGAATGGAAGCGGAGAGGGGCTGAGCTGGCATACAAGTGGGGGACGCTGGACTCACCTGGGGAAGCTGTGGAGGAGCCACGCCCCCAGTTCAGGGTCAGTTGGGGGCTGAGTCCAGGGTCTTGGAGACAGGGCAAAGGCAAGTGGTGGGGAGCACTGGAGGAGCAAAGGCAGAGAGCTGTGAATAGCGTTTTTCCATCAAAGAGCGTATGTCAAACCCAGGTGGGCTCTGTGTGCTCCCCAGGGGGAGGGGTGGAAGTTGGATTTGAGGGACTGGGAACAGTGCCCTAGGTGGGTGACTGAGAGGGTCACCTCCACTTGATGGAGGGAAATTGAGTTCCAAGGATAGGGAGGGGTGCGTGAGGCAGAGGTGGCCCCTCTAATCTCAGGCTGGGCCCGGCCCTTGCCCACCATCAGGGCGTGCGACGCATCAGCCCCATCACGAGGGCCGAGGAGTTCTACTACCCACCATGGAAGCGGCTGCTCTTCCAGCTGCTCGTGAGCCTCCCCCTGTGCCTGGCGTGCCTCCTCTGTGTCTTCTTGCTCATGCTTGGCTGCTTCCAGCTGCAGGTGACCCTCCCCCCTCCCCCCACCCGCCCTGTCCTTGGTGCCCAGCTCCACCTTGGGCTGACCCTGCAGCCAGGATGAACCCAGAATCCCCTTCTCCCGCAGGAGCTGGTGCTGAGCGTGAAGGGGTTGCCCCGTCTCGCCCGATTCCTGCCTAAGGTCATGCTGGCCCTAATTGTCAGTGTGAGTGCCGAGGGCTACAAGAAGCTAGCCATCTGGCTCAATGACATGGGTACGCCCTGCCAGGGGGTCTCGGGGAGGAAGGTCTCCATTGCCCCTTGGGATCCTTGCCACCCTTGCGGGTACCGCGGCTGCCCGCTCACTCTTCCCCTCGGCCCCTAGAAAATTACCGGCTGGAGAGCGCCTATGAGAAGCACCTCATCATCAAAGTTGTCCTGGTGAGTCACCATCATCGGGCAGGGGGACAGCAGGGAAGCTGTGGGGTCTGTATGGGGGCATAAGGAAGGCTCCAAGGAGTGGGGTGGGGTGCAGGGTGACCACCGCCTACCTCCTTCCTGCAGTTCCAGTTTGTCAACTCATACCTGAGCCTCTTCTACATCGGTTTCTACCTCAAGGACATGGAACGCTTGAAAGAGGTGAGACCCCCCGCCCCAGCGGCAGTCCCCCCTGCCCCCATGGCGGCCAGCGAGGGGCCAGACCTGGCACAAGGGGTCCAAGGGCTCTCCAGCCCCTCCCTCCCCTCCTCCATCCTTCTCTCCTGTCTGTGCGTCCGTTGTCCGTCGTCTGTGCGTCCTCTCTCTGCCTGTCGTCCCCCCATCTGTCCGTCCATCTGTCCGTCGGTCCCTTCACAGCTCCTGCTCGTCCTGTCCCTGTCCCAGAGCCTCGAGCGGCAGCTGCGGGCGGTGCTGGTCCCGCTCGCGGCCCTGCGGTTCCGCCTGCTCCTCCTCTCCCTCCGGGGCCTCCTGCTCGCGGCCCGGGCCAAAGTACGGGCAGGTGGCGAGCCCATGGGGCCTCGCCGGGGTGGGCAGCGTGGCTGTGCTGGGGGTCTGGCGCGCCGAGCTGAGGGCGCATGCGCGGAGGGAATCTGGGGTGGCAGGGAGGCCAGCAAGCAGGTGCAGGCGGCTGGGGACGCACACGGCCGAGTGCACCGGCCGAGCCTGCGGTGGGGTGGAGACGCGCTGGGCCTGCCCGGGAGGTCGGTAAGGAGTGCTGCGCCTGCCAAGCTGTAGTTTGTGGCTGAGCGCTGGGGGCCTCGCGTCCAGGCGCGTCCAAAGCAACGGAGTTAGGAACCGGATTCGGCCTGTGTCTGGGCACGGTGCTCCGGCGGGGCGCCCAGGGAGGGTGAGTCCCCCGATCCCGGCGCCCCGCTTGCCCCCCACGCGCCTCTCTCCTTCCCCTTCCTGCCCCCAGATGCTGGCCACGCTGCTGATCACCCGCCAGTTCCTCCAGAACGTGCGCGAGGTCCTGCAGCCGCACCTGTACCGGCGCCTGGGCCACGGCGAGCTCGGCCTGCGGGCCGTTTGGGAACTGGCCCGAGCCCTGCTTGGCCTCCTGAGCCTCCGGCGCCCTACGCCCCGCCGCCTAGAACCCCAGGCAGATGAGGGCGGGGGCGGTGGCAGCGGGGGCGGGGGCCGCAGGTGCCTCAGCGGGGGCTGTGGGGCGCCGGAGGAGGAGGAGGAGGCGGCGCCGGTGGAGCGGCGGCGGGCGGGGGAAGGTGGGGAGGAGGGGGACGGGCCTCCAGGGGGCAAGGAGGAGGACGAGGAGGACGACGACGACGAGGAGGACGAGGAGGAAGAGGAGGACGAGGAGGAAGGCGAGGAAGGGGGCCTCCTGGACTGCGGGCTCCGGCTGAAGAAGGTCAGCTTCGCTGAGCGCGGCGCGGGGCGGCGTCGGCCCGGCCCAAGCCCGGAGGCCCTCCTGGAGGAGGGGAGCCCCACCATGGTGGAGAAGGGGCTAGAGCCGGGAGTGTTCACTCTGGCTGAGGAGGACGACGAGGCGGAGGGGGCTCCCGGCAGCCCTGAACGGGAGCCCCCGGCCATCCTGCTCCGCCGGGCCGGGGGCGAGGGCCGAGACCAGGGGCCCGACGGGGGCCCGGACCCGGAGCCCGGCTCCAACAGCGATTCGACCCGTAGGCAGAGACGGCAGAACCGGTCGTCTTGGATTGACCCGCCCGAGGAAGAACACTCGCCCCAGCTCACCCAGGCGGAGCTGGAGAGCTGTATGAAGAAGTACGAGGTGAGGAGGGGGCGGGGCCTCGCAGGGGGCAGGACACACCGTCCGAGGGTGAAGGCAGTTGGGGTGGGAGGGAGTGGTGATAACAGGGCCCTTGATGCTGAGATGCTACAGGAGAGGAAGGCCTAGCCAGATAAAGGAAGCCTCTGGACTGGCCGAGGATGGGGACAGGCCCTGGGTCCATGTGGGATAATCTGAGGGAGGCGGGCTCAATGGGAGGAAGATTGTCCGAGGGAAGAGGCTTCCAGGTCTGAGGCCCGCCCACTTGCAGGACACGTTCCAGGACTACCAGGAGATGTTCGTGCAGTTCGGCTACGTAGTGCTCTTCTCATCCGCCTTCCCCCTGGCGGCGCTGTGCGCCCTGGTCAACAACCTCATTGAGATCCGCAGCGACGCCTTCAAGCTGTGCACCGGGCTGCAGCGGCCCTTCGGCCAGCGCGTGGAGAGCATCGGCCAGTGGCAGGTGGGGGGAAGCCAAGAGCTCCGAGCTGAGGCCCAGATGGAGCCCAGGTGCAGCTGGGAGGAGCCTGGGGTCTGGGGAGGCCGACTGGACCCCGCCTGAGCCCTCCTGCCACCCTGCAGAAGGTGATGGAGGCCATGGGTGTCCTAGCGATTGTGGTCAACTGCTACTTGATCGGCCAATGCGGGCAGCTGCAGCGCCTCTTCCCCTGGCTGAGCCCGGAGGCAGCCATCGTGTCCGTGGTGGTGCTCGAGGTGGGGCTGGCGACAGGGGCAGGGGCAGCTGGGAGGTGGGAGGGCGGCCCCAGCGTCTACAGCCTGCAGCCTTCTCTCTGCCATCCCTGCAGCACTTCGCTCTGCTCCTCAAGTACCTCATCCACGTGGCCATCCCTGATATCCCGGGCTGGGTGGCCGAGGAAATGGCCAAGCTGGAGTACCAGCGCCGCGAGGCCTTTAAGGTAGGGGGGCCAGGCTGGGCTGGGTTTTCTCACTTGTGGGGCTGCTGGTGGATCTCTGATCTTGGTGACCAATTCCTTAGCGTGAGGGCAAATGCAGAGACTGCACAGAGCTGGGTGTAATAATTGGTGCTCCCTGGCTGGGTGCAGTGGCTCACTCCTATAATCCCAGCGCTTTGGGAGACCAAGGTGGGAGGATTGCTTGAGCGCAGGAGTTTGAGGCGCAGGGAGCCATGATCATGCCACTGCACTCCAGCCTGGGTGATAGAGCAAGACCCTGTCTCTAAAAAGAGTAATAATAAGCAATAATAACTAGTGCTCACAACGGCTTCAGTCGCTTCTGGAATCCTGGTGGCATCCAGCACCAGGCTGGCCCTTCAGAACCTTCAGTCATCCACCAGCTTGCCCCATTGCATCCTGTTAGGGGGCCAGGGACACAGCGGAGGCTTCCTAGAAGCCCAGCTTCTTCGGCATTCCTCAGAAAGCTATAGCACAGGCCAAGGAGCTCCCCAGTGCCTGCACAGGGAACATTCCTCGAGGATGACAATGTCCTGTGTCTGCACTGTCCCTGCAGCCTTTAGCTACAGGTGATGAATGAGCACGCTGAAGTGGGACTACTGTGACCAAGAAACTGAATTTTTATTTTATTGAACATGAATGCCTTTAAGTTTACATTGACAGAGCCTCATGTGGCTACCTGGGTATAATCTGTTGCAGCCACGGTCCTTTTTTTTTTTTTTTTTTTTTGAGACAGAATCTCTTTCACTCTGTCATCCAGGCTGGAGTATAGTGGCACAATCTCGGCTCACCACAACCTCCACCTCCCAGGTTTAAGCAATTCTCGTGCAATTCTCGTGCCTCCCAAATAGCTGGGATTACAGACACGTGCCACCATGCCCGGCTAATTTTTGTATTTTTAATAGAGATGGGGTTTCACCATGTTGGTCAGGCTGGTCTCCAATTCCTGACCTCACGCAATCTGCCCACCTCCCAAAGTGCTGGGATTATAGGCTTGAGCCACTGCGCCCAGCCTGCAGCCACAGTTCTGTCTCTTGCCTGTTCTCTGGGAAGCAGGGGATCAGTTGAGGCTCAAGATTGGTTTCCACTTTACCAATTCCTAAGACGCTGTCTGGCACACAGCCGGGGACAGAGTTGATGGCCAGTGAATGTTTGTTTTCTTTTCAATTCCCAGAAAGTACCGGCATGGGTCCAGGGAGTCATTCAGTTGCACCCAATAAGCCTCGGAATCTCCAGTTCCCCAGAGAATCTCAGTGTGGGCCCAGAGATGCAGTTGGCACCCAACAAGCTTTGTTTTTTTTCTTTTTTTGAGACAGAGTCTCGCTTTGTCCCCAGGCTGGAGTGCAATGGCACGATCTCAGTTCACTGCAACCTCTGTCTCCTGGGTTCAAGCGATTCCCCTGCCTCAGCATTCCGAGTAGCTGGGATTACAGGCATGCACAACCACGCTGTTAATTTTTATATTTTTGGTAGAGACGGGGTTTTGCCATGTTGACCAGGCTGGTCTCGAACTCCTGGCCTCAAGTGATCTGCCCACCTCAGCCTCCCAAAGTGCTGGGATTACAGGTGTGAGCCACTGCGCCTGGCCCCAATAAGCATTTAAGCTTCCCTGACTTCCACAGAGAGGCCCATCATGTACCTGGGAATGCAACTGGCACCCAGTAAGTGATCGGATCTCTCCCACTTCTGCAGGAAGCCCCCATTGTGGGTGCAGGGATACAGTTGGAACCTAATAAGCATTTAAGTCTCCCCCACTTTTGCAGAGAGCCCTGGCATGCACCAGCCTTGGCTGGCACCTGCTAACACCCTTTCTTCTTAGTCGTGTAACGGCTTGGCTCTACCTGCAGAGACACGAGCGCCAGGCCCAGCATCGCTACCAGCAGCAGCAGCGCAGGCGACGGGAGGAGGAGGAGCGACAGCGCCACGCAGAGCACCATGCCCGGCGGGAGCATGATTCTGGTGGCCGGGAGGAGGCGAGGGCTGAGGGTTCTGGGCTGGACCCCGCCACCTCCTCCGAGAAGGCCTCTGCCAAGGCCAAGGGCAGCACTGCGGGTGGCCATGGGCCTGAGCGGCCCAAGCGCCCAGGGTCCCTGCTGGCACCCAACAACGTCATGAAGTTGAAGCAGATCATCCCACTGCAGGGCAAATTCCTCTCATCGGGGGCCACATCCTCACTGGCCACTGCAGGGGCCGGAGCCACCGCCCGGCCTCCCCCTGCCCAGTCACCCACGGGCAGCGACACCCGCCTGCCCGCCTTTCTCAGCTTCAAGTTCCTCAAGTCACCCGAGACCCGGCGGGACTCTGAGCGCAGCCACTCGCCGCCCAAAGCCTTCCACGCCGGCAAGCTCTTCCCCTTTGGTGGCACCCGGGCTGAGCCTGGGTCCAACGGGGCGGGCGGGCAGGCCCGACCAGATGGGACCCCCAGCAGTGGCGGCAGCCGGGTTCAGAGGAGTGGGCCGGTGGACGAGGCCATGGCTGAGGAGCTGGAAGCCTCCCGGCCCGAAGAGGAAGGCTCAGGTCACAAGCTTTAACTCGGGGGTGGGGACGCCGGGCCGGCTTTGGGGGTAGGGTAGGGTGGCCAGGCCTGGGGAGAGGGGCTGAAGGGGACAGAGGAGGCCTGGTCTTGGGTCCTGGCAGGGACCTGGGTCAGTGGTACATGCAGCCTCTCAGTTAAAGCCTGCTTCGTATCTCCAGGGCCTTTGTTAGCCTAGAGCCCCGTGCCTGACCCTCCCCAGGGAGGGATGCCAAAGCCGACTGCACCCAGGGACCCCCCACCATGCTCCCCTGCCAGGAGAGATGAGGGAGGCCCACTTCCCATCCAGCCCACCCTTCTGCTCCAGCTCACTCTGGGGGGGACTTGACCCCCCAGGCCTCTATGCAAATCCACACCCTGCAGCCCAGCTGTTCAGGAAGGACTTCCTCGGAGGTGGGGCTGGGGCTGGCTGCCCACCCAGGGAGCCCCCACATGTGCTGAGCAGAGGTGCAGGCCTCACCCCTACCCTCCCACCCCCGCCACCTCCCCTGCCCCAATCCCAGCCTGGGCTCTAGCAACCCCCTCCCCAGGGAGCCCAACAAGTGGCAGCTGCAGCACAAGGGCCATAGGTCAGAAGCCAGAGGGACTTCCTCAAACTTTCCTCCCCCTGTGACCTGGAGGGGCCGTGCCCAGAGGCAGGGTATGCATCGGAAGCCGCCCAGGGGGCCGCCCCACCTCAGCCTCTGATCAGAAGCAATAAGGCCTTTATGTGCCTGGAAGGCCGGGAGGGAGTGTGGGCAGGGTTGCCAGCCCGGCGGGGTCCGGCGGGGGCGGCATCCCCCCGGAACGGCCCCTCTCGCCTCCGCAGGGACAGCGCTGGCCCCCGTGGGCGCCCCTGCCCTCCGCACCCGCCGCAGCCGGAGCCCCGCACCGCCGCCGCCAATGCCGCTGCCCCGGCCCCCGACACCGCCCGCCGGCTGCTGGCAGTGGGACGGGCCCTGGGGCTGCGGGGGTGAGGGTGCCGTCCCCCGCCAGGCCCTGGCTGCTGCCGAGTGCCCGCCCTGTGCCATGGCCGGGCCCCCACCCGCCCCCCAGCCTCTGCCAGGGGATGCCAGCTTTTACAGCCTCCCGCCACCACCGCTGCCGCCCACCTCGGAGCCCCTCGAGACCCCGGCGCCCTCCCCTAGCCCCAGCCCCAGCCCCCAGGCCGTGTGCTGGCCCAGCGGCTGGCATTAGCTCTGCCCGCCCTGCCTTCTCGTCTCATATGCAATATCAGTCATTCACAGGGGCGGCCGGTCCCCAAAATGCAAGACGCCTTCAGCCCCCAACGGACCCCAGTATTGGCCGGCGCCCCCCATCTGCCGTTTTCCTTTCCAAATGAAAGGAAACCCATAAAACCAACAGAAAACACACACACACACACACAGAATAGGCGATTATTTATTTGTTTTTAATTTATTTTGTCATATTTTTGTAAAACGGCAGAAATGCAATAAAAACTATATTTCAACAGTGCCCGAGGTCAGAGCAGTGGAAAAGGGAGTGGGGGTGGGGGAGTCTGGGTGGCTGGGGCCTGGATTGGGCACCCCCTCCCCCCATCCTGGTACAGGCTGGCTTGACCCTTGGGGGCCTCCTCCCAAAAACTGGGTCTCGGCCACAGATGGAAAACTCCAGGCTGTGCCGCCTCTGAGACGGCCCAGATTTGGAGGCCAACTTCAGCACTGGCTTCAGCCACTAGACAAAGGAAGGAATCTCTTAAGTGCTGAAAAGAGGCGGCAATGTGTGCACAGGCCCCAGTCCTGAGTAAGACTCCTTCTCAATGAGGACAGAGTGGTGGTTTGCAAGACGCGCCCCCTTCTGGCACACCCACCTCCTGGAACATTGTCTGGGGAGCCAGAGACAGTGGAAAGAGCTTGTGGCATGAACATCGGAAGGCACCTGGCACCTGAGCCTCCTGCAGTCCCCGAGTGGCGATGCTGAGCGAATGGCACATTTGGGTATCCCGAGGACACGGGGTGGCATTGGGATGCAGCAGGGATGTCCCACTGTGGGACGGACATCAGACCCAAGTCACTGGGACTCTGTCGTATGACTCAGGAACAGGAATGTGGCCTCTCAGACCCTCAGGTTTGTCAGGAAGAAGAGGACAAATGTGTACACATCCAAAGGCTTAAGGCTCAGAGACCAACGTGGCCATGCAGGAGGGCTGGGTCAGAGGGCCTGGCTGGAGCCAGTGTGAGCAAGGGGCCCTTCAGGAGGCTGTGGAGAAGTCAGAGTTCACTGGAGGCAGGAGAACAGCCTGTGCAAAGGCGGAGAAAGTGGAAGGCAGTCTGGGGGAACAGTGCGGTACGGGGCACTCCAAAGGCAGGAGGGGAAAGCAGAGGCTGGCTCAGGGGCCCGGCGTCCTCCCACAGGCAGTGGGAGTCACACGGTGTGTGTGCCAGGTGGGGCATGTCCTGACAGACCCAGGGGTTCTAGGGGGAGGCCACAGGGAGGCGAGCTGGGACACAGCCCTGAGACCCCATCGGAGGGAACTGAGGCAGGGGAGGGGAAGGAGGTGCCTGCCCAGCAGCCCTGCAGACCCATGGGCAGACAGCACAGGCAAGAGAGCCCCCAGCCTCTCAAAGCAGAAACTGGGGGCCGGAGAGGTCTAGACAGGCCTAGGGGAAGGGCGGGGGTGCCCCCTGCTCCCACTCTGGCCCCTGGCCTTGGAAGCTGAAGTCCCACCATCTCATTCACAGACGGACACCGCAGGCCTGCCCAGGTCACACCAACCCTGGGGACTGGGACTCCCCAGCTGGGCTGGGAGCCTCCAGGGCATTCAGCCCAACCCGGCACTACTGACCCAGCACTACTGACCGTGGTCAACTGTGTATTTCCTGACCACCTGCCCTGTGACCACACGGACCCTACAGCACCATCCCTGTGGTGCAGACACTTCCGAGAGCTGGGAGACACAGCTGGGTGGCCATGCTGTGCCTGGGCCGGGTCAGCCACTCCTTGTGTAGGATGGGAGCCCACCCTGACACTGTCCGTCCTTGGGAGAGATGGGCTGCCCAGGCCCGAGGGTCTATCTGGGGCAGGCGGACCCTCCATAGCCCAGAGTCTCTGCTAGCTCTGTGGCCCAACCCCACATCATCCCAACGCCCTCAGACTCAGCTTTCAAAACCAAGACCTCTGCCAGGCACGGTGGCTCACGTCTGTAACCTCAGCACTTTGGGAGGCTGAGGAAGGCAGATGACTTGAGCCCAGGAGTTTGAGACCAGCCTGGGCAACATGGCGAAACCCTGTCTCTATGAAAAATTTTTTAAAAATTAGCCAGGCAATGGGGCACGGTCCCAGCACTTTGGGAGGCCGAGGCAGGCGAAGCACCTGAGGTCAGGAGTTCGAAACTAGCCTGGCCAACATGGTGAAATGCTATCTCTACTAAAAATAGAAAATTTAGCTGGGTGTAGTGGTGCACGTGTGTAATCCCAGCTACTCGGGAGGCTGAGGTATGAGAATCGCTTGCTCCTGGGAGGCGGAGGTTGTAGTGAGCTGAGATCTCGCCACTGCACTCCAGCCTGGGAGACACAGCGAGACTCCACCTTAAAAAAAAAAAAAATTAGCCAGGCATGGTGGTGTGTGCCTGTGGTCCCAGCTACTTGGAAGGCTGAGGTGGGAGGAATGCTTGAGGTTGAGGCTGCAGTGAGCTGTGATTACACCACTGCACTCCAGCCTGGGCAACAGTGCAAGACCCCAACTCAAAAAAACAAACAAAACAAAACAAAAGAAAACTAAGACCCCCCGCCCCCCGCCGCCAGTGGGGGTGATAAGGGAAGAAGCGGTGTTCCCCCAGCCCCAGGCTTAATGGTCAGGGCCACAAACCTTCTGCCAAGAGCCTGAACACCCCCTACATACCCAAGTTCAGCCCCAAACCCAGCCCAGCTGGCAGAGGAGGGGTCCCCATGAGCGGCCATGGCACATGCCAATTGCCAGGTGCCAACTTTCTGTACAGCTCCTCTATGACTCAGCAAGGGTGAGGTCACTACCTGGGACAGCAAGACCGGCCAGATGCCATCTGTGCTGTCACCATGCCTCACGGGAGTGGCAGAGGCCGGAGACCCCAGGCCCCCAGGTGAGGCTGGCCGTCTCTGCGGTGGCTGACAGGTGCACTGCCCTGCTCGGCGGTATCCCAGGCAGGGGGCTGACCCTGCTCCATCCTTGGCACCATGGACTGTCTCTCAGGAATGACCTGTCCTTGGGGTCACCTTGACAGGAGAGGCAGAGGGGATGGTCCCGGCAGGTCTTGGCCTTGAACATGGTGGCCTCAGCAAGCCCACGAGAGAATCCAGCTGGTCCCGGAGCCCCTGGCGTGGGGGGCCCTTCTCACTCCTCTTGGTGACAACAGGGATGACTCCCAGGGGCTCCGTCCTCTGCAGCCAAGGTGTGTGGAGCAAAGACGCGAGGTCGAGTAGGAAAGACCCTTTTATTGGGGTGGACACGGAGCACGCACTAGTCCATGATAAAAATAAAATGACTCAAGAGAAAGATCCCAAGGGCCGACTTCTCCCCGACGTGCGCACACGCTGAGTGAGGTCTGGGCATGGGAGAGTTCCAGGCAGAGCGTGGGACAAGACCGAGTCTCAAGGGCCTGGACCGGTGTCAGGGGGAGAAGGCCACTCGGCTGTCCTGGTGGGTCGGCCACCCCAGGCCTGCCCTTGTTGCCCAGCCACAGTGAAGCCCCCGCTAGAGACCCTCACAGACACGCTCTGGTTCTCTAGAGAACTGGGGGCAGGAGTCGGGGAACTGGCCCGGTGGAAGGCGGGGGTCGGGGGGACAATGTTGTGTTTTTTTAAAAAGCATCTACCAACATCACACTACTGGGTCTGATGTCCCCTTTAACCAACGCTTGATACAGGTTACAGCATAAATAAAAACTCAAGGAAAATAAATACATCGGCTCCTATGAGGTTGGAAGTGGTGTGGACGCAGGGTGTGGATGGGCCGGCAGGGAGGCGGGCGGGCGGGGTGCTTACACATGGCGGGCAGGCGGGTGGGCGACCGAGGAGCAGACCTGGCAGGAGGCGCCTGTGGGGTTGAGAGTCTTAAGTGTCCTCGTGCATGTCTGGGCTGTCGGTTCGCGCCACCTTGCGGGGAGGTGCGGAGCTCTCGCCTTCCAGCTCCACTTGCTCCTGGTCTCTCTTCTTGGCAGCGTTCTGGGGGACAGGGGAAAGAGAGGGGCTGTGAGTCATTTTTTTTGGACAGGCTCTCGCTGGAGTGCAGTGGTATGATCATTGCTCACTGTAGCCTCAACCTTCTGGGTTTAAGCAATCCTCCCAGCTCAGCCTCTGGAGTAGCTAGGACTACAGGCACGCAGCACCACGCTTAGTATTTTTACTTTTGGTAGACATGGGGGTCTCACTAGGTTGCCCAGCCAGAGGCTGTGAGTCTTCACATGGGTGAAGCTCCCAGAGTCCTAATGCCAGCCCAGGCCCCCACAACAGCATCACAGAGGTAAGCCTGGAGTACAGTGGGGGGTCTTGGGGTCCCTGGCTGGGCAGTCCCTCCTACCACCAGGACCTGCCCTGCTAAGCCCTGCCCAGAGCACTTCCTGGACCTACGGCCGGTGATAGACAGGTGTTTCCTGGGCACCTGGAGGAGTCACCCCCAGCACGTGCAATGACACACAGGGCTGGTTTCTCAAGCACTCAGAGGAGCGATCCACCCAGCCTGGGAATAAAGGGCCTTGGGAAGCCACTGGGGATGCTACACATCAACGCAAGAGAGAAGCACATGTCTCCTTCCCCACTGTGGAAACCAAGGCCTGGAAGCAGGAGAAGGGTTGGGGTGGGCCCAGCAGCTTGAATTTTCGGAAGCAGTCACTTTGCCACAGAGTCCCCCCACCTTCCAACTTTGCCCAGGGTAGGTAGCCACCCAGTGTTCAACGTTAAGTAAAAAAAGCAAACTTGCCGGGCGCGGTGGCTCATGCCTGTAATCCCAGCTACTCTGGAGGCTGAGGCAGGAGAACTGCTTGAACCTGGGAGGCGGAGGTCGCAGTGAGCTGAGATTGCAGCACTGCACTCCAGCCTGGACAACAGAGAGACTCCGTCTCCAAAAAGAAAAAAAAAAAAGAAAAAATAAGAGGGCCGGGTGCAGTGGCTCACACCTGTAATCCCAGCACTTTGGGAGGCTGAGGCAGGTAGATCACTTGAAGTCAGGAGTTCAAGACTAAAAATACAAAATCTACTAAATCTACTAAAAATACAAAAATTAGGCCAGGCATGGTGGCTCACGCCTGTAATCCCAGCCTACTTTGGGAAGCCAAGGCAGGCGGATCACCTGAAGTCAGGAGTTCAAGACCAGCCTGACCAACATGGAGAAACCTCGCCTCTATTAAAAATACAAAATTAGTCAGGCATGGTGGTGCATGCTTGTAATCCCAGCTACTCGGGAGGCTGAGGCAGAATCGCTTGAACCCAGGAGGCGGAGATTACAGTGAACCAAGATGGCACCATTGCACACCAGCCTGGGCAACAAGAGCAAAATTCCATCTCAAAAAACAAATAATGATAAAATTAATTAGCCGGGCATGGTGGTGTGTGCCTGTAATCCCAGCTACTCGGGAGTCTGAGGCAGAATTGCTTGAACCCAGGAGGTGGAGCCTGGGAGGAGGAGGTTGCACTGAGCCGAGAACATGCTACTGCACTCCAGCCTGGGTGACAGAGCAAGACCTCATCTCAAAAACAAACAAACAAACAAAAACAAAAACAAAAGAAAAAGAAGAAAAAATGTCCCATGTGCAGAGGCAGCCACTGGGAAGGGAGCTGGGGTACCAGAAGCAGCGGGGAGATGACTCTTCACTGCAACTACACCCTCTCATTTTCACTTTTTAGAGATGGGGTCTGGCTTTGTTGCCCAGGCTGGAGTGCAAAGGCACAATCATGGTTCACTGCAGTCTCAACCTCCTGGGCTCAAGCGATCCTCCCACCTCAGCCTCCTTTATAGCTGGGATAACAGGAACATGCCACAGCCAGCTAAATTTTTTTTTTTTTTTTTTTTAGTGACAGGGTTTTGCTATGTTGCCTAGGGCTGGTCTCAAACTCCTGGCCTCAAGCCATCTGCTTGCCTCAGCCTCTCAAGCAGTTTGGGGTGTGAATCACCACACCCAGCCACACCCTCTCATGTTGCCTAGATTTTTTTTTTTTTTTTGAGCCCACCCAGGCTGCAGTGCAGTGGCATGATCTCGGCTCACTGCAATCTCTGCCTCCCAGGTTCAAGCGATTCTTCTGCCTCGGCCTCCAGAGTAGCTGGGATTACAGGCACGCGCCACCATGCCCGGCTAATTTTTGTATTATTAGTAGAGACGGGGTTTGAGACTGGGTTTCACCATGTTGGCCAGGCTGGTCTCGAACTTCTGACTTCATGATCCACCTGCCTAGGCCTCCCAAAGCGCTGGAATTACAGGCATGAGCCACCACGCCTGGTCTGGATTTTTAATCATATGTACACACTTCACCATTCAGAAAAGATTCTTTTTTTTTTTTTTGAGATGGAGTCTGGTTCTGTCACCCACGCTGGAATGCAGGGGTCCGATCTCGGCTCACTGCAAGCTCCGCCTCCCAGGCGCAAGCCATTCTCCTGCCTCAGCTTCCCGAGTAGCTGGAACTACAGGCGCCCACCACACCTCCCAGCTAATCTTTTTCTGTATTTTTTAGTAGAGACACGGTTTCACCGTGTTAGCCAGGATGGTCTTGATCTCCTGACCTTGTGATCTGCCCACTTTGACCTCCCAAAGTGCTAGGATTACAGGCGTGAGCCACTGTGCCCAGCCTTTTTTTTTTTTTTGAGACAGTCTTGCTCTGTCACCAGGCTGGAATGCAGTGGCGCGATCTCAGCTCACTGCAACCTCTGCCTCCCTGGTTCAAGCGATTCTCCTGCCTCAGCCTCCCAAGTAGCTGGGATTACAGACACAAGCCACCACGCCCAGCTAATTGTTGTATTTTTGGTAGAGACGGATTTCCCCATGTTAGCCAGGATGGTCTTGATCTCCTGATCTCGTGATCCGCCCGCCTCAGCCTTCCAAAGTGCTGGGATTACAGGTGTGAGTCACCATGCCCAGCCTCAGAAAAGATTCTATCTAGTTCATACGAATACAGTCTACCTAATGCCAGGGCCATGGAAAGCTGGGCCTGGTGGGTGCTTGGGCCTGGCCTCCAGCCTCCTGAGCACTAGTGTCCTGTGGCCTCTGCACAGCAGTTCCCTCCATTGGAACACTCTTCCCACTCCTGGATCGCCCAGGGCACTCCTACCCAGCCCTCAAGACCCTACTCCAGTCACTAGAGTCCTTCCTGTGCTCAGAAGCCCCTGCCAGGCATCCCATCTCTGTACACCCACAATCCCCGCACGGGAGCCCTGCGGGCCTCACCTTTTTGTCCCATTGCTGATGCAGGTAGCGCAGAAGGATGTTTGTCTTTTCTGTCACGATGACTAAGGAGGAAAGACAGAGAAAGTCGCAGACGCGTCCCCTCCCCGGGCTCCTCCCCTGACACTGCCCTGGGAGGTCTTTTTGGGGCTTGAACTCAGTATCCCCAACTCCGGAGATCTCCAAAAGTCCCGTGTTTTTGCTTCTGAGCACACACGCAGCCACTCCCAGCGGCCTGAGTCAGCTGCTTTCAGGGTCCCTGCTCCCTGCAAGGGATTCCATCCTTGGATGGGGAACCAAGCTCAGCCACTGAGACTCTCGTGCCTGTTTCTCCCGGGCTGACTAGGAGTACACACCGCATATCTGTGCCCAGTGACCACACAGCCCCACTCCACAGGCTCCAGATGGATAAATGCTTTAAGAGCAGGGTCTCACTGTGTCACCCAGGCTGGAATAATCATAGCTCACTGCAGCCTGGAGCTTCTGGGCTCAAATGATTTTCCCACCTGAGACTATAGACACACGCCACAACGCCTGGCTAATATATATACATATATATACACACACACACATATATATATACATATATATATACATATATACACACACACACACACACATATATATATATGTGTATATATATATGGTTTTTGGTGAAACAGGGTCCCACTATGTTGCTCAGGCTGGTCTCGAACTCCTGGCCTCAAGCAATCCTCCGGCCTCAGCTTCTCAAAGTGCTGGGATTACAGGCGGGAGCCACCCTACCTGGTGTGGAGTCTTTTTGAACAGTTAAACTAAGACAGCAGGACCAAGTCCTCCTGTGCTGTGGGTCCCTCCAGCTGGACCCCCTTCCTGTCCCTTTCACCCAGGCCTGGCTGCATCCCCAGCCCAGGCTCCTGTAGCCCTCTGCTGCCTCCCTGCCCAATAGTACTTGTCTTAGAACCAGAGTCCTCACCTGCCCTCATCTGACAAGGAGGGGAAGGGGCCAGTGAGTGGCAGATGAGGGACAACTTGGAGGCCCCTTTGGGCTGGCTGTGGATCCCAGTGTGTCCCAATCAGGAGATGTCTGGGGAAAGCCAGGTTTCTGGCTGTCCCCAGGTGCTAGGAGTGGACAGGCATCCACATGTGCATCCCCAGGCTGAAGCCCCCACGGTCCCCCTCCTGCACCTCCCTGGAGGCCCTCCCTGACCTAACTGGATTCAGTAGCCAGCATGTGAACCCGAGCCAAGTCTATGGCCTGGGCCAGGGTTGAAGATAACCTCCTCATGCCACGCTGCGGTCACCAAACCCCACCCCTCAGCAGCCAGAATGGGACAGACCGACAGCGGCCACTTACTCTGTTCAGATGGGTACTCTCGGGTGGGCAGGTAGACTGAGGGCCGTCGGTTCTGCAGGAGGGTTGGGAAGGGGTAGGTTAGGAGAGTGCATGGGCCTGGGGTCTCCTCATCCCTCCACGGGCACCCACCCTTCAGTGCAGATTGGAAGACACTCAAGAATGTGGATGGGGCTGGGCTTGAAGATCAGCCTCTGTTCCAGCCAAGACCCCAACCGGGGGACACAAGCTACCCCCAGGCCCCCTGGAAGTGCCCAATCCCTCCCAGCCCCAGGAACACGCACTCACCGAGGCTTTGCACACGGAGTCCGCGTGAAATCGACTAAAATTGCTTTTGTTGTAGACAGGCAGTCCTTTCAAAAAATCTGCCTAGAAGACATGGAAGATGGTACATGAGAAAATAGGCAACGGGCCGGCTCATCCCTGAAGCACCTGCACGGTGCATCCCTTCTTCCCGCTGTTCTTTGTAGTTCAAGTTTTCCAGAACACACCCTTGAGCTGGCTGCTGGATACACTGCCGGGCCCAGAGAAAAGTAACCAAGCCAGGCTATGTGCACGTCCTCCGGGGGATCCTCATGACAGCCCCTAACTAGGTAAGAGGTGGGGAAATTGAGGCTGCAAGAGAACAGGCCACTGGTTAAAAGTCATACCACAGCAGGCTCACATCTGTAATCCCAGCACTTTGGGAGGCCGAGACGGGTGGATCATCTGCAGCCAGGAGTTTGAGACTAGCCTGGTCAACATGGCGAAACCTCATCTCTACTAAAAATATAAAAATTAGGCCGGGCACGGTGGCTCAAGCCTGTAATCCCAGCACTTTAGGAGGCCGAGACGGGCGGATCACGAGGTCAGGAGATCGAGACTATCCTGGCTAACACGGTGAAACCCCGTCTCTACTAAAAAATACAAAAAACTAGCCGGGCGAGGTGGCGGGCCCTGTAGTCCCAGCTACTCCGGAGGCTGAGGCAGGAGAATGGCCTGAACCCGGGAGGCGGAGCTTGCAGTGAGCTGAGATCCGGCCACTGCACTCCAGCCTGGGCGACAGAGTGAGACTCCCTCTCAAAAAAAAAAAAAAAAAAAAAAAAATATATATATATATATAAAAATTAGCCGGGCGTGGTGGTGCGCACCTATGATCTCAGCTAGTCGGGAGGCTGAGGCTGGGGAATCACTGGAACTCGGGAGGCAGAGGTTGCAGTGAGCCGAGATCATGCCACTGCACTCCAATATGGGCGACAGAACCAGACTGTCTCAGAAAAAAAAAAGAAAAAAAAAAAAGTCATTTCTTTCTTTTTTTTTTTTTTTTTTTGAGATGGAGTCTGGCTCTGTCACCCAGGCTGGAGTGCAGTGGCTGGATCTCAGCTCACTGCAAGCTCCGCCTCCCGGGTTCAGGCCATTCTCCTGCCTCAGCCTCCAGAGTAGCTGGGACTACAGGTGCCCGCCACCTCGCCCGGCTAGTTTTTTGTATTTTTAGTAGAGACGGGGTTTCACCGTGTTAGCCAGGATGGTCTCGATCTCCTGACCTCGTGATCCGCCCGTCTCGGCCTCCCAAAGTGCTGGGATTACAGGCTTGAGCCACCGCGCCCGGCCTTTTTTTTTTTTTTTTTTTGAGACAGAGTCTTGCTCTGTGCCCCAGGCTGGAGTGCAGTGGCCCGATCTCCACTCACTGCAAGCTCCGCTTCCTGGGTTCACGCCATTCTTCTGCCTCAGCCGCCCGTGTAGCTGGGACTACAGGCGCCTGCCACCGCGCCCAGCTAATTTTTTTTTGTATTTTTAGTAGAGACGGGGTTTTCACCGTGTTAGCCAGGATGGTCTCGATATCCTGACCTCATGATCCACCCGTCTCAGCCTCCCAAAGTGCTGGGATTACAGGCTTGAGCCACCGCGCCCGGTCAAAAAAGTCATTTTCAATCCAACGCTGTGAGTGACATCTGGAGTGGGCCAGTGGCAGGACTGTCTGCTTCGAGTCTCCCCACAAGGCTTGCCCTAAACAGGGCTCTCCTGAGCTCATTATGTACGATCTCCTGACCCAACGAGGCAGGAGGTAGTGTCTCCCTATCAAAGGCAAGGACACGGAGGCAGAGAGGTAACCCAGTCTCAGTCAGAAAACCAGAGGCTGATTTGAACCCACATGTACCCCACCTCGGATTCCAAGCCCCTTCTCTTCATCACACACCTGAAAAGCAAGGGCTGGAGCCCCGGCAGGCTACAGAGCTGGGAGGGAGGGCCATCCCCTGATTCCTGAGGCCCAAGAGAGCTGCCCTGGGAGAAGCTGCTGTTCAATTTCCCACCACCCTCTGGGACAGGCAGGAGCAGCAGTGTCCCCAATTCTATGACATCTGGCCCCTCGTCTGCTGGTTCCTCTCGGGAAGCTGGAATGTGGCTGGGTGGGCCTCCCCCTCCCACCTGGGACGCAGCCCTCACATCTGGATGACCTACTGCCCCAGGACTAGTTCAAAGTCCCTCAAACCTGCCTCCCCTCCACCCTAGGATGCCAGCCTCAGCTCAGCCCCTGGCTATGGGGCCAGCTTTATTCATTCAGCAAGTTCTGGGGCCCCAGCAGGCACCAGGGCACTAGACTGAGTCACCATGGACGCGCACCTGGCCTTGGGATGGTGTGGGGCAAAGAGCTGCACAGTGGACGGGAAGTGGCTGCAGGAAAGGGTGCCTCGAGGGCACAGTGTGAGGTGCAAGGCAGAGCTCTGGCCCATTTGGGGGATAAGGGAGGGCTGCCCAGACGCAGGGATGGAGGCACTAAGACCTGAAGGGTGAGGAGGGGTCCCTGTCCACCTTCGAAGCCCTGGCCCAGCTTGCCTCTGCTGGACTCCCATCACACACACCCTCTGCCACACACACCCTCTAGGAATGCCCCTCATGCCTCCATGTGGCAAATACCTGCTAACCTCCCCGCCAGCTCCGACCCCCTCCCTGGCCCCTTTGCTCCCCTGACACTTCAGGAGCCTCTCCCAGAGCCTCCCTCACACCCTAGCGAGGTCATCTGTTTACACATTCACCTCCCTGGCTGGACTGGTACCTCCCCGAGGGCAGAGGACACGACAGGGCTGACTCAACCCTAGCCAGACTCGCATGGGGCCCGGTGGCTGAGTGGCGAGAGCTGCAGGTACCCCGGGTTTTCTGCTCTCAATCCTGGCTCAGCCCGTCCCTGGTTGTGTGACCTGGGACGAGGGACCTCCCAGCCTCTGGGCCTCCCTGTGAAGAGAGGCATTCCAACAGGGCCACCTCCCAGGATTACTCTGAGTCATAAGACAACAAGGGGAATGCTTTGCACGGAGCTCCCTTGGGGGCAGCCTTTACGATCAACATGTCTGCGTTGGACAAATGAATGAAGGCAGGCTATGTGCAGCCTTCCTGTCATGCTAAGCTGGAAAACAAAACCTCGAGACATGGCGGGCAGGGGGTGGGGGAAACTTCATCTCAGCCAGACAAATGCCAGCCATGGCTGGGCCCTGGAGCCATCCATTACCTCAGCAGACACGCACTGGACACCTGTGTGCCCATCCCACTGCAGGTAGCCTGCCAGAGACCCAACAAAGAGATGAGGAAGAGAAGCGGTGTGCTGACAGCAAAGAATTGGGGAACCCCCAAAGTCAGGAAGGGCCTCCATCACAGGAAGAAGAGTGTTCTGAGCAGAAAGGGCAGCAGGTGTAAAGGTCCTGAGGTGGCAGGAACCTGGAGTGTGAGGAAGTGAAAACAAGGCCAAGGTGGCTGAAGCTCAGAGTGGAGAAGAGACTGGAGATAAGGTCATAGAGGTGGCCAGGGGACTCAGGGTGAGCAGGGGAGCCGCCAGGGTTCCTGGAGCATTTTATCGGCTAGAAAGTGGTATCATTTGATGCACATCTTTAAAAGCTGCTTCTGGCCAGGCGCAGCGGCTCACACCTGTAATCCCAGCACTTTGGGAGGCCGAAGCGGGTGGATCACAAGATCAGGAGTTCAAGACCAGCCTGGCCAATACGGTGAAACCCTGTCTCTACTACAAATACAAAAATTAGCCGGGCATGGCGGTGTGTGCCTGTAGTCTCAGCTACTAGGGAGGCTGAGGCAGGAGAATGGCTTGAACACGGGAGGCAGAGGTTGCAATGAGCCAAGATTATGCCACTGCATTCCAGGATGGGCAACAGAGCGAGACTCCATCTCAATCTCAAAAAAAAAAAAAAAAAGCTCCTTCTCGGTCCCCATGCAGTGCCTCATGCCTGTAATGCCAGTACTTTGGGAGGCTGAGGCAGGATCACTTGAGTCCAAGAGTTCGAGGCCAGCCTGGGCAACACAGGGAGTCCCCATCTCTCCAAAAAGTACAAAAATGAGCTAGGTGGGAGGATCTCTTGAGCCTGGGAAGTGGAGACTGCAATGGGCTGCGATCACACACTGCACTCCAGCCTGGGCGTCAGAATGAGACCCTGCCTCCAATTTAAAAAAAAGTTCCTTCTAGTTCAGGTGAATTATGAACTGCCAAAGGGGTGAGAGCAAGGCTAGGAGACCAGGGAAGAAGCTGGGACACGTACACAGGTGGGAGGTGGCAGTACCTGCAACAGGGTGTGAAGCCATGGATGAATTCAGGTGTTTTCTGAAGGTAGAGCCAATCTAATCCACTCATGATTGGCCGTAGGGATGAGACTGTACCAAAGTGTCAAGGACAACACCCAGGCTTGGGGACCCCCACACTAGGAACCCACCTTGCCATTTCCTTCCTGAAAGGGAGTCTTCCTTTCATCCCCACCACATCCCAAGGACTGTGGATTGTGGGCTGGGAGTCTCGGTCAGGGGACAAAGGAGCCTCGAGGTATCTTGACCAAGCTTCCCATCACTCTTCCCCGCCCTGAGGATGCCAACTAGTGGGGGTTGGGGAGAGGCTTTAGCTCCACTCTGAGGGTGGGTCACCATCCCACTTTTCAGGTGGGGAGACTGAACCCCGAAGAACCACCAGACCCAAATTCCAGGATGACTGAGAAACCCGGAAGGAATTTCAACGTTCCAACAGCCAAGTGGGGACGATCCACACTTCATGAACGTCACTGGCCTCGAGTCACCCAGCTCATCTGTTCAGCATTCGCTATCCTAAGTCCTTTACGACGTCAGTTACCTAAATTGTCACCACCCTAAGAGGTTCAGACTACTGCTACCCTCATTTGACAGGGACAACCCATGTGGATTGGAGATAAAAGTTGTTCATTCTTAGGGGCGGATAAGGGCCCAGAATGGCGGAGGTGGGGTCAGGGCCCAGGGGGACCGGGACAGTAGGTGATGTCGCACTTCCTTTGGCGACAAAGCCCTGCATATCACGGTGCCAAGCCCCCTCCCCCTCCCCGGGACCCAGGCCGGCCTCCCAAATTCTCCTGAACTGAAGAGATCCAGGACCAGCGCGCTGAGGACGAGGCTAGACCAGGGGGTCTTACGGGACCCCATCCCCACCCTAGACAGTTTCCGGGGGGAGCCGCAACCCGGAAATGAATGAGTTGTCAGGGCCTGGCATCCTGGATGGGGTCAGGGGTCGGAGAAGGAGTGGCAGTGGGATCATCAGAAAGCTCTCGGTAGGGTCCGGGAGTCGAAGGTCACAGGTGAGTGGGAGGGGTGGGCCAAGCCTGAGGGGGCCGGGCAGGGCGGAGAGGGGCCTAGGGGGATACTAGAGATGGGTGGGACCACGGCGCCATTTTGTCGAGCACAGGGGGAGTAGAGGCCTGGAGGCCATACTCACCATCTTCTGTTTCCTCCGTCGCCGCCTCGGCCGCCGCCTCAGCCTCCACCGCCGCCACCACAGCCGCCTTCTAAGCCGCCGCCTCACAGTAACTTCCAGCCACGGCACAGCCCACACTGATGGCGCCACCACCCCCCCGTCATTGGTGCGCACTCTAGCCCCGCCCCCACATATGAGCACTTTGCACGCTCCCATTGGCAGCATCCAGCTAACTCATGCGCCCATTGGTTGCCACGCCTCCTCCCATTGTGGTCAAGTTCGGTTGAAGAAGCAAAGCCCCGCCCGGTACTTGGAAGCAATGGAAAGTGAGATCCGGAAGTGGGCGGAGGCCTCGGTCGCGAAGTCTCTTGGGAGTTGTAGTTTACAACTCCGCGAGTCTCTCTAGAGCTTTTCTGTGTCTGTTTTTAAGATGAGGGGGTCGGCCGGGTGCGGTGGCTCACGCCTATAATCCTAGCACTTTGGGAGGTCGAGGCAGGTGGATCGCCTGAGGTCAGGAGTTCAAGACCAGCCTGGCTAACATGGTGAATCCCCCATCTCTGCGCCTGTAATCCCAGCTACTCGGGAGGCCGAGGCAGGAGAATCACTTGAACCCGGTAGGCGGAGGTTGTAGTGAGCCGACATCGCGCCATTGCACTCCAGCCTGGGCAACAAAAGTGAAAATCAGTCTCAAAAAAAAGAAAAAGAAAAAAAATGAAAGATCGGCTGGGCGCAGTGGCTCACGCCTGTAATCCCAGCACTTTGGGAGGCCGAGGCGGGCGGATCACGAGGTCAGGAGATCGAGACCGTCCTGGCTAACACGGTGAAACCCCGTCTTTACTAAAAATACAAAAAATTAGCCGAGCGAGGTGGCGGGCGCCTGTAGTCCCAGCTACTCGGGAGGCTGAGGCAGGAGAATAGGGTGAACCCAGGAAGCAGAGCTTGTAGTGAGCCGAGATCACGCCACTGCACTCCAGCCTGGGCAACAGAACGAGACTGTCTAAAAAAAAAAAAAAAAAAAAAAAAAAACAATTCCGGGCACGGTGGCTCACACCTATAATCCCAGCACTTTGGCGGATCATGAGGGCAGGAGTTTGAGACCCGCCCGGGCAACAAGAGCGAAACTCCCTCTCCAAGAAAAAAAAAAGAAGATGGGGGGTCCCCCTATGTTTCCCAAGCTGGTCTCAAACTTCTGGCCTAAAGCAATCCTCCAGACTTGACTTCTCAAAGTTCTGGGAGCCATCGTGCCAGCATCTTCTTGTGTTTATTACATTTTTAAAGCAGCCCTAGAAGAGGAAAACCATAACACTCCCTATCCCCTCCTCGAGACCATCTTGCTCAAACACCTCCCATAACTCCCTAGTATTCAATCCCACCTCCTTGACCCCATTTATGGGTACCTGCAGCCTTCATTGCCCACCTGTGTCCTCACCTCTAACCAATTCCTCCTACATCTGGGCTCTCCCAGACCTTGCCATTTCCTCCAACACTGCATTCTTCAAAAAGGCAAGTCAGGTATCTTCACTGAGGTCCTACAGCCCTCACAATCCCCCTCCCAGCCCTGACACCGCTGTGTCCAAACTGCCTTCCTGACTTCCAGGGCAAAGACTGGGCACCCAGCACATAGCAACTGCACAGTGAAGTTGCTAAGTGGAAGCTACTATTATTACTCCAATAGCAACAGAGCAGGAGAAACCAGCACTGCATTTTATAGGCAACAAACGCACCCCACAGAGCTAAGTCTTTGCTCAAAATCAAACATCCCCAAGGGGCAGGTGGAAGATTCCAACTCCTAATGGGCTGGAGTTCGAGATCAGCCTGGCCAACATGGTGAAACCCCCCTCTACTAAAAATACATAAGTTAGCTGGGTATGGATTAGTAGCGCCTGTAATCCCAGCTACTGGGGAGGTTGAGGCACCAGAACTGCTTCAACCCGAAGGCAGAGGTTGCAGTGAGCAGGGATCCGACAACTGCACTCCAGCCACGCCAGCCTGGGCAATAGAGACCCTGTTTCAAAAACAAACACCCCCCCCCGCGCCACACACACAGTTTTCCACCAGCCTTCCTAGACCTATAAAATTTATGACACAGGCTGGGCATGATGGCTCACACCTGTAATCCCAGCACTTTGGGAGGCCAAGGCAGGCAGATCACCTGAGGTCAGGAGTTTGAGACCAGCCTGGCCAACATGGTTGAAACCCCGTCTCTACTAAAAATACAAAAATTAGCCGGGTGTGGTGGTGGGCGCCTATAATCCCAGCTACTCAGGAGGCTGAGGCAGGAGAATTGCTTGAACCCGGGAGACAGAGTTTGCAGTGAGCCAAGATCGTGCCACTGCACTCCAGCCTGGGGGACAGAGCGAGACTCTGTATCAAAAAAAAAAAAAAAAAAAAAAAAAAAAAAAAGCGGACCCAGTGGCTCACACCTGTAATCCCAGCACTTTGGGAGGCTGAGGTGGATCACCTGAGGTCAGGAGTTTGAGACCAGCCTGGTCCACACGCTGAAACCCCATCTCTACTAAAAACACAAAAATTAGGCTGGGCGTAGTGGCTCACGCCTGTAATCCCAGCACTTTTTGAGAGGCCGAGGCAGGTGGATCACCTGAGGTCGGGAGTACCAGACCAGCCTGACCAACATGGAGAAACCCCTCTCTACTAAAAATACAAAATTTGCCGGGCATGGTGGCACATGCCTGTAATCCCAGCTACTCAGGAGGCTGAGGCAGGAGAACCGCTTGCACCCGGAAGGCAGAGGTTTCGGTGAGACAAGATCGCCCCATTGCACTCCAGCCTAAGCAACAAGAGGGAAATTCTGTCTCAAAAAAAAAAAAAAAAAAAAAAAAAAAAAAAAGAGTTATGACATGTAAGGCAACTGGAACTTTTAACATTTATTACACGTTTAACAATATTTCAAAATTATTGATAATTCCTTTGGATGTGATACGCTTTGTAATTATATTTTAATGAGCTCTCATCTTGGAGAGATACATTCTCTCCGAGATACAAGAAATATTTATAGAAGAAATCATCCGATGCCTGAGATCAGCTTCAAAAGAACCAAGGATGGGGCAGGGACGGGTTGTAGGTGGTCGGTAGTCACGGCTGTGTACTGGGTACAAGGAGGTTCGTTGTACTGTTCTTCCGTCTGTTGCGCAGGTTCGAAATGCTTCCTAATTAAAAAGTCTAAAAAGGGACTTGGCAAGCTCCCATGCAGCCTTCAACCCCACAATACGGAGAGTACTCAGGTCCGAGGCGTTCCTGCTCCCCAGCTCCCTGCAAAAACAGCGCCAGGCAAGGTCGCGAGGTGAGGGCGATGCTTCTATGGGGGTCCCGCCGACAGCATCGCGATCCTCAATGGCTCAGCGACTTGCGGCCCTTGAGCATTCGGCGAAGGATGACCTGGACGCCGGCCGGCGTGCTCAGGCGCCGGACCCAGCCGTGCTTGTTCTTCCGTTTGATGTTGCTCGGCTGATACTCGTTTCCGCGAGTCTTGCCCCGGGCCGGCTGTGGGATGGGGAGGCCCCAGGCGTCCGGGAACCCCAGCCAGGCCCGGGGCTGGAGCCACCTGCGTGGGTAGAGGGACGGCGAGAAAGGTCAGACGGGGTGCTGGGTGACCTCGGCGCTCAACCTCTCTAAGCCTCTGCTCCCGGGGACAGAGCCTGACTGCAAAATGCGCTCCATAAATGCGCAAGTCACTGGCAGGTCATGCGGGCAGTGAACAGTAGCGCCAGCCTCCGACGCCCTTATTCCCAGATTTGGGGAAGGGTTCCCCTTTGAGGACTTACCTGCCACCCAGTAACGCTGCCGACCTACTCGTGGGGCCCAACAGGGATCCAGCCAAGAGAGCCATGTCCTCAGTGGGTCCGGCAGGCCCGGCCGCCGGCGATTCCGGAGCCCAGAAGCGCCCAACCCTGGAACAAAGGATTATGGGAAGTGTAGTTTCTCCTAACGTGCAAAAACAGGCCGTTGGGGAAAACCCTTAAGTTGTAGTTCTGCGCCTGCGCAACAGAGGCGCGCCAGTCTGTCCACGGAGCAGGGCTCTTCATACAAACGAAAAGGTAGCCGGCGAACGGCGCCTTTTCAGCATGCGCATGCGTACAAGGCATTATCTCCCGCGGTCAGCTGGGAGCTGTGCTGCAGTTGTCTCTCCTGTTGACCGGCAGAGGGTGCCCCGCGGTGGCCGGGCGCAGCTGGTGGCAGCCGCAAGAAGCGGCTGGTTGGTCTTACCACCTCCAGCTGGGCAGATGGCACACAGCTGGCTGGCAGCTTGTCCTGGCTGCAGCCAAGTCTCCGCCTCTTGGCAGGAAGCCGAGGAGGCCTGAGTTCAAGCTCGCCGGGTGTCCTTGGGATGGTCCCTGCGCCTCTCTGGGCTTTCTCGATCTGTAAAACTCATGGATTGCAAGCTTGTCTTTGACAATCTTGCCTCCATTTCGGACCCTAGAAGAATTTTCCTCTGTTGTTAGAACCAAAAAAAAAAAAGGAAGAAAAATTTTCTGATACTCAGATCTGAACCCCTCCCCTACTCACACACTATCCTTGGCTCTCCATTTCCCCAAGTAAAACCTGCTCAGCCCTTCCATCAGGCATGCAAAACCCTGTACACACACCGTCTTACATTTCAGCCACGCCCTCCTCTCTGCCTGGTGTTCCCCAACCGCCCTTTAAAAATCCTCTCCTCTCCTCCAAGGGCTGAGTGAAGTGTGGCCCATGCCTGTCATTCCAGCATTTTGGGAGGCTGAGGAGGGAGGATCCCTTGGGGCCAGGAGTTTGAGACCAGCCTGGGGACATGGTAGCAACCACATATAGCCTCAAGTACTCTGAAGGTGAGGTGGGAGGATTCCCTGAACCCAGGAGTTCCAGGCTATAGTGAGCAATGACAGCGCCAATGCACTCCAGCCTGGGCAACGGAGTGAGATGCTTTCTCAAAAAAAAAAAAAAAAAAAAAAAAGGAGCCCTCTTCTCTCAACCGCTGTCCATTCTTCTGGCCCAACTGCCTTCCCTTGACTCTCTCCCAAGTTCAGGGGCTCCTCAAGGGCCAGGGGCCTGGGGCTGTATCCCTACAAGTGCCAACTTGGGGTTGATACAGAGAGGTGCTTGCTAAATGAATAAACTGTATAGTCTCCCAGAAGTGCCCTTAGTGAGCAAGAGTAGGTGTCTGGACGGAATCCAGCTCTGGCAGCAAATTCCAGGGGATGGGAGTGGCCAAGCAGCAAGGAGCATTTAACCCCTCCTCCCCCGAAGCCCATCCTACCTGTAGCATCATTTAGCAAAACATCACCACTACAATAACGCCCATAATATATGGAGCACTTGTTATATGCATGACACTGATGAGTGCTTTACCTACATAGTAAACTTATGAGAGGATTAATTTCATAAAGAAATAAACAGAGGCTCAGGAACGTGAAGTAACTTGCCCAAGGTCACACCTCAGCAAAGGGCAGAGGCTGGATTTGAGACCTGAGCTCTCCTGAGGGCCTACCGTAGCCCCGCCGGCACCACAGAGCTGGGATGCCTGCCTCTTGCTATCAGCCCTCCTCAGAACCATGGCAGCCATAGGTTAAATCGGCTGATTATGAAATTCAAACTCTCTAATTACCCACAGCTCTAAGACTTTCCTTGAAAGCTTTAGAGAAGCCCGTCACGATGGCTCACGCCTGTAATCTCAGCCCTTTGGTGAAGCCGTAGGCGAGCGGATTGCTTAATGCCCGGAGTTCGAGACTAGTCTGGGCAACATAGCGAGACCTCGTCCCTACCGAAAAAAAAAAGGGGGGGCAGGGGATGGAGGTGGGGTGAGGGAGGTTAGCAAATAATGGTTTCCAGGGCTTGGAATTACACAGCCTTGGGTTCAAGTCCCAGCTTTGCCCCTTGCTTGATTTATGTTCTTGTGCCCTTTATGAGCCTCAGTTTCCCCACTGGAGACTGGAAAAAGATCTTGGAGTCTCTGCTTCTAGAATGGAAAGGTCGATACGGAGAGAAGAGAGTGGGAGCCTCGTTTGGAGAGGAACAGGACAATTCGGAGGCAGGGGCTGGGAGGCAGGGGCTTGGGAGACCCATTTGCGGAGAGAGGGCCCCGGCCGCGCACTCCCAGGCGTCCCTCAGACCTTAGACTGCAACCCCCTTCTCCGCCTTGAGCCAGGCCCCATCCTCCCGCAACCTCGGGGCACCACCAAAGGGGCGGGGTTGTTGCTCCCAGAGCCCGCCTCCACTCCGGAACTGCCGCCTCTGATTGGGCTTGTAACTAGGCCAGGTCAATCCGCAGCTGTGATAGGCCGAAGTGCCCGCCCGTCGGCACATGGCTTCGCCTACTCGGGGGAGGAACTTAAAGGGCCGGCTCTTTCCGCGGCCGCGGGATGCCCCTGTGCTGACCGCCAGGGGCCGGTGCCCGCCCGCGTAGACGCTCCCGGCCTGACTCCGCGCCACCATGTAAACGGCGCCAGCAGGCGGACGCTGGCTTCTCCGCCTGGGACCCCTCCGCCCCGACCCGGGCCCCGCGGCCCTCGATGAGGTGAGCGGGGAGCGGGCCCCAAAAGGAGAGATCGAAGCCCCGGGGCCTCCACTTCGGAGGAGTGGTGTCCACCAACCCCGCGTTTGGGCTCCTAGGAAGCCACGGAGCCCCAGTGGGCTCGACCCCGCTGCAGGAATGACGAACACCTGGAAGGCGGGGGCCAGGGGCGGGGAAGCGGGACTGGGGTGGCGCCTGTGCGTTGCCCTCTGCAATCCGGGATTAGGGCCCCACTCGAGGTGCGGGGCACAGTCTGCTTCCCCTCCAGTATGTCTGGGGCCACTGCGGGCTCAGTCTCGGGCGTGCGTTACCTTAGCGGCGCCCAACCTGGGGTGGGGGGCAGGCAGGCAGTTGGCCCCATCTCCAGGCCCCAGACACCTAGACAATGGGGGTGCACTGCTCGGGTATCCCCCCTTAGGTTATGTAACCGCCTGTGGTTGCCATGGACACGGGGGCGGGGGTGGCCCAAGGAGTGGGATGGAGGCTTGGAGGCCCCCAGCCAGGGCCTTGCCTTTCCCATCCTCTTCTCCACCTCCGGGGACTTGTGTAGCAGATCCCCCAGAATCCAGAGTGCCAAGGAGGAAGTTCAGAGTCTAGCTTCCTCTCAGAGTATCTGGGTCTCAGCTTGGCCCTCTATGAAACAGGCCCTGGCTCACCCCGGTCTAGGGGAGCTAAGCAAGGCTTTCTGTGGCTCAGTTCCCAACCCCCTCTCCCAGGGCCTCATCTTTCAGGAGTCAGATTCAGAGCCAGGAGTCTCACTGGGGGCTCACCAAAGATTTGCACATTTTAAATGCCTTAGGAGGCCATGGGGATATGTGAGTTAGTGAGTGTATACCTGAATGAGTTAGTGAGTTAGTGCATACCTGAATGAATAAGTTAGTGTATACCTGAATGAATTAGTGTATACCTGAATGAATGAGTTAGTGTATACCTGAATGAATGACTTAGGAGGCCATAAATGGTATAAACTCCAGCTTGTGGGGAGGGGGTGTCTTCAGGCTGGTCCATGTTTGCCACAATGTCCCCTTCTCCAGGAACATCCCCCACCAGACCCCACCACCTTCCCTGTGGACACCCTATGGGGTAAGCCACATCTTTCTCTCTGAGGATAGACTAGGGTGGCCCAGGAGGGTGTCTGACTACCACAAAGGCACTGCCCAGACAAAACATCTCAGGGCAGGATGGCTCACACCTGTAATCCCAGCACTTTGGGAGGCCGAGGCAGGCGGAACATTTGAGGTCAGGAATTCAAGACCAGCCTGGCCAACATGGTGAAACCCCATCTCTACAGAAAATACAAAAATTAGCTAGACATGGTGGCGCCTGCCTGTAATCCCAGCTACTGAGGAAGCTGAGGCAGGAGAATCGCTTGAACCCAGGCGGGGGAGGTTGCAGTAAGCCGAGATACTGCCACTGCACTCCAGCCTGGACGACAAAGTGAGACTGTCTCAAACACACACACACACACACACACACACACACACACACACACACACCCCTCAGTGCCATGGCTCACTTGCTCTGGCACTCCCCAGACTGGAGTCTGCAAGGGTTCTCCTAAGGCTCAGGGAGTGCATGCTGCAGGGTAGAGGGTTCTCGTTGAGACAGCACCTGAACTGGCTGCTGTCCCCACTCACAGGACACACCATGCTGACCGGGGTGACCGATGGTATCTTCTGTTGCCTGCTGGGCACGCCCCCCAACGCCGTGGGGCCACTGGAGAGCGTCGAGTCCAGCGATGGCTACACCTTTGTAGAGGTCAAGCCCGGCCGCGTGCTGCGAGTGAAGCATGCAGGACCCGCCCCGGCCGCTGCCCCACCTCCGCTATTATCCGCATCCTCGGATGCAGCCCAGGGGGACCTTTCTGGCTTGGTCCGCTGTCAGCGCCGGATCACCGTGTACCGCAATGGGCGGTTGCTGGTGGAAAACCTGGGCCGAGCCCCTCGAGCCGACCTCCTGCACGGGCAGAATGGCTCTGGGGAGCCGCCGGCCGCCCTGGAGGTGGAGCTGGCAGATCCAGCAGGCAGCGATGGCCGCTCGGCCCCCGGCAGCAGCAGCGGCAGCGGCAGTGGCAGTGGCGGGCGGCGGCGGCGAGCCCGGCGCCCCAAGAGGACCATCCATATTGACTGTGAGAAGCGCATCACTAGCTGCAAAGGCGCCCAGGCCGATGTGGTGCTGTTTTTCATCCATGGTGTCGGCGGTTCCCTGGCCATCTGGAAGGAGCAACTGGACTTCTTTGTGCGCCTAGGCTATGAGGTGGTGGCTCCTGACCTGGCCGGCCACGGGGCCAGCTCTGCGCCCCAGGTGGCCGCAGCCTACACCTTCTATGCGCTGGCTGAGGACATGCGAGCGATCTTCAAGCGCTATGCCAAGAAGCGAAACGTGCTCATCGGCCATTCCTACGGGTAAGTGAACCCTGGCACGTGGGGTGGGGGTGAGGGATGGGGGTCAGCAGGGACTGACAGTCACAAAATACTGAGCTTTTGGCTGGGCCCTGTGGCTCACGCCTGTAATCCCAGCACTTTGGGAAGCCGAGGCGGACGGATCACCTGAGGTCTGGTGTTGGAGAACAGCCTGGCCAAGGTGGTGAAACCCCGTCTCTACCAAAAATACAGAAATTAGCCAGACATGGTGGCACGCACCTGTAGTCCCAGTTACTGGGGAGGCTGAGGCAGGATAATCGCTTGAACGAGGGAGGTAGAGGTTGCAGTGAGCCAAGATTGCACCATTGCACTCCAGCCTGGGTGACAGAGTGAGACTCGGTCTCAAAAAAAAAAAAAAAAACAAAAAACTGAATCTTCAGCCCAGATGCCGCTGATGCCTGTAATCCCAGTGCTTTGTGGGGCCAAGGCAGGAGGATATCTTGAGGCAAGGAGTTCAAGACCAGCCTGGGCAACATAGGGAGACCCTAGCTCTACTAAAAGTACAAAAATTAGCTAGGTGAGGAGGTGCACACATATAGTTCCAGCTACTTAAGGGGCTGAGGCAGGAGATCACTTGAGCCCCAGAGGTTGAGGCTGCAGTGAACTGTGATCACACCACTGCACTCCAGCCTGGGCAACATGGCAAGACCCTGTCTCTCTTTAAAAAAAAAAAAAAAAAAAGGCTAGACACAGTGGTGCACACTTGTAGATGGATCACTGGAGATGAGCCTGGACAACATGGCAAAACCCTCTCTCTTAAAACAAAACAAAACAAACAAAAATCCTAATTTTTCCCCTTGAAAAAAAAAATCCCATTTTTTTATTATTTAAGTTTTACTTTTTCTTTTAAATAGAGATGGTGTCTCACTATATTACCCAAGATGTTCTTTAACTCCTGGATTCAAGTGGTCCTCGCACCTCAGCCTCCCAAAGTGCTGGGATTACAGGTGTGAGTCATTGTGCTCAGCCTTAATTTTTTCTTTTTTCTTAGATGGAGTCTCGCTGGGTCCCCCAGGCTGGAATGCAGTGACGAGATCTCGGCTCACTGCAAGCTCCACCTCCCAGATTCATGACATTGTCCTGCCTCAGCCTCCTGAGTAGCTGGGACTACAGGCACCGCCACCACACCTGGCTAATTTTTTGTGTTTTTAGTAGAGACAGGGTTTCATCATGTTAGCCAGGATGGTCTCAATCTCCCAACCTCGTGATCCTCCCTCCTCAGCCTCCCAAAGTGCTGGGATTACAGGCATGAGCCACCGTGCCCAGCCAATTTTCAAGTTTAAAAAAAATAATATAGAGATGGCGGGGGTCTCATTATGTTGGCCAAGCTGGTCTTGAACTCCTGGGCTTAAGCCATCCTCCCTCCTTGGCCTCCAGACATGGTGGGATAACAGGCATGAGCCACTATACCAGGCTGAAAGCTCCCATTAACATATGTAATCAGACAGGGATTTCCATCATCACTGATATTATTTCACATTGTTCTAAAGCAGTGTTGCTCAGGCCAGGTGCAGTGGCTCATGCCTGTAATCGTAGCACTTTAGGAAGCCAAAGCAGACAGATAACTTGAGGTCGGGAGTTCAACACCAGCTTGGCCAACATGGTGAAACCCCATCTCTACTAAAGGTCCAAAAAATTAGCGAGGCATGATGATGCGTGCCTGAAATCCCAGCAACTCGGGAGTCTGAGGCAGGAGAATCACTTGAACCTGGGAGGCAGAGGTTGCAGTGAGCGGAGATCACACCACTGCACTCCAGCCTGAGCAACAAGGTGAGACTCCGCAAAAAAAAAAAAAAAAAAAAAGTAGTGTTGTTTAATCCCAGCGCTAACATTTTTGGCCAGGTTATTATTTTTTTTCTGTGGGGGGCTGTAGGATGTTTAGATGTTTAGTAGTATCCCTGGCTTCTGCCCAGTTGATGCAACTACACAATCTAGTGTTGATCATGACAGTCAAAAATGTCTTCAGAAGTTGCCAAATGTGCCCTGGTGGGCAGAATTACCCCTGGCTGAGAACCACTGCCTTAGACTAAGTTCAAAAGTCAGCTGCCCTGGAGATCCCTGTGCATTCAGGAAGGGCTCATTGGAATCCTGTAAATTCTAGGCATTTACAAAGGCATGGGTTACTGAAATTCACTCCTGCTTAAAGGGCAGATAATACAACCTAAAACTTACCAATAACCCTTCCATGGAAGGCTTGGTCCCCAGGGCTTGACCACTACCAAGTGGCCTCATTCTTTCCCTTATCCAAGAAGAAAGGCAAGATAGGAACAGCCAGGTGGGTTGAGCACCACTGTTTTAGAGATTCTAGCCTATGCAATTAGACAAGAAAAAGAGGCCGGGCACAGTGGCTCACACCTGTAATCCCAGCCCTTTGGGAGGCCGAGGAGGGCAGATCACGAGGTCAGGAGATCGAGACCATCCTGGCTAACATGGTGAAACCCCGTCTCTACTAAAAATACAAAAAATTAGCCAGGCATGGTGGCGGGCTCCTGTAGTCCCAGCTACTCGGGAGGCTGAGGCAGGAGAATGGCATGAACTCAGGAGGCGGAGCTTGCAGTGAGCCAAGAACGTGCCACTGAACTCCAGCCTGGGCAACAGAGTGAGACTCTGTCTCAAAAATTAAAAACAGAAAAAAGAGAAAAAAAGAAAAAGAAATAAGTGGCCAGGTGTGGTGGCTTACACCTGTAATCCCAACACTTTGGGAGGCTGAGGTGGGAGGACTGCTGTAGCTGAGGAGTTGCCAAAGACCAACCTGGGCAACCTAAGCAAGATCTTATCTCTACAAAAAATTAAAAAGTAAAAAAAAAAAAAAGTAAAAAAAGAAAACAAGGAAGTTACATAAGTATCTAAAAGAAAGGAATCCAGACTGAGAGGTAACAGCTCTTGTTTGTTTATATTTGTTTATATGATAACATACTCAAAAGTTGATGCTTATGATAAAGTATTCCTCTAATGAAATGAGCATCCACCTGCCAGGCACAGTGGCTCACACCTGTAATCCCAGCACTTTCAGAGGCTGAGGCAGGCGGATCACGAGGTCAAGAGTTCAAGACCAGCCTGGCCAAAATGGTGAAACCCTGTCTCTACTAAAAATACAAAAATCAGCTGGGTGTGCTGACAGGCACCTGTAATCCCAGCTACTCAGGAGGCTGAGGCAGGATAATCATTTGAACCCATGAGGCGGACGCTGCAGTGAGCCGAGATTGCACCATTGCACTCCAGCCTGGGCAACAGGGCAAGACTCTGTCTCCAGAAAAAGAAAACAAAAAACACCCACCTATAATAGTTCCCATGACCCCATAACAATGCTATGAGGTCAGCACATTTACAACTTCAGGAATGTGGAGGCTGAAGCTCACAGAGGTGAAGCAACCTGCCCAAAGACATACAGGAAGTCCCTGACACAATCACATCTGCCTTACTCCTGTCTGTATCCTTTCTTCATTACGGCAGGGGCTGGCAAACATTTCCTTAAAGGGTCAGATAGCGAATATTTCAGGTTTGCAGGTCATACAGTCACTGTTGGAACTTCTGATAAAACTTTATTTAGGAAACATTTTTTGGCCACGCACGGTGGCTCACGCCTCTAATCCCAGCACTTTGGGGGGCCAAGGTGGGCAGATCGCCCGAGGTCGGGAGTTCAAGACCAGCCTAACTAACATGGTGAAATCCTGTCTGTACTAAAAATACAAAAATTAGCCGGGCATAGTGGTGGGCGCCTGTAATCCCAGCTACTCGGGAGGCTGAGGCAGGAGAATCATTTGAACTTGGGAGGTGGAGGTTGCAGAGAGCTGAGATCATGCCACTGTGCTCCAGCCTGGGTGACAGAGTGAGACTCTGTCTCAGAAGAAAAAAAACAAAAACCAAAAACTTTATTTAAAAAACATTTTTCAAATCTCCAAAAGTGTTAACTGTATTTACAAAAGCAAATGACTAGCCCAGAGACCGTACGTAGTTTGCTGACCCCTGCTTTAGTAGGAATGAGGAACTGAACTTTGGGGGCTCCTCAGGCCACGCCCTTCCATCTTGTATAAGGAAGACAGATATGTCTTGCCCAGAGGCAGGTGGCGGAACATCCTAAAAGGGAAGGGATAGTAGGAAACCGTGACCTCCTCTGGGCAGCCAGAAGCATTTGTTTAATCAGATTGCTTTCCTAACACTTGCTGATAAGTAATTCTTACTGCTTTCGGGTCATGGTGACTTTCAGAATCTGACAAGGGCCAGGCACAGTGGCTCTATAATCTCAACACTTTGGAAGGCCAAGGTGGAAGGATCACTTGAGCCCAGGAGTTCAAGACCAGCCTGGGCAACATAGTGAGACCCCCCATCTCTACAAAAATTTTTAAAAATTAAAATAAAAAGTCTGGTGAAGCTTCTGGATCCAGATTCTCTCTTCAAAATAAGTTCCATCCTCAACACTCAATCTCACACTTTCACGGTATTTGAGAGGCCGTACCCATCCCTCACCCCTTCAGGTGTCCACGGACCCCAGGGGAAGAATCTTGGCTTTCAAGGTTCTTCTTGGACCTTCTGGGTAAGGAGAGGACATGAACCCCCTCACCAGGATGGGTGTCACGGCTCACACCTGTAATCCCAGCACTTTGGGAGGCTAAGGCCAGAGGATCGATCACTTGAGCCCAGGAATTCAAGACCAGCTTAACCAACATAAGGAGATTCTGTCTTTATAAAAAAAATTTTTTTTTTTGAGATGGAGTCTTGCTCGTTGCCCAGGCTGGAGTGCAGTGGCACGATCTCCGCCTGCAAGCTCTGCCTCCCAGGTTCACGCCATCCTCCTGTCTCAGCCTCCCGAGTAGCTGGGACTACAGGCGCCTGCCACCACGCCCGGCTAATTTTTTGTATTTTTAGCAGGGATGGGGTTTCTTTTTTTTTTTTTTTTTTTTTTGAGACGGAGTCTCGCTCTGTTGCCCAGGCTGGAGTGCAGTGGCCGGATCTCAGCTCACTGCACTCTCCGTCTCCCGGGTTTACGCTATTCTGCTGCCTCAGCCTCCCGAGTAGCTGGGACTACAGGCACCCGCCACCTCTCCCGGCTAGTGTTTTGTATTTTTTTAGTAGAGACGGGGTTTCACTGTGTTAGCCAGGATGGTCTCGATCTCCTGACCTCGTGATCCACCCATCTCAGCCTCCCAAAGTGCTGGGATTACAGGCTTGAGCCACCACGCCCGGCCAGGGACGGGGTTTCACCGTGTTAGCCAGGATGGTCTCGATCTCCTGACCTCGTGATCCGCCTGCCTCAGCCTCCCGAAGTGCTGGGATTACAGATGTGAGCCACCGCACCCGGCCATAAAAATTTTTAAAAATTAGCTGAGCATGGTGGCACATGCCTGTAGTCCCAGCTACTCAGAAGGCTGAGGTGGGAGGATCACTTGAGCCCAGGAAGTCAAAGCTGCAGGGAGCTATGATTATGCCACTGCACCACTCCAGCCTAGGTGACAGCAAAACCTTGTCTCAAAAACAGAACAGGCCAGTCCCAGTGGCTCACGTCTGTAATCCCAGCACTTTGGGAAGCCAAGGTGGGCAGATCACTTGAGGTCAGGAGTTCTCGACCAGCCTGAGCAACATGCTGAAACCCTGTGTCTACTAAAAAATACAAAAATTAGCCAGGTGTGGTGGTGAACACCTGTACTCCCAGCTACTCAGGAGGCTGAGGAAGGATAATCAGTTGAACCCGGGAGCCAGAGGTTGTAGTGAGCTGAGATTGTACTCCAACCTGGGCGACAGAGTGAGACTCCGTCTCAAAAACAAAAACAAAAACAAACCAGGCCAGGTGCAGTGGCTCAAGTCTGTAATCCCAGCACTTTGGGAGGCTGAGGCGGATGGATCACCTAAGGTCAGGAATTCAAGTCCAGCCGGACCAACATGGTGAAACCCCATCTCTACTAAAAATACAAAAATTATCTGGGTGTGGTGGTGTGCAGCTGCAATCCCAGCTACTCGGGAGACTGAGGCAGGAGAATCGCTTGAACCCAGGAGGCAGAGGTTGAAGTGAGCCAACATCGAGCCACTGCACTCCAGCCTGGGCGACAGAGTAAAACTCTGTCTCAAACAAAAACAAAACAAAACAAAACAAAATGGTCACTGCTTGTATCCTGCTGACCGCCTCCCTTCAATCCTCCCATCACCCCACCCGTTCCGGGCAGTGTCTCTTTCTGCACATTCCTGGCACATGAGTACCCAGACCTAGTGCACAAGGTCATCATGATCAATGGCGGAGGCCCTACGGCGCTGGAGCCCAGCTTCTGCTCAATCTTCAACATGCCCACCTGCGTCCTGCACTGTTTGTCACCCTGCCTGGCCTGGAGCTTTCTCAAGTGAGTGCCCCCATCCCAAAGGCCATGATCCTGGCCCTGGCGAACCCAGGCGTCTGCTCGAGTTGGATGGGAGGGGGGCTGTACTGCTGGGACTAGGGCTGGCATCGGGGGCACCCTGCGGCAGGCGGGCTGGCGTGAGGGGCTCTAGCAGTGCCTCTATCACCACCAGGGCCGGCTTTGCCCGCCAAGGAGCCAAGGAGAAGCAGCTGTTAAAGGAGGGCAACGCTTTCAACGTGTCATCCTTCGTGCTCCGGGCCATGATGAGCGGTCAGTACTGGCCAGAGGGCGACGAGGTCTACCACGCCGAGCTCACCGTGCCGGTCCTGCTTGTCCACGGCATGCACGATAAGTTTGTGCCCGTAGAGGAAGACCAGCGGATGGCCGAGGTAGAGGAGGGCACCGGGGGCGCCACAGCTACAAATCCCCAGGGCGCAGCCCAGGAGGGGCGTGGCCTCTGCGGGGGGCGTGGTAGTGTTTGGTGGGCGTGCTTTCTTCCCAAGGGGGCGTGGTCGCCGGGTGGGCATGGTGTCTAGATGCTGCATCTTGTTCTGACCCCAGGCAAACAGGAGCATTAGGTCTAGCATCAAAGGTATAATCTAGAAAGCAGGGCTGCCCTGGACAGGTGTTAGCAATTATGCACCGTCCCCCACAGCATGTAAGAAGGCTCTCTTCACAGCGGAGGATTTGTATAAGAGACCCGTGACTATATAATTCTAGGAGACTGGCACTAGGGGATCTTTAGATTAGAAACTCTAATTAGCGAGTTCAGATTAGAAAGGGTCTGGGGATCCTTAGCACTTAGAATAGCCTTGGATACTAGCCTGGCGAGGTGGTTCACGCAGATAATTGCTGCAACTTGGGAGGCTGAGTGGGGCGGATCGGTTGAACCCAGGAGTTCAAGGCTGCAGTGAGCTATACTCGCACCACTGCACTCCAGCCTGGGCGACAGAACAAGACCCCATTTCTCAAAAAAAAAAAAAAAAAAAAAAATTAAAGTATAGGTCTGTACTGGTGGTTCTTAACTAAGGAAGATTCTGCCCCCAAGGAACACGTGGAAATGCATGGAGACATTTTTGGGTGTCACGACTGAGGGGGAGGGGGTACTACTGGCATCTGGTGGATGGAGGCCAGGGATGCTGCTCAATACCCTACAAATGCGCAGGATAGCAGCCCCACACCAGCTACCCCCCACCCCCACCAGCAAAGAATGATCCAGCTCCTAATGTCGGATCCTCCTCCGGGTCAGGCGCGGTGGCTCGCACCTGTAGTCCCAGCACTTTGGGAGACCGAGGCGGGCAGATCACCTGAGGTCAGGAGTTGGAGACCAGCCTGGCCAACATGGTGAAACCCCGTCTCTACTAAAAATACAAAAATAAGCCGGGTGTGGTGGCGCGTGCCTGTAATCCCAGCTACTCGGGAGGCTGAGGCAGGAGAACCTCTTGAACCCAGGAGGCAGATGTTGGAGTAAGCCGAGATTGCGCCACTGCACTCCAGCCTGGGTGACAGAGCAGGACTCCGTCTCCAGAAAAAAAAAAAAAAGAAAGAAAGAAAAAAGAAAATCCTTCTCCGGGCGTGCTGTACACACTTAACAAATGCTGGATGCCTGAATTCTGGATGAATGCCTGAATTCTGGATGAATGCTGGATGCCTAGTTCGGCTCCAGCAGGGCGACAGGCCATCCTCTAGCTCCCCCTTGAGTGGAAGTGGAGAGATGCAGGGTAGATGGGAGGAGGGACTTTTAGATGCTGCGGGCCAAGTGTGGATGGCGGAGTCCCAGGGAAGCCTGGCCTCTCGCTCCACCCTCCTGCCCCCGCCTACCCTGAGCCCCGCGTCTTCTGCAGATTCTGCTCCTGGCATTCCTGAAGCTCATCGACGAGGGCAGCCACATGGTGATGCTGGAATGCCCCGAGACAGTCAACACGCTGCTCCACGAATTCCTGCTCTGGGAGCCCGAGCCCTCGCCCAAGGCTCTGCCCGAGCCACTGCCGGCGCCTCCAGAAGACAAGAAGTAAACGCCGGGCCGGCGGGGCATCGCTTGGTGAGCACAGCCGCAGCAGGAGGAGGCCGGAGCCTGCGCCAGGTCTGCAGCGCAGACCACCTGGGCAGGCCGTTCGCTCCGGTGGGCGGGGCCAGGTCAGGGAGACGCCCCCAGGCTGGCTGGGCGGGGCGTGGCATCTGAGAGAGCCCAGCGGACACTCCGCTCTCTGCTTCGGTCCCGCGGGGCCCATCGGTGTTTCGGGGCTGCAGCCGGGACCCTCGCGGAAGATGACCTTGTACAGAAGCTCTCCCTCACTTTCCCCACGACGCCACGGTCGAGGCAGGCCCCCCACCCCGCTCTCTGTCTTCCGTGTCAGCCGTGCTTGATCCTGGGACCCACGATCCCCACGGGGACCCTCGGGGCCCCATCCCGTTGCCCGAGACCCTCCCTACCCCCATTCCTCGGCGCTGGGAGCTATTTTTGTCCAAGGTGGGAGGGATGGGGGGGCTAGCGCCACAGAACCTGCACATCTCAACCTGTAACTCAATAAAGAGAAGTGACAATCGGAGTCTCCGGACCTGTGCTGGGTGACCACAGGGCAGGGTGTTCACCGCCCGGAGCCTCAGTTTTCCCATCTGCAGACTGGGCTCAGGCTGATGCCTCGAGCTCAGGATCGACTTCGACAATGTCTGGGATCCACGTTAGCTTCCTGAATTTCCCCTCACACCTTAGAAGGCTGGGCCTCCTTGGACAGTATTCCCTAGGGCAGGAGGCAACTTAACAAGAGGTGAGCCCGGCCGGACGTGGTGGCGCGGTGGCTGACGCCTGTAACCCCAGCACTTTAGGAGGCCGAGGCGGGGGGATCACGAGGTCAGGAGCTCGAGACCATTCTGGCTAACATGGTGAAACCCCGTCTCTACTAAAAATACAGAAGATTAGTCGGGCGTGGTGGCGGGCGCCTGTAGTCCCAGCTACTCGGGAGGCTGAGGCAGGAGAATGGCGTGAACCCAAGAGGCAGAGCTTGCAGTGAGCCGAGATTGCACCACTGCACTCTAGCCTGGGCAACAGAGCGAGACTCCGTCAAAAAATAAAAAATACAAAGACGAGCCAGGAATGGTGGCATGCGCCTGTAGTCCCAGCTACTCCGGGACCCTGAGGCCGGAGAATCGCTTGAACTTAGGAGGTGGAGGTTGCAGGAGCTGATATTGTGCCACTGCACTCCAGCCTGGGCAACAAGGCGAGATTCCGTCTCAAAAAAAACGAGATGAGCCCTTCTCCGGCTGGAAGAGATCCAACCGAGGTTTAGGTAAAGATCGGGGTAGGTGCTGCATGGAGTTAGAGTTGCCATAATTGAGTGCCCACTGTATTCCAGGCTGTGTTTTGAATGCCTGCCGCCCACTGGTTCACTGAATTCGACTCATCCAACCCCACCCAGCAAGTTAGGATCTTTTACTATCCCCATGTTATATCTTTCAGCTTGGTTTAGGGTCACCTTTGTCAAGAAGATTTTTCTTTTGAAACCACCAAATCTGTGTTTTAGTTTTTTGGTGTGGTTTTTTGGTTTTTTTGTTATTGTTGTTGTTTGTTTGTTTGTTTTTTGAGATGGAGTCTTACTCTGTCGCGCAGGCAGGAGTACAGTGGCGCCATGTCAGCTCCCTGCAACCTCCGCCCCCCACCCCCTTCAAGCGATTCTCCTGCCTCAGCCACCGGACTAGCTGGGATTACAAGCGCTTGCCACTGCTCCCAGCTACTTTTTGTATTTTTAGTAGAGACGGGGTTTCACCATCTTGGCCAGGCTGGTCTTGAACTCCTGATCTCGTGATCCACCCGCCTGGGCCTCCCAAAGTGCTGGGATTACAGGCGTGAGCCCCTGCACCTCGCCTACATTTTATTCTGATCCATATATATCTAGGCCTATCTGTGGTTCCTGTGCATTACAGGAGGAGGGAGGAAATCTTTCCTTCCGTTCTATCCTTTCCCCACTGGTTTGGGAGCTCCATCTTTAGTTTAGACCAGGGGGGCAATTGTGTCCATTGGCAACTTCTGGTGACATTTTTAATCGCCATGTTTGGGGGTGCATGGGTGTTGCTGGCTTCTAGTGGATGGAGGCCAGGGACGCTGTTCATCACCCTGCAATGCACGGGACAGACCCCACAGCAAAGAATAAGCCAACCCCAAATGTCATTAGGGCCAAGATTGGAAAACCCTGTGTTAGACAAATCCCATCTCTTCTGGGGACTCTAGATTCTTTACCAATGTCCTGTTTGTGTATTCTGGGGCGATGGCACAGTGTCATAACTCCTGTGGCTTTATTATTAGATTTGGCACCTGGGAGGCATCCCCGTTTCACACTTTTTTTTTGAGACAGAGTCTTGCTGTGTTGCCCAAGCTGGAGTGCAGTGGCACAATCTTGGTTCACTGCAGCCTCAGCCTCCTGGGATCAAGCGATTCTCTTGCCTCAGCCTCCTGAGTAGCTGAGATTACAGACACCCGCCACCATGCCTGGCTAATTTTTGTATTTTCAGTAGAGACAAGGAGTCTCACTCTTTCGCCAGGCTGTGGTGCAGTGGCGCGATCTCGGTTTATTGCAACCCTCGCCTCCCAGGTTCAAGTGATTCTCCTGCCTCAGCCTCCCAAGTAACTGGAATCACAGGCGCTCACCACCACACCCGGCTCATGTTTTGTATTTAGTAGAGACAGGGTTTCACCATGTTGATCAGGCTGGTCTTGAACTCCTGACCTCAGGTGATCTACCTGCTTCAGCCTCCCAAAGTGCTGGGATTACAGGCATGAGTCACCACGCCCTGCAGGGTTATTATTAATAATAATCCCCCCCCTTTTTTTTTTGAGACACAGTTTTGCTCTTGTTGCCCAGGCTGGAGTGCAATGGCCCGATCTCAGCTCACCACAACCACCGCCTCCGGGGTTCAAGCGATTCTCCTGCCTTGGCCTCCCAAGTAGCTGGGATTACAGGCATGTGCCACCACACCTGGTTAATTTTTGTATTTTTAGTAAAGACGGGGTTTCTCCATGTTGGTCAGGCTGGCCTCGAACTCCTGACCTCAGGTGATCTGCCCGCCTCAGCCTCCCAAAGTGCTGGGATTACAGGCATGAGCCACCGAGCCCGGCCAATAATCCCATTTTATAGTGGAATAAACAGGTTCCCAGAAGCAACAAGGGAGGCTGGGGTTGCACAGTGATCCTGAAGAGGGTCCTGGCCCTGCTCACGCCTCATCGCACAGGCAGCCTCTTGAGGGCCCCCACACCTCCCCTTCCTCCAGAAAGTTTTCGCCTGGGCTGCACTGCTAGACACTTTGGGCTCTGAGCCACACACTTTGCTCACATGACCTTATTTTAAAATTTTTATCGTTTTTTTAAAAGACAGGATCTTGATATCGCCCAGGCTGGAGTGCAGTGCTGTGATCGTAGCTCCTCGCAGCCTCCAACTCCCAAGCTCAAGCAATCTTCCCACCTCAGGCTCCCAAGCAGCTGGGACCACAGGCCCACCCACCACATCCGCCTAATGTTTTTACTTTTTGTAGAGATAGAGTCTTGCTATGTTGCCCAGGCTGGTCTCAAACTCCTGGGCTCATGCTATCCTCCCGCCTCAGCCTCCCAAAGTGCTCAGATTACAGGCGTGACACCCAGCCCTGACATGACCACATTTCATCCTTACAATGATCCCCTGGAGTAGGACCTCTTTACTGCCCCCACTGTACAACCGAGGAAACCCAGGCTCAGAGAGATAAAATACTGGTCCGAGGTCTCACGGCTGGGTAGCAGTGACCTTGGCTCTTAAACTGGGTAGATACCCTGAGTGCAGCTGAAGATTTGCCAGTCCATCTCGCCATGTGGGTGTCCCATGTCTGGGAGGTAAGAGCAGGCTCTATCCATTCTGACAGGAACAAACTGCCAAAGTGTTACCAGAAAGGGGTCCTGATCCAGACCCCAAGAGAGGGTTCTCCAATCTCACACTAGAAAGAATCCAGGGCGAGTTCATATAGTGAAAGCAAATTTATTAAGAAATGAAAGGAATAAAAGAATGGCTACTCCATAGACAGGGCAGGGCTGCTGGTTGCCCATTTTTATGGTTATTTCTTGATGATATGCTAAACAAGGGGTGGATTATTCATGCCTCCCCTTTTTAGACCATATAGGGTCTAAAGGGTAACATCTTGATGTTGACGTGGCATTTGTTTTTTTTGTTTGCTTCTTTGAGACGGACTCTCGCTCTGTTGCCCAGGTTGGAGTGAAGTGGCACAATCTCAGCTCACTGCAACCTCTGCCTCCCAGGTTCAAGTGATCCTCCTGCCTCAGCCCCCCTAGTAGCTGGGATTACAGGCACTTGCCACCATGCCCAGCTAATTTTTGTATTTTTAGTAGAGACGGGGCTTCACCATGTTGGCCAGGCTGGTCTTGAACTCCTGACCTCAGGTGATCTGCCCGCCTTGGCCGCCCAAAGTGCGAGGATTACAGGCATAAGCCACCGCGCCTGGCCAGGCATGGCATTTGTAAACTGTCATGGCGCTGGTGGGAGTGTAGAAATGAGGACGACCAGAGGTCACTCTTGTCGCCATCTTGGTATTGGTGGGTTTTGGCCGGCTTCTTTACTGCAACCTGTTTTATCAGCAAGGTCTTTATGACCCATTATCTTGTGCTGACCTCCTACCTCATCCTGTGACTTAGAATGCTTTAACCGTCTGGGAATGCAGCCCAGTAGGTTTCAGCCTCATTTTACCCAGCTCCTATTCAAGGTGGAGTTGCCCAGGTTCAAACGCCTCTGACAGAAGCACCGGACTGTTCCTAAGCACCTTCTGCTTCCCTACTTGTCCTCCTCCCATGACAGGGAGCTCACTACTTACTACCCCTCCAGCAGTACCATCTGTAACAAAGTCCTCTCTCAGACTGGGGGAGATCTGCCCTGGTGTTCCCTACACACACACACACACACACACACACACACACACACACCCCTTCTGAAACCAGAGATGGGGGCTGCTGTCAGCACAGGGCAGCTGGAACGTTCAAACATTTCTTCCCAGGCTGGACGGCCAACTCCCCAGCACTCAGCCCCGGGCCTGAATGTCCTGGGGACGAAGCTGTCGCTCGCCTTCAGCCAGGAAGACGAGGAGGGCGCGGTGCAGCAGGTGCACCCCCAAGCGCCGGCGACGAGCAGGTGGCCAGCCTGCCACCACTCCATAGCAGTGCCCTTGTTTCTGGTTGGTGAGCGTCTGGATCCCTGGAGAAATTGGATGTGAGGTCACAGGGGCAGCCATGGGGACACTGCCCCATCCAGCAGAAGTGTGTGACAGCAGGTGGCTGGGTACGGTGGCTCACACCTGTAATCCCAACACTTTGGGTAGATCACATGAGGCCAGGAGTTTGAGAACAGCCTGGCCAACATGGTGAAACTCCATCTCTACTAAAAATACAGAACTTAGCTTGGCATGATATGGTGATATATGCCTGTAATCCCAGCTACTTGGGAGGCTGAGGCACAAGAATCGCTTGAACCTGGGAGGCAGAGGCTGCAGTGAGTTGGGATCATGCCACCACACTCCAGCCTGGGTGACAGAGTCTCACACACACACAAAAAAGTATGTGACAGCAAACCCAATGTGTATTGCCCTTGAGTGGGGATAAACCAGTGGAGCAAAATACATGCATGTTCAGGTTCAAAGTTGGTGCTCAATAATTGCTCAGTCAACAAATGAACACCCTTCAGAAGGAAAAAAAATGAGGGAACTAGAAAGCCAAATGCCTTTCATATGACCCCCATTCTATGTACCAGGCACCCACCTAGGGCTTCCACAATACACGCCTCCCGTGTATAAGCCTCCACAGCGACCACATGCTGGAAGCAATGTAGGGACACAACGCCGCAACCACTGGCCCAGATGTCCAAGATCTGACGCACCTTGGGGCAGGCCTGGGGGGGCTAGGGCAGAGTCCGGAGTCAGCACTCCCAATCCCCTCCCCTGCCCGTGGCCTGACTGCCCTCGATGAACCCTGATCCCCATCCTCACACCTGTTTTCTTGACCGCCCATGGTGACCAAGGGCTTCCCAGAGGTGGACATATGGCCGGGCCCTCGTCCCTTTGCCCACGTAGAAGATGGCACGGACGAAAGTCTGAAGGCGCTCAGCTGGGGTCAGTGAGAAGGCTCGGGCTGGCAGGTCCTGAGTCTCCCTGGATGAAGGGGGCAGCTCAGACAGGGAAAAGTGGATACAGTGGTCCCCAGAGGCAGTCCTTAAAGTCACATGTCTAGTGACTCCTGATTACAGGATCAGAGAAAGGCAGTGGCTCCCCAAAGACATTCAGCAGCTTGCTTTTTTTTTTTTTTAGACAGAGTTTCACTCTTGTTCTCCCGGCTGGAGTCCAATGGCACGATCTCAGTTCACTGCAACCTCCACCTCCCAGGTTCAAGCAATTCTCCTGCCTCAGCCTCCCGAATAGCTGGGATTACAGGCATGCGCCAACACGCCTGGCTGATCTTGTATTTTTAGTAGAAATGGGGTTTCTCCATGTTGATCACACTCATCTCTAACTCCTGACCTCACGTGATCTGCCCACCTCAGCCTCCCAAAGTGCTGGTATTACAGGCATGAGCCACCATGGCCGGCTGGGGCTCACGTCTGTAATACCAACACTTTGGGAGGCCAAGGCAGGAGGATCACTTGAGGCCGGGAGTTTGAGAACAGCCTGGCCAACATGGTGAAACCCCATATCTACTAAAATTACAAAAAAAAATTAGCTAGAGATGGTGGCACATGCCTGTAATCCCAACTACTTGGGAGGCTAAGGTACAAGAATCGCTTGAACCCAGGAGGCAGAGGTTGCAGTGAGCCAAGATTGCACCACTACATTCCAGCCTGGGTGAAAGTGTGAGACTCGGCCTCAAAAAAAAAAGAGGAAAAAAAAGTGGCTGGTGGGGTGGCTCACACCTGTAATCCCAGCATTTTAGGAGGCCAGGGTGGGCGGATCACCTGAGGTCAGGAGTTCAAGACCAGCCTGGCCAACATGTTTAAACCTCATCTCTACCAAAAATACAAATATTAGCCAGGTGTGGTGGCGGGTGCCTGTAATCCCAGCTACTTGAGAGGCTGAGACAAGAGGATTATTTGAACCCAGGAGGTGGAGGTTGCAGTGAGCCGAGACGGCACCATTGTACTCTAGCCTTGGCAACAAGAGTGAAACTCCGTCTTAAAAAAGAAAAAGAAAAAGAAGATGCTGATAATTAGAGAGGGCCAGTCCCTTTCTTAAGGGTACACAGTGAATAAAAACCAATCCCCAAATTTTCTAGCTTCCATTTCTGGGGCTTTCCTGCCCTAAGTACCTGGGGTCCAGCAGCAGATATGTGAAGCTAGACTTCACGACCCCCTCCCGCCACCTCCTGGCAGGATCTGGCTGCTCAAACTGCTGGGCCAGCGCGTCTTCATCTGCCTGGACATCTGGAATACAGCCTGTCCGCAGGGCTGCAGCCAGTTCTAGGCTGTGCCCTGAAAACTCTGGGCCTGGAAGTCAAGGGAGATGGAGGAAGAGATGATTCTGAGATGGGGAGGGAAGTGGGGCTGAGAGCTGGGGTTCTCCGAGAGATTCCTGGAGGCTCCCTGGATTCCACGTGCCCTGGGGAGACTAACCAGGGGCAATCTGGGCTTCTTTCAGCCGCTGGAGGTAGAATCGCCGGGTGAAGGGTGTGACAGGGCCAGGATTCTCACCAAGCGCTCGCAGCCCCTGCAGCAACTCCAAGTCAGACACAATGGAGACTGGCGGGTGCTGGCAACAGCCGACAGGGTCTCTGCCACCTGTAGAGCTTGCCTCATCCTCTGTCAGCCAGAGCGTGGCCATGTCACTATCAATGGATGTCTGGTGCTCCCACAGGCCGTGGCAGTCAGAAGCTCCAGGGGGTGGTGTCTGTGGGGGGCTGTGAGCTGGACTCCTGTCTAGGAGAGGCATGGAGGAAGGGCAGGACTGGAAGCCAGCAGCATTTGGTGGGGTCAGAGTCAGGGCCTGCAGACGGGCATTCAGTTCTGCCTCCGTCCCCTGAGACCTAGGTACCCTCTGTGTGGCATGGACAACATGCAGAAGTCCCTGCCTGGTCAGTGGCAATGACCCAGCCCAGGGGGGAGTATCCGAGGCTGGGTCCTTGGCTCCAGAGACCTCAACTGCTGTGATGAAAGAGGCATCTGAGCTGTAATCCCAGTGCCCTGGAGGGGACGCTGAGCTCCTATCTTTGTCCACAATTTCAAGGGGAACAGGGAGGCTGGGGGTTCCTGGGTCAGCCTCCAAGCCCGTGTCCCTGTTGTCACCTCTGCATGGCTGCGTTTGGAGTGCTATGGAGTCCAGCATCTCATCAGGAGATCCAGAGAGGCCTGGAGCTGCAGGTGAGAGTGGGGGTCAGAGAGGAGAGGAGGAAGGATGAGACAGCGATGGGAATAGGATCAGACATAAAAAGGAGATAGGAATGTCTGAGGCCGAAAAAGCTGGCCACAGAGAGTGGACATAAGACAGAACCAATAGGCGGGGTGGGGGAGACAGTGGATGCCAGGGATTGGTCCAGAAGTCAAGCCCCAGCAGCCCTGCAGGCCCTACTCACTGCCAGGTGCAGCCTCGGGCTCCTGGGTCTCTGCCCCGATCCGGGTCCGGGTCCTGGTCCGCGTGTCGAGATCCTGCAGGACTCGCGCACACTCCAGGTGCCCCTGCTGCAGGGCCAGGTCCAGCGGCCGGAGTCCGTCCTACAGGGGCGCGGTCAGCAGGGGGCGCTCGAGGCCCTCTAACCTTCCTTCCTTCCCTCCCTCCCTCTGGGCTCGCCCAGCCTTTCTTTGCCCGCGCAGTGCCTCCCAACCTGGTCGCGCAGCGCCGGGTTTGCTCCTTGGCTCAGCAGCAGCTCCAGGCCGCGGCGGCAGCCCCAGGCAGCGGCCACATGCAGCGGTGTCAATGCCTCGACAGATCTGGGGCGGCAGCGCAAGAGGGGTCATTGCGGACTCAGCCTCCCGGCAGGAACCCCGATCTCCGCTCTGGGGACCGGGAGCCTTCGTTCTCGGCCCCCTGATCTCCACTGTCCACCCTGGGACACTGCCCTTGGAACCTAGATGCTATGACCTCAGGCCAGGACCCAAACCTCTGCCGTCTGACCCTGGAGCCTCCACCACAAGATCCGAACCCTTGGTCCTAGCGCAGCCCCATTCCCCGCCCTCGGTCTGGGGCCCCAGCGCCTCCCTCGAGCTCTAGTCCCTGCCCTTGGACCCCCAAGTTCCCTCCCCAAGATTCCCCCAAACCCCACCCTCGGGCTCCGAGGCCCTGGCCCGGGATGGTGGGGCGCCCCTTCCCGGATTCCCAGACTTCGGCTTGGGGAGACCCCGCCCCGGACCCAGGCTCTACCTTACCGAGCGTTGGGGTCCCCGCCTTGGCGCAGTAGGGCCCCGAGGCAACGCAGGCCGCGCGGGTGCCGGGCTCCGGCAGCCAAGTGCACAGCAGCTGCGCCATCCTCCAGCACCAAATTAGGGTCCGCGCCGCAGCGCAGCAGCTCCTCTACCGCCCTGCAAACACCGGGGTCAGAGTGGACTCGGGTCAAAGACCCCCACTCCTGGCCCGCCCCCGGCCCCGCCCTCACCACGGCTCCTCCTCCCGCAGCGCCGCCCGCAACCTGCGAGCCAGGAGGGCCTCGGAGCACATGCCCTGGCGGGGTCCGAAGCGCACCGCCTGGGGGGTCGATTTCCTACTTCCCGCGGCTGGCTTGTGGGCATGCGCCGCTCCGCCCCTCGGCTCGTGGGGACCCTCTCCGGGGCTGAGCAGGGTTCCCAGCCAGGCCGCCCCGCGCCGCACCGGGGTCCACATCGGGGTTCGAGAGCTTTGGTGTTCGCAGAGGCCCGTGACACCCGGAGGCGCTCAAGCAGGGCTGGGACCGCCGATAAGAGCCCGGGCGGGAGGATGCCACCGGGTGTGCCACTATCTCATTTAAAAACGGGAAACGCAAAGGCACCCGCCTCGAGTGGGTGGAGCTATGATTAGGAAAGTCCGGGGTGCCCCAGGTCTTTAAGTCTCAGGGAATCTTCTGCAAGGGTGGCCTCTGGGAGGGCGCACGGCCTTATGAGAGGCTTAGGCCAGGCACGGTGGCTCACACCTGTAATCCCAGCACTTTGGGAGGCCCAGGCAGGAGGGTTGCTTGGGCTCTGGAGTTCGAGATCAGCCTGGGCAACTTGGATAAATCCTGTCCCTACAAAAAATACAAAAAACTAGCCGGGCGTGGTGGCTTGCGCCTGTGGTCCCAGCTACTTGGGAGGCTAAGTTGGCAGAATCTCCTGAGCCCGGAAGTTCGAGGATGCAGTGAGCCATGATCACACCACTGCACTCCAGCCTGGGCAACAGAGCAAAACTCTGTCTCAGAAAATAAACAAGTAAATGAATACATACATACACACATACATAAAATAGAGGCTTCAATTTCCAACCCCCAGGCCAAGGGCTCGGCTTACTCCTTTAATCATAGTGCTTTGGGAGGCTGAGGCGGGAGGATCGCTTGAGGCTACTAGTTTGTTATTATTTTTCGTTTCTTTTTGTGAGTGCAGGAGTTTGAGACCAGCCTCGGCAACAGAGTGAGGCCATGTCTGTCTGTTTGTTGTTGTTGTTGTTGTTGTTTTTGAAACAGATCTTACTCAGTTGCCCAGGCTGGAGTGCAGTGGCGCAATCTGGGCTCACCGCAACATTTGCCTCCCAGGTTCAAGTTATTCTCCTGCCTCGGCCTCCTGAGTAGCTGAGATTACAGGCATGCGCCACCACGCTCGGCTTATTTTTGTATTTTCAGTAGAAATGAGGTTTCACCATGTTGTCCGGGCTGGCCTCGAGCTCCTGACCTCAGGTGATCTGCCTGCCTCAGCCTCCCAAACTGCTGGGATTACAGGCGGAGACCTTGTCTTTATTATTTATTTATTTATTTATCTATTTATTTATTTATTTATTTTTGAGACGGAGTTTTGCTCTTGTTGCCTAGGCTGGAGTGCAGTGGTGTGATCTCAGCTCACTACAACCTCCTCCTCCCGGGTTCAAGCGATTCTCCTGCCTCAGCCTCCCCAGTAGCTGTGATTACAGGCATGCACCATCACGCCTGGCTAATTTTTGTATTTTTAGTAAAGACAGGGTTTCACCATGTTGGTCAGGCTGGTCTTGAACTCCTGACTTTGTGATCTGCCCGCCTCGGTCTCCCAAAGTGCTGGGATTACAGCCATGAGCCACCACGCCTGGCCAAGACCCTGTCTTTAAAAACAATCTTTTAAAAAATTTCCAGCCCTTGTTCTGTGTTGTCCATTTTCAATCCAGCGCAACTAGGACTTCAGTATTTTGGAGGGCTGGACCTCTGAGTCTTAGGTGTCCCATCTGCAAAATATGAGAATCCTAACGAAGTTGATGCGGGGATTGAACAGGGGCTTGGGCACAAGGGTCTGACACACACACAATAGGTTCCCGAAAAATGTTCATAGGGAGGAAAAGCAGTCACTCAATAAAGCTATTTGTGTTTACTTTTCAGATAGGGTCTTGCTCTGTCGCCCAGGCTGGAGTGCAGTGGTTCGATGACGGCTCACTGCAGCCTTGACCTCCTAGGCTCAAGTGATCCTCCCACTTCAGCCTCCCAAGTAGCTGGGAATCACAGGCGTGAGCTACCAAGCCTGCTAATTTTTGCATTTCCTGTAGAGACAGGAAATGTTGCTATGTTGTCCAGGGTGGTCTTGAACTCCTGGCCTCAAGCAACCCTCCTATCATGGCCTCACTACTGCTGATGGAGGTATTAAACCTCCCTCTTAGGGACGTATGATCCAGGCCTGGCTGATCAGAACATCATACAACCCTGGCACATGACTAGCTCCTAACTGAAGGTCATGTAACCCCCCAGGGAAGTCCAGTCATATCCAGGTGCTGAGAGAACTCTGCCTTGACCTGGGTTGGGGTCTGGGGAGTGGTTGGAGCCATCATACACCTTTCCGTTTGTTGGGGGGTAAGCAGGGCACATTGACTGGCAACCATGTAGTACCCTCCCCAATGGCAATGTTGTCCTAGCACCTGGATACAGCCAAGCCTGAAGCTGTTGTCTTGGCTTTTTCATCTTTTTTATTTTTGAACTTTTCATTTTTATTTGAGAAAAGCTCTCGCTCTGTCACCAGGCTGGAGTACAGTGGTGCGATCTCAACTCGCTGCAACCTCTGCGTCCCAGGGGCTTTTTCATCCACAAGAAAGCAGCCACTCACCTTTGCTCAGTGGCTAAGTTTTCTGTCACTTGCAATGAAGGTGATCCCAATTAACACAAAGTGATTGGTATGGACTTCGGTTAACGAGTCTCAAATTTTTATTTTGATGGCAAAAATCACACAGGGAAGAACAAAAATTATCCATGACAAACTAGGAGTGGAAATGGGCTGGGAAACACAGAAGATGGGTGCCCACAGTTCCTGGGATCCCTCCTGGAATCCTGGGTTTCCCTCCTAGGACCCCGCAAGGTACCCTAGGTGCCTCCTGGAACCCCCTGACCCAGGAGGTCCCAAGGAACCCAGTATGAGAACCAAGGCTTTAGGGCAAGGACTTCCTTGCACAAGAAGATGCAGATGTACAGGGATGATTCAGACAGTGGCCTCAACCTCAGTGGCTTCATCCTCCTCCTCCAGCAGGCTGTAGGAAGCGTGGCTCTGGCAGGGCCGTTGCAGGGGGTGGGCCAACAGTTTCGCCATGCAGTTGTGCAACTCCAGGGCTGGCCCAGCCAGCGCCACCTCATACTTGTAGCTGGTACCCTTGGTATCCAGGCTGCCCATGAAGGCAAACATGTCCTGGGGAGGGGCAGGGGTCAGTGAAGGGCTGTTCAGGCAGAGGTTACCCCAACAGGCCCTTCATATCCCTGGAGGGCTTCTCAGAAGAGGGGACATCTGGGGTGGGTTCTAAAGGGTGAAGAAACCATTCATACATAGAGCAAACATTCCCTGCCACGGACCCAGTGTTAGGGATCCAAAGAGGTCCTAGTCATGGACCCCAAAGAGTCCCCAGTGTGGAGAGACACAGTCAGATACAGACACATTCTCCTGGCCCCCACTTTGATCCTTCTTGAAAAACAGGGCTTCTCAGAGGAGGGATTTTTTATTTTACTTTTTTTTTGTTGTTGAGACGGGGTTTCGCTGTTGTTCCCAGGCTGGTGTGCAATGGCACCATCTCAGTTCACCACAACCTTCACCTCCCAGGTTCAAACGATTCTCCTGCCTCAGCCTCCTGAGTAGATGGGATTACAGGCGTGCGTCACCATGCCCGGTTAATTTTGTATTTTTAGTAGAGACACGGTTTCTCCATATTGGTCAGGCTGGTCCGAACTCGTGACTCAGGTGATCCACCTGCCTCGGCCTCCCAAAGTGCTGGGATTACAGGTATGCGCCACCGCTGCCTGGCCCGATTTTTATTTTTTGACATAGGGTCTCCGCCCTGTCACCCAGGCTGGAGTGCAGTGGCTTGATCATAGCTCACTGCAATCTCCACCTTTCAGGCTCAAGCGAGCCTCCTGTCTCAGCCTCCCGAGTAGCTGGGACCACAGGCGTACACCACCACGCCTGGCGATAGGGGGGACTTTTGATTTGGGTATTAAAGTATGAGGAGGAGCTGGTCTCAACTCCCTGTTCATAGTTGGGTAAACTGAGACTCAGAGAAGTAAGTAGTCCACTCGAAGTCCCACAGCTAGTTCAGGTCTGGGATGTGAAGGCCCAGCAGGGCCTTTGTAGTCCAAGAGGGATGGATGCTCCAGGCTGAGGGCACAGCGAGGTCAAAGGCAGGAAGAAAGGGAAGAGGGAGCCAGTCGCGGTGGCTCACACCTGCAATCCCAGCACTTTGGGAGGCTGAGGCAGGCAGATCACCTGAGGTCAGGAGTTCAAGACCAGCCTGGCCAACATGGTGAAACCCCGTCTCTACTAAAAATACAAAAATTAACCTGGTGTGATGGCAGGTAGCTGTATTCCCAGCTACTCGGGAGGCTGACGCACAAGAATTGCTTGAACCCGGGAGGCAGAGGTTGCAGTGGGCCGAGATCGTGCCACTGCACTCCAGCCTGGGAGACAGACAGACGGAGACTCTGTCTCAAACAAAAAAAAAAAAAAAAAAAAAAGAAAGGAAAGCAAGGAACACTGGGGATGGGGGAGGCAGGACTCAAGATGTTGCTTGGACCATCATCCCAATGGCTGCCACAGCAGACAACTGGGAAACAGCTGTTTAATGACCAAATGCCATGACCCACCCCGGCCAGGGCTCCAGGGCTACCAAATGGAGGTAGAGATCCCCAGACCCAGCGCAGGTGTGTTCCAAAACATCCTGTCCACACCCGCCCTGCTGCGGCCTCTCACCTTCCAGCTCATCTCCTCCTCCTTCTCCTCGGTGCCATTGTGGATGTAAACAACGTCAAAGAAGAAATATGGGCACTGGAACATTTTCTGTGGGGGAAGTAAAGAACACCAGCCTCTGGGGCTTGGGTCACCCCATGCCCCACGTCTGTAACTCCCCTATTTCTGCCTCAGACTCTGGGAACTTGCCTCTAGGCACCCCAGCCTCTGTGGTTGGGAAGTCCCTCCTGGTGTCTAACCACCATCCTCATGGCTGCAGGCACCCCTCCCTCTCCCAGGCCTCACCCACCTTCATGGGCTCCGTCAAGGAGAACTGGGGCTGGCAGGGTGGACGGCTGTAGACAAGGATGGTGCGGACCACATATGGCGGGGGAATCGTCTGCACGTTCTCTGTGACCGGAAGCTCAGTTTTCTGCTGGCTGCATACCCGGGAGGAGGGAGCAGTCAGAGCAGCCTGTGGGGGTCTGCCCCTCTTATCACCCTCAGAGAGACCCTAGATGCTCACTGGGCAGGTGAGGCCCCACTGATGTCTCCCAAGTTCACTGCTGCCTGTGAGGCATCCCGTAAGCGGTTCCCTCTGCCCTGAGCATGTGCCCAGCCTCTCCCCTCTGAGTGCAATGGTGAGATCTCGGCTCACTGCAACCTGTGCCTCCCAGGTTCAAGGAATTCTCCCGCCCCGGCCTCTCAAGTAGCTGGGATTACCGGCGCCCATCACCACGTCCAGCTAATTTTTGTATTTTTAGTAGAGATGCACTTTCACCACGCTGGCCAGGCTGGTCTCAAACTCCTGACCTCAGGAGATCTGCCTGCCTCGGCCTCCCAAAGTGCTGGGATTACAGGCCTGAGCCACCACGCCTGGACCACCCTCAGTGTCCTGAGCATCCCCCATCACTGCTGTCAGCTGGAGCTGCCTAGCAACACGTGCATCTCCATCGGCCCCCATGCTCCCAAGACACATAAATGAGGAATTGCTCAGGGCGAGGTTGGAAGGGAGGAGGCTCTAAGGCTCCCTAGATTATTTCTGGGCTATTTGGGGGCTTCTTCCCACAAGTGACCCTTCTCTTTGAAGGTGAATAAGAATTTCTCCGCAGGGGACTTACATGAGGCTGAAAAGTCCTTCCAGATCTGGTGGGGATGCTAAGGAGAAGGCTGGTAGAGCACGAGTGAGCAGGAACGCCAGAGGAGACCCGGCACCCCTGCAGACGTACCATGTGACCCTGGCCAAGTCACTTGCCCTCTCTGACACTCGAATTCCCCTCAGCATGGATCACGAAATAGGGTGCTGGCACCAGATGACTTTAAGACTCTTAGTATGCCAGGCACAGTGGCTCACGCCTGCAATCTTAGCACTTTGGGAGGCCAAGGCAGGTGGACCACCTGAGGTCAGGAGTTCGAGACCAGCCTGGCCAACATGGTGAAACCCCATCTCTACTAAAAATACAATATTAGCCGGGCCTGGTGGCGCATGTCTGTAATCCCAGCTACTTGGGAGGCTAAGGCAGGAAAATTGCTTGAACTCGGGAGGTGGAGATTGCGGTGAGCTGAGATCGTGCTGCTGCACTCCAGCCTGGGCAACAAGAGCGAGACTGCATCTCAAAAACAATAATAAATAAGATCCACAGGGTGCCATGGGAGGTTTTGGAGCAGAGATGGGACGGAATCTAATTTGTTTTAAAACAGAATGGGGCCGGGCATGGTGGCTCATGCCTGTAATCTCAGCATTTTGGGAGGCTGGGGTGGGAGGATCACTTGAGCCCAGGAATTCAAGACCAGCCTGGGCAACATAGCAAGACCCCGTCTCTAAAAAACATACAAAATTCGCCGGGCGTGGTGTCTCAAGCCTGTAATCCCAGCACTTTGGGAGGCCGAGACGGGCGGATCACGAGGTCAGGAGATCGAGACCATCCTGGCTAACACAGTGAAACCCCGTCTCTACTAAAAAATACAAAAAAACTAGCCGGGTGAGGTGACAGGCGCTTGTAGTCCCAGCTACTCGGGAGGCTGAGGCAGGAGAATGGTGTAAACCTGGGAGGCGGAGCTTGCAGTGAGCTGAGATCCAGCCACTGCACTTCAGCCTGGGCGACAGAGCTAGACTCCGTCTCAAAAAAAAAAACAAACATACTAAATTAGCCAGGTGTGGTGGTGCACACCTATAATCCCAGCTACCTGGGAGGCTGAGGCAGGAGAATCACTTGAACCTGGGAGGTGGAACTTACAATGAGCCCAGATTGCACCATTGCACTCAGCCAGGGCAATGAGAGAAAAACTCCGTCTCAAAAAAAAAAAAAAAAAAAAAAAGCCAAAAAAAAAAAAGGCTCCCCTTTCCTGCATGGCTGGGGCCACTGTCCTCAAAACAAAAGAGCCAGGGGTGTTCTTGTCCTCCTGAAAAACACTCTAACCATTTTTTACCTTTTTAACTTACAAGAGTCCTATTCTATTTCAGTTTTGGGCCACATATGAGCCTTTTATGTCCAAATTACCATAAAATGTCCTGCGCCCAGGTTCAAGGGGCTGTAGGAGGAATGATGACATTTCTGTCACACACTGCTATTTATTGAGCATCAACTGTATGCCCAGCCCTGTGTGAGGTGATCCCCTTGTGGGTAAATTCTGGACCTCCTAAGTACAAATAAGGTACTTTTTTTTTTTTTTTTAAAGATGGAGTCTCATTCTGTCATCCAGGCTGGAGTGCAGTGGCAAGATCTCAGCTCACTGCTACCTCCGCCTCCCGGGTTCAAGTGATTCTTGAGCCTCAGCCTCACAAGTCGCTGGGATTACAGGCGGGGACCACTGTGCCTGGACCAAATGAAGTACTTTCACTTCCGTATTATTACAGCATCTCCATGGGGTAGGCAGCTTTGTGCCTTCCACAGTACGGATGGGGAAACTGAGGCTCAGAGGGGTGACTTTCCCAGCCTTGGCAGGACTGAGATCTGAACTTCAGCCAGCCAGAGTCAGGACTCAGACTTTCCTGAGCCCCAAGGACGACAGAAGGAGACAGCCCCCTTCACAGGGACGCCCCTGCCAGGAAGGATACTGAAGGTGGAACAGGAGGCCGTCTCCAGATCATAGAGGCAGCTGCAGAGTTCACGGGGGTCGGAGGTCAGGCCGGACAGCTGCAGGGAAGCAAAGGCCTCAGCGCGGTGCTCCCCGGGCCCCAGGGGACCCCCGGGCACCCAGCGCCTGCCCAGGCCTCACCCAGGCCGTGTCGTCATTCACCACCACCAGTGCAAACTCGTGGCTTTTGTCGATCTTGTGTTTTGTCCGCACGAACATCTCGATCATCTTCTGGGAGACGTTGAGGGCGTTGGTTTTGGAGCTGGAGAAGCAGAGTAGAGGGGAATTAAGGTTCCCTCAGGGCCGGGCGCGGTGGCTCATGCCTGTAATCCCAGCACTTTGGGAGGCCGAGGCAGGTGGATCACGAGGTCAGGAGTTCAAGACCAGCCTGGCCAAGATGGTGAAACCCCGTCTCTACTAAAAATACAAAAAATTTAGCCAGGCGTGGTGGCGGGCGCCTGTAATCCCAGGTACTCAGGAGGCTGAGTCAGAGAACTGCTTGAACCTGGAAGGCGGAGGTTGCAGTGAGCCGAGATCGTGCCACTGCACTCCAACAGAGCGAGACTCCGTCTCAAAAAAAAAAAAAAAAAGATTCCTTCAGCCACCCTCCTCTGAGAACCCTGTACCAGCTAGATAAGGCCCTAGAGGTACAGGTCACACTGCAGGGGGATGGCAGAGCTCAGCCACAAACCCAGTAGTCTGGCTGACGTCTGAGCTCCTGCCCTCTCCAAATGGTCCCTCTGTGCATATGGGGATCAAGGTTCCTCTAGACTCACTGCAGGAACTTTGCTCAGCCATGGGCTGATTGCCGCTGAGAGGAAGGAGGTGCCATCTTCAACATCTCCAAAGAGGCCCTCAAGCCCCATCCAGGCCCTGCCACTCAAACTGCCCCCTACCCCAGATACATGACTACAGGCAAGTATCATGTGTAGGCAGCACATGACTCCAGACAAGGGCTTCAGGGCCAGCTGGGCCTGGGTCCCAATCCTGGCTCTGCCCCATTGCTCTGAGCCCTCAACTGAGCAGGTCACTTTGCTTCTTGGCATCTCCAAGTCATTGCTATGAATGGAGGCTCCATGGGCCATAGCCTTAACATTACCAGTTGTCCTTGCTACTCTTTTTTTATTTTACTTTTTGTGAGATGGAGTTTCGTTCTTGTTGCCCAGGCTGGAGTGCAATAGTGTGATCTCGGCTCACCGCAACCTCCGTCTCCTGGATTAAAGTGATTCTCCTGTCTCAGCCTCCCGAATAGCTGGGACTACAGGCATGCGCCACCGTGCCCAGCTAATTTTTGTATTTTTAGTAGAGGTGGGGATTTCACTACGTCGGCCAGGCTGGTCTCAAACTCCAGACCTCGTGATCCGCCCACCTCAGCCTCCCAAAGTAATCCCAGCACTTTGGGAGGCCAAGGCTGGCAGATCACGAGGTCAGGAGATCGAGACCACCCTCACTAACACGGTGAAACCCCGTCTCTACTAAAAACACAAAAAAATTAGCCAGGCATGGTGGAGGTGGGCACCTGTAGTCCCAGCTATTTGGGAGGCTGAAGCAGGAGAATGGTGTGAAACCGCGAGGCAGAGCTTGCAGTGAGCGGAGATAGTGCCACTGCACTCCAGCCTGGGCGACAGAGCAAGATTCCGTCTCAAAAAAAAAAAAAAAGAGACAAGGTCTCACTCTATCACCCAGGCTGGAGTGTGGTGGCAAAATCATAGCTCATTGCAGCCTCAAACTCTTGGGATCAATCGATCCTCCCAGCTTGCCCTCCCAAGTAGCTGGGACTCTAGGAACATGCCACCATGCCCAGCCAAGGCAGGCAGACTTCAGATCAGGAGTTTTGAGACCAGCCTGGCCAACATGGCAAAACTCTTGTCTCTACTAAAAATACAAAAATTAACTGAGCGTGGGCCGGGCGCGGTGGCTCAAGCCTGTAATCCCAGCACTTTGGGAGGCCGAGATGGGCGGATCACGAGGTCAGGAGATCGAGACCATCCTGGCTAACACGGTGAAACCCCGTCTCTACTAAAAATACAAAAAACTAGCCGGGCGTGGTGGCGGCGCCTGTGGTCCCAGCTCCTCAGGAGGCTGAGGCAGGAGAATGGCGGGAACCCGGGAGGGGGAGCTTGCAGTGAGCTGAGATCCGGCCACTGCACTCCAGCCTGGGCGACAGAGCGAGACTCCGTCTCAAAAAAAAAAAAAAAAAAAAAATTAACCGAGCGTGGTGGTGCATGCCTGTAATCTCAGCTACTCGGGAGACTGAGGCACAAGAATCACTTGAACCTGGGAGGTGGGGGTTGCAGTGAGCTGAGCTCACTCCATTGCACTCCAGCCTGGGCAAGAGAGTGACACCCCTGTCTCAAAAACAAATAAATGAATAAATAAATACATACATATATATATATATATATATTTTTAGAGAGAGATGAGGTCCATGTTGCCCAGACTAGTCTTTAACCCCTAGCCTCAAGTGATCTTTCTATCTCAGCCTTCTGAGTCACTGGGATTACAGGCATGAGCCACTGCACCTGGCTCTTGCTGCTCTCTGATACTGCCAGGCCTGAAGCCAGACCAAGCTGGTGTGAGTTTCAGAGTGAGAGCCCCGTATCTTTTGGGCTGGACCCTCCCAGCCATGGCCGCATGTTCAAGCCCTAAAATGTCGCTCTTACCCGTTGAACGACTCCAGCTTTGGCAGTGACATTTCCTCTGACAGGTCCAGGCAGATAATCTGCAAGGTAGTTGGAGGCTGGTGAGCATCCTCTGACCTTAACGTTGGCCCCCACACCACTCACTGGCCCTCTTCAAGTTGCCCTGTCTGAAAAGGCAGTACGGTGACCCCTAATCGTGAGCCAAGCCATCCACTTTGAAAAGCAATGGCTTAGAAGCATGGGCGCTGAACTGGGAGTCCATGGAGAAAAGCAAATCAATGAGCCAGAGAATGTGTGACACAGAAACACAGAAATGAGGATATAGTGGGTCGAACTGTGGCTCCCAAAAGACATGTCCACCCAGAACCTGAGAATGTGACCTTATTTGGCCAGGCACAGTGGTTCACACCTGTAATCCCAGCATTTAGGGAGGCCAAGGTAGGCAGATCACTTGAGGTCAGGAGTTTGAGACCAGCCTGGCCAACATGGCGAAACCCCATCTCTACTAAAAATACAAAAAATTGGCTAGGTGTGGTGGCATGCACCTGTAATCCCAGCTACTCGGGAGGCTAAACCAAGAGAATTGCTTGAACCCGGGAGGTGGAGGTTGCAGTGAGCCCTGATTGCACCACTGCACTCCAGCCTGGGTGACAGAGTGGAACCCTGTCTCAAAAAAAAAAAAAAAAAGAGGTGGCTCCCACCTGTAATCCCAGCACCTTGGGAGGCTAAGGCAGGCAGATCATGAGGTCAGGAGATCAAGACCATCCTGGCCAACATGGTAAAACCTGGTCTCTACTAAAAAATACAAAAAGTAGTTGGGTGTGGTGGTGAGTGCCTGTAATCCCAGTTACTCGGGAGGCTGAGGCAGGAGAATCGTTTGAACCAGGGAGCTGGCGGTTGCAGTGAGCTGAGATCACGCCACTGCACTCCAGCCTCATGACAGAGCGGGACTCTATCTCAAAGAAAAAAAAAAAAGGAATATGATCTTATTTGGAATCAGGGTCTCTGCAAATGTAATTAAAGTAAGGGTCTTGAGATAAGATCCTGTTTTGATGACAAGTGTCCTTATAGGAGACAGAAGAGAAGACAGTGAGAAAGGCTTTATGAGGACTGGACAGAATTGGGCAAAGACAGCCGAGTGCGGTGGCTCACGCCTCTAGTACCAGCACTTTGGGAGGCCAAGGCGGGTGGATCACCTGAGCTCAGGAGTTCGAGACCAGCCAGGCCAACATGGTGAAATCCCGTCTCTCCTAAAAATTAGCTGGGTGTGGTGGTATGCGCCTGTAGTCCCAGCCACTAGGGGGACTGAGGCAGGAGGATCACTTGAACCCAGGAGGTGGAGGTTGCAGTGAGCTGAGATCGTGCCACTGCACTCCAGCCTGGGCGACAGAGTGAGATTCTGTCTCAAAAAAAAAAAAAAAAAAAAAAAAAAAATTGGGCAAAGACTAGAGTGATGCAGCCATAAGCCAAGGAATGCCAGGAGCCACCAGAGGCTAGAAGAGGCAAGAAGGGGCCAGCTGGGTGGCTCATGCCTATAATCCCATCACTTTGGGAGGCCAAGGCAGGCAGATCACCTAAGGTCAGGAGTTCAAGACCAGCCTGGCCAATGTGGTGAAACCCTGTCTCTACTAAAAATACAAAAATTAGCCGGGCGTGGTGGCGCACGCTTCTAATCCCAGCTACTCGGGAGGCTGAGGCAGGAGAACTGCTTGAACCCGTGAGGCAGAGGTTGCAGTGAGCCAAGATCGTGCCATTGCACTCTAGCCTGGGCAATAAGAGCGAAACTCCATCTCAAAAAAAAAAAAAAAAAGACAGACAGACAGACAAAAAGAAGAGGCAAGAAAGAATCCTCCCTTAGAGCCTCCAGAGGGGGCGTGGCCCTGCCGACACCTGACTTCTGGCCCCAAGAACTGTGAGAGAATAAATTTCTCTGGTTGAAAGCTACCAAGTCCTTGGTGACATGTGGCAGCCACAGGTAACTAATACAAAGGGAATGTCTGCAGAGTGAATCCCAAAAGACAAGACGCTAGGTTTCCTAGCATCTTAGAGCCCCAGGCCACCCCTTCTACTTACCACCTTCTCTGGACAGTTGACCCTTGGTGTCCGAATTTGAACCTCAGGGGCTGGCGGGGGCACTTGCCAGGACTTAGGGCCGGCTCCTGAAGTGTTGGGGCTCCCATCATCAGCACTGGCGGCCTCACCCTCACCCTCGCTGCGGCTGCCCACGCTGGCCTGTGCCCCCACCGCCCGGTCCTCAGCCCCTTCAGGATTGGAGCGAGTTCGGGGCCGAGGCTCTGCTGCGTGCTCCTCTTCCTCCTCCTCCTCTTCAGTGGGGCTGCTGGGCTCTGCCACTTCCATGGCTCCTGTGTGGCTAGATGGAACACGGACAGGGGAAGCCAGAATCCTCCCCTTGGGAGTTTTAAAAACATTTGGTTACGGTCAGGCATGGTGGCTCACACCTGTAATCCCAACACTTTGGGAGGCCGAGGCAGGCGGATCACCTGAGGTTGGAAGTTCGAGACCAGCCTCACTAACATGGAGAAATCCCATCTCTACTAAAAATACAAAATTAGCCAGGCGTGGTGGTGCATGCGTGTAATCCCAGCTACTCGGGAGGCTAAGGCAGGAGAATCAATTGAACCTGGGAGGGGTGGTTGCAGTGAGCTGAAATCCCGCCATGCACTCTACCCTGGGCGACAAGAGTGAAACTGTCTCAAAAAAAAAAAAAAAAAAATTTGCTGACTAAGAAGGAAGAGGGGGCATGAGCAGCTTACTGATGATGAGTCACTCCTCTTAGGGAGTCTGTTTCCTCAGCTGTAGAACGAGTGCCTTTTACACCTATCAGCCGAGCAGTCACTCTGACATAAGATAACAGTCCCCCCTCTTTTTTCCTCTTTTTTTTTTTTTTTAACGTAGTACTAGCCTCATGCCCCTACTCGGCCAGTGAGCACATCCCAGCTCTCTGGCCACTGAAAATGGCTCGGGGATGGGCACATGACCCAAATCAGGCCATTGAGTGGCAGCTCTGCAACTTCTAACACTGCCATCAAGGAAAAGAGACTCCCATTAGAGTTGCAAAGCTGGGAGAATAAAGTTGAGAGCTGCGAGGGGCCCCTTTTGCCTCTAAAGTAAAAAGCGAAATGGTCTCTACCCAGAAAACTGCTGATCGAATTCTGACCACCTGGACCCAGCTCCTATTAGACCCAATCAATAAGCCACTAACTTCCTTTTCTTCCTTAAGCCACATTGAGTAGTGTTTTCTGTTACCTAAAACTGAAAACGTCTTGGTGAATAAAGAAATAATAACCTCTAGGACACCCTCGTGCCTAGCGGGTGTCTGCATGAGGGAGAAGCAAAATATTAGGACTGTGGTTCCTCTTGGAGAGAAACAGGACACGAATGGAACAGTCTGTCTATCTGGGCAATAGGCACGGGCTTCCCAAGATGGTCTTTGAGCGCCTTGCAGTCCCCACGCCTCTAAGAAAAACAAAGCTTTAGTGACAGCAAGAAGGATGGAGGCTAGACTGCAGGAGAAACCAGAAATAAAGGCAGAAGCCCCAGGAAAGGCTAGGAGCTGGATCTCTCGGGGCAAAGGGAGCTGGGCCCCTAGGAACAGGCCCCACACGCTTTCACCACCCAACTTCGGCTCACCGTAGCCTGAGCCTCCTTCTAAATCAGCCGCCGACTCTCTAGGAAGCCGCCATCTTTACAGCCGGAAGTTGTGAGGCGCAGCCCCGACGCCTCCTGGGAAATGTAGTTCAGCGGGTCGCAGAACAAGCGGAGACAGAAACTAGTTGCGGCTAAGAAGGACTTGGAAGCTGATAGGCTAATACTGGGCTAGGGGGTGGGGTTTGGAGTGCGACAGTGTCAGTGCTTCTACCCTGATAAGCTAAAACGTAGACAACAGGTGGAGTTTGCAATGTGATAGGCTAAGAGGGACGAAGAAGGCCGATTTAGGGAAAGAGGAGGAGCTGATTGGTGATTGGTGGAGCTGGCCTGAGCCTCCGTGTGAGGCAGCTATTCCCATGTGGGCGAGGCCTAAACATCCAGGACCCCTCCCAACTACTTAATTTCTGCTCCTTATTTTACATATATTTGCATGAATCAAAAAATACTTACTCTGGTCTTATTGGGTCACTGTAGGTGGAGGGAAGCTAAGTCAGGCCTATTTCAAGCCTGCCTCCTTTTTCATGGCTTTTTTCTTTCTTATTTTTAGAGGCAGGGTATCGCTCTGTCGTCCAAACTAGACTGCAGTCACGCGATCCTGGCTACTCACTACAGCTAAGCGATCTCTCAAGTAGCAGGCGAGGACCACCGCTCAGGCTAAACCAGCCTTCCATTTTTTTATTTTCAGACGGAGTCTCACTCTGTCGCCCAGGCCGCCGTTGTCTTCTTAGAGCACACTTCCCCCTTAGCCCCAGAAGTATTTATTTATTTATTTACTTACTTACTTACTTATTTACTTATTTATCTATTTGAGACGGAGTCTCTTTCTGTCGCCCAGGCTGGAGCGCAGTGGCGCGATCCGCCGCCCCCCGGGTTCACGCCATTCTCCTGCCTCAGCCTCCGGAGAAGCTGGTACTACAGGCGCCCGCCACCACGCCCGGCTAATTTTTTTGTATTTTTAGTAGAGACGGGGTTTCACCGTGTTCGCCAGGATGGTCTGGATCTCCTGACGTCGTGATCTGCCCGCCTCGGCCTCCCAAAGTGCTGAGATTACAGGCGTGAGCCATCGCACCCGACCTTCTTGTTGTTTTTTGGTTTTGGTTTTGGTTTTTTGAGAAGGAACCTCTCTGTGTCGCCCAGAGGTCTGTCGCCTAGAGCAGCTCTTTGAAGGCTCTAAGCCTTTGTCCAGGCAGTTCCTTCTGCCTGGAATGCTGTTCCTCCTGTTGCTTTTCTGGCAAGTTCTTCATCCTTCAAAGATCACCTTTACACAGCCCCTCCGGCTATTCTCGAATTAGAGCCTGGCCAATGTGGCAGGCTTCTTTGACCCTTAAAAAAAAAAACTGAGGGGTTGGGGGCAGTAGCTCACACTTGTAATCACAGCATTTTGGGAGGCTGAGGTGGGCAGATCACGAGGTTAAGAGTTGGAGATCAGCCTGGCCAATATGGTGAAATCTCGTCTCTACTAAAATTACAAAAAATTATCCGGGTGTGGTGGTGCACACCTGTAACCACAGCCACTCGGAAGGCTGAGGCAGAAGAATCGCTTGAACCCAGGAGGTGGAGGTTGCAGTGAGCCGAGATCCCACCGCTGCACTCCAGCCTGGGTGACAGAGCAAGATTCCATCTAAAAAAATAAAATAAATAAATAAACTGAGGCTTCAAGTGGCTCTTAAACATTTCTGGGGCTGGTGGGGTCGATGACTCATGCCTGTAATCCCAACACTTTGGGAGGGTGAGGCGGGTGGATCACCTGAGTTCAGGAGTTTAAGAGCAGCCTGGCCAACACGGCAAAAACCCATCTCTAGCCGGGTGCAGTGGCTCACACCTGTAATCCCAGCACTTTGGGAGGCCAAGGCCGGCGGATTACTTGAGGTCAGGAGTTCAAGACCAGCCTGGCCAACATGGTAAACCCTGTCTCTACTAAAAATACAAAAATTAACCAGGTGTTGTGGTGGGCACTTGTAATCCCAGCTACTCGGGAGGCTGAGGCAGGAGAATTGCTTGAACCCTGGAGGTGGAGGATGCAATGAGATTGCACCGCTGCATGCCAACCTGGGTGACAGAGCAAGACTCCATCTCAAAAAAAAAAAAAAGGTTGGGCGTGGCGGCTCACGCCTGTAATCCCAGCACTTTGGGAGGCCGAGGTGGGTGGATCACGAGGTCGGAAGATCAAGACCATCCTGGCTAACACGGTGAAACCCCGTCTCTACTAAAAATACAAAAAAATTAGGCGGGCGTGGTGGCGGGTGCCTGTAGTCCCAGCTACTCGGGAAGCTGAGGCAGGAGAATGGTATGAACCTGGGAGGCAAAGGTTGCAGTGAGCTGATATCGCACCACTGCACTCCAGCCTGGGCAACAGAGTGAGAAGAGAACTGTCAGCCCACAGTGAAGAGACAGGCAGAGAAGAAGAGTTCACAGGGGAGCCAAATAAAAGCCATATCAGCTCAGGGGAACATTCTAGCTCTTTTTTTTTTCTTTCTTTTTGAGACAGGGTCTTGCCTTGTTACCCAGACTGGAGTGCAGTGGCGTGACCATGGCTCACTGCAGCCTCAACTTCCAGGTGTTAAGCAATCCTCCCACCTCAGCCTCCCGAGTAGCTGGGACTATAGGCATATGCCACCACTCCTGGCTAATTTTTACATTTTATGTAGAGACAGGGGTCTTGCCATGTTGCCCAGGCTTGTCTTAAACTCTTGGGCTCAAGCGATCTGCCTTCCTCAGCTTCCCAGAGTGCTGGGATTACAGGCGTGAGCCATGGTGTTCAGCCCATTCTAGCTCTTGAGAAATAAAATCCAAGAGTCAGAGCTAGAAGGGCCATGGGCTTGGAGGCTGAGATAAGGAGGGGCTGAAACCTTGGGAGTCAGGTATGTGTGCCCCGCTAGGGCTGCAGGAAGCCGCTGTCCTCAAAAAGGAAACAACACAATAACAAGTCATGTGACCAGGGGAGGGGGTTTCCTGTTTCCTGGTCCCTCCCAGGCCAGGCTTGGCCAGCCCAGGCCTGACCAGGCAGTGGCCAGAGTGACCCCAAGACGGTGTCCAGGGACTCAGGCCTCTGATCAAGTTACCCCCAGAAGATCAGAGAGGTAGAGAGAGCTGAACCCGTCATTTAGGAGGGCCGCGGAGGAGAGGGAATTACTGAGATTGCATTCCCAGGCTCAAATAGAGGAGGGAAGGGGACAAAGACGTAGTGAAGGTAAAGAAGGCAGAGAAGAAGGGGGAGATCCAGACAACCTTGTTAGGTAGTGAGCTGCCTGTCCAGGGAGGCATTCAAATGTGCCCAATCAACATTGATGACAAAATCCCTTCCTGAGGGGTAGTCAATGTCCCATTTCACAGCAGAGGAAATTGAGGTTGTCCCTTGTCCAGGACAACAAAGGCAAGAGGTCATGGCAGGCTGTGGTTTTAGGGGTTGACGAAGGAGAAGCATTCAGAGGGCACTGGCTTCTGGACAGCAATGAGTGCCCGGGCCACGCGGCCCCGAAGCCGGCGAGGGAGGCATGCTCCACCCGTAAGTGTCGCCCTCTCCCCTCCACACCCAGCTCCTGGGGACCCCAAGGTCCCGTCCTGCCTGGCTCAGAGCGGGGCCACGGGGGTCATTTGCAGGGTGAACTGGACCCCGTGGCTGAGAGTTCAGAGGAGGTTGAGGCAGCCAGTGGGAGCTCCAAGCTCAGCTTTGCCCCACCTCCAGTGAGCTCCGGGCTGGAACAGCTGGGCCCCATGGAGGAGGTCAGTGGCCAAGGCCTAGGAAGCAGGTGAGACCCCCTTGGTCTGTGCCCTTCACTCCAGTCCAGACGCATCTTTGCCATCTGCAGATCTGCTGATGTGCCCTCTCTGCTCACACACCTACCATAGCTCCCTGTTGCCTTCAGCCTGACTTTCTTTTCTTTTTTTTTTTGAGTCTTGCTCTGTCACCCAGGCTGCAGTGCAGTGGCACAATCTCCAGTCACAGCAACCTCTGCCTCCTGGGTTCAAGCGGGAGCCTCAGCTTCCCGAGTAGCTGGGATGACAGGTGTGTGCCACCACACCCAGCTAATTTTTGTATTTTTAGTGAGACAGGGTCTTGCCACGTTAGCCAGGCTGGTCTTGAACTCCTGACCTCAGGTGATCCCCCCCACTTCGGCCTCCGAAAGTGCTGGGATTACAAGTGTGAGTCACTGCCCCAGAAGACCCCATTTCCAGAATCTTCTGTCTCTCACCTTCAGGACTTTCCCAGTGCCCGTCACAGTCCAACTTACTATTCACTCTGCTTCGCAGCCCCAGGTCTCCCCTCCAGCTTCTCCACCACCTCTGTCCAGCCTCTTCCCTGAATTCCCAGCCTCCCAGTCTCTCCCTGGGATGCAAGTCCCAGAACACGCAGCTCTTGCCAACTCTGCCCCGCTCACACCTCCCGAAGACCATGAAGTTTAAGCCCTAAGAATTCCCTGCCCTGGGCTGGGCGTTGTGGCCCATGCCTGTTATCACAGAACTTTGAGAGGCCAAGTCAGGCGAATCACCTGAGGTCAGGAGTTTGACATCAGCCTGGCCAACATAGTGAAACCCTGTCTCTACTAAAAATACAAAAATTAGCCGGGCGTGGTGGTGGGCGCCTGTAATCCCAGCTACTTGGGGGACTGAGGCAGGAGAATCACTTGAACCCAGGAGGTGGAGGTTGCAGTGAGCTGAGATCACACCACTGCACTCCAGCCTGGGCAACAGAGTGAGATTCCATCTCAAAAAACAAAAAAGAATTCCCTGCCCAGTATGGAGCGACTCAAGTGCCTGAGTTGGTGTCCACAGGACCGACAAGAAGACGGATGGGGGCTCTGGCAGGGGACTGGCCTCAGCCCCCGAGGTGCCCCACAAACCTTCAGTGGAAGCCCACCAGGCCCCAGAAGCAGCCCTACAGTACAAGGAGACTGTGCCCCCTGGGATTGGGGCCCCCGATGTGTTTCAGACCCTCCAGCACGCTCTGAGCTCCCTGGAGGCAGCGGCTGCAGCCTGGCGCCACCGGCCCCCCAGCTATCCTGGGCCGATGGGGTTGGAAGACACAAGCAAAGAGGGACCAGGTCCCCTTGGGAAGCAGGAAGGGGCAGGGAGCAGCCAGCGAGAGGCAGCTCGCCTGGCTGAGAGGAATGCCTGGCTCCGGCTGGCCCTGAGTAGCCGAGAGGATGAGCTGGTCCGCACGCAGGCCTCCCTGGAGGCCATCCGAGCTGAGAAGGAGATACTGCAGAAAGAGGTGAGTGGGGCCATCCTGAGTCCCATGTGGCTCTCAGTCTGAGGGAGGAGGCAGGCCCGATGTAGGCAATATTCATTCATCTGTTCATTCCAAAAATCTTTTGAGGCTGGGTGTGGTGGCTCACGCCTATAATCCCAGCACTTTGGGAGATGGAGACAGGAGGATCCTTTGAGGCCAGGAGTTCAAGACCAGCCTGGGCAACACAGCGAGACCCCCACCTCTGCAAAAAATAAAAAATAAAAATCAGCCAGGTTGGCCAGGCACGGTGGCTCACACCTGTAATCCCAGCACTTTGGGAGGCTGAGGTGGGCGTATCACAAAGTCAGGAGTTCAAGACCAGCCTGGCCAACATGGTGAAACCCCATCTCTACTAAAAATACAAATAAATAAATAAATAAATAAATAAATAAATAAATAAAAGCCAGGTGTGGTGGCATACGCCTGTAATTCCAGCTACTCAGGAGGCTGAGGCAGGAGAATCACTTGAACCCGGGTGATGGAGGTGGCAGTGAGCTGAGATCACGTCAATGCACTCCAGCCTGGGGGACAGAGTGAGACTCTGTCTCAAAAAAAAAAAAAAAAAAAAAAAAAAAAAACCAGCCAGGTTGGCTGGGTGCAGTGGCTCATGCCTGTAATCTACACCAGCACTTTGGGAGGCCAAGGTGGGTGGATCCCTTGAGGCCAGGAGTTAGAGACCAGCCTGACCAACATGGTGAAACCCTGTCTTTACTAAAAATACAAAAATTAGCCAGGTGTGGTGGCACGTGCCTGTAATCCCAGCTACTCAGGAGGCTGAGGCAGGAGAATTGCTTGACACAATTCTGCAGCTACCAGGGAGGCTAAAGCACAAGAATCGCCTGATCCTAGAAGGCAGAGCTTGCAGTGAGCCGAGATCGCACCACTGCACTCCAGCCTGGGTGACAGAGTGAGACTGTCTCAAAAAAAAAAAAAAAGCCAGGCACTGTGGCTCACGACTGTAATCCCAACACTTTGGGAGGCCGAGGTGGGCAGATCACAAGGTCAGCAGATCGAGACCATGCTGGCTAACACGGTGAAACCCCATCTCTACTAAAAATACAAAAAAATTTAGTCGGGCGTGCTGGCATGCACTGGTAGTCCCAGTCCCAGCTACTCGGGAGGCTAAGGCAGGAGAATCGCTTGAACTCAGGAGGCGGAGGTTGCAGTGAGCCGAGATGCCGCCATTGCACTCTAGCCTGAGCGACAGAGGAAAACTCTCAAAAAAAAGAAAAAGAAAGAAAACTGAGGGTGGTGAGATCAGGCCCTGGAGTGGCAGCATGACTGGCCTGTTCAAGGAACCCGAAGGACGCCAGTGTGACTGGAACACACGGCGCAACAGGGAGAGTGTGGGGAGCCAGAACAGAGGGAGGACAAATGCAGATGGCGCAGGGCCTCGTGGGCTGCAAGGAGGCACTTGGGCTTTGCTCTGATTAAGGTGAGAGCCCCGGAGGGTTCTGAGCAGAGGAGGACGTGCTCGACGCAGGTGTTCAGAGGCGCCCTCTGGTGGCAGAGGTAGGAACAGTCTGAGAGGGTGAGGGTGGACTCTTGGAGAGCCAGGAGGTGACTTCACTGGTCCAGACACGCAGGATGGTGGAGGTTGTGGAGGTGGAGAGATGCGGATGGATTCTGGGTGATGTGGAAGATGGAACTCACAGGTGTGAGCATGAAGGTTAGAGAGAACTTCAGGCTTTGGGACCTGAAGGACTAGAAGGGAGAGATGGAGGAGCTACAGGGTAGGCAGGTTTGGCTGGTGGTGACCAGATCTCTTTAGCCCTTGATAAGCTCAAGTGCCCATGAGATATCCACGTGGGGTCCTCAAGGGAGCAGCTGTATGTCTGAGTCCAGGGCTCAGGGGAGACAGCAGGGCAGGAGGGAGCCACTTGAGCATCCTTAGCATGTAGGTGGCATTTAAAGCCATGTGGCTGCCAGGTGCAGTGGCTCATGCCTGTAATCCCAGCACTTTGGGAAGCTAAGTCAGGAAGATCACTTGAGGTCAGGAGTTCAAGACCAGCCTGGTCAACATGGTGAAACCCCATCTCTACTGAAAATACAAAAATTTGTCAGGCATGATGGCAGATGCCCGTAATCCCAGCTACTCAGGAGGCTGAGGCAGGAGAATCACTTGAACCCGGGAGGCAGAGGTTGCATTGAGCTGAGACTGTGCCACTGCATTCCATCCTGAGTGACACAGCAAGACTCCATCTCAAAAATAAAAATAAAAATAGAAAAGTCATGTGGCTGAATGAAGTATTGAGAGGGAAGCCCTCATCTCAGGCTGGTAGGAAAATTCGGGGCTATGGGAGCCCAGTCCAGGGATTCATTTTCCTCCAGAGTGGGGCCCATTTTTCTGCTGGGAAAAATAAAATCCTCAGCAGCTGGCAAACATTCCCAAGGTCAGATAGTGAGATTTTTGGCAGGCTAAGTATCTAAGCCTCCTGCCTTCCAGCTAGGGTTCTTGCCACTTCCCCAAGAACAGGCCTTGGGGAGAGAAGGCTGGTGGTTGGTTTCAGCCCCTAGGCCTGACATCCCCCCTCATCCTTCCCAGGTTCAGGAGTTGCAGAATTCCCTCTTGAGGCTGGAGCCCTTCCCACGTCTTTCCCACAGCCAAGCAGGTGGCTCAGGCAGTGGTTCTAGCAGCTCTGAGGCAGACAGGGAACCCTGGGAGACTCAGGTGAGTGTGAGAAGTTTAATCCCATGGTCTTGATGTCCTTAGTCTTCAGGGGGATGAGACTCAAATCTTTGTCATGGGATCCAACAGCTTCTGGGATTGCAAAATGCCTACCATCCCAGGCTCTTGGTGACAATTGGGGTCATTACATCACCTGTTCTTGGCAGGACTCCTTCTCCCTGGCTCACCCCCTGCTTCGGCGCCTCCGCAGCCATTCCAGCACCCAGATCCTTGGGTCTCTTCCCACCCAGCCCCTCAGTCCTGAGATGCACATCATGGAAGCCCAGATGGAGCAACTCCGGGGGTAGGAGACTCAAATGCTGAGCTCATAAGGGCACAGGCACCTCCTCCAGCTGAGTTAGAAGGCCTGGAGTCTGAAGCTGCAACAGGAGGGAGGGTAAGGGTGGAAATTGAGGCCTGACTGCCTTAGAAGGCCTCTGACTTTCCCTCTTCCCCACCTTCGGGGACAGGAGCATTGAGAAGCTCAAATGCTTTAACCGTCTGCTATCGGCTGTGCTCCAGGGATACAAGGGCCACTGTGAGGGCCTCAGCATGCAGCTAGGCCAGCGGGAGGCTGAGGCCACAGCATTGCATCTGGCCTTGCAGTACAGGTCAGTGCACCCTGCCAGTGATGTCACCAGCTGGGGAGGGAATGGGCTTTCTGAGGATGGCCCCAATCCACAGAACCCTCACTGGAGAGCACCTTCCCCACTTCAGAAATTAATTTTTTTTTTTTTTTTTTGGGACAGAGTCTTGCTGTGTCACCCAGGCTGGAATGCAGTGGTGAGATCTCAGCTCACTGCAACCTCTGCCTCCTGGGTTCAAATGACACTCATGTCTCAGCCTCCTGAGTAGCTGGGATTGCAGGTGTATGCCACCATACCCAGCTAATTTTTGTATTTTTAGTAGAGATGGGTTTCACCATATGGGCCAGGCTAGTCTCGAACTCCTGACATCGTGATCCGCCCGACTCGGCCTCCCAAAGGGCTGGGATTACAGGTGTGAGCCACCTTGCCTGGCCCAGAAATTAACTTAAGGCAATTTTAGTTCAGGGTTGGTAAGGGAGTCTACATGCTTCCAGAGTTGAGGACAGTGGGGAGAAGAGGAGTTCAGGAGCAAGTGGGGACTGGCACCTATAGAGCGAGATGTAGCTAAGCATTTTTTTTTCTCTCTTTCTTTTTTTTTTTGAGACAGAGTCTAGCTCTGTCACCCAGGTTGGAGTGCAGTGGTGCTCTCTTGGCTCACTGCAACCTCCACCTCCCTGGTTCAAGCTATTCTCCTGCCTCAGCCTCCTGAGTAGCTGGAACTACAGGTGCGTACTACCACACCTTGCTAATCTTTGTATTTTTAGTAGAGACGGGGTTTCACCATGTTGGTCAGGCTGGTCTCGAACTCCTGACCTCAGGTAATCCTCCTGCCTCAGCCTCCCAAAGTGCTAGGACTACAGGTGAGGGCCATTGCACCCAGCCAAGCTGAGTGTCCTGAAGCACTCAGAACCAGTGTCCCACAGTGAGCACTGTGAAGAGGCATACAGGGTTCTTCTTGCTCTGCGGGAGGCCAACTCAGAAGCAGGAGACGAAGCCCCCACGGGTGACCTGCAAGCAGCTGAAGAGGAAGCATGGAGGCTGCTGGCACAAGAGGAGGCCACCATGGATGCAGGGGCACGGCAGAATCCACAGCCAAGGTACCTCCCCGGAACCCTGGGAACTGGCCTGGTTGAGGAGTGGGGTCTTGACTGGGGAATGGGGCTCCCAGAGCTCACCATGTTTGGGGGCTTGGTGTGGCTGTGTCCAGCAAGGTTGGTATGAAGCACACTGTAGTGTTGACATGAGGCTCAACTGCAGTTGGCCTATTGCTACTTGACAAAGTTAGCATGGTGGTTGACAGATATTGCAGTTGGCGTGAAGATGGATAATGATGCCTACTGGTTAAAACTGGCACCCACAGTTGGGCACAGTGGCTCACACCTGTAATCCCAGCACTTTGGGAGGCTGAGGCAGGCAGATCGCTTGAGCTCAGTAGTTCAAGACCAGCCCTTGTAACATGTCAAAAGTCCTTTTCTACCAAAACTACAAATAAATTAGCCAGGTGTGCCCATGTAGTCCCAGCTACTTGGGAGGCTGAGGTGGGAGGAAGCCTTGAGTCTGGGAGGTGGAGGCTGCAGTGAGCTGAGATTGCACCACTGCACTCCAGCCTGGATGACAGAGTGAGACCCTGGTTTTTGTTTTGTTTTGAGACGAATTTTCACTCTTGTCACCCAGGCTGGAGTCCAATAGTCTGATCTCGGCTCACTGCAACCTCCGCCTCCCAGGTTCCAGCGATTCTCCTGCCTCAGCCTCCCGAGTAGGTGGGATTACAGGCTCCCACTATCATGCCTGGGTAATTTTGAATTTTCAGTAGAGATGGGGTTTCTCCATATTGGTCAGGCTGATCTCGAACTCCCAACCTCAGGTGATCCACTTGCCTCTGCCTCCCAAAGTGCTGGGATTACAGGCGTGAGGCACCGTGCCCAGCCCCAGCTCATTTTTTTATAAAGACGGATTCTCACTCTGTTGCCTATGCTGCTCTCAAACTTCTGGCTTCAAGCAATCCTCCCGCCTCAGCCTCCCAAAGTGCTGGGGTTACAGGCGTGCATCACCGCACCTGACCAAAATGTGGTCTTGATGGAAGATGGTGCCTAGTGGGGTATGTTGGTGTGACAGGGGCCACCACAGATGGCAAAGACTCCATCGTGGCCAGTGAGATGGAAGATGATGGACCCTACCAGGATTGGCATGAAGTGAACCCACCTATGCCTGCCGGTGTTGACATAGGTACCTCTGCTGTTTTCTGTAGCCCTGAGGGCAGCAGTGTGGATAAACCCACACCACAGGAAGTGGCTTTCCAGCTCCGAAGCTATGTCCAGCGTCTCCAGGAGCGCCGTTCTCTAGTGAAGATTCTCTCAGAGCCTGGCCCCACCTTGGCACCCATGCCCACTGTGCCCCGTGCAGAAGCCATGGTGCAGGCCATTCTGGGGACCCAGTCTGGCCCAGCTCTTCCCCGACTGGAGAAGACACAAATTCAGCAGGACCTGGTGGCCACAAGGGTACAAATGGGCTGTGGTCACTGTCAGTTTTTCTTGGTGGGACAAAATCCTTTACTGAGGTTGGGGGATCAAGGAGCAAAGGAGAATTCTCCTGGGCTGGGTGCAGGCATTGTGAAGGAGAATTGGAACTGGGGTTTTGAGGGATTAATAGGAGTTTGTCTTCTGGGGTTCAGTTTCTCAATAGACTACAAATCTGGCTCTCCAAAATACCCTTCCTATGGAAAGAGATGGGAGCAAAGAACACAGTCTTGGGTTTGTAGCTTGGCATGAAAACCTTGAGGTTCTGAAGCTGGAGAAACCCCAGAAGCTTTGACAGAACTGCTCTATGACCTATGTAAGCTACTTGCCCTCTAGGAAATGCCATTTCTACAGCTGTGGTTTTTATGGGAGGAAGATATTTCCACCTCACAAGAACATGGTGAAGGTCCTAGTTTTGTTTGTTTGTTTGTTTGTTTGTTTGTTTTTTTGAGACAGAGTCTTGCTCTCACCCAGGCTGGAGTGCTGTGGCGCTATCTCGGCTCACTGCAGCCTCTGCCCCCACCAGGTTCAAGTGATTCTCCTGCCTCAGCCTCCTGAGTAGCTGAGATTACAGTTGTGCACCACCATACCCGGCTATTTTTTGTATTTTCTGTGGAGACGGGGTTTCGCCATGTTGGCCAGGCTGGTCTCGAACCCCTGACCTCAGGTCATCCACCCACTTCGGCCTCCCAAAGTGCTGGGATTACAGGCATGAGCCACCGTGCCCAGCCAAAGGTCACAGTTTTTGTCTGAATAGGCCTCAGTGGGTGCCTCTTGGGGCCTCAGTTTCCCTGCAGTTGACGGTAGAAGCAGAAATTCTCTCCCCTCTCTTGGTCCCGCAGGAGGCCCTGACGGACCTGATGCTTCGGCTGCAGCTGGTGCGGCGTGAAAAGCGGGGCCTAGAGCTGCGGGAGGCTGCCCTCCGAGCCCTGGGTCCAGCTCACGTGCTCCTGCTGGAGCAGCTGCGGTGGGAACGGGCGGAGCTCCGGATTGGTGGGGCAAACAGCAGTGGCGGACATAGCAGCGGAGGTGGCAGCAGCGGGGATGAGGAAGAGTGGTATCAGGTGAGCTGCCCTGCCTGAACCTGGTAGGGGTAGTAGCTTACTAATGAGAATATAGCCCTTGTCAATCACAGACCCCCCCCCCCTTTTTTTTTTTTTTTTTTGAGACGGAGGTTTGCTTTTGTTGCCCAGGCTGGAGTGCAATGTTGCCATCTCTGCTCTACTCCCAGGTTCAAGCGATTCTCCTGTCTCAGCCTCCTGAGTAGCTGGGATTACAGAAACACACTATCACATCTAGCTAATTTTTGTATGTTTTGTAGAGATGCAGTTTCACCATGTTGGCCAGGCTGGTTTTGAACTCCTGGCCTCAAATGTTTCGCCTGCCTCCGCCTCCCAAAGTGCTGAGATTACAGGCATGAGTCGCTGCGCCTGTCCTTAATGCAACTCTTTGAATCATCTCTCCCACCTCCAAGCCTTTGTACATTCTGTGTCCCTGCCAGGAACTTCCCTCTTTGTGTCATAAAGTCCTCGACCTCCTGTAGATCTCAGCTTAGACATCACCTCCTCAAGGAAGCCCTCCTGGAGTGACTTCAGATGAGGTTTCCTGTTATTTCTTTCCCTTATCAGGTTACCCAGGCACGGTGGTCCCAGCTACTGGGGAGGTTGAGGTGGGAGGATCACTTGAACCCAGGAGTTGGAGGCTTCAGCGAGCCACAATTATGTCATTTCACTCCAGCCTGGGCCACAGAGCAAGACCTCATCTCTCTTTTTTATTTATTTATTTTTTGAGACAGAGTTTTGCTCTTGTCGCCCAGGCTGGAGTGCGATGGTGCAGCCTTGGCTCACTGCAGCCTCCGCTTCCTGGGTTCAAGCAATTCTCCTGCCTCAGCCTCCCAAGTAGCCGGGATTATAGGTGTCTGCCACCGTGCCCAAATATTTATTTATTTATTTATTTATTTTGAGATGGAGTGTCACTCTGTTGACCAGGCTGGAGTGCAGTGGCGCAATCTCGGCTCACTGCAACCTCCTCCTCCGGAGTTCACGCCATTCTCCCGCCTCAGCCTCCCGAGTAGCTGGGACTACAGGCGTCTGCCACCTCGCCCGGCTAATATTTTTGTATTTTTAGTAGAGACAGGGTTTCACTGTGTTAGCCATGATGGCCTCGATCTCCTGACCTCGTGATCCGCCCTCCTCGGCCTCCCAAAGTGCTGGGATTATAGGCATAAGCCACCGCACCCGGCCAATTTTTGTATTTTTTAGTACAGATAGGGTTTCACCATGTTGGCCAGGCTGGTGTCGAACTCCTGACCTCAGGTGATTCACCTGCCTCAGCCTCCCAAAGTACTGGCATTATAGCCATCAGTCACAGCACCCGGCCTTTAATTTTTTTTTTTTGGAAATGGCTCTTGCTCTGTCACCCAGGCCCGCGTGCGGTGGCGTGATCTTGGCTCACTGCAATCTCTGCCTCCCAGGTTCAAGCGATTCTCCTGCTTTGGCCTCCCGAGTAGCTGGGATTACAGGCTTGCATCGCCACGCCCGGCTAATTTTTGTATTTTTAGTAGCAACAGGGTTTCACCATGTTGGCCAAGCTGGTCTCAAACTCCTGACCTCAGGTGATCGCCCACCTTGGCCTCCCAAAGTTCTGGGATTACAGGCATGAGCCACCACGCCCAGACTAATTTTTTAAAAGTTATTATTATTACTATTTCAAACACGGATTAGACAGGAGCAAGGACTTCCCGTGGATCTCTATTTTTTTTTTTTTTGAGACAGAGTCTTACTGTGTTGCTCAGGCTGGAGTGCAGTGCTGCAATCCCAGCTCACTCCAACCTCTGCCTCCCAGCTTCAGGTGATTCTCCTGCCTCAGCTGCCCAAGTAGTTGGGACTACAGGTACCCGCCACCATGCCTGGCTAATTTTTTTTTTTTTTTTTTTTGAGACTGAGTCTTACTCTGTTGCCCAGGCTGGAGTGCAGTGGCACAATCTCGGCTCACTGCAACCTCCGCCTCCCAAGTTCAAGCGATTCTCCTGTCTTAGCCTCCTGAGTAGCTGGGATTACAGGGGTCTGCCACCATGCCAAGCTAATTTTTGTATATTTAGTAGAGACAGAGTTTCACCATGTTGGCCAGGCTGGTCTTGAACTCCTGACTTCAAGTGATCCACCCGTCTCGGCCTCCCAAAGTTCTGGGATTACAGGTGTGAGCTACCATACCTGGCCCCTAAATTTTATTTTTAGAGATGAGGTTCGAGACCAGCCTGGCTAACATGGTAAAACCCCGTCTCTACTAAAAATACAAACAGTAGCCAGGTCTGGTGGCATGTGTCTGTAATGCCAACTACTTGGAAGGCTGAGGCAGGAGAATCGCTTGAACCTGGGAGGCAGAAGTTGCTGTCAGCCAAGATCGTGCCACTGTACCCCAGCCTGGGTGGCAGAGTGAGACTCTGTCTCAAAAAAAAAAAAAAAAATTTTTTTTTAATTAAATAAGATATTTCCCTTATCAGAGTGTAATTTCGCTCTTATTGGGGTATGGAACCAGACCGGGGTCTCTGAGAGCACAGCAGCTGCCACTGTCTGGGCAGCTTCAATGTCCAGTGAGGGCCAAGTACCGACTTGACCCAGGTTAATGTCACTTTCTTGTCTTTTCTCTCCCTTAGGGCCTTCCTGCTGTCCCTGGTGGCACCAGTGGCATTGATGGTGGCCAGGTGGGCAGGGCCTGGGACCCAGAGAAGTTAGCCCAGGAACTGGCAGCATCGCTCACCAGGTGTGTGCCTGGGTCCTGGGCTGGGTGGGGGTGGGCAGCCTATGCGACAGACCCCGGGGGGGTTGTCTGCAGCAGAAGCTAAGGTGTACCCCTGTGTACAGGTGTGTTTACATGACAATACTGTGGGCAGGTGGGTAGGAGGAGACGTGGGAAATAGGATGGGCTAGGGCTGTGAGCCCCCCTCTTCCCCTTCGCAACAGGACGCTGGACCTGCGGGAGCAGCTGCAGTCTCTGCGCAGGGAGCTGGAACGGGTGGCTCAGAAGGGGCGAGCCAGACGGTCTCAGAGTGCCGAGCTGAACAGGGATTTATGCAAAGCGCACAGGTGGGACCCCTGTTCTGCACCCATCCAATCCCCCTGGCACCATCCCCCACCAGGATCTCAGAGGTATCCCTGGCTCTCTCTGGGCCTTAGCCTTCCCCACTGCCCCAAAATAGGCAATAAAGGCCAGGCACGGTGGCTCATACCTGTAATCCCATGTTGGGAGGCTGAGGCCGGCAGATCACCTGAGGTCAGGAGTTTGAGACCAGCCTGGCCAACGTGGTGAAACCCCATCTCTACTAAAAGTACAAAAATTAGCTGGGCATCTTGGCACGTGCCTGTAATTCCAGCTACTTGGAAGAAAGGAGAATTGCTTAAACCCAGGAGTTGGAAGTTGTGGTGAGCAGAGATCACACCACTGCACTCCAGCTTGAGCGACAGAGCGAGACTCTGTCTCAAAAAAAGAAACAACAGGCTGGGCCAGGCACAGTGGCTCATGCCTGAAATCCCAGCACTTTGGGAGGCCAAGGTGGGCAGATCACCTGAGGCCGGGAGTTCGAGACCAGCCTGACCAACATGGAGAAACCCCATCTCTACTAAAAATACAAAATTAGCCAGGCGTGGTGGCGCATGCCTATAATCCCAGCTACTCGGTAGGCTGAGGCAGGAGAATCGCTTAAACCCGGGAGACAGAGGTTGCAGTGAGCCGAGATCGGGCCATTGCACTCCAGCCTGGGCAACAAGAGCAAAACTCCATCTCAAAAAACAACAACAAGAAAAAACAGGCTGGGCACAGTGGCTCACACTTGTAATCCCAGCACTTTGGGAGGCCGAGGCAGGCGGATCACCTGAGGTCAGGAGTTCAAGACCAGCCTAGGCAACATGGTGAAACCCTGTCTCTATTAAAAAATACAAAAAAATTAGCTGGGCATGGTGGCGGGTACCTATAATCCCAGCTACTTGAGAGGCTGAGGCAGGAGAACTGCTTGAACCCAGGAGGCAGAGGTTGTAGTGAGGGGAGATCTTACCATTGCACTCCAGCCTGGGCGACAAGAGCGAAATTTTGTCTCAAACAACAACAACAACAAAAAGACCAGTTAGCTGGGACCCTGGGAGACCCAATGTGAAAAAGCCCCCATTCTGGGAGTGGGAGTACATGACCCCTGCCTTGGGTGGAGTTGGGGGCTATTTCCTGACCCAGCCACCCACCCCTTCCAGCGCCCTGGTCCTGGCCTTCCGAGGAGCCCACCGGAAGCAGGAAGAGCAATGCCGGAAGTTGGAGCAGCAGATGGCACTCATGGAGGCTCAGCAGGCTGAGGAGGTGGCGGTGCTCGAAGCCACTGCAAGGGCCCTGGGGAAACCCAGGCCACCCCTCCCGCCTCCCCAGCTTGGGGATACCGTTCTGTAGGCCCCTTACCCAGCCATGTCTGGACATGCCAGACCGCTGTGGCATGTCATAAACTATCCTGGAGTGACATCATGTCATGTTGCATGATTTGGCGTGTTGGGGCACATTTGGTGTAAGGGAAGCTGGTGCACATGGATGTCCAGGGCCTGATGGGTGTGGCCACGCGATGCAGAAAGACCTGGGTGTCTTCGGCCTGGCACCAAGTGGAATGTGAACTTCACATCAGTGGGGTCAGGCCAGAAGCAACCTGGGCTGTGGGGCCAGGTCCCTGGGACTGACGCATTTTGGAGGTCCGTGAGGTTGCATAGCCACAGCTGAAGTTCCAACTGGCCTGTCTCCCGAAGCCCAGGGAGGGATTCATGGGGACTGGACAGAGCTTCTCCTGGCAGCTCCTTCCCAAGGAGATGCTGGGTTTGGCTGGCAGATTTTCCTGAAGGGGGCCAGGCGCAGTGGTGCACGCCTGTAATCCCAGCACTTTGGGAGGCCAAGGTGGGTGGATCACTAGAGCCCAGAAGTTCAAGACCAGCCTGGACAACGTGGTAAAACCCCATTTCTACAAAAAAAATACAAAAATTAGCCAGGCATGGTGGCATGTGCCTATAAAGCTATCTAGGAGGCTAAAGTGGGAGGATCACTTGAGCTTGAGAAGCAGAGGCTGCAGTGAGCTGAGATCACACCACTGCACTCCAGTCTGGGTGACAGAGTAAGACCCTATCTCAAAAAAACAGGCTGGGTGTGGTGACTCATGCCTGTAATCCCAGCACTTTGGGAGCTGAGGCGGGGAGGATCACCTGAGGTCAGGAGCTTGAGACCAGCTTGGCCAACATGGCAAAACCCCCGTCTCTACTAAAAATACAAAAATTAGCTGGGTGTAGTGGTGCATGCCTGTAGTCCCAGCTACTCAGGAGGCTGAGGCAGGATAATTGCTTGAACCCGGGAGGCAGACACTGCAGTGAGCTGAGATCACGCCACTGCACTCCAGTCTGGATGACAGAATAGGACCTTGTCTCAAAAACACAAAACAGGCCGGGTGCGGTGGCTCACACCTGTAATCCCAGCACTTTGGGCAGCTGAGGCGGGCAGATCATGAGGTCAGGAGATGGAGACCATCCTGGCTAACACGGTGAAACCCTGTCTCTACTAAAAATACACAAAATTAGCCGGGCGTGGTGGCGCGCACCTGTAGTCCCAGCTACTCAGGAGGCTGAGGCAGGAGAATGGCATGAACCCAGGAAGCAGAGCTTGCAGTGAGCCGAGATCATGCCACTGCACCCCAGCCTGGGTGACAGAGCGAGACTCCGTCTCAAAAAAAAAACAGGGCCAGGCACAGTGGCTCACGCCTGTAATCCCAGCATTTTGGGAGGCCAAGGCGGGTGAAGGCGGGTGGATCACGAGGTCAAAAGATAAAATCCAACATAGTTAAACCCCATCTGTACTAAAAATACAAAAATTAGCTGGTCGTGGTGGTGCATGCCTGTAATCCCGGCTACTTGGGAGGCTGGGGCAGGAGAATCACTTGAACCAGGGAGTCGGAGGTTGCAGTGAGCCGAGGTTGCGCCACTGCACTCCAGCCTGGTGACAAAGCGAGAGTCCGTCTCAAACAGCAACAACAAAAACAGGCCAGATGTGGTGGTTCATGCCTGTCATCCCAGCACTTTGGGAGGCCGAGGCAGGGAGGATCACCTGAGGTCAGGAGTTTGAGACCAGCTTGGCCAACATGGTGAAACCGCCGTCTCTACTAAAAATACAAAAATTAGCTGAGTGTGGTGGCGCATGCCTGTAGTCCCAGCCACTAGGGAGCCTGAGGCAGGATAATTGCTTGAACCTGAGAGGCGGGAGTTGCAGTGAACTGAGATAGTGCCAATGCTTTTCAGCCTGGGCAACAAGAGCAAAACTCTGTCTCTAAATAAATAAATAAATAAAACACAAAGCAAAACAAAAAGGAGGATGCCTATATTCCAGAGGGAAGACTGAAGCTGGAATGGTTCAGATTCAGGGTGTGGATGATGAGTTGCTACTAACTCAAGGCTGAGGTCAAGGGTTTCTGGACTCCATGTAGTCGAACTTGCCTGTAATCCCAGTGTCTCAGGAGGCTGAGGCAGGAGGACTGCTTGAGCCCAGGGGTTTAAGACCAGCTTAGGCAAAATAGGAGCGTCTGTTTCAAAAATAAATAAATAGGCCAGGCGCGGTGGCTCAAGCCTGTAATCCCAGCACTTTGGGAGGCCGAGACGGGCGGATCACGAGGTCAGGAGATCAAGACCATCCTGGCTAACCCGGTGAAACCCCGTCTCTACTAAAAAATACAAAAATCTAGCTGGGCGAGGTGGCGGGCGCCTGTAGTCCCAGCTACTCGGGAGTCTCCAGGCAGGAGAATGGCGTGACCCCGGGAGGCGGAGCTTGCAGTGAGCTGAGATCCGGCCACTGCACTCCAGCCTGGGCGACAGAGCAAAACTCCGCCTCAAAAAAAAAAAAATAAAATAAAATAAAATAAATAAATAAATAAATAAATAAATAAATAAAATAAGGTAAAGGGTTTCTGGGTGGAGGACAGGCATAGCAAAGGTAACAGTCTGGGACTCAGGTGGCATTGTACTTCAAGAGAAACTCAGAACGAATGCCAATGGGGGCCAGTTCCAGCTTTCTCCTGGGGGCCCAGGAGCTGTGGGAAGTGTCAGGTTAATAGCAGGCAATGGATTAGCACGTCATTTGCATAAGCCACATCTCCCCGCCCCTCCACACCAGGACTGGCTGAGTCCGGGAAAGGGGAGCTTGGAGTGACCCAGCCAGGCTTGGATTAGTGGCCAGCTGTCCCCCTTCAGGGCGGCAGCTGAAACCCAAGACGGGGATTAGAAAGGTTTTCATTCCTAGCCTTGGGGGCGGGTGCTCCACGCCTCACCTGTGCAGGTGTGTTCACCACCTCTCCCAGGGCAGGACCATGCCAGCCTGAGGTCAGCGCCAGTCAGCGGCCTGGACTCGAATCCAGTCAACCTGACCCCAGAAACAGAACAAGAAGTATGGTAGGGAGCACAGTCCCCTCCAGCGAGGTCTGGGGCTAGTGACCTTCTGACCTACACGCTGTTCCTGGACTTGGGCCAACTTTGAAAAAAGCAGGGAAATGGAGGCAGACCACTTTGCTCGTTTTGGGGTGGGGCAGAGAAGCTGAATTTCTTCTCTGTATCCCGCCGACCCCCAGAGTCTAAGACCTACCTGTGTTCTTGGTCCCACCAGGTGGTTGCCTGTGGAGGGGCAAAGGGAGCCAAGGTCACATGTGGCGTGGGGGTGGGGACAGGTTCCCAGGCTGCCCCAGCAGGATCTGGCCATTCCCACCAGTGCTTCCTCAGCAGATGGGCCTAGGCCCCTTTGTCCCCAGTTTGCGGCCGCCGCAAGGTCAAATGTTACCGCGGGGCCGCGGGCAGGGGTCAGGGAGGCGGAGTAGAACCTCGATCCACTCCCAGGCGGGTCCTGGGGGCACAGGGGTGGCCAGGCTACTGTGAGGGGGTGGGGAAGCCTTTGGGACTGGTACTACTGGAGTTTCTGGGATCTGCACAGTGGTCTTTCTTCACCCGTCTCCCACCCAGCCCTCAGCCCCCTCGCAAGACTTGTCTCCCTCAAACCTAGTTCTCTGCTCCCTCCCCTTCACAATCCCCCTATTCCTTGAGTCTTCCCTCCCTCTTCTTCTTTTTTTTTTTTTTTTTGAGACAGGGTCTTGCTCAGGCTGGAGTGGAGTGACGTGATTATAACCCACTGCAGCCTTGAACACCTGGGCTCAAGTCAGGTCTCACTTTATTGCCCCGGCTGGTCTTGAACTCCTGGCCTCAAGAGATCCTCCTGATTCGGCCTCCTAAAGTGCTGGGATTACAGGCGTGAGCCACAGCGCCTGTCTGTCTCTCATCGAAGTCTCTTTTCAATCCCTTCGGTGAGACCTCCACCCCAGTGCTCCCCACCAAAGATCCTAGCAGGTCCAGGCAAGGGGCCTAGGATCCCTGTCCTCACAAATTACCAGTCGCATTCTCATGCAGCCTCAGAACCAAAGGGTCTTCTCTGCCCACCCACGCCTTCCTCTCTCCCAGCAGGGATTACATCAGGCTGTAGGCAGAACCCGACTCTAGACCCACGGGAAGTCCTTGCTCATGTCTAATCCTAGTCCTTCCTGCTTTCTGTATTTACTAACGCCTCCTCCTCCACCTTGCAGGCAGCCAGAACGTCCCTGGAACAGGTCGAGAGGCCCAGGGCTCGGTGTGCATGGCTCTCCCAGAACCTCAGTTTCTTTTTAAGTGTTGGGAGATCTCTAAGCATCTTCCCCCCTCCTCCAGGGAGGGCAATTCTTCAAGTCTCATCAGGGCTCTGGGAGGCAGAGGAGGAGGTGCGCAGAGGGCACAGTCCTGGCCGGAGCTCCCAGAGGCCCAGCTGCATGCTCTGGTGTCCAGCTCTGGGCTCAGGGTGGGGTGGGACCACAGTCTGGGTGGCTGGGGCCGCAAGACTCCGAGGTGAAAGGTCACTCCTGGAAGAGCTTTTCCAGCCGGTTAAAGGTTAACCTGTCCAGAGCCAGAGGCTTGGGCTTTTCCAGCTCGCCAGCCCGGACTTCGCATACAAAGGGTGCTTAATAAATGCTGGTCAGGCGGGCCCCAGCCCCGGTTCTGGGGGATGGGGTGAGTTGGAGGTGGCGGCAGCTGCGAGGCTTCAGGGCGCCTGGAAGAGACATCTGCAGTCCAGCCGGCCGCCAGGCCAAGCCCTTTCTGCAAAGCACAGAAAGAAAAGGAAATTAAAAGGGAAAAGGGGCAGGCCCCCGGCAGGGGTGGTGGGCATGCCTGTCGCCTCCAGCCGCGCGGGGCGGGTGGGCGCCCTGCCCCCGGAGGCCAGAAATTCTGCAGAGGGGCCCCCTGACCTCGCGGCCCCGGCCAGCCGGTCTCAGACCACAACATCCCTTCCCCCTGGAGATTCCGGGCACCAGGTGTTAACCCGAGCAGAGAAAGGGTGGGGTGGGGGTCAGACGCAGCGACTTTCTGGAAGAGGAAGCAAACACAATCTAGGATATGTGTGTGTGTGTGTGTGTGTGTGTGCGCGCGCGCGCGCGTATGTCTCATGCGCGCGTGTGTCTTGCGCAGGGGCGTGCCCCCCCCGGGTGCCACTGGCCCCCCATCATTGCTTTGCCGGGAACGGTGGGGTGGGGGGAGGTTCCGAGGGGCGCCTCGAGGGTGATCGAGCGACCCAACGTCCAAGGCCAGAGGTGGAGGGGAGGGCCTTGGAGAGACATCTTGGTGAGGCTCGAGGAAGGGCAGAGGGCAGGCGCGGTTCAGGCTCCCGCCGCGGCCCGGCAGGGGTTAAGGCTGGAGCCGGGCGAGGGCGAGGGCGGGGGTGCGGGGGGGAGGGGCAGAGGGAGGCGGAGGAGGGTCAGGCCCCGCGGCCCCGCGCTCGGCCCCCGTCCCTCCCGCCGGCCCGTTCGCCCGGCGCCGCGCGCGGCCACCCATGCCCTTATAAGGGCGGCCGTCGCCGGGGCAACGAGCGCCCGCCCCCAGCCCGCGGCGCGCGCCCCTGCCCCCGCCCCCGCCCCCCGCCCGCCCCGCGAATGGAACGCTGTGTGTCAAACCGGCCGCAGCGCGAGGCCGGCGCGCGGGGTCGGCGGCAGTGGCGGCGGCGAGAGCGAGGCTCGGGCTCAGGCGCAGGCCCAGGCCAGGCAGGAGCGGCCGCAGCGGGGGCAGCAGCTCCAGAGGCGCCGGCCCAGCGGCCCTGCAGGCCCGGAGCAGCAGCCGCGGGCGCCGGGGGACCCAGGGGGCGCGGCGACCGGCCCCGGCGCGCACCCGCCGCCCCTCCCCCCCCGTCACGGGCGGCCGCGCAACTTGCGGCCAAACTTTCCCCCCGGCCTCCCGCGCTCGGATGGCGGCCCGCTGAGTTGGCCGCAGCCCCCGGGCGAGCGGCGGCCAGGCCAGAGGACGCCCCCTGCGCGGCTCGGGCCGGGCCATGGCCCGCGCGCCCCCGCCGGGGCCCCAGGGCGGCGGGACGCGAGTCCTTTGGGCCCCCGGCCCGCGCCTCTAGCGCGCCCCTCCCGGCCCCGGGCCCGGCCCCGCGCACGCGTGGGAAAGTTGGCCTGGAACCGGCCCGACCAGTTCCGCCCGGGCGCGCGGACCGGCCGCAGGAAGTTGCTGCAAAACTTTTTTGGGGGGTGCAGCCCGTGTCCCCCGCGCGCCGGGGCCGGATGCGCGCAGCGTAGGGTCCCCCGGGCCGAGAGGGGTGCCCGGAGAGAAGAGCGCAGAGGGGGCGCCCCGGCCCCGCTGCCCTGGGGCTATGGCCATGGTGACCGGCGGCTGGGGCGGCCCCGGCGGCGACACGAACGGCGTGGACAAGGCGGGCGGCTACCCGCGCGCGGCCGAAGACGACTCGGCCTCCCCCCCCGGTGCCGCCAGCGACGCCGAGCCGGGCGACGAGGAGCGGCCGGGGCTGCAGGTGGACTGCGTGGTGTGCGGGGACAAGTCGAGCGGCAAGCATTACGGTGTCTTCACCTGCGAGGGCTGCAAGAGCTTTTTCAAGCGGAGCATCCGCCGCAACCTCAGCTACACCTGCCGGTGAGCCCCCCATCCGCGCGCCGCCGCCGTGCACCCCGCCCCGGCCTGGGGCGGGCCTCTGACCTGCTCGGTCACCTTGGGCCTGGCGCTGACCTTCCCTGGGCCTCCACTACCCCCTCTGAGATAGGGGCACAGCACGCGACTCCCGCATTCCATGGCTGGGATTGTGCATACAGTCGGCGCTGCATCATTGCAGGTTTCCCCCCATCAGGTGGTCCCTGGAGGCTTTTGCCCCAGTTACTTGCTTCTCCTTCCCCCCTCCTTTTCTCTGGAGAGGGGTCATCTCCGCGCTGGGGTGGGGGTAGGGGTGCTGTCAGGGGTGGCAGCCCAACCCCAGGGCACCCGTTCTCGGGGATCCCAGCGCGCGGGATGCCCTCGAGGGAATCGAACGTGGAACTTGGACCGTGGAGCTCGCAGCGTCCAGGGGCCATTGTCTGCGGCCGCGCGGATCGATACGGCGCGCCCTTGGGGTCAAATATCACTTCCAAAGTCGCTGTGGCTACGGAGGCGGCAGACGGAAGGAGGCTGGGGTGGCACGGGGCGGTCTTCTTCCAGTGAGGGGCCCAGCGGTGGGGGTGGGGGTGGGAGCTGGCCTTGCCCATCCCGGGGAACCCCTCTGGGCTCACTCGGAGCCTTGGGTCACCGGAAATCGCCACTGGAAGGCCGGCAGGGCCACCGGAATTGACTGAAACGTCCCCCTCCCACGGGGGTGGGTGCAGACCTGGGGCTCTTGGAAAAATCCCTTAAACTTTGGGTGTCTCTGAGACGGGCAGGGAGTGAAACGTTTCCGAGCAGGATCGCTGGGCCGTCCCAGGTCGGAGACCTCTCTGGCAGGGCGTGGCCTTTCTAGCTGTTCTGGCGGAAGGTCCCCAGGGAAAGCGATCGGAAGGTCCCCAGGGAAAGCGATCGGGGTTGTCCAGCTCGGGAGTTCTTTTCTCACCGTTCCCGGGCGAGCATCCGATCTGTCCGTTTATAAGCCCCTACTCTGCACCCCAGGAACATGCAGGGTGTCTGTAGAGCCGGTCTAGACGGTCTCATTTCCCAGCTGCACGAAACAGAGGCCCAAAGGCCCAGAAAGAGGTCCTGGTGCCTGCTTTGCGTTGGACATGGAGGGACCCTGCCCGAGTTGGGGCTTTGCAGAGGGGAACTGTGGGACCAGGTAGGGGACCGTTGAGTTCGGATCGGGGTGCCCCCAGGGAGAACGGCTGATGGAAGGCTTGTTGGCTGAGGCCACCAAATAGGGCCTCAGGTACCCGAGGGTGGAGTTTGACCCCAGGTCCCTGGTCAGGGCTGGCCTGGTGTGACCATGTGTGACGGAGCTGCCTTGCTCCCTCCTTCAGCACAAACTGGGCCACTAGACTTTGGCCTCATTCTTGCTGCTGGAAAACCGCCTTCTCTCCCATCATGTCTTTAGGGAGGGGGCTCAGGCAGTTTTGGGGTCCCAGGGGCTTCCTGAGGGTGGGGTCAGGGAGCACCAGTTTCGGGGGGATTGGGGGGGCCTTGCTTGGAGCTGGCAGGTTTGTGCTGTGTGAGTTGTGTGACCTGGTGAAGTCACCATTCCATTCTGAGCTTCAGATGGATTTAGCAGGGTCTCGCTGGGGCACATCCTGGGTGGTTTGATGCCAGCCCCTCCAGAGAGACCCCAGCTCCAAGTCTAGCTCCTGAGAAGCCCCCAGTCTGGAGGAGACACAATGAGACAGATGCCCCAAGCCTGCGGGATCTGGGGTCCCAGGGAGACAGCAGAGGCTCTGCCTGGAGGAGTCTAGAGGACATGAGCCTTGAAGCATGGAGTTGGCAGGTGGAAGAAAGGCCACAGGGGCATGCCAGTGTGTGGCCCAGACAAAACATTTAGTGGCAGACTGGGGGAGCTGTGCTGTAAGAGGGGACCATGCAGCCATGGGAGAAATCATAGCTAGGTGGGCCTGAAATGCTGGCTGAGGGTGATGGGGAGCCTTGGAGGGTGTGTGAGCAGGCGAGGGCTCTGATCAAATTGGACTGGAGGCCAGAAGCTCAGGGAGGAAGCTGAGTTGGGCCATGGGGTTGGGCAAAAAAGCATGCACTCTTTAGGTGGGATAACAGGAAGAACTTAACTGCTTCCCTCCTTGGAGGGACGGATCTGTCCCAATTCTACAGCTGGGGAAGTTGATACAGAAGGTTCAGGGCCTCCCCTGAGGTCAGGGGAAGTTGATACGGAAGGTTCAGGGCCTCCCCTGAGGTCAGGGGCCCCTGAGCCGGGCCTCTCCCTGCCTGCAGGGCTGCCCCAGGCCATGCAGTTTCCACCCGACTGCCCTGGATCCTCCCACCACCCTGCGGCTGGGCTTTGTTCTGGTTCTGCCTGAGCTCCCTCTGCCCTAGTGGGGCCTCTTCCCAGGGGCTCAGCGGCTGGTGCTGCGGGACCCAGGCAGTGGTTGGGGGTTAGGGGAGGATGGGGGTGTTGGGGAGATGGGCTCAGAGCCTCAGCTTTCCTAAGTTGGGTTCCTCACCTGGGGTCTGGGTCTTGACACTGTCCCCCATGAACCCCTCTGACCCAGTCCATCCCATATAGGGCGGTATCTGGCCTCCCATTTTCAGATGAGGAAACCAAGGCTCAGTGGGGCAGTCACCACCTGAGGGGTGGGGCTGGGTGTCTGCCGCTGAGATTCATCTGGGTTTTGTTTTGTTTTTGAGACGGAGTTTCACTCTTGTTGCCCAGGCTGGAGTGCAGTGGTGCGATTTCGGCTCACTGCAACCTCTGCCTCCTGGGTTCAAGCGGTTCTCCTACCTCAGCCTCCCAAATAGCTGGAATTACAGGCATGCGCCACCACGCCTGGCTAATTTTTTGTTTTTTTTTTTTTTTTTTTTTGTTTTTTTTTTTTTTTTTTTTTTTTTTGAGACGGAGTCTTGCTCTGTCGCCCAGGCTGGAGTGCAGTGGCCAGATCTCGGCTCACTGCAAGCTCCGCCTCCCGGGTTCACGCCATTCTCCTGCCTCAGCCTCCCGAGTAGCTGGGACTACAGGCACCCGCCACCTCGCCCGGCTAGTTTTTTGTATTTTTTTTTTTAGTAGAGACGGGGTTTCACCGTGTTAGCCAGGATGGTCTCGATCTCCTGACCTCGTGATCCACCCGTCTCCGCCTCCCAAAGTGCTGGGATTACAGGCTTGAGCCACCGCGCCCGGCCTAATTTTTTGTATTTTTAGTAGAGACGGGTTTTCTCTATGTTGTTCAGGCTGGTCTTAAACTACCAACCTCAAGTGATCCGCCTGCCTCAACCTCCCAAAGTGCCAGGATTACAGGCATGAGCCACCGCATCCGGCTTTTTTTTTTTTTTTTTTTCTTTTTTTTTGAGGCAGAGTCTCACTCTGTCGCCCAGGCTGGAATGCAGTGGGTCAATCTTGGCTCACTGCAACCTCCACCTACCCAGTTCAAGCGATTCTCCTTCCTCAGCCTCCCAAGTAGCTGGGATTACAGGCATGCGCCACCATGCCCAGCTCGTTTTTGTATTTTTAGTAGAGATGGGGTTTCACCATGTTGGCCAGGCTGGTCTTGAACTGACTTCAGGTGATCCACCCTCCTCCGCCTCCCAAAGTGCTGGGATTACAGGTGTGAGCCACCGCGGAGATGCATCTGTTTAATTCCCTTAAGTGATGGTTCTACTCTGTGACTGTCTCTGTGTATCCCCTGGGTGTCCCCAGCTGGGACCCCACAGGTAGTCGCTCCAGGCGCAGGCCTTGGAGAGCCCCCAGCTCCCGGTGGCAAGAGACCAGGGGAGTCCAAGGGAACGGGCCAAGGGGAGAAGGTTCTGGGGACATTTGAAGAATAAGGCCTGGACCTTCCTGCTTGGGGCTGACCCAGGACGGGGAGCTCACCTCCTCCAGGGTGGAGCCACCTGTCTCATCCCTGCAAGAGGCAATGGTATTCACTGAGGGCTGACCAGGAGAATCTCGAGCTTGCATAGGGGTTGGGTGGTCCTCCCAGAACACAGCAGTGGGGCCTTCAGGGCAGAGGACCCGAGTGACTTTGTTTACTTACTCATTCATTGGTGTGGGCTTTGTGCGGGTGATAATGCAGGGGCCCCACAGACCACTAGCCTCTGGCCTGACCCCTAGTTAACTCACAAAGCCTAGCTTTCTGACCATGTCGTCTCTGCCTTCACATCATTTTGGGGACAATGACCCTGCTCAGCCTGACAGTGACCAAATAAAATGAAACCCTTTAGGCCTCCATATTTGTGTATTTCAGCCCTTTTGCTCTGGCTATACTCTGTCTCTGGGATCACCCCTCCAGTCACCTGGAGAACTCCTATTCATCCTTCAAAACCCAGTGCCAATGTGCCCTCCCTGGGGTGCTCATCTGCTTTTCCACAGATTCCGCCTCATCCATCACCACCCATCCAGGTTATCCTGTCTGCTTTGCAGACCTGCAAGCTGAGCTCCTGTACCCCTTCGGGGCTACCTTCCCAGTCTAGAGGGCCCCTACTAGTATTTCTGAGGGGCAGCCTCCAAAGGCAGCTCATAGGCTGGTTGGGGGAGGAGGACATGGGGGTCTCAGGGAGCCCTGGCCTCTGTGTGCCCCCAGGTCTAACCGTGACTGCCAGATCGACCAGCACCACCGGAACCAGTGCCAGTACTGCCGTCTCAAGAAGTGCTTCCGAGTGGGCATGAGGAAGGAGGGTGAGTACGCATTGGGGACACACTGGGGACGATCACAGCAGCTAGGGCTGGGGTGAACAAACAGCTTCTTCCTCCCTTTTTCCCTCCCTTTCACAGGGGTCTGGGTGCCTCAGGGGGTGGGGCCCAGCGCCTGCTAACCTCATTACCACTGATCCCTTGATCTAGTGGGCTGTGGTCTGGCCCTAGGCTGGAGGAATCCAATTAGGATCCCTGGCCCCCTGGTTGCTGCCATGGAGCTGAAGAGGCCAGGGACGCCCCACAAGGGACTTTCCCCAGCCCCATTCTCTTGCAGGAGCTCCCCTCCCCAGTTACCCCCGAGTCCGGCCTCAGAGGCCGGTTCCCTGGCCCTGACACCTTGGTGACCTCTTGTCTGCTAGCGTGGCCACTGCTTTCTGAACAAGGATGTGTGTGTGTGGTTTTTTTTTTTATTTGATTTGCTTCCCCTCCACCCTTCACCCATGCTTTTTGTTTGCCCAAGGCAGGAACTCTGCCTGTTTAAGGCAAAGGGCAGCTTACCCTTTCTCCTGACCCGGGGCACTGGGAGCAAGAGTGAGGCCCAGCTGTCTCTGCTCAGGGAACCTGGGTGGATGGGTGTATTCTGGGCCAGTGGGCCTAGAACTCTGCCAAACCCCCTTAGAATTCAAGTAGAACCCAGAGATTTCCATATGGATTTCTGGGGTTCAGGAATAGAATCTAGCCTATTGGTGGTTCACGCCTGTAATCCCAGCACTTTGGGAGGCTGAGGAGGGCGAATCACGAGGTCAGGAGATCGAGAGCATCCTGGCTAACATGGTGAAACCCCGTCTCTACTAAAAATATAAAAAATTAGCTGGGCATGGTGGCGGGTGCCTGTAGTCCCAGCTACTCGGGAGGCTGAGGCAGGAGAATGGCATGAACCCCGGAGGCGGAGCTTGCAGTGAGCCGACATCGTGCCACTGCACTCCAGCCTGGGCGACAGTGAGACTCCGTCTCAAAAAAAAAAAAAAAAACTAGCCTATTGGATGAGATCTCCTGTGCTGGGTTTCAGGTTCCTCTGGGGACTGCGTCGTGGGCCAGGCTGGCAGTTCTTTCTAGTGTCTAACCTGAGCCTCTCTTGCTTTGAAATTTTTTTTTCTTTATTTTACATTTTATTTTATTTTATTTATTTTATTTTGAGATGGAGTCTCGCTCCATCTTCTAGGCTGGAGTGCAGTGGTGTGATTTCAGTTCACTGCAGCCTCTGCCTCCCGGGTTCAAGTCATTGTCCTGCCTCTGCCTCCTGAGTATCTGGGACTACAGATACAGGCCAACACGCCCAGCTAATTTTTGTATTTTGTTTTGGTTTGTTTTTGAGACGGAGTCTCGCTCTGTTGCCAGGCTGGAGTGCTGTGGCTGGATCTCGGCTCACTGCAACCTCCGACTCCCTGGTTCAAGCGATTCTCCTGCTTCAGTCTCCTCAGTAGCGGGAATTACAGGGATACGCCACCATGCCCGGCTAATTTTTTTTTTTTTTTTTTTTTGAGACAGAGTCGCTCGCTCTGTCGCCCAGGCTGGAGTGCAGTGGCCGGATCTCAGCTCACTGCAAGCTCCACCTCCTGGGTTTACGCCATTCTCCTGCCTCAGCCTCCCGAGTAGCTGGGACTACAAGCGTCCGCCATATCACCCGGCTAGTTTTTTGTATTTTTTAGTAGAGACGGGGTTTCACTGTATTAGCCAGGATGGTCTCGATCTCCTGACCTCGTGATCCACCCGTCTCGGCCTCCCAAAGTGCTGGGTTTACAGGCTTGAGCCACCGCACCCGGCCTGTATTTTTAATAGAGATGGAGTTTCACTGTGTTGGCCAGGATGGTCTCGATCTCCTGATCTCGTGATCTGTCTGCCTGGGCCTCCCAAAGTGTTGGGATTACAGGCATGAGCCACCGCGCCCGGCCTAATTTTTGTAGTTTTAATGGAGATGGGGTTGGCCGGGTGCGTTGGCTCAAGCCTGTAATCCCAACACTTTGGGAGGCCGAGGAGGCCGAGGCGGGCGGATCGCAAGGTCAGGAGATCGAGACCATCCTGGCCAACTTGGTGAAACCCCGACTCTACTAAAAATACAAAAAAATTAGCCGGGTGTGGTGGTGGGCGCCTGTAGTCCCAGCTACTCAGGAGACTGAGGCAGGAGAATGGCGTGAACCCGGGAGGCGGAGCTTGCAGTGAGTCGAGATCGCGCCACCGCACTCCAGCATGGGCGACTGAGCAAGACTCCGTCTCAAATAAATAAATAAATAAATAAATAAATAAATAAATAAATAGAGATGGGGTTTCACCATGTTAGCCAGGCTGGAGTCTCCCAACTCCTGACCCCAGGTGATCTGCTCGCCTCAGCCTCCCAAAGTGCTCGGATTATAGGCATGAGCCACCCCACCCGGCCGCTTTTTAAATTTATTTTCTAGAGACAGGGTCCCACTATGTGGCCCAGGCTGGTCTCGAACTCCTGGCTTTAAGTGATCCTCCCACCTTCGCCTCCCAGACTACTGGGATTACAGGAATGAGCCACCATACTTGGCCTAAAGCTGTTGTTTTTTTGTCTAGGCCTTGGTGGGAGAAGCTGAGAGAGGCAGCTGAGGAGCTTCCTTTTAAAACTGATCCCTCCCTGTGGCCCCTTTAAGTTTGGGGGTAACTTTCTTGGCCCTGCCCCCACAATATGGATTTTGCCTCTACTTGTCTATTTTACCTGAAATCCTCATATATCTCAAGTCATGGCCTCAGAGCAAACAGCCTCGCCAGAAGTCTCCAAAAGCCTCGCGTGGAAATATGTATGATGACAGCTCATGCTTTTTTTTTTTGAGACGGAGTCTCGCTCTGTCCCCTAGGCTGGAATGCAGCGGCCAGATCTCGGCTTACTGCAAGCTCCGCCTCCCAGGTCCATGCCATTCTCCTGCCTCAGCCTCCCAAGTAGCTGGGACTATAGGCGCCCGCCACCTCGCCCGGCTAGTTTTTTGTATTTTTTAGTAGAGACGGGGTTTCACCGTGTTAGCCAGGATGGTCTGGATCTCCTGACCTCATGATCCGCCCGCCTCGGCCTCCCAAAGTGTTGAGATTACAAGCTTGAGCCACCGCGCCGGGCCGACAGCTCATGCTTTAAGCACAGTCCTGCCTCGGGGCCTTTGCATGTGCTGTTCCTTCTGCCTGGAGTGCGCTTTTTCCAGATCTGTGCATGGCTCCCTCCCTAACCTTGCCTTCAAGGTTTGCTCAAACATCACCTCCTCAGGGAAGCCCTCCTGATCCCCCTGTATTTGACGCCATCTGCCTTGTTCTTTTTTTTTGTTTTTGAGAGGGAGTCTTGCTCTGCCAGGCTGGAGTGTAGTGGCGCCATCTCAGCTCACTGCAACCTCCTCCGCCTCCCGAGTTCAAGTGATTCTCCTGCCTCAGCCTCCTGAGTAGCTGGGATTACAGGCATGTGCCACCAGGCCCGGCTAATTTTTTGTATTTTTAGTAGAGACGGGGTTTCACTGTGTTAGCCAGGATGGTCTCGATCTCCCGACTTCTGGATCTGCCCGCCTCAGCCTCCCAAAGTGCTGGGATTACAGGCGTGAGCCACCGCGCCCAGCCCTCCCTTGTTCTATAATTTGCTTACACCCAGAGTGTCCATTCCCTGTGGGCAGGTATTTTTGTCTATCTTGTTCCCCAGCACCTAGACCAGGGCTTGGTACACAGTAGGTGTTCAATAAATGGTCCTTGGCTTGAATTACCATCTATTTAGCCCTTCCTATGTGGCAGGCATTATTTTAAGTTACATCGATTCTCATTTAATTCAGTGATTGGTGACATCATTTTTTGAGACAGGGTCTCACTCTGTCACCCAGGCTGGAGTGCAGTGGTGTGATCATAGCTCACTGCAGCCTTAAACTCCTGGGATGAAGTGGTTCTCCCACCTCAGCCTCCTGAGTAGCTGCAATTATAGGCGTTCGCTACCATGCTCGGCTAATTTCTTAATTTTTTGTAGAGATGGGGTCTCGCTATGTTGCCCAGGCTGGTCTCGAACTCCTGGGCTCAAGCCTCAGCCTCCCAAAGTGCTGGGCTTGCAAATGGGAGCCACTGTCTGCATTTTACAGATGAGGAAACTGAGGGACACAGCAGATTGGTGAGGCCATCTGTCAGAGAGCAACAGAGTTGCGATTGGGATTTGAACCTCCACAGTCTGGGCTAAAGAGCTGGAGAGTGGTTTGGGGAGGAGTGAACAGAAAGTGCAAAGGTCAGCTGGGCGCAGTGGCTCACGCCTGTAATCCCCGTACTTTGGGAGGCCGAGGCGGGTGGGTCACGAGGTCAGGAGATTGAGACCATCCTGGCCAACATGGTGAAACCCCATCTCTGCTAAAAATACAAAAATTAGCTGGGCGTGGTGGCAGGTGCCTGTAATCCTAGCTACTCGGGAGGCTGAGGCAGGGGAATCACTTGAACCTGGGAGTTGGAGGCTGCAGTGAGCCGAGATCATGCCACTGCACTCCAGCCTGGTGACAGAGTAGAACTCCATCTCAAAAAGAAAGAGAGAGAGGAATAAAGGAAAGGAAAGAAGGAAGGGAGAGCGGGAGGGAGGGAAAAAAGAAAAAGTCCATAGGCCCTGGGGTGGGAATGTGGCCATGTGAGGGAGTGGTGGCTGCTCACAACCCAGTGAGCAAAGGGGGAAGAAGCTCCCTGGAGGACCGGGGAACCACTTTTGGGCCTCGTCCGCCTGTCCTCATTTGACAGTTGACTTAGACTCAGGGACCCCTTGGAGCGGGCTTCAACCCAGGTCCCGGCTTCTCCGCTCAGCGCTGTTCGCCCCCGGATTCTGCCCGCATTCCCCTCTGGTGTTTGCTTACACAGAGTTGACCTGGAGTTCACGGAGGTGATGAGATGGGGCATGCCAACTCATTAAAGCTCATTAATTAGTCTGCTGGCAACCAGCCCAGTCTGCCCTGCCACCCTGCCCACCGCGGCACAAGCCAGGCAGGCACGTGGCCAACCGTCTGCCTCTTTGTGCCTCAGTTTCCCTTTTCTCACCCACCTGCTCACTGCGGACTTGTGCCCAAGCCAGCAGCAGGGCCTCCCCGCTTCTTAAGCAAGGCTACTGATGGCGACTAATGTTTACTGAGGACCTACTGCAGCCCCCCCAGGACCCCTCCCTACTGTGGGTCCCCCCCCCAACCCTTCCCTGCATTGTGGCTTCTGCAGGGACCCAGACCGGCCCTCAGGGGTCATCATCTGGTGGGGAGGGGATGGAAGGTAGAGAAATGATCCCCGCTCCATAGGAGACAGCTAGTGCTGGGTGGGTATTGACTTCTTGCTTTGGGGACCAGGCTGGCCAGGGTCCCCAAGTCCTCCTTGGCCCATCCTCAGCTCTGGGAACCCCGTGACTAACAGATGGAGGCTCCAAAAGGTTTATTAGATGCTCCTCCTTGTCCCCAGGAGCTGGGGGTGGGGAGTGGTGGCTGGACCTGGACAGGGGCTCCTGGACCCTGACTTTAACCAGCCTGGTGCCCATGGGGTGGGGTTAGGCGTTCTGGGAAAGGCTGGGCCTGGGGGCTTTGGAGGGGAGGGCCTGAGTGACCCCTTGATGACTTTTGTCTCCCTTCCCCGTTATTCTCCTTACTTTTCCTACCTTGTCCTTCCCTACCTGCCCCGCCCCCCATGTCTCTCTGGGCACCTACTTGGCCCCTCATTCCTTTCCCTCTCTCCTGTGCTTCTCCTCTCTCTATACCCCTCGCTCCCCTTCCTGTCTCCATTCCTATCTCCTGTCCCCATCTCCTATCTCCATTCCTCCCGGCCTTCTGTGCCCCGCCCTCCCCCATCTCCTGTCCCTCCCTCGTTTCCTGCTGTGGCCACCCCGTTCCCCCCACCCCCCCCCCGCCCGCCCGCATCCCCTCCCGCCCGCATGTCTCTCCTGTCCCTGCCTCCCGCAGCGGTGCAGCGCGGCCGCATCCCGCACTCGCTGCCTGGCGCCGTGGCCACCTCCTCGGGCAGCCCCCCGGGCTCGGCGCTGGCGGCGGTGGGGGGCGGCGGAGACCTCTTCCCGGGGCAGCCGGTGTCTGAACTGATCGCGCAGCTGCTGCGCGCTGAGCCCTACCCTGCGGCGGCCGGACGCTTCGGCGCAGGGGGCGGCGCGGCAGGCGCGGTGCTGGGCATCGACAACGTGTGCGAGCTGGCGGCGCGGCTGCTCTTCAGCACCGTGGAGTGGGCGCGCCACGCGCCCTTCTTCCCCGAGCTGCCGGTGGCGGACCAGGTGGCGCTGCTGCGCCTGAGCTGGAGCGAGCTCTTCGTGCTGAACGCAGCGCAGGCGGCGCTGCCCCTGCACACGGCGCCGCTACTGGCCGCCGCCGGCCTCCACGCCGCGCCCATGGCCGCCGAGCGCGCCGTGGCCTTCATGGACCAGGTGCGGGCCTTCCAGGAGCAGGTGGACAAGCTAGGCCGCCTGCAGGTCGACTCGGCCGAGTACGGCTGCCTCAAGGCCATCGCGCTCTTCACGCCCGGTGAGTCACGCTCCGAAGGGGGCCGCGGGATAGGGGGACCCAAGGGAGGTTAGGAGGAGGGCAGCCTAGACCCAGACTCCAGCCCCCATAGCGCCCCGCTCGCTGCCTAGGCCTGGCGCCCTGCAAGCGCCGTGAGCGAACGCTCATGGGTGGCCATAGAGGGGTGATGTAAGCAGTGTGACACAGTGACACCCCCACTGCGTGATTCCAAGACTCTTGGAGAACTCTGAACCCCGGACCCCAGACCCCTCTTCCTGTTCCCAGGCTCCCTGAAACCCCCTACTCCCTCACCAAAGGTCTCTTCACGCTCAGTGAGCACTGATAGCACAAAGTTGGGGGAACGTGGGAGGGACGGTCCTAACCCCCTGTTTCTCGCCCCCTCAGGCCCCCACTGCCTGATTACTGGGCTCTCAGGGCAACCTGCAGGTAGCCAGGATTGTAGGGATCTGGGTAGGGGCGTGGCTCGGAGGCCCCTCCCATTGAGGGGCGGGGCAGCCCCAGAACCTTCGTAACCATCAACTATCGAGCAGTGGTAGCCCTATCTATTCCAGGACTGGTGGTGCAGCCAGCTTTTTTTTTTCCCCACTTTATTTTTTTATTTGTGTTTCTATTTTTTGAGACTGGGTCTCACCCTGTCATCCAGGCTATGGTCCGAACACGGTTCACTACAGCCTCGAACTCCAGGGCTCGAGCAATCCTCCCTCCCACCTCAGCCTCTTGAGTAGCCGGGACCACAGGTGTGCACCACCATTCCTGGCTAATTTTGTTTTAAAAGTTTTCTGGGCCGGGCGCGGTGGCTCAAGCCTGTAATCCCAGCACTTTGGGAGGCCGAGACGGGCGGATCACGAGGTCAGGAGATCGAGACCATCCTGGCTAACACGGTGAAACCCCGTCTCTACTAAAAAATACAAAAAACTAGCCGGGCGTGGTGGCGGCGCCTGTAGTCCCAGCTACTCGGGAGGCTGAGGCAGGAGAATGGCGTAAACCCGGGAGGCGGAGCTTGCAGTGAGCTGAGATCCGGCCACTGCACTCCAGCCTGGGTGACAGAGCCAGACTCCGTCTCAAAAAAAAAAAAAAAAGTTTTCTGTAGAGACATGGTCTCACCATGTTACCCAGGCTGGTGTTGAACTGGGCGCAAGCAGTCCTGCCTCAGCCACCCAGAGTGCTAGGATTACAGGCGTGTGCCACCATGCCTTTAGACAAAGATCTTTCCAGCGTGTCTCCTGGGAGTTCTTTCACCTACTGGAAGCCTCTAGATCCCATCAGAGGTATCTTTGGGGCTAGGAACCAGATCCAGGCTACTCTGGGAGGTGGCTTTCATTTGATAAATATGGTTTTGGTCCTGCAAGGTGGCTCAGGCCTGTAGCCACGGCACTTTGGGAAGCAGAGTTGGGAGAATCGCTTGAGCCCAGGAGTTCCAGGCTCCAGTGAGCTCTGATTACCACACTGCACTCGAGCCTGCGCAACAGAGTGAGACTGCGTCTCAAAAATCAATAAATATGGCTTTATTTATTGTTTTCCCAGAAGATTCTTCTTGGCTTCCCATCGTCTTGGGTCTCTCTAGAGGCTGCCACATTCTCTCACACCACAGGCCCTTCTGGGCTCTGTCTTCCTTCCTTCCCAGCCCCACCTTCCCTGGGAGCTTCCTTAGAACCTGTCTCCTTGGCCAGGCCACTGGCTTTGTAATCCCAGCACTTTGAGAGACTGAGGTGGGGAGATTGCTTGAGATCAGGAGTTCAAGACCAGCCTGGCCAACATAGCGAAACCTCTAAAAATACAAAAATTAGCTGGGTGTGGTGGAGCGTGCCTGTAATGCCAGCTACTTGTGAGGCTAAGGCAGGAGGATCACTTGAACTCGGAGGCGGAGGTTGCAGTGAGATCGTGCCACTGCACTTCTACCTGGGGGACAGTGTGAGACTCCATCTTTTTTTTTTTTTTTTTTTGAGACGGAGTCTCACTCTGTCGTCCAGGCTGGAGTGCAGTGGCGCGATCTTGGCTCACTGCAAGCTCCACCTCCCGGGTTCACGCCATTCTCCTGCCTCAGCCTCCAGAGTAGCTGGCACTACAGGTGCCCGCCACCACGTCCGGCTAATTTTTTTTGCATTTTTAAGTAGAGACGGGGTTTCACTGTGTTAGCCAAGATGGTCTCGATCCCCTGACCTCGTGATCTGCCCGCCTCGGCCGAGACTCCATCTTAAAGGAAAAAAATTAGGCCGGGTGCGGTGGCTCACGCGTGTAATCCCAGCACTTTGGGAGGCACGTGCCATCACACCGGGCTAATTTTTTAAATTTATTTATTTAGAAACAGGGTCTCCCTCTGTTGCCCAGGCTGGAGTGCAGTGGCACGATCTTGGCTCACTGCAACTTCCGCCTCCCAGGCTCAAGTGATCCTCCCATTAGCCTTCTGAGTAGTGGGACTACAGGCACATGCTACCATGCCTGGCTAATTATTCTTAATTATTAGTAGAGATGGAGTTTCACCATGTTGGCCAGGCTGGTCTTGAACTCCTGACCTCAGGTGATCCACCTGCCTTAGCCTTCCAAAGTGCTGGGATTACAGGCGTGAGCTACCGTGCCTAGCCCCAACTAATTTGTTTTTGTAGAGAAGGGATCACACTGTGTTGTCCAGGCTGGTCTCAAACCCTGGCCTTAAATGATGCTCCTGCCTCTGCCTCCCAAAGTGCTGGAACTGTGGCCGTAAGCCATCACGCCCAGCCCCCTGTTCTTACCCACAGTTGCAAGTGGTAGCCCCTAGTCACCCCTGTGGGCCCTGTGTTCTCTGGCTGTCTCCCACCCTGTCTGACTTGCCTTTGTCCCCCTAGATGCCTGTGGCCTCTCGGACCCGGCCCACGTGGAGAGCCTGCAGGAAAAGGCGCAGGTGGCCCTCACCGAGTACGTGCGGGCGCAGTACCCGTCCCAGCCCCAGCGCTTCGGGCGCCTGCTGCTGCGGCTGCCCGCCCTGCGCGCCGTCCCTGCCTCCCTCATCTCCCAGCTGTTCTTCATGCGCCTGGTGGGGAAGACGCCCATTGAGACACTGATCAGAGACATGCTGCTGTCGGGGAGTACCTTCAACTGGCCCTATGGCTCGGGCCAGTGACCATGACGGGGCCACATGCGCTGTGGCCAGGCCTGCAGACAGACCTCAAGGGACAGGGAATGCTGAGGCCTCGAGGGGCCTCCTGGGGCCCAGGACCCTGGACCCTGGCTTCTCTCCTCAGACTTCTATTTTTTAAAGACTGTGAAATGTTTGTCTTTTCTGTTTTTTAAATGATCATGAAACCAAAAAGAGACTGATCATCCAGGCCTCAACCTCGTCCTCCCCAGGACCCCTGGCCAGGATGGAGGTAAGGGATGGAGGGTCCAATCCTGGGACAGCCTTGTCCCTCAGCACCCCAAGCATGAACTTGTGGGATGGTAGGGTTGGCTTCCCTGGCATGATGGACAAAGGCCTGGCATCTGGGCCGGAGGGGCCGCTCCAGTGGGCAGGGGTAGCTAGCGTGTGCCAGGCAGATCCTCTGGACACGTAATCTATGTCAGACACTACATGATGACTCAGTCAAGGCCAATAATAAAGACATTTCCTACCTGCACAGCCTTCCTGGGTTTTTTTTGAGACAGAGTGGTACTTCGTCACCCAGGCGGGAGCGCAGTGGCGCCATCTCAGCTCACTGCAACCTCTGCCTCACAGGTTCAGGCGATTCTCCTGCCTCAGCCTCCCCAGTAGCTGGAACTACAGGCACCCATCACAATGCCCAGTTAATTTTTTTTTGTATTTTTGGTAGAGATGCGGTTTCACCATGTTGACCAGGTTGGTCTCGAACTTCTGACCTCAGGTGATCCACCACCCCCGCCCTTGGCCTCCAAAAGTGCAGGGATTACAAGCGTGAGCCACCGCGCCTAGCCTCACTTAATTTTATTCAGTTGGCTCTTAATCGGGTTTTTTTTTTTTTTTTTTTTTTTTTTGCGATGGAGTTTTGCTCTTTCACCCAGGCTGGAGTGCAGTAGTACAGTCTTGGCTCACTGCAACCTCTGCCTCCCAGGTTCAAGCAATTCTCCTGCCTCAGCCTCCTGAGTAGTTGGGATTACAGGTGTGCACCACCACGTTCAGCTTATTTTTGTACTTTAATTAGAGATGGGGTTTTGCCACGTTGGCCAGGCTGGTCTCGAACTCCTGACAGGTGGTCCACCTGCCTTGGCCCCCCAAAGTGGTGTGATTATAGGCATGAGCCACCACACAAGGCCCTTAATCTTGTTTGGGTTCTGATGTCCTTGGGAGAAACCTCTGGGGCCAGTCCTGTCACATGATCTCAGGCCAGCCAATCAGACTACCATTCTGTGGGTCACGGCAACTGGTTTATGGAGGGTCTGAGATTCCAAACTAGCCAGTGAGATTCCACAGCGGGATTTGGAACTGGGAGAATCTAATTAAAGCAGAGCCAAGGATGGAAGATCAATTTCCCAAGATGCCTTTGGAGCCCCTGGATCAAGCCATACCTGAAACCCTTAGGTGTTTTAAGTTCTATGAACTCAGTCATCCCCCTTTTGTGCCTGAGTCAATCTGACTTCAATTTTTTTTTCCTCACATGGAACTAAAAATCTGTTTCAGAGATTGACGTTTGGGAGGCAGGGACCTAGAAGGCCAAGACTTTGAAATGTGGGCTTCACTGGGTGATACGGAATCATGTGGGGTACCAGGGACTCTCCCATGCCAGCCTCGGGAGTCTGTGGCACCGCTCTGTGGTGGGAAAGGCACCTGTGGAATTGGGCACCAGAGCTGTAGGGGGGCAGAGAGAAAGGGCCCGAATGGTGGTGGGGGTGGCACCTCTCACTGATGTCCTGCCAAGAAGAGGCAAGTCCTCCATCAGAGATGCCCTTCTGTAGCCAGGCGTGGTGGCAGGAGCCTGTAATCCCAGCTACTTGGGAGGCTGAGGCACGAGAGTCACTGGAACCTGGAAGGCGGAGGTTGCAGTCAGCTGAGGTTGCACCACTACACTCCAGTCTGGGCGACAGAGGGAGACTCTGTCTCAAAAAAAAAAAAAAAAAGATGGCCTTCTGAAAACAGCAAGGGAAGAAGTCACATCTGTCACGCTGCTTGCCGGGCCAGTGCTCAGCCCTTATGCAGCCCCAGTTTGCCAAAGTGGTCCCCAGTCTCCCCATGTCCATCTTGAAGACAGCCTTGGAAGATGAGAGATTAGGCCCCTCCTGTGGTGAGGGTCTCTTGCAGGCGTGTTCGGAGAAGGGAACTGAGGCAGGGGCGGGATGGAGAGGACACCAGGTTCCCTTTGAAGGCTGCACTGGGTTCTGCATTAGGCCAGGGTTTCCCACAGTGTCCCGTGAGTGAGTGGGTCCATGTCTACAATCAAACTGGATAGCAAGGTCCCATTTAGCTAATGCATGGGACATCTGAGGGTTGAGTGAGACCATGGTGTCCTGCTGTTTGGCCCCAGGCCAGAGATCTGGATGTCTGTCTAAGACCTGACTGCCGAACTCCTACTTTTCCTACAAAACCCTACCCACATGGCCCTTCCTGCAAGAAGAGATCTGGAGCCTCCCTGGCTATTAAGACTGTGCTGTGCAGCCTTCTGTTACTGGACTCAGGGCTATCTTCCCCAGACTAGGGCCTTCTTGAGGACAATCGTGGTGGCTCAGTGGTTGACACTGTCTCCCCTGCATGTAATTGGTCTTCCTGGTTGCTTCTGTCCCCTGTGACTCCCTTGGGAGACTAACACTCAGAGGACAGCTTCTGGTCTGCTGTTACATGGCCCCCATGGGGAGACTGGCTCCACCTGTGCCCCACCTGTCACAGCCAGGGCCTGGGATGGGTCGGACACTGGAAGGCCCTCCCCCTAGGCCATGCTTATGGATGTGCCCACATAGTGCTTGGGGTCAGCTGCTGTCCTGAAGTGCCCAGGGAGACACAGAATGGAGGAATCCAGCTGGGTGTGGTGGCTCATGCCTATAACCCCGGCACTTTGGGAGGAGGAGGTGGTGGGCAGATCACTTAAGGTCAGGAGTTCGACACCAGCCTGGCCAACATGGGGAAACCCTGTCTCTACTAAAAATACAAAAATTAGCTGGGCGCAGTGGCAGGTGCCTGTAATCTCAGCTACTCAGGAGGCTGAAGCAGCAGAATCACTTGAACCTGGGAGGCAGAGGTTGCTGTGAGCCGAGATGGTACCCGAGACGGTACCACTGCACTCCAGCCAGGGCGATAGAATAAGACTCCGACTCAAAAAAAAAAAAAAAAAAAAAATGAATGGAGGAATCCATTTGTCTGGGGTGCGTTCATGGCGTCCTACAGGGCTTCCAGGCTGAGCCCACTCCCTTTAGGTGGACCCCAGCATGGCATCCCTTGGATCTTCCAGAAGGCCGTCCTACCAAGACTGGCGTCCTCTAGCGATCTTGTCTCCATTATTAGACCCACAGAAACTCTTGGTCTCAGCCAGGCAGGGTGGCTCACACCTGTAATCCCAGCACTTTTGGAGGCTGAGGTGGGCGGATCATGGGAGGTCAAGAGTTCCAGACCAGCCTGACCAACATGGTGAAACCCCGTCTCTACTAAAAATACGAAAATTAGTTGGGTGTGGTGGCAGGTGTCTGTAATCCCAGCTACTCGGAAGGCTAAGGCAGGAGAATCACTTGAACCAGGGAGGCGGAGGTTGCAGTGAGCCGAGATCATGCTACTGCGCTCCAGCCTGGGCAAGAGCGAGACTCTGTCTCAGAAAAAAAAACAAAAAACAAAACAAAAAAAACTTTTGGTCCCTGGTGTTCCCCGGCAAGCCTGGCCGAGGACGTGACGCTGGATGTTGGCGTCTAACTGGAAGGCGACTTGAGGCTCTTGGGGGAGAGAGAACCCCCATTAAGGGTTCAAACCCTACCCAGAGATCCTAGACAAATCCCTTTTGTGGAACCTTTTTTTTTTTTTTTTTTTTTTGAGACAGAGTTTCACTCTTGTTGCCCAGGCTGGAATGCAATGGCAAGATCTTGGCTCACCGCAACGTCTGCCTCCAGGCTTCAAGTGATTTTCCTGCCTCAGCCACCATAGTAGCTAGGATTACAGGCACGCACCACCACACCCAGCTAATTTTTTTTTTTTTTTTTTTTAAGTAGAAACGGGGTTTTACCATGTTAGCCAGGCTGGTCTCGAACTCCTGACTTCAGGTGATTTGCCAGCCTCGGCTTCCCAAAGTGCTGGGATTACAGGAGTGAGCTACGGTGCCCAGCAAGAACCTCATATTTTTTCTCCTCTGGAAATGAAGGAACAATTTTGTAGTGATGGCTAGGTACGGTGACTCATGCCTTTGATCCCAGTACTTTGGGAGGCCGAGGCAGGAGGATTGCTTGAGCCCACGAGTTTGAGTCCAGCCTAGGCAACATAGAGAGACCCCATCTCTACAAATATAAAATTAACCAGGGTGTCATGGTACATGGCTGTGGTCCCAGCTACTCAGGCGGGTGAAGTGGGAGGATTGCTTGAGCCTGAGAGGTTGAGGCTGCAGTGAGCCATGATCACGCCACTGCACTCCAGCTTGGGCGACAGAGTGAGACACAGTCAAAAACAAAAACAAAAACAAAAAACTGGCCGGGCGCGGTGGCTCAAGCCTGTAATCCCAGCACTTTGGGAGGCCGAGACGGGCGGATCACGAGGTCAGGAGATCGAGACCATCCTGGCTAACACGGTGAAACCCTGTCTCTACTAAAAAATACAAAAAACTAGCTGGGCGAGGTGGCGGGCGCCTGTAGTCCCAGCTACTCGGGAGGCTGAGGCAGGAGAGTGGCGTGAACCCGGGAGGCGGAGCTTGCAGTGAGCTGAGATCCGGCCACTGCACTCCAGCCTGGGCGACAGAGCCAGACTCCGTCTCAAAACAAAAAAACAAAAAACTTTTTGTGTGCATAACAACTGAGTGAAATCAGAAGTGTTAAGTAATTATACTCAGTAGGTGTCTAATACATGTTTATTTCACTGGGATGGAGAGCAGGCCCTACTTCCAGGGAACAGGTTGAGATCTGGAGTCCCTATAGGGTCAGAGCTAGAGGGCCCAGAGGAGGAAGACCTGGAAGGCCTTCCTGGAGGAGGAGCTGTCAGCGCCGAGTCCAAAATGAAGAGGCATTTGCAATCCTGGAGAAAGCTACCCCTGGTAGGGGGAGCTGCAAGAGGAAAGGCTGAGGAGATACCAAGAAAAGCAAGGGGCCTGCATCCCCATCCATCCCTCTGCCCATCTGCAGGGGCACTCAGAAGTACACAGAGCCCTCGCTGTCTCCTCGGTCATTGAATTTCTGGATCTGAGTCTTGAGATGCCTCAGTTTACCCTTCAGGTAGTGGCAGCGAGCCTGCTTGTCCAGGAAGCCAGGATCCTAGGCAGGGCGAGACCCGGAAGTCCTTGCAGCAGTCTGCCCTGTGGCCCTCAAGCTGCTCAACCCTCTGCCTTTCATTCTCCGAGCCTTAATTTTCTCTCCTTGAAACGGGGCACAGGCAACTGGGTGAGCTGGGTGAGGTGGCTCATGCCTGTAATCCCAGCAGTCTGGGAGGCCGAGGTGGGCGGAACACTTGAGGTCAGGAGTTCTTTTTTTTTTTTTTTTTTTTTTGAGAGGAAGTCTCGCTCTGTCGCCCAGGCTGGAGTGCAGTGGCCGGATCTCAGCTCACTGCAAGCTCCGCCTCCCGGGTTCAGGCCATTCTCCTGCCTCAGCCTCCCGAGTAGCTGGGACTACTGGGCCCACCACCTCGCCTGGCTAGTTTTTTGTATTTTTTAGTAGAGACGGGGTTTCACCGGGTTAGCCAGGATGGTCTCGATCTCCGAGGTCAGGAGTTCTAGACCAGCCTGGCCAACATGGTGAAACCCTGTCTCTACTAAAAATACAAAAATTTGCCAGACGTGGTGGTGAGCGCCTGTGATCCCAGCTGAGGCAGGAGAACAGCCTGAACCCAGCCGGCTGAGGTTGCAGTGAGCTGAGATCTTACCATTGCATTCCAGCCTGGGCGACAGAGCGAGATTTTGTCTCAAAAAAAAAAAACAAAAAAACCCGGTACAGGCACCCCAGCCTCACAGAAGTCTCAGGGGTGCAAGACCAAGCTGTGGGATGTAAAACTCACCGTTCGCTTCTTCTCAAACTCCCTCCAAACCCGGGCTGCAACTTGGGCCTCCTTCTGTAAGGGGAGGAGTAGAAAGGGGGTTTAGGGAGAGTTGAACTCAAGGAGGGATGGGGAAGCTGAAGCTCAGACACACTAAATGCCCATCTAGTGGGGACTTCAAGGGCTGACCTAAGCCATGTGTGTGGCGCCCAGCCAACCTAGAGTAGAAAGAGTCCCAGAAATCTGGATCCAGTGGGTGTCCCACAGGCTTGTGTTGGGCCACTCCGAAGGGCTGCGGGGCAGGGCTTTCTCCCAGTGCTGACCTGGCTTTGGGGTGGGGGCAGGGAGCTCAGCAGGGCCTCCAGCTGCCTGAGCTTTGCCTGTGCACACCCCACCTCCCGCTGGAGCTCCAAGAACTCTCCATACTGGTCCTGGAACACTGCGGCGTAGCGGCTCCGCTCCCTCTCACTGCTCACCGGTGGATACTTACTACCAGGTTGAAGGGGTCAGAGTGTAAGCGTAAAGAACCCCACCCTTTCCCCCAGTCAGTGTAATTTGCTTTTCTTTGTCCATGCTGGGCCCCCTACTAAAAATGTTCCTTTACTCCCCGTCTTTTTATTATTTTTATTAATAATAATAATATTATTTATTTATTTTGAGATGGAGTCTCGCTCTGTTGCCCAGGCTGGAGTGCAGTGGCCGGATCTCAGCTCACTGCGAGCTCCGCCTCCTGGGTTTACGCCATTCTCCTGCCTCAGCCTCCCGAGTCACTGGGACTACAGGTGCCTGCCACCTCGCCCGGCTAGTTTTTTTGTATTTTTTAGTAGAGACGGGGTTTCACCGTGTTAGCCAGGATGGTCTCGATCTCCTGACCTCATGATCTGCCCGTCTCGGCCTCCCAAAGTGCTGGGATTACAGGCGTGCGCCACCGCGCCCCGCCTTTATTATTATTTTTTGAGATAGAGTCTTGCTGTGTTGCCCAGGCTGGAGTGCAGTGGAGCGATCTCAGCTCACTGCAACCTCCACCTCCCAGGTTCAAGCAGTTCTCCCACCTCAGCCTCTTCAGTAGCTGGGATTACAGGCATGCGCCACCATATCCAGCTAATTTTTGTATTTTTAGTAGAGACGGGGTTTCACCATGTTGGCCAGGCTGGTCTCGAACTCGTGACCACAAGTGATCAGCTCACCCCACAAGGGATCCTTTTCTTTTTACTCTTTGGTAAACTCTTATTCACCTGTCAAAGCCCCAGCCTCAGTGCCCCTCTCTGATCTCAAGCATGAAGAATCACATGGGGGACACTCACAGCTCATAGTCGGGCACTGGGTGGGGCCTAGGCTTATGCCCCTTAGGGATAGCTCCAATAGGCTTCTTGGCACCCAGGAGGGCCTGGGAAAGCAGCTCATCCTCAAACACAATCTTCCTGGGCTTTGCCTTGTGGGGTCCCGGCTGGGGCTGGCACGGAGGGCGGGAGGCGCTGGTTTTGAGGCCTCCAGGCGCCAGTCCTTGCAGCTGCCACAGGAATCGTGGTTTGGAGTTAAATCGGGGTGTCGGGAAACCGGAGTCCCTCAAACTGGGGGGACTAAATCTTTTGTCTAGAGGCCCGGCCTGGGGACCCCCTCCCGGTCAGGCTCACCGGGGGCCCAGGCCCAGGCGGGTGAGTCTGCAGGTGCCCCCGGGAGCCGCGAGTCTTTGGGGGCTCCCAGGTGGGCATCGGCCTCCGGGAGAAGCAGCTCGCAGGTTTCCGGGCTGATGGGCGGGTCCTGCGGGGGGCGTCGTGTCCCGCGCGCGGCGGGGGTGGTCTGCGGGCGGCCTGTGGGTGGACACGCGGAGAGGACACGCCTGGCGACGCGCACGGAGAAAGGACGCGCGGGCAGCACGGCCCGAAAGCAGCCAACTCTCAACCAGCTGGAGCAGAGTTCCCCAGCGCGGCCTCTATTTGCATAGACGCACGCGATTGGTCCACAGCGACCTCCAGACCCCGCCCACGATTGCGTAACCCAAAAGAGCGCTATGTAAACGAGCTCTGACGTCGCCGCGCAGCCTGGGACCTGCTCTAGTTAACCCCCGTGCTGCCGGAGCCTCGCCCTCTGGGGCACGCGGAGCCCACGGACAACCGCGCCCGAGGAGCTCCCCGGGACCTCCGCCCCACCTGCAAGGCCATCCGGCTGACTACCGCCCCGGGTCACCTGTCCCAGCGTCTGGAGCTCCGAGCCTGAGTCCGCTGTCAGAGAGGCACTTCCGTCCCGGTTGTGCATTTACTGCAGGATGGACCCGACCGGCAGGGTAGCTCGGCAGGGCAGTGGGGCGGGGTCTGACGGGAGGGGGCTGGGCCTGACGGCCTGGGGGCGGGGCTGACCTGGTGGGCGTGGCCACACACCTTCGAAACGTGGTCGACTCCGACCTCGACTCTCAAGTTTGTCTGATAAAACGGGATGGTTTTGCAAATTTAAACTTATTTATTTTTTCAGCAATTATATGAAAAAAAAATTAACAAGAGCCTCGCTTGCCCAGGCTGGAATGCAGTGGCGTGATCTCGGCCCACTGCAGCCTCCGCCTCCCGGGTTCAAGGGTTCTCCTGCCTCGGCCCCCCGAGTAGCTGGGACTACAGGCGCCCGCCAACACACTCGGCTAATTTTTTCTATTTTTTAATAGAGACGGGGTTTCACCGTGTTAGCCAGGATGGTCTCGATCTCCTGACCTCGTGATCCGCCCACCTCGGCCTCCCAAAGTGCTGGGATTACAGGCCTGAGCCACCGCGTCCGGCCTCTTACGTGTACTTTCAAAGTTGAAAATACTGACTACTCAGGCCAGGCGCGGTGGCTCACGCTTGTAATCCCAGCATTTTGGGAGGCCGAGGTGGGCAGATCACGAGGTCAGGAGTTCGAGACCAGCCTGGCCAACATAATGAAAGCCCGTCTCTACTACAAAAAATTAGCCAGGTGTGGTGGCAGGTGTCTGTAATCCCAGCTACTTGGGAGGCTGAGGCAGGAGAACTGCTTGAACCCGGGAGGCAGAGGTTGCAGTGAGCCAAGATTGCGCCAGTGCACTCCACCTGGGCGACAGTTGAGAGACTTTGTCTCAAAAACAAAAAAACAAAAACAAAAAAAGGCCGGGCGCGGTGGCTCATGCCTGTAATCCCAGCACTTTGCGAGGCCGAGGCAGAAGGATCACCTGAGGTCGGGAGTTCAAGACCAGCCTGACCAACATGGAGAAACCCCGTCTCTACTAAAAATACAAAATTAGCCGGGGTGGTGGCGCATGCCTGTAATCCCAGCTACTTGGGAGGCCAAGGCAGGAGAATTGCTTGAACCCGGGAGGTGGAGGTTGCGGTGAGCTGTGATCGCTCCATTGCACTCCAGCCTGGGCAACAAGAGCGAAACTATGTCTCAAAACAAACAAAAAAACAAACAGGAAGTATTGCCTATTGCATGAGTGAAAAAATTTAGAAACTATTTCATAAGTCTTTTCCTGTTATATCCTGCAAATGTTTTTGCTTGTTGATCTTTAGAAGTTCTTCAAATGTCAGCTGGACAAGGTGGCTTATGCCTGTAATCCCAGCAGTTTGGGAGGCCAAGGTGAGTGGATCACTTGTGGTCAGGAGTTCGAGACCAGCCTGGCCAACATGGTGAAACCCCGTCTCTACTAAAAATACAAAAATTAGCCAGTCATGGTAGCATGCACCTGTAATCCCAGCTACTCAGGAGGCTGAGGCAGGAGAATCACTTGAAACTGGGAGGTGGAGGTTGCAGTGAGCCATGATTGTGCCACTGTACCACTCCAGCCTGGGCGACAGAGTGAGACTCCAAAAAAAGTTCTTCAAATGTCAAGAAAATTCATGTAACCAGGCAGTGTATCTTTTTTTATTGCTGCTATAAATGGGATGCTTTAATACATTTTAAAGCTATATACATATATAGTATACAAGAAATGAATTTTTAAATATCCCTAAGTCTCTTGCTAGCTTATGGAATTCTTTTATTGAAATATCTTTAGTCACATTGCTTGAGCCTATCATATATACAGTCACCTGCAAATAATTTTGCCTTCTCATTTCTTATTTTTCTTCTTTTTCTTCTTCTTTTTCAATCTCATTTCTTTCTTCTTGTTTGAGAGACAGGGTCTCACTCTGCCGCACAGGCTGGAGTGCAGTGGTGCCAACATAGCTCACTGCAGCCTCGAACTCCTGGGCTCAAGTGATCATTTGCCCCAGCCTCCTGAATAATTGGAACTATAGGCGCGTACCACCACACCTGGATAATTTTTTTTTTTTTTTTTAAGATGGAGTCTTGTTCTGTCTCCCAGGCTGGAGTGCAGTGGTGTGATCTTGGCTCACTGCTACCTGCGCCTCTTGGGTCAAGCAATTCTCCTGCCTCAGCATCTTGAGTAGCTGGGATTACAGGTGCTCGCCACCACGTCTGGCTAATTTTTGTTTTTTGTTTTTTGTTTTTTTTTTTTTGAGAGGAAGTCTCACATTGTCACCCGGGCTGGTGTGCAGTGGGGTGATCTTGGCTCACTGCAGCCTCCACCTCTCGGTTTTAAGCGATTCTCCTACCTCAGCCTCCCGAGTGGCTGGGACTACAGGTGTACACCACCACACCTGGCTAATTTTTGTATTTTCAGTAGAGACGGGTTTTCACCATGTTGGCCAGGCTGGTCTTGAACTCCTGACCTCGTAATCTGCCCACCTCGACCTCCCAAAGTGCTGGGATTACAGGTGTGAGCCACCGCGCCTGGCCTAATTTTTGTATTTTTAGTAGAGATAGGGTTTCACCATCTTGGCCAAGCTGGTCTCAAACTCCTGACCTTGTGATCCACCCGCCTTAGCATCTCAAAGTGCTGGGATTACAGCCATGAGCTACTGCACCCAGCTGATAATTATTATTTTTTTGAGATGGAGTCTTGCTCTGTTGCCCAGGCTGGAGTGCAATGCAACGATCGTGGCTCACTGCAACCTCTGCCTCCTGGGTTCAAGCAATTCTCCTGCCTCACCCTTCTGAGTAGCTGGGATTACAGGCACCTGCCACCACGCCCAGCTAATTTTTGTATTTTTTAGTAAAGACGGAGTTTCACCATGTTGGCCAGGCTGATCTCGAACTCCTGACCTCAAGTAATCCACCTGCCTTGGCCTTCCAAAGTGCTGGGATGACAGGCATGAGCCACACCAGGTGGCCTACATCTGGATAATTTTTACATTTTTAAATTTTTATTGGTAGAGATGGGGTCTCGCTATGTTGTCCAGTCAGGTCTTAAACTCCTAGGATCAAGCGGTCCTCCTGTTTCAGCCTCCCAAGTAGTTGTGACTAAAGACATGAGCCCCATGCCTGGCATTTTATTTATTCTATTTACAGGGTCTTGCTATGTTGTCCAGGCTAGTCTCTATCTTCTGGCCTCAAGCAATCCTCCTGCCTCAGCCTTTGGAGTATCTGGGACCACAGGCGTGCACCACCATATTTGGCCCCATTTCTTTTTTTCTTCTAGTTGTGCTGACTACCACCTCAAGACTATGTGAAATTATGGAGGCAGGGTGACTGTCAGCATCCTTCGCCGTTCCATTTCCCCAGGTTTTTTTTTTTTTTTTTGAGACGGAGTTTCGCTCTTGTTGCCCAGGCTGGAGTTCAATGGCGCGATCTTGGCTCACTGCAACCTCCGCCTCCCAGGTTCAAGCCATTCTTCTGCCTCAGCCTCCCTAGTAGCTGGATTTACAGGCACGCGCCACCACACCCGGCTAATTTTGTATTTTTAGCAGAGACAGGGTTTCTCCATGTTGATCAGGCTGGTCTCGAACTCCAAACCTGAGGTGATCCGCCGGCCTCGGCCTCCCAAAGTGCTGGGATTACAGGCGTGACCCACCGCGCCCAGCCTTGTTTTTGTTTTTTAAGCCGGAGTCTCACTCTTTTACCCAGGCTGGGGTGCAATGGTGTGATCTCGGCTCACTGCAACCTCTGCCTCCCAGGTTCAAGTGATTCTCCTGCCTCAGCCTCCTGAGTAGCTGGGATTACAGCCACGTGCCACCATGCCTGTCTAATTTTTGTATTTTTGGTAGAGACAAGGTTTCACCATGTTGGCCAGGCCGGTGTCGAACTCCTGACCTCAAGTAATCTACCTCTTTCGGCCTCCCAAAGTGCCGGCGTTACAGGTAGCATTAGCCACTGTGCCTGGCCTATTCCTCATTTTGATGGCAGAAATTTTGAGTATTTGCCCATTAAAGTCGACACTTCCTTTGGCGTGAAATTGTTCAGTGAAGTGAGGAACATCTCCATCTATTTCCTTTCTTTTCAAATTAGGAGCCTTTGGGTAATGGAGGCTAAACAGTACAATTTGTCATTTCAGCATCTGTGATTTTGTTTTCTGAGGCATTAATGTACTGCCTTTTGCTGTTGTTGTTTGAGACAGGGTCTTGCTCTGTCGCTCAGGCTGGAGTGTAGTGGTGTGATCACAGCTCACTGCGTCCTCGAACTCCTGGACTCAAGCCATTCTCCTGTCTCAGCCTCCCAAGTAGCTGGGAGTATTTTTTGTAGAGATGGGGTTTTACCATGTTGTCCAGACTGGCCTCAAACTCCTGAGCTCAAGCAATCCTCCCACCTTGGCCTCCCACAGTGCTGGCATTACAAGGCGTGAGCCACGGTGCCCCGGCCAATGTGGTTTTCTAATAAGGAATCATCCCTGTGTCTCAGGCATAAACTTCTTTTTTTTTTTTTTTTTTGAGACGGAGTCTCGCTCTGTCGCCCAGGCTGGAGTGCAGTGGCCGGATCTCAGCTCACTGCAAGCTCCGCCTCCCGGGTTTACGCCATTCTCCTGCCTCAGCCTCCCGAGCAGTTGGGACTACAGGCGCCCGCCACCTCGCCCGGCTAGTTCTTTTGTATTTTTTAGTAGAGACAGGGTTTCACCTTATTAGCCAGGATAGTCTCGATCTCCTGACCTCGTGAAATGCCCGTCTCGGCCTCCCAAAGTGCCGGGATTACAGGCGTGAGCCACCGTGCCCGGCCTTGATCTACTTCTTAAAAGCTGCCAGTAGCGCTTTTAAAAATCTCTACTTGGGCCGAGCACAGTGGCTTATGCTGTAATCCCAGCACTTTGTGAGGCCAAGGCGGGAGGATTGCTTGAGGCTAGGAGGTCGAGGCTGCAGTGAGCTATGATTGCGCCACTGCACTCTAGCCTGGACCACAGAGTGAGACCCTGTCTCAAAAAAAAAAAAAAAAAAAAAAAAATCCCTACCTAATGATTTTACTCACTGTGTGATGGGGTCCATTGGGTACCTCCGAGGGTCTCCACAATGCTGTCATGCTGCCATGGGGCAGACACCCCAAGACCTTGTCACCAAGCCCCTCAGCTGCTCCCTTACAGGCTGTGCCCTGTCTGGAGCTGGTGTGAGAGCAGGGCTCAGGACCCCAGAATTCCTACTCCAAGACCCTTTTCAGGACCCCTACCCTAGTACCCACCCAGTTCTCCTTTGAAATGATCAGACTGTGACCTGGGGAGGGCAGGGTCTCCAGGGAGTGCTGGGCACGACACATGTGTGTTTGTCGAGTGACTGTATGAGGGATCTGTAGTGTCCCAAGAGCTGGGGCTGCAGTGTGGCTGAGCTGTGTCCTCAAACTATTGCCTTCAATTCCAGGGAAGACCTAGTGTTGAGACCCCCTCCTCCAGGCTGAGCTCCTGTCATTACCCTACTCCTCCTCAACCCTCCAAGCCCCTGTCCTACCCTTTGGCCTCACTCTGGCCTCACATTGCTGAAGGCATTGAGTTTGGCTGTGAGTCTGCCAATCGGAGGCTCCTAGGGCCTCCTGGAGCTGGGCCTTGTCGGTTATGGAGTAGGCTCCAGAGGAACATGGGCGGAGGGAGAGTTTGATGAGTCACCACCCGCCAAGCCTGACTTTTTCTGTTTTTTTTTTTTTTTTTTTTTTTTTGGCAATGGAGCCTCGCTCTGTTGCTCAGGTTGGAGTGCAGTACTGTGATCTTGGCTCGCTGCAACCTCTACCTCCTGGGTTCAAGCGATTCTCGTGCCTAAGCCTCCCAAGTAGCTGGGACTACAGGCATGTGCCACCATGCCCGCCTGAGTTTTGTATTTTTTGGTAGAGACGGGTTTTCACCACGTTGGCCAGGCTGGTCTCGAACTCCTGGCCTCAAGTGATCCACCTGCCTTGGCCTCCCAAAGTGCTGGGATTCCAGGCGTGAGCCCCCGCATCTGGCGCTGAGGTTCTTCTTTCCCTGCTCACACACTCTCTGTGGCTCTTCAGGGACCTCCAAAGACCCTCCCATCTCATTGCCCACCCTGAAAGGCATTGCTGGATGGGGACAGGGGACAGAAGGAAGACAGACAAGGTGGGCGGGGGTCTTTATTTGAGTTTGGGCATGATTCGAATGAAGAGGATCATACTAATGAAGATGAAGCAGACGATAATGAGCATGGCCCAGAGGAACCAGTTGACTGACTTCTGTGTGTGCTGCTCCAGCCGCTCTGACTCCGTCTTCAGCTTCTCCAGGTTCTGGTCTGCCATTTTCAGTGAGTGTGACAGGGTCTGTGGGGAAGGTGGAAAGGGTGTCAACAGGACTGGGGCCTGAATAGCTTCTCTCTACTTCCCTGGGGCTGGCCTGCACCTCTTGTCGCTTGCTGGTGCTGTGCCTTCTGCAGGGAGTGCCATTTTTACCCTCTACAAAACTCCTATTCATCCCACAAAGCCCCAGCCACCATGCTCCTGTGCTGGGAAGCCTTCTCTGATGCCCCAGGGCAGAGGCTGGAGAGCTCCCCCAGTCTCCACACCTGGTTGTCCTTCTTGATGACACTCTGGGCGGCCAGCGTATTGGTCTTGAGGCTCCGGGCCAGTCCTAGCATCTCTTCCGCCAGCTTTTCCTGGAGATTCTGATGTCGCTGCAGGACGAGGTCTAGCTCAGCTGCCGACTGCTTCTCACTCCCTGGCTGGGACCCTGCCACTCCACTGATCTTACACATGGTGGGAGGAGGGCATGAGAGATGGAGTGGGAAAGAGGAGAAGACCAATACATTTTCTTGTTTTTTTTTTGAGACAGCATCTCGCTCTTTCGCCCAGGCTGGAGTGCAATGGCGTGATCTCGGCTCACTGCACCCTCCACCTCCTGGGTTCAAGCGATTCTCCTCCCTCAGCCTCCTGAGTAGCTGGGACTATAGGGGCCCACCACCACGCCCAGCTAATTTTTTTATATTTTTAATAGAGACGAGGTTTCACCATGTTGGCCAGGATGGTCTCAATCTCTTGACCTCGTGATCCGCTCGCCTGAGCCTCCCAAAGTGCTGGGATTACAGGCATGAGCCACCGCGCCCGGCCGACCAGCACATTTTCAAGCAAGCCAAAGGTCATGGCTTCAGCCACAGCCCTGCGTGGGACTCAGTTTCCCCTCCTCTGCTTTGACTTTTTTTTCTGGGACAGAGTTTCGCCCTTGTCACCCAGGCTGGAGTGCAATGGCACCATCTCAGCTAACTGCAACCTCTGCCACCTGGATTCAAGTGATTCTCTTGCCTCAGCCTCCCAAGTAGCTGGGATGATAGGTGCCTGCCACCACACCTGGCTAATTTTGTGTTTTTAGTAGAGATGGGGTTTCACCATATTGGTCAGACTGGTCTCGAACTCCTGACTTCAGGTGATCCACCCGCCTTGGCCTCCCAAAGTGCTGGGATTACAGGCGTGAGCCACTGCAGCCAGCTCTTTTTTTTTTTTTTTTTTTGGAGACTGAGTTTCACTCTGTTGCCCAGGCTGGAGTGCAATGGCACCATCTCGGCCCACTGCAACCTCCGCCTGTCGGGTTCAAGAGATTCCCCTGCCTCAGCCTCCTGAGTTGCTGGGACTACAGGTGCATGCCACCATACCCAGCTAATGTTTTGTATTTTTAGTAGAGATAGGGTTTTGCCATGTTGGCCAGGCTGGTCTTGAACTCCTCGCCTCAGGTGATCCGCCTGCCTCAGTTTCCCAAAGTGTTGGGATTATGGGCGTGTGCCACTGCGTCCGGCCTACTTTGACTTCTGCGAAGAGCATCCACAGAAGTGGCTTCTGGTTGGTTTAGATCCTTGTGGTAGTGCCTCAGTGGTCCAGGGTTTGGCCAGTGCCACCCCATCCCTGCTGCACCACCCAATTGCCACTACTGCCCCAGGGCCGCAGACACTCACGTTCTCTTCCTTACGTCCATCTCAGGCTCTGAAAGCAAAACAGGCCAAGCAAAAAGGCAAGTGTTGGTTTCCTGTTTCCGGCATCCTAACCATTGCCTGTGCTGGGCCTACTGTTTGGAATGTTGTTTCCTCATCTTGTCTATTGCCCCGTTGGCTTCTGACCATGCTTGAATACCCCCTCTTCTAGGAGAGTCTCCTTACTCCTGTCTTGGTTCCCTCAGACCCCAGGTCCCTCCCTCCAGCCTAGCCTTGGTCCCATAGGCTGGGAGTGCCTAGCTTTAACAAATTAATCTATTTGCGTATTCTTGAGACAGAGTCTCTCTGTCAACCACGCTGGAGTGCACTGGCGCGATCTCAGCTCACTGCAACCTCCCCCTCCCAGCCTCAAGCAATCCTCCTACCTCAGCCCCCCAAATAGCTGGGACTATGGGTGTGCATCACCATGCTGGCTAATTTTTTTCCTTTTTTTTTTTTTTTGAGACGGAATCTTGCTCTGTCACCCCGGCTGGAGTGCGGTGGTGTGATCTCAGCTCATTGCAACCTCCACCTCCTGGGTTCAAGCAATTCTCCTGCCTCAGCCTCCCGAGGAGCTGGGACTACAGACAGGCGGCACTGCATCCGGCTAAGTTTTGTATTTTTAGTAGAGACAAGGTTTGGTCATGTTGGCCAGGTTGGTCTCAAACTCCTGACCTCAGGAGATCCACCTGCCTCAGCCTCCCAAATTGCCGGGATTACAGGTGTGAGCCAGTGTGCCTGGCAGGAGTGCCTAGCTCTGTTTCCTCTCGGGGCCATTTCCTCTGTCCTGGCTCTTCCTCCACGTGTAATTTGGTGTTGCTGCTGTTGGAGTCAGGCTGGGCATGGAGGCCCCAGGGCAGCAAGGATATATGTCTTGTTCTAGGCAGCTGGCCCTCAAGTCCTGTTGTGTTCATGGTGACTCACCTGCAGAGTCCTGTGGAAAGAAGTAAGTGGCATGAGGCTGGGCGCAGTGGCTCACTCCCAGCACTTTGGGAGGCCAAGGTGGGCAGATCACCCGAGGTCAGGAGTTCGAGACCAGCCTGGCCAACATAATGAAACCCCATCTCTTCTAAAAATACAAAAAATTAGCCAAGTGTGGTGGGGGTGCCTGTGATCCCAGTGGCTCAGGAGGCTGAGGCAGGAGAATCTCTTGAACCCAGGAGGCGGAGGTTGCAGTGAGCCGAGATCGCCCCACTGCACTCCAGCCTCGGCAACAAGAGTGAATCTCCATCTCAAAAAAAAAAAAAAAAAAAGTAAATGCCATGAAGTCACCCCCCTTGTCTTGTTCCCAAACCTGTCCCTTCTGATCTCAACCTTTTCACCTTCAGTCAGGACATGGGGAAATCCCATGACCTCTGAGCCTGTTTTTTCAACTATAAACTGGTAACAACCACTCATATATATATATTTTTTGAGATGGAGTTTTGCTCTTATTGCCCAGGCTGGAGTGCAATGGCTCAATCTTGGCTCACCGCTACCTCTGCCTCCCAGGTTCAAGCGATTCTCCTGCCTCAGCCTCTTGAGTAGCTGGGATTACAGGCATGCGCCACCATGCCCAGCTAATTTTGTATTTTTAGTAAAGACGGGGTTTCTCCATGTTGGTCAGGCTGGTCTCTAACTCGCGACCTCAAATGATCTGCCCGCCTCGGCCTCCAAAGTGCTGGGATTACAGGCGTGAGCTGCCGCACCCCGCCACAACAACTCATATTTTAAAAGATTGAGCTGATCCACATAAAGTGCTCAGAAAGGAACTTGTCATCCTCTTTTACAGCTGAAGAAACTTTTGTGTCTTGTAAGTTGCAAGCCAGGACTCAAACCCTGCTCTTGGGCCAACTCTGGGGCTTAACCAGACACGTTCCATTTTTGCCTTGTACCAAATTTGCTATTCATCTAGCAAAGCCTTAGCCACAGTGCCCTTCTGTTGGGCAGCCTTGTGTGATGACCCAGGGAAGAGATTGCTGGACCCCCTCAGAGCCCCTGTATCTGACAGTATTGTGGTTCCGGCTGCCTGCAGGCATAGAACCCCCATCCCTGTCCAAGGGGTTCCCGGGGACCAGGGAAGGAGCCCTACCGTGCCTAGTAGCTCACTCCGCATCTCGCTGGTGTACCGCGCTCGTGACTGCAGATGCACCGTCTTTGTGGCGGGCACTCGCTCTCTGGCTGTGGTTGGCACACGGCCAGGGGCCAGGAACTGGTTGGCCAGTGCTTTCTCTGAGGAGGAGGTCTACAGAAATGTGGGAAGAGAAGTCACTGGAGGGGCAGGTCCTGGGGACGAAAGTGAGCGGTGATGGGGGCTGAGGGGGCAGGGGCACCCCTTCTCACCAGCTTCTCGGCTTGCAGCATCCCCTTCAGAAAATCCACCTTCCAGGAATATTCATTGATCACTTCAGAGGCCGGTTTGCTGGGAGGTAGGAAGAAGAAAAAGAAAACCTGTCCATGGTCCCCAGCTCAGGGAAGGGTCCCAACTGGGACAGAGGTACTGGGATGTCCCAGAATAGCCACGTGCTGATGTGAAAGCGGTGAGGCTGCCTGCACTCACCTCGCGTGGACCTTCAGGGCCTGCAACATGTCCTCCAGGGCTCCCACGTACTGGGGAGGAAAAGTAGATTGTCACCCAGGGGTCGTTCCCACGTCCTGCTCAGGGGAGTGGGGGGCGGGGCCGACAAATGGGAGGGGTCAAGCGCAAAGGAGGCGGGGCCAGTGGGGGAGGGGCGGAGTACCACGGACGGGGGCGGAAGCTACAGGTAGACGTGGCGGGGCTGACCGGAAAGGGCGCTGCCCGAGAGGCTACTGGGGCAGGGGAGTCCGGCTAGGTGGCTTCCAACCCTAGGAACCACCCCCCGGGAGTCGGACTCTACGCGGCAGTGCGAGATCCCCTCACCTTCTCCAGGCGCCACTCGTCCGGGTCCCGTTTCTCCGCTGCCATCGCCTCGCAGCGGGATAGTAGCCGCACCAGGTTCAGCTCCAGTCTCGACGCCGCCATTATTGCCCGGCCCTACCCCGCCCCTTCCGCCGGCGCCATGTTAAGAGAGGGCGGAAGTGCCTTCAAGTGGCCTTCCGGGCGGATGTTTCGCCTGCTCACGTTCGCTGGCCCATCTTTGTTTGGAGCAGAAGTAATATCTTGTTTTGAGGCGGGGCACTGGGCCGGGCGCGCTGCCTCAGGACTGTAATGCCAGCATTTTAGGAGGCGGAGTTGGGAAAGGATTGCTTGAAGCCAGGAGTTCGAGGCCAGCCCGGGCAATATAGCGCGACCCTACCTCTATTTAAAAAAAATAGGAGGCCGGGCGCGGTGGCTCAAGCCTGTAATCCCAGCACTTTGGGAGGCCGAGACGGGCGGATCACGAGGTCAGGAGATCGAGACCATCCTGGCTAACACAGTGAAACCCCGTCTCTACTAAAAATACAAAAAACTAGCCGGGCGAGGTGGCGGGCGCCTGTAGTCCCCGCTACTCGGGAGGCTGAGGCAGGAGAATGGCGTAAACCCGGGAGGCGGAGCTTGCAGTGAGCTGAGATCAGGCCACTGCACTCCAGCCCGGGTGACAGAGCAAGACTCCGTCTCAAAAAAAAAAAAAAAAAAAAAAAAAAAAAATAGGAGAGGTGCCACCCCATTCTTTCTTACTCAGGCGAATCACTTCCTTTTCTTCCAGAGCGTGTTAACCCTTCGGGAATGGTAGGACGACCGGGGTCTTCGGGTGTCAGACCCCCCTGCAGTGTGCCCTCTTGTTCTGTTTTGCTTGCTCGAAGTACCTCCCCCCACCCCACTACTACCTGGATTCTTCCCAGTCGGAGCTGTTTCACCTCCGCGTCCTTCCCGATTTCTCTTGTAGGAGGGGCTCTGGCCTGGAATTCAGGAATCCAAGGCTTCCCCCACCTCAGCGGGGCTTATCTGTATTGTGGTTATGAGCTTCCAGGTCACAGCTCCAGCTCTGATTCCATCCCCGGCCCTGGGCGAGTTTAACTTTTCTTGATCCGTTTCTTCCCCCCGGAAATGTACAGTGTGACAGTACCTGCCTCAAGGGTGATATGGGCAGCTCTGCCTCAGAGTGAGCAAAGTGGGGCTGGGTCCCCCCTAACGCCCAGACCCCCGTGGAGAGAACCCCTTCCCAGCCCACCTCATTACCTGGAAGCTGAGTACCTCTATGCCTGCAGTGCCACTCTTCTGGAGTGAGAGGATGAGGGTGGGGGCTTCACAGGGACCAGGGCCTGGCATGCAGCCCTCATGTTTTCCCATACCTTAGATCATCTGTACCTTGGTCACACCAGTGGGCCTGATGTCCTTGAAAAATTCCAGACGGATGGGCGCGGTGGCTCACGCCTGTAATCCCAGCACTTAGGGAGGCTGAGGCAGGTGATCAACTGAGGTCAGGAGTTTGAGACCAGCCTGGCCAACATGGTGAAACCCCGTCTCTACTAAAAATACAAAAATTAGCCGGGTGTGATGGTGGGTGCCTGTGATCCCAGCTACTTGGGAAGCTGAGGCAGGCGAATCGCTTGAATCCAGGAGGCAGATGGTGCAGTGAGCCAAGATTGCGCCATTGCACTCCAGCCTGGGCAACAGAGCAAGAATCCATCTCAAAAAAAAAAAAAAAAAAAAAAAAAAAAAAAAAAAATACAATGGAGGGCTGGGTGTGGTGGCTCATGCCTGCAATCCCAGCACTTTGGGAGGGTGAAGTGGGTGGATCACTGGAGGTCAGGAGTTTGGAGCAGCCTGGCCAACATGGTGAAACTCTATCAAAAAATACAAAAATTAGCCAGGCGTGGTGGTGCACACCTGTAATCTCAGCTACTCAGGAGGCTGAGGCAGGAGAACCGCTTGAACCTGGGAGGTGGAGGCTGCAGTGGGCTGAGATCGCGCCAACTGCACTCCCGCCTGGGCGACAGAGACCATCTTTCAAAAAAACAAAGAAACAAACCCCACAACCATGGAGACCAAACCCAGGGCCCATCAAAGGGGCCTCTAGAGGCTGGCAGGGCAGAGTCTAAATCCCAGCCATGCCCCTCCCAGCTGTGTGGCCTTGGACAAGCCCCTGTCTGGACCTGGGTTCTTCAGGGCCCCCCAACCAACACCAGCCAGCCAGTGCCCACAACTCCCATCTGATGGCAGCCTGGGAGCCCATCTGTTCCTGTCCTGCTGGGCCCACTGGGAACTGGCCACCTCTGATGGATGGGTGGTGGCTGCAGCTGACATTTAAGCTCCAGAGGCTGGGCACTGAAACAGGGAGGCCAGAGAGGCTCCCAGGACAGCAGGTGCTCCTCGCCAAGTGAGGCTCTGCTGGGAGCTCCGTTTGCTGAAGGGTCAAGACAGATCTTTGAGGACAGTGTTCCACCATACCCTGCACCCTTCTTGGCTGAGGCCACAGGGCAGACCCCTACCCCCGGCCCTGCTCTTCCAAGCCCGATCCCACATGAGCAGGCATCCCAGGCACACACTTCTCAGGCACTTTTTATTTCACACCGTGCGGAGGGCCCTTTGTCCCAGATTTGTGGCCATGTGTCCAGGTGTCTGGGGGAGTGGGCCAAGCCTGAGAGAGGAGGGCCCTGCTCCAGAGATCCCCAGGTTGTCCCTGTTGACCTGTAGGGAGGTCTGACTTCAGGCATTGCCCTCCTGGTCCGTGAGCAGTCCTGAGTCACTGGCTCCTGTTCTGTCACACGGGGTGGGTAGTGCCAAGAGCAGCTAGCCTCCTGCAGCCCTTGGCGTCCGGAAGAGTGACAGCCACATTCAAGTCTCCCTGGCATGTGAGGTCTGTGGTGCCCCTGACTCATGTCCTGGCTCCAGCCAATAGCCTAGACCCCCACGGAAGGTTCCAGCACGTCCTCACATGCACATTGGCCAGGTGGCTGTCCCCCGGAGACACGTGTCAGAAGGGGCACGGGTCAGGTGGCCCAAGTGTCCAAAACTCTCATGGAGGGTCCCAGCCCACTGGCCACCCCAAGCCAACCATAGCAGGGGTCTGAGCCTCAGACACGCAGGGGCCTAGTGGCCTCCGTTCTGACAGCTCAAGTCCAGGTTATAAGGGAGACGGGCAGCGTTAATAGAAAACTTTGTACATACACATATAAAAAACCATTTGGTCTTCCATTAAGGCTGTTACAGTTTAAAGTTACGTAAACCACATACAAAGAAACAGTTAAACGTACAAAAGGGGAGTGGGGAGATGTGAGGCTGCAGGCGGAGATGTGGCGCTCCCTGCAGGTGCGTCGGTGATTTGGGGGCTGGGTGCGAGGGGGGCCCTGGCTCCAGCCGGCCTCTCCCTGCCTTGACTCTGCACTTGGGGCCGGTGCCCACCTCACGTCGCTCTTGAGCTTTTGATTCTGGATCCTTCTCTGAGGGCCGAACGCTAGCTCTGCAGCTCTGGCGCCCAGCTCCAGTGCAGGGGCCGTCTCGGACATGCAGACTTAGTCAGCTGTGGCCCTCAGCCATTGGCCTGGCCCGAGGCGGGGGGCAGGCAGTACTTTGGGGGGTCCGAGTACCTTCGCTTGGCCCCAGGTGGCTGGCCATCCTCTTCTAGGGGCTCCAGGGCACCCTGCGTTAGCAGGTGTACCTCGGGCGTGATGTACACGGAATGTACCTGGTCCGGGCGGCGGGCAGGTGGCTCCCGGCGCCGCACTGGGGCAGCCGCCTCCCGGGCACCCGGTGCCCAGCAAGGCAGGTGGGAGGGCAGGCCTGGTGGGAGCTTGATGTTGGCCGTGGGCATGATGGGGGTCCGCCGGGGGGTCTTCACTCTGACCGTTACGAAGGACGACGGCCTTCGTCGTGGAGGGGCAGCCACGGTGGGGAGGGGGCTCGGGGCGGGCGCGCCGGGGCAAGGGAGAGCAGGCGCAGGGGGCCCTTTTGAGAGACAGATGGCAGGGTTACTGCAGCTTCAGGGCCGGCAGTCGGAGGACCCTCGCCCTGGGGCCTGCTGGGATGGATGGGAAGGAGAAAAGCAGACGCTACCTTAATACTGACCTTCCGAGGCCCCCCGCCCGGCCCGCTCCTCCAGCAGGCTCTCGGTGCTGGCCGACGTCTCCGAGTCCAGGTTCTCCTCGTCTGAGCCCCTTGGGTCCAGCTCCGGCAGCCGATAGGTGATGTCCTCCCTGAAGGAAAAAGCGTCGTGGTGTCCAAAGCCACTCCACCAAAAGTGCCAGGCCAGTGTGGAACAGAGCAGGCTGTCCTGCTCCTAGATGTAACTCCATGTCCCCAACCTCCCCAAACCCTAAGCAAGAAGATTGCTTGAGCCCAGGAGTTTGAACCCAGCCTGGGAAACATAGGCAGACCCTGTTCTACAAAAAGTAAATAAATTAGGCAGGCGTGGTGATGTGCACCTGTGGTTCCAGCTACTGGGGAGGCTGAGGTGGGACCCTTGAGCCTAAGTGATTGCGGCTGCAGTGAACTGTGATTGCATCACTACAATCCAGCCTGGGTGACAGAGCAAGACCCTGTCTCAGAAATAAAGGCCGAGTATGGTGGCTCACACCTGTAATCCCAACACTTTGGGAGGCCAAGGTGGGGGATCACTTGAGGTCAGGAGTTCAAGACCAGCCTGGCCAATGTGCTGAAACCCTGTCTCTACTAAAAACACAAAATTAGCTGGGTGTGGCAGTGGGCACCTGTAGTCCCAGTTACTTGGAGGCTAAGGCAGAGAATCGCTTGAACCTGGGAGGCGGAGGTTGCAGTGAGCCGAGATCGCACCACTGCACTCCAGCTGGGTGACAAAGCGAGACTCCATTTCAAAAAAAAAAAAAAAAAAAAGTGTTGTTTGCCCAGTATCAGGGATGACAGGACCAAACCTGGCAAGGCCAAGCGGACCACCAGGGATGGAACCTGCGCTCCAGCTTGCCCTAAACATGAAGGACTGAGGGAGGGGACCGGGCCACTTGCTTCTCCTCCTTGATGGACTGGATCCGTTCAATGAGAATCTCTTTTTCCCGGTCCTCATCGCCACCGGCTGCCTCCTCCTCCAGCAGCACCTCCAGCTCCTCCCCCTGGCTGTCCCGGGCCTTGGGGCTCTTGTTCTGAAACAAAGAAGCAAGGGGTCTGACTGACTCCTCTGAGTGGGCGAGGTTAGTGCCAGAGGTGTGAGCAGATCCCAGGTTAGTTCTGATGTGGATGCGCTGGGCTCTTAGTGAGACTTCTCTAGGAATCCCACGGGACAGAGTGGTGGTCGTGTGGCCGATTAGTCGTCCTGAGCACAGAAGGTCAGCAGGCAAGGGGCCTCCCCAGCATGCACTTCTGGAAGGTTAGGACAGGCTCCGTCTATCCTACGAGGCGCCCAGGGCCCCAGGGAACTCTAGCATGCACCGCACAGGGAGACATGCACTGCGGGCCCACCGAACGCGTACATACCAGGACCCCCTCATAGGGAGACGAAAACCCCAGTTTGAGAGGCCATAGCTGGGAGAGAGATGAACACAGGGTGACCACATGGGCCAAGACAGACACAGGCATGAGCTGAGGCTACATCCAATGACCAGTACCAAGACAGGGGGTCCCTGGCCCCCACAGGAGCCCAGAGCCCGTTCCCCACTAACACACCCCTGCACTGTGGGGCTGATTCTTCTGCTCTGGGGACATTTCCCTGAGGCAGAGGGCCCAGGTCAGAGGGGACAAGGCTGGACTGATGACCTGAACCACCAGCAAGTGGGAAACTGGTCCCCCACCTGCCTCACCTAGAGGGACACAGTTGGAGTAAGGCTGAGCGAGGACCATCGTCTTTTGTTCAAGGCAGTAAGTCTGCCCCTGCCTGCACGGCCTGGTGGCCCCAGCCAGGCTGGTTATGGCCAAGGGTGTAGTAGGAGTGGGCGGGGAACTGGAAAGGGAGGCCCCGCCCGGCTACCCGAGACTACATCCACTACCCAGTCCCATCCTTGGCATGGGAGGTCCCGCCCACCCAAGGCCCCCTCCCACCAAGACCCCGCCCACCAACCTTCCCAGCAACAAAGCCACGCCAAAGGCCCTGCCCAGCACCAGACCCCGCCCACCAAAGAGGCCCCGCCCCCGCGATCACCGGTACTCACAGCATTTTGTCGCAGGAGCGAAAGCCTGCGGAAGGCGATGCTCTCTGCAGCCTCCAGTTGGCTGATCTCCTCCATCTTCACTTTGTATTTCCTCATCTGCTCCTTGATCAGCATCTCCACGCACCTACAGAGAAGGCCCACGGGAGGAAGTGACTCAGTTACCGCCCCGGAGACATTTGAGGTCCAGGAGTTGGTACCTGGGGGGCAGTGGCTGAGGCTCAGAGAGCAAGCAGTGCCTGGGACACGGCTGTGAAGGCTCCCATGCTGTGTGACCTTTGGCAGCTCACTCCACCTCTCTGAGCCTGAGTCTCCTGTCTCTGCACGCCTCCTTGTTTGAAGGAGGGTCAGAGTGAACTGAAGCCCCTAGTCACCAGCAGGGTGGGGATTATCCTGCCTCCCAGAGAAGTCCAAGCTGCTGGGCAGTTTGTCCCAGGGGCAGCAGGCAGATGGCCCCAGGGGCTCCAGACATGTGCTCTGACCCACAGTATGCCCACTTGGTGGTCAAGGCCAGCCTGGTGGTGTCAGTATCAGAGGGTCTCAGCCCGGAGTGGTCAGAACCAGAGGGACTCAGCCCGGAGTGGTCAGAACCAGAGGGACTCAGCCCGGAGTGGTCAGAACCAGAGGGACTCAGCCCGGAGTGGTCAGAACCAGAGGGACTCAGCCCGGAGTGGTCAGAACCAGAGGGACTCAGCCCGGAGTGGTCAGTACCAGAGGGACTCAGCCCGGAGTGGTCAGTACCAGAGGGACTCAGCCCGGAGTGGTCAGAACCAGAGGGACTCAGCTTGGAGTGGTCAGTACCAGAGGGACTCAGTTTGGGTGAGCTCTGTGGTGCGACCTGCAGGAGCTGCTGCTTATTCCTTATCCGGCCTTATCCTCCCATGACAGGATGCTTTGTAGCAGAGAGAGGAGTCCACTATCATTCGCCTATCATCCAGCCTTTGCTAAAAGTTCTGTTTTAGTACAATGGGGTGTGCTCATTAAAGCACATTCAGAAAGACACAACTGCTGGGACCACTGCCATCTGGATAGTTGCTTTTTTTTTTTTTTTTTTTGAGATGGAGTCTCGCTCTGTCATCCAGGCTGGAGTGCAGTGGCCGGATCTCAGCTCACTGCAACCTCCACCTCCTGGGTTCAAGCAGTGATCCTGCCTCAGCCTCCTAAGCAGCTGGGATTACAGGTGCCTGCCACCACACCTGTCTAGTTTATATATGTCATTTCTTAAAATTTTCTTTTTGAGACGGAGTCTCACTCTGTTGCCCAGCTGGAGTGCAGTGGTGCAATCTCGGCTCACTGTAGCCTCCGCCTCCTGGTAGCTGGCATTATAGGCACATGCCACCAGGCTCAGCTAATTTTTGTATTTTTTCTTCCTTTTTTTTGAGACGGAGTTTCGCTCTTGTTGCCCAGGCTGGAGTGCAATGGTGTGACCTCGGCTCACTGCAACCTCTGCCTCCTGGGTTCAAGTGATTCTCCTGCCTCAGCCTCTGAGGTAGCTGGGATTACAAGCATGCGCCACCACGCCTGGCTAATTTTGTATGTTTAATAGAGACGGGATTTCTCCATGTTGGTCAGGCTGGTCTCGAATTACTGACCTCAGGCGATCCGCCCATCTCCGCCTCCCAAAGTGCTGGATTACAGGCGTGAGTCAACTTGCCTAGCTTAAGTTTTGTATTTTTAATAGAGATGGGGTTTCACCGTGTTGGCCAGGCTGGTCTTGAACTCCTGGCCTCAAGGGATCCACCCACCTTGGCCTCCCAAAGTGCTGGGATTACAGGCGTGACCACCATGCCTGGCCTAATTTTTAAATTTTCTGTAGAGACAAAAATTTAAATTTTTATATTTAAATAAAAATTTAAAATTTCAGAATTTTTTGTAGGGTCTCACTATGTTGCCCAGGCTGGTCTCAAACTCTTGGCCTCAAGTGATCCTCTTGCCTTGGCCTCCCAAAGTAGCTGGGATTACAGGTGTGAACCGTTGCACTCGGCTCTGGACTTTTCTTAGACATTTATTTACACAGAGATGGATGGAGTTGTCGTGGGGTCCCGGGGCAGGGCGGGCACTCACGTGGTAATCTTGAGGACATCCTTCATGCTGGTCAGGGGGTCCGAGTTGTCAGGGCAGCGCAGGAGGCAGGGTGCAAAGATAATGGCCAGGGCCCCGGGCGACATGCGGTTGACATCCTCGAGCAGGGCCACCCTGCACAGTCACTGGCAGTTAGAGGACGGCTACGGCTGAGGGAGGGAGGTCCCAGGGAGCCCCGAGACTGAACTTCTGAGCCCTGGGGTGCCTGTTAGGAAAGCAGTGCCGCAGCCCAGCACCGCAAGATGCTTCTGCAGCACAGAGAGGTACCTCCACAGACCCGGGCGGCCCAGCAGCCTGGCCCCCTCCCAGAACCCACAACAGCGGTCTGCATCCTGGTTCGAAACCACCACAGAACGCCAGCTCGGGTCTCCCTGGGAAATGCTGCCTCGGGGGTTCCCAGGGCGACCCTAACCCCACAGAGGGCAGGTGGGGAGGCACTTGCTTGACGAGGTGGAAGATGAGTCTCTCCAGGGAGTTGTGGTTGGCTTCTGGAAGGTGCTCCAGGACGGCGTAGATGGCAGCCAGCTGCTCCTGCTTCTCCGGCAGCTCTGCAAGCAGTGGGGTTTGAGGGCGTCAGCTCCCAAGGGTCCCCAAGGTGCCTGTTGTCCCCACCAACACGACCTGAGATGCACGGGTGCCATCCACCCTGTGGTGCCCACGCAAGAATGGATGGCTACAGAGGTGTCCTGGCCCCACCCCAAACTGGGAACCCGGTTTGGCTGGGCCGACTGCTTCGGGCCTCAGTTTCTCAGCTTGTGGACCAGGTGGTCCTGCCTCCTGGGCTGGTTATAGCAAGCGCTGTACCCTGGCCATGGCCACCTGCGGGCGGGGCTCACCAACGGCTCGGAGGAAGTCGCCGTACTGTGCGAAGGTCATGAGGGGCTCAGGCAGCTCCCGCAGCCACTGCTTCAGCACCCCCGTGATGGCATGGATGGGGAAATTCTCCAGCTTGACTGCTGTGGGGTCTGTGGGGTGAGTGGGGTGGGACCGGTGAGCGGCACACTGGTGAGACGGCTGTGCCTAGGGCCTGGCACTGCGCCCACCTGCCCGCAGTGCCCACCTGTCTGCAGCGCCTGCCGGAGCTCCCGAGTGCGGTTGGCGGCGCCCGACTTTCGGTAGAGGCCCTCGGTGTACAGGCCGTGCATCTCCACGTGTTCCAGGAGCTTCTCCAGCACAATGGGCACTGAGGCCTTGTCACTGGTCAGGCTGTCCACGCACACACCGAAGTGGCCCGGCTCAGCGCCTGGCTCGCCCTGCAGTGCCGGGTGTCGGGGGGTCAGGTCTGGGCCTGGCTGTCTTCCTCTCCAGCTGTCTCTGGGGGCCTGTCCCTCCTGGTCCCGCACAAGGTCCTCGGGGCTTCCTCTGCTGTTCTGTCCCTCCCTGTCTCCTTCTGCATAGTTGTTGGGGGTGTGGGGCTGCAGAGGTCAAGGCCCGTGTGGCAGCCACTGGGCAGGGGCTTCCTTTGTAGGTTACCCAAGGCATGGGTGGTCCTTCGTGGGGAGAGAGCTATAACCTGGCCCCCACAGCCGCCTCACAGAAGTAGACCCTGACTCTTGTTGCACCCCTACCACCCAGGACCCCATCCTTATGCACAGAGTTGGGGGGCCTCCCTCTACATGGCTCAGGACTCTCTCGGGAGCAAGGATGAGCAGGGCTGGGGGAGCTGAGACACACACACAGGCCTGGGCCCTGCCTAGGGGCCTCAAGGGGTTTGGACAGAACCAGGGACAATGGTGTGTTCTGCAGAACCAGAGGCCACAGCTGCCCCCTGCTGGCTGCTCAATGCTTCGCTTGGCCCTCACATCAAGCACCACCTCCTGGTGCACCCGGCTCTGAGTGCAGGGTCATTCTAGAGAGTTTCAGGCCTCCTGCACTCACCTTCCTCCCGTAGGTGTAGGAGCAGTGGCTCTGAATCTTGTGCACACACTTCTTGTGGCAGGTCATCTTGCACACTAGGAGGTCACAGGGTGGGAGTCACAGAGGGTGCTGGGGGCCCCAGATTCCTGCAGCCGCCCACCCAGCTGGCCGGGGGCCGCTGACTGCCTTTTTTTTTTTTTTTGAGACGGAGTCTCTCGCTGTGTTGCCAGGCTGGAGTGCAGTGGCCGGATCTCAGCTCACTGCAAGCTCCGCCTCCCGGGTTTGCGCCATTCTCCAGCCTCAGCCTCCCGAGTAGCCGGGACCACAGGCGCCCGCCACCTCGCCCGGCTAGTGTTTTTTTTGTATTTTTTAGTAGAGACGGGGTTTCACTGTGTTAGCCAGGATGGTCTCGATCTCCTGACCTCATGATCCGCCCGTCTCGGCCTCCCAAAGTGCTGGGATTACAGGCTTGAGCCACCGCGCCCGGCCTTTTTTTTTTTTTTTGAGATGGAGTTTCACTCTTGTTGCTCAGGCTGGAGTGCAATGGCGCAATCTTGGCTCAGGGCAACCTCTGCCTCCCGGGTTCAAGTTATTCTCCTGCCTCAGCCTCCCAAGTAGCTGGGATTACAGGCATGCGCCACCACGCCCGGCTAATTTTGTATTCTTAGTAGGGACAGGGTTTCTCCATGTTGGTCAGGCTGGTCTTGAACTCCCAACCTCAGGTGACCCGCCCACCTTGGACTCCCAAAGTGTTGGGATTATAGGCGTGAGTCACCACACCTGGCCTGGATTGCCTTCTTTTTGGTTTCCTTTTTTTCGTTTTGAGACAGGGTCTCACTCTGTCACCCAAGCTAGAGTGCAGTGGTGCTGTGATAGCTCACTGGAGCCTTGACCTCCCAGGCCCAGGTGATCCTCCCAAGTAGCTGAGACTACAGGCGTGCATGCCTGGCTAATTTCTGTGTTTTTTTGTTTAGATGGGGTCTTGCCATGTTGCCCAGGTTGGTTTAGAACTCCTGAGCTCAAGCGACCCTCTCTCCCCGGCCTCCCAAACTGCTGGGATTACAGGTATGAGACACTGTGCCTGGCCTGCCGACTTCTTTTTTTTTTTGAGACGGAGTCTCGCTCTGTCGCCCGAGCTGGCTGGAGTGCAGTGGCCGGATCTCAGCTCACTGCAAGCTCCGCCTCCCGGGTTTACACCATTCTCCTGCCTCAGCCTCCTGAGTAGCTGGGACTACAGGCGCCCGCCAACTCACCCGGCTAGTTTTTTGTATTTTTTAGTAGAGACGGGGTTTCACCGTGTTAGCCAGGATGGTCTCGATCTCCTGACCTCGTGATCCACCCGTCTCGGCCTCCCAAAGTGCTGGGATTACAGGCTTGAGCCACTGCGCCCGGCCTGGCCTGCCGACTTCTAAACCCCCACTGTAGGCACCTGTGCCCTGACTCCTGAGAGAGGAGGCCGTGTGGGCAGGCTTCATAGCTCAAGGTGGCCATTCGTGGCCTCAGACCCAGTCTGGCTAGTGGAACCACGAGCAGGTGTTTGTGGAGACCTGTGACATCCTTGCCCCAAGGCCTCAGGGCCAACTCCTGGCAGAACTAAAGGTCTGAAAGTCCTGCCAGGAGGTGGCTTTGGGAACTTGGGATGAGGATGTCATGGGGCAAAGACAATGCTACTTTTCCTTCTTCCAACCACACTGAATCCCAGGCCAACCAGCTGACGTCTTGGGAGAGGGTACACTGGTTACGCTAAAGAAGAGAGTGTCTGGCACCCAGCAAGGATGGAATCAGGTGAGGCGACGGGCCTGGGTCCCGCATCTGTGTCTCAGGACCATGACCACTGACTGTTGGACAGATGTGGGGTGGTGGGGCTGCTTTCTGGGCTGAAAAGACCCTGGCCCGACTGGTTCTGGCAGAAACACACATACGGGAGAGGCCCTCTTGGCCCTGCTGGGCCTCGGTCCTGGCTTGGCCACCTCAAAGCTGTGTGACCATGGATCGGCTGGGTCATTCCTGGGCCCTGTCTGTCTCTTAGGGTCCCCTGGGGCTGAGTCTGGCCTACAGGGGAGGGACCATGAGGAGCCTGGGGAAGGAGAGGCCAATGGTTCAGGCGGTGGAGCAGCGTATACACAGACAGAGAGGCAGGGCCCAGGAGGAGAGGAGGCTGCAGATGGGGGTGGGCGCTGGGTACTGGGGGCCTCAGGGCCAGCTGAGAATTGGGCTCTGCCCCTTGGGTGATGGTGGACAGTTTGAGGGGGTGGGATATGGCTGGGGCAATGGTCCAGAAAGATCTGACCTGGTGGCTGGGATGGGGTGAAGACCCTTTTTTTGGTTTTTGAGACTGAGTCTTGCTCTATTGCCCAGGTTAGAGTGCAGTGGCATGATCCTGGCTCACTGCAACCTTTGCCTCCCAGGTTCAAGTGATTCTCCTGCCTCAGCCTCCTGAGTATCTGGGATTATAGGCGCCCACCACCATGCCCAGATAATTTTCGTATTTTTAGTAGAGATGAGGTTTCACCATCCTGACCTCGCCTTTCCCCTGCCTTGGCCTCCCAAAGTGCTGGGACTACAGGTGTGAGCCATTCTGCCTGGCCCTGAAGCCCTCTTGAGCAGTGAGGGATGGTGGGGGACGTGGAGGGGTTTGGGGCCTGGGTGGGGAGCCACTCACCGCTGCAGAGCAGGGCCTTGTCCATGAGCCAGATATAGGAGAGGCACTGCTCGCACGACTGCGGGATGCTAACCTGGTAGCTGGCGAACACGTGCCCGTTGTGCTCCTGGACCTGTGAGGCCAGAGAAGGGCGCTGGGCGGGGGAAGGGGAAGGCAGCCCTCCCCAGCCACTGGTGGATGATGGCCCACGGGATCTCAGGGGTGGGTCTGCTTATTCAAGACTACGGCTCTGTATGTGCTGGGGAGAAAACACACACGTATCCACGCACACATACGCGTGCACACGGGCCCATGCATACACTGACACTGACACACACGTGCACGCTCCTGCCAACGTTCGCCTGCTGGGACTCTCATTCACGTGCAGCCTACTCACAGCGCGCTCCTGCTTCCGCTTCTTCTTCTGAGCTTTGCTCTGCTGTGAGGAACACAAGGAGGAGGTCGGCGGGGGCCCCTGGGAAGTGACCCAACCCACCCCTGGCACCCCATAACCCAGGCATCTGGGTACCCTGAACCCTCCCTCACCTGGAGTGGCATCATTGTCCCTAACACCCCCCATTCAGACACCCCACGCCCAGAAGTGAGGCCCTGTTGGGGAGGGTGCAGGGCTCCCCACCAGGAGGTAGGCATGGCACAAATGGGTGTGGTATGTAATCATGGCAAGCGATGGGTAGGCATAGCATGTTGCATGTCATAGGCGTGGCATGGGTGGGGGTGGCATGTCAGGTGGGTGTGGCATAAGTGATCATGGCAAGGCACAGGTAAGCACGGTGTAAGGTGGCATGGCATGGTGGGCGTGGTATGGGCAGGGCATGGTGGGCGTGGCATGTCAGGTGGGCTTGGTGTAAGTGATCATGGCAAGGCATGGGTGGACGCGGCATGCTGGGCTGCCCACCTTCACTGGCTCGAAGTCATTCTTGGTGTAGCCACGGGTGAACTCATCTAGCAGTGACTGGAAGAGGTTGAGGACCAGGTTGGTGTCCTTCTCGCCGCGCTCCGTGGCCAGGTTGCTGACGACGATCTGGTAGTTCTCCATCAGATCCTTGTAGCCCACGTGGATCTTCCCGTTCTGTGGGAATGTTAGGCGTCACCCTGCAGGCCCGGGCAAGGGGCGGATGGGAATGACGGGTCTGAGCAGGGTATGGGAAAGGCTGAAGGCCGGGCCGCCACATACCGGGACAGAGTACATCGTTTTGATGTTGCTCCTGAACTTCTCGGTGGCTTCGATAAACAAGCTCTCGATGGGCGTCTTCTGGGAACGGAGGTCATTTATCTGGAAGGGGAGAGGAGCTGACCCCGCGTGCCTCAGGCCTGGGGACCTGTGTACCTGAGGAGGTGCCCAACGGGTCACTTGTATCCTCTCTTAAGTTATCCCCTAGGCTCTTGGGATAAAATCCAGTCCCTCTGGCCAAGCCTGGTCTCTCATCTCAGAGTTATAAATGTCAGAGTTATAAAGCCACTGACATTCAGGGCAGGACTACTCTCCACAGTGGGGCCTGCCCTGTGCGCCACAGCAGGTTAAGCAGCATCCCTGGCCTCCACCCACCAGACGCCAACAGCGCCCTCCCTCCAGGTTGTGATAACCCCAATGTCCCCAGACACTGCCAGTGTTCCCTGGAGGACAGAATCCCCCCTAGATGAGAGCTACAGGTCAGTTCAGGGCCTTCCTGCTGCCCCACACAGGGGCTCAACACCCAGCCATACCTTAGGACAGGGATGCCTGGAATGGTCTGGTCATTTCAAGATGCCTCTACTCCTAGCAGGGTTTCCTGATCCTTCTGTGTCCCCATCGACCCCCTGTGGCCGCTGTGCAGCTCCCAAATGTAGCTCTATCTGCTGCAGGATTGCCCAACCCCCACCCCCATGGGGTATAACCCTCCTGGAGGCAGCCACTGCTTGCTCGCCTCCACTTCTGTTGCACACAGTGCTTCATCAATCTTTGCTTTGAGACCAAATATGCATTATTATTATTTTTTGAGCCAGGGTCTTGCTCTGTCACCCAGGCTGGAGTGCAGTGCTGCGATCATGGCTCGTGGTGCCTCAACCTCTTGGGCTCAAGCGATCTTCCTGCCTCAGCCCCCCAGGAGCTGGGACTACAGGTGTGTACCACCACACCAGCTAAAATCTAAACCTTTTGTAGAGATGGGGTCTTTCTGTTGCCCAGGCTGGTTTTGAACTGCTGGGCCCAAGTGATTCTTCTGCCTCAGCCTCCCAGGGTGCTGGGATGACAAACATGAACCACTGTCCCCGGCCTGAGCCTGCATGTTGTATTCTTGACCTGCTAAGCCCTGTGGTGTGTGTTTCAGAAAGCACTGCCTGGCTGTGATGGTTCCCCTGCGGACCGGGCCTCATGCCCCTGGCTCTCCCCTAGTGGTCCCACCTTGTTGAGCAGGAACTCGTCCAGGTACTTGAGCTCATTGGCGTTGGTGATCTGGCGGAATACCGATTCCCGCCACTTCTCTGACACCGTGATCTTCCCAATCTTGACGTTTCGGTTCTTCTTCCCTTTGCCTCCTGGCTCCTTGGTGCGCTTCTCACCTGCGGCGTGGCGGTGCTGGTGTCCGGAGGGGGCTGAGGATGGGACAGGAAGCAGCTGGTGAGGGTGGGTTTGGGGGAAGGATGCAGAGGACCTCCTACAGCATGCCTTTATCCAGGGCCAGAAACCCCTGGCTTTGTGCCCAGGGCTTGGCCCACAGCCAACTCAAGGCCCCATTTGGGGACAATGAATGTCCCCAGGGACACTGGTGGCTCTGCTGTCCCTGAGGCTGCAGGTGACCAACCTTCCAGGCCCTTCTTCATGGTGGCAGTTTCCAGCACCACGTGCCCGGACACAGCATTCTCCAACTCCTCCACACCCTCCAGGCTGTATTTTTTATCCTTGGTTTTATGCAGAAAAAGTCTCTTAAACGTGGATCTGCAAGAGAAAGTACGTGGCTTAAGTCTGAAATGAGAATGGATGTGAGGCCCAGCCTCCCTGTGACTGGACACATGGCAAATGCTCTATCATTGCCTGACTCAAAAAAGGATCTGGCCTGACGTGGTGGCTCATGCCTCTAATCCCAGCACTTTGGGAGATCGAGGCATGTGGATCAACTGAGGTCGGGAACACGAGACCAGCCTGGCCAACATGGCAAAACCCTGTCTCTATTAAAAATAAAAAAAATTAGCCGGGCGTGATGGGTTCCTGTAGTCCCAGTTATTTGGGGAGGTTGAGGCAGGAGAATTGCTTGAACCCAGGAGGCGGAGGTTGCAGGTTGCAATGAGCTGAGATCGCACCATTGCACTCCAGCCTGGGTGACAGAGTGAGACTCTGTCTCAAAAAAAAAAAAAAAAAAAGGCTGGGCGCGGTGGCTCAAGCCTGTAATCCCAGCACTTTGGGAGGCCGAGACGGGCGGATCACGAGGTCAGGAGATCGAGACCATTCTGGCTAACACGGTGAAACCCCGTCTCTACTAAAAAAAAATACAAAAAACTAGCCGAGTGAGGTGGCAGGCGCCTGTAGTCCCAGCTACTCAGGAAGCTGAGGCAGGAGAATAGTGTAAACCCGGGAGGCGGAGCTTGCAGTGAGCTGAGATCCGGCCACTGCACTCCAGCCTGGGCGACAGAGCTAGACTCCGTCTCAAAAAAACAAAAAAAAAAAAACAAAAACGGATTTGGCTAGGTATGGTGGCTCACGCCTGTGTAATCTGAACACTTTGGCAGGCTGAGGTGGGTGGATCAGCTAAGCCCAGGAGTTTGAGACCAGGCTGGGCAATATAGCGAAAGCCCTTCTGTATCAAAAGTACAAAAAAAAAAAAAAAAAAAAAAAATTAGCCGGGCGTGGTGGTGCACACCTGTAATCCCAGTTACTTCGGAGGCTGAGGCAGGAGAATCGCTTGAGTCTGAGAGGTGGAGGTTGCAGTGAGCCGAGATCATGTCACTGCACTCCAGACTGCCAGACTGGGCAACACAGAGAGATTGTGTCTCCAAAAAAAAAAAAAAAAAAGATCACCTTATAAAGAGCAATAGCTCTTTCTTTGTACTGGCAGGGGAATTACGTGAAGAAAGAAGAATACCAAAGAGAAGCCACAGGGGAACTCCATTTTCTTTTCTTTTTTGTTCCAGTTGGGGTGTCACTCTGTCACACAGTCTGGAGTGCAGTGGTGTGATCGTAACTCACTACAGCCTCAAACTCCTGGCCTCATGAGTACGATCCTCCCACTTCAGCCTCCTGAGTTGTTGGGATTATAGGTACGAGCCATGCACCTAGCTCATTATCTTTTAAGTCAGAAAAAGTTTTTTTAGAGACAGAGTCTCATTCTCTTGCTCAGGCTGGAGTGCAGTGGTATGATCACAGTTCACTGCAGCCTTGAACTCTTGGCCTCAAGGGATCCTCCTGTTTCAGCCTCCTGAGTAGCTGGGACTACAGGCATGCACCGTCCTGCCTGGCTATGGTTTGAAATTTTTTTTATAGAGACAAAGCTTTGCCACGCTGCCCAGCTGGTCTTGAACTCCTGGCTTCAAGTGATCATCCCACCTTGGCCTCCCAAAGTGTTGGGATTACAGGCATGACCCATGGCATCCATCCAGCCATGTGTCCTTTTAAGGCATAGAAGACAGAAGACAGACACAGAGGGGAAGGCCAAGTGCTGATAGAGACAAAGATTAGAGTAATGTAGCCATAAGTCAAGGAACACCTGGAGCCCCCAAAAACCAGAAGAGGCGGGAAGGATTCTGCCCTAGAGGCCTTTTTTTTTTTTTTTTTTTGAGATGGAGTCTTCCTCCGACACCCAGGCTGGAGTGCAGTGGTGTGATCTTGGCTCACTGCAACCTCCACCTCCCGAGTTCAAGCGATTCTCCTGCCTCAGCCTTCTGAGTGGCTGGGATTATAGGTGCGTGCAATCATGCCCAACTAATTTTTGTATTTTTAGTAGAGATGGGGTTTCACCATGTTGGCCTGGCTGGTCTCCAACTCCTGACCTCAAGTGATCCATCCATCTCGGCCTCTCAAACTGCTGGGATTACAGGCGTGAGCCACCACGCCTGGCTGCCTCATGCAGTTTCTACTGAGCAAATGCCTTCGCGAACGTGCTTTGTAAATATGATTGGTTTAGGAGGCCACAATGCTGTGAGGCCCTGGCAGGGACCCCGGGCATGCTCTGGTGGCCTGAGTTTCCCCCAAGCCCTATACTTACTTAGAGTCGACCTGAGAGCCCGGGGACAGCCCTGCGTCTGGGATGGAGGATGCGTCACCTGACTTCTTCTTCTGGACAGCCGGCTTCTTCGTGCTTCGCTCTCCGTCTGTGGTTTCTGCTGCAGGCTGCAAGATGGTACAGGGAGGGGCTGCTAAGGAAAGGCTGGCAGGCCTGTACTACTAGATGGTGAAGCCCCTGCAGGCATTTACACTCCATCCACCGACCTCACTTCCCGCTTTTTTTTTTTTTTTCTTTGAGATGGAGTCTCACTCTGTTGCCCAGGCTGGAGTGCAGTGGCTTGGTCTCAGCTCACTACAACCTCCCCTCTGCCATCGGGTTCAAGCAATTCTCTTGCCTCAGCCTCCAGAGTAGCTGGGGTTACAGGCACGCGCCACCACACCTGGCTATTTTTTGTATTTTTAGTAGAGATGGGATTTCGCCATGTTGTTGTTACCTGAGCCTTGGCCGGGGATGGGAGGAGCTTGGAGACATCGCTCGTGGAGAAGGAGATGCGCCTCTCCCTGCGAGATCACAGAAACATGGCTTTTACTGACTAGAGCGAGTCAGTGGCATTCTCTTGTCTCAGTGGTTCTTAGGTTCTCACTTGGGCAGTTGTGACCCTGCCAGGGGACACTTGGCAATGTCTAGAGAGTTTTGGTTGTCACCACTGAGGTGGGGGGAAAGGAGTGGTTGGGTACTTCTGGCATCTGGTGAGTAGAGGGCAGGGATGCTACTCACTACCCTACAGAGAATGGTCTCCACTCCAGAGTGGTCCAGCCCCAGATGTTGAGTGTGAAGGGTAGGAAACCTTGCCTTAGCCCAAGAGAGCCTGTCTGCCTGCCTGCCTATCTATCTATCCATCCATCCATCCATCCATCCTTCTACTCATTGTCTATCTATCCATCCATCCATTCTTCTACTAATTGTCTATCTAATCTATCCATCCATCCATCCTTCTACTCATTGTCTATCTATCCATCCATCCTTCTACTAATTATCTATCCATCCATCCTTCTACTCATTGTCTCTACCTTCCACTCATCCATCCTTTTTATCTGTCTTCCATCTATCTCTTCATCTATCATCTCTACCTATCTTTATTTTATTTTTATTTTTTTAGATGGAGTTTTGCTCTTGTTTGCTCAGGTTGGAGTGCAATGGCGTCATCTCGGCTCACTGCAACCTCCGCCTCCCAGGTTCAAGTGATTCTCCTGCCTCAGCCTCGCGAGTAGCTGGGATTACAGGCATGCACCAACACATCCGGCTAATTTTTGTAATTTTAGTAGAGACGGGGTTTTGCCATGTTGGCCAGGCTGGTCTCAAACTCCTGACCTCAGGTGATCCATCCGGCTCGGCCTGGGATTCTAGGTGTGAGCCACCGCGCCCGGCTCTATCTATCTTCTACCCATCCATTCCTCCATCATCTCTATCTTCCATCCATAATGTCTACTTATCTTCTCTCCATCCCTCCATCCATCAGCTCTCTATCTTCCAGCCATCTACCCATCCTTCTGTCTGTCCATCCATCCATCCATCATCTCTACCTATCTTCTGTCCCTCCATTCATTGTGTCTACTTATCTTCCTTCCATCCATCTATCATTGGCATCTATCTTCCTTCCATCCATAATCTCTACCCATCTTTTTTTTTTTTTTCCAGATGGAGTCTCATCTCCGTCACATAGGTTGGAGTGCAGTGGCTTGATCTCAGCTCACTGCAACCTCCGCTTCCCAGGTTTAAGCGATTCTCCTGTCTCAGCCTCCAGAGTAGCTGGGATTACAGGCATCTGCCACCACGCCCAGCTAATTTTTGTATTTTTAGTAGAGACAGGGTTTCACCATGGTGGCCAGGCTGGTCTCGAACTCCTCTCAAACTCTCAGCCTCCCACAGTGCTGGGATTACAGGTGTGAGCCATCGTGCCCAGCCTATTCTCTACCCATCTTCTTTTTTTTTTTTTTTTGAGACGGAGTCTCGCTCTGTCGCCCAGGCTGGAGTGCAGTGGCCGGATCTCAGCTCACTGCAAGCTCCGCCTCCCGGGTTTACGCCATTCTCCTGCCTCAGCCTCCCGAGTAGCTGGGATTACAGGCGCCCGCCACCTCGCCCGGCTAGTTTTTTTTTTGTATTTTTTTTAGTAGAGACGGGGTTTCACCGTGTTAGCCAGGATGGTCTCGATCTCCTGACCTCGTGATCCGCCCGTCTCGGCCTCCCAAAGTGCTGGGATTACAGGCTTGAGCCACCGTGCCCGGCCACTCTACCCATCTTCTATCCATCCATCATCTGTACCATCCATCCATCTATCCATCCATCCATGCCTCTATCCATCATTACTACCTGTTTTCTATCTATCCATCCCTTCATCCATCATCTGTATCTGTCTTCCATCCATCACCTCTATCCATTTTCCATCCATCCATCCCTCCATCATCTCTATCTTCCTTCCATCCATCCCTCCATCATCTCTATTATCCATCCATCCATCCATCCACTCACCCACCCATCCACACATCCTTCCCTTTCTCTCTCCCTCACTCCATCCATCATCTATTTATGATACTCCTGGCACGTGGTAACTGGAGGCCAGGGATGCTGCTCAACATCCTATGATACACAGGACAGCCCCCACTGCAGAGAATGATCCGGCCCCCAATACAAGCAGTGGGAGGCTGAGCAGGCCTGCTGCAGGGAAGGCCCGTCTCCTCCCTGACTTCTTTCCTTTGGTCCTGCAGGCCCTCTGGAAGAGGGAGCTGGAGATTCCAAGTCACCGACACTTGTCTTACTAAGGCCCAGGCAGAGCGAGCCCCTGCTCTTTTAACCCCAAGGAGTATAGTTAGTCCTGTTCACCAATTAGAAACCAAGGCCCAAGATTGCTGGGGAGCAGGGACTTTGACCTGAGGAGCCACCTCCCTCAAGGCCAGGACCTTTCTATATGAGCACAGCTCCTTCTGGGGACCCCTCAAGGCTCCGGGTCCCAGCCTGGGCCCTGGCTGGGTGCCTTGTTTTCACTTGGCCTTTAGCATGCCCTGCTTGTCCTCCTCCCTCAGGGCTCCTGCATACCCACTGGGCATGATTACACACGTGTTTCCAGGATGTGTGGTACTGCCCCGGGCCTTGCCCACCTGGCCTGGACCCTGGTGCTCAGACAGAAGAGGGTGTGGGGCTTACTCTGTGGGCGTGAGGGCGGCCCCTGTGGCCCGGTGTCTGTCGCTGAGGTCCAGGGACTGGCTGAGCATGGCACTAGGGCTGGCGGCGGCCACCAGCTTTTTGCCCCGCCACAGCTCCACGGCGCTGGCCAGCCGCTCGGAGTCCAGGTACCGCTGGATCTGTGTGGAGCCTCCGGGGCTGTCGGGCTTTTCCTGACCCCTTGGGCTGCCACACGGTTTGCTCTTGTCCTCGGGGGTCTCGGGGGTGCTGCCAGGGGCTGGTGGGCTGACCCTGCTGTCCAAGGCCAGGCTGGTCGGCCGCTCCACCTGGCCAGGCCTGGGGCTCCCAGCCGGCAGCGTCTTCTCGATTTCTTCAGAGACCTTGACAACTGCCATGGCCTCGGGTTGCTCTGTGGGCTGCTTTTGGGATGTGTTCTCAGCCTCCGTCTCTACGATTAGAAGGGTTTCATCTTCTCTGCTCTCCTTTTTGTCTTCCAGGAGACTCACCCCTTGCTCCTGGGTGACTCTTCTGGAAGGTTCTCTGAGGGCACTCTCCTCCTTGCAGGACTGAATGTGTTTGTTCTGGAACTTGACGTGCTCCAGCCCTCTTTGCCGACGCGACTCACGCTTCTCCCGGCTGCTGGGGACTTTCTCGTGACTTTCGGCTGCCATGGTTTTCTGGAGTGGGAGAGTCTTCTCCGCGCTCGGGGCCGCCTCCTCAGGTGAGGAGTGCTCTGGGGGGGACCTGTCACTTGGCCACACCTCAGGCTCCGATGCCAGGTGCCTGCCATCCTCCGCCGGCTCTGGCCCCTGCTCAGCTACCTGCTGCCCGCCGGCCGCCTGACCCGGCCCGTCCTCCCCAGCGCCTGCTCTTCCGGCTTCCAGGGCTTCCCTCTCCTTCTCCTCTGCCTTCTGCTTCTCCAAGATCATCTGGCTGAAGCTGCAGTGAGGAAAAAGCAGACAGCTGGTTCAGAAACAAACATTCCTTCCACCTCCCACTGAGTTCCGATGGGACCCCCAGCCTGTGGGCTGCAGACGGGGCTTCGCCTGTGCCTAGTGGCCCTGAGAGATGTTTCTGGAAAGCAGGAATCTCCTCGATCAGGAAACGAGGCTGAGGGTGGTGCCCCCTCGGTGTCAGATACTCCTGCCCTGTGTCTGCCTGGCTGCCTTGTTAGGGGAGAGGACTCTTGTTGGGGCTGTGGTGGGTGGGTTCTGTTAAGAAGCCTCAGATTCGTTTGGGGTCCACTGTGGGCTTTCCCTTGAGTCTTTTTCTAGGAGGCTTTTTGTTTTGTTTTTATTTTTATTTATTTTATTTTATTTTTGAGACAAAGTCTCACTCTGTCGTCCAGGCTGGAATGCAGTGGCACGATCTTGGCTCGCTGCGACCTCTGCCTCCTGGGTTCAAGTGATTTTTGTGCCTTGGCCTCCCCAGTAACTGAGACTACAGACATACACCACCACGCCCGGCGAATTTTTGTATTTTTAGTAGAGATGAGGTTTTGCCATGTTGGCCAGGCTGGTCTCAAACTCATGTGATCTGCCTGCCTTGGCCTTCCAAAGTGTTGGCCTTACAGGTGTGAGCCACTAGCCCAACCTGTTTGGTTTTTAGAGACTGTGTCTGACTCTATCACTCAGGCTGGAGTACAGTGGTGTGATCATAGCTCACTGCAGCCGCCACATCCCAGACCCAGGTGATCCTCCCGCCTCAGCTTCCTGAATAGCTGGGGCTACAGGTGTGCATCACCACACCTAGCTAACTCTTTTTTTTTTTTTAAGACGGAGTCTGGCTCTGTCGCCCAGGCTGGAGTGCAGTGGCCGGATCCCAGCTCACTGCAAGCTCCACCTTCTGGGTTTATGCCATTCTTCTGCCTCAGCCTCCCGACTAGCTGGGACTACAGGCACCCGACACCTCGCCCAGCTAGTTTTTTGTATGTTTTTTGGTAGAGACGGGGTTTCATCGTGTTAGCCAGGATGGTCTCGATCTCCTGACCTTGTGATCCACCCGTCTCGGCCTCCCAAAGTGCTGGAATTACAGACTTGAGCCACCGCGCCCGGCCCAACTAACTCTTTAATTTTGTGTAGAGATGGTATCTTGCTATGTTGGCCAGGCTGGTCTCATACTCCTGGGCTCAAGCGATCCTTCCACCTAAGCCTCCCAAAGTGTTGGGATTACAGGCATGAGCCATTGCACCTGGCCTAGGAGGATTGTTTGCATGTGTGGGTAGGGCCTGCTCTGGGAGCTGGGATGTGACGTGTGGCAGAGCTGGGTCTATGTGGGCAGGGGAGAGGTGCACAGGGTGCCTAGGTCAGGGAGGGGCTGGGCTTGTAGCTGTGGGTGCCGGGACTGGAGTTGCTGATATCCTGCTGGGGGGTTCTCTGTGCCTGGTGGATGCCCCAGCTCCATGAGTGTTGGGCTGGTCCAGGCGGTCCCTCCAACCCTGAATCCAGGTGTTCCCTGACCGATCCAGGTACAGGGGAGTCCCTGGGCAGAGAATGGGTGCAGCCAATGGCAAAGCAGAGCTTTGTCCCTGAGTGCTGCCTGCCAGCCTCAGAGCCCCTCTCTGTAGTCCATGTGTGTCCAGGCATCTAGTTTCCCACCAACCCTTCCCTGTGTCCAGAATGACATCCCCTTAGTGCCACAGGCCAGATGGTATATCATGGGCAGCAATTTGGTGAGTGACCCTTTTGGCTTCTGGAATATTCTGGGGAGCGTGGCCTGGCTCTGCTCACCTCTTGCGCTGCAGGTGCCCCCGGCAGAGGCTCTGCAGGCGGATGATGCTCTGTTTCCGGCGCCGGTAGAGCTTCCGCTGCCAGTAGCCCCTCCATGCGGCCTGGAGGTACACCGCGGCCTGCGTCCTCTCCAGAGCCCTCCGGACCCGGTAGGACCGCCAGCAGGCCTGGATGGTGACGGCGGCCCGCTTCATCTGCAGGAAGTGCCGACGCTCCAGCACCATCCGAAACCAGCTCTGCAGCAGCAGGATTTTCCGCACCACCTCCCGGTGTAGCGTCTCCTGCAGGGCTTGCCGCTCCGTCTCCTTCAGGAAGACCTGGTGGGCACGGGGTCAGGTGGGGTCAGCCGCGCTGCCCCTGACACCACCTCTGTGCCTGGGAGGTCTGCATAGCCCACTCCAGAGTGAGACCCAGGCTGGTATGCTGACCAACCAGGGCTTTATTTATTTATTTATTTATTATTATTTTTTTGAGATGAAGTCTCACTCTGTCGCCCAGGCTGGAGTGCAGTGACGCCCTCTCGGCTCACTGCAACCTCTGCCTACTGCGTTCAGGTGATTCTCCTGCCTCAGCCTCCTGAGTAGCTGAGACTACAGGTGCCCATCACCAGGCCTGGCTAATTTTTGTATTTTTAGTAGAGACAGGGTTTCACCATGTTGGCGAGGCTGGTCTTGAACTCCCAACCTCAATTGATCTGCCCACCCTGGCCTCCCAAAAATGCTGGGATTACAGGCATGAGTTATTGCACCTAGGTGTGGCTCTGTTTTTTTTTTTGAGATGGAGTCTCACAGGCTGGAGTGCAGTGGTGCGATCTCAGCTCACTACCACCTCTGCCTCCCGGGTTCAAGCTATTCTCCTGCCTCATCCTCCTGAGTCGCTGGGACTACAGGTGTGTGCCTGTAATGAAACCCTGTCTCTACTAAAAATACAAAAATTAGTCAGGCATGGTGGCAGGCACCTGTAATCCCAGCTGCATGGAGGCTGAGGCAGGAGAATCACTCGAACCTGGGAGGTGGAGGTTGCAGTGAGCTGAGATCGCACCACCAGTCTGGGTGACAGAGTGAGACTCTGTCTCAAAAATAAAAACAAGAAAGAAAAAGAAATGAGGTCTCGCTTGGTCACCCAGGCTGAAGTGCAGTGGTGCAATCACAGCTCACTGCAGTCTCAAACTCCTGCCACAGCCTGCCAAGCAGTTGGGACCACAGGTGTATGCCATCACGCTTGGCTAATTTTTAAATACTGTATAAAGACGGGGTCCCGCTATGTTTCCCAGGCTAGTCTCAAACTCCTGGGCTCAAAGGATCCTCCCACCTCAGGCTTTCAAGTAGCCGGGACTCTGGGCGCGTGCCACCTCGCTTGGCTGGAAGGGAGTTTTTTTACACCGGGTGAGGCCTTTGGGGGACTGACCTTGGCACTTGTTAAACAAGGGTGGCTGAATAATGCCCCCATAGCAAGAGGCAAACACATACCCAGAGATGGGAGACGATCTCTGAAAGGGAGGACAATTGCAGGCCGCCTCCCGCCTGATACTGTAAAGGGGATGGACCAGCTCCTAAATCCTGCCAGTTAGCATGATCGTCCCTTTCCGACCTGTGACGCAGCAATAAACAGGTGATGCAGAGGGATTCTCTGAGCCCCGCTGAAGAGCAGCAGGTGGGGCTTAGCCAGGGCGACCCCTATCCCTTAGGTGCAGTATTCTGCTGGGTCCCTAGAAATCCATTTCCTAGACAGAGCCCTGTATGTTTCAGAGAGTGGCCCTGGGGGCCTGGGAAGACACGGTGTGTGGTGGAAGGCAGGGTGTGGTTTGCAGTGCCCTGAGGGGCAGGAGCACTGACCTTGGTCTTCCCGATTTGGTAGTTCCTCTTGTCTACCTTCATCTTCTCCAGGAGGGTGGAGATGACCTCCCTGCAGGGCTGGGCATCCTTGGGCAGGAGCACCTGGAACTGCTCGGTGAAATCCTACATTATTTGGGCAGAGAAAGGAGAATCTGGGTGAGTGTTGCGGCCAGTGATGAGGAGACGGGGATCTGGTGACCCCGGTTAAGGTGAAATTGGGTTTGACGGGAATGGTAATGACAAATCTGAAATTTCAGGCTTTCAGAAATAGCCTGGGCTGGGCATGGTGGCTCACACCTATAATCTCAGCACTTTGGGAGGCCGAGGCGGGTGGATCACCTGAGGTCAGGAGTTCGAGACCAGCCTGGCCAACATGGCGAAACCCTGTCTCTACTTAGCTGAGCATGGTGGCACACACCTGTAGTCCCAGCTACTTGGGAGGCTGAGGCAGGAGAATCACCTGAACCTGGGAAGCTGAGGTTGCAGTGAGCCAAGATCACATCATTGCAATCCTCCTGCCTCAGTCTCCCTGGAAGCTGGGAGTACAGGTACTTAGTTCTGTAGCCACCACGCCCGGCTAATTAAAAAAAAATGTTTGTAGGGACAGGGTTTCACCATGTTGCCCAGGCTCGTCTCAAACTCCTGAGCTCAACCTATGAGACTAACCTGGCCAACATGGCAAAACCCTGAATCTACCAAAAATTAGCCAGGCATGGTGGCAGGCGCCTGTAGTCCCATGTACTGGGGAGGTGGAGGCAGGAGAATCACTTGAACATGGGAGGCAGAAGTTGCAGGGAGCCGAGACGCCACTGCGCTCCAGCCTGGGCGACAGAGTGAGGCTCTGCCTAAAAAAAAAAAAAAAAGAAATGGGTTCTTAGCTGGGTGCAGTGGTGCCTGGGTCATGTAACCCAAAGTGCTAGGATTGCAGGCTAAGCCACCATGCCTGGTCAGTAGTCTGTAATCTTAAGAAAGACTACTGCAGATACAAGATCCTAGGTCTTTTAGATGGTCGAGGTGGCTGGGAACTGGGGCCACCCTTGCAATGGGGCTTACAGTCTAGGACTTGTGAGGGAGTTAGATCATAGCTGGAGGAACTTTTTTTTTTTTTTTTTTTAGACAATCTCGCTCTGTTTCCCAGGCTGGAGTGCAGTGGTGCAAACATGGCTCACTGTTGACCTCCCAGACTCAAGCAATCCCCCTGCCTCAGCCCCACAAGTAGCTGGAAGTACACTGCATGCCAGCACGCCTGGCTTCTGTATTTTTGTGTGGAGATGGGGTTTCACCATGTTGCCTGGACTGATTTTGAGCTCCTGAGCTCAAGCAATCTGCCTGCCTTGCCCTCCCAAAGTGCTAATTACAGGCGTGAGCCACCGCACTGGGCCTCTAGTTTTTTTTGAGACAGGGTCTTGCTCTGCCATCCAGGCTGGAGTGCACTGGCTCAGTCATAGCTCACTGTAGCCTCAAACTCCTTGGGTTGAAGTGATCTTCTCACCTTAGCCTCCTGAGTAGCTGGGACCACAGGTGCACACCACCTTGTCTGGCTAGTATTTTTTTTTTTTTGAGGCGGAGTTTTGCTCTTGTTGACCAGGCTGCAGTGCAATGGTGTGATCTCGGCTTATTGCAGCCTTCAACTTCTGGGTTCAAGAGATTCTCCTGCCTCAGCCTCCCAAGTAGCTGGGATTACAGGTGTGCCCCACCGTGCCTGGCTTTTTTTGTTGTATTTTTAGTAGAGATGGGGTTTCACCATGTTAATCAGGCTGGTAACGAACTCCTGATCTCAAGTGATCCACCTGCCTTGGCCTCCCAAAATGCTGGAATTACAGGTGTGAGCAACTGCACCTGGCTAATTTTTAAATTTTTTGCAGAGACACGGTTTCTCTAGGTTGTCCAGGCTGGCCTCAAAACTCCTAGGCTCAAGTGATCCTCCTGCCTTGGCCTCCCAAAGTGTTGGGATTACAGGCGTGTGCCACTGCACCTGCCCAGAACATTTCTTTTTAGTAAAGTATTATTTCAAATATTTAAAGGTCAAGTATTGGTAAAACACACCAGCATTTCTGCATTTTTTATAATTTTGCCTTTCTTATCCACATAGGATTAGAAAGACATTATTTCTATTCAATGGATGAGAAAAGAGGCACATTATATTATTCTAGTCCCTGGGGCTATGAAGGGAAAGCATGAAAGGGAACCAGGCGCTGTCATCTCTGGTTTTGGGCTCAGGGTGACACAGGTACCAGCTCTTGGCATGAGGCAGGGGTTTCTTTTCTTTCTTTTTTTTTTTTGAGATGAGTCTTGCTCTGTTGCCTAGGCTGGAGTGCAGTGGCTCAATCTCGGCTCACTGCAACCTCTGCCTGCTGGGTTCAAGGGATCCTCCTGCCTCAGTAGCTAGGAGTACAGGCAGCTGCTGCCACACCCAGCTAATTTTTGTATTTTTAGTAGAGATGGGGTTTCATCACGTTGGTCAGGCTGGTCTTGAACTCCTGACCTCAGGTGATCTGCTCGCCTTGGCCTCCCAAGGTGTTGGGATTACAGGCGTGAGCCACGGCGACTGGCCAACCTGCTGGGTTTACGTTCCAGCGAGGAGCTCTCTTTGGAAGAGGGCGATTGCCTTTGCCATGAAACAGGTGTGTCCAGGTACGTGTGCTTGTGGCCTACCTGGAATGTGTACTTGGCACTGTACCCTGACCTCCGGATGCGCACGGTCTCCAGCATACCAGTGTAGCGCAGCTGCTGCAGGACCAGCTCGTCGTCAAAGCACAGCTCTTTCTGAAATGGGAACGTGAGAGATCAGGCAGGTGGCCTTGACCGGACAGGATGCCCAAGCCTGCCGGTGGCTCAGGCCTGGGAACTGTGAGATTAGGGCACTTTGCCATGTGACCACTGCCCCTTGGGATCCCTAACACAGACTTGGTCAGGGTGCACATGTGGGTGCTGGCTAGCCGACCTGGGAGTGTTCTATGGCGCAGCAGCCAGGAGCGCCTGGACAAGGGGTCCTTCCTTGCTCCAGACACTCCTTCTGGAATGAGGCCAAGATGGGAGGATCCGTTGAGGCCAGGAGTTTGAGACCAGCCTGGGCAACATAGTGAGACCCCATCTCTAGTCATTTAAATTTATTAAAAAAAAAAAAAAAGAAAAAAGAAAAAAAAAAGAACCCAAATGCAAATGTGTCCTGGGTTTGTTCTCCGTGGCAGGCACCGGGGTAAGTGCTGGGGATTTGGTGGAGAGGCGAGCTTGGTCTGGGGGCAGGAGCCACACACAGGTGATAGAACAGGCAGGGAGCAGCTGGGTGGAGGCCCAGAGAGGAGGAAGAAGCCAAGGGGCTGATGGGGACACAGGGAGATGCTTCCTGCCAGGGGAGAGAAGAGGCTGGAAATGCGGCTGCCTCAGTGGGCTTTAAGCCTGGAGCTCAGGGGTCTGGACTTCACCCTGGTGGGCAGTGAGGGATAAGGCATGGTGCTGCTATAAAGAAAAACGGTGCTGGGCGCGGTGGCTTACGCTTGTAATCCCAGCACTTTGGGAGGCTGAGATGGGTGGATCACTTGAAGTCAGGAGTTCAAGACCAGCCTGGCCAACATGGTGAAACCCCGTCTCTACTAAAAACACAAAAATTAGCTGAGCGTGGTGGGCACCTGTAATCCCAGCTACGTGGGAGGGTGAGGCAGGAGGATGGCTTGAACCTGGGAGGTCGAGGCTGCAGTGAGCCGAGATCGCACCACTGCACTCCAGCCTGGGTGACAGACAGAAAGATTCTGTCTCAAAAACAAACAAACAAAACCAAAGAAAAAAAAAAAAAAGGGCAAACAGGAAAGAATGGGGAGGGTTGTCATGACTGGCGGTGGATGTGGAGGCAGGGATGCTGCCTGACACCCTCCAGTGCACAGAATGGCTCTTATCATAGAGAACCATCTGCTGGCACAGCCCACTAGCAGAGACGGTGCACGACGGAGCATCTCCCCAGGTACAGTTGGTGGGAGGTTCCTGCCTGGCTGTGTGCTCACATTTGTCTGGGAGCGCACACCCCTGCTCAGTCCCTGGCAAAGTCCCCGAGCTGTCCTCCCAGGGACGGAGTGGACCTCTGGGGTAAAGGAAGCCTGTGCCAGTGCTGAGCCTGAAGCCCCCACTGGTGCTCCCACCGGGGCTCCGAGGGTCTCTCTAGACACTTGCAATGTGAGCAGCGGGCTGTGTGTGCCTCTAAGACTCTGCTATGTAACCTCAGCTCTTGCCTTTTGGTACACTCCTTGCACTGGCTACTCTTTGGGATGTATCTGAAGAGCACCCCTGACCCTGTCGCTCCCTAATCAAACCTTCTCTGGGCCTCTCCATGTTCCAGATGATGTCCCTACTCTTGAATGGCCACTTGGACCACCCTCACTGCTAACCCTCCATCCCCAGCTGCCTCTGGATGGACTGCTGCACTGTCCCCCATACTGCGTGGAGGCTGGGGCTGGATGCAGGGACACCGACACCCCTAAGAGTCTGGCATGGGCCTTCTCCTCCCAAACACCTTACAGAAACTCACCTTTTCAGCATTGGAACGGATGCAGCGGATAAAGAAGGGCTCTGCTTTCCCCAGCGCCTCCAAGAGCTTGTTAAGGGATGTCTGTTAAGGGAAAGAGAGAGCATTTGGGTTGAGTTAGGGACCCTGGCAGCCGCTGTTCTGTGGGAGACCTGTGATGCTCTAGCATCAGTGTGGGGTGGATGGGGTCTGCACAGATGTGGGTCCCTGGTGGTGGGACACAAGAGGTTCCAGCTGGACGTTCTGACCTGAGCCTGTGCTATCCCTGGAAACCCTCGAGGGAGCTACATGGTCCCCATGGTCCCAGGGCCACCAGTGCTTGTCTTTGCCTCAGGTGGAGGGCTGGGGCCGGGGAGGACTGGACAAATGCTTTCTGGAGATTTGAAACACGTGTCAGTCTCTGAAGGGACCATGGATGTAGTGTTTTTTTTTTTTTTTTGAGACAGTCTCACTCTTGTTGCCCAGGCTGGAGTGCAGTGGAGCGATCTCGGCTCACTGCAAGCTCCGCCTCCCGGGTTCACACCATTCTCCTGCCTCAGCCTCCCGAGTAGCTGGGACTACAGGTGTCCGCCACCACGCCCAGCTAATTTTTTTGTATTTTTAGTAGAGACAGGGTTTCACCATGTTAGCCAGGATGGTCTCGATCTTCTGACCTCGTGATCCACCCGCCTCGGCCTCCCAAAGTGCTGGGATTACAGGTGTGAGCCACTGCGCCGGATGAATTTTTTTATTTTTAGTAGAGACGGGCTGTGCTCGGTGTCGGGTGAAGCTACACGAGCGTGAGGCTGAGCTGAGCACCACCCCCCGCCTCTCCTGCCGCACCCACCTGGAACTGGGCGCTGATGCTTGGCGCCGCCCCCCGCCTCTCCTGCCGCACCCACCTGGAACTGGGCGCTGATGCTTGGCGCCGCCCCCCGCCTCTCCTGCCGCACCCACCTGGAACTGGGCGCTGATGCTTGGCGCCGCCCCCCGCCTCTCCTGCCGCACCCACCTGGAACTGGGCGCTGATGCTTGGCGCCGCCCCCCGCCTCTCCTGCCGCACCCACCTGGAACTGGGCGCTGATGCTTGGCGCCGCCCCCCGCCTCTCCTGCCGCACCCACCTGGAACTGGGCGCTGATGCTTGGCGCCGCCCCCCGCCTCTCCTGCTGCACCCACCTGGAACTGGGCGCTCATGCTTGGCGCCGCCCCCCCGCCTCTCCTGCTGCACCCACCTGGAACTGGGCGCTGATGCTCGGTGGCTTTTTCTTCTTGTGCAGGTGCAGCAGGGACTTGGTGGTGCGGTCGTGCAGGGTCATGCTGATGATGAGTTTCAGGGACTTGGAGTCCAGCAGGTTCTAGGACAGACACATGGGGTCCGGCCTGCCCTCCCACAGCCCACACGGGCACGGGAAGGCGTCACAGCGTCCCCAGAGCCAGGGCAGAACAGCGTCCCCGCAGCGAGTGCCCAGGCGGCAGCTCTTAGGTTTGGTCTCGGGACCACGCTGTTGGAGAGGGCCCAGTGGAATGAGGTGGGCTACACTTTGCACACAGCGCTGGTTCCGGCAGGGCTGATGGCAGCCTCTTTCACCGCCTGAGTGGCTGCCCCATTTCCCCTTCCTCTGGGTTAGAGAGGAAGCCAGTGCTACTGAACCTGGCCGACCCTCTCCTCTGCACAGCTCCTACAGTTTACGTTACTTGAGGCAAGAAGGGCCAGGTCCTTTCTGTGCCATCCGCATGAGCTCATTGGACAGGCCACCCTCATGTGTCAGCCAGTTCTATCAGCTGACAAGAGGAATTAGCCCTCTCCCATCTGCTAACTAGACTGCAAGGCTAGTCTTACTCTTTTTGCCAATTTCCTAAATTGCTGCACTTGTACGTGGAAATGAGACAGAGCGCTTGGGAGGTGCTCTGTCCCATCTGGAAGTGGCCCTGTAGCCAGGAACTGAAGATGGGGCTGTTAAACGGAAGGGTCCCATTACCTTAGGGCAGGATGAGCTCTATGGTGCTATGAACCCACTAGAGCTCCCTGTGGGACCAGGCTGAGGCCAGACTTCAGCTGCGCTTATGCCCCTGGCTTCCTCCCTCACCCCTTCTCTCTGCTCTCTCCTGTAAGCCCCCCTCCATAAGCCGCTGTGTGTGCAAATATCCCCATCTCAGACCCTGCTTCTGGGAAACCCATAAAGAGCCAGCTCCAAATCATCTCAACACAAGAACATTTTTTTTCTTGGAGGGAGGGGGAGATAGTGGGAAGAAGGAGGTAATGAAGCTGCAGAAGTGAAAGCTCTCAAGACGGGCAGAGAAGCATATCTCGGAACGTGTCGCGCGGGGTGTGTGTTTTTTTTTTTACCTTTGGAATGATCTGCTTTTGTTTGATACCTTTACTTTTCCTGTCAAAATATTAAAAATGGTTTTGTGAACAAAAGGGAACACAGCGTCGGGATTTGGGTTAGTTCAGCAAGCCACGCCTGGCGGGTTAGACTGAGACAGAGAGAGACGGGAGAGAGCGAGAAGGCGCAAGTGCAACAAGGCCGCCGCCACCTCTCCACACTGCACACCGTGGCGTGCCTCAGCCACTGTCTGTGGACACCAGTTTCCCTGGGATGGCGGCAGCCGGACTCTGCTGGTGGCTGCCCCAAGGCTGAGAAAAGCATTTGGTCTGGGGGCCATTTGGATGTCTGAGAAGTAGGAGGGGCTGGCTAGGAATCTACAGGGTGGGACGTGCATCCAACGGGGCTCGCTATGGAGGAACTGACATATCCCCAAATCGCGGCAGGATGCCCTAAGTGGGGCAGAGGAAGCCTGAGCAGTCCTGGTGGAGACCAGGTGACCAGGCTGTCTTTGCCATGCACTGGTAGACACCAAGCAGGCCCAGAGGCCCTTCTGGAACCCTCTGGCGGCAGGGCAGGGACTTGCCTTGCAAAATAACCAAAATGGGGCCTGGGTGGGAGCTCCTTTCAGGATCATGCTGGTGGGAAAGAAGAAAACAAAAACTGGCCAGGCGCGGTGGCTCACACCTGTAATCCCAGAACTTTGGGGTGCTGAGGCAAGTGGATCACTTGAGGTCAGGAGTTCAAGACCAGCCTGGCCAACATGGTGAAACCCTGTCTTTACTAAAAATACAAAAATTAGCCAGGCGTGGTGGTGGGTGCCTGTAATCCCAGCTACTCAAGAGGCTGAGGCAGAAGAATCGCTTGAACCCAGGAGGCGGAGGTTGCAGTGAGCTGAGATTGTGCCACTGCACTCCAGCCTGGGTGACAGAGCAAGACTCTGTCTCAAAACCCCCCGCAAAACCCAAAGCTGCTCTTTGGCCGAGGTAAGGAAGCGGGCAGCTCCTGTGTTCTCAGACACCTTATGAAATCTTGCAGACCAAGGGGAAAATAAATAAATAAGTAAATATATTTATTTATTCAAAAGGCCTGGTGCCTTTTGAAGACCGGCTAAGGAGATGATAGCTTGCAGATCTGTGAGATGCCTAGCCGTTCGCGGTTGCATTCAGTTTCACCTGAATCCCTGTGGGGTAAAATAAGGCATAACAAGAACAAAAGTTTGAGGCTGAGGTGGGCGGATCACTTGAGGTCAGGAGTTCGAGACCAGTCTGGCCAACATGGTGAAATCCCATCTCTACTAAAAACACACAAAAAATTAGCCAGGTGTGGTGGTGCACACCTGTAATCTCAGCTACTTGGGAGGCTGAGGCAGGAGAATTGCTTGAACCCGGGAGGTGAAGGTTGCAATGAGCCAAGATTGAGCCACTACACGCCAGCCTGGGCCACAGTGAGACTCTGCCTCAAAAAAAAAAAAAAAAAAAAAAAAAAAAAAAAAAAAGGAACAAAAGTTTGAAACAGGCTCCTGCTGGGTACAGTGGCTCATGCCTGTAACCCCAGTGCTTTGGGAGGCTGAGGCAGGAGGATGGCTTGATCCCAGGAGTTTGAGACCAGCCTGGCAGCCTGGGCTATAACATAGCAAGATTCCACCTCTACAAACAGTAAAATTAGACAGGTGTGGTAATGCACGCCTGTATTTCCAGCTACACTGGAGGTTGAGGCAGGAGAACTGCTTGAGCCCAGGAGGTCGAAGCTGCCGTGAGCGGTGATTGTGTCACTGCTGTACTCTAGCCCGGGCAACAGAATGAGACCCCCATCTCTTAAATTAAAAGAAAAAAAAAAAGGGCCAGGGACGGTGGCTCATGCCTGTAATCCCAGCACTTTGGAAGGATGAGACAGGCAGATCACCTGAGGTCAGGAGTTCAAGACCTGCCTGGCCAACATGGTGAAGCCCTGTCTCTACTAAAAATACAAAAAATTAGCCAGGCGCGGTGGCAGGTGTCAGCAATCCCAGGTACTTGGGAGGCTGAGGCGGGAGAATCGCTTGAACCCGGGAGGCAGAGGGTGCAGTGCGCTGAGATCGTACCATTGCACTCCAGCCTGGGCAACAAGAGTGAAACTCCGTCTCAAAAAAAAAAAAAAGAAAAAAGAAAAAGAAAAAGAAAGAAAGGAAAAAAGAAACTGGCTTCCATTGGCTCCCATGCAGGTGCAAGCTTTGCTCTCAGCCAGCCGACACCCCAATGGCCACTAAAAGGCGGGATGTGGTGACCGCAGGTGGATGTCCTGTCAGCTGAGGCTGCTACCTGCCTGGTGCTGGGTCAGCATAATGGAAGCTTGAGAGTCATTACCCCATTTGGAGGCCGAAAGCATAGAATACTCAGGTCCCACAGTGTGCTAACAGTTGGGATCCCAACCCCGTTTATGCACCTTCTGGGCTCTCTCGACTGGCTTATGTGGCCACCTGCAGACAGCAGGGCCATCCTCTCAGGAAATTGCATGCCCTGCTGCAGACGGCTTCTCTGCAAACTCACAGTGGCAAAGGCGGGAGCAAGCTTTGCTCTGCAAGCCAGACAGGCACGGGAAGAAGACGGAGGATGGCACGTTTGCGGGTGGAAAATTAGATGCCTCGAGGAAGGAGCGCTCCTGGGAAGCTGCCCCGTGTGTTGGGAAGCTGGCCGTGCCTGGGCCACAGTGCAGATAGTGGCCAGGGGTGTTATTGATTGGCATTTAGTGATGGCTGGGGGGTGAGCTACCAGACAGCATTGTGGTTTTAGTGGCCGATGCAAATTAGGAAGACTGCAGGCCCCGCCGGAGTCGTGGGAGTAGGGGGAGGCGGTTGTTGCACTTGTAAGCAGGGTCTTGCTGGGGGACTCACAGGATGAAGGCGCGGGGTTTCTGGAGCCGACTGAGGGACTGGAGAAGCCTACGGGGGTCCTCGCCCTGCCAGGGCAATCCTTTGATGCTCTTGATCATTTGGTTATGCAAATCGCTGAGGGGAGGGGTAGGGAGGGCGCAGTGACAGAAAGAAGATGGAGTTAGAAGCACGCCTGCCACCTTGGGGTTCCCAGAGCCATTGGGACCGTCCCCAGGCCACTGAAGCCAAAACATGCAGCTGGAAAGACACTGTGATCAATGCTGCCCCTCTCTCTTCTGCCAGAAATGGGGACTGGGTCAGCCTCCCCAAGACCTGCAGTGGGGTGGGGCTTTGAGGCAAATTGGACTTGGACACACGGATCATTGATCCTTTTCAATATATCATTTCCAGCTGGGCGCCGTGGCTCACGTCTATAATCCCATCACTTTGTGAGGCCCAGATGGGTGGATCACCTGAGGTCAGGAGTTCGAGACCAGCCTGGCCAACATGGCGAAACCCTGTCTCTGCTAAAAATACAAAAAGTTAGCAGGGCATGGTGGAGGGCACCTGTAATCCCAGCTACGTGGGAGGCTGAGGCAGGAGAATTACTTGAACCCAGGAGGCAGAGGTTGCAGTGAGCTGAGATAGCGCCATTGCACTCCAGCCTGGGAGACAGAGCAACACTCTGTCTTAAAAAAAAAAGAAAAAACAAATTATTTCCATCTGATCATTCCACTTCACTGGATCCTTTTCATCTGGATCACTGAGAAAGTTCTCATATTTAAGAGGCTTTGGGGATATTTATTTACTTGTGAGACGGAGTCTCGCTCTTTTTCCCAGGCTGGAGTGCAATGGTGCGATCTCGGCTTACTGCAACCCTGCCTCCTGGGTTCAAGTGACTCTCCTGCCTCAGCCTCCTAAATAGCTAGGATTACAGGCGCGCACCACCATGCCCAGCTAATTTTTGTATTTTTAGTAGAAATGGGGTTTCATCATGTTGGTCAGGGAGGTCTTGAACTCCTAACCTTGTGATCCGCCCACCTCAGCCTTCCAAAGTGCTGGGATTAGAGGTGTGAGCCACTGCATCCAGCCAGGGATATTTATTTAGTTTTAAATTTATTTTTATTTTATTTTATTGAGACAGAGTCTCACTCTTTTGCCCAGGCTAGAGTGCAGTGGTGCGATCTCAGCTCACTGCAACCTCCACTTTCCGGGTTCAAGCGATTCTCCTGTCTCAGCCTCCTGAGTAGCTGGGATTACAGACATGCATTACCCTGCCCAGCCTATTTATTTTTAAAATTCCATGACAGGCTGGGCATGGCTCATACCTGTAATCCCAGCACTTTCGGAGGCTGAGCGGGGCAGATCACCTGAGGTAGGGAGTTCAAGACCAGCCTGGCCAACATGGTGAAACTCTGTCTCTACTAAAAACACAGAAATTAGCCGGGCATGATGGCGCATGCCTGTAGTCCCAGTCACTCCAGAGGCTGACGCATGACAATCGCTTGAACCTGGGAGGCAGAGGTTGCATTGAGCCGAGATCGCGCCACTGCACTCCAGCCTGGGTAACAGGGTGAGACTCTGTCTCAAAAAAAAAAAAAAAAAAAAAAAAAGAGGGGCAGTTAGGGGCAACTCAGAAAAGAAGACCCTAGGGAGGGTCTCTGTGGGAGGAGCAAACTAGTCTCTCTCTCTGATTTTGTGGCCAGATGTCAAACTCCTTGCTGGCTTCATTAAGGCCTTTGGAGGAATTAATTTGAATACAAGAGCCACAGGGTGGTACCATCTCCATCAGGGGACATTTGCCAATGTCTGCAGACATTTGTGGTTGTCATGACTTGGGGGTGGGGGTGCTCTCCTGGCATCTGGTGGGTGGAGGCCAGGGATGCTGCTCAACACCCTATAGTCCACAGGACGGGTGCCCACCCCAGAGAACGATCTGGCACAGTGCTGAGGTTGAGAAACCCTAGTTGTTTTTATTTTTTTTAAGAGAGTCTTGCTATGTTGCCCAGGCTGGAATGCAGTGGTGCGATCTCGGCCCACTGTAAATCCTGCCTCCCAGGTTCAAGTGATTCTCCTGCCTCAGCCTCCCGAGTAGCTAGGATTACAGGCACACACCACGCCTGGCTAATTTTTGTATTTTTAGTAGACACAGGGTTTCACCATGTTGGCCAGGGTGGTCTTCAACTGCCGACCTCAAATGACCTGCCCACGTAGGCCTTCCCCAGGTGCTGGGATTACAGGAGGTGAGCGACCACGCCCGGCCAGAGAAACCCTAGTTTAAGGGGGTAATCACCCTCAAAGCACTCAACCTTACTCGCTTCATTTTGTTTGATGGCTGTGGGCTTAGGCTTGAGCACGCACGCTGGAGGTGCAAACTTTGGCACTGATAACGCGTGTGAATTAGAATGCCTTAGAAAGGAAAATTGGATGCTTTCAAACTAAATATTAGTGAGGAATGTCTAAATGACAAATGTTTTTGACAGAACTTCTAGAAATGAGGATCTGGTTTTTCCTGTTTTTTTTGAATTCCTTACTCCAGACATTTTATTTATTTTTTCTTGTAGAGGTGGGGTCTTGTTATGTTGCCCAAGCTGGTTTCAAACTCTTGGCCTCAAATGATCCTCCCACCTTGGCCTCCCAAAGTGCTGGGATTACAGGTGCACGCTACCGTGTCCTGCTGGCAGTCGTTCAAAGCACATGTTTTAGCTCTGGGCAGGTGGCCTGGAAGGACCCAGCCCCAGCCCCTGTGCTCCATGCACCATGCCAAGTGTCCACATGGCCCCACTTACCTGTTTTCCCCAGCCCTCCAGGGAGGCAGAGCAAAGGCAACAGAGGGGTCGCCTGTCACCTTTATATGCGAGTGGCCTTCATACCCAGGGTGGTCAGTGCAGCGGCCACGGCTTGGAACGAGGTCCATGACTTTGGCCCACCCCTAGCCCTGCTGACCCGGGTAAATCTGCAAATCCGGCAGAAGTGGCCCCTGCGGGCCGTGGCATTCCCTGAATGGCCAGTCCTGTCTGTCTGTGCCCTGGACGCAGCACTGAGCGCCTGGGGAAGATGGCTCCCCTTGGTGCCTTGCTGGCCTCGGGATCAAAGGCCCTTTCTGCACTTACTTCTTGCTTTCATATAAAGCAATGATGTCCTCAAAAGCGTTAATATCGAACTCCTCAGAGCCGTCAAATGAGAAATCTAGCATTGAGCAGCTGAAAGGGAGAATCTGTATAAACTTAACATGCTCCTGGGGCGGGACCCACAGCCCTGTGGCCAGGCCCTGGGGAGATGGATGCTGCTTCTGCTACCGCAGGTCAGAAGTTACTTTGTCTTTGAGGTAAGGGAGGCAAGGAAAAAATCAAACGAGGACTGGGTGTGGTGGCTCATGCCTATAATCCCATTACTTTGGGAGGCTGAGGTGGGAGGATGCCTTGAGGCCAGGAGTTCGAGACTAGCCTGAGCAACATAATCAGACTCCGTCTTTATAAAAGGAAAAATTAGCCAGGCATAGTGGCCTGTGCCTGTTGTCCCAGCTACTTGGGAGGCTGAGGTGGGGGGATTGCTTGAGCCCAGGAGGTTGAGGCTGCAGTGAGCTGTGATTACACCACTGCACTCCAGCCTGGTCTCAAGCAAAATAAAACAAAAATGCAACCCACACAACAAAATAGAAGGAAGCTTTCTAGCTCTTGGGAACTTGGGGGACCAAAAAAAAAAAAAAAAACCACAAACATAATAGAGGAATGCATTCTCCTTTCTTGCGTCCCATTTTGGGTGAAAAAGGTGATTCCTAGAACTTTTATTTATTTATTTATTTTGAGACAGAGTCTTGCTCTGTCACCCGGGCTGGAGCGCAGTGGTGCAATCTCGGCTCACTGCAACCTCCATCTCCCGCGTTCAAGCAATTCTCCTGCCTCAGCCTCCCGTGTAGCTGGGACTTACAGGTGCCCGCCACCATGCCCGGCTAATTTTTATATTTTTAGTAGAGACGAGGTTTCACCATGTTGGCCAGGTTGGTCTCGAACGCCTGACCTCAAGTGATCTGCTCGCCTTGGCCTCCCAAAGTGCTGGGACTACAGGCGTGCACCATCATGTCCGGCCAGCCTGCTCACTTTTCTACCCTGGTGCTGTCACATGCTTGGGTGCATGCAGGGCCCTTGGGGTCATTGCTAGGGTCCACAAAAGACCCCGCGTCATCTCATGTGCAACATCAAAGTGTATGTGTTTCTGACTGTGAATGAAGTAACTTGGCAGAACAACTTTTGGGCCACCCCAGGCAGGACGAGGGAAGAACTCTCCAATCAATCAAGCCCGTCTCTCCGCACCACCAGCGATACTTAGGCTTCACCTCCCAGTGCCCACCCTAGGCCATAAAATGGATCCTTTGTAAACTGAATCTCCTCCCATCTCCCTAAAGCGCATGATGCACCAAGGCGTGCTATTCTGTGTCCAGAAAAGCAGCCACCAAATGCTACTTGGTTCTGGGTCTTTTGGTTCAAAAGGCAGCTCAGTGACTTACTCAGAGCAACCCTGACCTGGGTTTAGAATGTAGCATTCCCCGGTGGCTCACGCCTGTAATCCCAACACTTTGGGAGGCCGAGGCAGGTGGATCACCTGAAGTCAGGAGTTCAAGACCGGCCTGACCAACACGGAGAAACTCCGTCTCTACTAAAAATACAAAATTAGGCCGGGCACGGTAGCTCACGCCTGTAATCCCAGCACTTTGGGAGGCCGAGGTGGGTGGATCACGAGGTCAGGAGATCGAGACTATCCTGGCCAACAGGGTGAAACCTCATCTCTACTAAAAAAAAAAATACAAAAAAAAAAAAAAAAAAATAGCCGGGCGTGGTGGCAGGCGCCTGTAGTCACAGCTACTAGGGAGGCCGAGGCAGGAGAATGGCGTGAATCTGGGAGGCAGAGCTTGCAGTCATCAGAGATTGCGCCACCGCACTCCAGCCTGGGCAACAGAGCAAGACTCTGTCTCACAAACAAACAAAAAAACAAAATTCGCTGGGCATCATGCAGTGTGCCTGTAATCCCAGCTACTTGGGAGGCTGAGGCAGGAGAATTGGTTGAACCCGGGAGGTGGAGGTTGCAGTGAGTCAAGATCGTGTCATTGTACTCCAGCCTGGGCAACAAGAGCAAAACTCCGTCTCAAAAAAAAAAAAAAAAAAAAAAAAAAGAATGTAGTATTCCCTAAATTGTTTGAAACAATGCTGCTGCCACCTAATGATCTCAGTGTGGGCAAATCAGGGTCTTGCTCACCGGTAAAGTTTTTCTGAAGGGGTGCTGGCTCCTCTTAGCAGCTCTTCTGGGTGACTTTGGGCACCAGGGCTGCTCATACCTGCTGGAGACACAGAGTGGACCGGGGTTGGGATGGCCTCCTGTGGAGGCTGCAGTTATTTTCACCCATTTTAGTTATTTATTTATTTATTTATTTGAGATGGAGTCTTGCTCTGTTACCCAGTCTGGAGCACAGTGGTGTGATCTTGGCCCACTGCAACTTCTGGCTCCTGAGTTCAAGTGATTCTCCTGCCTCCGCCTCCTGAGTAGCTAGGACTACAGGCCACTGTGCCCAGCTAATTTTTGTATTTCCAGTAGAGACAGGGTTTCGCCATGTTGGCCAGGCTGGTCTTGAACTCCTGACCTCAGGTGATCTGCCTACCTTGGCCTCCCAAAATCCTGGGATTATAGGCATGAGCCTCTGCGACACCCTCCCACATTTTTGTTTTAAATTGTTTACCAACAAGGTCTTGCAGCATTGCCTAGGCCAAGTGCAGTGGTGCGATCATAGCTCATGTAACCTCCAACTCCTGGGCTCAAGCAATCCTCCTGCCTCAGCCTCCCAAGTAGCTGGGGCTAGAGGCACATGCTGACACACATGACGAAGTTTCAACTTTTCTGGAGAGATGGGGTCTCACTATGTGGCCCAGGCTGGTCTCAAATAGCTGGCCTTGAGCGAGCTGCCTTGGCCTCCTAAAGTGCTAGGACTACTGGTGTGTACCATTGTACCCGGTCACTTTGACCCACCTTATTATTTATTTATTTATTTACTTACTTTTTGAGACAGAATCTTGCACTCTCGCCCGAGCTGGAGTGCAGTGGCACGATCTCGGCTCACTGCAACCTCCGCCTCCCAGGTTTAAGTGATTCTCCTGCCTCAGCCTCCTGAATAGATGGGATTACAGGCGCCTGCCATCGCGCCTGGCTAATTTTTTGTATTTTTAGTAGAGACGGGTTTCACTATGTTGGCCAGGCTGCTCTCAACCGTCTGATCTAGTGGTCTACCCACCTCGCAAAAGTGCTGGGATTACAGCGTGAGCCACCGCATCCAGCCTATTTATTTATTTTTTAAGACGGAGTCTTGTTCTGTCATCCAGGCTGGAGTGCACTGGCATGATCTTGGCTCACTACAACCTCCGCCTCCTGGGTTCAAGCGACTCTCCTACCTCAGCCTCCCTGTGGTAGCTGGGACCACAGGCATGCACTACCATGCCTGGCTAATATTTGCATTTTTAGTACAGATGGGGTTTCACCATGTTGGTCAGGCTGGTCTTGAACTCCTGACTTTAAGCGATCGTCTGCATCAGCCTCCCAAAGTGCTGGGATTTCAGGCGTGAGCCACTGTGCCTGGCAGATCAATCTTAAAAAGCAGCTCATCGGCCAGGCACAGTGGCTCACGCCTGTAATCCCAGTACTTTGGGAGGCTGAGGCAGGCGGATCACGAGGTCAGGAAATCAAGACCATCCTGGCTAAAACAGTGAAACCCCTTCTCTACTAAAAATACAAAAAAATTAGCCGGGTGTGGTGGCAGGCGCCTGTAGTCCCAGGTACTCTGGAGGCTGAGGCAGGAGAACGGCATGAACCCGGGAGGCGGAGCTTGCAGTGAGCCAAGATTGCGCCACTGCACTCCAGCCTGGGCGACAGAGTGAGACTCTGTTTCCACACACATACAAAAAAAAGCAGCTCATCACTCAAATTTGGACAAAGTCGGGTTAACTGTGAAGTTTTGGATCCCCAAAACAGAGCACTGTTTATTTCCTATTTCTCATGAAAGCTTTATCCTTCCTCCTTTTCATCAAGCCCCTTCCGGAGACAGAAGCCACAGCTGATAACTGAAACTGAAGCTGAGGACGGAAAGTCGGAGCCCTTAGACCCGGGTGAGCCACTCAACCATGCAGGCCTCAGGTTGCTTTGGGAAAAATGAGGACATAGCTTTCCACCATCCTTCTATCAGCAACTCTTTAGGGCTGACCCAAGTCTTGAGTGGATCAGGCACACCCCCTGCTTCAAACCATCTCTGTCTAGGACAGGGGAACAGAAATGTCCCTTTGAGGCTGGGTTCCCGGTAGAGAATGTCCAGATAAGAGAAGAGGCTGAGGCCGGGCGCGGTGGCTCACACCTGTAATCCCAGCACTTCATGAGTCAGAGGTAGGTGCATCACTTGAGGTCAGGAGTTCGAGACCAGGCTGGCCAACATGGCGAAACCCCATCTCTACTAAAAACACAAAAATTAGCCTGGTGCGGTCGCCTGTAGTCCCAGCTACTTGGAAGGCTGAAGCAGAAGAATCACTTGAACCCGAGAGGCGGAGGTTGCAGTGAGCCAAGATTGCGTCATTACACTAGTGCCTAGGCAAGAGAGAGAGACCCTGTCTCTTAAAAAACAAAAAAAGAGCAAGCGAGCGAGAGAGAGAGAGAGAGAGAGAGAGAGAAGAGGGAGGGCACTAGGAAGAGCTACATTATCACAATCAGCAAACTCCCAGGGCCAGCGGATCAGGAGGCATCATTAGCAAAGGAGAGGCCGGATGGAGCTGCTGAGAGCATGCCCTGAGGTTAAATTACACTCGCAGGTCGAGTTTCTGTTCAGGGTGATGGGAACACTGCAGGTAGACAGGTGGCGTTTGCACAACATAATGCATGTACTAAATGCCAATGAACTGTTCACTTTAAGATAAACTCAGGATGTGCCCCCCTCTCGACAGTGATGCTTGTGTGGGCTCACGCCCCAGCTCCCACCTGCAGCCTTTTCGGCCCTCTCGGCCCGCAGGCGTCCGGCCTCCCGAAGCACGGCCATGGCCCGGATAGCGGCCCGGAGCACGGCCCAGCGGAACACGGCCACAGGGTCCATGCCAATGAGCTCCCGCACGTAGGAGCTGTCACTGCCCCGCAGCAGGGCCACGATGTCTGGCCGCATGTAGTCCATGTTCTTCTCCCGGAAGTCCTGGTGGGGGATGGATGTGGGCGGTCACTCAGGGATAGTCACCAGTGCCTACCAAAGACCCGGGGCTGGCGCAGGAAGGGCTGGTGGTGGGGTGGGGTCCATCCTAAGTGCAAACAGCAGTTCTTGAGCTATGGAGCCTTGGGCATTGGAGCCGGGGATTCGCGGTGGGTTCTGAGCACCCGGGAACCTCGCCCACAGGAGGATTCTCCCACGTGGAATTCTGGGCTGACTGTGGCTTCCCTCAGGCTTCTGCCAACGGTGATGGGCAGACACCTACCTTGATCTGATATTTCACCTTCCCTGCGAAGTGCTGGATGATGAAGGCTGGCTCCATGACCGGGGTGCCCAGGAAGTACTTATTGTCCTCATGCTGCTGTTTGAACTTGGCCAGCAGGGTCTGGCTCGTGGCGTGGGGGAAGCTGGGAACAGAACACAGAACCTTTGCAGGCATGAACGGCGGCTGATTTACCTGCTGTGTATTTTACCTTGCAGACCCCTGGTGCACGAGGTGGGTGGGTGCATGGGGTGGGCAGAGCAGTGAATCGGCACAGGGCTCTGTGAGCAGAGGGGTGGGTGAAGGAGCGAAGAAAAGAAGGAATGACAGTGAGCCTGCCTGCCTCATTCTGAACATGCCGGCGCGGGGCTGGGACGCTGCTATCTGCGTGCGCCTGCCTGCCTCATGCTGAACACGCTGGCGGAGGGCTGGGACTCTGCTCTCTGCGTCAGCAGGCACAGCTGCAGGCTGGTACAAGGAGGCTGAGGGTGAAGTGATGCTCTCAAGGCTTCAGGATTTTTAAAACAAAAACATATTTTTTCATTTGGAGACAGGGTCTCACTCTGTTGCCCAGGCTGGAGTGTAGTGGTACGATCACAGCTCACTGTGGCCTTGACTTCCTGGGCTCGAGGGATCTTCCTGCCTCAGCTTCCTGAGTAGCTGGGACTATAGTACAATGTTTTTCCTTTTTTAAGAGAAGGGGTCTTGCTATGTTACCCAGGCTGGTCTTGAACTCCTAGTCTCAAGCGATCCTCCTGCCTCAGCCTCCCAAAGGACTAGGCTTACAGGCGTGAGCCACCGTGCCCAGACAGGGCTGCAGAATTAACATTGAGTAGCTCAGTGCCTGAGTCTGGGTGGCTCACTCTCTTCACCCCCACATGGTTGTTTTCTAGGGGGCTTGGAGAGAGGTCGCTGACCAGGCTTGGTAGCATCTGCAAAGTCTGTCCCCTGGGAGGTCTGGATCTGTTACCCATCGTAGGCAGCTCCTAACAATAATCCTGGGCCCGGGTGACTTCTGGTCTTGGAGCCATTTGTACCTGAATGCCATATCTTGGACAGGGGGTCCTTCTCCTGCACCACAGTTGGAAGGAGAGGCTGGGAGAGGAGGATGAAGCAGGGCTCTGTTGTGCTCCGGGGAGGGGGAGGTTGTGGGGGCAGAATAAGGGACTCCTTGTACCTGACTGCTTCTACCTCCCAGGAGGGAAATGTTGTTGGTTTGGCAAACGCTGCCTGAGCCCGGTCCTACTTTTGAAAATACAGGCAGCAGAATGCCTGTATTTTCATTGGGGACTCCATGTTAACGGGGCCAAGGAGGGGAGAGTCTGTAGCTACGACTGTAAACAGGGTATGGAGTGTGAGGCATCTGCCTTGAGTGTCCCCCAAAACCCTCATTGAGATAGGTAATATTTTAGCACACTATTTCAGAAAATCTAAATCAATGTGCAAAAAGAAACAAAAAATTCCATGATGAGCAAAAATAGCAAGATTTTAAATAAAAAGACCTGAGCCTGCTGGGCTAGGCCCTGCCTCATGGGCTTCCCCTGATCTGGCCCTGGGAGTTTCCTGGTTGTGATGACGTAGCTCCTCCTACTGCTGTCTCTACTTTTTTTTAAAAAAATTTTTAGAGTTGGGGTCTTGCTCTGTTGCCCAGGCTAGAATGCAATGGTGCAATCACAACTCACTGTAGTCTTGACTCTCTGGGCTCAAGTGATTCTCCTGCCTCAGCCTCCTGAGTAGCTGGGACTATAGGTGCATGCCACTGTGCCCAGCTAGTTTATTTATTTATTTTTTTGTAGAGATGGGGTCTCACTATGGTGCCCAGTCTGGTCTTTAACTCCTGGTCTCAAGTGATCCTCCCCCTTGGCCTCCTGAAGTGTTGGAATTAAAGGTGGGAGCCACCGCATCTGGCCCAAATGCTCTTCTCTTATCTGAACATTCTCCACCTGGACCCCAGCCTCAAAGGGATGTGTCTGTCCCCCTGTCCTGGACAGGGACTAGGTTTGAGGCAGGGGATGTGCCTGATTCATTTGAGACTCTGGCCAGTCTCTTGGAGATGTCACTGGCAAGGAATGGGTCTCATAGAGTTGCTGATAAAACAGTATGTCCATATCTTAACCCCCCCACCACTGACTTTTGAATGTGACCTTATTTGGAAAATAGGGTCTTTGCAGGTGTAATTAGTTAAGATGAGGTCATCAGTGTGGGACCTAGTTCCATATGGATGATGTCTTTCTAAAAAGAGGAGACAGGGTCAGGTGTAGTGGCTCACACCTATGGTGCCAGCACTTTGGGAGGTCAAGGTGAGAGGATCGCTTGAGCCCAGGAGTTCAAGACTAGCCGGGCAACATAGGGAGATTCCATCTCTACCAAAAAATTTTTTAACCAGCCTGGCCAACATGGTGAAAAAACCCCATCTCTACTAAAAATACAAAAATTAGCTGGGCATGGTGGCAAGGCACCTGTAATCCCAGCGACTCAGGAGGCTGAGACACGAGAATCGCTTGATCCTGGGAGGTGGGGGTTATACCGAGCTGAGATGATGCCAATTAACTTGAGACAAGATGGTGCCACTACCCTCCAGCCTGGGCGACAGAGACTCTGTCTCAAAAAATATAAAATAAAATAAAATAAAATAAAATAAAATAAAATAAAATAAAATAAAACATAGCTGGGTGTGGTGGTGCATGCCTATAGTCTCAGGCACTTGAGAGACTGAGGCAGGAGGATGGCTTGAGCCTGAGAGGTCGAGGCTGCAGTGAACCAAGGCTGTGCCACTGGGCAACAGAGCAAGAGCCTGTCTCAAAGAAAAAAAAAAAAAAAAAGAAGAGGAGGAGGAGACAGGACTGAGAGATAAGAGATGGAGACACAGAGGGAAGAAGTCCATGTGAAGAGGGAGGCAGGGACTGGAGTGATGTGGCCAAAAGCCAAGGAAAGCCTGGGCCCCCAGAAGCTGGAAGAGGCAAGGAAGGGTCCTCCCTTGGAGACTCTGGAGGCAGCACAGCTCTGCTGACACTTTGACTTTAGACTTCCAGCTTCCAGAACCGTAAGATAATAGATTCCTGTGGTTTTTAAGAACTCCACCTCCTGGGTTCAAACGATTCTCCTGCCTCAGCCTCCCAAGTAGCTGGAATTATAGGCACCTGCCACTATGCCTGGCTAATTTTTGTAGTTTTAGTAGAGATGGGGTTTTGCCATGTTGGCCAGGCTGGTTAAAAATATTTTTGTAGAGATGGAATCTTTTTTTTTTGGGACAGAGTCTTGGTCTGTCACCCAGGCTGGAGTGCAGTGGCGTGATCTCTGCTCACTGCAACCTCCGCCTCCCAGGTTCAAGCGATTCTCCTGTCTCAGCCTCCCGAGTAGCTGGGATTACAGGTATCCGCCACCATGCCTGGCTAATTTTTGTATTTTCAGTAGAGATGAGGTTTCACCATGTTGGCCAGGCTGGTCTCCCAACTCCTGACCTCAGGTGATCTGCCTGCCTCGGCCTCCCAAAGTGCTGGGATTACAGGCGTGAGCCACTGTGCCCAGCCAAGATGGACTCTTTCTATGTGGCCCAGGCTGGTCTTGAACTCCTGGGTTCAAGAGCCCATCTGGCTTGTAGTGATTCCTTAGGGGAGCCACAGGAAAGTAGTTCAGTACATGTCACGTGACTTCAGTGACTACAACTGGGTGACCCAGCATGAGGCGCCTTACTGACCTCCTTGTCTGCCTTCACGGTGCCCTGCGGACTGTGGGGATGAGGGGGGAAGGTTCAGAAGTGAGTTCAGAGCCCGGCAGCATCTGGGTCCCAGTTCCACACACTGCACTGCCCTTTGCAAGAACTTGCCAATCCTGTCTCTTGCTCCATTGCTCAGGCTGGAGTGCAGTGACACGATCACAGCTCACTGCAGCCTCGACCTCCTAGGTTCAAACGATCCTCCTGCCTCAGCCTCCTGAGTAGCTAGGGCCACAGGTATGCCCCACCACGCCCGGCCCCCATCTCTATTTTCTAGACACAGGCCCATAATCCTTTGCTGAAAACTCCTGGTGGATGTGCTTCAAGTGTACAAATTAATCACATGTGTTGATGTTTTCACAGTGAGGTGTTTGTGCATTTTGCACACACAAGCTTGGGTTTTGTGGTCAAATGAAATTGAACAGACACAAGTTCTCAGGACAAGGCCTGGCGTGGTGGTACACGCCTGTAATCCCAGTACTCTGGGATGCCGAGGCGGGAGGATCCCTTGAGCTCAAGAGTTC